>NC_139051.1:14586439-15787687 GCF_965140915.1 Aythya marila
GGCCTAGGGGGGTGGGGCAGGTGTAGAGTGGGACACGCCCCCCTTGGGCCATGCCCCGCCCCCTTGGGCCATGCCCCGCCCCCTCGGGGCGGGCCCCTCCCCCGCCCACCCTATGCAGCCCGCCCTTAGGTTAAAAAATGTATGAAAATAAAAAGGGGTTTCGAACAGTAAAATAAAAAATAAAAATAAAATGAAATAAAAATAGGTTAAAAATACCGAAAACAAGAAAAACAATAAATAAAAAATAAAAATGGAATTAATAAATGTAGGTTAAAAGTAATTAAAACAAGAAAAATAAATAGAAGTAAAAAACCGAAATGTAATAAAGAATAAACCTAGGTTAAAAGGAATTAAAATGAAAATTTAAAAAAAGAAATCAAGAAAAATAAATAAAAATAAAAAACAAAATGTAATAAAAAAATAAATGTAGGTTAAAAATGATGAAAACAAGAAAAACAATCAATAAAAATGAAATTAATGAAAAATAAATTAGGTTAAAAGTAATTAAAACAAGAAAAATAAATAGAAGTAAAAAACCGAAATGTAATAAAGAATAAACCTAGATTAAAAGGAATTAAAAATTAAAAAAATGAAATCAATAAAAATAAAAAACCAAAATCTAATAAAAAATAAATGTAGGCTAAAAGGGATTAAAACAAGAAAAAAGGAGAAATAAAAAATAAAAACAAAACACTACAAGTGAAGAATGAAAACCCCACACCAGCCCTAGGGCTCCCCCCCCGTTCGTACCTGGAGGTACCCGAACTGCCCATCCTGCTGGCGCCGCTTCACCCAGCAGTAGGCGACTCCAGCGCCGGCCGCCAGCACCAGTGCAAGGCCCAGGGCTGACGCCAGCCCCACGGCCACAGAGCCCCCGGGCTGGGCCCTGCCGTTGACCTGCGGTGAAGAACAGTGAGAGGAGCAGCCCCGGCACGGGGGCTATTCTCCCTATTCTCCAGCTCCTTTGGCACCACCCATCCCCACACGTGCCCTCAGACACTCACCTGACTGATGTGCACGGCGGGCGGTGGGATCCTCAGCGGCTCCGCAATTGCGTGGATGATGCCATTGGAAGCCATGATGTCCCACTCCACGATCATCTTGTCGTTGATCCCCCTGGCACCCTACAGCACGGGATAGAGGTGCTGGCACTCGATCAGCAAGCCTTCCCCATGTTTTCTGTCTCAAAATAGAAGGGGGGTGGAAGTTTGTGGGGTTTTCCATCCTCCTTGGACGTCAAACGTACCGCCTGCTCTGTGCCGTTCCCCACGGGAAGGTCTGACACGTGGAGATCATGTCCTGACTGGGATGTGATGTTGGTGCCTGCTGTGAGGTTGAAGCTGAAGAGCACAACATTGCTGGATGACACGTGGAGCTTCAGTTCTTCTCCTGTCAGTGTCTGAAAAAGTAAGGCGGAGCGGGGATGAGAAGTGGCTGAGACAGCTCCCCTTTGTTCCGTGCACCCTCAAGTGGCCACTTGGTCCCTGTTCACTCACTTCATTTTTTGCAAAGCCAGAATTCAGGGGCACAAAGAGAGTTTTGGGAGCGGAGTCATCGGACAAATAGATGAAAAAATCCAATCCTTCTTCTGTGTCATTGGCAAAATCAAGCAACATCTGGAAAAGACAGGAAATCTTCCCCATTAGGACACTGCAGTCAGCTTGAAGCAGTAATCATGCTCAGCCCAACAAGCATCCCCCCGACCTTGGAAAGAAAAGGCCTTGCTGTTTGCATTCTGCCCCAGCACACAGGCTGAACCCCTCTTGTTCCTCCTGCTTGCCCTCGATCCCTCCCGTTCCCCCTGTGCCCAGCTGCTGGCACACCAAGGACCCAGGAGCTCATTGCTTACGGAATAGAAGGTGGAGAAGCGAGGGTGGTCTGCGAGCACCTCGGGGAGTTTGCCGTTGCAGGAATACCCATCTCCCACAAACCCTTCCCGGCAGGTGCACACCAGATCTGCAAAGGAACATCGAGCTGTGCCTTGACTTGCCCACGGTGGCTGCACAGACCCCCACTGCCTTGGCTTCTGGGTGGCCCTCAGCGTGTTCCCTCCTGACACGGGTGTGGGGAGAGGGGATGTGCCCTCAGGGCAGCTCTGTCCCCGCAGCCTTCGCTTGTGCTGGGCAGGATGTTCTCCAGGGAAGGTGCTCATGCCACTCACCCTTCTCCCGGTAGCAGAAGGCATCCCAGGTCTCACTCAGGTTGCTTCTGGTGCCGTAGTCCACGATGCCCACCCGGTTAGCCCCGCAGCTGGGGTTGGGGTAGGCCGTGGGGTATCCAGCCGTGCCGTTGTCCAGCCACCCCACCAGGCACAGATGGAATCCCATCTGGCAGAGGAAAATGGATCGTTAGATTAAAAAATAATAGCTCCAGGCCAGGTTTTGTGTGCCCTCACGCACACTTCCATCGTGCAGCCTTAGACTGTGTTCTCCTGGCATGTAAAGGGCTGGGTTTTACCTCAAGCTATGTCCCAGCATGGCTAGTGGGAGCCAGCAGCCCTCCTGGTTTCATGGACCATGGGGCAAAAGCGAAGGACCAGCTGAGGTTCATCCCTCCTGCCTCAGCTGTCCCATGTCAGTCGTTTTGGGGATGACTTACTGAATAAAGGCTACCACGACCTGATCACCCTCTGGGCTGCTGAAATTGGCTACATACACCAGGGAGAGCAGCTTTTTTACCAAAAGCAAATGCTTTTGGTAAGGCTGCCCACTGCTGTCCCCACGACTTCTTCTGTTGGAGGCTGAGGAAGCACCGACAGGCAAATGGACACCGTGCCCCCACCCTGCTGACCTGCTGTGCTGCCGAGAGCTGCCGGAAAGTGGCCAAGGAGGCGCCTTCTGCCGCGCAGGCCCTCTGTGCCTGCTCGTAAGTGAAGTCATACTTCTTTCGGGGTGACTGCAGATGAAATACACCCATCGTCTTATCTGCAAAATAACAAGTCCCAGGAGCATCAGCACAGCACCGAAAGCGAGCAGTCTCCCAGCCTGCTCCCCGCAGCGTGGGTCCCCTGTCTGAGTGCAGGTGGCACAGCCAGCCAAGGGTGGGTGCGGAGGATGGGTGCAGGTTCATCCTCCCCTGTATAACATGGAGGGGAAAAAGGGATTGTGAAAACCAGACCAAGCTGCAGTAACGAGTCCAGGCCCCTTGCTTCTCCCACCTCTCCTGAGGGATGCCCCAGCCACAAGGTGAAGGATGACGGAGGGTGGTCTCATCATGGCTCATATCACAGCATGCTCACCGTGGAAGTGCAGGTCGGTGCAGATGGCCTCCCGGTGGCACTGCCCGTTGTTGTCCAGGCACCGGTCCATGGGTGGCACCGCCTCCTCCAGGCACTGGATCCCATCGCCAACATAGCCCCGCTTGCACTCACAGCGCCGCTCGTTCTGCAGCACGAAGGAAGGCCGGCATGTGAAAACATGCAAAGAGCTGGCAAACTGTGCATCCCTGTGAACCTGGGGACGAGCCTTCAGAATGCCTCCGCAGCCCACCAGGACCGTGGCACAACGTGCGACCCTTAGGCTGCATGGCTTCTGTCCTACATCCTTCTGTCCCACACCCAATTGCACATAACCCTGCCAAAAATGTCACACTGATTCCTTGCCACGTGCTGTTTGTAAGACAGCTCAGCTCATGGGTACATGGCTCATGAGTCTTGCACTGCATCACGTTCTGTGTCCCTTCTGCAGTGAGCAGCTCTGGTTCCTCTGCCAAAATGGCTGGCATCGTCCCCAGAGGACCACCCCACAACCCCCACAACAGTCCAGAAATGCCATGACTCGCACCACTTACACCTGTTGGACAGAGGGATGGGGGGAAATGGCCTCAGAAATACATTAGCAGGGCCTGCAGGATGAGCGCAATACCTGAGACCAGAGAGGCCGGGCAGGCAGGGGGCCTACAGCAGCAGGGGACACGGTCACATCACTGTCCTGCAGCTGCTCTCACAGGCATGCAGATGCCCCTCGACATATGGGATGTACTCACTGGACCAGTGCTGATGCACTTGGCGTGCTCGCTGCAGTCCCCATTCCTTCCATCTGCACACCGGTCTATGGGGTCGCAGACGTAGCCGTCTCCTCGGTACCCAGCAGCACAGGCACAGGAGATGTTGACACCAACCTGCGTGCATTGTGCCTGTGCAGCACACCCCCCGTTGTCCTGGCTGCACATGTCAATCACTGTACGGATAAAAGCACTGCGTTAACTAACCTACTTTGCTCAGTCCCCTGGTGGTCTGTCTGTCTTGCCTTCCTCCATGGAACTGCTCAGGAGGCTGTCACCTCTTGTCGTGCCACGTTGTCCACTTTTACCCTCTCTCACCACCCTGCCACCCCATCCCCTGGTGGCTCCCCCTCACCTGTGCACATTCTACCATCTCCCTCGTAGTGTAGGTTGCATTCGCAGAGGTTGCCGGAGCGGCAGGCAGCTTGGGGATGACATGGCGGCGAGCATTCAGGTGTCATGACTGAAACCAGAGTGCACACAGGTCAGAAAACCACACGTGTGATGCAAAGGCTGCAACACGGGCATGGCTGCCACCACCTGCCTCTGCCCCAGAGGCTCCCCAACCCTTGTGGAGTTCAGTAACTGAGACCAGCTCTCAGGATAAGCCGTGGCCCTCCATTTCCCCCCAGTTGATAGCTCCTTTTTGGAGATAGTTCTGACTGGCTGCTCGTTCTCTGAGTCCCAGGGAACAGCAGGTGATGGAACCAGGGTTTTTTGGGGGTTGTGGGAGGTGCCATTCATCAGCCCCAAAGAAACACCCCCAGGGTTGCTGTAGGAGCACTGTGCTGTCCCAAGGCAAGACCATGAGCAGCACTGTGGGAACAGGACTTGTCCCTCACACTGGGGGCAGTACAAAGTCAGGGTTTAGGCAGCGGTGGGGCCTGGCACCCCTCACCTAGCCTGGTTTCACAGCGTTCTCCAGTCCAGCCCTCAGCACAGAAGCAGAAGCCATCGCCGTGCAGTCCTCCATTGCACACACCGTTCTCCGTGCATTTGCATTCTGTGAGGAATGGGTAAAGAATGCTGTAATGGCACCTGCCTGCACTGCAGCCAAAGGCCACGGGACAGAAATGTGCTTGTGTGAGCAGTGTGTACAGGCAGCCATGGCAGTACACACACACACACACACACACGCACGCACACCCCTTCCCATTGCTGCCAGCCCAGACCCCCCCATCTCTGCAGGACGTATCCTCCACGCAGGAGGGGAAGCTCCCACAGACCCCCAGCATTTCCCTTTCTTGGGCACTTCTAGTGATGCCTTCTCCCTCTGAGTCCCTGCCAATAATCAGCCCTTAAAAACGTTCCTGGAGAGTCAAGATCTGCCCAGCATGGGACAGGGGAAACTGCCTTTTCCTTCCCCTTGCCTCACATGGGCACAGGTCCCTGCTGAGCACACCCCAGTATTTCGGCCAAACACGGGCTCTCAGCTGGGTGTGACAAACCAGAAGGGGGTCTTTGAACCCAGAGCCTTCTTGAAACTACACCTGGCGCAACAGCTGTCCTGCAGAGAGCCCAGGGAGGGGTGTCCCCAGCCCTAGAGATCTGACCCGAGTGTTGTGGGGAACAGCCACACGTGGCAGAGCTGATTCCCATGCTGTAAGCTGCAAAAAAGTCACCCAGCATCTATCCCCCCTTCCAAATAGCACCATGTGCTGCAGTCATCTGTGTACAAACCATCTGTGCACCCTTACCTTGGCAGCTGGGCCCGTATCTGCCAGGAGCACACAGCTCACAGCTGGTCCCAATGAAGGCCTGGCTGCAGTTGCACCTCCCAGAGCCTCGGATTTTGTCGTCGCAGGTACCACGGTTACCGCATGGCGCCTCAAGCCCTCCCGGGCATGCTGTAAATGGGGCAGCTCAGTGAGGCAGTGGTGACAAAGTGGCCCTGCACCGGAGGGGAGTGCCTGCTGCCCTGCACAGAGCCTGTGCACCAGGTGCCATGTGAATGTGCCTTACAGCGTGTTTGGCAGTCCTGGGAGGGAGCACTGGGGACATCCCCTGACTAAAAGCTTTGGGAATGAGGGCAAGAAGAGCAAATTTGGCCTGGTTTCCAGCCTGGTTGCTCCCAGGGATGCTGAGTCTGTGCTGGCCTGCCCCATGCTAACCTGGCAGCAGACTCATCCAGGTACATGAAAGCTGCCTGTGCATGAAGCACAGAGGGGCAGGTGCCTGGGAATGGTTGTGCACTGGATACGTCTAGGGACCAGTGATATGTGTGACAACTACCGCCAGCTGCCTGGCGCCCAGGGCTCCCCATGGGATTCATCAAGGAAAGGGAATTCCCTGGTACAATACCATCCACAGGGGATCGATTGTTCCCGACACCCTTTATGGGCTGGGGTTCCTCCCCTGGGGTGTTGCCCACCCTTTCCCTTCCCCTTCCCTGGGGAAGTGTATTTGTAGGCATCAGAAATCCATGCTGAATGAAACTGCCTTCTTGGCATGAGAGAAAGGGCCAGGAAGGGTCTCACGCCTCCTTACCCCGACAGTCGCGGCCATAGTGGTTCTTGCAGCACTGGGGGACCCACTGGGTGGAAATGCAGATCCTCTCACAGCCTTGCTTCCTAGACCCCCTGGAAGAGAAGTGTCTTCTGAGGGGGTCCCACGGGGAGGGCGGCCAGGATGGCCGCAACAAGGAGGAGTGGTGAAACAGAAAAGTGTTTCTGAACAGCTGGTTTCCGTAATAGTAGCAGCCCCTGGTTCCCCCCTGCGAGGAAACAGGCAAAACACAGAGTTTGCCACATTGTCGCTGGATACTGTGTCCCTGACACCTCACCTTGACATTTCTGTGCCACCCATTCAGTTTTATACCGAGAAGCAGAGGCTTCCTAACATGTGGTGGGGCTGGTGAGCCGTGGGAGTAACATGGGGACATGCCAGGAACCCAGCATGTGAGGGACAATGGGCAGTGCAGTGAGCAGGGCACAAAGCTGCTCCCCACCTGATCCCCGGGGAAGCTCCAGCGGCCAGCCTGAGCTCTTTTGCTGTGACACTCCCTCCCAAAAGCCCCCCCGTACTACTTCAGGGATGAAGCTGGACCCATGCAGCCCTGTCACCCCTTTGGGATTGACCAGGTAAGGACCACTGTGGTCCCTGATCCCACATTGCTCAGCCCATCTCCTGTTCTACAAAACAGTGTGACCAAAAACCAAGGGACTTGCTACACGAAGGTGTGCCCTCATTTTGTGGCTGAAACACGAGGGGCACGTGGGTATTGTCATCAGCCCTGCAACAGGCCACCTTGGTGGCAAAGATGGGAGCTTTACCCGATGAACTGAGCCAGGAGGGCAGGGCGGCTCGAAGCCACAGAGTCCGCAGCTCTCCGGAGATCTCTGTGAAGGGGAGAAAGAAACCCCAAAGCAACTTAATATGCATTTCTGCCTCTCTCAGCTGCACTGAGCTTTGCCAAGGAA
Organism: Aythya marila; assembly: GCF_965140915.1. Classification (NCBI taxonomy): domain Eukaryota; kingdom Metazoa; phylum Chordata; class Aves; order Anseriformes; family Anatidae; genus Aythya; species Aythya marila. The sequence goes on from NC_139051.1 coordinate 14,593,861, forward strand.
GAGCGGTAAGCCCTCCTAACATCCCTCTTCCTTGGCAAGGGCTCAACAGACAGTGCAGGTTCTCTTCAACTTTATCTGAAGTGCTCACCTGCAGCTCAACGAAGACGAACTCATCACACCGAGATCCCAGATCTGGTGGCTCCAACAGTTTATCGATGCCATAAGCAATGCCCCCACTGAACTCCATGTGCCTCTGAACGATCATGGCATCACCGTTCCCCACCATAAGCTCCCCCTACCAAAGGAAGAAAACAACTTGTGATCCTGGCACATCCCATACCCTGACTGCACTACCTGAGGATCACCCTTTTTGGCTGTCATGACTTCTCAGTCACCCTGAGAACTCTTCAGACTCTCTGCACTCATGTCCTTAGCCACCCAAATGTCATTTTTCACAGCCACCTCTCCTAAGAAATGGTCTCCGTCCACGCGACACATGCCCTGGAAAGGTCATGGCACCCCACGGCTGGCTTAGCAATCTGGTCAGCACTGCAGGTGTCTGTAGATACATGTGCCTCTGCCCTTTCCTGCCAGCTGGCCTCTGAGTCTTGAGCCTCTCTAAAGGGCCAGCATCCCAACTCTATGTTCCCTTCCTGCTGGTGATCAACACAGAGCATCAGCTGACAGTGGAAGCAGAGCCTGGCATCACCATCGCGTACCGTGTGGGTTTTGCTGCAGCTGAATGAGATGGTGGAGCCGTGCATGGTCCGTATGAACTTGACTTGGGGCATGTTACCAGCAACAATCTAAGAAGGGAAAAAGAACATGGGAGAGACAAGCAAAACTGGCTGCTCGTATTCGAAAAGGGGATGCTGCTTGGTGAGGAACAGGGTCAGCAGCCACACTGAGAGGGGGTGTGACACGGCAGCATGTAAAGCTGCTGTGGGTGGAATGGTGTCACATTTACCTTTGTGTCTCTGATCATGTGTGCTTTGAGGTAGGAGGCCAGCATGTCCCGATGCTCTCTGCGGTACAGCCACTCCTGCCTTTTCTCCGAAAGGGCATTGAATGCAGCATCTGTAGGCCACAGCATGGTGAAGGGTCTATGCAGAGGGTTACTAATCAGTGGCAGCAGCTCCGCATCCTGTCCAAGATAAGAGGGGATGCAAAGAAAAAGCCACAAGCCAAAAGTGAACACGCATGTGTACACATCAGCTTTCCATGGAACAGCAGGAGTCAGGTCGCTCACCTTCAGCAGCTTGCTATAAATGGTGTACCCAAAGGCCTCTGCCACTTCTGTGATATTTTGCTGCAGGAGGAAAAAAACAAACTGTCACTAAGAGGCGCCAGGAAAAAAGCCACCGTGCCAGCCTGACTCAGGTCACAGTCCCTTCTATAGGTAGCTTGCAGTGGTTCTCCCAGATATTGAGACGACCTGTCACAAAGCCCAGTGCATCCATTCCGGTGTCTGCCTTGGTGGTTGGTGCCAGCCTTCCGACTGCTGTGTTAGTGACAAAACTAACTCCTTATGGGGTGAAAAGCTCCCTTTCCATGCACAAGCAAGAACTGGTTGGAACAGCTCCAATCTCTGTGTAGAAATGAGTGTGAGAACCTTCCAGCCCATGGAGGTTGCCTTTTGCCACAGGGCCAGTTTCTACCTGGCAGCAGAGAGCCCCCCCCCCCCCCCAGGACCTGGAGTGGTGGTGCAGGGGCGAAACCAGGTGGTTTACAACCACAGTAGCTAAACAAGACAAATTCATCTCTGTTGCTGTCACACCTAATGGCTAGGGATGGCATTTAGCAGCTGCTACTTCTCTGTCTCATGCTGGGTAGGTGCTGCTACGGCAGGAGATGGGATGGCTTTCAGTACTCTATTGTGACGAATAGAGAATGTGTTATTTACCGAAAAATCCAGGAGCTATAAGCTGCTAGCACTTGTTTCAGGAGTATCTGAAGGACACTCACTGCCACGCTGCAATGTGCTCTGCACTGGAAAAGGAGTGTGATGGTTTGCACGGGACACAACCTCTCTACCTACATCCAGCACTGTTCTGTGATGATGGATCATGGCTCCTTCTGGCCCAAATATTGCTATGCCACAAATGCTGCCACCTTCATGAGCTAGATCCATGTCCTCAGACATCACCTACGTGGCTAGGAGCTGGAAGGAGGAGAACCACACATGGCCTTGGGCTGAGGATGCAGGGAAATGGCTTATCAGGGACAGCAATACCAAAGTTGTTGGGATAAAGACTGTAGCCCTGTCTTCACCGTGGTAGATGTTAGGGCATGTTCTTTCAGACTTGCCTGTGAGATCTTTAAGGAAATGTTATGGTCCACCAGGTCACTTGGAATGAGGATCTTGTTGATAAAATGGATGACCCCATTCACACCGACGATGTCACCCGTCACCACTTTGGCTTCCCCATTGAGATAGATGCTATTCTGAGAGAGAAGGGATGCAGTGAGGTACTCCCACCAGAGCATGGCCCTGTGAGCCACCTGCAGGCTGTGGAGATCACCCACCACCACCGTGGCCTTCAAATGACAGCAGAAGTGACATCCTGTCAAGTGAGGCAGGGAAGGGAATGATGTTAGAGAACTACCTCTTTCTCTGTGATCGTTATTTTGTGGCCAGATAAAGATGTAAGGGACTCTTGGTCTTCTAGGTCACTCAACAGCAGTTTCTGGCAACCCACCATGTGGTAGCGAAGCAGCTCCCGGAGGAGACCTCTGCTCTTCCACTCCTCAAACTACAGAGAGAAAACAGGAAGGAGATCACACTGTGGGCTCTTTGTCTTGTGGGAGAGGCACAGACCTGATGAGGGAGACCTGGATTGCCTCAGGCTCTTCTGCTTGGCCTGCCTTGTTGATCCATCCTGGTAGAAAGCTCTTTCCCTCAAAACACAGCGAATGCACAAATCCATTCAAGAATTTTGGGAAATTTAATCAAGACAACAAAGAACAGCATTCAGGTCCCTTGATGGAGGACAAATAGCTACATTGGCCTTGAACAAGTGATGCCTGGGGTACATGGTCCTTGGGAATTGTTCCCTTCTATAGGGGAGGCCCATGGAAAAAAGGCTGGGGCTGGTGGTGTGAAACTGCCCAGCAGGACTTGCCAGTGATGGTGTTAGGATCTTCCACTTCAATGACACCAAAAAGCTGCTGGTCAAGGACCTGTTTGGTTCATCAGGTCCTGGAAGAAGATCTCTCCTCCCTCAGGTCTCCACTAGTTTGAAGTGGGATGGCAGTGCCCAGGGAACAGGGCAGGAATGAGAGGTCTTCATCACGGATACTCTGAAGCCTTGCTATTAGCAGCCTCTAATAGCCATGGGCAATGAAAGCCACCACACATCACTGATTTGGTACAGTGTCTCTGAGGACCATAAGATTCCAGAGTCTTATGGTCTTTGAAGACCACCAGAGCCTGCAGTAAGGGTTTCCTTACAACAGAAACCATGTGCACCCCTGCCCAGACTGTCTGCAGCAAGCCTGCATCCAAACCTTACACTGATGGGGAATGGGGATGTATTTAATGCTCTTCACTGAAGTCTCTGCTTCAGTTCAGGGCATACCCACAGGAGACCCTGGCACAACTGGAACTTGGCAGACACCTGACAGTGTTTGGGGTGGGAGGACACTTACCGTTGTGGTGTTTGCTATGAAATCTGCCCGTGGGATGAAGACAGTGAAAGGTCCTGCTCCACTGAGCTCCTTGGTGTTTTCTGCCTGTGGCAGGGAAGCATTTGTGGGAAGGCAAAGAGAAAACACAGTTCCAGTTAGCAAGAACCTCTTGCAAAAAATACAAGTGGGAATTGCAGACCGGGAAAAGCCGTTTGTCACTAACCAGTATCATCTTAAAGAACACGGATGCGTCTTTGATCCTTGCGAGCTCCTTAAACAAAGAGAAAGAGCTGGTATTAGCAGAGTCTCTTCCACCAACAGCCAGCACAGTGACCTGCTCCTTCCTCTTTCACTCCAACAAGTTCTTCTGACACACCACAGCCACCTTGCCCTCCCTCCCTTGCCAGCACTGTGGGCATGGATGACGTGGAAGTTACAAAGCAGGCAGTGATTTCTGCCTGGACCATTCACATCAGAGATGGAGACGGCAGGATTTGCCGAGACACAAAAGCGGGCTGCTTCTGCAGTGGCTGTCTCATAGGTTGAACTGCCTCAGTGCTCATGGGACACCTCGAGTGCTTCACAAAACACCTGCTGCAATCCCACTGTGCTGCTACCAGAGTGGCAGGCATAGCCTTGGCAGGGCAAGCTCCTCTCCTGAACACACAGGAGCAGAAGCACAAAACTGAGTGTCTATCTTTTCTTTAAGCTCTGTTATGGGCATGGCTGCTTTTAATTTGCCATTACCAGAAACGGTCACCTATGTGCCCAAGGACAGCCACCAGATTGGCAACAGAGCAGGAGAGAGACTGCCTCCTTCCAGACTAGATCCCACGTGCTGGCATGGCCACAGGTGACACATGCCCTGAACCCACAGACTGGAAGAAGTGGGTTTCCAGGGGAGAAATTTGCCCTTAATAAAATGTGACATGCCTGGAGGCATAGCCAGTGCTGCCATCAGAGCAGCACAATGTTCATATTCATACCGCAGCTCCCTTTGGAGCAAGGTTGCTTTACTGTGATTCTCTTCTCTAAGTTGGCACTCCAAATATACCTCAGAGCAGCTGTCTCTGCTCCTATACCACACACACACACATTGATATGACGCTATAGATCCACAGCTCATGCTTGAAGGGAAGTTTGCTGTGGGGCAGGAGGCCTGAACTCAGAAGATGCTGTGCATGTTTCTCACCTGATACACTTTGCCATGGCAGGTGAAGCCATCTCCGACACTGTACCAAGAGCAGGAGCAGTTTCGAGTGCCAGGACCCGTGTACTTGCAGAGCCCAAAGGGACTACAGCCTCCATTGTTCTGGCAAGAAGAGCAAAAGACTTGCATGGAAAGGCATCACCAACAATTTGCATGACCACACCTGCCTGCAGGAGCTGCTAACTATACCCAGCCCAGCGGAAAGGAAGCCATTCGTCCATCTGTTGAGTGCCTTAGAATAAACTTCACTTAGATTATCAAGGGCTTTTCAACATCAAATCCTAGTGTGAAACAAGACTTTTGTACCCTATTTTTGAAAGCCACAACAATGACAAAATCTGGGATGCAAAGAGATCGCAAATAGACTTAGCAGAGATGCTGTGAGCACGGCTTACTCTTTTGAGTAAAACAGAGAAACAAGCCCACGTGCCTTCAACCCTGTGTTGCTGTGCTGCTTCTCCCAAAAGAGGGGCATCCAGTCTTGGTGCTATGTGGCTGAGATACTTGTGGGTCACTGTGAGAAGCAGTGGAAACCAAACACACTGGGAAATCCCTTAGGTATGTAAAAAGGCAAGACAGACAGCTCTAAGCACGCAGCCTAACCCTGCTGTTGCTGTTAGCTGTTGGGATCAAGGCTGCGGCCTTCACCCCTAGTAATAGCAAAATGCAGACACACCTGTTCACACAAGTTGATGGGGTTGCACCGGCTCACGCCATCCCCGCTGTAACCAGGAAGACAGTTGCAGGCAACCTGGAGGGAAAACAGATGCTCAGTCTGAAACTTGAGCCCAGCAAAGAAAACACAATGGCTGAGCTGGGTGGAAAGCATCTGTCACACACTCCATTCCTTCATGGAAAAAAACATGTTTGTGCCAACAACTACAGGCTGAGGGTGCCTCCCGCCTCTGGCCAACAGAAAGCATCCACTTTCAAGGAAGCAGCAAGCTTTTTAAGCCCTTCCCAGGCAACATTCTCTGTGGAAGGTAATAATCCCAATGCAGAGCACTGCCATGGAAAGGATTGCCTTTGAGAGAATTAGACACCTGTGACAAATTTCATAATAATGTTGCCCTGACATTCAACGTAGTTACTCACCTTCCGTGGGCCTGTTTTAACACACTCTGCGTTGGCGTGGCACCCCCCGTTGCTTTCAAGACACAGATCAATTTCTGCAGTAAAACAGTAAGGCCATGTTAGTGCTGAGGACTGTCCAAGGCAGCTGGTGAGTCAAAGAGGTATCGGTAAAGCGACAGGGAGGACTTGCCCAGATTGGGAAACATCTTCATGGCAAAGTAACTTGAGATAGCAAAGGAACAGGGAACAACTACAAGTTTTACTTGTGCCGTGCGTAGGTCTCTGAGTTGTGATAAATCTGCCTGCTGAGATGCCACATCCGTCTGAGCATGCTTTAAAGGGTACAAGAAGACTGGACTCCCCCACAGCTCCAGTCCCATCTCAGAACACCACAAAATGCTGGTCTGAGGCCATCCAGAGAGACAGGTGCCAAGGGCAGCGTGAGCTCCCTGCCCAGTTTCAGGTGGCACTGTGCTGGGACAGCAGTGACCCCATGGCTGGTTGGAATTTGGGAGCACACTGAGCACCTACAGGTACGTGGGTACATGGGTACGTGAATGTGTGTACACCTCAACAAAAAGCAGAAACACTGCTGAATCAAGGTAAGCCAGCAATTACCGACTCTGAAACAATGACTGCATAAACATACTGAAAGAAGAATCAAATTATTCAGTGCTTTAACCTGAAATTTTAATGCTTTTAGCCTGAAACTCCCTTTTGCGTGGATGGTGTCCTGCCACCATCATCAAAACATGCACTGAGCACTCACCCAGGCACAGCGTCCCATCTCCAGCATAGCCTTCCTTGCAAACACAGGTTCTCTCTCCTGGGGACACTTTAGTACACACAGCATTTATGGAGCAGCCACCGTGATCAATAATGCATGGATCTATTTCTGTGATCACAAACAAGAGAAGTAGAATCAGCTCAGAGCATCTAGGGAAGATGAACAGTGTCAGAATGATCATGCATCTTAATAAAAATCACATTATTTTATTAAAATCCCCCCCCCCCCTTTTTTTTTTTCTCTCAGTGGAACTGTAGGTCCTTTAAAGGCAGGATCCTCATCCAGATCTGTGAGAGGCCAGTCCAAAAGTCATGCTCAGCTTAGACAATCCCCAAATTGCACTAACAAGTCCTTCCATCACAGTATTAGCTAACTGATGACCAATGGTTAGATCAGAAAAACAATTTTCCTGCACAATCTTGAACCTTGGCCACAGTTGCCAAACATACCTGTGCAATGGGTTCCATTCCCTGTATATCCAGCAGAGCAGGAGCACATGGGTGGGGAATCTGCGGAGCCATTCAGGCAGCTGAAACAAAACAGAAAAACAATCATTGAGAACATCTCCAGATTTGCTTGGCCAGTGGGAAACACACGCTACACAAGCCTAGCATGTGCAAATTAGCATCCACTAGCATCCATAATGACCAAAGGAAGAACATGCCCAAAGTTACTATTTCTTTACGGCACCAAAGAATCAACCCAAAAATATCACAGGTAAGCAGCAAAACCCACCTAGAAAAGGGGTGTGGTGCTCAGCAGAAGAAGAGCTCTGCCACATCAAAAGGCTCTAGAGATTCCAGAAAGATCATCTGAGGAGGATGCCCATCATCTTGGCAGTATGCCAGAGGCTTACTGCCAAAAACAAGGAGACTGAGTAGCTGCTGTACTACTCATAGAACATAGAGCCCATTGTCCGTAGCTTGGCACTTTCCTCCTCTCTGCTACCCAGTGCTCCTCATGGTCATGAAGGAGCAGAGGAGGGCTCTGGCAGGTGGTGGCTGATAGCATTTGGTGCCTAGTGACCATCTGGCAGCAGCCCAGAAATGAGCCTGTGACTTTGGACAGCCACACGCAGCTGGAACACACCTGGACAGCATCACTTGGTTCCACTCACACTAACTCCAAATGATGCTTTGCTCCTTTGTGGGCTCCAGGCCTGAATGACAACCACCTGTTGTCATGAAGACATGCTTGGCCTAAATTGTGGGCCAGGTGGGTTTGATAAAGGCTGCTATAAGTCACCTGAAACCACCACAGAAGCTGGCCATGGAGCTGGTACCCAGGCACAGGCTTCACACCCTGCACCATGCTCCTTGACTGTGCCCCCACACTTCTGCATGGCACAATATAGGGGACTGTGCCAGTACCACAAAATGGGAGAGTAGATAATGGGTGGAGAGGGCAGCGAAAGGGAGTCCTTACAGTACATCAGCCCACATAATTCCTTGGTGGGAGGAAGCAAGGCAGAGAGGGCTTGTCGATGTCTATTTGCTTTGCTCCATGACTAAGGCCAGACTTGGAGCAGCTTGGAGTCTCTACTTTCTTCCATCCATATGTATGGAAGTTATTTGGAAATATTTTATGTTTGAACGAACAAAATCTTAAGGGAAAGTAGATGGGGTTTATGACTAAAAATATTTCCAAGATGAAACTGATTTTTATGCACCATTAATGAGCAGGTACAGCCAACAGCCCCCTGTGAAGCTCTAAACAAAGAATCACTCTATGTAAAGCATAAACAAGTGACTTTCTCATAATGATCCAGCTCCTCAGCTGTACTTACTTGGCCATTTGATGGCAAGTGTTATTGCATAAGTCAGTCTTGATTCCTGCAACAGAAAACACAAAAATGACCTGGCATTTTCAGTACAGTGCTTACTGTGGACACTTTTACCATCTATAGTAAAGGACCCTCCAAACAGCCCTACTGCCATGCTGTGCCCAGACTGATGACAGGCACACCAGCACTTATGCTGACCCTCATGTCCTTCTTGGCAGCAGGAAAACCCTCATGGTATTTTGTTCTGGTGTTACACAAAGGAGTGAATTTGATGTTCTCTTTCTGAGCTAATGGTTTAATTTGAACCTCTCCATGTGGCCTCCACACTGCTAGGAATGAAGCAAGGACTGAAACCTTCTTATTTCAGATATTCAGGGCCTTTGGCTTTGCCCCATTCAGCTTGTGTCATGTTTTACATTTAGACCAATAGGACAGTTCAATTCAATTTCCATTTCTAAATGCCCCTAAAAGATTTAATGTCACTACAAACTCAGTTTTTGGATGCAAACTTTTACAATCTCAAAGGATTTAGAACTCATGTTCCCTCCCACCCCAATGGTAATCATTTGTTTCTGGGGTATGGGATCACATCTTTGACATACTACTACACAGATTGGCAGATTCATTGAGAACTGCAGGCTGTAGCCTGAGTTCACCTAAATCAATGCATCCAGGAGCAGAAAAAGCAATCCAGCAGACACACTGGAGCACTTTGGAGGCTTTAAATCAAGTTCTGCCACCTTCTTAGGTAAGTAACAGGAGTCGTGGTCAACCCAGTCTGGCTGGGAGCTTCCTTTTCTCTCCCAAGGTTAAGGGCTGTTCTTGAAGTGCCTCAAATCTCAGTGGAGATGGAAAAAGATGATATGATTTTTCCTAGGTTAGTTTCACTCAACTCCACGGCTCATGTGCTGTTGGGGAAGTCACAACAGAAATGTGGCTCACGTGCAAGAATGAGTCAGGACAGTCTGATAAGCTTTCTGAGGGATGCAAGTACATGCAACTGTGGCCACCTTGCTCAGCTAATGCAGATTTGCTCCAGCAGCTAAAGAGAATCACTCAGATTTCTCCACCAAAACCACTGCTATTACACCACAAGCCCCTTCACAGTTGCGTACTTTCCTGGCAGGTCGGGCCTTTCCACCCAGGGAAACAGTCGCAGCTCCCGTCGCCTTGCAGTCCATCATTACATATGCCATTGTCACAGGCACATTCTGCAGGGGAAGAATAAATGCTCATCATTGGCAAACCAAACAGGCCTCACAAGCAGAGTCTCACTTCCACTTCACTCTGTTCTATTCCTAATCCTAGCTGCCATAAAGAAAATGTTACGGGAGTATCAGCTCTTGTTACCTCACCATCAGGCCCAAAGCCCAGGAACAGACCACCCCAACTTTCTATAGTTTGGGTGACATCAGGATGAGCAGCACAGCAGTCAGTCATGCTGAGGATGAAAATGGGGCTGACCACCAGCACTCCCTCCCACCACCCTTCCCTTGGTGGCCCACCAGCTGTTAGCCTGTCTCAGAGGTCCTGGGGCTGCTTTTCTCCCTTGTGAGCAGCACACTGGGCACAAGCTGCAATAGCCATCGCTGTCACCTGATTTGCAGTCGGCTCCGTATCGGCCCACTTCACACATTTCACAGGCAGTTCCGTGGAAACCTTCCAGGCATCGGCACTCTCCACTGCCCTCGATGCCATCCTGGCACTCCCCGTTCCCGGAGCACCACTGGCCTGGCTTCCCTGGGCACATCTCGCACATGTGTCCGTAGTAGCCAGGGCAGCAGACAGACCTCTGTGGAACCAACAAGAACAGGCTGGGGTGAGCCATCTTGTGCAGCACAGAGGAGATAGCAAAAGCAACTCTACTCCTGGAAGCTACTCTACTCCTTTAACTATGTGACAGACTTCATTTTTGGCAACTCATGAAGGGACTAGATGTCTGCAGGTGGGATGGAGCGAGAAAGATCCTTGCATAAAGGTCTGTGTAGCCACTTGAGCAATGCTCTTCATTTAGTAAAAAAATGTTCAGTCCTGTGCCCATCCAGCTTATCTCCTATTGTGTCCCACCAGTGAGATACTCTGTTGGGCAGAAAGAGGTTCTGCCAGAAAGCAGGTCAGTTCAGAAGCCTGATTTCTTTGCTCTCCTTTCTCTCTGCATTCACCCACAGAGGGAGGCAACCATGATGGGACCAAGGTGGACAATACGGATGAAGAGGAACATCGTCCAGTGCAGGAGTGCCCGGGGAGGGCTGGGCTGACTGAACCTCTGCTTGTGGGTACAGTTTGTCCAGCTGCCTCTCTCCCTTCTCAATCTCCCATTCCCACCAAACTTTCCAGGGAGATGATTCTATATGTAGAAGGGGTCAGATTCACACAAGCCTTTCTTTTACCATTTCCTCTTTGTTTTACATGTTTTTACATGTTTTACATGTTTACATGGGAAGAGTTTTCTCCCAGCCACATGCTTTCAGAGAACTGGTGGGGGCACAGTGACTGTGAGACCTGTTCCTCCCTTTGGTTTGGCTCCCAGTTATTCATCAGTTACTCAGAAAGGCACATGCACAAGCAAAATACCATCATTCATGCCTCATTTCCTTAGGAAACCTGACCACAAACATTCAACTCCTTCTCTTCCTCTGTACAACAAAGCCCAAAGCAACAATCCCAGTGCTGCAGACCACAATCCATCACCGTGCAGACATTTCCGCAGGTCTGATTTTTCTCCAGTGCCCTCTATCTCCAGGATGGAGAGCAACTCCCAGACAAGCCCATTCTCAGCTATGCAATGGCACAAATTCAGCCAGGATGTCAGCACAGGCTGTATTTCCATGGCTGTATTTCTAACACCCATCTTGCTTTTGTCAAAATGAATCCAAGACAAATGTTTTTCTTACCAGAGAAACTTTTGCACAGGTGAAATGGCAGCCTGTATCCCCAGAGCGCAATTTACAGTGAGCGAGGTTCTTGCTTCCTGGAAGTTCCTGCAAATATAATTAACACAGATACAGATAGAAGATACTACAATATGGCAGTGTTCTTGCCTAACAGAGAAATAATTCTTTTTGTCCTACAGGAACTGCCCTAAACATCCAGATGTCCCAGAGCTGAAAGCAATGAGGCATCACTAGGCCTGGTGTGAGGTGACCCCACACAGCCGATTTTGTTACCTGTCAAATCTGTGGTATACATGTCAGCTAAGAAAAAGCAATTGGCATTTTTTGGACATAGAGTAAAGTAATGAAGCCTACAAAACCAGATGTGGCTGCTAGGCAATTAATATCCAGCACAGAGATGAAGAATTTCATTGTTTTCCTCCCTGGAAACATTTGTCACTCACTCACAAACAAGCTGCAGGCTCCGCCAGCCCACCTTTGTGAACGTACCCGTGGTCTGGGCTAGAAAATTGCTATTGGCACCCCCTATTCTCAATGATAATGTCTAAGGAGTGAGAGATCAAAAAAGAAATCTAGTTTCCTCCCCTAATGGGGAAAGTCCTCACATTAGATGCTCTAAAGGGCTCCTGAAATGCAGGCAAAGGCCTCACGCCAACTCTGTTAAGATCTTCACAGTTCACATTTGTCTTTTGCCTGCATAAACCTCCCTTGGTTTCTGCTTTCTCTTACAAACCTTGTTAGTGAACGAGTCACAGAGGACTCAACAGCATATTTTTTCAGGTAACGAGATGACATCTCTAGAGCTGTGATGGGACATCAAAGCAAAGTCTGTGAAGTCTGTGAGATGCCACATGAATCAAAGACTCACCACAAGAACTGATCCAGGAGGACACTTGATCCCCTTCTCACACTTGCCGCATCTTGACTAGGGCACAGAGAACAGGACAAGTCACATGTGTGCCCTCTACCCACGTCACACCAAGACACTAGTCTTGAATTACAAATGGTGCTGTACAGGGTGCTGGCTGGGACAAAGACAAAGATGCATTTATCTCCATGGCTCAAAAGACCAAAGAATAAAAATCACAATGCATGTCCCTCAGCTCCTGGATGCTACCAGAAGCTCCATACAAGGTCTTATTTCTCCATGCTGGTGATGAGACTGTACCACAAAACCAACCAGAGGAGATCGTTATACCTCTCCGGAGCTGGGGAAGGGCTTTCTGCAGGCCTGGAGTTCCTCCATGCAAGGCACAAACTTTTTTTCTGATCTGTAACGGGGCAGGCCTGCCTCAGTCTGACCCTACAATCTTCAGATAGCCAAGAGCCACAAAATGCATGGGGGCTGGACTTTGGCCATGACTCCCACACAGTTTGTAGGGGAGCTTGTGGTCATGTTATTTAAGGTTTGGGTTGGATTCTCCTTCCACAGCTTGGCAGTCCCTCACCAGCCTGCCCTGTGACTGGCGCTGTGGCAGAGAGCCAGCAAGCAAACTGAACGTGATCTGCACAGGAGCTGCAGATCTCCTGAATTCACAAGTAAAGAGTCTGAGGACACGAGGTGCCAGATTCCATTTCATATGAGGATTAGCTGGAGTCAGACCCCAGGACACGGTCTCATCTGTGTGGAAGAGACGATGTAGGTCTTCTGCTATTCATTGGTTTGGTTCAGGAGGCAGAGAAACCCTGTGGAATGGTGTTCAGCAAACTGGTAATCATCAATACCTTTTGTATGGTCGTGGTATTGGCTGTGCAACGATTCTTCTGTATCTGGAGGACCTGTGAAACCCCAATCAACATGCCATTCTTCGTCTCAAAGAATTTTCCATCCAAAGGAATATCATTGACAAACTTCTGCAAAGGAGAAGGAAAGGGCTGAGATGATAACCTTCAACTCCTTTTGCATGGATTGCTTGATGGCTGTTAGATAGCCACAGTCAGTAAACTGAAAAGGTGTACAAAACGGATAATGGTTTATCAATGGAAGAACAATCTACCATTCTTACCTGGGTGCTGTTTTGATAAAACATTAACCAGTAGGAGAGCCCTAGCATGCTATTTTTATGGATTCCACTTCTCAAATCTGTAGGCAAGAGCTTCTCTCCCAATATAACATGGTACTGCACTGTCTCATTGTCCTAAATCCACAATAAATAAACAAACAAATAAATAAAATGTTAGGACTTGTCTGACTTCCTAGACTACAATTCAGTCTGGAATTGTATGTCACAAGAATAGTTACCAGGCAATCTCTACTAGCTAATTTAGCCCACAGATACTAGTAACTCCCTATCACAATAGCACTGATCACACCTAGTTACCATTACTGGATGAAGCCATAAAGGTTTTTGGAGCTTTTCAAAAGGTTCAAAAATACCACATATATGCCATGGCTAGACAGGAAGAAGATCTTGTGCTATCCATCACACACAAATCTACTCAGAAATTTGCATTTGGTGTCCAAATAGACTTTTCAGTTCCCATTGCAGCATCAAGGGAAACCCTCTCATTTCTCTCTGCCACTTCTCCTAGCTTTTAGCATCACATATGCTCCTCCTCAGATCTTCTCAGCTCAAGTTTCTGATCTGACAGTATACATGTCCCTGCAATTACTGCAATACATATTCAGACTGTAAGCAAACAGTGAGCTTACCAATTGTGTCACATTGTGAGCCTGGCAGTACTCCTCAATGGAATTATTTCCAGGAACAAAAACTGTATATTTGTCACTGGATTCAATTTTTCCAATGAGCTGGTATTGCTACAAAAAAAAATAAAAAAATAAAAAAAAATAAAAAAATAAATTAAAATGTCCAAACATTAACATTAGCAATTACACTTGTACTCACTAAAACTAAACTGCATATGAAATCAATTAATATAGCAAAAGCACTAGGGGAAATGCTTGAAAACTGAATATACAATTTCCACTCAGTCACACGTGTCTAATCACTTGCTCCCTGGGTTGACCTAAGTGCAGTTCCTTGATTACGAACAAGCCTTCCTTTTCCTCTAGGTTTCTCTGCCTGTACAAGCATGTGAGAGCCTGCAACAAACAGGACATCTTCCATTGTAATAACATGATATAGGGATCTAACTGCAAGTATGTGATCCTTTGGCTGTTCAAAGGACCTTTCTTAGAAGATCACATTGGAATGGTAGGAAATAGATGGTTTCTCTTTTCTCAGCAGGTGGTCCAGGTTTAGTCCCACCTACAACAGGTAAACTGGGCATTTGCACAAAGAAAGTTCTGACAGCCACAACAGAACCCACATCAGATGCTTACGTGTAACAAATCCTTGAATGTGCTGAATGAGGAAACTGTATCGAGCCGTTTCTGCAGACCTGGAGGACTCGGTGGGATATCTCCTAAAGGTGGCAACAAAACCTGCAGATAAAGCAAGCTCATCAGCAAGCTCAGGCAAGAGACAGTGGGGGAAATTACTCCCACCCTGCTTGCAAGAAAAGCAAGTAGAAATGATACCATTTAGCACAATTCTGCAATAGTCTTAACTCATCTACCAGCCAAGAGAAGAGGAACTTCCCTCTTACTTGTCCCAGAGACGAATACTTTAAACTTAAAACACTAGTGCACAGGAACATCTGTCAGGACTTTGTGATAATCAAGCGTATTTTTGTCATTATAGCTCTTTCTAACTGCCCAGGTATACATTACTTGTTGTCTCCATCACGGATGCTGCAACACAACCTCATTGCTATGACTGTATTTCCCAGTATTGACATACCTTACTGAGGACATGAATAATGCCATTGCTGGCAGGGATGTCGCTGACGACAATACTTGCATTTTGAATGGTTAATACCTGCAAAAGCATAAGAGGGAGAAGCAGAAGCATCAGAAATCACCAGGCATATGCAAACCAGACATATGATTTGTTCAAGGTTGCACATGATTAATCTGGGTACAATTTTTAAAGATTCCTGAGCTTGAAGGCACCAGCATCACATCCAGATTCCCCACTAGATATAGCAGCTCTTGAGCAGTTTAATTTGACACTGACACATGTGCATTACATAAAAAATTCTTACACCACTCTTGGTGTTTATCTGCCATCTGGTCTGTGGGTTGAGGGTGGGTAATTCTGGCTTGTCGTACTTTTTGAGCTTTTCACCAGTGAAGATACCTTCAAGAAAGTGGGCCCTGAAGAGAAAAAAGGCAGGTAAAGAAAAGGTTCTGGTACTAATTGTAATAACAGGGAGCATATCACCTAACATTCACACATTCACTAAAGCCATTAAGCGTGTGGAGAGAATGCACATATATGAAAAATAAATACACTTCCAATTGCCTGAGCTCTGTTATATTTTAAATGCCTACTATATTCTTTGCCTGCTACATATTTAACCTTGCTTCTATATTTATTTCAAGATATCTCCTTATTGGGCATGTATGACCAGAAATCCAACTCATAGCTTTGTTACTGTTGTCTGGCATACTAAAGCAAAGAGAGGAATCTCCTCATACCTGACTAAAACCGGCAGCGTGCTGGGGGTCAGCCAGAAATCTTTCTCACTCTTGTTCAAGCTGTTGATAGCTTCCTCTGATGGCACCAGGACAGTGACATTGGTTCCTGCTGGGATGCTGAAGAGAGATTTCTGTTGTCCAAAGCACAAAGATGAACAAATAAGACATGCCAGTGCCATATCTACTCCGTAAAATATAACCAAGAGTCATCCTGCTTTTGCAGTCCCATGTCAGGGACGTGCAGAATGGTAGTGTGCACACAGCAGGCTTTCTTGCACGTGTGAAATAAGTAAGTGCTGTTGGCAATCAAAAAATGCCACAAGTGGTTTGGCCAAAACAGCTGACATCTGCTTGCCAATGAAAAATCTGCTGCTTTAAGCCCTGCTTAAATTACATTAATCTTCAAATCCATTCAGTCAAATCCATAAACAAACAACACACAACATCAGTTTTGGGGAAGGGACCAAAATTACTCCTAGCAAAAGCAATGTACACAGCAGGACAGGTAAACTAAGGCTCAGTGAGATGGCATGCTTCATAGTGTGTTTCCACAGACTTGCTGCAGCCTGCAGTGTCTCTTGCAGCCAAGCTAGGAACAGGGAGCCCGTAAGAAGGAAAGGAACAAACATATAGTCTAATTTTTCAAAGATTGCTATTTTTAAAATAGTAATCATTTTTCAAAAATAGCTATTATTATGCTACCCCTTTTTCTTTTCCTTCTGTATTACTTTCCTACAGCCAGGAATTACAGAAGATACAACTATGAAAATCATGTGTGTTACAGTCACAGCTTCCTCTTGTGCTATAAACTAGTCCCTCAAACACACTGATGACCCTTACTCCATCACAAACTCCAGAGCTTTTCTACATGCTACTACTCTTTCTGATTCACCTTAGCTGTTGCTTTGTTTTTCTCTAATGAAAAAGATAAATGCTGTTGCTCTTCCTTTAACAGCAGTGTTCACAGTGACTTCACTTCTACAGTACTTACTCATGTGGACATGCCACGGCCATTCTTACCTTAACCCAGTCATAGAAGCCTGCAAAGTGGGAACTCCCAGCCAGCTCCTTCAAAATAGAAACAACAGAAGGGTAACCTCCAATGAGCACTGGAGCTGTGGGACTGGGAGACCTGGGGTGGGGGACAGGAGCCCTTTGCAATATTAGATCCAGCAATAACGACTTAGGAATTCCTTTCTCCCTTCACAAACTTCAAAGGCACCTTGTGTCATGTGGAGGGATGGCCACTCCCAAAACCAAACTCTAGCCATTAAAGAATATATATTCCAGACATTAAATATATATATACCTAAATAAATAAATTCTTTTCAATTCATCTGAAATTGCTTATGTTTACCAGAGACAGTGATTGAATGGTCTATTAATAATTCTAATGTCAGAAAATGGGCCAACCTAGCTCTGACCTGAAAAACTTTCCAAATAACAAATAAAAGATGTCTTATTGCACAGGGCAGACAGGGGTGGAGCAGCTTAGAAATGACTGTCAATGATTTATTGAAGACACCGGTTCTTGGCACTGGTGCTGTCTCTGTGGTCTTGGGCAAACACGTGCTGTGCTGAGAGGAGTCAGCTCGAGTAACAGAGAAATGGGAAGTGAGAACAGAGACATTTCTCCCTGATCTCCAAAAGACCTCAGACATTTGCTTTTCACTCACTTTTAGAACATCTCCATAGCATGTCATGCCATCCCCCACATAGCCTTGAGGGCAGGTACAGGACCTCTCCCCTCCTCCAAGAGGTACACACATAGCCTGCAAGTACAAGGAAAGGAGAAATTAGAGAGTGAACACAGGTAATGCAGTGTTACACCTACCTAAGAATCAAATTCTGACCTCTTATGGCCCAGGCTACAAATGCGCACACAAACCCCTTCTTCCTGTTGTGTTTATAGTGCCATTGAATTTATACCTTGTGCAGCAAGGCCTAGATGATGGCTTTGGGTTGTGTGCATTCATGAAAAATCAGAGGATCTGCCTCCATAGATCAGAGACTAAACCTTTATAACACCTCAGTGGTGTGCCAGTAGGCCAATGCAAACCAAATCCTTGTGATTCTCTTGATGCCATGGCTGAAAAACTTGTGACAGGGAGCAGAGGAACATTCACCGCCACAGTGCCTTGGACAGCTCTTTAGCTACTCACCATGTCGTGGCAGCCGCCGTTGTCCATGAGGCATGGGTTGATTGCATCGCAATTGTGGCCATCGCCAGCATAACCCCTCTTGCAGACACATTTGCTCTGCAGGAAAGAGGCATTTCAATTTTAAAGAGCTATCAGAGTATCCTCATTTACTACCCAAAAAAGGCATAAAAATCTAAAATCTATTCTTAATTGACTTTCCTAAGTTTTCTCCTGGTTCCTCAAGACATGAAAATGCAGAGGTACTTCCTTAGTAGGGCATCATTCTCTATCACAACACACATGCTGCTGGGTTACTCAAGAGCACTGATCCCTTGCTCTGCTTGCCTGTGTGAGGGTAACTTGAGAATAATAGTTTCCATCTCTATTTCCAGCTTTTCCGAGAATGACACAGACTTTGTGAACAACAGAAAGAGAAGAGGGGGTGATTTCAAAACTTCCTGCTTATATGATAGCTAAAAGAGCACTTGCACATGCCACCTACCTCACTAAATTCTGCTGAAGATCTGGCACCTTTCCTCAGCCCATTGCCCAGAGCTCCCTTTGCTCAGTGGGGAGAAGAAGCACCTTGAGAAGCCACCCTGAGAAGCCACCCCTCCTGCATGCCTTCCTCCAGTCTCAGGATGTCCCAGTCTTGGCCTGTCTCCCTCCATTGACTATCTGAATAGCTGCATGTGATTTTCTGTACATTTTAGCACTGCCCAGGGACAATGCTGTGATCTGAGAACAAGGTGGGCACAGCAACCAGTGCCTTGTTATGGAGCAGGGCTCTTCCCTTTGCTACACAAAGGTTTCCGAGTAGTGTAGCAGCCTCAAACATACCCATGCCTCTCACCACACAAGAGTACCCTGTGTGGCTATAGCATGAGCCAGTGTATCTGGCAGCCAACAATCAGGTTTTGCTGCTGACCAGCCCAGGTTCTACCTCCAGCAATCCCAGACCATTTCAGAGCAGCTTAGGAAATGTAAGTCTACTACCAGACTACTTAGTATAGCCCATACCTGACCGGGGCCGATATAAATGCAGTCAGCATTGATGTGACAGTTCCCTCTGCTCTCCAGCATGCAGTTGTCTATAGACACACAGGCTTTCCCATCCCCAGTCCAGCCCACGTTACACTGGCAGGTGGCATTGCCAGGGCCTGTACTGATGCACAGGGCCTGCAGAAGGGAGACAAAAGCATTACACTCAGCAGAGAGCAGATAGTGCACTACAAATACAGGTACAAGTCTCTTTCACCAGTCAGAGAAGAGTTTCTGAATGACCATTTTTGATTCCAGCACTGGGTGCAGGGACTGGAAGCATCTTCTTCAGAAAAATTCTAGATAATATCATAGTAAAGTGATTCTGGAAACATTCAGTGTTTTCAGAGAGGTGGATACTTGTGTCTAAGGTGGCTCAGAACTCACAGGGCATTCCCTGCCATTCAGTAAAGGTCTTCCATTACAGAAGTAGTATTCCCTAGGCAGGATAAGCACAATCTTCTTCTGCCTGGGCACGTAGGCTGGGAATCAATCATGGAGGTAGATCTCTTTCAGCAAAGACCTTTGTACTTAGTGCCATCCTATTCCCTTCTACATAGCCCAGTGCATTCCTCTCACTGAGGGATCTAAATCATGATGAGGTCTGAC
Source organism: Aythya marila (assembly GCF_965140915.1). Lineage (NCBI taxonomy): Eukaryota > Metazoa > Chordata > Aves > Anseriformes > Anatidae > Aythya > Aythya marila. The sequence goes on from NC_139051.1 coordinate 14,613,453, forward strand.
CATTTGTTGTTGGCTACTAGAAATATGAGTTGGAGCTCACAGACAAGCTACAACACGTAAGAAGATCTTGAGGGGAAAATGAATACAAAACAAAAGTCTGTGCAGCTAAAATATCTGGACAAACCAGCCAAACCTTCCCCAGGGTGTCACATTTTGTTACCAACCAAATGACTGACCTCCTTATGACGGCTGTGTTTAGGTACCTGCTGTTCCATCCCACCTTACAGACTGGGAAAGAGGCACAACACCAGTGCCCAACAAATCTGCAACTGTCCTGCTTTGATTGATAGATGTTGCTTCTCCACGTTTCGATAGTCCAGTCCCACTTACATTCTGAGAACAGCCTCCTCGTTCTGGCTGACTGCACAGGTCAATGGGCTGGCAGGAAAATCCATCCCCTTCATATCCATCCATGCAGATGCACCTTAAAAACATAAGCACAGAAGGCACACAGGTAGTACAGCCTATTCTGAAATACAGCAGAGAGCAAAAAGATATTTTGAGCTCTCAAGCAAGCAAGAACCTGACTTAATCTCTAGTGCAGCGGGCTGGCTGCATGGCTTGAACAACCCTGTGCAACAGGCACACAGGGAGACATGCACAGTTACAGGGTTGGCAGCCTCACAGCCGTTGTGTGACTATATGATGACAATGTGCCCACCCGAATCTGTACGCCAGAAAGCTGCTCAGGACACTAGTTGGTGGAGTCCCTTGGGAGGTGGTTCTGAAGGGCAGAGGGGTCCAGGAAGGCTGGGCACTCTTCAAGAGGGAAGTCTTAATGGTGCAGGAACGGTCTGTCCCCACGTGCCCAAAGATGAGCTGGCGGGGAAGAAGACCGGCCTGGCTCAACAGAGAATTGTGGTTTGATCTTAGGAGGAAAAAGAGGGTTTATGAGCTTTGGAAAAGTGGGCAGGCCACTAAGGAGGACTTTAAAGAAGTAGCGAGGCTGTGCAGGGACAAAATTAGGAAGGCCAAAGCTCATCTGGAGCTCAATCTGGCTACTGCCGTTAAAGATAACAAAAAACGTTTCTATAAATACATCAACACAAAAAGGAGGACTAAGGAGAATCTCCATCCTTTACTGGATGCGGGGGGAAACTTAGTTACAAGAGATGAGGAAAAGGCGGAGGTGCTCAATGCCTTCTTTGCCTCAGTCTTTAGCGGCAATACCGGATGTTTTCTGGATACTCAGTACCTTGAGCTGGTGGAAGGGGATGGGGAGCAGGATGTGGCCCTCATTATTCATGAAGAACTGGTTGGTGACCTGCTACGGCACTTAGATGTGCACAAGTCGATGGGGCCGGATGGGATCCACCCAAGGATACTGAGGGAACTGGCAGAGGAGCTGGCCAAGCCACTATCCATCATTTATCAGCAGTCCTGGCTATCGGGGGAGGTCCCAATCGACTGGCGGCTAGCAAACGTGACGCCCATCTACAAGAAGGGCCGGAGGGCAGACCCGGGAAACTACAGGCCTGTCAGTTTGACCTCAGTGCCAGGAAAGCTCATGGAGCAGATCCTCCTGAGAGTCATCATGCAGCACTTGCAGGGGAAGCAGGCGATCAGGCCCAGTCAGCATGGCTTTATGAAAGGCAGGTCATGCCTGACGAACCTGATCTCCTTCTATGACAGAGTGACGCGCTGGGTGGATGAGGGAAAGGCTGTGGATGTGGTCTACCTTGACTTCAGCAAGGCTTTTGACACCGTCTCCCACAGCATTCTCCTCAAGAAACTGGCTGCTCTTGGCTTGGACTGGCGCATGCTTCGTTGGGTTAGAAACTGGCTGGATAGCCGGGCCCAAAGAGTCGTGGTGAATGGAGCCAAGTCCAGTGGGAGGCCAGTCACTAGTGGCGTGTCCCAGGGCTCGGTGCTGGGGCCGGTCCTCTTTAATATCTTCATCGATGATCTGGACGAGGGCATCGAGTGCACCCTCAGTAAGTTCGCAGATGACACCAAGTTAGGTGCGTGTGTCGATCTGCTTGAGGGTAGGAAAGCTCTGCAGGAGGATCTGGATAGGCTGCACCGATGGGCTGAGGTCAACTGCATGAAGTTCAACAAGGCCAAGTGCCGGGTCCTGCACCTGGGGCGCAATAACCCCAAGCAGAGCTACAGGCTGGGAGAGGAATGGTTGGAGAGCTGCCAGGCAGAGAAGGACCTGGGAGTGATGGTGGATAGTCGGCTGAATATGAGCCAGCAGTGTGCTCAGGTGGCCAAGAAGGCCAACGGCATCCTGGCTTGTATCAGGAACAGTGTGACCAGCAGGGCTAGGGAGGTGATCGTCCCCCTGTACTCAGCTCTGGTGAGGCCGCACCTCGAGTACTGTGTTCAGTTTTGGGCCCCTCGCTACAAGAAGGACATCGAGGTGCTTGAGCGGGTGCAGAGAAGGGCGACGAAGCTGGTGAGGGGCCTGGAGAACAAGTCCTACGAGGAGCGGCTGAGGGAGCTGGGCTTGTTCAGCCTGGAGAAGAGGAGGCTCAGGGGTGACCTTATCGCTCTTTATAGGTACCTCAAGGGAGGCTGTAGCGAGGTGGGGGTTGGTCTGTTCTCCCACGTGCCTGGTGACAGGACGAGGGGGAATGGGCTTAAGTTGAGCCAGGGGAGTTTTAGGTTAGATGTTAGGAAGAACTTCTTCACTGAAAGGGTTGTGAGGCACTGGAACAGGCTGCCCAGGGAAGTGGTGGAGTCACCATCCCTGGAAGTCTTCAAAAGACGTTTAGATGTAGAGCTTAGGGAAATGGTTTAGTGGGGACTGTTAGCGTTAGGTCAGAGGTTGGACTCGATGACCTTGAGGTCTCTTCCAACCTAGAAAATTCTGTGATTCTGTGATTCTGTGAAAGACTGACCTTGCTGTGTCATTAAGGCTGCAAACAGCATTCTGGTGGCAGTACTGGGACAACCCGCTCGGGCCACAGTTCTTGGATGTCTTGTCACAGAATTTCCCAGTAAAACCTTCCTTACAGGACCAGGATTGACACACACCCCCGCTGCCAGGCCTGTTGTCACAGACACCATGGACGCAGCCACAATCTGTCAAAGAATTTTCACATGGAGAAAGAACAGTAATTGCCAAAAGTCTAGAACTCACCACAGTAGTCACATTTTGCAGATTCCTAACTTTCTTTCACAATCTCTCATGACATCAAATCATCATCCCATTTGTTCTTGACAGAGGGATGTCTGCTGAGACACATCCATCCCACCTCAAAACCTGGCCAGGGAACTGATCCTCTGACTGCCTGGGTCCAAGAGTTTTATGAGCTCTAAAGATGGGTTCAAATTTAGGCCATCAAGCACAAGGTCCTTGTCAACTGGGAAAGGAAAATGTCTTTTCTTTCTAAGGAGGAGAGATTTGCTTGGAAGTTCCACACACAAATTTGGCCAATGTTTCCAAGACCTGCATTACCACTGTCATATCAGCCACGCTTTTTGTCACCTGTGATGACATTTCTGTTAGAAATGGTTCAGTCTTCAAAATAGGATTAAATAAAAAAATAGGATTTACTAAAAGAATAGAGGTAAGCAAACAGTGCTGGGTGCACCAGGAGTCTCCGCTCCACCAGGACACACACCAGTTACATCAAGTAGCTGATTTTTATGCTCCTAGACTAACACATATTCATTACTACTTCTAAAAAAAATAGGTTATTATAATTAGCTTCCGGGGTCCAGTCCCTCCTACTGGAGCATGCGCATCAGTCTCCGGTGGTCCCTCTGGGGGTCTCTAGGGGTCTTTCATGCTGAAGGCTCGTAGTCTTCCTCTCCAAGTTTTTTTCTTGTCCTTCCCCTTTGTACTTCCTTGGCACCGTGTCAAGTTTATACAGCATCCCCTGCAGGTCTTGTCTCCTAGCCATCCTTCAGCTTTTTTTTTCTTCTTCTTAATCTCTTGGCCACCTGGCCAGATATCAGAGGCTTGCATAGTATCCCATAACAGTCACTAGTTGTTATCAGTTGTTCTGAAACCCCCAGACATCAAAGACTTCATACAAACACAAATAACTTTCTTATTAAAACATTCCTCACCAGCCATTCACAGGGACAGTCACACCTATAGCAGTGTAAAGTTAATCTCGAAGAAGACAAAAAAAAGGCTGTAACTGTTAGAAATAGAAGTCCAGAGTAACAAAGGCAAACTGGTTCATAAATTTGAGGAGTATTTTCTGAAGACTTGATAAATTGACTAGAATGAGGGGGAGACTGGGACACACTGCATCTGTGGTTCAAGAATTAAATTGGCAGTGCAGGACCCAGAGGCAGACAGGACTGTTCTTTATTGACATGAATTGTTAAAGCATTCCTAACATTTCCATCACTTCTTTCATAATGAGGTCTTGCCAGCAGGGAATCCAGGGTACCTGAACATGCACTATAGCTTTGCTCTACATTTTTCTCTAGTCTCTACTTCCAAATTACCAACCTTCATCACAGTTCTCGCCATGTTTGTTTGGGTTTGAACAGATGTGGCAGGCTACTCCTTTGAAGCCTTCAAAGCAGTGGCAGTTGCCATTCCCTGCTATGCCATCGCTGCACTGGAAGGAAACAAAAAGAAAGCCAAAGTCATTGAAACTAAGCGAACCAAGGCAAAACCAAGGCTTTGATATCTATCAAAAACACTTTTAACAGCTGCAGTAAAAAATAGGACTTTGAAGAGCAGTGGTGGTAATAAAAAATACCCCCCCCAACCCCCAGTCAATGCTGTCTGCGAAAGCTATGACATGATTCACATTAGAGCTCAAGACAGAAAACACACTGATGAGTACACTCCATTTTCCTTGGGTATTCTGTGGCCACCACTTTGCACTTTACGCTGGAGCACAAAGGCTGAATTATGCTTATCTAGAGCAACTGTTACCATAAAGAAAAAATGTCCTACCTTGCCATTAAAAAATAAATAAGCTAACTACACTCCCTAACCACCCTGACTCAAGTGCTCATTGTAACACAGTATGATCCTTCATACATGTACTTACATTTCCCCGGCCATAGCATGGACTGGAATATCCCCCTGGGCACGGTATGCAGTCTGGACCAAAGAATCCTTTGCAGCACCCAGGTTTCTGAAAGAAAAGCAGAATCATTAAATTACCAAGTGACTTAACATGAATTGCCTGGAGTTGTCCTGCTCTCACAATTCTGAAATCTATGTCCTCCTTCCTGTGGCCATGGACAACGCTGAAATAGTCACTTAGACACCCATGCTTAGAATCATAGAATCATTTAGGTTGGAAAAGACCTTTAAGATCATGAAGTCCAAACATAAAATTGGACTTAATTTATTAAATTATTTTCCAACAATACCTGTCTTTCTGCTTGCAGCTAATTCTTGTCAACATAAACCACTATTTTCTGTTCTTTCTGTGACTTATGCAAATAGGGTCTGTGCTTTCTCTGAGTTTTGAGTTCATTAATAATATTGGCTCACTTGATCCTCCTTTATCCTTGCTGAGGACTTCTGCTTTTCTAGAGGGATGTATCAGTCCTGGATCACAGGCCTTGTCACAACCAACCAATAGAAGAACAATGACAGGACAGACATCCAGCTGCTATTTAACAAGACACTCAAAAATCATTCTATATAGTTGGCACTGGGACAGCTCAGGAGCTGCAGACTCCTGATGTGAGGTCTGTAAACTGGGTAAGAACTACTTTTCCAAACCATCTGACAATGTTTCATAAACAAGATGCAATCACTTCACAGCTTATGGCACTTTCATTGTACTCTGCTTCTGTTGGGAGACGTGATAAAAACAGGGCTGTCTCAGAAAACATGACACACTGAACACTACACCATTTATCTCTCAGCTTTCTCCAGCTTGGCTAGTCACAACTGCTGTGTTTTATTGCATTTATGTATCGTGTTTAGGTTTAACTGAGCTGCTTTCTAATATTTGTAGCGGGTTGGTACTGTGTTTTCTTCTCTGTGTTAACCAAAGAGAGGTCAGGTAGCCAGCTCATCTGATGGGCCCCCCTTGCATGGGGCAGCTTTTCTATTGTTGCCATCTCAGTTCAAGGAGTCAGAGGTCTCCTCGATGAATCGGGAAGAGCAAAGCTGAGCTCCTTTCAAAAGAACGTGTTTTCCCATTGCACTCACCATGACTGTTTGATTGCAGTACCTGGCACATCCCTTCTTCAGTACATTCAGGCCTTGTGGATCATGGATATAGACACATTCTTTTGGGAACAGTGTTGATTCCTGTAGAAACACAAGTCAGCTCTGTTTTGTTACATCAACACAGTGACCCTCCCCTCCTCTCTTTCTGCTGCAGAGAGCAATTTATGCCTATCTCTGAGCTGAGGAAGTTCAAAAAGGAGCCAAGGTGAACAAGATACTGCTACAGCATGCCTATCGTGAAAGAAGGCACGTGGTGGCTTCCTCTCACTCCCAGTCTGCAAGCCTGAGCCAAGGTGCTGCCCTTTTGTTCTTATAGTAGTATTTATGATAAGGGAGACAGTAGAAGAAGGGGGAGAGGTTGGGGAGAGAGGATAAAAGGAGGGAGATGGAAGGGAGAGACAGGGTGGAAGTGGGAGAGAAATAGAGGGTAAGAAAGAGGGTATGGGAAAAGAGAAAGGAAGGAGGGAGAGGAAAGGCAGGGAGAAGGAGTGGGGAAAAGGGGGAGTACAAGAGAATGAGAGAGGGAGGGAGGAAAGGAGAAAGAAGGGAAGGGAGGGAGACAGCTAGGGGTGGAGGTGAGACAGAGAGTGGGAAGGGAAAGGACTGCAGATGATTTCTGGAACAATACCCAGTGACCTGTCATGTAGTTATACACAGGCAGAATTGGGCCCAAGATGATTCTGTCCACACCTGCCTCAATCAGAGAGGAAAACAATTGACTAGTGATTTTGCAGAGCTCCACTTCAGACATTCATGCTGAGACGGCATCAGCAAGTTCTGAAACTCAGATCCCTCAGAAGACACTCAACAGTTAACAGTCATGAACACCTCTCCATTTTTCCCAAACAATGTCTTGGGCCTGACCTTCACACAGGGATTTCCTGAAAATTGCTGTACTGCTAAACCCAGCATGGGTTAACTCAAACACCAGTGTGCTGCCTCCTCTTTATTCCGCCTTCAGCTAGTTCTGCTCATTCTGAATCAACAGCGAGCACAGGCCAAGAACAAATTGTTTCTCAGCCCTCTGCAGCGCATAGAGCTAGTTGCAATTCCCTGGCCATGACATAAGCAGTGGTGTTACTGGATGGGACGAGTGGGATTGGGTTTGATTCTAGCAATTTGGAGGAGCTGGGAGACTCAGTGCGGGAGGAGGAAAACCCTACCTGAGGCAGAGTAGAGGTACTAAAAACTGCAAGCCTACAATTTCATTTAGCACAGACTGAATCACAGCTATCTGCATTGACTCAGGAAACAGACGTCAAAATAATAGCACAGAGTAGTTATTGGGCGACAGTCTGGGATTACAGTGCATGGTGGATATGCATCCTCTAACAAGCCATGTTGTTCCTCTCTACTGCTCACCTTTCCTGTCCTGTATTTGTTTGAAAGTGTCTTGGGTTAGAAACTGTCACAGTGTGCTTCTATGTCATCATACAAAGAAGAAAATATGTAAATGATCAAAAATAATTACCATTTCTCTGCTGCCAGGTGGGCAAACACTGCTGTTGAGAGCCTCACAATCCACACAAGAGCCCTGTTAAGAAAAAAAGAGCAGAAAACTTCATCTTCTCAAAAGAACCCCTTCCCCATGCCAAGAATGCTCCAGAGCTACTGCTTCCAGTACATATCCAAAACTTCACAGCATGCATCAGAAACATTTTTAGGAGGGAGTTCCACACTCTGAAATGGGGTAAGCTTCTCACTTCAACAAAGTGGATCCTTTGTCACGAGATGTTTGCACCTGACTTTAAGATGGGGTCTGTCTCCACCCAGTGAGTCTATCAGCCACTAGAGACACAGCTATGCTGGAAAACACTTTGGGCATCCATGTGGCAGCCTCATTAAATCAACAAGGTATAACAGACCCTCTGGCCAGTTGATATTATTTGTGTTGCTCCAAATCAGGTGCCTTTTGCCTATTCAGAGCCTCATCCTCTTTTCCAGTAACCTACCAGTGATTAAAGTGGGGAACACACACCTAAAATAAGGTATACAAAATTCTTTATGTGAGAATACCATACAGCATTTGCAGCTCCTGCTGCTGAATAGCTGTTTCCCATCCATACTAACATGAAAACAGTGCTGACAGTGATGGGAACAAAGCATTCTCAGCTGAGTTAGTAACTCTGGTGTCAAGAAGGGCATACACAGCTTTATGAAAAGGCAAACATCTTTCTGAAGCAAAGGTAGGATGGATGCAAGGAAAATATAAAGAACCACAAGAAAACAGCTGATTGCCAGCAAAGCAGTGCAAAGTGATAGCAGAAGCAACAATCACAGTGCTGATGCTGCCTAAGTTCATATTAGGGGATATCTCAGAGAGAACACATTTCCCAAATGTAATTTACACAGCTTGCATTTGTTCCTCCAGGTGAGTGTAGGGTCTACAGCAATGGCTAGCAAGAGAATGGGAGAAGGTGACTTACTGTCACAATTTTATGTTGTTCCTCATTGCATCTGTGAGGCAAAATGGGAATTATCGAAGGAGGGAGGAAGATGCCGTCCAAGGTATGAATAATACCATTTGATGCCACAATGTTTCTCACGTTTAAGGGGATCCCTGATTCATCCATCAGAATTCTTCCCTGATGCAGAAACACAAATAATTTATCTGTATTTTAGCCCACTAGACTGTATCAACTACATAAAGGCAACACAGGAAACAGATGGTATGCAACATCGAGTGCAACCACACAAATAGTCAAGCCTCTTAGTAGAGTCACAAGTTGGATAAGAAGCAAAAATAATTCAGTGACCCCATTTAGGTCTATTTTTTAAGCACAGGAGGAAGCAGAGATGGGACGAAACCACATTGTTCAGAACTATATCCAGACTTCCACTTAGCACAGGACATTTGCCCAGCTGAGTTTTGATCCATACATACGTCTGCACTGATGCTGATGGTCAGTATCTGGTTGGCCATAGTAATGATTTGTGGCATCATTATCAGTTTTTCTACAGTCACCTGAAATAAACACATGAGGGGGCAATGTCATGAAAAAGCAGGGACATTTCAGTACAGCTTACAGAGTCCTTTCACACACACACCCCCCCCCCACCTAAAAAAGCCTTCTAAAGGGGACAATAACCTTAACATTTACATTTCATAAAATACATTAAACACACACAATAGCCCAGAGGGAAATACAGGACTTTGTGTGAATCATTTGCAATGCTACAAACACAGCAGTGTCTGTGGTAGTGGCCTTTGTTTTCATTCCTTGTGCAAGAAACAGTCTAGAACAGCTGAAATTAAGTCTCACTAATAGTGTCTCTCATTGATACAGCCAATACAGGGAATTTTCCAGGACATATTAATTAAAGAAGTAACGCTGAGCAAGAAGCATAATAGATAACACATTTTGACCTACTAAATAAGCTTATTTCTAAAGACAGAAGAAATGTAAACCACAGCTGCTGTACGAGAAATTTAAACATAAGGATTTGACAGGTGAGACGTTCTGAGAACTAAGACAATTTTTACTTTTGTGTTCAAAAAGTTATTAAAATAAGTAGTGTGGCTTGTTGCCATGTTGTTATTCATCAATTGCAAGAAAAACTATGTTTTGCTGTTTTGTCAATGTACTGCTTATTTTCTCTGTTGGAGTTATGAAAATCATAAGAACTGACATTTTCTCCTTAATGAAGGACTGGAATAATATTGATATTTCTTAGCAAAAATACATGACATTGTACCATAACGCTTGAGTATTCACTTCCCCACAGGTTCTGTGTATAATTTTAAACATTTCTCTTGTTGATTGTATAAGGGAAAAAGTCTTGTTAATGCACTGCATTAATTTTATTTACCCTGCCACACAAGGTAAATAAATGCTGGTGCAAGAGTTGGCAGTACCCCACTGATGGAGCCCAAGAAGACAGGAGAAGGAGCAGGAGAGTTTTGACCAATTCTCCACCTGGCTATAACTTCTGTGTTGCTGTTTTCAGTGTTAGGGAAGCTATGGGTGGGAGGATTCATAATTAGGGTACACTCCTAATTAATAGTTCAGCAAATTAAAGTGATGCCAAGAGAGAATTTGCCTGCAGCAAACTCTGCAGGACAATGTTTTCTTTGTAAAGGACATCTGACTAATGAGCACCATCACACTCAGAAAACTAAGAGCTTTGTGATGGAAGTCCCTTTTGGCAACAACTTTCCTGGTAAATGTTTTGCCTCATCAGGTCCTGAATCACATCTCTCCTCTCTTGGGCAGTCCAAGAAACAGCAGCTGAAGTCACTGACACTCCAACCTCTGTGCCAAACAACATAGTTGATTATATGCTGGCCTGAAGGACTCCAATTATCCAGAATTAGAGCTGCCTGCCTTACCACTGCTGAAGTGTAGATATGATGTTTCACAAGTTCCTGAAGCTTATTTATGCCCTAAGGAAAAACAAAAAACAAAAATAACATAATAATTGGGTACCCCTTCACTGCTCAGGAGTAAGAAGAGGCAATTACTTTTTCTTTTAATAAATGACTGACTATGCCAATGTATCACAGCAGAGGCTTCACTTGGAAAATAAATTTACTTCATTTCCTTACTTCATTTCCCCCACACCAAGCGAGAAGAAAAAGCCAAAAAACAGACAAACAGTCTGGCTAAATGCATTTCTCATTGCAGGTTCCACCAGCATTCACTTCTTTCTCAAAGCCTTACAGAAAGATATTTTAGTTAACTCCAGAAATCTTTCAGCAATGATCACATACATTGCACAAGCTATTCCAACAAAGCCTAGTGCAACAGGCTGCACTATCTCAGGACCTCTTAAAGTATTATGAGCTCTCACCTCTGTGAAAAGATAGATGAGCCTTCCATCTCTCAATTTATCCACACCATCATTGCTGGGTACAAATACAGTAAAGGGGCCGGGTCCATCAAGAATTGCAGGCAGGCCACAGTTCTGCAAAAACAATACAAGATTTCACCATGCCTCTAGCATAAGTTAATGAGAGGGGTCTATTAGAAATGGAGAGGAAACTCTAAGCAACCCACCAAAGGTGCAGCTAGTGAAAAGCTTTTGTATTCAAGAGGCAAGGCTTGTAATATTAGAGATATAATGCCATAAAAACAGGCTGGACAATGAAACCACTGGTGTGAGTGCAGCTAATGTGAACAAGAGAGCACTGGAATACACAAGTACATACAGAGACTAAACCAGTATCTTTTTGCCCCAAGAGAAGAAAAAGAGAATCAACACTATAACCACAATTAAACAATGAATTTTGTAAAAAACTAACAGCCACAAAGCTGAAAACAAGCAGGTCAGGACTGTTGGGTGCAATGCTAGAGCAGATCCAGATGACTCTGGTGGAGGTAAAAGGAAAATCAGTCTGTCCCTAGTAAAAAAAATTAACTAAATGAAGCCTGGGCAGAAGCCTTTGTGGGTTTATAACCTGAGGACTATTTTATTTAGATACCTACAGAAACAAAAACAAAAACAAAAACAAACAAAACAAAGAAACAAACAACAACAACAAAAAACAACAGGTAGCTTAAGCTTAGCTTGGCATGGAAAGGCGAGAAATATTCACTCTTGAAAAAGTATTCAAGAACTACAAATGCTTTGGAGAAAAAACTGTGCCAAGAGAGATAGGTAGGGCAGGTGGGGAAGAAGGTAGGAAAGACATTTGTATGTTTGTTGCTTGTGCTGATCTTTCCATTACATTTGCTTATAAAATATACAAAATAAGAAGTGACTCAGATAAAAGCATCCAGAAAGAAAGACTAACAGCTGCATTTAAATATTTTTCAAAATTTACACAAAAAGAGCAACAGGCTGTGCAGAAGCAGCAATGCTAAACCTTCTGGGGCAGACACAGGCATGCTTACCTCCAGTATAGTTTCAAATCGACTGAAGATCTCATTTGAAGCAAGGATCTCCCCAATGGTTTTCTGCAAGAAGATACAAAGAGGAAAAATACAATGTCTGGGGTTGAAGCAAAGTCTGAGCACAAACTGACATGCCTTTGATCAGTCAATGTTTGGGGATTGCATGCTCCAGGTCTTTGAAAGCCATCAGCCCCAAAGGACTCAAACCCTTTATTTTGGCCAAGGAAGGAGTCTACAGTACCTTAACCACAAGCCTGCTCTCATGTATGACAAACGAACAAGAATCTTTTAGGTTACCATGCACTTCAGCACCCTTCTGTTTTCCTACTCCCATCTCCAGGTTAAACTTGCAGCCATGCAGAACTTGGCTGGTAAACAATGGAGCTGCTCTATCATCTCGAGTCTGCCTCTGCCTTTGAGGACACGAGTTCACTCTGCCACCTGCAAATGAGCTCCAACGCTGAAAAAATACAACCCATATGCGGGCGTCTGAAAACATGTTGGAAGTAGAAGCTTTCCTTTTTGCCATGCTTCCCATGAGGACAAAGGTAACAAGAGAAATGGCCCCGCAGCCACCACAGTTTCTGAAGGGACTCATCTGGCCTTTATTTGCAGGAATGTGCTTGCTTTTTTTTTTTTTTTTTTTTTTTTTTTTTTCAAAATTGCTTCCTGCAGGACATGCAGAGGCACAGAACATTACTTCCAAGGGTATAAAGGGATTCACTGACAAAAATAGCTCATGTGATTGCTAGCTTTCAGTGTAAAGCCAACACCACAAGGGAAGGAAATGGCTGAAGAAGTCCAGAGAAAGGCGGACTCTGCAGGGAGCACTCTTGCTGTCCTGCCATTGCAGAGTAAGCTGCCCCTCTGCCTCACTGGCATAAGGCTGGCTATGATCTTGGCAGAGTCTTCACTGCAGTTGGGCCGTGTTGGTTCCTACCCAGATCACATCCTGATCCAAAACAGCTCCAATGTGGATCAAAACAGCTGTACTTTTGTGCCATGCACCCCAACAGCATCATCCCTCCTGCACCATCTTCCAGATATACCCACACACCTCCTACTCTTCTTGGACTGTGGATAAAAATTAAAATTTGCAGTTTTCTTAAAGATTTTTTTTTTCTACTGGCACATTTTGAACATGCACACCAACAGTGCTGTGACTGCCACTGTTGTGCTGAGTATCAAAAGTTTACAGGAAACGGTATAGGAAAGACTGCTGAATCAGCCTCATGGCCAGAGGAGCTGCAAGCCCTTCCCTGCAGGTACCAATGCACACAAACACAGAGCTCAGTCAAGCTTCTGCTCTGGATCTCAGACACAATTGACACACCATTCTCTACCACAATATTCCAGCTACTTTTTAAACATAAAGTACAACCCAACTGCAAGATTACACAATACGACTGTTTTTATATATTAATTAAAATGGTGCAAAGTAAGTGCAGACAACTATCAATATCCAACTAAAGCAAAGAGCTGGTGTCATTCTATGTGTAATTTTTTTTGCAACGAAGCAGTAGGTAACAGGGTCTGCTTTCTGCATATGGAAACAATATAAAAGTTTTCATGCATACAATGCAATAGCTATAGCAAAAACTTTTCCCAGTTAACAGGAAAAAGTGTTTAGCAGAGGCAAAGACTGAAGCAAGAACTCTTAAATTTCTGTCCAGTGTCTTAAATACATGACAAGTTCAAATTGCAAAGGTCCATAGTGATTATTTTTCCTCATTTTATATGCTTTTAATGCAAAGATAATCTTTTTAATATAATTTTAAAATGCAGTAGAGACAGATGAAAGCAAATCTTAATTTCAATTTTATATGAAAAATTCTTTTTCAATAAAGAAAATATTAACTTCAATTTTATATGAAAAATGCTTTTTCGATATTTGTCTTATTATTCTCCTGTAAGGTGCAACTGAAAAAGATCTTATTTTCTATGAAGGGAGTGATCTTAGTCATGAAATTAGAATTCTCTACTTATCCAAATACTTTAAAAGCATCACTTCAAGGTCTGTATCTGACTTGTGCAGAGCTATCAGCTACTTTTAAAGGCATGCTTATCAGGAGCTGAAAACAAAACAAATAGCCTTTTCCTCTTTAAAAAAGCCTCACTGTTTTAAGAAGAATAATCATGGAAAAAGATTTTTTTTTAAAGTATTTATTCTACTGTTTCACAAAGCAGAAGAAACAAGAATGCTTGCATACCTGTGGGTTTCCAAGGTTGTCGGTGCTGGTTTTTTTCCTTAGAGTGCTAACAATATGCATAACACCATTGGCTGCTGGTAGGTTCGACTGCAAAACATTGTACTGTTCTTCCACATCTTCATATTGAAATGATTTGATGTATGCCTGGATAATAACACAAGTTTATTTTAATGTATATCCATGGTATCACAATAGATCTATAGATCCCTGTTCCCTTCAGTGCTCTCCATCTATGGGTCAGCAAGGTGAAGGCACAACAGGGTCTACTCTGGAAAAGGTAAATTTAAGGGGTGGTCTTACTGTAGAATAAACATCTCGCTTCTAAATGAATTTGGACAATATTTCCATTCTGGGGTACTTTTAAGTCTTACTACAGCTTAAAGACCTAGTCTGGGACAGTCAGCTCTAGGTTTAAGTTTGCCTGAATGTGAACAATGCTTGATCCCAGTGTGGATCACGGAAGGCTGCACTGACGGTTAAGATCCTGCATCAATCTGTCAAGCACTAGGAGAAAGACATGTTGCTTCATGGGCACCAGGATTTTACAGAATTTGGAAACAATCTTGAAACCAGCTTTGATTGCAGATTTCATTAGCTCCTAATGCAACAAGACTCATCACAGCAAAGCCTAAACAGTCAGGCTCACTGAATTATAAGGCATGCATCTGGTCCTTCCATACTTCCATGCACTGAAGTGGGGCATATGGAGGTGTACCAAGCGTAATTTATAAACTAAGCATCAAGGTATTGGTGTTGCAGTCATAATCCAAGTGCAGGCAAGCGCAGCTTCTCTGTGCTTTTCATTTACCATGTGCATTTTTTTTAACTGCTCTTCCCTGCCCTGAACTTCAGCTCACATCACTGAGGAGTCTGGCTGAAACAAAGGAAGGGGAGGGCAGGCTTCCCAGATCAAAAGACTCCTGAGTAAACAAACAGGAAATAAATTTTAAAAGAGCATCGATAAACCCAGTTCAGAACCCCCGGCTCCAAATAGTGCTTTTTCCTTCTGATGCACGTAGGGTGCATGTAGTATGACCTAGACCTCAAGGCCAAGGCTGGATCCGCAGAGAGGAAACATACGACTCTGCCTGGGCCAGCTGTGAGAATGCAAGCCGGAAAAGTGCAGGATGGAGCGAGAACAGTGGATGCTGGAAAACGTGTGTCAACTGAAAGAGTGAAAAGGGAAAAACAGCCTTACGTATCATAAACTAGTGATGAAAAACTCTTTGCTAGGATAAGAAAAATAAAATAGATAGACAGGAAAAGGGCAACTGGAAGAGAAAATATTCAGCGTGTAGCTGTGTCTGAGAATGTGACCTCCAAGGAGAAGCATTCAGTCTAAAGAGAGACTTTGCTGCCTCTTCCTCATCAGCTGCAAGGATACTGCAGTTGCTAGCTGTGCAGGCAAAAGGTCTCTTCTCCAGCATACACATGCAGATCAAGGAAAGACTGTTACCAAGTTTAGGAATAAGATTCTGCCTAATTGGTTGTCTACAGGGCAGGAGAAACAGTTGCTTGATTGTCTGTCCTTAAATCACCTTGCTTTGGATCCCACAAAGGATCTTGCTGGGAGACAGCAGCTTTTCTAGTCTGTGCAATGAGCTGATAAAAGAGCAACCTCTAGAACCGGAACAACTGGAAACTACATCAATGCTCAATATATTCTGTTGCTCAGAGAGCAGAATTATGACTTTACAGCCTTTTCTTCCCACCTGCCTTTTTCTTTTACCCCAGGACCATCAGGACACATCACAGAATCTGTCTCTGAGAGCACAGTCCACAACCAACAAAGGAATCTACTGCAAAGTGGTTGAAGCCAATCTTTCTCTCAGATGTGTCCCACAATGCCACATCCACATAATTTTTAATATAAAAATTACACTTTGCAACTCAAGGCTAAGGAAATGCAAGGAAGAGCAATAATAAGCAGTTTAATACCATATTTGTACGCACCTATCTGTGTACACCTCTGAAGTGGATGGTAAGAACCAAGGAGCAGAGAAGGGACTATTTAAAACTAGACAGATCATTGTAGAATATGTAGCAAGAGAAGAACAGCTTTTCACTGTAAAGGAGATTATAACCTAAGAAATCAGCTACAGCTCTGTTTCTTAAAACTTCATGATTCTTTTTGAGAAGTGGAAATGAAATCCTGTTCTGGTCACAGGTAGTCTGATAAGAGAAAAATGGTTTTCTCGTTAAGAAAGCACATGAAGGAAACTACGCTCAAGCTCTGCTCAGTCTTTTCACAGCAGTCCACAACTTCAGTTCACAATATCATTTACCTGGTTGTTGAATGTCAGCTTATGTCCTGACAAGGTCCACATCGTCTTGGCTTTTACCATGTCTTCTATCAAATGCAGACCAGGAACAATGTGCATTCTGCACAAATGCTCAGCAGTGGTATCCTTTGGGGAGTAAAGACCAAATAAAGAAGATAAATGACATGCTCTTTCAAAAAAATCATTTTATGAAAGACTCACAACATTACCATAACAGAAATTCTAGGTATATAATATTGAGCTTGCCTCTTCATTTTGGTTCACTGCAGAAGCATGGTGGCAAATCTTTTGCTTCTGTGTACACACACAAACACAGGGAGACTCATTCATTTGAAAGTGACTTTAGAAGAATCCCCTAAAGATAAACCTATTGGACCTGGACAATTTTAAAACTATCCCTGCATGCCTGAGGTAACAAAACTTGCCTAAGCTCCCCATAGACAATCTTTGTTTATGTTTGGCCATGTAGCTGCTGAATTTACGTCTATTTTCTTCCTTTGTTTTCTGGGTTTTCCATCACTGGTGATTCTTTAAGACAATCATCTCTCAATACTGATTTAGGTGGATTTAGGTGGAACTGATACAACTGATTGCAGAACTACAGCAAATGAACACAACTTAATTAAAAAATACATAAAATAAAAATATGACCTGTAGAACATAATTGTCGAAGCCCAGAACTCTCAAACTCTTGACCTAACTCCCATATCAGTTTTCTACAGCCCTGTCATCCTTGCTGCCCCATTAGTAAAATGAGCCTAAGAAGTTGACACCATTCCCATATATAGGGCCATACCAAGGAATAGGCCAAAATCCAGTACTTTAATGCAAATCTCATCCCCTTTTGAAAACCCCATGCTCAAGCATTGAAAAACCACCTAAAGTTTTGAGAATAGTCACACACCAGAGGTTGGATCTTTAAATAAGAATGGCCAGAAGAACTGAAACTTTTTGAAGTTATATAATCTGACATTAAAAACAACAAACACACTCTGTCAATAGCAGAGAGAGAGATTTTAAAAATAACATAAGGGATGTAACATCCTCTGTGAGACTGCAACAACCAGACAATGAGCAGTCTTTGCAAGAGATTGCTTCTATAAATATTCTCTCATGTGTCAATCAGTTTTTATAGACCACAGAACTCAGGCAGGAATGAATCATAAGATAGCAAAGATTTTCTAAAAGCAAGCAAACTTACATTAAATTCTATGCTATTAGTACTTGGAAAAATGGAGGGTACAAAGACCGTGAAAGGCCCATATTTCGTCAGCAACACTGAACAACCAGAAGCTGTAAAAAGAGTGACAACATGAAGCAGTTATTTGCCATATGGTTTAACTCTAGCAATAATTATTCTTTGTGTCAAAAGCACAATTACATCTACACATCTTCAACCTGATGCATGTAACTAGTACTTGTTTATGTTGGACCACAGTGCACAGGATAAAGCCCCTCCATCTCTATAATGGCCACCCACATGCGTGAGCTGGCAGGGAGGCTGTATTTTGGCTTGGCAGACCAATCTGACTGTAGGAGGATCCATGGCACACCAGCCTCAAGCACCACTGCTAGAAAACTCAATGACCGCTGAGATTGCTGAGCCTTCAACACAGTGCAGGTGGAGGAACACTGGTATTTTGAGACAGACAGGTTTAAATCACATCCTCAATGCATGCTTTCCTTTTCTTTCTGTGGATGTGGCACCTCTTTCACTAGGACTGTCAAATACATAATGCTCATCCACACTGTTCTCTGCTACAGTGTCCTCATTTCATGAGCCAGAACTGGTAATATGAGTTCAGAGATGTGATGTGTTTGATTTTGAAGGCCACAGTCATACATTGTGAAATGTCTATTATGATGGGAGGCTTTTAGTCTTTTGATGACACACTTTTCTCCCCACCTCTGCTTCATTCCCCAAAGAAATTCAAAAGAGAGTTACCAAACATTTTACTGGCGACGTCCAATTTCCTAAAAAACTTTCCTCGTGAATTATGCTGATTAATCTCACTCATGAGATCTTTATAGCAACTTCTCCCATCTGCAATCTCCCCTTCTTTACACACACAGCTAGATACAATAATAACATAATAAACACAACATTATAAACATTAACACTAAACATAGGAAACCATTATAAAGCAGTCCTCCACACTTTAGACATGTTTGAGTATCATCAGTATCTACAGATGAAAGATTAATTACAGCTTTAAGGTGTATTTAAGAGCCTAGTAGCTGCTGCCTAATATAAGTGACAGGAAAAAAGATGCACACTTGTGGACTGCAAGCAACTTTGGTCCTAAGCAAAAAGAAGGAAGACACTTTCTCAGATACAGTCAACAAAGGGATTGTCTGCTTTAGGGTTCAGGGTACAGAAAGCCACAATATATGTACTGAAGCCTAAATAAGTATTCAGCCAGTATCACTCATTAAAGCATCTGAAAATTTGAGGTAATGCATAAAAAACACAGGTCTCAGTGAAAATATAGCAATCAGCTCCTATGTGAGCCCTCAGCTTCAATGGGAAGTACCAGCTGCCGCACATCACTTAGCTAGTTTGTCTTAGAACTAATGAGGGCCCCAGACATGCTAATGACTTTTGCAGAAAAGCTTATCTACATGTGAAAATCTCTATCCTGATTCACACGGACTTATAGTCATTACTCAGACACTACTTAAGGTCACTGACTGATAAACACGTTTTTTCCTGTTTGGGTTTTGTCCAAGTATCAGCTCTGCTCTTTCTGGTTCAGGGATGAAAAGACATACGGCACAGGGGAGGTATCTGACATTACTCCAGCCACAGAGGGCTGTGTGCCAGCTGCTGGGGAACAGACATGCTAAAGGCAGGGATTGTGCAGAACACTGAGTCCTGCACTTCGCTGGCATGTCTTCAAAGGGGGAAGCCACTGTGTTTCAGTTCTGGCCTGGAGCACAGAATGAGCAGGTGGATGCTAACAATTTTAGCAGCACTGGAGAAGGAACGGCCAAGGAGATGGGACTGCTCTTTTCCTCTTCAGTCTCTCAGAGAAATTCCAGCTTTTTTTGGTATTAAAAAAATCCTCAGTGAAGCTTTCTCTGGTGTTTAGGAGACCTAAAATTACCCTAGATCTGGCAATATTTCTCATCTGCAGGGCATCAACTTCTAAATATTTTGCTCAAGAAAACTAAATGAGGTCTGGTGTTTCTTCCTTCAGCTCCCCCCTTCCCTGTCCTTCTGCAACACTAGCTCACCTCTGGCTTACAAGCCTGAGAGGCAGGAGAGCCAAAGACTTACCTGTCCCAACCAAAAGGATTCCTTAGATAACATACTGACCAAACAAGAGTCAGACGTCTCTGTTTTGGTAATTGATTATAAACTAATAATATCCACCAACTTGGGGAGCTACATCTCCAGTTCACAACACAAAAGACCCTGCTGCTTCAGATTTAAAGCATCTTGTGGCCCACATGATGCTAGATTTATGCTAGCTGATGTAGAATTCCTTACTTTCAATGGACTTGTTAAAAACAGGCTCTTATCAAAGGGGCACTCTAGCCCATTCTTCTCATTTAATTCCCTGTTTCTTCAAAGTTTACCTCATCCAAAATCAGTTTCCATTCTAGCTGCTGAATAAGCTTAAACAACAATCCTTAAAGTGGCTCACCTAGGATTCCCATGGGAGTTTATTTCACACTTGGAAGACATGTCGCAAAAATACTGCCGGCAGTCATTGGAAAGCATAAAACACTCTGATGCAGATCTCCTACTCATCCCAGGCTTGCAAACACAGGATGCCTAGCAGAAGACAAAGCAGTGATTATAGCTGCATTCGTCACTTTTTACTCAACAGGTTATCCCACAAAAGAGCTGGCAGGTTGCAAAATCTAAGGTGAGGAGAGCAGACGTGAGCAATCCAATGAATGGCTCATTTGAAGAAGTTCCCACCTGGCCACTCTCAGACCCTTACAGGTTGCTGACGTGCTGCTGTCACCCTTACCTCTCCCGGGCGTTTGTAAATGCAGATTGTAGAGTTTTCTGCACAGCCTCCATTGTTGTCAACACAGGGGTTTATGGGCTGACAAATCTTCCCATCTCCTTGAAATCCTTCTTTGCAGGTACACTGATACTTTTGTGGACTAATAACATTGCATACAGCAAAGGGGGAGCAAGGAGAAGATGCACAAGGATCCTGAGCTGCAAATAAAAAGATGAGAGGTCGAAGAGCGTCCAGATTTCTGTTTTCAGGAGAGCACTTACTGTAGCATAGCAGAATGCCCAAGGCCTGAAGAGAATGGAAGATAAGGAATTTATTCCATTAAATTGCTACAGTTTCACAGAAAATAAAATAATTTCAGGCAGCAGACAGTTTGTTTTTCTTTGATCCAAGGAGTTTGGATGACACATTCTTCATATTACTTCAGCAACACAAATATAAGGGACAGAAAGAAGATGCTTGTATTTACTTCTGAATTTCCATCATATCTGAGGATATCTGAAGGTGGTGTTTGGTCAGCAAGAACTGCAAAAAGCCAGTGAAAATAGAGCTATCCATTGCTAGTTAATCACATGCACCTTATTGACTTTCTTTTAACAAAAGCAATTCAGAAACTTACATCTGAAATCAGTGAAGAAACCCTCTAATTACCTTTGCTCAAACCCTCTAATTACATACCTGTGCTCAAACCCTCTAATTACATACCTTTGCTCATCACTTATACTGGCACAGACTCACCGATATCCCACTGTCACGGTTACTCTGTACATTCATACAGGCAAATACTGGATGGCATCTGCAACTGTAACTCATTTATTGCTTACAAGACCAAGTGGGAGGAGAACAAACACCTTAGGTATTAATCTTAAAAGGATTCCTAAAAACAAGCAGGCTTTTATGCTTCCGCAGTGAGGAAGAAACTGTATGCATGGTGATCAAGTTTGTCCAGAGATGCCAGAGAAAGATTTCTCTTTGGAAGGTCCTAAATGGAGGACTATTTAGGGCCACAATAAAATGTCTCACCTAAGCAAGTGCCGCCACTTTTTCTGTATCCCGGCTTGCAGTCACACACCGCTGTCCCATCCTTTACCGTGCATTCACTGTTGGCCTCACACGTCACACCTTTGCAAAGGGGAAGCTCTGGAATCACACAGCAAAGAGAGTTTCCCTTGGAGCAAGAAGGGCAGTGCAAGAAGATACACCTTTCCTTACAAAAGGCACGGAAATGAAGGCAAGTGCTGTTTCCGGAGACCCCAGCCAGTACAAAAGCCAGGGGAAGTAAGCATGACAGACTTGCAGGCTAGGTAGTCAGGTCCCACAAGACTTAGAAGGAAGGGAGGATCTACCCTGTTTCAAGAGAAATCCCAGCTGCTTTGGGGACACATGCATCCATATCGTAGTTTAGCTTTAACAGCTCCTCTCCAGCTACTAATTTATTTACCTTGGTCACACCTGGTGCCAGTGTAGCCTCCATAGCAAGTGCAGCTTCCATTCCCAGTGACGCCGCTGTTGCATTCCCCATGCACACAGTCACACACTGAAAGGAAAGGCCAGACAAACAAGACCTTCAGTGACAAGGCAGCATGAAGAGCTCTGGACATACACTGGCCAACTGCCCTGGGATTTGGCACCCCGATTGCCCACTAATAATCCACAGCAAGTATGACTCGTTTTAAAAATAAGGTCATCCTGGTCGGAGCTCACAGAGAGTTCTGCAAGTCCTGTGCTGAAGAAAGACAAAGTGCTGCCCTGTAAGATCAACCCCAAATGCAACATCTGGACCAACTTTTCAGACTTAACTTCCCACTCCTCCAAGTCTATTGCAGCCAATGTGGGAGGATGCAGTATTATAAGGCTCTACCACATCTGTGATGCCAGCATCGGTGTCATTCAGTAAGCACAAGCACTGAGATCACACCCATCTCACCTGTGTGGATACAAGGGAACCAGGAGATGGAAAGAAAGGGCTTCTTTATGATCAGGTCGCACTGGTCATAAATTGCTTCAAAATATGACATGTATGAGAAGCAGCATTGTGTGTATTAATGTGTAGGAAAGGCAATAAAGAGGAAGCTGAGAGACTACTGGAGTGGTGACAGGAGTCTTGCAAACAGTTGGGAAATTAGTCTGGGTTGCTTCAGGGCATGTGGGATGTAGGCAACAGCCTGGCTGAAAAGAGAGAGGAAACTGGGAAAGCCATGGTAATGGGAGGGGGAAACTTTACAAAAGGGAAAATGGATTGATTTTGAGTGAAAGACTGAGAATCAAGTGTCTAATGGGACAGTGGAGAAGGGCAGAAAGACAAAATGTCCAGATAATTGCTATTAAATGCTGTCAGATGCCATCCCCTCCTCCTCTCCAGCACCCTTCCTCACTCAGCCTCCCCCTCCGCTTTCCTTGCTCTCAGGTATTTTTGTGCAGGTTTCACCTGAAATTACTCTTCCTTACCTGACTGACAGTCTGGGCCAAAACGATTTTCATCTCGACAATTCTGGCAGGCATAACCACTGTATTGCTCCTAGAAGGGACCCAAAATGTCCCAGATGTTATTTTTCTATACAATTTCATTGTTCTAAACATTGTCATAGTGCAAAATATCTCCCCTTCTCTGATTTTCTCTGACAACACTGAAGAAAATTGATCTGCTCAGTGCTCTAGTACTATCACCCAGCCCTCCCAGCAGAGGGGTACACCAACACACAGAGAGTGTGCAAAATGCCAGCAAAACCCAGGTGGGCACTGAGGAAACCATGTCCAGTTTGCAGACAAGAATGTAACAGCTGGCTTACAATCTCTTGACATTGATTTTGTAAGGCTTGGGGACCTTAAACATGTATTTTAATTGATATGGAGTGTCTTTGAGTTAAGTTTAAAATCAGCATTTTTCAAAGACGTGCCCAGGAGGTAGGCAGCAGCAGCTGGGAAGTATATCTTTCAGGTCTGGTAAAGGTACAAATCATTAAACGTATCTCAGGGCTTCTTGCAGCCACAGACAGACACTGATTATTTCAACTGATCAGAGGGTTAAATCCATGCAATTCTTTCTTAATTTCTTCCTAGAGATCCTTCCTGACTCCATAGTCTCACCAACAGTGTCTTAGTGCTGCTGCAGACCACACCAATACTCTAGATAAACCACAGGCACAGATATTGGAATGAAAGACCCTGCTAATGACCTTCTAGGCAGAAGGCTGGTCTTCATCCCGAGCTTCTGCACAGACACTGTACAAAAGCAAATCACCCTCTGACAAAAGCATATCACCCTCAAACCAAACCACACACCGACCTTGCAGATGCAGGTTCCGTTCCGCTGTATGCCATCCAGGCATGTCCCATGGCCACTGCAGGGATTTTCGGAGCCTCCTGGACATTCTAGCAGGTAAGAGGCCAGGCAAGATTAGGCAGAGAAAACAGCACTGCATCCCTCTTTTTATCACCTCTTCCTACAGGCATTCCAGATGTGTGAAAGCAATGGTTTCTTAACCAGCAAAGTCCCTGCCTGCTTATCCAGTACAGCTAAAACTGGCCCAGAGCTGGTGAAGATGGCAATGAGTAACACCAAGGAGAAACATGGCTGCCTTCTAAGGAAAGCCTTTTAATAAAAGTCTAAGGAAAATTCCACTGGCACATAACTAACCACATTTCAGCAAAGCCACTGAAACATATTTTGAGATGGAGCTACTCTTGCAATCATTAGCAAGAGGCAGCACCAAACATCTGAGGATGATTCTGAAGCCTGGGACAGACAGGATCCTACTTTTCAAAGACACTGAGCATTTTGGCTTTTTGTGACTTCTTGAAGGGCTGGGAATGTGCTCAAACAAGCATGGTCCACACATCTTTGGAGAGAGGTACCTCCAAATTCTAGGGATTATATCTGAAAATTTTAGGCATAGAATTGCCAATTGATTATTCAAAACACTTTATGTGAAAACAGGCCCAATTGCTCAAACAACCTCTCATTTTCTGCCAGACTGGAGAATGTTTGGCCATATTCCAGTCACTGGTCAACTGTATGAGAAGTATTCGTCTTAGAAGATGAACTTTTTGGATTTTGGAGTTTTGGCTTTTGGATTTTTGAGAGAAGACCAAGAAAAACTGAACGTTTTCAAATTCCCATTACTTGGCTTAAAACTAAATGGGAGCTTTGGGAGGGTTATTTGCATGTTGGGTTTGAATTGCTAAGTATTTTCTGTGACTGAACCTCTGACTAACTCCAGACTATATAAAAGCACACATGGCACATGCACTCCCGACCAGAGGGACACCAGAAAGAAGTATCTTCCTCTTCCTTTGGAAACTTTCATAAAGAGGAACAAAAACATCCCTTTCCAAAAGGTTCTTTTTAAAGAAGAGACTAAAGGAAGTTCCAACAAAGGGGGTTATGTTATGTGTTAAATATAAGAGGATTAAACACATATGAAGCAAAGAGATTCCTTCCTCATTATCTTCAAAACATCCTGGGCAGTTAATGGAGACCTTGTAAATTCTTAAATAGCAGGAGCAGAAATAACAAAAATCAATCAGCTTAATGCATATTTAATGATTCATGTTAAAACTGG
Source organism: Aythya marila (assembly GCF_965140915.1). Lineage (NCBI taxonomy): Eukaryota > Metazoa > Chordata > Aves > Anseriformes > Anatidae > Aythya > Aythya marila. The sequence continues at coordinate 14,638,430 of NC_139051.1, forward strand.
TTTGATTTACTGAACAGAAGGCATTGTAAACAGATGAAAAACTTACCGTAGCACTCTGTACCCCAGAATCCTGGGCAGCACTTTTTCTCCTCAATTTCCTTGTTACATATGTGATAGCACCCTGGCTGGACAAGGGTATTTTCTCCTAACTTGACAGTGTACCTTAAAAAGAACAATCCAAGATCCATGATTACACCACAAAGATACCATGTGCTTGTTGGAGGGGTTCTAAGCAAGCACTGCAGCGCGCTGAACTCTGAACCAAAGGACAAGAGTTTGCACTCTAATTCTGTCTTTCTCAAGGATGCCCACTGATCTGTGCTCTTACAGCTGGTTCCAAGCAAGTTGTCAGGGCCTGGATATGAGACAGAGGAGGAGCATCTTTCTCCTTTTCAACCCTTCATCCATCGCCTTACACACAGGCTAGGCCCCCGGTGACAGTGTCTCTTGCTCTGCGTGTATGCTGTACGGAACTATTCCTGGGTCCATTCGACTACCACTACCACAGAGAGATAACAGGCAGAAAAGCTGCACGTGCTCACATTTCTCTTCATTATTTCATTTTATTTTTGGCACAACATCCTTCCCAAAAGGAACTTGGAAATCGCCTCAATAGCACTGCCCCTTTGAATTCAGTCTGACTCCTCTGTGTGTCTGTAATTACTGTAAAACTGCTACAGCTATTTTTAAAGTATTTATACAGAATAGTGAATTACAGAAAACAGTAGACAATGGAGTTATATAGTAACTGTTAACATTCATTACTGAATAGATAGGCAAACAATAATCTATAGTGTTTCATTTTCTAAAAAAACTTACTGGTAAATTCAGTTTTTCTTCACCATTCTCCTATTAGAGACAAGCTATAGAAATGCTCAACAGAATAAGAACAAGGAACACAAAAACAAGCAACCTTCATAAAGAGAACTAGGAAGGTAAAAAGTTCAGAGGATTATTGCTGGAAGCTGAGAGAATATATAAGGGGAATTATTATTATATTATTTCTCTAATAATTCATATTCTCCTTAAGGCATACACATCACTCCTTGCATAGCAGAGCTAAACCAGATCTGCAACATGGTTAGGAAAGAGGTCTTACCTGCAGTCCCTCATTCCTAAGCCTTGCGTGGTCTTTAACCAGCCTCTCGGACACAACATTTTAGGCGCCGCAGCACAAGCAGTACATGCTGTATTCATTGTAAACATCATCTTGACATTGCATCTCATTGACCTTAGCTTAAAAAGAAAAAGTAGAATGAAAATAAGTCCATAACTAAACTGTTACCTTAGGCAGTCATCTCGCCAGCCTTTGATATCTTTATCCACACTGCACTGTTCCTTAGATTCCACGGGGGAGGGCAGTGACCAGTGTGGCTGCTTGGATGTACACCACGCACTCATAAATGCTAAAGCACTATGTTATGTTAATGCATGCTGCTCTGCTTGGATCTCAGCTACAGGGCAATAGGGCAGATCACAGCTAACTCATCTTTCCTCTGTTATTCACAGCAAAAATTCTAACCACTTCTAAAATAATTATAACCACGCACTGCTAATTTAAACTGATCTTTTGGAAATGTGTGGTAGTGGTATGTGAGGACAAACTCTAAACCAATAGCCCTTGACAGAAGACACTGAATTAAAAAGCAGCACAGCATTTCTGTTTTCCACGCTGATGATAAGATCCAGTTGTACTGGTTGTTTCTTTGCTGTTTCATGGGTTTGACAAATTTTAAGTGTTGGTTCAGACTATTTCCCAGAGACCAAGAGCTGCTCACACAAGTGCTTCTCATGGCAATTGCCTTTGAGAATGTGCAGGGAGGGAGATTAAAAGGAAGGGAGCTCTGCACTTCTCCAGATACCTAGAGGTGGCCCTTGATGCTTTGGCCCAGGGTGGAAAGGACCCCATAAGTGCCAGCAAGAATATCAGGTAGGAGGACTTGGATAATTCAAATGACTGGTGATAAGTTCAGCACAAGTACTTCTACCTAACCAGAATCTCTTTAGGGGTTCAGACTTCCTTAAACAGTTTTCCAGTGCCTCTGTACCACCAACCCCATTACTTGAAATGAAATGCAACCAGAGCAGATAAGAAGTACAGTCTCAGAGAGAATAACCATCACTGTATGCCAGCTTGTTATTGAAGCTCATGATTTTACCACAGATGTGTTTTCTTGAATCCCTAAACTCCTCAGGTCAAGCAACTGTGCAGAAAGACCATTGTTCATTTCAAAAAGCGAAAATGTTTGCTACTGATGATGACAGAGAAAAGCTGGAAGGCAGGAACTCTGTTTGTCCCAAAAGGTCACCAACTGGAAAAGAAAACTCACTTCAACTATACCTCTCCAGGCACAGTATTTTCTAAAAATAAAAACACCAGATCAAATTTTGGGAGGAGGCCCTGATCTGGGATTTTTTTAAAGCCAATCCCGAAAAATGCTGTTAATGCAGTAGCTGTCATGTGCCCAGAACTCCCTGTTCTGTATTCCCATCAGCAATCTCAGCCCAGCTCTGCTTCCTCTGGACCTAAGTAAGCCCAAACACATACGTTTGCTTCAGGGCAAGGGAGGAAGTCCACAGCTTCCCATCTTATCAACAGCTCAGGAAGGCCCTGCCAGAAGATAGCCAGCAGACACTGTCAGGAAAACCTCATGAGAGATAACCCTCTGGTCCCAGCTCTGCACGGATATCTCCCCGGAATGGTTTCCTGACTCACGCCCATGTTTCCTCTGCCTGGAGCTGTCAAGCTTTTCCTCTCTTCCTGGATTTGCTTTCTGCAGCCATCCATGCAAAGGCACTGCCCCACGAGCCAAGTGACTTGTGTCTGTGGTGCTGCCTCATGTGGATATTCATCCCTAGTTCTGCACCAGGGGCTTTTCTTAATGTACTTCAGCATCCACCCCCCTGGGAAGGACTCCCTTGCATTATGAACAGCTCAAAAACAGTCTGAGATCCATCAGACCCAGCCGTCCATGTCCTGCAAGCCCCAGCTTTGCTGATTTTATTCAGCAGGACAGAGATCAGCAATGCTGTTCCTTGTTTTTATCCTACTTACACACAGCAAAGTCAAAGGAGAGTTCACCGCTTTCACAGAGCAAAACTGAGAAGACAGACAACATGGATGGGTAACTGGGGAGCTACAACTGGAGTACCCTGTCTCAAAAGCTCAGCAGTGCCATTCACTGGACAGAGGAGAAGCAGATCCAACCAGTGGAATTAAGCACAAATGAGGACTTCAGATTAAAACTGTGCTTTTGAAAGGAGCCAGAGGAATCCAGGCACATGTTTCTGAGAGAATGGCGCATCTTGTTGGTCCCTTGCTGGTCCCATCAAATCGCAACCTTAACCTTCACCGAGACAATGCCTCAGAAAGAGAATGGGAAGACGCTCAAGGAAGAAACACAGGCAGATGTCTTCCTGCAGGTTGTGGGATTAAATCTCTCAGATTTTCCCCACAAACCTTCATCAGGTGTCTGAGCATCCTTATCTATATAATAAAAAGACCACACAAACAGTAGAGCACAAAACATTAAATTAAAACCCTCCAATATTCTATTTCACCTTCACTTCCAGGCATCAGGAGTTGGCTGTCAGACACAGCTGGGCCACTAAATGTGTTCTCTGCCACTGTGGTGAAGGAAGACACTGTTATTCACACATTAATCATTTTTTCTCTTTCTTCCATTAATGTGGCCCCATTTCTAAACAGAAATGGACACTGGGAAAGTAGAAAGGCTGTCGTTCCTTGCTGTTGGAATCTGTAATTATTTGCAGTTCATTTTCAGGATAAAACAGAGGTCTCTAAGGCAAGATAGCTATTGTGGAATACCCCCAACCTACCTTCCTAGAACAACGTAAAGTTTAGGCAACTTCCCAGTAAGATCTTCCCCTTTTTATATGGAAATATGCTTGTGTCAGCAGCAACAGGCGGGAGGAAAGAGGAAGAAAACAGCTGTGTGGAAAATTAAAAAAAAAACAACCAAAAAACAAGTCCATTCTTATCTGAGTGACAGAACTGATGAAGCAGTCATTTTCTGGAGTGTTTTGCTTCTTATGAAAGCAGAAGAGAAAATCAAGGGACATAAAAAATGCAATGGTTTGGATTCTCCAACTTTGGAGTGGATGAAAGGAAGACAGAAGTTTGAGCCAGAGGTGGCTCCTGGGGCACAGCCTCGCAGAAAACAATGATGCACTGCTCCCTTGGGCTTATCTGTGACTGCTGTTTCTAAGTCTGGAGATGCTAGAGAGGAAGCAGCAAGAGAGAATATCCGAGCCTGTGTTGCAGCAATACGCAATACCACCCAGTGTGCTGAGAGCCGGCGAGGTCCATCGTGGCTATGCCAGGGAAAGTGGGCAAACAGCCACTGTTCTGCTCAGATGGTGCTGTGAGCCTGGACTGTGCCATACTTTGGGTACAAAGCAACGGAAAAGGAAGCCTGGTGTTCTCAAACAGCTCCAAAAATAAAGGAGGATTTTAAAGCAGGAGGCATCTAGCTGCAGCCAAAAGCAGTTATGAGCCAGGGTGCCTCTGCCCACGTTGAACTCTGTCTTGCCAGGGCTGGACTGCGCTTTCTCCCTGCATTCTTTCGCATGCATGTGCAGCAGCCGCTGCCTTCTGCACTCAGTTGAGACATTCCTGAGTTTCTGGATTCTGCAGTGTTTCCTTCCCTCCTCTCTCTGTGATGTAAATGTCCCTTATTTTTTGGGTGCTCATGTTTCTCTTATTCCATTTCAACTTATTCCATTTCAAGAGAATAAGCTGGGGGGCCTTTTTTAAGGACTAGTTTCATTCTACTCATTTTTCCCTTTATCATTTCCTCCCAAACCATAACACAAATTCTTCTGTAAGGCAAGACTTCAGGGAAGAAAGAAAAACACATGTGGACGTCAGTGTTTGGCTCCAACAATCCTGGGAGCTAGTTCTGGAAACAGTTATTATCTAGTGAATCACCACATTTCCAGAGCTTTTGCCCTTTACAAAACAAGAGCTGTATACACATGCTCGGGTCATTTTAGTCATGTACCTCCTCAAGAAGTTCTCAGGGACAATTTAGTTGAACATTCCTGGACATGCTAGCATTTTGCATTTGGCCAAGGAAGACACTGTTCAGCATGAGGATGAAGTCTGGCTCAGAGATCACATAAGACAAGAGCACTCTTCTCCTTTCCCAGCCACTTCCATTCCTGCTACATGCCACCTGGGACTGGCCTCCTCCCAGCAGAAAATCTCTCATGGTTCTCACATCTGCTGCATCTTCCCCAGTCCATACAAAATGCAGATCAAAACACAGCCTGGAGATAACATCACAAAAACCAGCTACTACCAAATCTCTTTCTTCCTTAATGCTCCATGCAAGGCTCCTGCAAGGCAATGGAGTCTTCTTGTGGAATTACTGCACTTCCATCACAACCAAATAAAGTGGCCATCCTAAACAATTGTCAAAGACTTCATTAGACCATTGTTTTCCCTTAACTCCCACTATACATTTTCAAATGTTTCTTCTCTTTTTCCAAAAAAGAAACTTTTGGGAACAGAAATCTAAAAGAGGGTTATTTTTTCTAGATTAAATAAGCTGCTCCAGAGGTGATGCAAAACATTTCACGTCTCTGTGAGTGGGTAATCATTACGTAATATTCTATGAATTATAGCCTACAGAAAGTAGGACGACACAACCATGAAGCCAAGACCACAGATCTACGAAGGCATCCTACATTCTTCTAGATGCTAATTGAAGGAACGGAGATGTTGGAATCAAAACAAAACCTTCCCACGGAAAGCGATCTGTACTCCTCACTGGGGAGCTGCTAGGAAATGTACTCGAAAGAAATGTATTCTCCCTGTTGCAAAGCAACAATTTGATAAGATTTAAAAACTCTTTTTAGAAAACTCTCCCGGGGCACATATAGACCTGTCCTGACAGATGCCAGAGATACTGAAAATAGTGGAAGACAAAGATCCCTAGTGCTATCATATCACTACCTTTGCAATCAGTGCTGATCAGAAATGCAAACTGAACCTGATCTAAAATTCAAGCAGCTGGCTCCAACCTTAATTTTAGCTTTCCAGTTAGTTGCCACACGTGTCCTTCCACGAGCAGGGAAGATATTTGACAGTCTTAAAGTTTAATTATGGATGTTATTCTGCACTTAACTAAATGTAAACGAAAAAGCGAGGTTTGGGGATAACATACAACCATCCAAATATGAAGAGCTGTTTGATGAACATTTAATCAAAGACTCACGGACTTACCTTCTGACTCTGGCAGTCAGCTGTGGGAGTGAAGCATGCTGCTAAGAAGAAAAGCAGCAACCCAGGAGGATGCATTTTCATTCTTTTACAAGCAGAAGCCTTTCCACAGACGGGGAGGTGATAGAAGCTGCAATTTCTGTAAGATAAGACCGCCTACTAAAAATCAGATCCAAGACAAACCAGAGGTTAAAAGTAAACAGCGAGAGAACATTTTCGCACTGTGCTCTTTGGATGCAAAGCCTTCATAAGGGGATCTACTAATTCTACTGTTACGTCTGTATCAATACTACCTTTTTCTTTCTTTCTATTTTTTTTTTTTTTAAATACACAAGCATAACTTCTCAGTAAAAGGTTTACTCAAAACAGGAACATCTACGGATTTCCTCTTACATATCAGTTCAAAACAGAAGGAAGGAAATCCTTAGTTTTCAACTAATTGGAACAAAAAGAGGTTCACTGTATGCTTAACTGAAGGCAAATCCAAAGGGCAAACTTAAATACCATGAATTCATGAGCGATACGTAATTTCATTTTACTGCTGGTTTTAGTATGTCCAGAACATCTCTAAGCAAAGGTTTGTGCAATGATTCCTATCCCTATGTAGGCATGAACAAAGCAATATGAGTCATGTGCCGCACATCAGAGCAGGAATACAGGAACATCAGTCAAACCTTTCAGGTAGCATTTGACATTTATTTGAAACATTTAGGTTACTCATCAAATTTATCAAATACATTGCATTTTGTAGGTGCTATATCAGCAGTAGCAAAATTTATGATTTTCCAAACGCTCTGGTGACAGTTTGATGAATCTATGGAGCTCTCCCATAGCACAAAGAATAGGAAAGTCCCAAAATGTGATTAAAAAAACCCACAAAAGTTACCTGAGTTACAGTCTGTGATCGCACTTCTCCTTTTGAACATTTCAAACAACCAAGAATTGATTATTGACAGATCTTTTACATGAACTTTGTTTCCCTGTGCTGCTAACAGAACCCACTGAACAGAGCAGTCTAAGGATTGCTTCTATTTGCAGCAATTCCTACTGAGCAATAAGGTATCTTTTCATTTTGGAGCCATTAATAGTACATGAAGGTGCATAATGAAACTAGGATAGGAAGCTACTCTTGCATTTAGATAAATAATTGAGAGCATAAATATTTTTTGTCCCTTGCATAAACACACAGAGGTACATGTTAATATATAAAATATGTAAGAACCGCAGTACTTACTAGTGCTGTAAATTGTGCTTTACCTCTTCCTCCATCCTACAGAGCAGCCAGCATGATGAACAGCAAGCACAATTATATATCCTGCACGAACAGGAAGCAGATAAGGCACACAAGTATCCAGTGCAACCCATGTGAGAAGTACCAGCCCACAGCTCAACCTGCCAGCTCAGCCCGCCTGTCCCATTAGGGGACCAACAGACAGCCACTCTGGTCGAGGCCAGCGGGTTTGTGCAGCCACAGAAGCCATTTGGTACCCCACAGATCTGTGAAAGGAAGCAGAGGCCTCATAACTCACACCAGTTCTGCTGGGATAGGAAAGTCACAAACGGACAGACGGGACATTCTCACGGAGGGGGACATTAGTGTGGAAGCTGCACAGTACTTTTTGTATTTACAGCCCGGGTGCTAGAGTGGCCTTGTAAACTAAACATGAGACAGGCCCTCTGCTCCATGCTACCTGTCAGGTGTTTACAGCTGAAACAGGCAGCCTAGAAGGAAGTTGAGTGCTCATTGATGGTCTTCCAAGAGCTGACAATGACACAGGGATTAAGTTGCAAGTACCGGGCATCCATAGATAGATGAGATTTTAAGGTGAAAATAGCTTACCCTGGAGCACCTGCAGAGGCATAGGCTTCTTTTTCTGAAACTTCAGCCTGTTTTCTAAGCGTGTGTTTTCCAAAGGGCTCCACAAATAAAATGCTACAAGGATGAAAGGACACAGCCTTCTTCTGAGGCTTTCCATTGGTGTTTGTCACCACTGCATCTGGCCTAATGCAAAGAAAAAAAAAAAAAAGAAAAGAAGAGAAAGAAAAGGCTCGGTGAAATTCCTGTCTGAATTAATTAAGTCAGATTCGCAATAACAACAAAAGGCTCACAATCAGCTTCCTTTATCTGATCATATTTTTATATGACCATTTATTTAAAGACAAGTGATACAACAGAAATATACAGGCTACAACTGTGAACACTTAGTAGTGCCATTGTACAGTAGGTGGGCATAACATGAAAAATCAAAAGCTCATGCATCACCAGATCAAGTGATTGTGCTTTCCTGATCAAGTGGTATAGCCAGTGTGTTTCAGGCATCCAGGAATTGCTCTGATCATTGCTGCTGGATCTGCAACACCAAAGCCTACATCAACTTTGCATCTGCATGATTCTGGGACTCAGGTTAGGAAGATGAGGCACCAACCATCTCCAAATGAATGGGTGGCCCAGAGTTGTTACCAATCAGTGGAATGATGCCAATATGCTTGTGGTGGCAGTCCGGTTGGCAGAATCACCAGCGATGGCAACAATGGCACAGAAGCAGGAAGGGGAACATTATTAGGTAGAAGAAGTGAGTATTGGTGATACAATTAATCCGTTCCTGTTCTCTTCTGGGAAATAGATTTGTCCAAGGCAGATGGATGGATGGATTTTCTCACAGATAATGTATCAATAAAAAGCTTATGCCTTAGAAGCAAAATGCATGGGATCAATTCTTTGATTTCACTGTTTTATCCAACACTGTTTACAATTGTCAGTAAATAAAAGGCTGTTCACTCATTAATTTCTATGTAAGAAACAGCTAGAGGAATGAAATGCATAAGCATCTGCACAAAGCATTTTAATCAGCTCGCAAAAAGTCCCACACAGCAAAGCTGCCAAGCAGAGATCCCTTTTTTTTTTTTTTTTCCCCAACATCAAAAGCAAATACATCAAAAAAATACTAGATGTTAAGAAGAACTAATGTGAAAGATATCCTCAGATCTGTCAAAGAGCTCAAGAGCTGATGCTTCTAATCTGTCCAGAATTTACAGGGGAAATACCCAGTGCTGCATTAAGAATGAAGCCACAGGATTCGCTATGTCACTGGCAATTAAAGGAATTGAGACAGCCAACTTTAAAAAAGGGGGGGAAATTTGTGTGCAAGACTTATAAGGATCTGATGACACAGCACACAAAGAACAGCCCTGTCGCAGGCAGGGTAGCAGAGCCTGATTCATGGCCTACTCAACCTTTGATTGAGAAAAGGATTGTGCATTTAAAAGGTACAGTGGGAGCTGTCAATTGCCTGCAATTGCATTTATCTGTGAGGTTTACTTGCAAGCACTTGTTTGTTTTGGAAAGCACGGAGGACTTACCAGCCAACTGTCTCCTGCTCAGGCTGCACAAGAAGGCTGGCTAGCAGTTGAAGTCACAAAGCTGGGGCTCAGAAGCATCATGTTCAACTTCTGGCCCTGACACAGATGACTCCTATAAACTATTAACAATCTTCATTGGCCTGACTCACATGGATCAACAGCAGCTTGTTGGCAAGCAATAGTGCTTGGGATTTTTTCCTCACTCAGCCTTTTTGTTTCATGAGTTTATGAAACGTTGAATCTTCTGAACCAGCTAGTCTAGACCATGACACATGCTTCTTCCATGACCACATTACCATTCAGAACTGAAAAACTCTGCTGGTCAAAGCTACTCAACCTATTCCAGGGAAAAAAAAAATCCTGTGCCTGTCTAAAGGCAAAGGATACATACACAAACTTCCAGCCTCCCATGACAGTCACGCTGCATTTTAAAATGCTCGGTCACCAGCCCTCTGCTGTGAAGCGTGTGCAGCCCTGGCTAGCTTGGGCAATTTCCTGCTATTGAAATCTTCTGTATAAGCAATCTTTACTGAAACTACGGAACCAAGACAAATGATTTACCATCCAGTCTACTATACCACACAGCTTCTGTGTGGGCTGACTATTTGGTTACTTCAGCAGAGAGAAATGAACTCATTCCAGTCTTCTGGGAGAGCTAGGAAGGAGCGTAAAGTCTCTCCACTCTGAATCACAAGTGACTGAGAAGCTGTGAGACTCCAAAGGTACTGGTAAGGGATTAAACAGCCCAAGCCACGAGTGCCTGTGTGTCAGAGCAGGGCCAGCAGTGCCGTGCTTACTGAACAGGCCCCTGAGGCTGCTGGTGCAGGGACTAGAGCACAGTCCTACAGTTTTTTGTTTTTGTTTTTGTTTTTTCTCTTGGCAAGCTGGAAGGAACAAGAATTTTAAAGTTTGATGATAAAAGTGAAGAAAAAACAGGAAGGTCATACGGCAAGTAGGAGACTATTTACCTCCCTCTCTCACACACACACTCACACAATGGCCCATCCCAGGCAGACAGGTAGAGCTGCCTGAGCACAGCGTTGCCTTGTGGTTCAGGAAGAAATTATCACAGCTGCTCACCTCCTGTTAGCGCAAAGCCTGGAAGGGTAGCGGCACCAACGTCAGAACATAAATGCTCTAAGTCCTGCCCTACTCACTGCTGTTGACTCTGAGTTCTTTTATGCATGCTCCCGCAGGGAAAGCCTGCTAAGTATTCCCATCTCTGTTTTACTTTTATACCTTTCCCATCTATTAAGCAGTGTCCTGGGATTTTGCTGGGAGAGCCAGGTTCTAAGCTCCCCACAGATTTTTCAGTATTAATTAGATGCTGCAGTTCAGTAACAAAACGTGCTAAAAAATTGCTGTGGAAAAAGTGGGGGTATGAAACTTATTACACCGAGAAGGTGCTGAGGAAGTACAGAGGCCAACACTGAAAAATAACCTCACTAGATCCCCAAGGAGCAATAATATCCAGAGCTGGTAAACTAGCCATAAGGTTGTATTATTACAAACATTAAAAAAAATCTCTGAGAGGGGACAAGGAAAATTTGTCCTTGGGACAAGTGACTAGTGAGTTGTGACCTGTCAGCACTAGGCGTTTCTTTAGGCATCTATCGAGGTCTTGTTCAGAGCTGGCCACAGACATTCCTTAGCATCTTCATGGTGTTTCATATTCTCGCTTTTTCCACAGCTCGTCAAGTTACTAAATGCCCCTCCATTATCAGGTAGACAGCAGGAAACAGAAGTTTGTAGTCTGTCTGCTCTAAACCACAACTTCATGCTTTTCCTCCCGTTGCCACTTCTCCTAAGATTGTGTATGTTTGAAGATTAATACCATAAAACTTTTGAATCAGATGTTTTTGAATCAGATGTATGCAAGCTAGAAGTGGCATTGTGTTACTCCTTTTTTAATTAAAAATTATCAAAGTTGTCAAGACCAGGAAAACAACTTAAATGGGCTGATGTAAACACATCACCATTCAGTACATCTGCAGCCAAGAGATCGCAGGGCTGTAAAAACAGCATGGGAATGGACACGGAGCAGACAGGATGCAGGTCAGGCTGTCACTTCACCTTACAAAGAAAGCATGGCTGAGCTCAGGTCACCACCTCATTCACTCTCCTTCCTAGTGAGATTTATTTACAATTTTATTTACAATTTTTCAATTGTAATACAAAGGAAATTTTAAAACCTTTAACCATATCCTCAGCAGATGACACTGAGTACAAATGCAGGGGTCTTCCCTAGGGTTACATACACCTACATCAGTTGGAAAGCCAAATTATGGAAGATCATTTAGGACATATTTTCTTGAAAAAAGGTCTTCCCACCTGCCTATGTATGCATCCAGTCCCAACTTAAGCAACTTTGATACTGTCTTAACACTGAACTGTTTGAAGCTGTAAGAGATTTGAGGGCAACCTAAAGAGAAATGAGCATGCATGGCTTCATAGCACTCTTGGAAAGAGAGAGGAAGAAATCAAAGCTGTTCTATGTGACCAAAACTGCTTACAAAGCTTCTTCAGTCTGCAGAACATTCTGTACAAACTAATTGTGGAAAACAGAAAATGACACAATCAGCTAATTTACAGAATCCAAGATGAAGGACTGCATTTTCAAGGAAAACTCAAATAGTGCCATTTATTTCTAAAAGTGGGGATTTAATCAAAATATAACAAAGACAACAGACTGGTGCCAAGGGACAACAGTGAACAGTTTTTCAGCTGAACATTGAACTTTAACGATCAGAAATGTGCACGCACAAAGCACCGTAACTCCACCAGGTTTTAACATGGGCCAAAGAACAGGGGAGCAAACATCTGAATTACTACATGTTTTTTTTTTTTTTATATATATAAACATAGAAATGAACTGGAGCTAGTATCAGCAAAGCCAGTTTGCACCTACTTTGTCTAGACCATGCTTCCCCTGGCAGAATACAAGAGATAATGGAAAAAAATGCCCTGAAAATAAACAATTCTCATCACACTGTGAGATACTAAATGTAAGAATCAGGAAATATTGTATTATATAACTAAAAAACTACTGAACATTTCATTCATCTTAATACAATCAGTGCTTACCACACTTAAAGGGAAATTGTACCCATTTTCTGGATTGTATCTGACACAAACAGAAATATTTTAACAGCTTAAAGGAGGACTTCTTAACTGAAACCTCAAGAATATTTGTTTTAAGCTTTAATGCCACAAGACAGAAAAAACTTGCCATTCCTGGAGATGCTCAAGACTTGTTTGGAACAGGAACTCAATGTGTTTGAACTCTACCCTGTTCTGAGCATGACAGGTATCTCTCAACTTAAGTTCCTTTACATTTTTTAAGGGAGAATCAGTTTTAAGCAGCATCAGCTGGCCATGTATATCAAAACCATCCTTCCATTCTTAACCCCTGCAGATGTAGAACAGTTACTCAGAGTCTCAGAATTAGTCTTCACAATAGTCAGTAGTTTTGTTTTTTTTTTCCCCCTGTCATAGGAGGCTAGAACTTGCTGGGCACAATAGTATCTGAAGTTACAGATGACAATTTGGAAAGCAAATTCCTACTGTCTGATGGAGCAGCAAAAAGACTTCAAGTAAATCCTCTTTAAACTGTGCTTAGAAGCTGCAGACCCTCAGTTTCCACAACTCAGCTTTATTTCTGGACCAGTATGTATTTGCTAAATTATTTTTCTTCCTGCCTATTTCATACTTTACAATATACTCTAGGAACAAAATGTGCCACTGAACTACTATACAGTATTCTGCAAACACAAAAGGCATACTTGAATAAAGACAAGGCCAAGCAAAAACTGTCAAATTACACTTTATTTGTATTGACAAAATAGGCAAAAGACTTGGTGTTCAGAGATAAATTAATTATTTGCTGACAAAACAGTTGTATAGCCATGTTGTGTATTTCCATTTTCAAGACTACACTGAACAGACTTTTCTGAGTAGACTTTTACAGGCAATTCTTTTCCCTAGTCTTAGAAAAAAGAATGCTCAAACTAATCTCATGAGAAAGTGTCACCTGCTTGTCACTCAAATTTTACTGTTAAGTTCACAATTGGCAGCAAATAATTACATTTGGCCTCAGAAAGGAAAAAAATATGTAAAACTAAGGTCATTAAATAATAAGCATTAGCAGCATACCCAAAATACATCTTGTACAAAGAACATTGCACTTGAACTTACACAAGCATTTACTGTTATTTACACATCAGAATTTGTATAGAACATCAAGATTGATATATACAGAAAAACAGCAGAAACCTTAACAGCCCTAGAAGACGGCATATCTAGTGTTGACTCCTAATTTTTTCCATACAGTTTCCCAGGATGTCTCATGAGTTTTTTTCACTATATACTGTTGCATAAAAAATACTTTACAAAAAGTTCAACCCCTAGCTAACACTTCAGAGTATTTGTATGGACTATTAAATGTTCACTGCACTAGGGAGCAAGGGAGTCCAGTTCAGCTCCTTAATAAAAATACAGAATTTGACAGGCTCTATTTAAATGCTGTGCTTTACTTTATAATAAACACTGAAATCACTTAGCTGTGCAATGATTACCCAGTGAGTTCCAAAGGCAGTTCCCTACCACACAGTATCTCCCACTGTCTTGCAAGCAACGAAATTAACTTCTCTCGGCTTTCTGCACTTGGGATAAAGATGTACCACTGGATCTCTCTGCTCCTGCTGCCTTCTAGTTTTGCATTTCCCTTTGGGGCATTATCAGTGTCTCCAAAGTGATCCAGTGTTAAGTTCTGCATCAGATCCTGATTCTGAACATCATCAAACACAAAAGTAAGGGCCTGCGGATATGTCTGATAACCCATAAGGACTCTATCTAAATCCCGGATTCGTCTTCCATCTGCAAGCTGATACTTGTCTCTCTTTGGTGGTTCCTTAGCAAATTCAGGTAGTGGGTAACTGATGTAATCTTCATCAAAGAGAAACAAATCAGAGCTGGTTAGTATAAGTGTTTTAGGTTGAAGTGAACTAGTGTTTTGGGCAGATCCTTCAACATGATTTACTTGAAATGCCAACACATACAGAAGGATATTGAGAGACTGAAGATTAGTCAAATCATCCATCTTCTCTGCCACTAGAAAAGCAAGGTCCCCAATCTCCTCTTCATTGGGATAAATAAATTTTACTCTGCTTGAGTGAATCAGTTCATAATTCTCCATTTTTCCTGCAAGAACAAGTACACAGTGTTATATTTCCACTTAAATACTATACAATACTTTCTTAAATGCATGAGGATAAGCAACAACATTGGATAGTTGGTTGTATCTTGAATTTTTCCAGATACCATTTTTGCATGTATGGTTTTACTTCACAATACTGGAATAATTTTTATTACCTGTATTTCTGCAACTTTCTCACCACAACTAGTTCAGGCTGACAGTAAAAGAGGCAGAAGGAAACAGCTGAATTCTCATATCAGACTACCCACCTTCTTACCAGCTGATTTCCTCTGCTTCCTCCTTCCCACTCCCTAGTTCTGAACTGACAAAGCATCATCAGATCACTGAACACAAGCTTCCTACGTCTTTCAAACAGACAAAAGACAGAAAATAAAAACAAGAAGAAATAAAACCTCTACATGAATTACTTTTATATCCCCTCCATTGCTTATATACCCCTGTTGGATGAGCACATTCCTCTCTTTCAGTGTTAGGCTTCCTTCAAGTTTTGCTGTTTTCTATTTAATACTTCCAGGGAGTAAGAGTTTGCAGTATTGCCTCCTGTCATTACAGAACCTATCTGCTTTTTTCCACATAAATCAGCTGACCTAAGGAAAGGTCTGACTACTCTTACCAGATCTTGCCCTTTCTGGGCTTCCACACCTTCTCCTTAGAGCAGTTACACTAATAATCATTCTTCAGGAAAATGTGATTTTATTTTGTGAATAAGATTCAGAATTCTAAGCATAAACGTTTAACCTGACATTGGAACTGAACTTGATGTGCCTCAAAAAGATTTGGTTTTCACTTCACTACGTTCTCTCAGAATGATGGGATTCCTTCATCTGACCAAGCAAGGAAAACCATAACTTTTAGACTTTATTATATTTACTGTCCTTTGATGAAAGACTTACAAGTCTTTCTAGGTTGAAACTCGCAGTGGGAGTACATAGGAAACGCAGTTTCTGCTGTATCAAAGCAGCAGTTTAGTAGTTTTGATGCTCTTAGTAACAAGCCTAAATAGCTACAGCCATGTAAAAAAGTCCACTTACCAGTGTTTTTACTCCCAAATTCGGAGTAGAAGTCTTTATCTATTGGCTCTGGTGAAGGTGTGCGTGCAAGAAGTGACAGAACTGCCATAAGCTGCTGCATGAAAGCATGGGTGTTGTAACTGTCTCTTGTCAGGCAAGTGACAATATGATCTGCAGAGTGTCCTGAATAGAATACAGAAAAACCATTCACACATCTGTATGTGGCACTACCATAGCTTCACCAACATGCAATAGTCACCAAAATAATTTCTTGCAAGCATTATTTCTCCCCAAAAGATTCATCATTATTCAGAAAACCTTAAAATCCTTGGAAAAGTATAATACAATTCTTACAAACCCCTCAAAAATAGAGGATATAATTTAACTTGATTTAAAACGATGCATACAAATTGTAAAATAGTTGAACAGTTTATCTTACAGAAAAATTGCCCTTAACTTTCTTTGTATACTAGCTATATGTAAGCTTACTTCATATCATTTTCAGTAATTTTTCCCCATCAAGGTCACAAGACAATTAGAAAGACACTTCAGAACATAGAAACATATGGCTCACAGGTAGTGGTACTCTAGGACAAAGCAATACAACCTCAAAACTTTACATATGTTACTTCAACTAAATTTTAAGTTGACATTCTCATCTTACGGAAACTAAAGTCTCCTTTTCCGTCCAAAAAAATCAATCATCAACTAACCACATATTTTGCAATGTGGACAGAACCTTGATCTTACTCTTCATTGCAAGCCAAAGCCTCAGAACAACAAGAAAGTCTTTAGAATTCCTTTCTGATCAGTCATCAAGATAGAAGATTTTTTAAAAGCACTTGTGGGACCAATTCATCAACATTAGAAGCTTCCTAGATACCTCAATTACAAGATGTTGCAAGCCTACTCATACAGCACCATCAGCATTACATTAACTCCTCTTAAGAAAAAAGGCAGCAAAAAAACTTTTTCAGCTCCCTAATCAAGAGAAGAATCCATCTGAACTAAGACTAAACAGATAATATTGATCTGAAAAAAATTAAAGCATAAGATGTACTCACCAGTAATTCTGAAGTATTGGTCAAACAGGCCAACATTTACTGACTGCAGATCATTAAGTTTTAACACAAAGCAGCAAGAGAGGTGGAAAGAGTTGTTTTCACAATCTGAGTGTTCTTCATTCCAAAAATCTGTTGAAGATATGATGAAGTCAAAAGAAAAAGAACGATGATACTCCTTTCTATAAGTGTAATTTCTATATCCAGAAAATGTATCACACAAAAAAAAAAAGAAGTTGAGAAGTAGGCAGGAATACTGGTTGATTTCTCAAACACCGTATCTCCTTGTTAACATTATTTCTTGAAGAACTGCATCGCAGATAAATTTACAAATCACTCATATGAACTGAATGCACACTGTTTCATTCTCTTCACTTACCATTCTGCTCTCTTAAATGGCCTTTACCTACCCAGGTGATGCTGGGGATTATCAAATAATAATCAGAGGGAAGCATGGACACAATGGCACATGAAAGTGTTTATCTGACAAGCAGCCATGACTCAAGAACCCAAACCTGCAGCTTTGAAGATAAAATCCCCATGCAAGCACTTTGCAGAGGGTGGATTGTGCCACTCTTCCTCAACCAGGAAGATCAGCCAAAACTGGTAGTTAAACTCAAGACAAACAGATGGGGATTAAGTTCAATCTTACCAGAGGATCAAAATTAATAGCTCTCTTACCTAACTGATGCTCATCCGCACGAATGAAAGAATCATCCAACAGAAAGTAAATAGCTTTTGTTGAGAGAAGCACACAAGCCATCACTTCCACGTTGGGAGTTTTGTAAAACAGAACTGAAGACCACATGAGATGCCTCAGCTCTTCATTTTCCACCTAAAACGTAAATTGTATTTCACAAATCACTTGCACACTTTGACCTTTCAGACAGCTTTACCATTTCAGAGGCAGCTTTAGATTACTAGAAAAAGTTTCAAAACATTTGAAGCATCCAAATGTGCTATAGTGAGAGCAGAAGTTTACCTTTAGCTGCTAAACACATCTACAATAGCTGTCTACTGAAAATGCTTTGGTTTTGTGTAACAGAATATTTTTCTATCATGGTCTAATTATTCCCTATTTTCTGACAAAGAAAAGAAACAATTAGTGCACAAGATGCTTTCTAAAACAAAAAGACAATTTTACCAACAGATGAGCAGTGACTCCCACACCTCAGGCCTAACAAGCCTTCACAATGCAACTCCGAGTTCGGATTTAAAGATCCTTAAGAAAGGATGGAAGTGATGGAAACACAGCTCATCACTACAGATGCTGTTCCAGCCAGGCATCCTTCCAGCTTCTAGCCTGATGAGTGCTGTGAGCTCTCAAATGAGTCACCTGCTTTTTTTTTTTAAATCAACTTCTCCCAGTGCAAAGAAAAGTACAACTTACAAATTGTGGTTACTTTAGAATACATTAAGAAAAAAGGTAATAATAACAGCATCTATTTCTTACTAAGCTCTTCAATTGACATTTTTACTAGAAACACAGTGATTTATCACTTCAAATGCCACCTCACTGATTTAAGTTAGAACTGTACTTTTAAACTTAATGTTCCCCACAGCCAATAAACCTAATTTCTCAATTACAGGTTTATCTGCTCATGTTTTTGGAGTCCCTAGAGCCAAGCACATACTGTCTTGTATTCATGAACTGTATTACCCAAAATGTCAGGACACAGTGTAGCTAGGTACCAACACAAGAGATAATTCCACTCTGTTGATTATTTCATTTTATCATTTTAAAAGAAAAATAGGAACATTTTTGGAATGGTCATTTTCAAGATGTACTAGTGTACTTTCTGGCTCTGCATCAAGGATCCTGAAGGCAAAATATGCCTGCCAGGACCACAATCACTGCAGTAGGGGCCTCAAAGGCAAGTTGCACAAACAGGTTTCTGAGCAAAATGTTTCCAGGTTTGCTTCAGCTAAGCTTTTCAAGTTTGATCAGGCAAGGTTTTTCACTTTTTTTTTTTTTTTTTTAAGTATTGTCTAATACTGAAAGGTCAAGTCATACTTTTATATACCCAGGCTAGGTGCAATACCTCTGCAATGTTGCCATGGAAAAATTCAACTAGGGCATTTCCTTTCAGCCCAGCCACATACTGCAGAGATGCAGAAACGTGTAGGTGAATTGGAACCTGGTTATCTTCTGTAATCTTCTGCATAAGAAATTCAGATGGATATAAAGATGACAGAGTCAGATGAGGCTTGCAAAAGCTAGGAGACAAATCCAGAAAACATCATCAAAATTTCAGGAAATAAACAACTCTCCCCAACAAAAATTCATACTTAGTCATTCAACAACTGGGAACACGCAACTTCTATTCTTAGTTTATGAATGTGACTCTAAATGAGATCTCTTAAGCATCACTATCTGTTATGGTATCAGCCTTCAAGCACCTGAAACACAAAGATTCCTTCCATAAGAAAATACATTTTAAATTATAACCACAGAACATTTTTTCTTTAAAGGTTGACAGGTGTGTTCCAGGATAGCCAGTCACGCATACCAAAGAACAGCAGAATCAAAGTGGTCTACAAGTCAAACCAACTACAATAACAACTGCAAACAGTGGCAGCGCCACCTTACCTTCAATACCATGCAATAAATCTTTTATGGGAATTGTTACCTTGCTGATTGACCATGTCTGTTTGAATCCAAAGAGTGATTTCTTGCAGCATCTGGTTTGTTTGAAGCTTTGAAAATAACAATAGTCTTAACATCCTGCAGGAGTGTCCTTAAGAGACTGTAAATTCTTAGAAAGTGGAATTTCTCATGAGGTAGAACAAACACCGCTGTAACAAATCTGTATCCAATGAGCAACTCCAGCACATGCCCATCCAAAAATGAACCCTTCTGTTGAATAGACACGTGAGTCGGATGTAGCACAACTGATGCTAATGGTATCCTATTCAGCATAAGAACACTTCTCAAATCTTCTGTGCCTACCCATTTACTTGGCAGTAAACTGAAATCCACTTTGACTATGTACAAATGCTGGGGTGTTAGAAACACCCAACAGGGATGGAACACACAGGGGCCCTGGTCAGAAGACTTGTACATTGAAGAATAAAGTGCTGAACACAAATCATTTTTTGACCATTTTTTGTTATTGCCAGCTGGCTCTGGATGATGCAAAGTTTTCTGAACATTGGTTTTGTTCCCGTAAACAAGGTATGTTAGGAAGCAACCTTTTATCTCCACATCCTCTGAGGAAATGCAATTCAATTCCATAAGCTGACAAAGAAACTCTTGGAGGTTTGCATTTCCACAGTATATTGTGGAGCTTTGTAACACTGATGTGCAGCGTTGAGAACATGTGTGCAAACAGGAATAAAAATCTTGAAGATTCTGGGAGTCTGAAACAACAAGCAAGCAGTTATCGCTGTTTTTCAGCTTCAGTGTTAAACAGATTTCTGGCATGAAAAATCCAAATTCTGCTATATCAGTATATGGAAAACATAGCATTAATTTCAAGGCAGAGGGGATATGCTGGCAATTTCCTCTCAATTCCTGAGGAAGAATCTCAAACACAGCTAGCAAATCATCAGTCAAAACCAAACAGGAAGCAAACTGCCTGAGTCCCTTATGAATGTGAATAGAGAAACTCCAGAGAATTTTGACTATGTCAACGCTCTTCACTGCTGTGCTGTCAGATGATTGAGTATCTGAAGTTGTGTTGAACTCAAAAGTCTGATCTCCTTCATGAAGTCCCATTTCAAAATACCCATCTTCTTTGTCTGTGGTTCTGGAATCACACAGAGGGCTTCCTTTATTCTCTGTAAAGGAGTGGGGTGATCTCTGCACAGTCTGAACTATCAAGGCAGAAAGGTGCTGGATAAAATCCTGGTTTGTGGCAGTGTATGACATGCAATTGAAAGGCAAGATGATGGTGTTACAGGGGTCAGGCACGGCACAGTGTTCTTCCTCTGAATGATCCAAACTTCAAAAGAGACAACAAGCCACAGTAAGTACAAGCAAGTTTAAAACCAGCTACAATGATCTACATTTCGTGGCACTGCTTATCAGAATTTGAGGCTTACTCTATGCTACTTCAGTTAAGTCAGTGTAATTTATAGAACATCCTTGCACTGCACACAGCCATTAGTTTCTAAGGCTGGTAACGTACAATTTTATAGAAAGGACTAAAATTCTTACTCGTCCTTTATTTCCCACCTTGTATAAGCATATCCATACAAGTTAAAGCACTTTACAATGCAGCCATTGCTATTTTTGAGACTACCAAATACATTCCAGAGTTCAAAGGTTAAAAACACTTTACATAATGTAATCACTTTTGGTTCAAAAACAGATACAGCACACAATGAAAAATAGTTCAGCCCTACAGGCCAAGTTTTAAGAATGCCATATCTACTACTGTTATCCAAAAGCTAACAAGGATATAAACCAGAACTTTTATATCTAGCTTACCACGTATGACCACCTCTTCCATACTCTTCACATGAGTCTAATAGAGAGGCAGGTGCCTACGGAAGAGAAGAAAACATCAGGAAGCTACCAATTACTTATGGCTGCTGCCAGTCTTCAGCACACATGAAGAGCGAAACTAACGTTAGCAACAGCTTTTTAAAACAACTCTGTGAAGTCCTGATTGTTGTACTCACATCAGCTGAACAGATCTCCTTTGAGGATCCTAACACACTGCCTTGTTTACTTTAGGTTAGATATTCAATAAGGTAAGAAAAGAATGGACCATTAATGACTTGAGAACGGATCCAACCTTAGGTCCATAGATTATTGTAGCACACTACAAATATATACTGTGAGGAAAAAAGGTAAAGGAACTTAAAGACCAACGACATTGGTGACAAAGGAAAACACTACCCCCAAAGTCTTACTGTCTCTTTCCCTGAAGCCATGCATATGAATACTTCTAATAGTTACAACAAATGAAAATGTAATTCAAGAGC
The DNA here is from genome assembly GCF_965140915.1 of Aythya marila. Classification (NCBI taxonomy): domain Eukaryota; kingdom Metazoa; phylum Chordata; class Aves; order Anseriformes; family Anatidae; genus Aythya; species Aythya marila. Next base: position 14,660,255 of record NC_139051.1, read on the forward strand.
TATCAACAACAGCAGGAGTTTGAAGGAGACAAATTAAGGCCATTACCTATGGAGAAGATTCTCCAGCAATACTAACAAGACTAGCAAAAAAATCTCCTTCTGAAAGGTGATATTGTCTTGCACAAGGTAAGTCTTGCACAGAGCAAGTGGATACTAAACATTAACATGATACTAATACTGGGTCAACATGCTAAAGTCATGACAGTGACACCAATTCTCTGCAAATCTTGTAAAGTGTGATTATACATTTAATTTATAAGGTGGACCAGCAACTTCACACTGTTTAGGCCCACCTCCTTTTTACATTATAGCAACTCTGAAAAAAGAAATCCATATAGCTGTGCTACAGATTACTCTGATAACCAAAGTTTAAGATCAGGAAAGCCTGCAAAAAAGCTTTTCAAAATACCATAAAACAAACACAAGAACTGCAATTACCTGATTTTTACATCTGGAATCTGGTATTTCAAAGCATCTCTGGGGAACTGTATGGTCTGTAGGAGTCAATCCACTGGATTGCAAAGAACTGCTAGCTAGGACTGTTTCTTCACAAATTATTTCTAGAACAAATAGAAACTGCTCTTAAAACTACTGCAGTAAAACCAAAATTGATGTCTATCTGCCAGACAAGTGGAATAAAAACTGTACAATCAAAGTCTGATGATAAATCATTAAAGCTAAATGAGCCAAGACAAAAGAGAAGCAGGTAGAATCTTAGTTGAATTGCACACAAGCCCTTAACTGTATTGAAAGTTGCATTAAAATGGATGAAATTCCTTTTCCAAGCTAACAATTTAAATCTCAGCTTCTGGTGTAAGAATCACCCTTAGTTTTAACAGAAGTTGTCAATTTTTCTAAAAGTAACCCTTACTTTTAACAAACTATCGCTTGGCTGGCAAAACCAGCAGCAAAGCACTCTGGCAACTTTTCAGCATTCTTTCAAGTTTCCACAGGCTTCAGGTGAACAAGCACAATTAACTGCGTCAATTGTTCAGAAAGTCAGACATACCTGGCCCCTCAAACACCACTCAAGAAAATTAGCCCACCTTATTCAAAATCTTTCTGAAGGGTTCAAAGCTGTGTATTAATAAAACTTATGAGCAGATATATGGGAACATTCTTGTGGACATTTGACATTTTTTGCCTGTGATACTTGCACTGAAGCAACGCAGAGAATCCATTTTCAGTATTACCACTGAGCCAGGCAGTTCAAATACATAAATGAGCAAATGAAACCAACAGAATTAGAGTGGATGTTTTTCTAGCCTGAGCATAAGAACTCCTGCATGTACCTTTCTGGACTGATAGTCAAATTTAGCAGATTACATCAAACCTTCTCATAGTCAGAGGAAACACAGAAGGTATTTATTACTTGAACAAAACACTGCATTAGCAATAAGGAAATTCGTATTGACAGGAAAAACAGAACATGACATTATTTTTGGTTTTCTGTTTCCTATATAAATATTTCATCTTTTTCCATAAGCCATTTGCCAGTGACATTTAATTTGAATAATATGTTACGGAAACAGATGGTGTGTAGAAAAACTGCAGAGAAAACAATTCATAGAAATAGCATATCAGGAAATTAATTCCATTATTCATGATTTAAGGTCTAACAGTAAAACTAATTGCCCAGCATATTTCAAAATTCTTAAATAGATTTATCAAAGTCAGTTTTGAAAACAACCCTCGATAGCTAAATAATAAAAATTCCTGTTACTGAAGATGAAAACAGCTTGCCTTAGTCCTCTTTTATTTTCCTACCCCTTAAGCAGTCTTCCCTACGATTTTACTAAAGGAACCTCATCAAAAAATACTACAGTAACTAAACATTATATCTTACACCAATCTTTCTAAAAAATTCAAGTACTTTGGGAAGGAAGACCCGTTGTTTTTCTCCCCCTAGATTCATTTGCTCTTAAATATTTACCATAGTAGAACAGAACTATGGACCAATAACTTTGAAAGTTACAGTTGTTGCTAGCATACATTTTTACAGCTAGTTCTGTGTAAAACTGCAGGTCATTACATAGTCGAACGGTCTCAGTCCTCTAATTTAAATACTTAATACTTTAAAGCGAGCATTGAATAGAATAGTTCATTTGGAAGGGACCTTCAGTGATCATCTAGACCAACTGCAGGTGACTTCAATATATGCAAAGAAAGCTAAACACTTTTTGCACACATTTTGGAAAAGCTGTCAGCACCTTATCTGCAGATGAACGAAGTTGTCTAGAATAGTTACAAAGGCAAATTAAGTACATAAGTAGCAACTAAAACAATATTTATTTCAAATTATTTGTCCTTAAATGAGATGTTGTCAAAATAATTTATTTTTTTTTTTTTAGAATGAACTAAAAAACTGACTGTAGAAATCACAGCAATTATTTTTTTTCCCTCCAAAGACCAGGCTTTTCAGGCATGGTTCTCTCCCACTCATCAATCCAACAGAATTATAGGAAAAAGCAAGCATCTGTTGAGACACTTACTGAGAATATATTCCCTTCTCTTTTAACTAACTCTTCTCCCACTATTCATGTCTTGCTGCACTTTAAAGTTGTCAACCATGCAAAAGACCCCCAAAGTCTTCCCAGTTAGAAGTCATGGGCTTCTGCAAAAGACACATGGCCATTCTTCTAAGGTCCTAATGCAACAGGCACTCTTTTTTGAAATAGACAAAAATAATTTTCAGGTAAGCTTAGCAGGTGCTGCAGCACTATGGATGTGCTGAAACCACAGGCTCACCATGAACACTGATCCCACAACTGTCTTCCTTTTGCTATTCCCTGCCATCTCCTTTTACTATCTTCCCCCAACTTTGACTGAAATGAAGCTCTTGCAAATAAATAATGCCACTTCAGCTCACATTTTGCAGAGCAAGAACAGATAGATAAGCAATTTTACATGTCTATACATGTCAGTTTTCCATTAAGAAGCTAGGATATGCATCTAAACTGAGACAAGATCTGTAATCCTCTCTGCAGGTGGTTTATGCAGGGTGATGCAGTTAGAAGTCCTGTGCCCACACTTTCTGTATAGTTAACTAGCACTCCTGTGAACAACAGGTCAGATTTGCTGATTCACACACAGCTTCCAACTTTTAAGACAACACAGCCGAGTCTTTCTGCTTCGTTTTGTTTTAAGACCTATATCCATGCACATCATATTCATGTATATCAATGCAGCTTAAAAAAGCAGAACCAAGAGGCTCAGCCCAGCAGCACGATACATACATGATTACCTTGGCTGGAGCTGACAGGACGAGGCAGAGAGGGAGAGGAAGGACGAACAGTAAGAGAAGAACAGTTTGATTTGGAGCTGGCAGCAGTGAGCCTGGAGTCCTCACTGATCTAATAAAGAAAGTATGCAGTGATTAAAGAAAAAACTAAGTATACAGGACATTAGATCCTGAACTAAAAATAAGCCTACATAAGCTTTTTCAATTTTAGTAAAAGGAAAGTTAGTGCCAGCTTTTTTTCCACCTCCTGTCACATCCACTGGTTTGTTTTCACATTCTTAGTGGAGTTTCACTAAGAATTCATAAAGTCATTTTGATCACTGTGCTTTCTGACAAAGTCAACATTGATTTTCATAAACCATAGCAGAAAAAAAAACATACCAGAATTTCTACACTGCAAGGACAGAACAGGTTCTATTAATGATTTTTAATACCAAAACAAGATTGACTAGCTACACAGCATGCAGACATGTGAGAATTCAAGGAGCATTCAGATCCTTCATCCTTCACCACTGTTTAATATCCACAAGAACAACATTTGGGAAAGTCATTTGAGTACTTATCAGCACAAGCAGTAAGATTACACCCCTGCAATCTCTCTACTTGTATAAGATGTAATACAACTTATGGTCAACTGCGTATTCTCTGTGCACACCATTAAGTCATTCTGTCTTTTCCTCCCATTTCTCTCTCCCAAGCCAGCACAAAAAGTGATAATTTTGTGATAAGTGATAAATCTGATAATTATTGAAATTGCACTGAAAACTACATGTAAATAGGAAAGAGACAATATTAAAAGTCCATAACCACATAAAAGCATGAGCAAAGTATAAAAACTCAAAAGCTGGAGGAAAGATAAATGAATTCCACTTAGACCTAATTCGTAGAAGTCTTCTTATAAGCTTACAGTGTCATAAAGCAGCACATTCTACTCCTCTCAGCACCAAGCTCACCTTTTTATCAGAGTTACTCAGTTTGTACTTTACTTCCTTTGCTTTTTGAATAGCTTTCAGTACTTCCACAGTGTCTAGTTCCTTTTCTGTGGTAACAATGTTATCCAAACACACCTGAAAATAATGAAAAAATACCTAAATATTGGAAAGTGAAGCAGCTCTAATTTATTTTCTTACAATAATCAACAATAAGCTTAATGTAAACTATGTGCATCTTACTAACCTTACAGGCAAAACATTTTATCACATTTGACCTTGCTCAAAGGTGACAAGGATTTAACAAACTCAGAAAGAGTTACTAAGCTGCATCAACACCCTCCTAAGCGCAACTGCTCAATATTAACATACTATTTTTGAATCCAACAAAGATAGGGTAAAGTTGCAGTAGTAGTGCAGTAGTAGTGCAGGATCCTCCAAAGACCTTTTCTAACACACACCAAAAAACACACCAGAAAAGCTTTTGGAACATTCACACCACTTTCCACACCAGGCTTTAAGATTTGTTCCGGTGTCAGCTTTTAACGAAGAGGTACATTGTCACCTACCTCTGAGGCCCTGTCCCCAAACTGAGCAAGTACTTTGGTCCGGTAATCGGGGATGATGCTCAGTGGATTGCTGGATAAGATGACCTTCTCTAAGCATGGGAGGCTTCCTATATTTTTTACTTCATCAATCTGAAAGATTATGAATAGATGCATGAATACGAATCACATGAATGAAAAATACAAATAATTTCTTGCATAAGTTACATACATGCAGTAACAGGAAAAAGGTCATTACAGCTCCACTTATTTGCAGTTTCCCCCCACTAAAAGACATTTTTTGTGTTCCAAAGCACAGTTCAGTATAACACTGAAAAAAACAAGTTACCTGTTCTATTGTGTTGTTGCTGAGATCCAAGTTGACTAGTGAGTAGAGTTTGTTAAGACCAGACAGCCTTTCCAACTGATTTCCCGCTAAATTCAGAGTTTTGATGTTTCCCAGTTTTGTGTGAACACCTTCTAGTGATGTAAGCTTGTTGTAGGATAAGTCCAGGTGAACAAGGTTATAAAGATGCTATAAAAGCACAGGAAATCCATGTTACACCAACACATTAAAAATAAACAATATCAGAGACACTGCATTATGGCTTGCTCATGCTGGACAGTCTTAAGACTTGTAAAGAGGGAACCCCCCTCCATTGCATTTTGGACACAGAGATAAAGCTGGCAGTGAATGTAAAGAACTAATATTGTGTGTCAATACTGGTAAAGAAATGAAGGTATCCAGAGCAAGTAAAAAATGCACCACTAAAAGCACAATTGGATGTTATGAAGGATAAGCAATTTGGACTTAAATTATCTTCCATAAAAAAAATGAGCAACAGAATTCTGAATTAAATAATTCTGTGCTCTAAAGTCCCAAGCAGCCTGAAAAGAAAAACTGACCATCAAAAGTATCATTTACCTGTAAGTTTTCTACTAGTGACACTCCATTGTGACTCAAGTCCAGGAATTCAATCTTCGGAATTAGTTTCTACAAGATAAAAAATGCCTTGCTAAAATGCATTTTAGCTTATGAATCAGACCAGTCTTCCTCTACTGTCAGATGACAAGGAAAAAGAAAGCTATCATCACACAGACAGCCTGTCTCTCAGCTTTTGTTTTCCAAAAGCACTGGTTATGGCACAGTGCAAGAAAAAAGAGTTGAAACTGGCTCTTATGAAAAATCTAAAAAATAAAAATCACAAAAATCTTGAATAAGTAAACTGCACTCCTGGTCCATGACCTCTAGTTAAGTTACAGATATAACCATTTCCTACTTCACAGGAATAGTAAAAGTAAAAAAAGCTAAGCTCATATTTGACACTCTTCTAATGAAAACTTTTTTTTTTTTTTTTAACTTAACAGCTGATTTATGAAACTTAAAATTAAGGGACCGTCAAAACATACTTCACACCACTTCCATGCTCTTTATACTGTTTTGGTGTTAAGAAGGCTACCAGCAAACCACAAGTTTAAATATGTAGGAAGTAGGAAGCTTCAGCCCTGATAACACAAGTTGAGCCCAAGAGGTGTTTTGTTTTAAAACTTTAAGTGCCCGATGCCAATGCAAACAGTAAAAATAAAGAAACTCAGTACTCATTCAAGTGTTGCTCACTGAGCTCAGAATGGTAAGATTTTCTTTAGCAAAGTAAATAAATTATTAAATGAAATTTTCCTGAGCATTAACTAGGGTAGCTAAATCAGCATTAAATAACAGTAGGTGCAACTGAAAGAAGCTACATACACGTAAAGCAAATGCTAAATCCTTGCTCTGTAATGTGCCACAGAAGACCAGTCATGTTTTGTTTTTTTGTTTTTTTTTTTTCCAAAAACGAGAAATTTCTTACCACTGAATCATCAATTTGAGAGATGTTATTGTGACTCATATCCAAAGTTGTTAAAGTTCTCCAAGTTGGAATAACTGCAGTCACTGGACAACTTGAAGATGCACCCTCTGGCTCCCACTGATCAAACTCTGAGGCCTCTGGCACCAGGATTTCCTGTTTAAGATGAGCACAGTAAAATGTTTACGTCTGCAATGAAAACTAACCATTCTGAAAATGGTCCAGCAAAGCCTGAAATAGGGAAGGCTTCTAAGCTTTATAATCATCTAGATTAAAGTTATAGGTCTTAAAATACCAGTTGATTAGGTCAGGAATTATTTTGGATCTTCAGGGAGGGAATGCCAGCATTAGTAGATGATCCAAATTGGAGAACGCGAGGAGCAATAAGGACTGAAAATTATGCTGCTAGATTATCCCTTGCCAAATCAAAGCACAGAAAAGAACAAGAGGTGAGCATTCAGTTCTGCATGATTAATAAGCATGCACTCTCATAAAACCACCACAAAAGTCCCTCTGAAGAAAACACCTGTAAACATTCCCTCCATGTGTTAAAAGTTGAGATTTTGAAAGGTTAGACAATTCTTTCAAGTTCCGTGGTTTTAAAAGCTGAACCTGCAGCAAACATAGAAAGCACGTGGACTCCAAATGGTTATTCCCACAACCCACACACTACTTCTGCATGGGCTTTAAATACACACCAGAATTAGGAACTCATGCTTACCTTCATTGATGTTGCCGAGAAGCGAACACTCATTGTGGCTAGTGTGTGTTTTGATGAAGTCAGCCCTTTTATAAGCTTTCCCCCACAATGATGTATCTATTTTAGAAGAAAATTTTAGTTTGTTACAAAATCAGAAATGCTAGAACAAATGAGTCATGGAAGAGGCACCTAAAAGCTTCAATATCAGGTTCTCTACTATTACCAATTTTGAAAGTAGATATGGCACTCCATTAAAACCTTCTCCTGATAACACAAACAGGAGATCATCAGGCCGGGAAAACCAACATTTACTAAAGCAAGAAATTAGAGACAACTTTAGAAATGTGAAATTCAAATATTTATTTGAGCTAAGCTTCTTGTCCATCGACCTTCTATACACCCTCTGTATCCTTCAAGGTGAAGCTACCCAGGCACTTTACAGGGCACAGTATTTTACTGTTACAAAAGAGGTGCCTCAAACTATGGCTCTTCCTGTAGACACTAATTAAGGTATTGTATGTTCTCTGCTGTATATATGAGAAGTGGGGCTTACCAGGGAGTGAGGATACTACACCAAGTATTTAATATACTAGCAAGCTAATTATACAGACCAAGTCTAAGATTACAAAGTCTTTTTTATCTGTAGCTGAAGCTGGCACAGCATCAAAGGTCTGGTGGCTTCTGCCCAGCAACCAGGTACGACTTCGTAGATGGTTGCACAACGTGGTTGCCAACAGAAGTGGCAAATTTGGTGGCATATCAGGGAAAACACAGTGAACAGAAACAGAGCTTTGCCAGCCTTGAAAGAAATAATTCCCAGAGTACCACTGTTTATTTTTGAATGGTGTTTACTACTAGGTGAAAATGTCAGTCTGATGCCAATCAACCCAAACTTTTCACGAGCTTAGAGTTGTAAGTCTCCAAGAATAAGGAAAATTCCATATTAAGCAAAGTTACACAAGAAATTATCCACATCCACAGGAAAAAGACAGACAGGTGCTATTGTGCAGTAGCCTCTCTGCAGATATTAGACCCTATCCCACTCTTCAGCCTCCTCTAGTTTCTTTCCCACTTTAAAATATCAATAAATCACTGACTTGAAGAATCCACTTCAGTTCTTAACCAACTGGAAGTCTCTTCTATCAATGCAGCACAAGAGTGGTCATGTACTAGAAAAGGTACTATACCCACCAAGAGTGGGGACACAGTACAGATCATGTGCCACAGCAGGACAAAACTGGATATTCTTTCTCTAGAAAAATTTGAAGTGGTCTGGAAAGTGTTTTATAAAATACTCATTAAGCAACTTCTACTGAAAACTCCATCATTTGCATTAGAAGCAGACCACTAAAAAAAAAAATTGCAAATTATCAAGCAAGAAGCAATACAGCCTAAAATGTACTTCCACTGACAACTTGCTTGTCAGGACATTTTCACACACAGTTGGTGTTTTCCAAATAAACAGCAGTGTGCAACAAGAGATTCCATTATAATTCAGTTATTAGATATTCAAGATAATGGAAAGCCACTATTTTATATTTGTGTATATGCTGGAAATCATTCTTTTTGAAGACACAGTGCAACCTAGTCTAAACATTTATATTTGTCATCCTTATTTCCATTACTTGTGAAAAAAATCATCTCAAATGAAAGATTCCATCTAAAGACTGCACTCAGTTCTAGCACCAAGTCTAAGTATACAGTTACTGATATTAGGAGATATGCAGCGGACATTGCATTCACAGAGTATAAAATCATGCAAGCAGTATCTCAGTCATACCTCTATTTGATGAAGTGATTTAAAAATTGACAGATCAAAAGGCAAGAGATGCTCCTGAATGTTACTGGTTCCAAAAGATCCCCCTGCTCCAGTGACCTGGTCATCAACAATTAAGAACGGAGTTAGTGCACATAATCCAATTTATCTCATTTCAGAAGGTCTTACACAGGCAGTATCAACAAAAAGTATCTTGGAATGCAAACAATGCTTCAAGTATGGATTGATTCCTGAACTTGCAGGCTCCACTCTTCAGAAAAAAATTTACTTGCAACTGCTAACTGCAGAAATAGAGCATTGAACTTGAACTGCCACCTTGTGTTTGCATTTTGTAACACAGGGAAGATACCACAGGCAAAACTGACCAAGGTTTCATTCTGAGCTTAACATGGCAGAGCCACTTTCCCTAGAAACAACTTCTCTGAAGCACTTTTTTTTTTTTTTTTTAAAGACAGACCTGCCCCTGCCCTCAGTTCCACTACATGGGATGAAGTAGACAAGATGGGTTTGGAAAAAATATAGCACTCCATTGGTACACGTCTAATGAAATTACTTTTAAAGCAGCATCAAAAAAGACAGGCATTTCACTAATGTATCCTGTGAATATAATTTTGGGAGAAACCAAAGGTTTTTACCTGGTCTTATCTGCATCTTACAAACACTGAAAGGAGTCAGAAGCATACAGAAGGGCCAAAAATTCTGAAAAGATACACTGGCCTAACAAGCATCTACAAAAAATGTAGTGTTGAGAGAGTAACTCTTATCTACCTGGTCCTACCTACCACTAAGTCCAGCACTAACATTCTGTGACTACATAACTACAGAGACCACTTCTGAGAAGACCACACCAGATAGCATCTTTGTTAGAGAACAAGATACATATTCAAAGTGGTAGAACAAGCATATTTAACATATTCTAAATGTCTGCATGGGGTTATTATCAGTAAAGTTATTGTATATTCACACTAGACTACAAATGTTTGCTAAGAATCATGTCAAAGTCTGGTATGAGTAATGTCTCCAGTATTTGTGCATGTACAGCTCACCTTTAAATACTTGAGCCTACAGGTGAAATCTAGAATATGACCCAGATCTGTTTTGGCATCTCCATTAGCACATGTAGGCTTCCCCTGTAGCAACTGTTGAGTGACAGCATATAACTGCAAGGGTCTGATGGTAAAGACTTCTCCAGCCATTAATAACTGCTCTCCTGAAAAACAAGAGCATGATATAAGACACATTGCTGCAGTGAGTTGTACATCAGTGGTTATAATAAATTGTACATGGAAAATCTACAGTGAGAGAGGAAACATCTATCTCTTACTTTAAGCTCATGACTGACGTACCAAAATAATGCCTTTTTTGCCACTTTGAAGAGGTACTAGAACAGTTGAATTAAACATTTTTACACCACAATAATCTAGCTGTTCAAATAGGCATTCATCATACAAGCACGAAGCTCCTAATACACCTAATGGCAAACTTCCCTCATTTTCCACAGGACAGGAATCAAAGCTCACAATCATATTAAACTTACTCAAATATATCCCTAAGTTCTGTAACAGTCAGGAGTTCTCCTGTTCAGGAAAAGCAGTGCCTGCCATTTAAATAGCCCTTACAGCTTTTGCTATGCTACCTAAACACATAATTATAGCAAACATGATTTCTTGGAGAGCATAATGTCTTTCACCACAGTAAAAACAATGGAAAATCCTGGACACAAAATGCATCATCTGATATTTTTACAACCTCATTTTATTATAGAACTGTATCTGAGCAGTAGAAAACAGCACCATGAGGTTTAATATGGAGTACAGCAGTCAGAACATATACATAGAATCAATCTTTCTGCTCTGCCTTTTATGTACACCACATTGACTCATGGGCAAGAGAATCAGCTTCCATGCCAAGCGGAATTCTTGGAAATGCTCTAAGAAGTACACTTCCCTTTGGCTTCATTGGGAGCAAGTCCAGTAGTCCACAGTAAGGGAAGAACACACCAATATACAGCAGTGAGGCTGCATGGGCTACAGAAGTCAGGACAGATTTCTTCAGGAAATACCTTAATACCTTCCAAAATTAGCTGCGTAGCCCCTCTGAAATGGCTATACCTAAAGTTAATTTACTGTCAGAACAATCTGAAACATGTTGCACCCAGCACCTCAGCCATCTGCAACACAGTAGCATCGAGCATGTCTTTCAAAACAAAATAAGCGATGTTAAATCATTTTGCACACCTCCTGCTATTAAGTAACCTAAAAGAGCTATTGCAGTTACAGGAAGTGTATCACATTTTCATCTGCTAGCATCAGAAGAGTCCTTTATTTACTGACCTGAACTCTGGAACAATAATATTAATTTAGACGTAAATTGATTTCTTGCTTTTAACACACACTGTATCAGCACTCATTGACATAATAGAAACTTCCCTAAAGGTTATACAACACACCAAGATGGAAAGCTTAATGAAAACTTCTGCTCACCAGTACCACAACCCACCCTTTAACAACAAACTAGTAGGCCCTTTTCAAAGCATGAATTCACCAATTTGTTTCGTTTCCGAGAGTAATTGCACTACTGTTAGAGTTCCTCCCAAACTGCAGTTTGAATCAAAGTGCAAAAAGCAAGAAAAAGCTAAAGAGAAGTCTCAGATTTTGATATCCAAGATTCAGATCTCTAATTGACTGGAAAGTAAACAGAATGGGTATATGAATGCATCTCTTCATTCCCGGTTAAATTCTTGCAGGTGCTTTACCTTTGTGAAAGAGCTCTTCAGCCAACGCAGCAGTGATCCCATTGATCTCCTGCAAAGAATAAACCATTATTGGGTTAAACCAAAGAATAAACCAAATCAGGTCTGTCATTCACACACTTCTAGTTGCAATTTTTCCAATGTGTAGCTTTGCTGGTTTCCCTATTTTTGCTACGGTGCACTTTGAAACAAAAATAAACTGACCTTGTCATACTGATTTCTTTATAACTTGAAAATACTTCATAAAAATGACCTGAAATTATTTGATATTTCCAAGATTGAATATACTTAATTCCTTTCAAACAATCACATTCTGCGTATATTAAAAGGGCAACAGCATCAAGAGCAACTATTGCTAGTGGCCATTGGCCCAGCTCAGAAGAAGCTATTACAAGTACAGTGTTCTCCAAACAGGTATTTTAACATTCTGAAGAATAACCTAAGTGCAGCAAGCACTCAGCATTTCCTCAGAAAGCCAATATTGCATGAGCTCTACTTTAACAGGCCTACAGGGGAAAGATAAAAAGTAATTAGTCTTCTGGACCAGCTCTCTATTAAGCTCGCTGCAGAGAACAGCTCAGAAGCCTTTTTCTCTATTCTCTATCTTCTCTGCCATCCTGAACCTCCCCTGGAGGTCAACTTCCATTCCAGGCACTGATAACTCCAGGATGAAAGGAAAATGCTGAAAACTCAACGCAGGAATTTGTTCTTCCTAAATCCAAAGGTGCACAAAGATCAGAACAAGTTATTTCCCACCTGAGCATACTTCTCCCCATAAACGCCAAATGCTTTGTGAAAGTTCAGAAATAGTACTCAATATTCTCTCAAAGGCACACAAAAGGTACAAAATAAAACCATTTGTGATCGTGAAGCTTCCCCTAGACACACACATTTCATTTTAATGTAGCTGCTAAATGTAAACAGATATTACAGATCATTGCAAAATGTATATTTCATGAGTTTACTTCACTGACAAATCCCGTATGATTTGTAAGAGTATAAATCCACAGAACATCTGAAACATTTCAGCTTATTCGATTAGGCAAACGTTTTAGAATGCACATTCTTAGTATTACTGAAACCCCACTCACTGAAAACGAACAAAGCCTCCACGTCACGGTTTTGGTAACAACAAGCCAGAACAAGTCAACAATTCTGACTCTTATTCTGAAACAACCAATTTCACTCATCTAGCATGCATGCTTAATTGAAAACTATACTCTCTGTATCCCTCTCACCATCTGGGGGACAGAGCAGACATTTTTCTGTGTTTATAATTGAAACAAGATTATGACTTGGACTGTGCAGTGACTAGCACGCAAAAGCAAGCTACTCTATTCCTTTGTCAGACCCACAAGAAACCTCTGTCTTAGCTCCAACTACTGACATGCTTCAGCCCCACAGAAGTCTGCTGTTTGCAGCTGCCTCTGAGCAGCAGTTTCTGAGCACTCCATCCTTTTCTTGCAAAAGCTACCTGAAAGTGAAACCAAAGCTTTTAAGGTAAGACAAAATATAAGATTGCAACAAAACAAGGATCCCTGCATCGCTGCAGACATCCTATTCAATGCCAAAGTGATGTTCTGCGTTGCTATCAATCACTTGCTACTGCTGCTCTTTGCCATGCTGTACCTGGCTTTCCCTTGCTGTATGTCAAGTGGTTTAAATATCATTATGATAAGCTACCTGCTTCTACTCCATTTAGTTCTATTAGCCTTAGAAATAAAATTAAACAACCTTCACTGGAAATACTACAAATAAGAACAAACACGAAACATTGCAGCCTTACTTTATAGACTAATAATAAGGATAACAACAAGGATCATGCTGCCTCAAGAGAGCATGTGGTCTGTCCAATATTTTCAAAGATCAAAGTTCTGCAGGAAAATAGCTTTCCAGTAGAATTGCTATGGTAAATATTTAGCTTTACTGCTGAATAGCTAACTTTTTGTGAATAGTTAAAAGTACTCTGAAGTTACAAGCAAAAAACAACAGAGTTGGAGTTCATACATTAACCCAGATTCCCCTGTAGCAAAGAAATTTATATTAAGGAACACTTTTTTCTAAAACACAAGTGCAGCATAGAAACAGGGAAGCATTCATACCCAAATGATGCTAGATCTCTGGGAAAGAAAGATAAAAGGACGAACATTACAGCTAAACAAAAAAAATAGTCTGGCTGAAAAAAACAGGAGAGGGAAGTTCAGTCTGAAAAACAAACATTGCTGAAACTGCTGCACTGAAACATTAATGGAAGGTCAGAACATTCAAGAGAGAATAGCCACAGAGCAAAGAAATTATGCAACTTGCCAGGAATCAGGAAGCTTGTTCCATCTGTGCGGAACTGTCCCTATGTCACCAAAAACATTTTTCGTAAGTTTAAAACCTCTAAACCACTTTAGAGGACTCAATCACAATACAAACCATTGCTTCTCAGTCAACTCTGCACGGCAATAGCAACACCGTGGAGCAAACCTTCTACTGTTTTATCTGAGTCAAACTACCAACTCTCACCAGGACACTTATGTGCATGAAACACAATTTAAATATTTTTTTTCTTTTGTTGCTAAGGTTTAATCAACAGACCTAATGGATCACTTGTGACTCATTTCTGAAGCCTTTATATGAAACCATAAAGGGCCATCTCAGCACATCCCACCCCAAAGCAATTACTGTTCTCTCTTTCCATCAAGCTCTCCAGTGCATTTTCCTCTTTATAAGAAATCCACACTCCCCCTTACAACATGATGCCATGCTACAAAAAAAGCCTAATTATACACAAGAGATGAATAAACAATTTGCAATATGAACATGAAAGCAAGCCTTGACTTCTTTCTTAAAGCATTCCTCACTGTAACACTGTCTGCTGGCTGGAGCCATTTCTCCAGAGGCCACTCCATCAGCATGCTCTCCTGGAGAAGAGCTATTTTTCTTCATTTGGCCTACTGGAAACTGTTTCAGTGTGAACCACAGCTCCAACCATTAACCGCCAAGTGGGGGAGGCAGCGGATCAATTATGTAATGTTCCTTCTGAGAGCCAGCACCGTTGACTTCAGCCTAACAACCAATTCAGCTGCAGATTTATTCACAGCTTCCAACTATTCTGCCAGTATTTATTTTCTGATCTTACTGTGCTGGCAAGTACTGTGGGTAGGGACTGTATCTGCTGCAATAAAGTTAGTGTCAGAAAACACCTTCAAAATTCTTCTTTATCACATTATGCAAAATGCTGAAAAAGAGCAGTTTCAGTTATTTTGTGAAGATTGCACAGAGCTCTGTTCAAGTTAGAACTGAGGAAGAACACTCAGGACTGCATTTTATATGCTAAAAATATGACTTACATATAAATGAAAGTGTAGGAAGTGTGACAGAACTTTTGGGGCAGTAACAGGGAACTTGGATAGAAGAGTTTGCAGGTAGACCTCTAATTCCTTTTGTCTTTTCTCCACCAGGCTTTTGGAATTTTTTCCAATAATCTTCTTCGGAGGTAACAAATTTTTATCTATTTTCTTTTCTGAGACAAGCTGAAAGACAAAGACCAGAGTTACCACCTGATATTCCATCTGAACATGCACAAAAGATGCAGCTGAACTAAGGTACAGGCTTCTGACTGAGGCTAGGACTGTCCATGCCAATATACCACAGTTCAAGAGGGGAATGTAACATAGGCATATGATATTGCTCATCCAAAAAAAAACCAAACAAACAAAAAAATACATTAGTGCAGTCCAGATGGCATCTACAGATATTCTTGCTCTGAGGAAAAAATTTATATTCCATCCAAAGCTCCACAAGCTGTTTTGTAAGAGACCAAGGCCACGGTTTTAACACCCTTACCTTTTCATGCAGGTCATGGAAATCACTGTAACGATGTTTGACTGTCCACTGATGACTGCCAACACTGACCTGAATGATGTATACCTGAAACAAAGCATGTAAAGTAAAGGAACTGCAAAAGCATTTGTCTCAAAAGCTGATATGTAGAGGCTAATGTAGCACTACAAGGCAATCCTACATTCACACAGTATGTAGAACCTAATCTGCATCTAATCTTTTAGTTAACTACAAACTAATCCACACTCTAAGGTGACTTTGCTGATGTTGGATGCTTAATCTCATTCACAAGGCTGCTCTGCAAACAACAACACGTGGATTCTTTTTATTTTAAGGCGACAGTTATTTTTGCAACCCAAAGGTTAAAACAAACGAGATCTCTAAACTATTTTTCTCAACTTTTCTGCTAGCCAAGTCAGTATCCATAGCTACCCACGAGAAGCCTGAGATAGCAGCATCCCTTCTTCAATCCACCAAGTGGTGCAGCAGGCAGAAGAACCTGGCAAGCATCCTGCCATCACTTCACAGTTAAGCAGGAATCTTGTGCTCAGCTCTTCAGAAATCTAGGCAAATCCTCCACCTGGCTCTATGTTAACCATTTAATTCATTTTGGGATAAAGCACATATAATGCAGCTTTCTGTTACAACCATGCCCAAATATTCATTACAATTATCTAAGGCAGCCTAATATTTCTTTAGACAAAACTATTTTAACTCTAGTTAAATATATTTAATTATGCATGTACTAAAGAGACTCAGCTCAAAATTTCCATTGCAGGTGACTTCCCCCAGTTGAACACTAGCAATTCTGTAGGAAGCTCCCAATCTGCCTTTGGACAAACCAGAAACAAACTATCTCAAAGAAACATGAAATATAGGAAATAAAACACAAGGTAGAAAAAGACAGGGCTCAGCAGAACAAGTTCTACAACTGCTTGAAAATAAATTCAACTTGGGAAAAAAATCATAATCAAACCTCAGCAGCATTTAATACAGCTCAGAACCTGATTCCTATCGCAGATCACACAGATCAGACTGATTGCTGCTCTAAGGATGATGCACACCTAGCTGGTCATTCCACTTGAGGAAACAAAAAGCAGAGCTGATTTTCAGTCTGTTACATAAAACGCAGCCAGTTTTCACTTACTCATAGTCCACACCAGCAGAGCACCAGACGTTACACAGAATACCTCTTGCATTTTAAAAGTGGAACTGTATCTCATATTTTGTAAGCATCTGATGCACAGGCTTGCTGAACAAAACCCAAGTCCTGCAGAGCACCGAAACAAGATGTCTGCCTAGTGCATACAGCAAGGGACACGTCAGTGCTTGGGTGAGTACTGAGAACACAGACAAATGCCCACACAGAATTACAACCTCAATTAAGGCCTGCAACTGATTTCCCATCATATTGTGTTAGGAAACTGCTGGCCAGGATTATTCACCGTGCTGATGCCAAACTAGAACAGGAATAACCCGAGTATCCTAAAGTACCTCGTAACCCTGATGAAAGAGAGGGGAGCTCAAAGAAAGCTTTTGTTAAAATTGAGAATTAAGAGTGCTATGCACAGAAGCCATAATGAAATCACTAGCTCGTTTTAAACACTGACTGTGCTAGATTATGGCAGATCAAGCAGCATAGCGAAATGCAATTCAGATGGAATATCTAATGAATAAAAACTCAGATCAGACATTGAAAACCCAGTACACCGCACAGCTCCCAGCTGATCGCTCATCAGACAAGGAAGCAATACACCTCTGCCCCGTGTACACCACACAGTGAGCATAACAAAGGCTTCGTTCCCTTCTGCTGACATGACAAGCCCTGACCACTTCCAGAATCAGAGCACTGAGCCAAACGTACAGTCTGGTCAGGAAAACATCCAGGGCAGATGTTTTAGATGCACCAGTGCAATTCCTCAGATGAAGTCTCTAAAGAGCCCCAGCATTCCCTGTATCTTCACCCCTCAGGCCGCATCAGTACACAGAGCGACAGGAACAGATCTCACATTAATCCACCAGGTGCCATCACCTTGATGGATACAAATGCACGAAGCTTGTGTGTTCGAGACATGCTTCAACTCAGAAATCAATCATTGTAAAGCAAAACCAACCAAACAAACATCCTGAGGTTTAAAAAAAACTCCAGATAGCTATCTAAGTACATGTCCAACTGGGCACACTAATAATAAGGCCAGGAGCTGAAGTTCAGGTTCCTGCCTGCCCGCCCATCGAGCCGACTGCTAGGAGGCATGCACAGGGAGATGAATAATGCTGCACCACCTCCCAGGCAGTGCAGTTTGCCATGTGAAGTCTCCACCTGCATTTACAACAGACCATGTCTCCATCCGGATCAACGGGAAAGCATTTGCATCCCCAGGCTGGCAGCCTGGGAGCCCACCTCCCAGTGGTCCTATTAAATGATTCTGTGTAATAATTTTTCTATGCCTATCTATAAATTAATCTCTTTGGAAGGTGTTTACCATACCTAGAGCTGTATTTTTTCATTATTTTCTTACTAGTTACTTCAAAGTGCTCACAGTTCAGTCTGCTCTCCCCACACAGCAGGCCTTTCATCTCCCCACATTTTTAAAAAGTGAAATGCTTACTAAAAAAAATAGGACGTATAGCTTTTAAACCAGATGTTGCTGAACTTCTGATTCCAGACTGCCTTTTGTATATTTTATGTAGAAGTGACAAAGAACTGCTCTTCTCGTTTTACATGGAGAACTTGCATTTCTGCAACTTCCAGCTCCAAGCTTTGGTGCTGTCAAGAGAACAAGGATGTGACAGAACTGCCCACAGCCACGCAGAGCCCGGGGCACAGGTGTAACTGCAGCTACTAGGTCCCAAATTACAGAACAGTGACACAACCACATCGCCTCCTCCCTGCCTACTCGGAGCAGGGAGACAGGTCACACCCATTCAAGGAAGCCACAGTCTTTTCCTTAAATATCAAAGCCAGTATTTATATTAAAAACAGCTGCAAAAGACAGGAAAGGCAGGAAAGTGACTTTAGGCCAAACAAATGCATAGCAGGAAACAAATGAAGCACTGGCAACCTCAAGGCCATCCAGCAGACAGCCAGTCTTCGGTCAGTATCCAGCTAGACCAGCATACACAGGGGCTTCTTCCAAAGACAAGGGTGTAAATAAGACCACCGCTATCCCGATCACTACACGTTGATGGGTACAGGTACATCCTTGCTGCCACTGTTGTCTCTAATCTTTACCACATTTAACCAACTTTTACACCAGCTAATGCATGCACTTCTGCTCCAGTACAGGTCTGTCAGGTCCTTAATGCCACAAAACTGAGTTTTAAACACCAAATGCCAATGTTCGCAAACCATTTCGCCTCGTGAATCCTTTTGTAAATTGTTTCCATTTTAATTTAAAAATACACTCCTGCATTTCTAATGGCTTGGGCCTTCTTATGCAGGCTGGCTGCAGGTCTAGAGCCCTGCTAACAGTTTCCACAGCTGTACACAAACAGGCAAGCTCAGTGCTTTGCCTCACTTGAACCTGCAGCAAGAAAATCAAATCAGGACCAGTTACTGGCAAATCTTGCCCTCCAAACACTATTTTTACAGGCCCCAATAAAAGCGGAATTAAAACAGCGTATTTCCAGAACTCTAGTCACTAAAAAAAAGAAAACAGGCCTTGAAAAAAATACACTGCCATCAGCCTAGCTGCTGCTATCCCCAACCGTGAGCTGATCTGCTTGAACAGTACACGTAGCTACTAATTCACCCCATGAAATAACCTCTGAGAGAGAGGGAACAGATAACATTTGGACATTTCCTCAAATTCACCTGAATTTCCCATTCGGGGGTATTAAACAACACTCATTAAAATCCTTAATGCTAACGTTAACCCCTCTCAGCCGACACGGGACTTTGAAACCAAACTCGCTGGGGGATGAACCACATCCTAGCCGAGTCCTAGGCAGCAGCACAGCTCCTGTGAAAGCACATCACGCAGCTAAGTCGCCAGACAGAGGTGAAACAATTTTCAAGAGCCTATTCCAAGCTTCTAACAAACCCTGAGCGCTGGGTGGATTTCTGTACAGGTCCGTAAACACGGCCACCAGCTGCCAGGCCCAAACAACGACAGTTCAGGGCTGTCAGCCTGGGGTTAAACTCTTTGTGTACATCAACTGCGTGAATTCTGTCCTACCCAACCGAGGAGCTGCTCTCCTGCTGCTCAGCTTTTCTCTGGGACCCTCCTGGGTGGCAGCAGCCCGAAGCATGACTTGGAGCTGTAACGTGCGTTGCTTATGACCGCTGCTCCCTTTTCCTTTTGTCTCCCTGTCAGCAGGAAGGATCCAGAGGTCCCTGTGTGTGCTTGGCCAGGCCGATCCCCAGCACGGCAGCAGCAAACACCGCTAATTACATAACCATCAGGGCTGCGTGCCCGAGATGCGCTGCCTGCGAGCCCGCTGAGGTATGCTTGGCGGTGAGCTCCGAGGCACCACAAAGCCGGCTGATTACAAAATAAGTAAATAAACTTTTTTTTTTTTTTTTTTTTTTTTTTTTTTGCCGCCCTCTCTTTTTGTTCAGCGCGAGGGGAAGCAGCGCGGCCCCGACCCACCCGCTCCGCTGACCCGAGGTGCTCCAGTCCGGCCCCGGGGCTCCTCCAGCCCCCTGAGGGAGCCGTGCACGGCCCCGGGGCCGCGTCCCCGTCCCCGTCCCCCCGCCGCCGCCCCCCTCGCACCGTGTAGCTCTCCACCAGCTCCGAGCCCAGGACGCGGGCCTCCCGCGGCAGCTCCTCGCCGTCCTCGCCCGCCGCCGCCTCCATGGCGCCGGGGGAAGGCCGCTGTGACGGGACGGGACGGGACGGGTCAGGGTCGGGCCCCGCCGCCCTCACGCCGCCGCCCCCCGCTGCCCGCCGCCCTCACCCGCCCCGGTCCCCGGCCCGCCCCGCGCCGCCGCCGCCGCCATCTTGGCTCGGCCCCCGCAGGGCGGCGGGCACCGCCCCACGGCTCTTATTGGAGGCCGCGGGGGGGGGACCAGAGAGCGGGGGGCGGGGCTAAGGGGAGAGGGGCGGGGCTTGGGGGTGCTGCGCGGGCGGGGCGGGTGCTGGGGGCTCGGGGTGAGGTGTGCAGTAAAGCAGCGTGTGAGCTGTGCGATGCAACATCGTGTGTGCTGTGCATTGCAGTGTGCACTGTGCTATGCATTGCAGCACCGTGTGTGCTGTGCAATGCAATACGGTGTGAGCTGTGCCATGCTGTGCAATGCAGTGTGCACTGTGCTGTGCAATGCAACACCGTGTGTGCTGTGCAATGCAGCACGGTGTGAGCTGTGCTGTGCTGTGCAGTGCAGTGTGCCCTGTGCTGTGCACTGCAGCACCGTGTGGGCTGTGCAATGCAACATCAGGTGTGAGCTGTGCAGTGCAGCGTGCACTGTGCTGTGCAATGCACCACGGTGTGTGCACTGTGCTGTGCATTGCAGCTCCGTGTGTGCCGTGCCATGCTGTGCAATGCAACATGGTGTGTGCTGTGCAGTGCTGTGTGCACTGTGCTGTGCAATGCAACACGGTGTGTGCTGTGCCATGCTGTGCAATGCAATACGGTGCATGCTGTGCAATGCAGCGTGCACTGTGCTGTGCAATGCAACATAGCATGAGCTTTGCATTGCAGTGTGCACAGTGCTATGCAATGCAGTGCTGCGTGTGCTGTGCAATGCTGTATGCACTATGTTGTGCAATGCAGCATGGTGTGTGCTCTGCCATGCTGTGCAATGCAACAGTGTGAGCTGTACAATGCAGTGTGCATTGTGCTGTGCAATGCAGCACCGTGTGTGCCATGCTGTGCAATGCAACGTGGTGTGAGCTGTGCAATGTACTGTGCACTGTGCTGTGCAACGCAGCATGGTGTGTGCTGTGCTGTGCAATGCAACATTGTGCTGTGCAATGCAGTGTGGTGCTGTGTAGCACAGCTCTGTGCAATGCAACACAGCACTGTGCAATGTGATGCATCGTGGTACTGTGCTGTGCTATGCAATGCTGTTCAGTGCAGCTTTTGGTGGTGATTTGGTGATTTGTGGCCACCATGGGCTGCTGAAGGTTGGGACACATCTGCGTGGTGTGGAGGCACTGCAGCAGAGCTGTGACAATTTCCTGGTGCCACCTGGCAAACAGGTCTGCTTTTATTTTCACCCCAGTGTGCTTTTTCTTGGTCTCATCTGGCAGACAATATGTGTAAGGAGAAGGCACAAATAGAAAAAGCAGTCCAGGAGGGATTTCCTAGTGCCGCCCCACAGTGCTGCTGAGAGGTGAGCTAATAAGTAATTTTGGAGAGCGACTTTAATTAAGCATCCTCTGATTGTTCCTGAAAGCAAGACACGTTCAGGTAGCAACAAAATCCCAGATTATTTTCCCCATGAGATGTCAGCTTCCCAGGTGCAGGATGGGGGATGCTTGTGGCCATGCAAACACCCCTGGCCTCCACTAAAGCCACAATTTATCTGGGCTTTCGATTTCCTTGTATGTGACCTAATGAATGTGTGGTTTGCAGTGGGGTTGCAGCTGCCTGGAAAAGAAAACCTAAAGTGACATTGTGGGGATGAACATCAGCCTTGGATGCATCCTGCTGCATCCTGGGGCTGTTCTCAGCCGGGACAGTGGGACTCTGCCAACTGTGGCTGCCCTGCCATGAAAACCAGCATTTTCTGCATTTTCTTATATTCAAGACAAGCAAGATACTAACCCACTCTAATTCCAAAGGGCAGCATGCTTTAAAAATTAATTCCTTAAATGCAACTATTTTTCTTTTTAATGCTGAGCCTGGCTGTAGAGGGGGTGCCCGCAGAGGCACGCTCCGTAGCAGGCTCTGAAGCAAATTGCTATTTTGTGACTGCAAAACCTCGCCATGCCCCTGACACAGAGGCTCCTGTGCCCTCAGCACCCAGCTGTGCCCTGGCTTCCTGCTGCCACCACCACCGGCCACTGGTGAGAGCCACTTTGGCTTGGCATTCAACAGGGACATCGATTTTATTTTATTTTTTATTTTATTTTATTTTATTTTATTTTATTTTATTTGCATGCAGCATTACTTCTGTTAAAGGCAGGTGGGTTTTATTTTTGGAAGAGATGCGACCCAGCAGCTGCATTCCTCTTCGCAGTTTTGTTACTGCCGACGTGAGCTGGCTGGAGGTCAGGTCTCCTCACCCGGAGACACAGGAGCCATCTGTGATGCCTTTGGACACAAGGGGGAGTCCTGAATCACCAACAAGCGAGATTTTGCTTGGGTGATCGTGAACTAAAAGCCTTTTACCTGCACAGAGAAAGCACCAGTCAGCACCCAGGGGCCTTTGTAAACCCTTCGTGAGCCCAGGGACGTGAGCTTTGGCCATCCACCACGGGGATGGGGCAGTGCCTCGTTTGGGTGCCGAGAGTCAGAGTTTCCCAAAGTTTCCTAAAAGTGAATTAACCCAGAAAGCAAACACCGCTGGACAGCCTACACCTTTCCCACTTTGTGCCGAATGCAGAAAAGCCAGGAAGCCCTCCCAGTTTGCCCCCGTGCTGCTCTTTGGTGCAGCACCAGGACCACACGTTTCTCCCGGCCGTGGTGGCGAGGCTCCTCCGAGGACATTGTCCCTAGGGCTTGGGGACAGCCAGCACAGGGGACAGGCCCCCACTGCCCCCGGAGATATTTCAGGAGGGAAATATTGCCTTTCCCAGTGCTTGTTTCAGTTAGGCACCGGGTTGTCTTCCTAACACAGCTCGCTGGGGGGGAAATAGGCAGCAATAGGTGGCAGTGACATGGTGGCACACGCCCCAGGACTGCCAAGCCCCACAACAGCTCAGCGAGAGGCAGCCAAAAGGGCCGGATCCTTCCCCCGAAGTCACGAGGAAGGGCTGGAGCTGGGGCAGCTCGGCAGCGTCCCCGTCCCAAGGCACGCAGGAGAGGCATTCCTGTGGGGCTGGCCGCGGTGGGCTGTCACACCCCCGGGGCTGGCCACGGCCCCCTATATCAGCAGGGCCGGCGGGGCAGCAGCAGCAGAGCGTGACGGTGACAGTGACGTCCCCCAGCCCCTCGCCCACCCTCCCCATCAGCCATGGATGATATCTACAAGGCAGCGGTGAGTGCCTGCCCTCGGGGCTGTGCATTTTTTGGGGGATGGAATAAGGGAAAGAGTTATCGGGTGGCGTCTTTTAGCAACTGAGGACATGGGGATGGCTCGGGAGGTTTCACGTTGCTCTCATCAGCATGAACATCCCAACTCTGAGCAGTTAAAAGTCTTGGCAAAAGCTTGGAGGTGTCTGGGGTGGCTGCTGGTTTCAGCCAAACCAAAGCAAAGCAGTGTTTCCCACAAAACAAAGATGATTTGCATGGGTGAAAACGCAATTTGCATGGGTTCAACCTCACCCTCTTGTTTCTGTTGCTTTACAATGGGAGGGTGCTTTCACCCAATCCCCCCCTTCCTTAGCTGAATGCTGTTCTATGAGATTTGAAAAAAAAACACCCTCAGCTTTGCTCAAGTGTTTCCCGATGCCGCCCTCTCCCTCGCCACCCCCGCAGAAATCCAGGCAGGGGGAGACACTCCCGGGAATGCCGAGCATCCCAACAGCTGCAGCGGCAAACCCCGACTTTGGTCCATAACGAGGGATCAGCCTGTAACTTAGACAGAGTGCGACGTGCGGGTGGGATAAGGATGAAAATAGAGCCTGGATTGCGTGAATCGCTACTGTGTGCCTGGAATTAAAATACGGTGTAAGAGCTTTGGGGTGCTTTTTGGTTTTTTAATATAGAGATGGTCAGGTTTGGTTTTAAATAAGAGATTGAAGGGTACATCCTACAAGCACCATTTTAATTCCAAGCATTTTAGAGGGAAAAAAGGTATTGCTCAGTGAAACAAAACTGAAGAAAACAACCAGACGCTGCCACCTGTCCCGTCCTCTGGCCAGCCTTGAGCCTGTAAAGCTGCCCCTTCGTGACCTGGGCAGTGCAAAGGGAATGAGGAAAGGCTGCATGGGAATGTGCAGAGTGCCCCAAAAAGCACACAAGAGGGAGAAGAATGTGCCCAGTAAAATCAGCATCAAGCCAGCCCTCTCTAATTAAGCTTTTTAACGAATCGTGTTCCCTGTGACTCAAGGAGCAGATCCTTGCCTTGTTGTTTAGGGACCCCTTGCATGTGGTTAGGAAGACAGGCTGGGGTGCCTTTCTATCCCCAAATGGGTGAAAAAGCAGGACAGCTGAAAGCTGTGGACTTCAACCCCAAACCTTCTTCCTACCTTGGGTACCCCAGACGTACCCCAGGCAGAATCCTTGGTCAGGGAGATGAGCTCTGAGGACTGGTGGGCTCCAGAAGGGATTTTGCTGCTGGTTTTAAAGCAAGGAATAAATAAAAATAGGCAAAACAGGGCAGGCACAGCTGAGACCGACAGCTTTTTCATGGATCAATTCCCAAGATTTTTAACTGAAGGGAAGCATTTCCCTGTGGGGTGGGGAAGGTGGGGGAATGTCAAGAACTTATTTTTTTTTCCTGCCCAAGTTCAAACAGAAATGCAGGATGGAGATCAGACCTGAAAAAGCAAAATTCTGTGAGCTTGCTGCCTGCCTTCCTGCCCCATGACAGGAGAAAGCCATCCCCAGACAGGATGCGGTGGAAAAAGAGGGAGAAAGCTGTGAACAGCATCCATGTCCAGAGGGCACAATAAACAGCTTGGGAGAAAGCTCTGCAATAAACACATCGCCCTATGGTTACAGTACATCTAATTTCCACCCAGCACAGCTCTACATCCTCAGTTTTATAGAAATCCAGCATGTGGTAGTCAAAAAATGCTTTGGAAGTGAGGATTTGTTATTTGCTGCATGTGTTAGTGGTAGCAAACCTGTGATGGCATACATTAACATTACATTTGTGCCAGATTTCTTGGTGCAGCCACAGAGCCCAATGGGTTTTTGTCTCACCCACTCATGTCTAGATAAGGGTGTGCAAGCACAAAGCTATTTCGGGAACATTTTTCAGCTCTGTTGAGCAGAGCTAAGAGCAGTGCCAGGGACAAGTGTCCGGATAACAGGCTGCGAGGATGCATACCAAAGCCTGGGAACAATCACAGGGCTCATCTTTATCTCCAGCACCTCTCTCATCAGGGCTTATAAATAGTGAGCACAGTCAGAGGGTCAGGTTACCCGAGCGGCCGCAGCCGTGGCCATCGGCCGAGCCGTGGCTGCCCTCGCTCTACCCAAACATTACCTGCAGTGGCCTTGGCGTTCATCCTGCTGCTGCTGTTAGGGCTCTGTCACCCAAAAAAGGCTCCAAAAGGAGCTGGATAAGGCTCTCCAACTGCTTTCTGCTAAGATAAAGCACTTTCCCTGCCTCTCGCTGCAAGTAGGAAGGGTTCCCTGTTCATTTTTGCCAAACTGCTTCTCTTTGGGGCAAAAAGCATCATGCCTGCTTCACAGAGCCACACAAGCTGAGGATGGGTGCGGGGGCATTAGGGGCTGACAACCAGCATGGGAGGGAAACGTCTTTGTTTGAATGGATGCGCCCAAAAGGACAGTTGTATATGGTGGTGGGGTCTGCAGATAGAGCTGAGCACCCTCCGCAGACAGGAGCAAAGCCGAAGAGAGAATTGACTTCAAGACGGGCTGTTGGATTCCTCTTTGCTCTCTTCATTGCTTATTTTCGTTAACTCAGGCTAAGTAATAAGCTCCCGCTGATGGTTGGCAGGGGACGAGTCGGGGCAGGATTTGGAAGCAATCTGCCAGCCCATCTCAGCTACGCGGGGAGGCTCCATGGGCCAGGTCTTCCAGCTGCTTCCACCTGCCTCAGTTTACATTCGCATCCCAGCACGCCAGCTCAGGGACCAGCAATAATCATACACCCTGTGCTGTGACCTATCTGTGGCACGTCCCCATTTCACCCCTGGGAGCCTGTGTTGCTTGGTGCATACGCAGACCAAAGAGTTCCCACAAATGCTGGGCTTCAGGGAGACACTTAGAACAGGCTGAGAGGTTTGGAGGCAGAGACCTTTATAAACAGAGACTCTGAAGGAAGTAGACAAGATCTTAATGCTTTGGATAGTTTCTTGAATCTAGGCTGAAAAACAGTTAGCGGGGGTGCTCTTGTCCATGGGGAAAAGGATGTTGAACCTCCAGTCCATGTCCAAGCAGCCCTTTTAGGATCAGCAATTAGTAGTGGTAAAGAATACAAATAAATTGCTCTCCATGTTTTACTTACAGGTTGAGCAGCTGACAGAAGAACAAAAAAATGGTAGGTGCGTCTTTAACCTGATGTGGCAGCCTAAAGACAAGCTCCCAGGGCTTTTGATCCACCAGGATCACATTCTAGGCAGTTTCTGTGTCCCCCAAGGGAGAGCCCCCCACCCTGGGGCTGTGTTGTGACATGAGACCCACACAGCTCCTTCCTCCTCTCTCCCCAGAGTTCAAGGCTGCCTTTGACATCTTCGTGCTGGGGGCAGAGGATGGCTGCATCAGCACCAAGGAGCTGGGGAAGGTGATGAGGATGCTGGGGCAGAACCCCACCCCAGAGGAGCTGCAGGAGATGATTGATGAGGTGGATGAGGATGGTAAGAGCTTGTAATTTCCTCAGTTCTCCCTAGCCCTGTCCCCTTGCCCAGTGTTGCTTGCTGCCTGTGGGCAGGATCCGTGCTGGGCACCACGCAGCCTGTGGGGAGCAACCTGCAGAGCTGGGCTTTTGAAGGACACTGAGCACCCCCAACATCTCAGTGTGGTTCCTTGATGAAACTCCCAGGCTGATAAACATTATAAAAATTATTATCCCTATCATGACTGGACTGCGTGAATCAATTTGGGGAGATTACTGCTTACATCAGAATTGCTCCAATCTATTTAATAAAGGGGCTGAATGTAGCAACTGGCTTTTCACAAATGCCACAATTCGACTTCTATCAGCAGGGAAGTCTTTCACTGCTTGAATGTGTACATACATACACACGCACACATTACTAACAGTTAATACTGATTAAATCAGCATAAACACATGCAAAAAACACTGTGTGAGGTTGAGCAGAAATATCATACTAAGTAATTGGAAAATAAAAAAGCAGTTAAAAATCAGGCAAAGAGAGAGATGTTTCAGTGTCGTTGAAAACAACAGCACTGTACTACCTGTGCAAAAATATACTGCATGAATACCTGCCTGCTGGAGCTTTTGTTATTAATATCTACATGAGACTGACAAGTACCTCCATAGCAGGAATTCCCATTGCTCAATGCTTCCTGCAGCACATTCAGTTCATTTTACCCTGGCAAAAAAAAAAAAAAAGATTGGAAAAGTTAAAAAAAATAAGTGATAAATTCAGTCCATGGCCTCAGTCACTCACTCTAGCAGCCTGCAAGGTGCAGGGCTGCTCTCCTGAGTTTTGCTCCTCAGTTATTAATGGGAAGACCGATCTCGTGCTTGGCTTTGCCCATCCACTCACTGTCCAATGGTGTTTATTCCACCTGCAGGCAGCGGCACTGTGGACTTTGATGAGTTCCTTGTTATGATGGTCCGGTGTATGAAAGATGACAGCAAAGGAAAAACTGAAGAGGAACTCTCAGATCTCTTCAGGATGTTTGATAAGTAAGAGCCATGACCACAATATAGGCGATGGGAGCGGTGAAGTGGCCCCAACTTACCCTACCCAGCATGTTGGTCCCCTCCTGAGCTCTCCTGTCCTCACGCAGGAATGCTGATGGCTACATTGACCTCGAGGAGCTAAAGATCATGCTACAGGCAACCGGAGAGACCATCACTGAGGATGACATAGAAGAACTGATGAAAGATGGGGACAAAAACAATGATGGCAGGATTGACTACGATGGTAAGGAGTCTTTCTTGCCTGATGTTCACTTGTGAGCCCTTGAGCAGCTCCCATGGTTGCAGTTTTGCTTCCAGGGTTGGGTGTCAGGTTGTGCAGGCAGAACTAGGCAATACGACTGATCCCAGTCTGGCTTTCTATGGGCCAGGGGGTTTCTCAGACTTGCAAAACATTTGCAAGGACCAGGGGCTCCCTTAACTCTCTCCACTGACCCTGTGGAGCAAACCTGGTTTTCACCAGGAGACCTGCCTGTCCTTTACTGCCACTTAAACACAAGCACCAGCCCAGAAGGGCTCTTCTTTTGAATACGGTGCTATCCAAAAGGTTCCTGGACCCTTTCTGAGCTGAGTCTGTGGCCAAGGGCAACCCTGGGCACTGCTGACATTTCCATCAGCAGTCACGAGGAGCTCTCGCCACTTCCAGGGGAGCAGTAGCCATCCCTTGGCCTCTCATGCATCAGTGGGATGGAAAAAGAGAAATGGCTATGGAGGGCTGCCAAGAGCATACTCCAGCAGCTGTGAAAGCACTCTAGTCCCACCTAACAGCCTGCGTCTCCAATGTCTCCCCCTTGGCAGAGTTCCTGGAGTTCATGAAGGGAGTTGAATAAATCTGAGGCCGGATCAACAGCCTGGATCTCCTAAACCCCTCCAGCTCCGTGGCTCAGCTCCTGGGTTCGATCCCCTGGCTACCGGCATGAAGACAGAGTGCTGAGAAGGGTGGCCATCAGGAAAATAAAGCGCGTTGATACCGAGTGCCTCTGATGGTCGTTCCTTGGTGGTTAGGCGAGGGCCGCACCTCACAGTTGAGGGCAAAGCTCCTCAGTGTTGCAAGTGCCTGGTGGGAAGCCACCATTTTGTGTCACCATCATGCCATGTCTTCTCACCAAACCCACATGATGAGTGCAGCAGGGGCAGGCACTGGTATCTGCTTGTTTAACTGGAGCATGCTGCTTTAACTGGAGTGTTGGCAGCATTTTAGTGATGAAACATGAATTAACAACCACTTACGCCATCAAAAAAACCCTTTGTGAGAGACACCGCCTCTCCTCCCCAGCGTCACCATGGCTGTCCAAAAGGGATACCTCTCCCTCTTCCCTGCCATCCCTATTTCCACCCTGTGGTGTACACAGAAGGAAAACCTCTATTTTATTTGGAAACACTAATAAAAGCCAATCCTAAGCCAGGCTGGTTGCCTTCTTCCTGTCTCACACCGCCCTGTGGAAAGCAGGTGGCACTGTGAGAGACCAGCACCATGGTCCAACAGCACCTCACACTGAAACTGAACCCCACCATTTTTCCCTCAGAAATCACATCTATTTGGGCCCCAGAGATTCTGAGCAGGGCATGACCCTGATACAGCCTTGAGAGCCACACGCAGGGTGGCAGCAGAGTCAGGAAGACGAGCAGTGCTGTCCCAGGCGCCCCAGGCACTGTCTTCTCTCTTCCCAAGGAAGCGTGGCATTCCTGCAGCATTAGCAGCTCTCCCTGCACATAGCTGCCTCCTCCCATTGAATTACACCCCAGCACGGCTCACGCATTGCACTCATGTTGCTAAAATCAAACGTTTACCCAAGCAAAATAAACATTGGCAGGGCACAGCACCAGGCTGTTCTGGTGCAAGCACTTGAGGTGCAGCCCTTGGCCCCAGGGGAGATGCCACCACCATCCTTGCTTCTTCCTTTCCTCTTAAAACACATCTTCTCCATGGAAACAACACACTGAGCAGCTGTGTTTTTGACCTGACGCATGTCCTCATTCAAGGCAGTACTGAAATACTGTTAATTCAAACTAAGCAGGCTTGAGGTTAAAACTGGTGAAGCGAGGGTGCAAGAGCGGTTGGTTGGAAGGACATAGCTCTGTTTTTCCTCTGGACAAGTGCCAAATGTTTTACCCAAGCAGGGTTTGTAACATCAAAGAAACTAAGGAAATGAGCTTGGGCAGGAGATTTTCCTTAAAATCCAGGATATTTTAGGAACACTCCTAATGCAAATATCTGGAAGACTCTTTTGGGTCTTCCAGATGCTCCCTGAGCATCCTGAGCCCTTGGTGCCTTGGCTCCTGGGCCAGAGCAGAGCTGGAGCCAGCAAGGGGCCTGTGCTGCATCTCTGTGTGCATACAGTGCTTCTACCCAAAGACAAGAGTCATGCCAACCTTCCCACCCCAGATCAACCTGCATTTGAGTCTCCTTTAGAAAGTCTCTGAGCAGGGACAGTGGCTCCCTGCCTTCTCCCTGAGCCCACCCCAAAGATTTTGCTGATTCAGCAGAACTGCAGCTGCAGCAGAAGCCAATGAAGATAAAGAAAGGTGTTGGGCTGAAGTGTTGCGGTGGGAAAGGCTGTTGTTGCTGTCTTCTGTCTCCAGTGCACCTGTTGCCCTGATGATCTTGAAGATTTTCCTCCAACCTAGATGGTGCTATGATTATCATTTTCCATCTCCCAAGCAGCACAAGTCATTACACAAGTCCCACTGAGAACTACTTCTAAGGAAACATCTGAAACATTTTACACAGGCCTGGAAACCTGCACAGAAGTGCAGACACCTGGGCCTCAGCCATGTTCATAACTATTGCAATGCCGCCGCTGTAAAATGAATTCTTTTTCTTTCTGACTAGCCCAGAAAGGTGTCAGGGACACCAAATCTCCCCACAGCCATCCAGCCTACAGGCAACCCACACTTCATCTCAGCATGTACCACCAACAGCCCAATTCTATTCCTCTGTCCAGATCAAATCCAAACCCACCAGGGACATCTCCAAGACATTTACCACTGCTTAAGAATAGGCTTTGACTCACTGAATGGTGAAAAAGAGAAGAAATAAGGAACTTTCCCAGATTAACTCCCTCCTTTTGTGCTTCTTGGTGGCCTGGGGGAAGGTTTGGATTGTTGTGACCCCAGGGAAAAGTAGGCTGCAAAGGCTGGGGGGAGGCACCCAGCCATGTCTCAGCTCTCTACCCTTTGTCCAAGAGCCCCAGGAGTAAGGGCACAGGCAGCAGTGACCCACAACAACCTCACTGACACTGCCCCTCTCTTTTCCCTGAGAGCAAAACAGGGACAGTGGTGGCTAGAGAGGAAGAGGACCAAGGTCTTGTAGCAGCTGAAACTTCTCCATAGAAGAGCAGCCGTGCTGGGGAATATTTGGGCTTTTTCAGTCCTTAGACCAGGTGCACCAGCAGGTCAGCACATGAAGTCAGAAAAACTGCTGCAAGATCCATTTGTCTCAGCACATTGACTGTTCTCCAAGAGTAAGCCAGCAAATGCCATGGGGTGGAGCGCTGCGGGTGGATTTCACTGCTGGCTAAAACACAGGAGCAACTGCATTAGGAATGTAACACAGCTTGACAGACGGCCGAGTGACTTAGATGGCTGACAAACCTGTAACTAGCACGGGACCAGCTCGGGTAAACCCTCCACATAGGGGATGTGCATGGAGCCGTGCTAATGATGACTGAGGAACACCCAGAAGTCCACACATCTATGTAACTCCAAATAAATTTTAGTTTTCCCTGAATGTTTTTGTTAAATTCTGGTGCCAGAGACATCTAAGGAATGTGACACATACACAAGCACTACTTGGAAAAAAAAAAATGAAATAAAAATAGTCACCAAAATATTCACACTTTTTTTTTTTTTTTTTTTTAATTAGGCAAAAAGCCACTCAATGCTCCGTAACAGCCCACAAATCTGTGTTATCTTAACCACCTGCCCCCACTTAAGAAAGGGCACTGTGCTGCCAGGTGACAGCAGTACGTGCCACCGGACACGGACGCAGTCCTCAGGCCATTTGCTCTGCTCAATTTAGCTGATAGTAGATTTAATTCCCACCCTGGTTTGCAGCTTTTTCAGCATACTCAAGGCATCTCAGTAAAACTTTGCTGTATGGACTGACTACATGAGAACAGAACATTTTGTAGGCATACCCCTAATAAAACATAGGCTTCTCCTAGAGCTACGCATTTGCCACCATGGTAGCAGCAGTGAACTGAGCCATGGCAGAGAAACATCTCACTGTGCCAAATCAAATACCCTGTCATAAAGGAATGACTGCAACAGCTCTGAAACTTGGGCAAAGCAGAACTCATGTTCTGTTCACTTATTTTTTGCTTGAGCACAATACTGAAAGGTAGTGAAAGGGAGCAGAGCAATATGTGTCCAGCCCTGGTTTTCATTTTCACCATGAACACCCACATCCTTGGTGATTATCCTGCCCCATCAGAGCCTTTCCCATTGCTTTGTTTTTTCCTCTGCATTTTTGTACTCTTCCCCTTCAGTGCAATTGCTCACCTTTGCAAAATGAGCTCTTCAGTATTTGGTTACGTGCCCTTTGCACACTATTTTTTATTTTCACTGAAGGGAAAAAAGGAGCTGAACTAGAACTTACTGAGTCCTCTTCATTGCAAAGGGAAGAAGTCATCAGCAGCAAGTAACATGTAACCTGATGTACGGCAGCAGCTAAGCAGAGAGGCTCTCTCAAACACATTGGCTTCCTGTGGGATACCGAGCACTTAGTCATATGAGTTTTGAAGTTTTTAAATGTCAAAGATGACAGAGCTGTGCATAATGGGAATAGCTTCAAGTGGGCCACAGCTGCCAGTTCCCTCTCCTGTGCTCTGCAGATATAATCCTCCCAAAAAGGATCATTGGGCTCCCTCAACCAACACAAAGCAAGACAGAATTTAGGTGATTTCACAGGCGAGTGAAAGCGCCTAAGACCCACCACGGAGCCACGTCAGCTCAGACACCCATTTGCAGCTTTCCCTTCTGGGCTGGCACGATGCC
The DNA here is from genome assembly GCF_965140915.1 of Aythya marila. NCBI lineage: Eukaryota > Metazoa > Chordata > Aves > Anseriformes > Anatidae > Aythya > Aythya marila. The sequence goes on from NC_139051.1 coordinate 14,693,446, forward strand.
TGCCACAAGGAAGGGAAGGAGGGAAGTCAGGAACTGAGCTGTCACAGGGTCCGAAATTGTGATGGGTGATATAAGCGATGTCCAGGCAGCGTCCTGCCAGGCTACCACGTGTGCAGGGAGATCGCGGTGGGGTGCAGACGACAACAAACCTGACACCGAGCTGCCGTGGAAGCTCACAAATTCTTGTCTCTTGCTTCACAATGATGCCTGGATTAAGGTTACGTTCCTCTGTGCTGCATTTTGTCACGCAGCCGCTATTTTGGTCAGAAAGTCAGCAAGCCCATATTTGGGAAGCTGTCCCTCTGAAGGGCAGCATGAAGGGCAGCAAAATGAAAAGACTGCATGGAGGCAGGCCTGGGCCAGTTCTGTGGGGCCACTGGAAGCCCAATTTCCCCCCTCTGCTTCTCATTAACGTGCCAAGATCTTTGTCACAGTCCAACCCCTGCCTCTCTCTCTTCCCTCAAACCACATCCTGTGGGTGCATTATTCTCACAGCATGAGCCCTCTGGGGAAGACGCAGAGATGAAATCTGCCTTCTTAGACAGGCAAGCCTTAGTGGGAGATTTAAAAGGTAGAACTGAAAGCAGGTTGGGTATCTGGACACATGGGTGGAGGTGCAGCGAAACACCAAGCCATCTCCTTACAAATCGTGTTTTCTTTTACTTACTGTCACTGTGCAGACCAGCAGCACACTGTCCTTCCTTCAGGTGGGTGGACCAGCCACTTCACCTCCTCCAACACCAGCAGCATCCTGAGGTGAGCTGCCTGTGAACTGGAACTGCAGCTCTGGGATAACAGAATTGAAGGGGTTGGAAGGGACCTTGAAAGATCATTGGGATCTTGCTCAAATGCAGGCAGCAGGGACCAGGCAGCCTTTCTGTCCCAGCTATTTAGCAGATTCTACAAACGGGCTGACCACTCACTCTCCAACTTCCCCAGCACATCACCCCTCCCTACCCACACGCTGCTCTCGCACAGCCACCAAGTTCTTCCAGATCAGAAACTTCAACCTCCAGAAGAGCCCAAGAGATGCATGCAGCAGCAATCATAGAGGTGCGGGCTGCACTTTCCTCAGAATGCAAGAACCCTCAGCTCCTGAGATTTAAATTAGTAAATCACTTTGTATTGCTTGGTTTACAGCCGAGTGGTATTTTTATCAGTCAAAAAGATTTGAGAAACGTTCGGAAATCCGGAAAACTTTTGTGGAATCACTTCAGGCCACACAGAATTCAAAATACTTACCTTGTTTCAAAATAGTATTTAATTCCAGTAATTAGCTAAGGTATTTTTAAAAAAGTCACCTACACTAATTGGATGTTTTGCTGCATTTTTTTTTCCATCCAGCAGGTGTTTTGCTGCTATATCGGAAAGTCACAAGTTACATACTTCCAGCTCTTGAGCTTATCAGTGAATTCACACCACCAGGTGGACGAGTCTTGCAATTGCAATTTCAGGATAAGTCCCTTGCCTTTTAACGGGCGGCTCACTTCAGCACCAAAACCACTCATTTTGAACCAGCTTTGCTGACTGGTGTGACCTGGAAAGCAAAGTCCACCTCTATCTATGTGACAGTAACAACCCTGTCATGGCACCACATCTCCTGTACTACTCCCATGATCTCACCAGCCAGCAAGCTTCATCAGATAGGGACTTTTTGTTACAGCAGCTATGAAAATCTGGCTATTTTACATTGTCCTGTATCCCATATCACACTTGAAGCATTTTAGAGAACACCACAAACCACTTCTATTAATTACTAGGACCTCTATAACACTCTAGCTGGCGCTCAGAACCCTCCCATTTCTCAGGATTGCTGTTGCTGTAGCTACCCTACATGAATTGTAAAGCAGCAGATGCTTGCATAGCCCTTGGAAGCCTGATCTTGCTCTGACAGCACTAAGAACTACTGTAGAAATTGCACTATGAGAGCTCTGAACGTGCATGCCAGTATCAAAATTAGTTCTACCTTCACTGAACGCTATCATCTAAGAGCCCAAGCAACACAAAACACGTTGCTTCTTTTTTATACTTTAAAGCTTCACTCTATACCATTCCACAACTGAAAACAGGCTGCCAACTCGTAGGTGTTCATAACCTGTACCACCAATTGCAGCACTGAGGAGGCAGCAGCTGTTTCAGCTCATACATCTGGAGGCTGAGAATGCCGATACACAACCCCTCCTGCTGACCTGCCAGACAACAAAGCCACACACTGGATGCTACACGCGGACATGATGACACGACTGGCATTTAAAATACAGCTCAGGATGTTTTTGAGGGTTCTCCTCAAATTCAGGAGGTGAAGACTTTGTTACATCCAATTTTATTCTTACAAAATGTTTTAACACATGACAACAAGAAAACTGGTTCTTTGTCTTAAACCACGTCAGTCCTTTTTCTGCAGTGCTGCCTGCTTGGCATTGTTGGCCTGCATCTTCTTCAGCCCCTTCTTATTGTGCTTCTTTGCGAATCTCATGTTCCTCAGAAACTTGGGATCAACCTATAAAAACGAAGAAAAAAGATAAGCCATGCTGCAGAAAAGACACAGGTAAAAAAACATGCTTCCGTTATGCTTCAATGATTTCCAAATGCTAGCTGCAATTAATTCAAGTAAATTTTCTCATTTGGTTTTCTCATTTCAACAGAATTCTTTTAACCAGGTACAGCCATCCTTTGAACTATTTTCCTTTACTTCTAAACAAAGAAGAATCCCAAGCCCCAGCAATAACTATATAGAAAGAACGGGATAAATTGAATAAAAATGTAAACAAGACAAACTTCATTTCGGTGTCATGATACGTTCTTAATCAAAAGCATCACAAACAGATCTTGCCAGGTGAGCATACATACATGCAATCCTTTGGCAAAGATCAACAGTTTCCTCAGGCCTTTCTTTCTTATAGTAAAGGAAAAATCTACCAGCATGGAGAAGAGCTGCTCCTTATTTTTTTGACCACTAGCAGCAGCTCACAACACACCCTTTCGTGGCTAGGAGCAATTCTCAGAACCGTCAGCATCCCACTGAGAAACATCTGTTACTTTGCTGAAAGCAGCATTTCACCTGGTCCACACAGAATTTCTGCCATCTCAACTCACACGCTCTTGGTGAGAGGACACACTGAGAAACAGCCCAGCTGTTTTCAGGGTGCCAAGCCTTCACTGAGCTAGGCAACAGACAAGCTTTTACATCGCCTCTGAAAAGCCAATCATCACATCTGCAAGGCAAACGGAACCACAGCCCCCTCCAAAGCCAAGACATCCTGCGTTTTCTGTCTCTTTCAAGCATGGAAAAAGACGGTGGTGTACCATGTGTATAAGCTCAGAAAAAGCAGGATTTTGCCATTTCCACGTGCACCATCCAGAAAAGCCAGCTCCTCTCACTTTCTGAACGAGCTTCAGTGTATTAGTACAGCCAGTGAAACAACACTGGAGGGTACAGAGGAGACACAGCAGGAATCAGAGAAAAGAAGAGCAGTGAAACAATTGATGTGTGACAGAGACAAAATTTGCCTGTAACTCAAAAGTAGCTTTGTAGATGTGCAATGCGGATTTCACACGGGTTAGAACTCTCACTGCTGCCAGCAAGGTGAGCACAAGATGAGAGAGAGACCCCCAGTGGTTCTGACCCTCCAGAACACAAGCTCCCCTTTGCTAAGAAGCTGACAATCAAAGTAAGAAACACCAGGGTTAGGTTTTATCATGCGAATGACCAGCCCAAAAACATCAGCAGACATACTCACCCCTTTGAGGGACTCGTATCTATGGGTCCTGGGCTTCTTGATGCCATTCCTGTGCCACTTGCGGGCTACGCAGAAGACGAGGAAACAACTCAAATTAAAACTTCAACCCCCGCTTTGGAGCTGGCCCAGCTGCCTTTCAGACCTCCACCACCACCACCAGCCTCCCAGCCCCTCGCACCCCAGCTGGATTCAAACGAGGGCTGCACCTCCCCCCTTAGCACTCAGGCCCCAAACCCAGAGATTTGGGGCCGTTTGCCAGGACTGGGGAGCAGCCGCCCCACACCACCCCCCCCCGCCCCCCTCATCCCCAGCCCCCCCCCAGCAGGGCCGCGCCCCCCCCCCCCCCCCGCCCCGACTCACACTGGTTGTGCGTGGTGTGGTTCTTGGACTTGGCCATGGCTGCACCTGCGGGACACAGACAGGGATAATGGCGCTGGGCCCGGCCCGCCCGGCTCCCCTGCTCCCCTCCCTGCCCGCGGATGGCGGCGGATCGCGACCGGTCGCGACACTCACCCAACCGCAGCCCGCCGCCGCCGCGCCGGAAGAGGAAGACCAAACCCCGGGTGCTGCTGGGAAATGGCGCCCGCCCGCACCGGAAGCTCGAAACGCTCCGGTGCGCAACACGAACCGCCCGCAACATGGTTCCGCCTTGCCCCCGTTCCGGCCCTGTAGCACCCTCGGTGTCCCCCCCACACACGGCCCCCAACGAGAAATGGCCTCAGGGGGCCGGGATGGAAGGGAAAAAACACCCGCTGGCCGCCCTGACATCCCTCCCTGCCGCCTTACATAAAACCACAGAATCACACAGTCAACCTTTTTTCACTCATTTCTGAGCTTTCCTGAGCAGGAAGAAGCAGAAGTTTTTATTTTACAGTCTCAGCGATCCTCTTTCAAGCACAATAAAATGGTGGCACTGCCGTTCCTTTACGGGTGTGAGCGTGGGAACCTCCAGGGTTGTTTGTAACAGACTGTAAGCAAATGCAGAATACCAAAAAAGAAAGGTTGAGCCAGGGCAGAATACCAAAAAAGAAAGGAAATTCCAGGGCAGAATATCAAAAAAAAGAAAGGAAGTTCCAGGGCAGAATATCAAAAAAAGAAAGGATGTTCCAGGGCAGGATCATGCCCATCATGCACTGTCAGGGGGCTGTGACCCCTCGAGTCTCTCCCAAGCTCTAACGAGCTGCTGTGTCTCCAAGTGCAGCCTCACCACGATCCACCAGCTGGTTTGGAACCTCCAACCATGCTTTTAGAGATTACAGATGTAATTAGTGCATGTTATCCTGTGTGTCATCCATTACAAGTGCTGCACTCATTAAAAAGGGTGGTAATTACTACTGCTGCAAAATAATTCTGAAAAAAAAAATATCATAAGTTAAAACAAAAATCTCTAAGTGTCTCTCACAACGGTGTCCTCTTCATCGATGCCCTCACATTACACAACTCATCCCTGTTGGGTTTGATGTGGCTTTTGTGCTGATGCCCTTGGGTATAGCTCAGAAAAGCACTGCTGCTTTCTGAGAAACCACCTGAAAAGAGAGGTGGGCAGGACTTTGTTGACATCTGACACGGCATTTTGGTGGCGTCCTGATATTTATGGAAGATGGGCATGGGAGAAACTTCTCCCAGAGTTTCCTGGTTCTGCCCCAGCCCATGGTGAAAGGCGGGCACAACGTGGGGTGCCCTTGGTGCCAACACATCCACGTGCTGAGAGGGTCAGGTGCTGGCTGGAAGGAGCCCAGAGGACTTGGCTTGACACGAGCTATGGAGCCTTCCTAAAAACTGCTGAGCTACTGGGCAGGGGGAGAAGGCAAACGGGGTTTGGCTGTGGTGTAAGCCCACACCAGCAATGCTGGAGGGAAGTGGGGAAGAAGGATGGTCCCCAGGGACAAAAGGCCCTGGAGAAGCCACCTGGAGAAGCTGGGACACCAGGACGTAGAGGCACTAGAGGGAGCCTGAGCCTAACAGATGCCACTCTGGTCTCAAAGAGGGAGCACCGATCATATCTCCAGCAAATAACAGGACACGCAGAAACTTCCCAATCCTACCCTACTGTGGCTTTTTTGCTCTGACATCCATTATAATTTTCTTAAAGACATGAAGGAGGTCATAAAAGAATATCATTTTGCTTGTTGAAAATGCCAGCCAGCCTGCAGTCTGGCTCTGCTCAAACCTGACCCTCACTGGGCCAGCAAACACCACGTCACCAGCATCCCCAGTGCTTGGGGGAGCTGTTCCTAAAAAGATGAGACAAAACGGTGACAACTGGTGGCAATCATCAGGCTGGGGTTTCAAGAGAAGGGGGGTTCCTGGAGCAAAGTGTCCCTAAGGGGGTTGGGAGCTGGTTGTGCTGCCCTGCAAGTGCTGATGGCAGGGACGTGGGAACAGCCCAGGCTTGTGTGCTCCATGGGGTTGGCTCACTTAGGAGAAGAGGGGCACCGGGAGAGGCTGGGAACTGCATTTTATTTATTTTATTTTATTTTATTTTATTTTATTTTATTTTATTTTATTTTATTTTATTTTATATTTTATTTTATTATTTTATTTTATTTTATTTTACCCAGCAATATTTTAATTGCATTAGCTTTGGATGAGGAAGACAGTCATGGGTGAGCATGATCCAAAATGAGCTTCCCAGCAGGTCTGCTGCCTCCTCTGCTTCCCCCAGAGCTGCCACTGCCCACAGCCCTTTTCCATCCTTCCACCTCTGCACCTTCCTCGGGAGGACAGTCCGTGCTGGTGGCCCATGTCATGGTCACTCAGCCTGAGACCCGCCAGGAGCCAGCCAAGCTGCTAGAATGTGTAGCGTTGCATTTCCTCTTGCCTACACCCTGGATGATGCTTCTGGCTGGTCTCATAGCTGGAGACCTCATGCAGGGCTGGGGAGAACCATGTTTCCTTGGGGAAGAACTTGGTTCCTTGCGAAAATGCCGTGAACTTCAGTTAACCCAAAGGTGTGCATAAATTAGGTCTTCCCCATTTGCAGGACTTGCATCTGAAATATATCAACACGGCAATAAAGGACTGATAGCTGTATGGTAGTCTCTTATTTATTTTTTTATTTCACATTTTATATTTTTTGGCATTTGAATTATGCTGGATTTGGGGGCAGCTTAGGGATTTAAAAGCAGATCTCCCTCTGCGCCAGCCCCATCCTGCTGCAGGTGTGGCTGGATGACCCCTCAATGACCAGACAAGCGCTGCGATTGCAAAAACGGAGCCTGCAGTTCCTGTGAGGTGGAGGGGGCGGTCTGCGAGGGTGGAGGTGCTACAGGGGCTGGAAGCTGGGGCTGGAAAGCAGTCAGAAGATGAACAGGGCCACCAAGATGCTGTGCCAGGCTGGAAGCAGGTTGGTGGCTGCTCCGGGGAGGCAGGTGGAGGTGGCTGGGAGGAACAGGCTGACGTAAAGAGATGCTGAGCTCATGTCTGTATTCATTTCTCCCCTTAATTATTATTAACCCTAGGGGTCTAGGGTGTTGATGCCTGCACCTTATCGCAAACAAAGCCCAATACTGGAAGGAGTTAGAGCAAGATCATGTTTCATCATAGGATTTCAGCTCCAATACCTGGGCACAATTTCTGTCCTTCCACCTGGAGGCAGGGGCTGGGAGCTGCACCCCAGTTCTGGATGGGATGGGGGCACTTTGCAGGAACAATGAAAGAGATCTGCTTTGGCTCTGCTTTATCTGCACCACGAGGATTATTGGAAAGCCACATTGAGAAATGCCCTGGCTAAAAAGGAAAATGAACATTCACACAAAGATGGCTTGTTTGTGAAAAGGAGAAAAAAAAAAAAAGGAATAAAGAAGCTGCCAACAAGCTGACATTAAACCCTGCGCTTACCTGCGACTCGCCTGATGCAATGACTGAATCCTTTCATTTGCAGCACCATAATCCAAGATGTTCTTTCCACAAAGCAAGAAAGTAGGTTAGCGCGAAGGCAGGGCTGGGGAGGGGGAAGGAGATAAGCAAGGCCTGATCCTGCACATCCTCTGAGCAGGGCTGAGACACTGATTTAACTGCTGTTTTTTTTTTTGTTTTTTTTTTTTTTTGTTTTTTTTTTTTTGTTTTTTTTTTTGGAAAACCCTTCAAAGCCTGGCTGGTTGCTGCTTGAAGGCAGGGGCAGGATGGGACCCCCAGCCCCACTTCTAGCCCCTGCTGCCCCTCTTTGAGACAGGAGGCATCAAACAATAACGCAAATATAGAGGGCTGCACGTCCTGAGTCCTGCATGGATGGAAATGTGTTTTCACCCAGAAATATAACCAGTCACATCTCCAGGCTGCAAACCCTCCGCCGGTGCATGTGCCAGGGGGTTTCACTGCAGGCAGCACAGCCTGTGACCCACAGGATGGCTGTCTGGGCGCAGCACAGGAGGTTCAGAGGATGTATCTGGGCTGGGATATTGCTGTTCCTGCTTACATGTCAAATATCTAAGTTGTCTCAGCTCATTTCGGCACTTTTGCTCACTGCTGCAGCTGAGCATGTGGAAACAAAAGCCAATGCAGCAAGAGGTGCTGGTGTGTGCCACAGAGCTACCTCTGTAGCAGCATGAGTTCAGGCATCAGATCCAATAAAGCATGCTGTATTCTCAGCCCAATTTTTTTTATTTGCCCATTTTACCAAGTTGTTAATAACTCAGAAACACCCCTTCTTTTCCAGCTGGAAACTAAGCAGGAGGATTGAAAAAAGAAAAAAGAAAAAAAGAAAAGAAACAAAAGAAAAAAGAAAGGAGGAAGATCTCTCTTAACCGTACAGCTTTTTATCACCAGTGACAGGGAGGACTTCAATCACTTGAGGAGCCTTCACTTGAGGCAAAAACACAATGCTGGGGCTGCTAAAATCAAGCTGAAGAGCTTGGCATTCTGTGCAACAGGGCTGTAGGGTTAATTCACACCTGTAACTCTTTCAGTACTGTGCTGTGTCCAGCATCATCCTGCAAACCCTGCTCTGAGCACAGCCCATGCCCTTCTCTGCTGTCCCCTACCCACAGCAGGCATACTAAAGGCAGAGGGACTGCAATCACATCTAGGGTTGCTGCTTCGAAACACCAGTGCTTTACCAAAGCTCTGTTTCCCTGGGAAAAGCTGGAGCAGAGCACTTTCCCAGGGTCACACCAGGCAAGGACAATGACTCTGAGCTATAAAAATACATAAAATTAAGATGTTCAGGTAAGCACAGCTCTCCAGGTGTCTGCCTTCTGTCCTGGGCTTCACTGGGGCTGTGCACGGCTCTGAAATAGATGAAATGTCCATTAAAATAAAGATCATGCACTTTTCTGCTTAACAAATGTAGTGGGATGGCAAAAGGGGCTCTGGGATGTGGGCTTGCCACTTCCCCAGTCTTTTTCCAGGCTGTTTTTTCAACCCCATCTGCCAGAGATGGGCAGATGACACAGGGCGTTCCTTTCATTCCAGGTTTTGGTTGTTCTCTCATGCTCTGAGAAGTTGACCACCACAGGAAGGGGTTGGGATGACCGTCATCCCTGGCTGGTGGCTTTGAGCACCTTCTCCATGAACACGGATGATACGAAGGCAGGCAGGTAACCAGCAGCCAGCTTCAGATCACCCCTTGGGCCATCCCCCACAGGATTTACAGCTGCACAGCTCTTTAAAAGCTCTTTCAAAGCAGCTGCCTGGGCAAGGTGAAGACCTGGCTGCCCTGGGATGCCACCTTTGCTCCTGCCGGGAGCAAGTATTTAGGAAAAGAGTCAAAAGAAGCTTCTCCTTTGGCACTTTCCCAATTCCTAGCAGCAAAAGCATTTCCTTCCTCAAGTTTAATATTTTTTGTAGGGAATAGCCAATACTGTCCACGTCCTGGCTATCTGATGCACAGAAACCTTTGCACATAATTAATCTGAAGACCTAATTGCACTACAGCTGTACAGCTGGCTGAATATCCCAGCTGGGAGCCCTGGGAGGGGGAACCAACCCTCCCCTGCTGGGTCAGCCCCATCTCAAGCTGCCCTCCGTGTTAAGGACGGCCTGATGCGTGCTTTGGCTGTGACTAACACATCTGCTCCCACTGCGATTTTATCCAGGCTTCTCAAACTGCTTTGTGAGGAACTGCAATAGATCTCTGGGAAGCCTCTGGCAGGTGGATGCCTTTGAATTTCCATTTGCAGAACACACCTGATGCATCCAGGGCTGGGGGGAGGACAGAGTGCCCAGCTGAGGCCTGGGGACAGGCAGTCTTCAGGCATTTTCCACTAAAGCTCCAAACCAGGCACCTCTTTAAAGCATTTTAAGGTAAGAGAGTGGGTGACAGTTGCGTGGAGGTGGGGACAGTATGCGGGACAGACCCCAGCCGTCCCTCCTCCCTCCAGGCACCCAAAACCTCCTTACTTTCCCCCACCCATCATGCTTCATCACAATGCCTCTACCCTTTCAATAGAGGAACAATTCTGAAAAAAATACAGCTAAAGCTTTTTTTTTTTTTTTTGTGTGTGTGTGTGTGTGTGTGTCTGTCTGTCTGCGTGCCTGCTCTAGCCACCTGAAACAACCTCTGTTTGGATGCAAGCACTGAAGCATTTCTTAAAGCAGTTCTTCCTCCTGACATTAAATATTTATGCAAGCAGCACCGGGGGAAGCCAGGCACTTTTGCCGCAGCAGGATGGTGCAGTGCTGGGAGCCACGGAGAGCCCAATTTAACCGGCGATGAGATGGCAGGCGCTCAGCAAAACACAGCTCAGTGTGAGCCTCCCGTTCCCCCACCGGCTGTGTTGCTCCCTGCAGCATCCCCAGCATCACATCCTCAACCCGACAGCCCTGGGGGCTGAGCATCCGACCCAGCGGACCCCTGTGGGGAGAGGAGAAGGCAGGCTGGGCTGCCAGGGTGGTTGCAGATGTAGGGAAAGAAATGGAAACCTGGGAATGGATCTGGGAACCCAGTGCTCAGCGGGACTGAGGGGCATGGAGCACGCACGGCCATGGGCACTTGTCTCTTGCACCCCAGCACCTTCCTTGCTCTGCCTTATTCTGGGGGATGGATGGTGGCAGAAGGAGGATGCTCGTCTCTGTGCTTTGCAGTTGCTGTAGCAACTGTGGTGTCTCTGGCAGCAGGGACACGTGCTTCCTACAGCCAGCATCACTGTGATCCTGCTACTTGCAGATATTTTTTCCCTTGCTCAAAAAGAGCTTCCCCCACTCCTGAGCAGCAGCGACCAGAGACCAGGAGGTGCTTCTGAAGCAGCGGCGGAGGTGCAGGGCAGCTCACACACTGAGCCAGAGGGATGCTGCTGTGCCTTTCCTCTCCTGGGCCATCTTTTGAACACGAGTCAAAGCCTCCTCCAGAGCCTCTGCTGCTCCCCCTCGGCTCCGCGGCAAGCACAGCCCTGCCTTACAGCATCTGCTTTGGGGGAAAGGGAACAACAACGAGTCTTGATCAAAGCATTCTCAGCAGTGGAGGATCTGCACAAGCCTTGCTGAGTTACTTCCCTGATTAACGACTTCTAAATAATAGAGCTTTCTGTTCACAGGCTGGATTAATTTGGTATCCATTTCCAGGCATCTTGCAGGACTTTGCCTACTAAGTTGAAAATCCCATTACTCCCCCATTTACATCACTTTTGTACGTCACAAGGCATGACCAAATCTTACTTCCCTTTCTGTTTGGGAAAGCAGAGACTGAGCTCCTTAGGCCAGCCCATGAAATACTCTGGTGCCTCTTCCTGGCTCCCCAACACCTTGCCAATCACTGGCGTTCAACCTCAAGGCACCAAAACCAGGCACGCTTGGCCAGGGCCATGCTCACAACACCTCTGACACCTACCGAAGCCACCCCACTTGTGTCCCCCAGGTCACGGTGGTTCTCTGGCCACGTGCCACCACAGGCACCTGCATCCATTCAGAGCCCACCAAGCCGTGATCCACAACATTTACATGGATTTCCCCAGGAAGGGGACCTTACACCCAGCTAAAAACAAAGCACACGCTGCTGGCCTCTGACCAGCACAATGATCCACGTCAGTGGGCAGAGATGGAGGGGGAGGAAGCAAGCAGAGCTGCAATGCTAATGCTGCATAATCCCTCTATCCTCCATTGCTGTGGGTTATGACTATTTTGGTTGTATTTGCAGGATTAGGCCCCAGACCTGCATAAATGGGGTCACCTTTTCCAGAAGGCACCGATCCAGCCTTCCCACTGCCTGCTTTTGGGATGGCCAGAAGAGCCAGGGGCTGCAGGGGTTGGTCTTCACAAGATGGGGAGGCAAAAAGGCAGCAAGATGCTTCCACCCCTCCCACCTTAAGCCGCCTTCTAAGCATTGCTGGTGGGAACGGCATCTTCCTTCTCTCCTCAGGTGCCCTGCGTCACCTTCACCACCGTCCAGAAATGAGCAATGCTCGGGGAGGTCTGCTGTCACCCAAGACTGGGTTTTCCACCTCACTCATCGCTTGATGAGCCAGTTTTCTGGGCTGCAGCTGGAGCTTTATGTCCCCCGGGAAGCCTTCTTTAAGAGCAGGTTTGCCAGCTGGGGAATGTTTCACTGCTATTTTCAGCCTGCCTTCAGAACACGATGGAAAAGCTGTCAACAAATCAAAAAAGAGTGATCTCAGTCTAAAATATGAGGCCTGGCATGGGAGGGCATTTGACTCAGAAGCCACTTCCCATCTTTGGAGACTTGAAGTATGTTCCACTTCGTCATCCTGGAGGTCTTTAAACACTTATAAAAACAGAGTTTATTTATCCACAGTCAGAACAGCCTATCTATTATCTTGAAGGCTGAATTCAGAAAGTTTCTACAGAAATTTATTGGTTTCATTCCTACCAGTCTGAACAGAAGTTTTCCACTGAGTCTGTCAAAATAGAAACGTCTCAATTCCAATTTCCTTCAGTCTTTAGAAAGACATGACATTAATTGTGTTAAAAAGCACTTTTATTAGTTACTGAGAAAGCAAGAGTCTGGCAACTCTTCTTGACCACTAGCTATTAACTTTTGTGAAGGCTCCTTTAGTATCGATTTGATCCAGCACAGTGGTTTTATCCACCAGCAAGCTCAGCAGTGACTGGAGCCAAAGGGATCAACTGCAGACAAGGATTATTGGTGTCGGGTCTCAAAGACTCCTGCTGCTGGGCAAAGCTTTTCTGACCCTCTCAAGACTTGCTTGCATCCCTGTTGTTGGAAAGAACAGAGATATGGAGGCACACTGTCAACCTGAGGCCAGGGAGAATAGGCATAAATACACACAGAGCAATTTCATCTACACTGGTGATGCTTCCAGCAGGACTCAGGCAACCACCTAATGGCCTGCAGGAGCCTTGCTTTAGTCTGACTCCGTGTCAGGCTATGTTTCAGAAACAGCTCAATCTTGTGATAATGCAGCACAAGGGAAAGGTGGTTTGGAAAATAGTGCATTAAGAGAAGCGCCTCCTCCATCTGATCACCACAGGACGCTCTGGGGTCACTCCTGCCAATGTTTTGTCCGGCTGGAGCTGCGTGGGCAGCCAGACACAGCTCCTCACCTGCTTCTGTTCAACCCCCGTGCTAGGGAAGGAGACCCCTCGCTCACGTCTCAGCCCACCAGCCAGCTGGGATGCAGGCACCACACAGAGATACGACCAGGGCATTGGCATGTCACAGGAAAACTCAGATCTACCACATACTTGCTGCCAACTGCCCCTGTACACACTTGGCCATGGCTCCTTGTGAAGCACCAGGAGCTGATGCTGTGCCTTCAGAACTGAAAGCAGGCTTTGCTTTGCATTGTGCACCTTTGAAATGGCGTGGTTTGGTGGATGCTCAGAGATTTGTGGAGGGATCCATGTAAGCAATCATGCAACAGAAACCCAGACGGAGGAGATTTCAGATGAGAAGAAAAGCTGAAAACCTGTTTGATCCACCATCACTTCAGTATGAACTCACCTGGAGAAAATTAACTATCAGGCTTGAGGATTGGTATCTAATAACCCAAATCTTTCAACAACTTGAAGCCAAAAAACAGTTGAAGATATTTTGGTCAGCAAATGTCTTTTGCATCTTCCTTGCTGTCAGAGCACACACCAGAGCATTTGGAGGCTTCACATATACAGGAGTGTGAAGGACCAAGTCCCTGGGCAGAAGAACATCACGAGAAGCCTTCAATCAGCACAGGCCTTCAGCTCTGCCCTTAATTTCCATTCACAGTTTTAGACAAGAGATATGGTTAGTAAGGGTTGAGGAAGATCTGCTCATGGCTTCTGCACAAGCTGAGACTCTTGCAGAGAAGAGCAAGTACCAGTGCAAGTGTGTGCCACAGGGACCTCATTTCACACAGTTTACACCAATTGTGCTTTCAAGCACTGGCCTATCCACGGTTTCTGGAGACCAGAAAGCGTGAGGTATTGGGTCAGGGCGATGGAACCTGGTGTTGTGTCCTGGTTTTACACCTGAATTATTCACTGGCCTCATTGCAGCTTGCCCTGACTTCTCCTGCCCGGATGAAGAGGAGAACCAGGCTGCTCATTTCCATTATTCATCCTTCTGAAATGGCCACATCCAGCCTGAAGAACAGCCCTGCCACATGCCCTTTGCGCAGCCAGCAAAAGCCTCAATTACGGGCCACCAGACCCGCTGTTTACAGGAAGCACCAGCACAGGGCACAGAATTAGAAAGACCGCAAGGAAGTGAGGGATTAGTTACTGGAGATTAAAGGGCATAGAAAAGCCACAGGACAAATCAGTGGGGCCTAAGCAATGGTAGCTGCTATTTCAGTCTTCCAGCTGCTGGCATTTGCACCAGTCACGCTGCAGCACAAGAATGTGGGAGGAATTCAGCAGGACGGATGGCTGCTCTGCTTTCTGGACCAGTAAAACACATCAAAGAATAGGTCCTAAACCTGCTGGAGAGAAATGAGGGATGTTCGCTCCACATCCCCCCTTCCTCAACCATTCCCACGAATCTTTGTTCTCCAACAGTGCAATTCCTGCTTTTGTGCTCCCTGTTCAGGCCAAGCTGCTCTGGCCAGCCCTGCCTGTCGGCACAGCCCATGGATTAGCCAAAATAAAGCAGCTCCTCAAACCTGAAAAGCAGTGGGGTAGGGGCAAGGTCTGAAATCTCAAGCCCTTCAAGACAGTCTCAAGGGGAGCTGGTGTTTTCTTGGTAAATCCTGGAATATCCATAGAAGGAAGAGGGGGACATACACTGTATGGAAAAGGTTAACCCTGATCCAGTCAAATCCTTCTCAAGACAATTTATTCTCTAGGCTTTTGCCTTTATTTTAAGCACCACAGCCTCCCTTTCCTCTACAAAGTTCAAACCCAGCAGCACTATCTCCTGCAGAACGCAATACAGGAGGAGCTCACGGCCGAGGTGTCCAGAGAACACGGGGATATCACAGGGGACTTCTGCAAAGCTGAAAAATACCACAAATTTCACTTCCTTGAGCAGCCCACCTGCACTGAGATGCTTGTGCAACCCCTCCTTGGTGGGCTTCAAAGGGCAGCAGAGGTGCAGCACACATGGATTACACAGCAGCACCTCAGCACCAGACCTGCAATACCTCCTAGGCCTTATTGTTGAGGCGCTAAGGCTTGGATTTCAATTACACAATCAGGTTCCAAGAGCAGGGAATTTCTGCAGCTTCTCAAGCAGAGACACCGTTACCACACTAGCCCTCATCCCAGTTCTTCTGAGGTTATTTATTTTTTTTGGTGAGGTCTGCTTTTTGCTAAATCTGGCCACCAAGATTACAGCGACTGCCCACGAGCTCCGAAATTTGGGCTGTCATTGGATCAGGCGATGCAACTGATGCAGCCCTGGCTCAATGGGAAGGCGGCCATGGATTCAGACCCCAGCCCTGCTCCTGCAATTTGCATGATGCTGCTGGAGACGACAGCAATGCGGTAGTGGGAGGGAGAGAGGAGACTCAGTCTGGAGAGGCAGCAGGAGTTCAGCAGGGCTTTCTTTTTTGTTGTATTTTTTTTTTTCCATTCTCCCCGCAACAAATATAAAGAAAGGATGAACGAGCTTATTTTACAGCCTCAGAGAAATACCCAGCCACTATTAGCTTAACACATGCTGTCATGGTGAAGAAAGTAAAGGCTTATACTTGTCTGAATGGAGTAGCTGAAAAAACCACCCCAAAAACCCTTTCATGAACCAGAAACATTTCCCTCAGCTATGTGCCTGATCCACAGCCCAGCCCAGTGACTTCCAGACCAGAACCTGACCTGCTGTACATAACAAAATGAAAGCACCATCTCAGGTTTCCATCATTTTTGGGGAATCTAAAGTGCACGGAGCCCAACCTCCCCTACCAACCAGCATAAAATCCCCACTGAAATGGAGACAATGCCAGCTCTCCAACGACAATGCCATAGGAACTGCCCAGAGTATTTCCTTCTCTCCAGTCTCAACACGTAGGAAATACTGTCACAATTCCCAAAAGCCCCCAGTAAATCCCAGCAGAAGCTCAGGTACCTGCAATAACCACCTCAGAGCCACCAGAGTAGCTGTGCTGAGCCAAGAGGGCACTACAGGTGACAACCATTGCTTTAGAGAAATAACATTACCAATAAACAAGCTCAACAGCACCTTCTCCTCTTGGAGGGGAGCACTTCAGATGAAGGGCATCCATGTCACAGCTGCTCAATTAATTAACTCAATTTATTTTAACCAGGACCTCCTGGGTTTCTGCTGGGTCATCAGGTGCCTGGACTCAGGACAGGGGGATAACCATGCTCTGGGGAGGTGGGGGGGGGGTCTCCTGGTACAGAGAGACTATGTTTTTCTCTGCTCCTCATACCCCATTCTTCTGCCACCACACTGTGTAATTCACCTTATCACTGAAGTAGCAAAATCAGCTTCAGGAGTTCAGGATCCATGAAGCAGAGATTGGAGCTTGCGTGTGGTTCTCTGACACATGAAAGGAAAGAAAAAAAAATCCCACTAATGGAAAAAGTCCTCAATAGCTTCATCCAAGCAAACAACACTCCCCCTGAAAACAAAGCAAAAACCCACAAAAAGATCAATTTAAAAATGCAGGAAATGCTAGCAAATGTCTTTATTCCCTTTTGCAGCTGTAATTCTGCCTTCAAGTACATCTGCCTCACCAGCCTGCCCTGCGTTCACCTGACTGTGTGCAATTTTCCTGCTTTATTCAGTGCTCAGAATGACTGAACACTGAGCAGAGCCAGAAGCAGCATTTCTGCTCAAGGCACTCTCCTGCCCTACACGCGATGGGGCAGCCGGAGGGTGGCAATAGATGGGATGGTGGTGGCCGAGACTGCATCCCAGACACTGTTTTCTTCCTAATTGTTATTCCTACTCAATATATTATAGTGAGGGATAAAAAGGGGATTCTGCTTTATCTTGCAATTTTATTTTATTTTATTTTATTTTGTTTTGTTTTGTTTTGTTTTTAACTTTTTTCAACCATGTAAGCAGCCAAAGAATTTTTAAGCTGCCTCTCCTGCTACCACGCCCCAGTGCCGCCGTGGGTCACACTTCAGCATCCAGCAGCAGGGGACGGGACTGGGGACAGCCAGTCTGCTCGGGCACTTTAATAGAAACTGGCTCCGGCTGTGCCAGCCTGGCGGGTTTTGATTTAAACTGCAGTTATAAGGTGTGATTAGAAGCAGGGGATGCTGTGCCAAGAGCTCAGGTGTGAAGCATGAAAAAAAAATACAAATCCATCCCCCAAAACTGTATTTCTTCTGTGACATACCGGGTAAGGAAGCAGACCTTTTCCCAAAATTGGTTCAGCAAGGTCTCTTCCTCATGGCTCTCACTCAGCTCAACAGTTAATTTGGCAAAGGGAGACCTTTGGAGACGGCAACGCTGTTCATTCTTTCAGCCCATCTGGATAAAATCACAATTCAATGAAATTGCTGGGTCTTTATCTTCATGCAGCATCATCATACAGTTAATTTCAAGCCTTCCAGTAAGCTGTAATACATCTTTTAGCCTAAGAGCTCTTTTGCATGACACTGAAATAGACCCCAGTCTACATACATCTGCTGCCAAGACAAATGCATGGTTCAGCAGCAGTAAAGAGGATATAAAAGACTCCCACGTTACAAATGTAGGAGGCAGAGGATATTTTAGCATGGCAGTGGTTACACTTTTGGCAGCTCTGCTATAATAAACTTTGTTTTCAGAGCCTTAAAATATTCCCTGTGCAGTGAAGACTGACATATCTGCTTTCAGAGGAGCTGTTTCAGGGGCTGGGGATGGTGAACAGAGCTTGGGAACATGGGGGAACACAAGGAAGATGGAGTTAACATCATCCTACGTTTCAACAGGTAGTTCCTCACAAAATGCAAATCCTTACATGTGCCACTGGGTCCTGGTAGGCAGGGGAAGGATGCTGAGGCAGGCCAAAGCTGAAAATATGGGAGAGAAAAGGGTTGTAAGACACCAACCTTGTGCAGGAAAAGTCCTCGGAGACCTCCTCCACCTTCCCATCCGATGGAGTGCTCTCCAGTCACTTGCCACCACCAGGATGTCATCGTGAGGGTGCCTGTCCAGACCTATGTTACTGCCTCGAAGCGCAGGTCCCATAGTTACAGCTGGCAGGTGGACACTTTTGCTGACTTTGATCAAATCTTTAACGTTTTTCACCCAGATACAGTATGCAAGAGCTTTTCTGGCTCCACCTGCTTGAGATGTGTGAGCACAACTGCAGCAGTCACCCTTGCTGTGTTATTCACAGTAGGCAAAGAGGATGAAGGAGTGAAGGGCAGTAACCAGGCTGGGTGGAAGCATTTGTGCTGCAGAACAAATCAAAAGTGCACCAGAAGGGGAGAGGAAAAATTGCTTAAGACTCCAGGAGAGATGGAGGACTTTGGCTTCCGTGTTTCCCAAGTCATCCTGAACTCAAATGACCAACCAGGCACCAGGACTGGGGCTCCATACCCTGTTCCTTTTGGGTGGGCTCGGTCAAAGGAGGGTGGTGAGCACCCAGCTCTTCCCATCATCTCCTTGGAGGCCACCACTGCTGGCAGTCAGTGCCAGCAGGCAATGTGGGGCTCCTGCCTTCTGCTCCACAAAGTCACACTGAGAAACACCAGGCAGAAGCAACTTCCCACTTCAGCTGGCTGGGATGTAGTTTGTGCCACAGAGGTGCTTATGGAGCTAATTAGCAGCGATGACTCATACCTTAATGCACTCTGGAATGGCAGGAATAGCAGTGAAAACCTTCATCCGGTCCATTTTTTGAGCATAAAAGGAGAGCTCGTCTCATGTAGCTGAGGGGAAGGGGAGGCAGGAGGGGCAGCATCACGACTCCAGATACGACCTGGTGCTGCTGATCTCTGTGCTCCCCTGGAGGCAAGGGAGGGTTGTCCTCTGGGAGCCGAATGCCATCACCACGACGCAGAGGGAAATGTGTTCTACTCACGACCACCATTTCCCTTTGCTCTGGGAACTCAGCCCAACAAGGAAAGATTGCTTTGAAATGTCAGGATGGATTTCCAGTCCCAGTTTCTGAGCTTTTCATCCACTTTTGCTGTGACTGTAAAGGGACAAGACAATTTAAGACCAGCTCTAGCCACAAACACAGCATGCTGCTCGTGCAAAGCACACAAAGAAGGCTTTGCTCTGAAAAGGTCTCATGGCTCAGTGGGGTCCCCACCAAGCTGGCAGCAAAACTTTGGTGAGTCCTGTCGAAGGCTCTTGGCCAAGCCCCAGGTGTCATGTTTACCATCAGCCTACTAAAAGAGAGAGAGGTACCATCAGGGAATCGCTTCAGTACCTGGTATTTTAAAGAACTGACTTGTCACCAACATTTCTGCAAGCTGCTGTGGCTCAGATCCTCAGCTGAACCAGAGGCCAACACAGTGGAGCAGAGGAGAGCAGGGAAGAGGTGGTTTTCTACTGTCTCCCGCTCCCTTCCCCTCCAATAAAAAAACATTTCTCAGGGTCCAACCTGTGGTAAGAAAGGGTTGAAGCCTCTGTGTCCATTCAGATCAGTCTGAGCCATCAATGTCTTGCAGAAAGGATAGCTAAGAGCTCAGATGAATAGCAAAGCAGGCACAAAGCCATGCTCTGTGCAAGGAAACTTGGGCAAATATTGACCTAACCCAAAGTGCAGGCTTAGTGTCAAACCCAAAAGTAGATCTGGTCAATGGGACCAGCAGGACTTCATGTGGCAGGTGCAGTCCAGACACCTACACATTTCTGTGTGTACGCAGAGTCAAGTTTAGTAACAAGTAAACTGAACAGTGTTGTTTTTTGTGATGTTTTATGCATCCATACAACCCTAGAAATTCTACCCTGCCAGTTAGGGTTTCTGGGCCAGCGAGAAAAATACTTATTATCATCATGACTCTTTTGAAAAGCTCATTGCTACGTGTACGGAACTTGGATGGGGTCTCAGTGTGGAGGATTTTGAGAGCATGTGACAGCATTATAGTTTCATGCTAATCCGTCCTCGTTGTGTGCTATGAAAAATAAATAAAAACCACCACTTCCTAATCCCTAGGTTACCAACTGTGGGAAAAAATGTGTTTGCCGTGGCCTTCACAAGCGCTTATAAGTGTCACACTTTTGTATTTATTTATTAATAAGGGAACGCATAACACGTTGTTCCTAAGCTGTGTAGCTGGGTTGCAAAACCCACGCAGCTCCCCCCCAGGACCCCCTTGCTATCCCCACCTGGAGCTCCACGCCTGGCATCGCCCAGCTTCTTCTGTGCAGGGACTCCCCAGCAGCCACTGCTGTGTTCCTAGGAGGTTAAAGGAAAAACAAAAAAGAAAAAGAAAAAAAAAAGTTTGCTACCAGATCGAGTACCAAAGCAATACAAAGACCCGGGTATGTTCATGGCCCACAGGCTGAGCCCTCCAACGCGAAGCCAGGTGTGGAGTCCTGCCGGGGGTGAGCCTCTGCGTGGCCCAGGAGGGGAAACAGTCTGGGATTCAAACTTCAGACAAATACTTTCATCTCATTTCCCCTTTCCAACCAGCAAGGTCATGCAGTTCCCAAGGGGAAAGCCATCATGGACTGGGAACCGCTTTTGGACCCTTGCCTCTTTACAACCCAGGACAAGGAGCCAAAAGACCTCCTAAAAGTTGGCAATGGGCAGCAATGGAGTAAGTCCTCCAAGCAGGGGGAGTCCTGCCCTGCATGCACATACACAAGGGGTCCTGCACACTTGGAGGGGGTCACATTGGCCAACATTTTAGGCAACAGAATAATAAAGATGACGTAGGCACAGAAAGACATGCAAGCCCAGCTCTGCTCTACTAAAAACAAATTTTCCTTTTAGTACTTGCACCTCTCACACTGAAAGATGTCCAGGTTTAGCCTCTGCTGATCTTCTGTCCCAGACTCCAGCAGGGCACCAGCCACCCACCACTAATTAATGCGATGGATAACTCAGCAGCACAAGTCACCTCGAGTTACCTCGGCCATGGAGCACAGCAAATCCTTCCGCAATGAAACAGTGCGGCAGGAATTATCTCGATCTGTAATTGCTCTGAGCAGACAATAAAGCAGCTCATGCTGGTGGAAGTAGCCACTTAGAGGTAATAACCCTGTGAGTAACAATAATGTTAGATAGCAGATACTTGATAAAAGGCAGGGAACAAAAGAAAAAGCTTTCTTCATTATACAAAGAACGGATGTTTTCTCTTTGCTTCCTTTGGTTCAGAGATGCATTTAGCTCTTTGGAGAGAGGCAGAGGACAGATCAGCAGCACACACAGAAAAAGCATCATTTTCCACGAGTGAGATCATAGGCAGGAAAATTAGTTTTCTCCTTTTAATCTTTCCTGATTTCTACCCAGACGCCATCCATTTTATTTTCTGCAAGAGAAACGTCTGCATATGGTTGGGAAAAAACCTGCCCTAGACAGCCCTGCAATAGCTGCCTCCAGTCCCTGTTGACTCTGTGTGGAGAATAAATCTGGAAAAAAGCCAGGTTCTGGTTAGGACTGTGGTCTTCGGTCTGGCTTGATGGCCATCTGAGACCTCTGCAGTGGTCACTATATCCCAACTCAGCTGCCCAGGGAGCTCAGACATGGCTGAGGAGGGAAGATGCTCCTGAAGCATCCTTCTCCACTTCCTAAAAGACCACACCGAAAAGGAAGAAATCACCCCATGCTCGCTCTTTCCCTCTCCTCAGGCTGCCACATGGAAGATGCGAGCTGAATGAGACGTAAATCAGAGCAAAGAGAAATCACAGGAACAGCAAAGCCTAGCAGGATTTTAGAGGGATTTAAAGACCCCAGTGCACAGCTGGACATCCTGCAGACCACGCTGCAGCCACACCAGGATTTGCCCTGTAAATGGACGAATGCTGGGCTTTGAGATGGCCGTCTGCAGCACAGCGGCAGCGCAACAGGGGACAGCTCTGCAGGACTGCAGAGGTTCAGCACTGCTCATTAAAGTGCTGGGGAAATGTGAATGAACCAGATGAATGGATGAATAAATGAATGAAGGGAGGAAGAACGAGTGAATGAATATTGCATTGAGTTGGTGCCTTTCATCCTGGGATCGTGGAGCCGTGCAGCTCAGCTGCTGTGCAGAAACCGTGTCCGTGCTCCCTGGGGAAACCCCCGGCCAAAACACATCAGATTATTTCCCAGGGCTGTCGACAGAGCCCTTTTGGGGAAGATGTGGCATATGGACGCGTATTATTTGAAGCATGAGGCTTCCCCCTAACCAAATCCCTCCAATTCCCTCTTCGTCAAAGTGACAGATCATTACTTTTGGAGTTGCTCTCATTCTTGCTGCTCCAGACACTGAGCGATTTCCATGGCAACGACATCCCAGCCCTTCCAGGCCTTTTCCAACCTCTGTCGTCTTCTGTCGAGTCACACTGGTGCATACCCTGGAGAGACAAGCGGCAGGGACATGACGGCGCCTGTTGGCACCAGGAGGGTTAAAGGACCCTCCCCAGGTCACAACCAAGGGGCAGCACAGGGCTTGCAGGCAGCCACAAGGATTTTTAAGGACATTCAGGGCATGCTGAACTGAGAGATCATTTTCTGCAGGTTTTACTGTGCTAAACGCAACGTGCAATGGGCTAAACCCAACGACCGGCATAAACGTGGATGGGCTCAGGGCTGTTTAAATGGGGATGCCTGAAGGAAGCAGGGAGGATTTCTCATTGGGGAGGGATGGGTCAGCCCATGATGCTCTCCTGCAGGAGCCCACGATGCTCCTGAGCAGGGCCAGGACTGAACCGGGGTGCTATGGGGGTCACTTAGCTGATAGGTGCTTTTGGCCCATGCCTCTGACTGCTCCAGGCTGCAAAGCTGCCGATCATGGCTGCATGAGCCAGCTCGCTTTGGGAGGATGTCTGAGGCCTGAAGCAAAGCTCAGTGAAAGCCAGGAGACAACCCACGGGCTTCATGCAGCTCTTCGGGCTGACCTCGACAGCTCCCAGTACACTCCTCTGGGTACGTGGCAAATGCTGCACTGAGCGAGCGGCTGCTGCGAGCCCTGCTCACACAGCAACCACCTCCACTGCTGGCAGGAGCTGCAAGCAAATTATCCCAATCCCTGCAGAAAGCAGCTTCCCCTGGGAAAGTTCCAGAAGGATTTAGGGATGTGGCAACTGCTGGAGCATCTCCCCCCTTCTGTCAGGTACCGTGCCTTGTCCATCTGCTCTTCTCTTTCAATTCAAACACAGATTTTACCATGACTCAACAGGGCTTTGTTGCCAGAGGTGTGCAGCCCTGCCTCATCCCAAGAGCATTTTCAAAAACTGCCTCAAATTTCAGGGTAACCCTGCAGAGTTATGGCCTTACAACACACACCATTGCTGTATTGGGTGCAGCGTGCTGCTTATCTCATCCAAATACTAATGAGTACCAAACGTAGGGCACAGGACCTGCTTCCCTGTCCGTCCATGGGGAGTTTGGCCACTGATCTCAGTGGCTGCAGGACTGGACTTAAAGGTATCCAAGTTGCAGACTGGGCCAGCAGCTTCCCTGAGTGCGGGCTGACTGGCATTGCTTTGGGGATGGATGAATAAGGAGAGGCCGTGCTGTAGTTTTTACAGCTGTTTGAATTAACATGTTTAAATTCCTCACTGGTGGTGACCCCGCAGCGCAGACCAGGCTGGCAGGACATGGCAGGGACAGCTCAGAAGGGTTATCCCCTTCCTTCCCAGCTCGCATTTTCCCTCTGCATGTTCAAAGCCTGAATTAGCCCCATGACATGAAATAAAGACTCCACAAAGGGACAAAAGAGACACAGCATCCTGTTGTAACCCAGGCTACACCACCCCACCTGAGCATTAGTGCTCCAGGCACAGCAGCCAGGGGCTCTCAGTTTGGTTTTGGATCAGCTCCTTGGCTTGGAGGCCCCAGCCAGCTGGGGTCCGTCTCCAGGGATGGCAACAAGGACCCAGCTTGGGCAGCCCAGGGGGGACATTTTTCCTGCTCACCACTCGTAGAAGAGACAAACCTGTAGGAAAATGGAGCATATTTCTGTAACTCCTGCCACCCTGGAAGAAATGCTTGTATTGTTGGAGGGCTTGGCATTGAGTTCCACTTCAATACATCTAGGCAACTTTGTCAAAAACAGGGTTTTAAAATAACTAACAAGGGAAAACCTGAATTGAACAAGCTACCAAGGTCACCTTTATAATTAAAATAGAGGAGAGAGGTGTAACTCCCGGACTTATATAAGAGAAAAAGCATTGTATGGGAACAACCCAGGTTAGGGGTTAACCTCATTGATGGCTCTGCAGTAGCCACACTGGATGTGGTGCCACCCAGCCTGCACAACTTTTCAGAACAGGGACGTTTGCCCCAGATGCTGGGCGATGCCCTAGGGCAGGATCAGAGCAGAGTGGCCCCTCTTCAGCTTCCAACTCCCCCAGCATGTCAGGCAGAGCCAGCCCAGGAGCTCTGCTCCCTCCACCCACTGGCTGGGAGAGAGGAGGTGGGGAAAAAAAAAAAAAAAGGATGGCAAATTGAGACTTACCTCTGTGCTTTCTCCTGACGCCCCCATCACTCTCCTCCAATTTAATCATTCTCTTCCTCTCCAATCAATGCCAATTTGCAAGAGGAGCAGCTCCCAGTGCCTGAGCGCAAAAGCCTTTAATTACTGTCATCTCGGAGGCTGTGCCAGGCTCCCCTCTGGTGCCTTTTTCATAGTTTTCGGAAGACAGTGCTCTAGGACCTGACGCCCCCAACATGCCATTTGTCAAGCTTTATTTTAAACCAGCACTCACTGCCTATGGGGAGGCATCATCAGTTTAAAATCTGGCTTGTGAGGAGCAGCTTGCTGCACAGAAACGCCGAGAACTGCGTCTCTCCATCTCTCTGCTGTCTCTCCTCCTGCTTGTAGACTGGACTCACATCATCTATTAAAGCTGCAACAGATAAAACAGTATAAATGGGGTCAGAAAGGGACAAGGCGCATTAAGGGAAACCAGCCTGATTACTGTTACCTGTGCTGGCTCAAGAGCATCCTGTCCCACAGAAGTCCCCAACCCGATTTCTAGGAGCACACTCCCCAAGGGGATGCAT
The DNA here is from genome assembly GCF_965140915.1 of Aythya marila. Classification (NCBI taxonomy): domain Eukaryota; kingdom Metazoa; phylum Chordata; class Aves; order Anseriformes; family Anatidae; genus Aythya; species Aythya marila. The sequence continues at coordinate 14,718,581 of NC_139051.1, forward strand.
GACCTTTACGTACAGTGAGGCATTTGGTGTAAGCCATGGTTTTGTATTTTCTCCTGCATGGTAGAACAGGAACGCAGTCTCCTACACAAACTGAGTCCTGTGCGTGGCATGCACAGCAGAGCAGGAATGAGAAACCACCTTGCTGCCTGCCCTGCCATGCTTCAGGCAGGATACAGGGCTGGTCGGACTGCTGGGGTGAAACAGTACGATTGTCCTTAAGCACAGCCTGAGCTAATATCTGGCACTCTGCAAACCCAGCGACCTTGCTGCTCAGGTTCAGGAGACACTGAGAGACACCAGAAAGGATGCCAAAACATTTCCAGATGGCCTGGGCCGACCCACACGGGACCTGCTCTAGGGAGTATGCCCATCAGAGCCATCCTTCTAATTTTTCATGTTTGGAGAATCAGCTGTGGCAAAGAGCTGCGGAGGAGGGTTTCTGGGGAGCCACTGCCAGTGGGTGGCACTGCAAAACCAGCGCTATGGAATGGGAATGGAGGAGCAGGGTGGAAGAGCAGCACAGAGGCTGCACACGCGTGTGCTGAGCATCTCTGGCTCGGCAGCTCAAGGTATGGGCTGTGAGCACTGCGGGGCTGCCACAGCCAGACAGCACAATGGGAGGAGAGGAGGCATCGGCAAGGGGTTCAAGCTGCTGCTATGGTGCAGGCAAAGAGCAGCACGGCCTCCATGGGGGACACAAGAGGGAATGTGAACTGGCTGCTGAGGTCAGGATCAATCAATGTCCTGTAATAGATCACCCCAGAACATAAGGTCTCACCTCAGGGATCCAGGCGGGCTTCTGCCCCTGCCCATGTCATCCTGGAGGAAATTATGGCTGTTGGTGCACAACGAGGATTTGGCTCTGGAGGGATGTAATGCCTGCCTGGTGGGTGGCAGTGCCATCGACAGCCTCTGCCTCCACAGGCAGAGCCACCATTTCTCCACACAGTCATCACTGCTAGCATGCAGTTTCTCTGGCAGGGAAAGCAAACAGCCTGCAGAAGTCTGCATCCAGCAGATCCCACCAGCAGCATGCTCAGGAGTGCAACCTCAAAAGGAGTTTGCTTTTACATCACAGGGTTTGAAGCTGTGGCACCGGGGCTTCATCCACTATCTTCCCCCTGCAGGGAACATGCTGAATGGCAGGGAGGGGGTGGCTGCCACATCCCATCCGCAGACTGCCCACCTTCACACTTAACACCTTGCTGCAACCCCTTCCAGACTGGGGGAGAGCCTTGATCCAGCCCTTCTGCCGCAAACGGATCCAGTTTGCTCCTAGCGCTGAGCACTTGGTAAATACAGTACATCCGACTTAATCGGGATGTGCTTAATTGGGAAATCCACTTACCAGGATGTCACCTAGGGAACCCAATTTAAGCTTGATAACACTTAAGAGCAAAGCCTGCTGCTTTATAGGGAAGGTAATTCTCCTGCAGGGAGATGCCTTCAGGTGGCTGAATCACACTCCCTCTCTCCCACCAGCATCCAGCAACTCCTGGCTGCTTGCTCCTGTAACAGATTTCAGCTTTCTCCTTAAGTAGGTTACAGTCAGGAAAGGCACCAACTGCTGCTGCCAGATCACTGCCTGCTGTCACCCCACAAACCCAGTATGTCCAACCCCTTTTTCTTGGTTAAATATGGTTTTCCTTCCACGGCCAGGATATTTTGATGAGGATGATACACATTAGGCATGCCCAACTGCTCTTCCCAGCCATCACATGAACTGGGATAGGGCTAGAGCCTTACAGACAACCAGTATCCCTTACCCCATGCTAGTCTTCCTTCCACGTCTCTCTGACAGTCCAACACATCAAATACCCAAGTGAAGAGAGGAAGAGGAAACAAAGAGCTCTTAAAAACCGAATGTTTAGTTAAGCACTTGGAGATGCCAAATTTTAAGCCTGGTTTCCTACAGGAAAATATTTTACTTGACCATACTGAGTATTTGTGTGTGCACTTATGCATGTCTAATAGATCCCACTGATAACTGCTGAACCTACTCCATCAAACCGGTCAGAGAAGCAGCTTTTTCAAAGACAACAAATTCCCACAAGTTTATAATAATAAGAGCAACACAGAAGAGAGAAGCCCTATGAGTACCCAACCCCCACTATGTCTCAGGGACTTGGGACAGCATTTTCACAAGCCAAACCCCACAAACCACATTTCCTTGTTTCCAGAGGGATGCAGATTGCTCCAGGATCATCGTTCTTTCAGGATTTTGGCACTGCCTTGGTTATCCTTTTCCTTTATACTCTCACTGCTTGTTTTTTTTTTTGTTTTTTTTTTTGAGCTCTTCCTGAAAGTGAAAGTACTCTGCTACTTGCATTCAAAAGGCCAGCCTTTGGATGGAGGCTGCATTTGCTACCGAAACATCTGTATCGCATGGCAACAATACAACAAAACTTTTCAAGATGCTGTGTTGGTGTTTTTGTTCTCCCCAGCCTCTAGGAGCTGGAAGGAGTTGAGCTGAATGCTTTGGATATGTAACAGTGATTGCAAGCAGGCTGGGAGAAAGCATGGGCGACTCCTTTAGCATTGCTTGCCTTTCAGACGCTAGGAAATACAATAGCTTGGCACCAATTTTTATGACTGCAGGTTTTGTGCTTCCCTGAACAAGCCAACTTCCACATTAGCAACACTTGCTTTTTTAAGTGCTATAAAATATGCAGAGGCACTTGTAATATATAGCAGTTTCTGTTAAAACAGGAGGTAAGTGCTGAAATGCTTCCCGATTTATCCTTTTGCTTCTCCTAAACCATGCGGGGAAAGGGGATAGATGCAATCCTCTACTTAAGCTTATCAGCCTTAATAACCCCGAGATCAATGGAAGAAAAATGCTGGATGCCTCTCTGTCATGGTAACAATTACAAAAGAAAAAACCCTCTCAATTTCGGAGAGCCCCAACCAATGTCAAGCACAGCACAAGCACACTGAGGTGTAGCACAACAGTCAGAGCAGAACCTGCAGGCTCTGATAGAGCAGATCACCACGATGAACCTCGCTAGCAGGCTCACCTCCTCATCCCCTCCTCTTGTTCCTGGCCCTCTTTGCCTTCACTCTGCTATCAAGTAGGCAGAAGGCGGCACAGACTCGCAGCAAGGCCAGCGTCATGGCCCGTAGCTGGCAGCCGGCTGTCTGCAGTCAGGTTCAGACCAGTGCCTCTGGAATGGAGAATGAGTATTTATGAGTTTCAGGCTTTTAGTACCATGCGTGTTCAAACCCATCCATGCCTGCAGAGCAACCGCAGCTCTCCGCTGCCAGTATGAACAGGTAACCCCAACCAGACTGCGCCTTGCATCCATTTCGCACATGTAAGAAGTATTGAGCCATGAGCAGGAGGGTCATCAGACCTCAAATCTTTAAAGCAACCCTGGACATCTTTATACAAAAGCAATGATTATCTTGAGCGTGGTTTATGTGATATAGATTTTGTGTGCTTTTTGGGTGCAAATTAAGCATAGTTGTTTAACAACTGTCAGTGGTGCTCTTTCTAACCAGCAAAATACATCATGACATCCTGAAAGCTTCTTAGCACAACTGATGTTAAAAAGCAGATTGTTTTTAAGATTTTCAGTGCATTTTCCATCAGACAAAAAGTGCTGAGCCTGGTGCTGGCAAGTGCAGTCTTACCCTGTTTGTCCAGTGGGTCGAGGGAGGGTGTTGGATCTAACTGGCCCCTGCCTGCACTGGCTTTGGGCACCCCTGGCCTGGCCCTGACATCCCAGCTTGTGTGGGGACACCAGGGATGACAGTGCAGTCCCACCAGCGCCAGCCTCCCACCCAGCCAGCTCCACCATCCAGATGGACCTGAGAAAACAGGTGCTGTACCTGGGCACATGCACTCCGCACCTGATTTTACAACTGGGCAAAAACCAAAGGCAGGACACCACTTTAAGCGTCAAGGGCTCCTTCATTCAGCATCTAGTACGCTAGCAGCTCCTGCTAAATGGCCCCTGCTCCATCCTTGGGGCCAAGGAAAATCTCTGACTACTGGTGAAGTCCTGGGCCCTGAGCATCCATTACTTTGCTTTCAAGAAGGCTAGGAAAAAAAAAAAAATCCGTATTTTCCGGTTAATTGCAGAGTACCAAGCAGTAAAATCCTTATTTTATTATCATCCCTCTAGCCAGCCACCAGGCTCTGAAACAATGGTGAATGAAAACAGAGCTCGCTTGTGGTGCAAGTGAGGACAAAGATTTGGAGACTTGAATGGCACAACTGGATTGATGCATGGGCAGGGGCAGCCAGAGACCAGTAGAGCTTTAGGCACTCTGGGAGCTTACATTTAATTAAAACTGGGAGGAATTTGTCTCAGCAAGTTGTGAGACATTTACTTCTCCAGTGTGACTAAGCCGCTGTGTGTTATCTAACCCCTCCGTGGGGACTTGGCTGCCAGCTAACCATGTTCCTGCAGCTAAAGTGGGTTAATTGAATCTAGTTTGATGCTTTGGGGAAAGTCTGCTTGCCAGCCTACCTGCCCCTTCACAATCCCAATCAGCTTTGCTAGCAGCAAGACAACCCAGTGGGAGTTTTAGCTGCGAAGGAGTATTCAAAAAATCCTGACAAAATCCAAGGGCCTGACCAGAATGACGGGTTCTTGTGGTTCTCCACATCATTCCGTTTCCAGCAATGCAAATTGGTCTCTTCTCCTGCAAAAAAACAATGCTGAAACATGTTCCTACTGCTCACAGGACCTGGGGGCTCCCGACCGCTGAGAGCTGTCCTTAACCACAGTAGGAAAGTTGTGGCGCCGACTTTTCTTGTAGTGGTGATGCAAATCTCAAGATGAATTTCTCCATAAATAGCTCATTACAAACAGTTCTTTCCTTTGTCTCAGGTTCCACATGAAGACAAGGAAGTTGTTCCGGCAAGAGCTGCACATATTATAGCAGAAAGATATTTCTCAGAGGGCACAACTGAGCTACAACAGCCCTTGGGCTTTCTGACCTGCTCTCTGCACCCTGCAGCTCTCCCTGCCCCAAGGAGATAGGAGGAACAGTTGAACTCAAGAGGTCCTAGTTTCCATTCCTTTTCCCTCTTGTTCTCCTGGGCTGAAAAGCTTTTTTCCCTTACTTTTCCAGCCCAACTTGACTCACAAGTCGGGCTCACCCCAGCTGACTAGCCCAGTTTTGCATCTTTGCTGTTTTTGGCTTGTTTGACAAAGCACTGGCATGGCACGAGGGGGTAAGAAAACAGTCGCTTCGTGCTGCGTCTCCTTTGCACTTTTGGAGGTCGCTGCTCTCTGGCAGCCTCCTGAGCCCCCTTTCTGAGCGCCCAGGAATGCCCACCTGCCCCTATTCCCCCAGCACTGCCCCAAACACCCCCAGCCAGAGCAGGGGGGGATGCTCTTGCTGCTGTATTTTGCATCCATTTGGTGGTACCTGAACAGACAGCATTAAAGCCATACAGGCACCATCTCGGGAGGCTTCGGAGAGGCTCTTGAAGGACAGGCTGAGGCTGCTTATCTGGAGGCAGAGTTAATTTTTAAAGGGAAATCCTGCTCACTTTTCAAAATGAGGTAGATTTTACCAAAATGCTTCTCTGGCTTAATGCACCAGCAGTACCAAACGCATTGCTGAAAGAAAGGAATTTGCTGTGTCAAAGCAGAGCCGTGGTTTTCAAAGCTAACAGGGAGAGAGCACACTGTAAATATACGGAGGAAGCACATACACGGCTTATTAATAGACACTTGCTGGGAGACTTCAGGCTGTGTGACAAGGGTTTTACTGTACTCCGATGTCCTCACATGCCCCTGTTCCCGCACTCAGCACCGACCTCCTTCACCCTGCAGCTCACTTGTCAGACCTGACAGCTTACAGACGGCAGCTGGGGCACAGAAAATGGTGTTTTTGCAGCTGATATTAGTGCCTTAGCCACTGAAGCATCCAGCATCTATTCTCAGCTGGTAGGAAAAGCATCATACAAAAGGAGCTCATGCCCCTTTTGCTCATTTAACATTGCCTGAACTGTGAGTAGAGCAGGAGTTGATTTTGTTAGCTTTACACCCCAGCTCAACCACTCATTCCCCAAAAGGCTGAACACAGAACACGCTTTCTACTTCTTCTCCCATGCAGCTGCTGTTGAGATGGCTCCAGAGTTTTCCATCAAAAGCAGCTCCCTGTTATTTAAGGCTGTTATGAACTGGACCAGATGTATACATTCCTACATAGCAAAACCTGGCCCAGCACAGATCCTACAGCCTCTGACTTCTTTCCCCATGAAAGCTGTAACAAGAAAACGAATACCCTAATTAAGGAACAGAAACCAGTCACTGTCGCACCGTAGGCTTCTCAATACATTCACAGAAGTTGAGTTCCCTTTTTCCAGATACAGGCCTTTCTGTCAAACGGGGTATCAGCCAGCCGAGCTGCTTGTGGAGAGGGGTTGGCTTTGCACCCAGCGATGGAGGGAAAATAGCCCTCGAGCAGCCTCCCTCCCCCAGGGGATGCTGGTGGGAGCTGGTCCGTGCACAGCAAGGCAGAAACTCCGGTAGCTTCTCAGAGCATCTCCAGCCTCAGGATCTATCAATTTCAGCATTCCTCCTGCCAGCCTGTAGATTGCCCAGGGATGCACAGACTGTTATTAAGCAGCTATTTCTGTTGACATCCGTATTTTTAGGAAACATTACTGAAAACATTCACTGCAACGGCTTGGAGGTAATGGAAAAAGTGGCGAGCTGAATACTCTGGGATATGGGGACCTTGAGGCAGGCAGCCAAACCGGGCTGGGATGTGGCCCAGCTTCCCCGCTGTGTTTACGCTCTGTGCCCTGCAGGGCCCTGGATGAATCCTGGCAGTATCCCTGCGGCTGGCCGGCCCCTACCCAGGGGTTTTGGAAGGGGCTGTGTGCCAGTGGTGGGCTGGGATCACTGCCAGCCCACCTCAACAGGACCCTGTTCAAGAAGAGTGCTCAGCTCCCTGAGATGCTTGGGGAGCCGTGCCGAAGCAATGGCAATTAAATTAATGGTGAAATCTGCGGTCCCAGCGCTCTCCTTACTGCTCAGGAGCATCCAGCAGAAGGCAATACACAGGTCTGAATAGTGGATGCCAGACCTAGAGCTGCCTTGCCCGCAGACTCACAGCTGCTCATGCTCACCAGCCTCTTACACTGCCCTTCTCCTTGTGTTCAGGATGAATGTGGCAGAACAAGAAGAGAGACTCTGGGGAGACCAGTCTGCTCTCTGAACAGCCGATCCTCAGCACAGCAAGAAGAATGGACTCCAGCTTGATGCCCAGAGCCCCACACGGGTCTCCTTGTACCAAACCCTTCAGCATCTGGGATTTCCTGCAGCCACCCTGCCTGTGTCACAGGGTGAGATGCAAGCAGTGGGCCCCAAGTGCACTCAAGACATAAGGTTCACCCTCAGATTTCAAGGAGAAAAGCTGCTGAAGATGTGCTGGCCCTGAGCACGTTTGCACCTGTGCTGTCCAGGCTGTCCATCCACACCGGCCACATACGTGCCAGGCTGCTTAAAGAAGTTCTCCTGGCCTGAAACCACAGCTCCTAGGAGGCAAAGCACCACAGGCTGCAGCAATCAGCTGCATATTTCCTGCATTTTTATGCAGAAAACCAAGTGGGCCACCAAAACACAACCATGATTAAAAAAAATAGAAATCATCTTCTGGGTCAAAGTCTGCATGCTCCCTCACCTACCTTTACCACACGCCTGCATACCATAGCAGTTTGCACACCCACAGGTGTGCACACATGGGCACAGATGCCAACTGGCAGCTGATGTGTCCCTTCTCCAGGACAGGGCTTATCTCAAAGCCCACTTATCCCCCAGCACCATGAGCGCCCGGCCCTGACTTTGAGCTGATGCTGCACAGCCTGCGCTGGGCAGGGTGCTGGGGCCACAATCGTCCTCTTGTGCAGACCTCAGTGTGCTTGCTGTAACGCACAGCACTTGACCACAAAGCCCTGAGACATGCTTAATAGTGCTCTCGGGCTGTTTGCCTGCTAATAGCCTTAACTTCCGACTGCACCGTGCCAGGGTTTAGGCAAAGCAGGGTTCCCAGCAGGGTGCTCTATAGATTTCCTCTCCCATGAAAAGAGACTTACGCCTTCACATTTGTTCCTTGTGCCCAAATCCTATTTTTTCCAGGTAGAGGAGAGAGGAATTTGGTGGATTATGATTAAGGAGGTGTTGTTCTGAGCAGGAGCAGGGCAGGAAGGTTAATGCAGCATGTGGCTGTGGAGCATAAGGAAGAGATGCATTAACGGGAAAAGCCTTGTGAGAGGGGTTTCTCAGGGCTCTTCTCCTCTGAAGAGCAGGTAGGAATTTCCAGGCATGCAATATGTGTTTATTTGATCCAGAGGTGGACCCTGGACTTGAGCAGGTCCCCTGTTACTGTGCAGTGATGCTCAGCAGTGGCAAGTGGATCTAGGGGTGGGGTGGGCACAATGCTTGTGTTAGGAAGCCCCACCATGCCCAGGCATGAGGCAGGAGCTGTTGGCAGGACCACAGAGCTCACGTACAGCATGCTATCTGCCTTCCCAGGGCTCCAGCACCATTCTCTCCAGGGCCCCAAAGCACTGCAAAAGCAGTAATTAAAAATTCCCAGCTCCCAACCTTACCAGCGGTGCTGAACTCATTTTTGCAGTGTGGGAAAATAAGCCTTGCACGATTAAGACAGACAACACAATTCCAACAGCAGGAGAAATCACTGTTGAAATGTGAGCTGCTGCGTGAGCCCTGGCCCTTTACTTCCTACAGAAGGCCCTTCAGGCCAAGAAGAAGCAGGTGGTGTCTTCTTCATCAGGAAGACAACACCTCTCTCTCCCCATACATATGGGCAGCAAAAGACCAACCCACCAGATTCATCTGTGCAGTTCCAATGGCTACAGTCCAACATGTTGTGCAGGATTGAAGGTTGCAGGGAAGTGGGGAGCAGCTGAAGGATAAGGAAAGAGATGCCTTCAAGAAGCCCTTTGTCCAGTTCCTCCTCCTGGAGCATCTCTACCTTTAGAGCCATCAAGAGTTCAGAGCTCCTTCTGCCACCCTGTTGACCACAGGGCTGATTTCCTTCCCTTGAAATGTATTAACAGAAACTTCTTTCATATGGAACTTGGTGCTGGAGCACACTAGAGCTTGGCTTATCTGAAAGCTGTACACTGGAAGCTCACACCAGAAGCTCTAGCTGTTTGCATTCTGGTTTCTTTAATGCAGCAAAGAGTCTAGCAACAAAACAGACCATCCCTCTCCTCATTCCTGCTGGCTCCATACTCTCCAGGAACCCTTAGAAAAAAATCCATGCGGGAATCTAGACTTCCATCAAGAAAATCTTGGCAAATGCTGCAGCTCCAACTACGTAGCCATTACAGAGGACCTGCTCTGTACATGGAACTTCAGTGTTGTAAAACCTTACATTGTCCCTCTGCAGAGCATGAGTAACACCTTGAGGAAAGCATGAAGCTACTTTTCTTCAAAGATTATCCAACAAAGCAATATTTAACCTAACACACTCAGGTATGAGCTCACATTCTTTGCAACTCTTTTTAGTCACAATGCTTCAACTGATGAGCTAAATTTCATCCCAGGATGAGACATGCTGTAAATGAAAAAGACCCATGCATTTACTTTTTTACCTGCCAATCCATGCCTGCTAGGAGAATTACAATGACATCTCAAATTAGGGTCAACGTAAAAATTTAGCACACATCAGCTCTGAGCATCTGTATGGGGCTGAGCTTGGGCTGATGCAAAAGCTACAGGCAAAGCTCACAGAAAATGTCAGCAAGTTTTGCTATCAAACAGATTGAGGCAATTTAAGAAATTATCAGCACTTTGCTGATGCAACCTGCTGCTTCGTAACTGCTGGAGCAGACCAGGCACTCTTTGCAAGTTACCTTTTGGGATCACTGGAGGTTGTGCCATGGTGGAGTCAAGCCCACCACGGTGCCATGGGTGTCCTCAGATCGGATGGGAATGCTGGGCTTGGAAGATCACATCTGCCATGCTGAGCCCTGACAGCCGTTGCCTGATGTCACCCAGCAGGACAGTGGCAACACGCAGGATACAGGCAGTGGCCAGCCCCTGTTGTGATCACAAATAAAAGAACAGGAAATAGCAGCAATTGAAAATGAATTAAGAAGAGCTGCTCTTCTCTGCAGAGCTGGCAACTAATGTGCACATCTGCAGGGACTAATGATAAATGCCCCTTTCCCAACCTGGCTACTGAATGAATGAAGCAGTTAAGCCTGCAATAAAATTCACCACACATATTTGAGCACGCTCAATGCCTTTCACCCAGTTGTTGGTGTGTCTCTAGCCATTAAAAGCCAAGTCTTGCTGAACTAAGAAATGCATGAAGTAAATTGCACCCAGGCCGTGCGGACTCTGGCAAAGCATTTTCCCATTTGCTTGCCTTGTCCTTGACACAAAGTTAAGCACGTGCTAACATGCTGTGAGGTCCTGAGCTGCGGTTTGGTGCCAGCTGGGGATGGAGGGCAGGCAGTCAGATGGCCACGATGGTCACAGCAGCACTGCATGACACACGTCTAGGTTCAACATCACCACATAGGAGCTGCCGGCAACATGTGCTGCTTTAGGTCCAGAGGACAGCCAGTACAGAGACCGCTGCAAGCTGTACTAAATGGCAGGGTTTTTCTGGAGCCATTGGACACCCCTCCCTACCCTGCTCTCTTAGAATCACAGGGCCATCGAGGTTGGAGAGACCTTCAAGATCATCCAGTCTGACCTACCGAGTCCCGTTGCTAAGCTGTTCCTTCATTCTTAACACCTCTCCCAGGGGTAAACCACCCTTTCCTCTTAACAGCTCAGCGAATGCTTAGTGACCCGTTGGGAGGAAAAGGCAATTTTAATGCAAAATAACCTTTTTTTTTCATTAGAAAACTGGTTTTATCCCTGCTCTGCTGCTACTGCCTTCAAAACACTGAGCCCAGACCCCTGGCGTGGGGTGCGTTCACCCCCAGGGGCAGCCATCAGGCTGTGTAGCCTGGCTGTCTGGAAAACCCAGCAAGGCTGCAGGATGTGGGGAGAGGTCCCACTCCAGAGGGGAAGACAAACCAAATTTCAGCCTCCCCCGCTCGCCACCAGGCTGCTCCCAGATGCATGCCAGCAGCACCTGCGGCCGCCCACTCCACGAGCATCCCCACGGGCTCTGAGCAGCTGGGGAAGCGCTTACGGAGCTGGCAGCGACGCGGGGAGTGTTATTTACTTATCTGGAATGGATTTTCCATACCTGCTGATATTTCCAGACCTCAGTCAAAAGTGAGGGGCAGCGACACTGATGGGGGACGGACTGGCTTGAAGGGCTTTGCTGAAACCTGTGGTTTTGTAGTTTAGCACCGCGGACTGGCTCCATTTGTCTCCTCACTACTGCAGTATGATCCCCAAGGAGAGGGGGGAAACGTGCTGGTTTGGACTTGCTGTGCTTCGTGTTTGAAAGGGATGGTCTTTTGCAAAGGGAAGAGAGAGACCTGGAAACCTGCTGATTCTATTATGCTTTCCTGGGGCTAATTTAAGTTGTTGGAAATCAATGCAGCTGTGAAAAAAGCAGCCCGTGGGACTCTATTCTGAACGCCTGATTCCTATTAAAGATCTAGGAATTGCAGGGAGAGGAGCAGTGGCATAGCAACAGGAAATGTTCCCTGAAGATGATGTGACTTCAAACGAATTTCTCTGTGGCTGGGTTTTCCTGCTCACCTAGGAGGCTTTGAGGGGGTGGGGGGAATGGCAGCAGAGCCAGGGCTGCTCTGCTCCCCACTCCATCACCGTTCCAGGACTCGAATGTTTGGCTTTCACTCCAAGCCAAAACAAGGTCAAGATAAAAATATCAGAATCCTCCAGGCCAAAGTCATGCTCCTGCTGTGTTCCTGCTCTAGCCTGAAAAGTGACTTCCCATCAAGATGTGCCATCAGAGCAATTACTCCAAGAGGCAGCTGCGATACTCCCAGCGAGACCCCGCTGTCTGTCACAGCCATGTCACAGCCTCACCACCGACTTCAGCTCATTTTTAGCAGCTATCAGGAGCTGGCAGGACACAGGGCTTCTAGGCTGAAGGCACCCCTGATTGCTGGCAGTTGGGCACACGCCAGCATCACGACAAAGTACAGGGACATAACACCAACAGCTGGATTCACGAGAAGTGGTTTCTCAGGAGAAGGCAGCTGATGGCCACTTCTGCCAGGGAAACAGGTGACACCAGGCTGAAGAAGGGCATTTGCACTGATGGGCCACTGAGACATGGAAGAAAAGTTTCCTTTGGGGGCAAAGGAGCACATCTCTGCTTTCACTTACCACCCACAGCAGCTCTCCTCCTCTCAGTGCGCCGTTCTCATCCCTCAGCTGACATCATGCAGCAGAAAACACTAATCTCATCCTCCTCCTACGACATGCCAACAGGGAAAGAAGCTTAGCTGGGGACAAGGCACTTCCCAGCAGCCTCTGTGAAGCCGACCTGGTGGCCTAGGGTCCCCTGTAAGGATTATACACACAAATCCCTGTGGCTCCTGTGTGCTGAGCAGGGACGAAGGGGGCACCAGGATTTGAGCAGATGCTGGCTGGAAAATATCCGTGAGAAAGGAATAAACCAATTAATGCTGACCCACTGACAGCCAGCACCTCTCCCCCATCATTCTCTGCACAATAAAACCGGTCTCCGAGGCTCAAGCAGATTTAGGGTGACTGCAAAGAGCCCGGAGGAAGAAAAAACAAAACACCAGAAACCCTTTCCCACTCCAGCTAATAATATTTCCAGATAATCTGTTCGAAGCAGCACCTTCTGCAAACCGGGAAAGCTCTTAAGAGCTGTTAACACCTTCATTTAAACTTCCTCATCCTCCCCCAGACAAGCTGTGATTAATTACCCAATCCACCTTGATCCCCCTGGGAAACAGCATTGGCTCTGGGCATTCATAGGCAGATTTGCTGGGCATGCCGGGCCCCTCTCAGCCTCCAGATAATCAGGAAAAGGCTGGTGAGGGATGAACAGCATCCAGCCACGTGCTTACATTAGCAGGGGTGGCAGGATGAAAAGCTGACCAGGGTCTAGGCAACATTTGTGGTTGGTTCTCTGACTGGGTTTTGAAAGGGACAGTCACCGGGAAGCCCATCGTTCAGGCCCCAGAGAGTACAGCCCCGCTGGGTTTCACCTAGGTTTTCTCAGCCCTCCTCCCAGCTTTGCTGGTCTTCAACTCAGCTTGCTCGCAGGGTATGTCCTTTCCTAGCAGTTCCCAATCCTACCAGTGGCTTTGGAGATGGAGAGGTGGTGAGGAGAGGGCAGCTGATGCTTGTTTTGGCAGCTGGTCACTACAGCAGCTGTGATGATGGCATGAACATCTACACCTGCCAAGGCCAAAAACTCAGAGACAGCCTGATTGCCACCATGAGGCCCTGTCTGCCATCGCTGTTTTCTGCCAGCCACCTCAAGAAACCTTCAGCCAGGGACAGCAGCAGCTCTTGGGTCCTAGTGTGTCAACTGCCAGGCTCCATATGAATTTACAAAGGAAAACCACTGTCCTCTCCTTGGTCCCTTCTCCTACAACGTATAGGACATTTTCAAACAAGACAAAACAACTTCGGAGTCATCATCTTGTGTACTTTCTGAAAAGGTGCCAAAGAGAGAACGAAGAGAAAGAGAATGTCTGCCAGATGGTGCAAGAGGGTTCAGGTGTCAGCTCCCCCAGGGTGCTTCGCAGCCCCAGGTGTTGGTTAGCATCACACCTACACACTCTGCATTGTGGGCTGGGCTCAGTTTCAATTTTCTTCTTATTTTTAGCTGTGCTTTCAAGAAAGGGAAAAAAACAAACAAACAAACAAACAAACAAAAACACATCTCTGAATCTTTGCAGCTTCCTCAAGTCTTTGAGAAACAGAGAGCTGAGGAATAAGCAGGGAACCTGGGATCGCTGAAGGCTCCAGCCAGCTGGAGGTGTCTCTATCTTCCAGTCCATGTCCAGGAACAACAGTCATCAAATCAGCTTGACCAGACACTGGGAAGTGTGTGGGAAGAGTGTGGGAGTGGATGTGGCTTATAGATCCACTCTGCCAGGTCTTCTCCAGGATGCTGAGTGTGTGGGATACCTGGGCACCTTCTCTGGGGTGGGAAGCCAGAGGAAGCTCCACCACAGGGGCTCCTGGCTCTGCCAACAGTGCCTGCTCTTACCGACCACCCGGCGGGATCAATATATTGAGAAAGTAATGCCCAGAGGGAATTGTTGTGGGATTTCTGCCTCTGGCATATGAGCTACAATCATGAAGAAACAGAAAGAACTTTACAGATTTTGAGGATTTCTCCACTCCTAGCGAGGGACAGCCAACATGTCAGGCTGGGACCCAGCTAAGCAAAGCAGGTTCTGTGGCACTCTTGCAAGGACAATAACTCATGGGGGCCACCCATCTCCACCAGGACTGAAGCTGTCACTGCTCTGCCCTGAGGACACTTGGGCAGCTCTCCCAGCTGCCTTCTGGTGATCAATGGTGTGGATCCAGTGAAGCCCAGCCCAGCTAGTTTGGGCAGGCCAGGCTGTTTGGCAGACACAGTACTTTTTACAAGGGTCTAGTCACTGTTTGGATAGGAGACATGAGGAAAAACCAGGCGCTGCAGGAAGTGGTTTGGGTGATTTAGTAGGTGGCATCTTCCCTGCGAGTCAGCAGTGTGCTGAACGTCCTCGCTGGGAGTTCAGGGCCCCACGCTGCCACAGGTGTTGCCATTTTAATGACATCCCAAGCCAACCACTTGTGGTCACCCAAGATCCCACTTCTTGCAGGCGCGGAGGTGTTAGCTCCAGTGTCCTGACCAAGCTCCAGTTGTCAGCAATTATGCTCTGCTGAGCCAAGAGCTACAGGAATTTCCTCTGGACACATTTATTCTTCACTCTCTCTTCCTGCTATGACTACTGAACAGTTTTCCCAGGTGCCAGAAGAGAGCATTTACATATGTGCATCAGATACAAATACACTGAAAGCCCTTTTCTTGTTTTTCCCCATGCTCATTCTCTAAGGGCGACCAACCCTAGTGTCCTGTTTGCCTTGTATCCCTGTTCCTTCCATACGTCCCTACCCATGCAATTGCCAGCTCTTTCATCCCCAGACATAGGATAAAAACAGACCAAGGTGCCCAACGCTACTATCACGTGCATCTTTCAGTCCAAGGCCCATGAACCATTCACATCTGGAACTGGTCTGATCAAACCACGGTGCGACTTCCATGCTCACCTGTTGGTTTTGCTCTTCTTCCTCTGCCTGGGGCTGTTCAGGTCACGGCCATCACTAGCTTTGGCTGAACAAGTGCATCATGCCGCACCCTGACAGCTGGCAGCATCTTCCCCACTCTCCATCTCCGCCCAGGAAGCAAGCACACCTCAACCCTTGGTGAGAGATCCCAGCTGCTACCAGAAAAAAAAAATAAATCACAGAATCACAGAATGGTTTGGGTTGGAAGGGACCTTAAAGATCATTTGTTCCAACCCCTGCCAAGGGCAGGGACACTTCCCACCAGACCAGTGTGCTCAAAGCCACGTCCAGCCTGGCCTTGGACACCTCCAGGGATGGAGCACCCACAGCTTCTCAGGGCAAATAACTTATTATGAGACTGACACTAATGAAAGATGAGATTGTGACTTCAGATGGACTATAGCCATGGAAAACATTTCAATAATTCACCATCCTGGAAGTAAAGTATATTACTGGGAAAGAGGTCTTTTCACAGCGGCATTAACTTCTGTGTAACCAGAGCCGGAAGCAAAATGGGGCTTCTGAGCAGTAGAGAATCCTGGCATTTCCAAATGCATTTGAAAACCAACCCCCCTTAAAAATTATTTGTAAACATAAAATATTTTGTTTCAGCATTATCTTTTTCAAGAAAATGAATTCTAAAATTAAACAAAAACACAAAATGCTGAAACAAACCTCAAAACCTAGAGCAGAATGCTGGCAAATGATTCAGTCACATTATTGCCTTCTGTAAAAATGTTTCTATTTTGGCAAAACCACGTTTTTTGGGGCACAGGAGGGCTGTTCTGCCAGAGGCTTCTGAACCTGCAGCAAGTTGTAATGGAGGCTGAAGCCAGACATTGCGTGGGAGGCAACATTTAAACTGTTGCAGTTTGGTTTTTCATTTGAAACCACTCCAAGGGCGGCGGGGAGGATGTACAGGAGCGTGAATTGCTGTCGGGCACTTTGGCTGTCTTGGAAAGTCACCCTCAGTGCCTGGGCAAAGCACGGCTGCTGCCAGCGAGGCAGCCAGACAGCAACACTTGCACAAAGTGGGGTTATCTGGGAAACCCCTACTAGATTTCCTCTTCAAGTGGGAATGCCATCTGGGCAATTACATCAAATTTATCTCAGTAATTAAATGCAACTTCACTCACACAGCAGATGCATTTGTGTTGGTTCTTCTACACGTAGCCCAGGAGGTCACTGAGGATGCTGTGCTGGTTGCACACCCTGCAGCCGCTCACAGGGCACAGGGTGGCAGCTGGAAGGGACTGTCACTGCCAGTGGGGGGACAGCACATATTTTCGCTATGGAGCCAGGCTCTTCATGAGGGAAAAGCGTTTCTTTGGGGTTGATGGAGGAAAGATGTGCAAATGGCATGAGTTTGCTAGCTCTGACCCTATGCAGCCCATGCAATGCAGCGCTAGATTACAGTCTAGCAGGGAGTCTCCTCTGGGACAGCAGGAGAATGAAACCTCCTCAGCCTCCTTTGGAGGCCACATGGGCTTCTGTGCATCTATGGACATCCGTGCAACAACAGCCTCTTGCACAACTCAGCCTCAGTTCCTTCCCTTGCTGTTGAAACCACTGCAGAAATCCCAATGGGAAACTCTTCTGGGATGTGACCGCTCATGAGACAACAATCCTGCCTGCTTTGGCCAGGCTGGGAGGTCCTGCTGCTGGCGAGGATGCTCCGGCCAAGCAGAGCGAGGAAACACCTATGAAATAAACCTCTTTTGTGGTTTCACATTAAAAAGTCAGTTATGTTATCTGTTGTGTGACATGCTCAAAACCTACCACAGATGACTAAGCAGCTGGGAGTTACTGGATCACAGATCATATAATCCTTCTTGTACTTGGCAGCACGACTTGTTATGATTCATAATTTCCAGGCGTATTAGGATTCGCAAAGGAACGTAACAGAAATCCTCAATTTTGCAACAGGAATCCTCACGTGTTTAGATCCTTGCACACAATTTTGGTTTAAAGACCTCAGGTTTGGGTTTGTTTGCATTCCCCTCTCATGCAGAGTCCCCATGGAGAGGCAAGGAAGCTGAAGAGAGGTTTTGAGTGCAGCACCCTTCTTCCGAGCAGGAGAGCAGGTTCTCATGCTGGGTGGTGAGGGCAGGAAGCCTGGAAGGGGGTGCATAAGAAGATGTTATTAGTGTTGAGGGATGGAGAAATGGCAGAGGAGAAGCAACAAACTGCTTTACCTCCACAGCAGCTGGCTTTGGGCTGGAGGCGAGTCACAATGATGACATTCGATTTTAAGTGGTAGCCAGCACAGAAATGCCATATTTCACTGCTTCCCAGGCCAGGCTTGGCAAGACACTGGAAGCACTGCAACCTGCGGGGAGCCCAGAGCCTCTATTCCTCTGCTTTCTTCACAATTCTCTTGTTGCCACCCTAAGAGAGATTGACAAGTCTCTAATATGAAGAGGAGGCAACTCAGAGGTCAGGAATCATAGAATCGTAGAAGCATACAGGTTGGAAAAGACTTCTGAGATCATCTAGTCCAACCTTTAACCTAGTACTGAAGTCCACCACTAAACCACATTACTAAGTTCTATATTTACATGTTTCTTGAAAACTACCAGGGATGGTGACTCAATCATTTCCCTTGGCAGCCTATTCCAATGCTGCACCACCCCTTCAGTGAAGAAATTTCTCCTAATATCCAACCCAAACCGCCCCTGGTGCAGTTTGAGGCCACTTCCCCTCATCACTTGGTGCTTGGGAGAAGAGCCCGATCCCCACCTCCCTACAGCCTCCTCTAACGCAACTGTAGAGTGTGACAGTGTCTCCCCTGAGCCTCCTCTAAGCTAAACAACCCCAACTCCCTCAGCTGCTCCTCAGAAGTCGTCTTGTTCTCCAGACCCTTCACCAGCTTCACTGCTCTTCTCCGGCCATGCTCCAGCACCTCAACATCCTTCTGGCAGTGAGGGGCCCAAAAACAGACACAGCATTTGAAGTATGGCCTCACCAGAGGTTGGTACAGAGGGACAATCACTTCCCTAGTCCTGTTGTTTCTGACACAAGCCAGGACACTGTTGGCCTTCTTGGCCACCTGAGCACACTGCTGGCTCATATTCAGCCAGCTGTTGACCAATACCCCCAGATCCCTTTATGGGGGTGCAGCTTTGCAGCCACTCTGCTCCCGGCCTGTAGCATTGCATGGGGTTGTTATGCCCCAAGCGCAGGACCCAGGTTGTCCACCCAGGGTAGTTTGGGGAAGAAGAGCTCCACCCTCACTGCCTTCTCTGACGATGGTGTAACCCTCTATACTAAGCTCTGAGGTAGCCATCTACAACAGTTCCCGAGTCTCCCAAATCCAAACAAGGCAGTATAGCCACTGTTTTCCAAAGCTCACCGAGCCACACACACACCTCAGCCTGGATCCAATACTGACCCCAAAAGGGAAGCAGCAGCAAAGCTGGGGAGATGATGGCCCCATGCCCATCCATCCTGATGTCATTACACATTTTTCTTTTGAGAGGCACCAGTGTTGCCAGGCCCACGGGTATAAAATCCCATTTAATATTTCATTTTAATCAATTGCTTTTGGTAAGTGCCTGTTGAGGAATTCATGGCAGCATTTTCTCTTTGACACATAGATAGTTTCAATTATGAAAGATGGCTAAAAATAAAAGGAAATTATACTGTTCAGACATCTCTGGAGGTGGAGACAGGAGGGGGAGCTGTCAAGGAGAGCCAGGGAAGAGATTTTGTTAGATGTAAAGAAAAGCTACTTATTTTTACTGAAAGAAAATGTCAAGAGGAAGCCTGACTTGAGTATTTGGAATCTGCTACTCACCTTCTCTATTAATAATTTAGCCTCAACTATGCAGGGTCTGAGCCAGAGTACCAGAGTTTAAAGTCATGGCAATCTCTTTCTGCAGTTGGTTGGACCACCCTCCTGAATCTCTCAGTTTTACATACGGAAACAAAAAACAAAGAAACAAACAATATACATATATATGTTCATGAAGAAGCCCAGAATTTGACACTATGAACAATCTTTTGGGGCTTTATTTATGCATTTATTTAGCGGGAGAGGCTCAGGCTAATAACCCAGGGCTCATTACACCCTCAGTGAGTCTACAGGATGTCCTGATTTTGGTATTACACTTACATTTTGTATCTGAAATTACCTGGATGAGAGCAGGGCTCGGACCTTCAATCTTTTATGGATGAAGAGGGTTATTTCTCTGGAATTTCTCTGTTATTTCTAAGCAGCCATAGCAGGCTGCTTAGCTTCTGCTATGGACCACAGTCGGACCCAACTCAGCAGCTGCACGTCTGCCAGGCTGCAGTAACAATCTCTGTGCATACTTGTAGACATTAGCAATATTCCCAATCTTACACCTCTTTTAATGATGGCAATATAATCTGCATCACCAGGGGTTCCCCTTTAGCTAAGGGCTCACACCCCAGCTCCCCACGCTAATGCTGTGGACCTAAGCTCTGTCTGAGAATACAGCTAGACCCATCTGAATGAACATGACCTTGAGCAGCAGTCACCTTTCTGGGCAGGTCCTCAGTGGACAGACTGTCCTGCCCAAGCCATGAAGAACATCAGCATGCTGAGAGGCCCATGATGTAAAGAGACGGGGATGTGTCCATTTGCTTAATGAAAGCTGAAGTCAGTTCAAGCAGCCTGATGCAGCCTCGCTTCAGAGCATGTTCTAAGCAACCTTAAATAAGCAATTGCTTTCAACACAAACCAGCTTCCTCCAAGGAAGTACTACACAGGTGTCAATTTGCCAAACAAAACATGGACAGCCTCCCAGAAATCAATGTTTACAGGAAATTTCAGACACACATTTGCATCATCCCTTTAATTAAATGATGCATGCTCACTCAATTCAACAAGCTTCTATCTTTAATATAAATCAGTCTTAGTAGCAAAAACAGAGAGAATACATCAAGTTGATAGGGAATGTTGGAGTTCAGGAAGTGAAATGAAGACTATCCTCCAGACAGACTGAGGGCTGTCACTGCTGAGTGTCACAGAGCCATCAATGTGGTACATATGACAATAAGAGGTGACACACAGAGCCCTCACCAACTGCACTGTCACTTGGACTGTGCTGGGAGCAAACCATGCTCTGCCCCACCCCATACTGAGCTCCAACCTGATTTAAGTTCCTAACTGAAAACACATATAACATACTGAGTGCTTCTGACCTTCTCTGAAGCCTCAGGTAGAATGTAAGGGCAAGAAGGGGAGAGCTGGGAGAAGTTACTCTGCAGCTGTAGAAGATCCATGGGTTTCATCTGTTGTCCACTGCAAATCAAAGACACTGGAAGAAGATTAAAGTCACTATAAAAGGGCACAGTCTTGCTTTGTAAACGAGAGCTGAAAAGCCTCTAGACCTTTTTCCCCTCCAGAGTACCTGTTTTAACCAGTCTTTAGCGAAGCACACTGCTCTAATTGGACTGGGCTGTATTTTCTGAGCCACGTGTACCAATTTTAAATGATCAAACCCTCAATTAGCTGCATTCTTTGTTGCATTTTAGGCAGCCATTTTAAGTTAAAAATATTGTACATGTTTGGTGCATTTGGAAACATTCCTACGTTAACCCAAGTGCAGCAGCACTTTCGGCACAGTGTGCTTTCTGCAAAACCACCACTAACTACTGAAAGGGTGCAGATGGTCTCAGGTACAGCCTTGCATTAGCAGGTGTGCTGAGCCCTAGGAGTGTGGTGTGCTACTGCACACACTTCAGCCCTGTGCAATTAGTGTGTGCAGCCTTGTGCTTTTGTTGTTGTGTTCATAATACACAGCACAGGAAGACTGCAGAGTGGTTTCAAAGCAGGCATCTTCTACATTGCACACGAGCAGCTTTTTATCAGGACTATTCCTTGCACTGGAAGTTTGCTTATGAGGGCTCCCTTCCCTCATGAGCTGCAAAGAAAGTGCAGAAAAATGTTGCCCTGAGAGACTATGGAAAATAGGAAGCTGGATAGCAAGGGAGAGATGTTCTGCAGGAGCTGTGATATAACTGGGCTCATGATCAACAGTGACTTCCAGAGAAGAATTCAAACCTCCTGTGACAAGTGCATTATTTTCCACTATTCTTCAGCAAACTTGTCATCTCTCTGCCAGATCTAAAGGATAACGCTTCAGACACACATGCTTCATCTGCAGTCTTGCCTGGCAAGTCACAAAAAGCCTGGCACAAAGTACAATTGGGAAGAAGTTTTGTAAAAAGCCACAGGAAATGACACAGCATGGCACAAGAGTGCCTGGGGAGTTCTGTACACCCTACGTGGCTGTCCTGGGTGCAATAAGCTGACAAAGCTGCAGTTATTTGATACACAAAAGCCCATCTAGCTCCTGCACAACCAAAAGCAATATGTGGGTTTGCCCTGGCTTTAAAGGGATGGCACTGGCTTCTCAGAGCATGCTAGGCTGGGATTTTCCTCCCAAAGGAACCCAAATCCCTTTAGAGGCCAGTCACCCTGTATCAGTCTTGAATAAATGCTTCAGACCTTAGGGAAGCACTGAAGTACAGTAATATTGAAGACAGAAGATAAATCATCCTAGAGATGAGAACTGTGTGTGTCACATCTAAATGAGCTGCTGAAGACTGTTTCCCATATTTCATGTGCCTTTTCCATGCAGTGAACAGGGAGCTCATCTCTTCGCTCAGTGGTTGCCAGCCTCTAGCTGGGAGAAACCATTTAACTTTAAGAGCACAGCACTGCATTAACAGATGAGCTATCAGAAGACACTGGTTTGTGTGCTTAGCTTGCTTTACTGAGGCAGCAGTTGGGATCTGCTCATCTCAGGAGTGTTGCTGGATCTCATTTGGTTCTCAAAGGACTGATAACGCTGTTGCTTGAGGCTGGAGCTGACCAGCAATCAGCAATGGGGTACAGCAGAGTGTAACTGGCTGCTCGAGGGGCTCTTTGATCATGAAACCCTAATGAGAAGATGTCATATTTGTATGCCACCGGTTCCATTAAAACTAGCTGTGACAGCAGTATTCCCATCTTCTGTCCTTTGCTTTCCACTTTTTCTGGCAGAGATGTGCTTGCGTCCTGGGACAGACATGGGAGCTTATCTCCAGCAAAAAACATACTGAGAACAAAGAACAAAATGTCTGGTGGAAATAAGAGGACAGAGAAGACACACCAGAACATGACAGCTTGCTCCAGATCCATCAGCTAAGGATCCTGGAAAAAGAGGGTCTAGAAAGGATGCAGTAAGGTTACCCAGTGTATAGTAACAGTTTTGTTCAGCACTGAACTGACCAGAGCACATTGGGTTCCTGGCTGGTGGTGCTGTGGGGCTTGAGCCAGCCTTCAAAGAACATCCCTCAGAAGAACACAGAGAGCAAGATGAAATTGCCATTCATGCTTATTAGAGCTGCTCAATGAATGAGGAATTCAATTAAGAAAATGTTCCGCTGCAGGAAGCTCAAAACCTAAGATTATCATTATGGTAGAGGAAGGAAACATTTTAAATGTATTAATTTTTTTAATGACATCACTGCAGACAATGCACTTACTCTTGAAGCACACGCACCAGTAAGGACACCAGCCCTCGGCCATGGGGAGTGGTGGCAGGAGGTTCCCTGTGGGACACAGAGCTCTGGAGTACACCAGGCCTGGATGACAGCTCCTGAACTGTTGTCTGGAAGAGATGATAGCACCAGATGCATGTATCCGACCTTTAGTCTTTGCTTCTGACAAGCTCCATGTCTTTTCACATCAAGAGCCTGACCTAGATGGAGGCCAGGGAACCTCCCTCAGAGCTCCATGCCAGGGCATGGATTTAGTGCCAACATCTTCCTGTGCTTCCTGTGGTCTATTTGCACAGCGACCAGCAGAGATGACCCAGGAGGCATGCGGGGGTGTCCCCTCTGCTGCCTCCATGCCCAGGAAATGAAGCAACAACTCAACACAAAGCAAAAGGTGTTCCTAAGCATCTCCCCAAAATAAGCCTGGATGGCGGAGGTGGGCATATATTTTTTCAAGGAAGAGATATCACATGGAAAACCAGGAATAGAATAAATCGCAGGGGAAGGAGAGGAGGAGGAAATAGCTCGCAGGCCTTTCGCATCTTCCAAACCCCGTGTCACTGTTTTAATTAATATGCCACTGTTTTAATTAATAATTCTGTCGCCCCTTCTGCAGCTCACGCAAAGGAACAGAAGGAGGATGTATTCCAGGCACGCAGGTACCCAGGGAAATGAAGTGATCGCTTTAATGTTTCAAGCTTCATTATGAGGCTCTAGCTCTTACTCAAAAATTGTTCTCTGCTAGGAATTATCTAAACTGCTACCTCAGGAGGTCACTTTGAAGCTGGGCAGAAATAGTACTTAAAATTAAAAAACAAAACAAAACAAAAAACCACAAATCTGTTGTTTGGAGGTTAATTAAAATAAACACACAAACACAATCCCTAGCAATAATATTTCCATGCAAGGCTGCTTTGTCACTAACTTCTTCCATTGAGCCTGCTTCTCTTTCTTTCTGGAGTTCCTGCAAATTCATGTCCTTCTATCCTGATTAGAATCACAGAATCATACAATAGCCTGAGTTGGAAGGGACCCACAAGGATCATTGAATCGAACTCCTGGCAATATACAGGTCTACCCAAAAATTCAGACCATATGACTAAGTGCACAGTCCAAATGCTTCTTAAACTCCAACAGGCTTGATGCAGTGACTAGGTCCCCGGGGAAACTGTTCCAGTGCGTGACCACCCTCTTGGTGAAGAACCTCTTCCTGATGTCCAGCCTGAACCTCCCCTGCCTCAGCTTGACACCATTCCCCTGGGTCCTATCGCTGGTGACTAAAGAGAACAAATCGGTGCCTGCCCCTCCACTCCCCTCATGAGGAAGCTGTAGGCCACCATGAGGTCCCCCCTCAGCCTCCTCTTCTCCAGGCTGAACAGGCCCAGTGCCCTCAGTCACTCCTCATACGTCTTCCCCTCTAGGCCCTTCACCATCTTGTAGCCCTCCTCTGGACACTCTCCAACAGTTTCACGTCCTTTTTGTGCTGTGGTGCCCAGAACTGCACACAGTGCTTGAGGTGAGGCCGCCCAGCGCAGAGCAGAGCGGGACAATCACCTCCCTCGACCGACTGGCGATGCCGTGCTTGGTGCACCCCAGGATATGGTGCAATAGGGTAATTCACTTTTTTACTCATTTTCTTTTTTCTTGTCCTTAGTGGGCATCAGGTGGTAACTGCCCCAACAGGACTGTGCACATCAAAGGAGAACAGGTCAGAAAAGTCAGTAAGGAGACAGGGGTACTCAATATGATTAATCCAGATGACTGAAGGAATACAGAGCAGCAGATGCTCCTCTCTCTCATGCAAATATCCAGTCCAACCTCCACGCTCAGCAGTGTCTGGAGGAGGCAGTGACTCTTTCTCCTTTGGGCAAGACAAAGAGCGATTAAAACTACCTGCAGAAATTTTTGTGGAGGCAGTAAGTGCCTTGTAGGAAGTTGCTGATGTGGAGGCATGCAGGCTGTCACTGATCGTTGCCTTCCTGTGCAGACAGATCTTCATAATGCTCATCCTTAATTGTATGAAAAAATTAAGGCAGGAGATCAACAGTGCCATAAAGAATTCATGGGGAAAAGAGACAAAAGGACACTGTTCGTCCAGGAAGGTTGCTCCAAAGAGGGACAGACATTGCAACCAGAGCTCGGATGGTGGCACATGACATGACAGAGAGAGAAAATTCTCCCAAGCTGTTGTTTACATTTTAATGTGGTTTCACAGCAGGTGAGATTGGATAACTCTGTGCATCCAACGATGGAGGCTGTGCCACCGGAGAATCGGGCTATTTGCTGAGCTTACTGATTTCTCTCTTTCTAGGCCATTCTTACTCACAGCTCCACCAACTCCTTCTCCCCCACTCTGTGAAAAATGCCCATGAAAAAATTGGTTTTGTTTACTTGCTTTTCATTGCATTTCTTGTTGACCTCACTGAAAGACCAAGTCTTTTTTTTTTCTTTTTTTTTTTTCTTAGATTAAAGAAACAAAAAACCCACAAGAAAGCTTTTTGAAAATACTGAGCTACTGCAGCAGCCCAGAGAGAAGGAACAGAGTACCTGATAAAACCAGCAGACCCAGCCTTCCTCCAGGTGCTCTCCCACCCTGAACTGCCTTCCAGCAACCACAGGACTTGCCCCAGGAGCTGGCGAGCTGGGACCTGCCCCACATGGGGCCATGCTGGAAGAAGCTTTGTGGATGCTCAGATGAGAGGCGCCAGCAGCGCACGAGCTGCTCATACCAGCCTGCAACGTGCTCTTGAGTGGGCAATTTAAAATGATCAAAAGGATGAGTCAGAGGAAGGATTTCACAACCGATCTGCCCAGGCACGTGGCATCCAGAGAGAAGCATGTTGGTGTATGACATGGGGCCAGCCACGGGCCTGGTGAGCTGCTAACTGTTCAGATGCCTCCAAATGGATCCAAACATTGTCACACAAAAAGCCAAGGGCATCATCCTCCAAAATCAGCATGAGGAAGCATCAGGAGCTTCTCAAGAAGGGCTTTTCAGGTGCTTCTGTGTGGAGCCAAGAGTTGGAGCCAACGATGCTTGTGGGCCCCTTCCAACACAGAATAATTCTACGATTTTATGACTTGGAGAAACCCATGCTAATTGCTTGAGACACGGGGGGTGGGAGAAAAAAGCACCAGAGGCTGCCCAGAAATAACATCCAGGACAAGAATGGGTCTTGGTAACACAAAGTAAAGAAACCAAGTGGGCAGTCAGCTGGACAGATTGCCCCATGGAAGACTGAAGTGTGGGTAACCACGATCTCAACAAGAAAGGATGAAATGGACTTCAAATCAGGCTTAGATGCTGCCATAACCAAGCTGCAGAAACACTCCGTGGGTGTTTAAAAGTGTGAGTGTTCACGAACCAAATACAAAAATGAGAAGGCCCAGGAAAATGTAAAAGGAAACACCTGGCTAAGAGAGAACAGGGTATTTCAGAAGGTCTGTTGTGCGGATCACACTGTACACCACTCCAACTGCCCTCACACACCCTCTGAAATTGCAGTCTTTGCTGATTTTGTTTGGACTGAGCTAGTCCTCAAGGACCCAGAGTTTGAAATCAGGATAAAATCCCCCACTGCTTCCAAAGACAAGAAAAACTCAAAAAAGAACAGCACAAGCAAACACAAAACCATTTGCTCTTTCAACACCTACAAGCATATTTTCCTTTTTACGATCCATTTGGAAAACAGTCTTTTCTGAAAAGAACAAATATAATCCTCCAGTCAAGCCCCCCAAGGCATGGCCATGCTCCCAGAAGCAAATCACCAGCTTCGGATCTGCGTAACAGTATGAAGCTTACCGAGGGTGATGCGTACTGCCACGCACTGAACACACCTTTGGGTAATGCGGTGAGGTAACAGCCTTCCAGAAACTGTGTGCTGCAGCTTAAGCCTGGCTGATCCCACTTGCTTTAACCAACACAACGATGACAGCCCACCACCCCACGCCTACTGTGCTGGAGAAACCCTCCTAAAATGTGGTGCTTGCCTTTTTTTTTTGACATTGCCAGATGGCTCTCCAGAACATCCTGGTTTCTCCCTTGTGGATGTTTTTCTGAACAGCCTTTAGTAGTTGCTCCAGTACAAGGTAACTGGTGGAAACTGGGGGCACATCCTTGAGGGATTCCAAGGACAATCAAGGTGTAAACACAAAATAAATGTGGTTCTATATTAAAAATACAGCTGAAGGGTGCTTCCCTTCGCGGGGGGCCTTTTCTGAGCACAGCTACACTGCTCCATTACTAGTGATGCAGTCAGGCAGAACAGTGGCTTCTCATATGGATGGGATCCCATTTGCATTCTGATTAAAGCAAGAGAAAATTGACAGCAAAGTGGAATTAAGAACATTTATGAATCCTATTGGCATGATGTATGTGTCTCCCAAGTAATGGAAACTGAGAAGGAAATTGTGAAACTTCAGAAATCAGTGGGGGAAAGGAGACAGACTGCAATGATTTTTTAATGCTTTATACATTTTTTTGTGTGTGTGAATTTGATGCTCACAGAAGGCAGTAATCATAACAGGCAGGAAAGAGATGGTGAATATCGCTATGCTTTTTCTAGAAAGATCTGACCATCTCAAGATGTTAAAGTACTTTTCAAACAGGGCAGTCTTAACTGCATTAGGGCACGAGCAGGAAGAAAACTCAAATACCAAACACACAACAGATTCAAGAATGCCTGGGTCTTATATCTCTCTTAATGCAGAACATGTATGCACAGTGCTTTAACTTCTATCTGCCAGTATTTCCCAAGGATTTGTAAGCAGAGAGAGCACCATGGCACAGCTCCATGAAGAAACCAAAGAATGCACTTGTTTCTCCCTCTACATGAAGAAGATTTTGAACATAAGAGGTCAGATGGCATTTCCAGTAAGTGACCACGGGGGAAAATACAAAACAAAACAACAACACAAGAGAACAGGTATGCAAAAGCACTACAAAGCATACAGAAACTAACAGAGAGCCTGAAATGCAAAAAGAAACTTAATAGAGTATTAACGCAGCACTTAATGAAGGCTGGTTGGGCAGAGATGCAACCCAGGTGCTCTAGACCAGCTTATTACTCACCTTATTAATTTGCATTGCTTCCTTTATTTGAGAATGATTTATTGTGGTTCAACACCAACCTTTTCTTAATCAACTTTAAATAAGTTGAAATGAGCCTGATTTAAAATTTAATAGACATCTATCCACCATTCGGCACTGATGTGACTGGTGTAACCTCACCTCCATTTACACTGGTGGAGCTACGTGTGTTGGCAACCTTCTCAAAACAGAGTTAATATTCCAGCACAAAGCACTTTCAAAGGAGAACTGCATTCCTTCCGACTTCCAGGAGCGCTCAAAACTATATCAGATTTGGCTTTTAAAGCCTCAACGCTCTGGTTGGATTCGTGCATACCACGGTACACGCATATTGCTAATTGACTTAGGTAAGCTTCCTCCACAAGCCTCAATGTGTTTTATGAAATCACACACCCTTTTCATTTATGGCCTGTTTCCCAACATGCTGGGCGTACAGTGTTCCTTCTATTGTTCTTAATTGGGCTTCCAGAGCTCAGCTTTCCCCATTACATGACTTAAGGAGCACAAATAACCATTTTCCCCGCAGTTCTGCAGCTCTGATGTAGCTCCACCAAATTTCTGTTCCTCCTGTGTTTTGTCTCTCAGCAGAAGACGGACACAGGATAGGGAACCAGCATCAAGGAGGCACTGGTGATGCCACATGGCACCCATCCATGTCCATAAGAGTTGCTGTCACTCTGTGTCAGTGTTTGGCCATGCTGGATCTGCCTGTGAGTATCACAGTCCAGCTACTGCCACCTTTCCCACCCATCAGAGCACCAAACCTTGCTGAGGGGCACCACTAGACTGGCATCTAGATCCACAGTACTTCCCCATGACCATTAACCATCAAAAGAACAAAGAGTTACATCCCAGCCAAAGTCCCCCCTCATCTCCTGCTGAACCTTTGGCCATCATGCCCGTTTGTGGGCTTTGTATCACGAAAAAGGACTGAGAGGACTGCACTCAGCTAGAGCACTGGAAATGCAAAGAGGCTGCTTCACTCATTATCCATTGCATGGGGTGGCCCAGATGTTTCATCTAAACCAGTTTCCTTTCCCCACATGCTCCTCTGTGAGCTAAAGCTGGCTCGCAAGGAAAGGCTCCTGCCTTTATCACTCCTACCTATAACCTCTTCTATGCGTATTTTGTCAAAACCCACTCTTTAGGTGTGACATCTGCCCTTGTCTAGCCTGCTTTTGTTTTCAGGTTGCACAGACGCTTCCCTCACCTTGTGTACTGTGGCAGCTCCCTGCAAACATCTCCAGCACAAGCACGGGGCTGCAGCTGGAGTCATATCTGTTTGGGCTAGGATCCGATTACAGGAAACGGCAGCCTGCCCCGCAGCGATCATTTCCACCTTTGTTAGTTTTTGGCTTCTGCATCTATTTTGATAGATGCCAAGATCTGAAAGCTGTTAGTAAGGAAATGGAGGAGGTGAATGGCTATGCTTTAACCCTTGCTTGGCAGCAATGTTAGGACATGGTGCAGTGTCCCTGCATTGGTGTTCATACATTTCTGTAACAGAAAGAGAAGCAGAGTGGAGAAGGAGGGGAGCAGAGAGGAGCAGAGAGGAGGAGCGGAGTGGAGAGGACAGGACAGGAGAGGACAGGACTGGACAGGACAGGACAGGAGAGGAGGAGGCACTATTTGCACAGAAAAAACAATCACTGAACTATTTCCCATTGCTCATCTGTGAACATGGGAACCAGCCAGTGCCCAAGACTTTTCTGCTGAGAGACCTACAAATGAGGTACAGTGGCTTTTGTGATGAAGGAGCCTCACCAAGCCTGGCTGCTTCCCGTGTGACTCATTTTTGTGCACCCCCATTTCTGGACAGGGAGAGTCTGAAGACACAGCTTTGTGTCCACGCCCAGCAGATATACGCATGCTTTCGAGTTCCCTTCACACTTGTCAGAGAAGCATCAAGAAGTTTTGCTATTAACCAAATATGGTCCTAAGGGACAAAACAATGACGAGAGGAGCCCAAGGGCTGAAGTTGGGCTTTACTTTTCTGCTGGCATTGCATCAAAAAACATTTCACCCCTAGCATTTCAAAATGCTACCTGATTGCTACAGATAAAGCAGGAACAAAGATGCAAAACTGGTTCAGAATGTACCTGATAATTCCCTTTTAAACTTCCACTTCAGAGCAAAAACTCCCTTGTTTTGAAATAAATGGCTCTGGTCAGGGAGGGGAGGGGAGATGTGTAATTCTCTTAATTAAAGTTTGAGCTGAAAAAAGGAAACAAATTTCTGTGGATTTATAGCCCAAACAGTATTTAATACTCCTCCCCTTCTCAGGAGCTGGACAAATTCCTCCCTGCACTCAGGAATCATTTTAATTGCTCCAACACATCTCCACTCCATAAAAACCTGAAGAGAAAATATGGAAACAAACTTTCTGATGTAAATAATTGTGTAGTGAGGTTTTTCCTTTGTTCCTAGTTGATATAGTTACAATTTAGTTTGGTACAAAGCTAACCGAGGTAACACTGAACCAGGAAATGAAACCCCAGAACACAAGGTTGAAGATGAAAACCAGGAAAGCAAGGGAAAAATAAAACCAAAAGGAACTGCCTAGCAAGGGACACACAGCAAATCCCCTCCAAATTAATGGTGTAAAGTGAAAGCAGATTAGATCAATCATACTAAATAGCTTTGTTGGGGCCCTTCTCTAGATGAAATACACTGGCTGGAGGGCTTGGTGTATGGGATGGTTATTGGGGCTTTCGAAACAGGATTAAGTCACCAAGTTGCCCTTAGTTCACTTGCCAGGAACTGGGAATCCTAGGCAGCATGGCTTCCACGATGTAATGAAAAAGTAAAGAAAGCGTACAGAAAAGCCCAAAGAGGCTGTTAATCTTTGTACCTCACTGGACACTGAGCACAACACTGAAAACATAACAGGAAACTATCCCTCAGCAATAACAAAGCCAGGAAACAAGCAATAAAGCATCCAGCTACTGCCTAATCTAACATGTATGAGACAGCCACCACCTCCTGCAGCAAGTGCGGCAGAAAATGGAGAAAAGTGTCTGGCTCTCCTGGGAACCTCTGCTTCACCATCGCTTCCCAAGCTTTGCCATTCCAAAGCCAGAGCAATGTGTGCATGGCCTGCTGAACTGGAGATGGTTGCGGCTGCTTGGGGTACCTGAGACCATCAGTGGCACAGGAAAAAGCCTCTCACAGTCCTCCTGGAGAGGAAAACTTCAGAGAAGCCATCTGCTTGACACAGCACGCGTGCATGTCACCTGTCAGTGAGGAACACCACCTCTGCTCGAATAATTGTCATGAAACATTGCAAACAAGAACAGGGCTTAGTCACTTGTTCAAGTCTTATCCACATTTGTTTTTACAGATGTGCAGTTCATGGAAATGAGATGATTAGCTCATCAAAGCATCTGTCAAGGGGAGAGACAAACCAGCTTTTTGCAAATGCATCCAAGTGACAAGACCTGTCGGATACGGGCTGCGGTGAATCTCTCTGAGTCTTATTTTTGGATCTATTATAATCAGCCTTACCAGCTTATTAGTTATCTCCAACACATCAATGAGCCAGGGAAAGATAAATATATAAAACCTTGTCAAACATGGCAATCTGATCATTTTTTTTTTCCCATGAAGGATGTATATCCTTGCAATTTTACATCAATTCTTAAGTAAAAGCTGTACAGCTTGGCCTTTACTCCTGGAAGACTTAAATGGCTTGCCAAACCATTTGAATGGACTAAATTTCTTTATTTTTGGATTCTCAAATTGAGACACCTTAAAAGGAGTGATTTTCAGACATCCAGTAGTCAGCAGGGTTTGCAAACCAAGAAAAATAGCTTACATGTCTCCTGGCTTTTCTAGATCAGGTGAGAGAGTCAGAAATTCAAAAGCTCTTGACTAGGGTTTGAGGGATTCAAATTAAACACCAACTTCTACCTCAGAGTTCCTGTCCATCTCCAGACAAACCTCATCTACCCCCTGGAAGATGGAGGGCAGTGCTTCACCTGCCGCCCCCCTGCCTGGTCCCCTCTGAGGATGGTCCTGCTGCCTCAGGCGGGATGCAGAGCAGGGTTTGGCTGGAGCCATGCTGATGGCAGGGATATACGGTGGCAATCAAGTACAAAGGGCTGTTTGGTGGCCTTCAGGAGATAAGCCACGGAGCACACAAAGGGATTTTTTTAATAACGACAGGTGAAAGAGCTGGCACTGAAAGGGAGATTACTTTTGTTCTCAGACCTTTGTTGTTAATCGCACCACACCTACGATGAGAGCAGCAGAAAGCCCTTGGCCTTACCCCACGGCTGGGTTGGTGCCACTCAACACTCCCTTGTCTGCGAGCAGGCTGGTGACTGGTGATGGAGAGGAACGAGGGCTGAGCACAGCGTGGGCCCAGCCGCCACTTGGCAGGAGGCAGGGAAGCGAGTCTGGCCACGGAAAGATGTAATAATTAGAAATGAATGGCAATGACACTGCCTGGGCATGAAGAGGCCTGTTCACGAGGGGAGAACGGGCTATCAAGTAAATCAAGCATTAGCTGCCGGATCCGACTGGCACAAGAAGAGGCAGCGTTTGGCCTCCGGCAGCCACAGGCATCAGGCACCAGCGCGCGGAGAGGCTGTGCAGCCCCTCACCGACCTGTGCAGCTGCTGCTCGCCTCCCATCCCTTTGCCACATGAGTTTCTCTCCTTGTTTTTGCTAAATAGCTCATTGTCTTCTCTTTTTCTCAGGGAGGAAAATGAGTCTGATCCCCAGAACATCTTCATAGAGGAGGGCTGGTTTTCACCATTTCCCCAGAGCAGGTCAGGGCTAGGAGTTTCAAAGGACTAATTGTTACTTTTGTTGCCTAAATTTCTGCTAAAGAAACACAAAATAATTGTATTTAGGAGGTGCAGATTAGCTAAGAACCTCTTTTTCCCCTTCACCCACTCATGTCACAGGGGAAAGAAAGCAGCTGCCACACATTTCAGGCCACCACATATTCATCTTTGTTCATCCATTGACCTGATAAAACAGAGTACATCTCTCACTGCAACAGAGGCAGATGCCTCCTAGTGATGACCACGACCCTTTAAAATGCCCACGGTGCCTATCGTGCTCAGATGTTTCCTTACTGCAGCCAACCCAGCCACTGTCCTCCCCAGGATGCTCCACCAAAGCACAGGCTGGGGTAGCACTGTTTTCCCAATGCTCCGTGTTATCTTCTAAAGCAGAATAGACTACGTTTAGTTTGGACACCACCCTTACACGTGATTAACAAAACTTTCTACCCTCTTCTTAATGCTCCACTTTCCTGGTGAGCACTGGATCTCTTTTGTGTGACAGGGATGACAGGAGGAGGCCTTTGTGTAGGCAGTTGGGTAGCCTGTCTGGCCAAAATGGCTCTCCTCCCTCCATCCCTCCTGTCACCCCTATCCCAGTTTCCATTAATTCATTTCCCCTTCCTATGCCTGAGAGTATGTCTGAGGTGTCCACCTTGCCCTAGGCCATATTCTTTCTTCCAGCTGGCAAGCAGACTAGGAGCAGCAGCTTGTTCCCTCACCCAGCAGCTCTTCCCAGTCACCTTCCTCCTGGGATCTCTTGCATCATGAATTTTTGTCAGGACCTGCAGTGGCAGATGATTCAGTGCAAGCTTACTGGCATGGGGCAGACCTAAGAGCTATATGGAGGCTTTGGAAGGTCCCTCCGAATGACTTCACTAGGTGGGACGCAGAGCACTTACAATGCGGGTGCATGGAGAGGGCATGCTGACAGTCACCTTCAGTAACAAAACCCAGCAGCTCAGATCTTCTCATCCTGTTCCAGCTACTTTGTGCCACTCAAACAGCACCAACCCTGGGACTAAATAGACAATAGACAACTATACTTTCCTTAAACACAGAGGTGTTCATAACATGTCAAAAGCACAATGTTCTGCTCCTTAAAAAAAAAAAAAAATAAATGAGAAAGAAGAGGAAGATATCCATCAGCTCCTAAACAGTACAACCTCCCTACGGGTCAAGCTATCTGTAAGAATGAATTACCTGCCTCTTCTTCTTGAAGCACAGCTCATATACCAACTCGCTTCACCAATGCTTCACCATCTCCTCCCAAATGTACCTGTGGCTTATACCAGACGTGAGAGAAGATGTCAGCACTTGTTCTCTCCTGTGGGAGCCTTTGCCCTGAGTTTACAGCTCAATCAGGAGCCTGACACCAGGCAGGGAGGGGGGCATGCAGGGGATGGGGGAGAGGCCCAGGGGTGTTGGTGATGCCAGTTAGCTGCCCTGAAGATCATGTGCTGACCACGACTGACTTAGTCGGCAGACAGGACAAACCCCATTTTTTTCCTCTTTAAACATCCATGAGTGACGTAATAATAGTAAGTGAAAGGACAGAAAAATCTAAAGTGTCTGGCAGCTTACTGGACTTCAAGGAGAAGCAAGTCAATAGCATACTTCGCATTTCCACCATTTTTTTTGCTCATTTTCCTTTTCATCCAATCCACAAAAATGAATTGAAATACTACAGCGACTCTGAGCATCACAATCCTTTTGTAGAAAATAGCACATTGGGCCTGCTGTGACACAAAACTGGAGAATCAGTTAATATTGTTTTTCATAAAGTTGGGAGAGCTGGTCCCCAAGGGCACATACCAAGTCACTTAGCAGCCATCCTGCCATAATAGCTTTCAGCTTTCCAATATAACTTTCCCTGGGTTTCCTCCAAAAGTTAATAAGACTGAAGGTGCCTGAAACAAGTTCATTCTATAGAATTCCCCTAACTTGCCATTGCACAGCAGATGTGGGACTGCAGGGCTAATGCATTTGAGGGTTTATTTGTTAACTAGGTGGTCTGGCCAGTGATTGCTCACACTGCTTCCCTTGCTGGAAGCGTGCACAGCTGGGCAATCACCAAAGGCAGCAGTGGTACCCCCAAGCATGACCAGCCACACCAGATTAGCAGTGAACCCAGGCCACCCATCCACATCACACAATTTCCAGTCAACCTTCCATAACACTGAGAGTAGAAATGTGATGAGCAGTATGAGAGGTAACAGGCTTGGATTCATCGAAGGAGCGCAAGTGAATACGGCACCTGGTCGCTACCGAAAGCCATCAGGAATTGGGCAGCTCAATGCTGTAAGTCAAGTAAGAACCTGCAACCCAGCCATTCCCACCACAACCAAGCCAACCCCAAAGGTAACCGCTCAACTGATCACTGTGACTTGGGGATTAAAAATAGAACTTTTACACACAGAATTTGTACCAGTTGTCCAGAAGCAATGTGGTACTCAAAAAGGTCAAACCCAAATGCCTTTGCTTTCTTTATGTCACTTAGTGACTTCTCAAATAGTTATTATCTGCATGAAGATTATTCTGAGTGGTTTATTGGACAATTATAACTTGTCAGTAATTAGCATAAAATGACAAGGATTTAAAGGCAGGACAACCCATCATAAAGGACTTTTGAGACACAGCTCTTACGCTGGTACTTAACACAGTATTTAAATTTAAATTTAGAATGATTCATAAACAGCTAGAGGTCAAGCAGCTATTTAGTATAATGGATACAAGAAGGGCTGATAGTATGATTTACAGCTCCAAAGAGTTTCTTGCTCTTGAGAAGACAGTCTTTGTCTTAATGATATCCAACTACTTCACCTTTGGAAAAACAAATCTTGCAATACACACCTGGCTTTTCATCTGAGCTCCTTAGAAGGTGCCAGGAAGAGAGCAACAAAGACAGTGATTGACTCCAGGCCCCTTCTGTGCATCTGCTTCATTAGAAGGTATCTGAAAAGAAGAGGAATAATTTTACTTTACTCGAGGGGGTCTGCATAAGACTTCAGAAAAGGTGTTACTTCTTGAAGGCATGCCTGTGGATATAATCCTGCAGTCACATTCTCTCCATTCTGAGTTTGAGAGCAAGTGGGTTTGTTTGTCGTCTGTCATGTTGGGCCATCAGGTGATTTTCCTCAGTGGTTGATCCTGAAATTTGGACCCCATCCCCTCCCATGTGAGGGCTTTTCATGCTATTTTATGCAGAGAAAGTGGAGCTCAGCAGCATGGGGACTTGCTCTGTTCTCTGTAAAGACTCAAAGATAATTAATCTTGCTACTGTCATGTAGGTAAGTACACAAAACTTGATACAGCAGCCTAGAAGCAGCCAAGTGATCCCAGGTGCCCTCAACCTCATTTGCCAATGCTGAAATCTACTGGCTAAAGATCCCCAGTTCCATTTCAACACCAAATTTCTGCCAAATCTCCAATGTCTACTTCTTTGACTATGATGCAATCCTTCCTTAGACTTACAAACCCATTTCCTTCTCAGTTGCAGGGGATTAAATTTCTTTCAGAATCAGCGGAAGCAGTCTGTGCTCTTACAAATAATGGATTGGTATTAGGGCAAATACATCTCTGAACTCATTCATCATTTGCTTCAGTTCTCCTGGTAAAACAGACAATATATCAGTCTTTTGACAGTCTGCACAGACTTCTTAATGTCTTGGAGGAAAAAGCTTTGGCATCTGGTGTAGCCACTGCAGCTCCAGCAGTGTGGGATCATGGGGTGTTGAGGACAAAATTCCTGGATGCCAGCAATCCAGTTATAATGACGTGTGATGGCTTTCACTGAATGTGCAACAGTGGAGGCCCTGCAAAATTATTAATTTTCACATGGCTTCTTACCAGTAACCTGCCTGAGAAACCCGAGGCTTCCTTGCTGCCCGTTCATTTGTATCAGCTTGCTCCTCTGAATAACTTTCCTTCTCACATGTCTCATCTGTGAAGTGGTGCAAAAGGGTATTTAATAAGCTATCATCTCAGTTAGTGATAATGAGAAAATTGAAACAAGCTGTTCCATAAATGTGATCATTATCTAGTAAATTAAATGAGACATTCAAAGTGTCCACCCAGCAATGGTAAAGGAACTTCTCGTACTCGGCATTTCTTTTATCTTGGAGAGAGAAGAAATGATCAAGTCTCCCACAAACCAGAGACTTCAATGGACACACTGTTATTAAAATCATCTGGCTTTCCACACTTGCTGCAATGGACCCAGCACAGTAACTACTGGCCGTTCAAAGCTGGAGGAATTCATCTCTGGGTGTTGCTGGTGCTAATGGCTAGTTAACAGGGACCAAATTTTTGAGGTTTGTCTTCCTGAGCGTGATGCTGGAGACACCGTATATCACCAGGGAGCACAGTGAGAATTTCTGTGGTGCACATCATACCTGAAAACTCACTGCAAATATCCAGAGAGGAAAAATAAAAAACACAACAACAAACAAACAAACAAAAAAAAACAAAAAAAAAAAAAAAACAAAAAAACCCCACAAAATTCAAAAGCCAAACAGAACAGTTTTCCAATAGGTGGAAGAAGGAGAGGAGCAGTCTGAACTTCACACCTGGTTGTTGCCAGGATGGCACTGAATAAGGGGGAAAAAAATCAAGCTACATCTTTCTGTCTTATACCTAAATGCCTTAAACTCTAAGCCTCAGACAATAAATTTACTTCAAAAAATGACTGAGGAAATCAGGAGTTCGTACTTTGTCTTTTGTTTCACCATGAAAAACTTTGACAAAAGCAAAATAATTTTCTTCTGTGTTCCTCTTTGTGGTTCTGTTAATGCTGTTTCACCTTCCAGAGAGGAAAATAAAGACATTCCTCACCCCAAACCAATTCCTCCTTGCCCTGACAAAAGCTGACCAGTAGAAGTGCCCTCTCGTAGGCTGGTTGCTTGGCCCCAGCTCTCTGCTTCCCTCTGGGATGTGGGGTTGTTTGCAGGAGACAACAGGAATGGCCTATGGGCTTCTCTAGGGCAGGAGTAGCTTGGCAGGGTGGTGGAAATGCCCCTGGTCCATGCCAGGTCAACCCATTCTCTTCACCCCAGTTACCAACAGAGCCTGACATGGGGCTGGCCAAACCAGCAGCATGGGGTCTGAGAAGGATCTGGCCCCAGAGTGGAGGAGCCATCTCCTAACAGGAGCCCTGCAGAAGACATTTCTGCAGCTAGATTTCTCGTATCTAACTGTGCTTCAGCCTGAAGTTGCTCGTCAGATGCTCTCAGTGAAGCATAGCAGCTCCAGGTCTTTTGTAGCTTAGACAACAATCTCAACAAACCACAAACAAGTGACCAAACCATGAAATGCAGAGCAGGCCCATGCTATCCCCAAAAAGCCAAAAGCGCCTTCAAGGAGGCATGCTGCAGCAGAAGTAGAAGGCACTGAGCACCTTCCATGAGAGAGCTTTGCTCTGAAAAGGCCCCCACTCTCCCTTTCTCACAGATTATCCTTGGGATGGAGTAATAATGCAGGTGAGGGGCACAATGCACTAATTAGAGGGTCTGGAGCCATCTGAGTTAAAGGAAACCTCGGCATGAGGGCAGGAGCTGCAAGCTCCAACTGGCCATTGGAGGGCAAACTGCTCCAAGCATTGCTGTGCTGTTCAGGATCAGCATTACTTACTCTGTCTGCAGCCAGCCTTCTTTCTTCCAAGATTAACCAGGCCAAGCTTCCAAGGGGTTTTAATTGTTTGGAAATTTTGGAAGGGCCTTAACAGGCTTTATTTCAACCAGACAGAAATGTTGGAAAAGGCAGTGAGTGAGGCTGGACATGCTGGGAATGTCCTGCAGCTCCCAGGTCAACGCAGGAATTCCTCTTTTCCCCGACGGCAGAAAAATTACTGCAAAAAAATGACAGTCAAAGCAGGCTGCTGGTGAACGTCAGACTGTTATAAGTAGGGTTTGTGCTTATCCAGGTTTAACTCCTAGTGGAGAAGGCAGCGATTTCTTCTTGGAGAATGGCCATTTTCGTGACTGGTCCATTTTCAGTACAGTAGTTCTGATGGCAGTAAGCAGTATTGAGTAACAAGGAGCAGATACTGGAGCCCATCAGCACGGAGAGGGGCAAGCTGTCAAAGGATGACCTGAAGATCTCTTTATCCCTCTGGTTTTACCCAGCAGCATCTCTCTCCTTCATCTGTCTGCACACATCTCCACTCTTCAATTTCACAGGCTTTTACCATGTATAAGCAGCAAAGTGGCTTCTTGGCAAGTATCTTTGCCTTCCTTTATTTATTGGTCTATCCATCTGCAGATGTGGCCCTCAACAAGCACTTCTTACTTAGCATAATGATAGGACAGAGAAAAGACTGTCATCCTGAAAAATGAGAAATACCCTCATGTACCTCCTTCCTCTGCTCAATAAGCAGAGAAATAACTGGAGCTGAGGTCAGCTACAAAACGAGGAAGCAGGTGGGCCTGTACCTGCTCTCTCCGGCCAGCTGTTACTGCCATCTGAGAGTCCTCAGAGGGAACAAACGGAGCTGCTGTATTTCTCTGTTCCTTGAAGCATCATGGAGCAACCGACTAGCAAAGTTCATCCAAACACCAGTGCTCAAATGGATTGTCATGGAAATATCACAATTCGCAGTCAAAAGGCACAGTGTTGCAACTGGGTTTGACAGGAAGGCTTCTAAGGCAAAGTCAATCTGCGACTGGCTGGCCTGCTATCGTGCCCCTAGTGCAACAAAAAAAAAACAAGCCACAAAACTTTTGAAAGCTGCCACAAAATGACCTTCACCTCTGCTTGGCAGAGCTGGGTAACAAGCCCACCCTGTCCCTGCTAGGAGGGACCAACTCGTCCAGGCTGCGATTCTCTCGGTGACCGTGTGGAGCTGGAGGTGCAAATGTGGCAACGCTTCTTGCAGGCCTGGCCACCTTCCCATTGCTATGAACAGTTCTGCTTGAGTAATCAGCCCGTGAGGGTCCGGCAAACTCCATTGAGCACCAGCTTGGCTTGGCAGGTGGACACCTTGCCTGGGCTGAAATGAGAGGCACTCGTGCGGAGAGGCTGGTGGAAAGAGAAACCAGCTGGCATTCAGGGCAGGGAGAGCAAGCAGAAACCGGGCACCAGGCACAAGGGCAGCAACCGCCTCGTGGCTGAGCCTCTCCTGACCGATCGCAGCTCAAATCCGTCTTTAAATCCCCGCAGCGAGGAGTTCAGGGCCCTGCTAATCCCGTGCTCTCACATCTGCACAGCTCCGTTACGCAGCGTGGAGCAGCTGCTGTCACTGTCATGTATTTAGCATCTACACCTTCACGGTGCTTTTGTTCCTTTTGGCCTGTCCGGCCCTTGGCTGTGTCTGAAGGCTGCACAACAGCAGCACCTGTGTTACATGAGGGAGACTTGCAGTCCACACGAAGCACAGCCTGGGGTGGAGGTGCAAGCTTTCCAGGATGGAGCCCCCAGCCTAGAGGCCAAAGCACCAGATCCCTACCTGCGTGTGAAGATGGCACAATTTGGGCATTAAACACAACCAGACTGCTTGAGCATTGCAGTTTTCAAGCACATCACCTTGTTGCTGTCAGAGTTGCTCAAACCAGGGCAGCAAAAAGGCCATCCTTGCACTGACAACCAGCACAGGGGTCGGCAGCAGGCTCTGAAAAGACAGGAACCATCAGGAGCAATCAGTCAGTCCTGGTTTCTGCTCTCTGCTCCTGTGGAGCAACAAGCTGGACCAAGCCAGCCAGGATGTCTTTCCATTTAACTCTTGCTCCAGCAGGCATGGGAGGTTGGAAGCATCTGATATCCCAGATCACGGCTTCCAGATCATTACACGAATAATACCAGTACTCACAAAGTAATAGTAAAAACATCAGGAAAACCTTGGTTTTCTGACTCCAGTTCCAGGTCAAAAGGCAGTATTATCAGCACTCACACATGAGCTCAGCTCCTTTGACGAAGGAGCAACTGCCTAATCCCTGCCTGGACTCTGTCCTGGGTTTTTAATGCCTGATTAACTACCCCCTGCCAGGATGATTGTGCATCTTTGCATATTTTGGAGCTGTCCGTTTCTATTTATCACTACAGACAAGGAACTGTTTAAACCAACTCTCATTTGCATTGGCAATTTAAAGTACCACGTGTTAGTTTGTAGCTGACTGGTGACTGAAGCATGTGTCAAGGGGCTTTTAGCAAGCTCTGCCACTTCTCAGAGAGCAAACATGAGATGGGACACTCTCACGTAAAGGCAAGGTGTCACTGTGGGGTTTAGCCCTTTTGGAAACACTAAGTGTCACCTCTGCAATTCAGTAAGTTGCCAGAAGTCTCAGTGGAAGTGGTTCAAAAACTGACTCCCCATCAAGGAACACTTCATAGGAAATCATAAAATAGGTCTTTGGTTTTTCATTTTCCAGCAAAACTCAAAATTGATATGGAAAATAGAAAATTTACCACAGAAATCATTTACAAATCAAATTCTACTACTCCTTCTAAGAATAAATCAAAACTGCTTGGAAAAAAACTGAAAACCTTCCTTACCAGCCATAATTACCTGCCTCCTAAATAGTCCACTCTAAGCAGCTGGGTCTCATCATTTACAGGCACTTGCCCAATCTGTATCCCACTCCTAGAGCCAGCATCTTTGTCCTCAGCCAGTGTGAGCCTTCACATCCCCTTCGGGGGGGTCTTCCAGGTCATCTGAGCTCTCTCTTCTCCTAGAAGTCACCAGCTCATTGTAACGGAGCACAAACTGCACCAGCTTTTACTATTCCCCTCCTGACTGGGCCCTGATCATGCTGGTGCTGATTCAAAGCTGCTCCTCTTCAAGACCAGCCCATGCTGGGCTTCTCCCTAGGGCCAGCATAACTGGGATGCAATGACTCTGGAGAACAGCAGCAGCTCTGTTAGACAGAGATAAGGACCTTAACTAGAGGACAACCAACAGATCCACAGCCCCTCTGACACAAGACACCCAGACAGTCCAAGGTTCAGAGCTGTGAGCAATACCTACCGCCTTAGGCTGCATTCCCCACAGCCCTCTCCAGTTTTCCCATCTCATCAGTACCATATTTAAGCACATAATTTTTGTTTTGTCCAAGGCATTTCAGCGCAGAACAACAGGGTGTGCAGCTCAGGTGGTGTGGGATGGAGCAGGAGAACACAAACCCTGAAAGACACCCATGCTTTGGGGCAGCAGCGTGGAAATCTTCACACAACAGCTCATCAGGTGATGATGCACCTCCAGCAGGTCCACCTCGTTGCAGCTACCAGAAAAGGCTCGCTGTGTGTTAAGGCAATTCTGCCCACACACTGCCCCGAGCCTCTGGCATAATTTTCTTCCTTCCTGTGTTTTTGCGTGTGTCTGTAATTATTGAGTATGTTCAGAGAGAGATGGGATTTCTGTTCCCTGGAAGCCCATCTGCTCCCACTGTTTATTTCCTGCAGTCGTCACAGTTGTAATGAATTCCAGCGTCACAACCGCACTGATGTCTCTTCCCATGGGGAACGTGCAGGGAAACCACCCTGCTCTAGAAAGGAGGCCTGCAGTGCCCAAAGGACACTAAAGACATGGGAAAGAGCAGAAGGCGGTCCCGTCTTTCACGAGGCTCCCACCAATGAAACAAAATCTGGGAACCAGGGAGGAGATCTGTCCTGTGCTGGGACACTGCATGCTGCCAGTCCTCCAGAGCCACCTTCCTACTGGGCTCACTGATGAGGCTGGACCATGAATTTGTGCTGGGCTTGGTGCTGATGCAACCAGTCCTAGTAGCCAGAGAGAGCCACAGGAATCAGCTGGAGGGGAAATCTAGCAAAGGGCTTTCAAAGGCTCAAGAGCTCTGAGGTGGATCTACCCATGCTGTCCCGCTAAATTGGCCACCGGTAGCCTCCGACTTGGCTCTGCAATTAATCTCAGCTCCTCTGGGGAGTCCCCAGGTGGTTTCTGCAGTAGTTGGGTCCCTGTTCAGCAGGGAGCTGGCCCTGGCCCTGCTCCCTGCTTGTCCCCCTGCCCTCTAGGCTCAGTCCCCTCCAGCAGCTCTCTGCTGGGCTCCCAGGGAAGGCAAACCTCTCCACCCTTCTGAGCCAGGCTGCTACAGCGCCAATAAACACCATCCTACCAGGACAGAATCCCAACTGGAGGCACTGCAGACTACAGACACTTTCAGATGGTCAGAAAAGCCAAATTTCCCAAGGGAACTAATCCTAACACTAGTGCACATGCTGTGGGGTAGACTGCAGGGCGGACTCAAAAGAGCAGAGAAAGCAATTCTCCCCAGGTCTGTCCACAGGCTTTCAAATTAACCACACACATCTGGTTTCCACCTGTTCTGCATTCCCCTTTCCTGCCCATGGCACGCCTTGAACGTCTGTGCAAGCTTTGCAGGGCTCCCAGCAAATAAAACAGAGCCGCACTCCCCCTTCTCCCCAGCTCAGTGCCTGGCTCCCTGTTGGCTGGCTCCAAGGGGACTGGGGTTTGTCCCCAGCTTCCTCATGCCCTGCAGAAGTGACGCCTTTGTAGCAGATGCCCTTTCCTTCCTCAAATGTCCCAGAGACACAGTGGCAGCCCAGACATACCAGCAGATCTGGGGCACCCAAAACCCTGTGTAAAGCACACTGGCTGTCCAACGCTACCCAGAGGACTCACACAGGAGGGAGAACATTTTCCATTTCCCTTCTGCTTTCTCCTGGAGTGCTGAGTTGATAGTGTTTAGTGAAAAACGCCCTGGAAGAGAGACAGTAGCGGTCTCCTTCCTGCTGAACTGGGCTGTCTCTGGACAGGTCCACATGATCAAAGGAGCACAGGAGCTTACCCTAAATGAAACATGGCTTTAGGGATGATTTGCTGTCTGGAAGAGCGATGGAAGACCTGATGCTCCCTGGGAGGAAGAACTCAGTCATGATGCAGACTGGCAGGAAGAGCAAGCGCAGAGCACAGGAGTGGATAGACAGTAAGAGAGCAAAATGCAGAAAACAAGGCAAAGGCACAAAAGGCAGAGGATCATCATCAGTTTCACCTGAAGTCCACAGAAACACCAGCAGCTCTAATGGGCTTTGGGTCATTTAGGAGGAGGTAAAACAAAATAATGAATTAGTTTGTTTTCTTTGCTCTCTCTCTAAGCAGCACTGCTAAATTCAACCCAGCTGGTGCCAGAGCACAACCGTGCGTGTGCCCGGCTTTCTTCTCAGTTGCGAGCTTCCTCATTTCAAGATTATACATCTTAATTTCTCTGCTTTTCCAGAACAAAGACAGCACTGTTTTGTTACCATACAGCTACTTACTCAGTGCTGAACCAT
This sequence comes from Aythya marila, assembly GCF_965140915.1. Classification (NCBI taxonomy): domain Eukaryota; kingdom Metazoa; phylum Chordata; class Aves; order Anseriformes; family Anatidae; genus Aythya; species Aythya marila. Next base: position 14,762,410 of record NC_139051.1, read on the forward strand.
GCAAGGAAGCCTAGGATGTTAGAAAAAGTCTGAATGAAGGATTTGATCAGAGTGAGGGAAAGAGGGAAAGGGGAATACAGATGAGATTTGTGTTGCTACCGCACATAGTTATCAGGAACAGTGGGGACACTTGAGCTGCATTGCAAAAGGTCACAATAAGGCCCTTAACCACCGAATTCTTGGCTGATAGAGGTTAATACAAATCTAAATTCAGACTTTGGAGCTAGCAAGGAGGTTCATGCTTGCTAAAGGTGCAGATCCTATACTGGGCTCATTTCCTAATTTCCTTATCTGTACATTCCTTACAAAGAACCATTCACAGGGGTAATACCCACGGCCCAGCTTGTTTGGTTCAGCAGCTTCTGACTTGCTGCCTGTGGACCTATGTAAATAGGCAGCGAGCTCAGTGGGGCTCCAAGGAACAAAATATAGGATTTTTGGCCTTTTATTTCTACAGGCTGCATCACTACTCGCTTCGAGTAGCCTGAGCTTGCCAAATCGGGGCTGACCCATTTCTGCCTGTGGCATTAAGGGCACCTCTTCCACTAATCCCGTGTGCCAGGGAGGTACGGTTGGTATTACTTGTCCCTGGGACAGCAGTCTAGGGATTTGCTGAGTGCCACACATCACATCCTTTAATTCGGGGTCAGCCAAGGATAAGCCAAGGACCTAGGGCAATGCGTGATGCCTTACAATTTACTGCTGGGTGGGTGCTGTGTTGTCAGAAACGCAGCTCCATCCTTCAGATGAGAAGCCAAGCCTGAACTGTCCATGGCTGTATTTCTTCCAGATCTGGGACATCTGCATTTCTCCTTTCTGAAGCCCAATGGGACTTTGGAAGGCTGAAACTAACAGAGGTCTGAAAAAAATGTAATGAAGTATATACGTGACCACGAAATCAGAAACAACCCAGTCAGAAAACAGAAAGGAGCCCATTTCTCTGCAAAACGCCCAGAAGTTTTCAGCAGGGTGCCAGGGAGGGCTCGGCGTGCCGGGGTGGAGGAGGGAGGTGATGGGCAGTGACATTCACACTCGGGAGATCGCCGCTGCCACCTCCATCCCCAGCACCGCTTGCCTCGGCCAAGGAAACATTTTCGCATTGCTCTGGCTCGCTCACGCATCAGTTGGCAGCGGGCTGGCTGACCTTTCCTCACGTGGCTGTTGCTGAATGCACGGCCAGCATGCCCTGTACCTCCCTGTCCAGAACGTAGCTGTTCTCCTGGTGGGGGAGGCAGCCCCTTCCCGCAGCTCAGCCCGACCGCCTCGTGCCCTGCCAGCCTCGCTCTGCCTGCTGGCTGCAAAAGGGAAATCAGGAGCAGATTTGCAAATGCTTTAAAACTTCCTCTTAACCACCCAGTGCCATTTCTAGCTCAGCAACGTGCTTTCAGCTTCCGTGAAAACAGAGTCAAGGGGAATTTGGTCGTTAACGTAAACCGTACCTTTTCGCAGCAAAGCACAGCAAGCCTCTGGGGCTCGCACCAGGACTACAAAGCTTTGTTTGTGTGCTGCACGGCCAGGAAGAATTATCCCGTCTGACTTCCCGTATATCCCAGCCTACTCATTTTCATGCAGTTACCCTGTATTAAGCTTAATTACCCCAGTATTAAGATTAATGGCTTGTGTTGATTAAAGCCTATCCTGAAAGAGAGGCTATTACAGCATCTGAGACAAAGAAGCCTCTGCTGGGGGCGATTTGTCCCCAGGGCTCACCATCCCTGCTGTCAAAACCTCAGGCCCTGTTGAACTTCCTCAGCTTCACTGCAGCCAGGGATGCTCGCTCTGCATCACCTCACAGATGAGGGAACCTTGGTGTATCTGGGGTTTTCTCTCTGGGAAAGTACTTGGGCACAAACATCAAATAGGTTCCCACTTCTCCTTGTCTCGCTAAACAGGCCTCTTACCTCTTGACACATATTTTCTCTCTCTCTCTCTTTGTGGCTCTGTGCAGTACTTTCTCCTCCTTTCCAAAAAATATTTTTAAACCCCAGAAAAAGCCCTGCACCTGTGCCTGCCAGTGGTGCGAGGTCTTGGGGTGCTGCAGGCCCTGGCCTCACCAGGTACACCAAGGGGGAACGTCCTGCTCTAACCAGCAGCAGCACCTCTCCCAAGTGAGGTAGGTTAAACCAGAACCGAGGCTGATAACAAGCAAAAACACACCAACCGGATTCTCTTTTCCTTCTGTTACACAGGCACCCGGGAAGCTTTTCCACAATGGAAACATAATCCTTCAGCACTTGCTGTCATCCTGTTGGGCTGGTATTAGGTGGGGAACATGGTTTGGAAGCTGCCTCCAACTTTATTTCTGCACCAGATTCTCTTCCTTGTGGCTCAGTAGACAAGTGCAGATATCACATTCCTGTATTTCTTAGGGAAACAGCTTCACTTTCTGCCATGGTGCTAAGCACCACATGGCCTATTTTACATGACTTTTAATCCCCTTACCATCTTGTGATCGTTAACAGGTGTGCATTGATGCTAGGTGATCCCCTGGCGTTGCAGTTCCACATGCTCTCTAGCTGCGGTGGAAACCACTTCTCCCCTCCTGCCATCTGGGTTTCCATGGGTGTATTTTGCCCTTTGCTCCAAGAACGATAGCTCCGGTGAGTGAAAAAGGCCTCTCCTAGGTGACACCATCGTCCTCGCTGGAGACCTGGCAGTTCAGACAATTTGTCCTGGCAAGCCATCGGAGCAGGATAACTGAGCGTAGCTCGACCAGAAAGATGCACTTTTGTCTTGTCAGTGTTCTGACCTGCTGTCTTGTGCCAAGACTCCAGGGTCACTTTAGAGGGGATAAATAAAAATAAAAATCACTAATTGTTTTTTTCTGCCACCATTCTTCTTTTCCCTGGCCTGCCCAGGTGCAAGATAACTTTATTCTTCTTGCTCTAGTTTTCCAGTTTTTCTAGTTTTCTGCCATTTGCTTTTCCATTTGCTCTAAAGTGAGCAGAGCTCCAAGCCAGCTGAGGCCATTCAATGGCACAAGAAACATATTTAAGTCTGGCAAACCAGCAAATATCTTGAAAGCATGCAGAAAGGAAGATGGGGTGTCTTCCTCTGGGCTTGTGCACAGCTCTGTTGTGGAGCTTCAGCCTGCCCAGCAAAGCCTCCTCGGGTTCGCTCCAGCCATGAGCTAATTGAGACCAGGTTTAACAGAGTCCCTAACAAAAGAAAGAAACCAGCTCTCTGAAAGTAAACCAGTCTCAAACCTCGTTACAAGTCCTCACTTAACCATTAGGCTTGCTTAACTCTACCTCAAGGATGAGATTGTCTGGACCAGATAATCTCCTTACCTGATCGCATTTTAATGTCAAAATAATACTCCTTTATGACAATGGCATAAAGGGATCCTTGTTCTCTTGGAGTCATGGCTCACAGCCTGCCTGTGAGCTGCCCAGTGCCCTGGGGTGGGTGCCACCACCTCTCCCCTGGGCTATTTAGACTGAGGGTGGCTGGAAGCGCTTTCAACTTGTGGCAGCAGTCTTGCTGCTTTGTTAATAAAAGGGAAATTTTCTTTTTCTACTTAACCAACAAGGTGCCACAGGTATCAAAATCGTGGAGCAGAAGCAGCATCCCTGGCTCTTTGCAAAAATCCCAGCTTCTTAGAGCTGGCACCCAAAAGGTGCACTACCTGGGGACTGGGGGCTTCCTGCTCTCCTGCATCCCTCTGCTCCTTGTCAGATTCTGTTTTCCACTCTCAGTCTGGCAAGAGCATCCATAAGGGTAAATAAATCAACCTTTGTGAAACACTTTGAGATCCTGAGATAGGAGGGGCTATAAAATCACCCAGAACTATTGATGCCTTACATTATTCATTGAAGCTGCTGTCATGCACTTAGCCTGCAGCTCCCGGAGCACTTTGGACAGCAAAGAAAAGCACCACGGCTGGGCAGGCACTCAAGCTCTGCAGCGAGGTGACCCCAGCAGGCTACACAAGGCCACCTTCACAAGGAGTTCTGCTTCAAGCACCGGGTAAATGCCTCCTGAGATGCTTTAGGATGTGGCAGGTGGGGCAGGGAAGGGTGGCACCCGCAAGTGGGGGGCATTGCTCCTGCCGCATCCTGCCACAAGGGCTGAGCCCTGCCCATGCAGCCCAGTTTCCAGCCTGGGCTCTGCAGGGACAGGCTCGTCCTGGGCTCGAGGTCAGGAGGGCAGCGCAGCACCCATGACCCCTTCAGCCGCCGGCTGAACCTTCCCCAGCAGGAGGCTCCGCAGGCAGCCGGGATCTTTTTTCTCTGCATTATGGCTTTAATCAAAGCACAAAAGCCGTATGTTTAAGTGGGTTTAAATGGTTAAAGGCACTTGTTCCTCTAAAAAGGGAATGAAATTGCTATTGACACCTCCATAAAAGAGAGGCTTTTCAGGCACAGTAAGAGAGCGAGTCCTCCTCGCTCTGCATGCCTGCAGTTAGATCTGCAGCCTCCTCCCTTTCCCTCATTACTGGGGTAGGTGCTGCTCTCCACAAAGGGAGAGAAACTTAATGGCCTCATTGGTGGCTTGATGAACAATTAATGCTGCCGCATTAATCGGGAGGTTAACTAAGGCCTGGAGAGAGCCCATCTTTAATGCAGAAAAGCCTCCATCATTGGGCACTAACACAGGGCATGGGGTCAGGGAGATGCACGCTGACCTCAGCATGCACTGCACCATCCAGAGGGTATGAATAAGGAGATGCTACAGTGGCACCCTTGCTCAGCACCATGCTTTGGGAGATTTTTTTAACAGCTTCCTTCACTCACCTAACCAGGGGGTGTGGGATGGGAGATGGGGATCCTGAAAACCAAAGACCAATTTGTGAAACCCCCTGGGCATGATGGCAGAGGTTTCACTGCGTGCTGCTGCTGGCCATGACCACCTCTGTCCCCACTATATGAAGAGGGGGCTGCTGGAGATGCTCTTTAAAAGTGAAGCCTTTCTCTGGCTTTATCCAGTACCTCCTAGAACGGGCCTTTGCTGCTGTGCTGTAAGACAAATAAATAGTATCACACATGACTCACTGATTGCACTTGTGAAACATGAGGAAAGAAGGTAACAGCCAAACACACTTAAACACATTGGCCTGATTGATGTTTTTAAGAAGGCAACATCAAGGCAGTGCCCATAGGAGCCTTCTCAGATAAATGCTAAGCATGTCACTGAAAATATCATCTGTTCAGATTAATCATCCTCCATTCACCCTGGGGAAGGGGAAAGGGAAAGAAAGGGAAAAGGGAAAAAAAGGAAAGGAAAGGAAAGGAAAGGAAAGGAAAGGAAAGGAAAGGAAAGGAAAGGAAAGGAAAGGAAAGGAAAGGAAAGGAAAGGAAAGGAAAGGAAAGGAAAGGAAAGGAAAGGAAAGGAAAGGAAAGGAAAGGAAAGGAAAGGAAAGGAAAGGAAAGGAAAGGAAAGGAAAGGAAAGGAAAGGAAAGGAAAGGAAAGGAAAGGAAAGGAAAGGAAAGGAAAGGAAAGGAAAGGAAAGGAAAGGAAAGGAAAGGAAAGGAAAGGAAAGGAAAGGGAAAGGAAAGGAAAAAAACTTTCTGGCTGAAACATTTGGTTCTTGCTCAAGAATCTGGTCTGAATTTTATGAAGGTTTCCTGGAAGCGGAGATCAAGGGGCTGGTTTGGGGCTCCGAAAAGGCCCTCTGGCAGGATGAAGAAGAGAAAACTGCCAGAGACCGAGACTGATACTTTGTCATTCGTTTATTGGGAACACTGCACAGGACTGTTCCTGCTAATTAAAACCAGCGGTGAACAAAGCCAGTTTGCAGAGACTGGGCTTTGGCCAAATGTTTGTGTGTGGATGAGGAAATGAGATCATAAAAGTCACGACCGGCCTCCAAGCTCAGGGTTTATAATTGCCTCTCACACCTTGCTTCCCAGCCCTCCAACTACCACATTTCGTAATAAAATTGGGACTGGGGCTCCTCACCTCTATTTTGAGCTGGCATCCTGGAGCACATGCGGAGAGTGGAAAGGGACCAAGAAAATCCCCGCGCTGGGACTTCCCTTGGTACAAACCAATTAAGAACGCCCTGAGGTTGGCCCCCATCCATCTGGACGTGGCTTCTGTAGTTGTGACTTTTATGCTCTGCGATTTTCCTCAGGTAAAAATGTGTGCTGCTGTGAGCTTAACTAAAACACGTATTGCGTGCCACATTATTAGAAAGGACTTGGCTTGTAATTTGGAGAAGAGCCACCCTGTTCAGCACAGAGCCAAAGGGATGGCTGAAGCACCCCATGCCACCCATCTCTGTGATGGGGTCTCCATGATCATCTCCAACACTGCTGGTGGACAACAGGCAGAGAGACTGATGAGTTTCTCCCCCAAAACTGAACTTGTCAGGGTATCTTTCATCAATGAGGTAGAGCTAGTGGGCTGATGTGAGCAACATCACAGAACTGCTGCCTACTTAAATACAGATATACATAGGGAAAAAAAATACACCCTGCCTTCAGCAGGCCCCGTGATTTAAGTCACAATACTCCTACTGGCATGTCCACCCCAGTAAATTTACAGTCCCAAGTGTCCCGATATAATGATACCACCGGGTTACAGCAGTGTGAATGCACAGCATCACTCACACCCCAAAGTAAGCAATGCGCCCACGTGCCAGGACTACACCAGATATGGAGGTTTCACTCCACCAGTGTGATTTTGCTGGGAAATTTCTGAGACATGGACTACAATAACTTTTTTTTTTTTTTCTCTGGGTCTAATGTAGCGCCTGTCTGGTAACATGCAGCTGTACCCAAGCCACTTCTGAGAAAAGGCATCCAACAGAAAGAACAGGAATGGAAAGCCAATGATTAAGACAACTCATCTCTTCTAATGAGACATTTTCTTGTGTTTTCTTCTCAAAGGACAGAATCAAAGCCTAAATTAACTAATTCCCTCCAACCATATACCAACTAATCGCACCGGCTTTGCTTCCCTAGCTTACTCCATCCATCTAAGTGCTATTTACCCTAAAAGTGCCCTAAAAGTTGGCTTGTATGTAGGGAGAGTTTTTTTTTTTTTTCATTTCCAGAGGAAAGCTGCATCCTTCAGCAAGGCATTGCTTTACCTTAGCTGCCTCACAGTCTGATCTCCCAGCTCTTTTCTCCAGAAAACAGCAATGTTTGAGCAGAAAATCCATTGGACAACATCCCAGCTGAACACCTGGCATTGTACAAGGTTATGTTGCTTTCTGCTCGTGATAGAAAAAATCATAGATGCAAAACATCCCCAGAACAACAGCCAGCAACAAGCATCGTGCTATGGAGCAGTGGGGAAATTTTTTACATTTCTTGTTCTGTTATGCTGTCAAGAAGTCTGGAGTCTTAGAGGTGACTTTCTGATGGGCCAAGGGAGTCTAACCCACGTACTGACACATCTCTATTGCAAAGGCCAGGAAAGATCCTCCTTGATGGCTGCAGAAGCCCACCTGAGCCCTGCATCTTCAGAAGAGCTTCTTCCTGCTCCCACAGAGCCTGGCCTGACCCCTGCAGGGATGCCCACATCGTTCTCCACCAGCTCTCCCACCACCCCGTCCGGTGTTCTGTATGGACCTGTGTTTCTGCTGGGATCATGAACCAAGAGAAACGGCCCTTTCTTTAATATCTTGCCTCTTTTCAGGGCACTGAGAGAGGACCAGAGAGGACAGTGCTGTGTCCTCTTCCAACACCACCCTGGGTCACCAGGGCTGCATGCCCTGCGCCTGACGTGCAGACACCCACCCAGCCCCACGGCAGGTGGGGACTGCACTTCAGAGGACCAGAGATCACAGCATCCTGGAACCATTCAGGTTGGAAAAGACCTCTAAGACCACCTGGTCCAACCTTAAACCTAGCACTGCCAAGCTCACCATTAGGCCACAGCACTAAGCACCACATCCACATGCCTTCTGAAGACCTCAAAAGTGACAGAATTGGGCTGGAGCAGGGAAGAAAAGAAAACTGAGGATGAGCAAGGGGAAGGGTGAGATGGAGGGGAAGGACTGGAGAGCCCAGAGAAAGATTCAAACAGGTCCTAGACCAGCTCTGTTCTGAGGCCTCACCACTGGCATCGGGATCATCTTCCCAAAGGAAAAGAGCAAAGTTCTGCAGGGGGTACTTCTGGCACAGCGCCTGCCCTGCCCTGTGTGCACGGTGCTGCACTCCTCCTCCAGAAATGCAGCGAGCCGGGGGAGGTGAGAAGGTTTCCCAAGGCAAGAGGTACTGAGAGACACAATAAGGAAAAAGCATGAAGGCACAGACAAAACAGTCCTTGTGCTTCATCTCACAACTCCAGACCATCCAGCCAGAAGAAACAAAGTTATCTCCTCCCCAGCTTCCGCTGTGCCTCCTGCGTTGCCTTTCCCCTTGCTGGATTCAACATAGCTGCCACGCAATGTGGGAGAAAAGTCACCCACACTGCTGAAGCTCCCCAGCGTGGTCATTTCTCCCCCTCACAACCCTCCCTGCTCCTCCACAGAGCTCTGCCACCAACCTGGGTCTCCATTAACACCATCCCAAGCCACAGGCCAAAGAGCCATGTTCCTCTCTTGCAGTTCCTCCCTTGCCAACAGCACTGGCCAAACCCACTTGCTGCACACGGCGGCTGCTGCCAAAAAAGTTCACCTCCAACATTGCTTGCTCAACATCTGGGTATGTTTAGGAGGTTTCTTCAGTGCTGGAAACCTGAAGGAGACAGGTTTCCTTCCCTGGGGCCAGGGCAGTACTGCCCAGAGCTATCGCTGCTTAAATGTCACTTTCCTCAGTGAAATTCCCCCAGCTGCAAGGACACTTTCTGGAAAAAATCTTCCAGGAGAGAAATTGTTCTTGTATGGGGAGCTCCTAGGAGCAAAGATTGTCTTTTTGTGACCATGAATGACTTCTGTTGCTCTGGGAAGTAATCATTACTAGGAACAGCGACATTTCTGTGGGGCTAGAAGGGTGGAAAGAGACACAAAGGAGGAATAAAAGGTATCTCCAGTTCCTCTGCTGTTTGTGAGGCTCCTATTTAGCTCGCATCTAAGTCTGTTCAAAAATGAGGTCAACCTCTGTATAGTTCCAGCTGCCTTCAGCAGGAATAGATGAAAGACAGCACTGAGTCCTTCCAAAGCCTCCCCAGACATGCTGGTGGGACCCCCTGGCAGGCGGTGGAGGTGGACAGCTCTGGTGTCACATCCTGCCCAGCGAGCAGCTGCTGACCCCAGGACAGTAGCACCAGCGTGGGTCCAAGGTACGAGACTCACGAGGTTTCAGTGAGAGCAGCAGCACTGGAAACCCAGCTTTCTGCAAAGTCAGTCCCAGTACTAAAAAGTTCTCATTAATGTTGTTGGCAGTCACATTTCTCAAAGCGTGACTCACGCAGGGTCAGGTGGTAGCTACAGGTAAGACCTAGAAACAGGTTGAGGTGCCCTGACCTTCAGAGCCAAGTGCTGGCTACTCACCCGTGCCTGTCAGACTGGGCAAGGAAGCTGCAGAGCTCTGGAGTCACGGCCAGGTTTCACAACCCTCCAGCTTGGAGCTTGGAAAAAGAAAGTATCATTAAGGACAATTAAAAAGAAAGAGAAACCTCCACAGCACTGGGGACAAGAGTATCTCATGACAAAGTAGAAAGGTGCTAAAAAATCTACACAGGTGGCTCTACAAAAATGGTGAGAGAGAAAAGAAGAAAAAGGAGGAAATGTAATTGAAAGAGCCCCTCTCACACTAATGTCATTCTTGACATTTGAGCAAGTAATTTTAAAGAAGACTAAAATAATATTTACATAAAGGGTTTAATCACTGGATTTTGAAGACAGCTCTGTTAGATCCTCTCCAGGGAACTGACGAATTACGGGCTAATTAGCTGTGTTTGCCAAAATCATTTTGCTTTATTTTGTTATTATTTGCTGCACACTTCTTGAACGGGCTGGGGCCTCTCTGTGCACGATGCTCTGCAGACAGAGTGAGCCACAGCTCTGGCCTCCAGCTGTCTGCTGGAGTGAGTGTTTTCACCGGGTGCAGCAGCCAAGCACAGCACAAATCCCATTCTGGAGGTGAGCTCACCCTCAGCGCATGCCAGCTCTGCTCACCAGTCTTACACCCCAAACACAGGTCGTGCTTTGCACAACGCTGGTTTGCCCGGTTAATTGGAAAAAAAAAACAACAGTGGGCTGACCTGAAACGTGAGTGCAAATCAAATCTTGATTCCAGACTTAAAACCATCGTCTTGTTAGCTCTTGGTTTTGTGCACCATCTCCTGCTTCTACTCAAATGTGAAAATCGACACAAGAAGCATGGAAAGTTTGGTGGGACAGGAGGCATGGCTCAGCGGCCAGCCTAGACCATCCACCGGGGCTGGCAAGGGCCACGTCTGCTCATTCCAAAGTCCTGCCTCAGTGGCACCCCAGGGACCACAGAAAACAGCAGCTCTGCCTCAAATCCATCCCTGTGGTGATGTCCCTGATATCACAGATTTCATTGATGGGAAAGAGGTGAAAGGGAGGGAGGGAAGTGAGAAAGTAGGTGCTGGGAATAAAGAGCTCCTCTGTGCTGGGCAAGCCTCAGTTCTTGAGATAATTGGAGGGCATTCCCAGACATTTAGCAAGTGATCAGTTTACTTTCATCATCAAACCTCACTTCAGGTTCAAATCTCTCCAAAGCCAGTTGCCTGCCAATCTGCAATGCTTACTATATGATTACTCCGGATAATCTGCCTTTACAATATGCGCTGCACCTTCTTTGGCTCTATGGAAATCCATAAATCAGGTGAATAAAGGAGTGGGGGACAGCGTGCTCGCAAGGATGACAGCACAGGGAGAAATGACCAAGTGTAACCTTATTTTCAATACAGTCGAGTTCTAAAACCCACTGGGAAGAAGCTGACAGATATTTTCCAGGTACAGAAATATCACTTGCCTGAAGCTAAGTATTGATTCAAGGCCATATCCTTGCAGAGAGGTTATAAAGCTAAAGATGTGATACTGGGGGAGCAAATGCACAGGTGATTTAGGAAAAAAAGTCTGTGTGCTAAGTACTAATTGTAAATAAACCAATACTTGCATTAATTCTAGCAGAAATGCACTGAATTTCTAGAATTCAATTCTAGCACAAGATCCACTACGAGAGTATCAGCAATAAAAGTAGCTTTCTACCTCTTCACAATCTAGCTGATCATTAAAAAGCATTCAGGCATTTGTGAAAATGTCCAGAATTTTCACAAGACCTCCTTAATGTTGACCAAACACTTCTTTCTCCAATGATCTTTCCTAGAAGCCTGTAACTTATTAATGTTTTTTGTTGGTCCTTCAACTCTAGGTTTAAGGCTTTGATTCATGGAGCAGAAACAATGCCATGTGATCTCACCAGCCACCCACTCTTCCAACTGCAGAAAATAACCATAATTAAACAAAACTTTGGGTGTAAATCACCCCAACTGCTGAGAAAATGTTAACTAGGAGCACAGCTGCAAAAACTGGGACCAGGTTTTGAACAAACAAGTGTGTCTCACTAAAACAAAACAAAAAAAGAGATCTTACAGCATGGAACAAATGGCTACCACTTTTTTATAGCTTTGAGGCCTTTTATGAATATCCATAGAGATGCTAGATTATCATGGGACACCCAGCTTATGGAAATCAGTGTAGCTGCTTCCAATTGGATGGAGCTAAATGGATTCCTAACTGGATAGTAAGCACAGGCTTTTAGAATAATTCTTTGCTGCTCACACACATGCTGAATTTCAGTAAAACTTTACACAATGGGAAGAACACCCTATTGAATATTAAACTGAACTAACATAAGTAATAAACTGAACTAACATAACTGAACTCACATAAAACATGTACATCAAAGGGGCTAGAGAAATACATCGCTTGCACTTAATTACAATCACTAATAAAGGCTGCAGAATTGGACTGCAAACACAAATGAGAAATTTGAAGAGATGATCTTATGCACTCTTGAAGTATGTTTGTACTATCCAGGAACTCGTAGCTCTCCATCACTTACTGGATGCACTTTCTGGTACAGGAGGACAGGCTAGGGAGGAGAGAAGTACCAAGAGCCCATTTTAGCACTTGGGATAAAGGGACAAAAAAACAGCTCCTAAAGCCGGAAGACGAGAGTTGGATTTTTCCCAACAACCTTGAGAATATAAAATGCCCAGTGCCCACTGGGACGGACTGGTGCACGTATGCCCAGATCCTGTTGGCTCCCTCAGAAACTCGAGTCTTTGTCAGATGCTGTATTTCTGGCCCCTAACCCGCAAAGCCCCGCTGAGTCCACAGACAAGCTCTGTTCATGCCGGGAGGATCCTTCTCTCGTGCGTATCCCAGGCTCCAGGCACTTCCCACCTTTCTGTTGCCCACACGACACTGCGGAGAGCTTTCTCAGGGAACTGTGCGCTCAAGGACTGGGAAACCGAGCAAGCAAAAATACTTTGATCGTTTTATTAGGGTACAACCTACGGTGCTTCCTTAGGCCGAAACAGGGACAGGAAATACAGACGTGACTTCTGTGAGCCTTCTCCCTGTGTTACCGTCTGAAAGGACGGAACTCTGCCTCTTAGCTCGCTGGAGATGCCTGAGGCTCGCCAAGCTCTTTCCTGTAAGATATAAACAAACTGGCAGCCAAGAAGATTCTCCCTCCAGGCTGTCCGTATGCTTTTCCTTTGACCTGGTCACTTCTTTCCTGCTCAGCTGCTCCCCGTGGGAATGCGCTCCCAAGCACTCCTCTCTCATTTTCTTCTAGCTTAACCCTGCTGAAAAAATCAAGACTGCTTGCTCTCCTCTGATGTCGCTCTCAACAAAAAAAGGGTTAGAAACACCCATGGGTGATACTCTCATTCCTTTTTTTTTTTTTTTTTCATAGCTGAAGGATGTGCCCCACAAACATGACATGCTTCAAGTGCAAACCAAGGCATCCTCCAGCTGCTTCACTTTGGGCGTTAGGAGAGGAGTGGGGGCTTGGGTTCGTGTCTATGCTCTCCCTGCTCCCCCTAAAAGACAGTAACACATTTTTTAGCATGAGATCTGCAGGCAAAAATGAGGGAAGGGACCAAGGCCTTGCCTCCCCTGTCTCCAGTTTCCACAAGCCCTGCCAAGCCAGGCACAGTGGTGCTGGCTGACACCTTAGGTGCCAAGATGTGACCAAACAGTGGGTGTTTGGGAGGAACTCAGCACCGCTAAGGGGGAGCCAAAGCTTGGGCAGGTTTGGTTACAAAAGGCAAGGCTGGAAAGAAAGGCTTTGAAAGTTCCCCAAAATCTCCAAAAGAGCCCACAGACAAGTTTGTTCATTGGCATGACGAGCAGACATGGTGGAAAAGGAGGGGTTATTTGGCTCTCTGTTCCAAGGAAGGGTCCCAAGTAGATCTCTCCGAGTCTGGTGGATGCACATCAAGACCAGCTCAGTTAGGAGGAAACTTAGGAGGATCCCAAGACATTTTTCAGAGCTCTCCTTTTCTGTTAGTTCCTCATCCTGCAAGCCTGAAGAAAGCATGGCTACAAACCCCACAGCTGTCAGTGGGCCCAGTGCCTAATTATGTAGGCAAAAGCAAAGCAGATGGACAAGGAAATGAGACTCCAAGAAGGCAGAAATGCTGGACAGCTTGCCACTTAATTGAGCTGCATCTCCAGGTCTCCTGCCTCACTCCTGGCAGAAACATAGTGGACAGCATGAGGTCTCCAACTGTCCCTGCAGAAAGGGGACAGTCCCTTGGGACCATGGGGACAGCCCCAGTGACAGACAGAAGGTGGCACTTGCGTGCATGGTGCCAGCTTGTGGCTGCCACGATGTGCATCAAGAGCTGCTACACTCGTGTCACTGCTCCCAGCCCAAATCCCTTGTCTTTTCCACTAGATCTGCTCTCATTCTGATGCCCAGGGTGCTCCTCCTCCTGTATGCCCTGCTCCCATCCTCCCGGTCCTGAAGGCCACCAGAATGTCCCAAAAGGGACATCCCTTGAGCACTCAGGAAGAGGAGTCTATGCCAAGGTTGGCTCTGTGCCCCAGCTCACAGCCTGGCTGAGTGTGTGGCTTGTGGCAGATCCAGACCCTGGGCTGCAAATCCCCTGCAAAGAAGGCAGGTCTGTACCACGGGGCTGGCAACACCCCTCTCTGGGAGGCTGTTTCACCCCATTGTCACTCTGACAGGAGGAGAAGGGTCCTACCTGACCATCCGTCAGCCCAGTTGGCCCCAGCACAATGCACGCACTGTCCCCACTGCCAGTTTGTCGACAACAGAGCAAAGCCGATGGACTTGATTATTTCACAAGTAATTAACTGGGCAGCCTCCCCCGAGCCTCTTCTGTTGCTTCCTGGGTACATCCCTGAAATTAACCTCAGAGCTAATGAAGCCAATTATCAACAGCAGACGTGGTCTCCCTCTAATTATTTTCACTGGAAAGGTCACCCAAAGCAGCGCATTGTGAAACCCAGCTAATTGCATTGTCTGCTCACAATGCGAGCCGGCTCCTGCGGGGCTCTGGCACGAGCAGAGGGGAGGCTCATGTGCCATCACCCAACAATTGGAGCCTCCAGCTGGGGAAAAAGAGGCTCTGGGAGAGGACCCCGCTGCCAGAGTCTCCTTGCCACCAACATCGCTTGCAGATCCAGGTCCGGCTGCTGGCTTCTCCCCGTCCTTTCAGACATGGCTAGCCCAGCAGTAAAGGCAGAAGGTTAGATGAAGGTGCCAAGCTATTTGGGTATCAGAAGAAAAAGATGTTGCTCTTTGGAAGCTGTTTTGTTTTCATACTTTTTGTTTTGAAAAAAATAAATAATAAAAGGACAGGAACTTTGGTTGGAAAAATCCAAACACACAGCCAATCGTTGCAACATTTAGTGGCATGTGGTCAGTAGTGTCATCTACAGAAGCATCCAGTGAGGATGCTGCCCCATTTCTGAATAAACAGTGGGGAAAAAAACAAATCCTAGTATTTTTTGAAAATGTTCTATAAACACCATGGTCAGAGCAAAGCAAAGGGATGGCACAGAGCCTTTTAAATTTCACGTTTCTGGTAAGAGCCACCAATGATGTTCCTGGAGTTCATGCAGATGCAGCCTCTACTCTATAGATGTTACGCTGGGTCTACCCTGTTTTATTTCTGTGATTACCCAAGGATCCTTGGCAAGCTTTAGTCAGGGATCCACATCAAGCATTTGTTCTCACCAGCCAAGAGAGCAGCTCAGAGAAGGGCACAGGGAGTCACACACTGCTCGAAGGCCAGGCACCTTCTCATACTCTCATACAATACAAGGGTAGTGCAACATACTGAGCCCCCTCCTCAGCACCTGCACCCACAGAAAGCACATCTTCTGTGCAAGACCCCTGTGTCTTTGATCATATGGATCAGAGCTCACCCACGTCCCACCTGTCCCTACTGGCAAGCTTTGGGAAGAATACAAAAATTCCTTAAGCAGCACCTCTCGAATCTTTCTCTTTGGAATAAAAAAGGGGAAAGTGTTTATGCCTACGTGTGGATGCTGCTTGAGATTCTGAGTGGTAAACATTGCGCCTGCTTGCCACGTAACATCTCCAGGTCTCCTGCCTCACTCCTGGCAGAAGTAAAGTGGGATCTTCAGCATGGTGAGCTTTCCTGAACAGACAGCAGCACCATAATCAGTCTGCTGTGGGATTCCAGTCTGTTGTCAAAACCCAAACAAAGCTCATCTGGTGACTAAAGAAGTTGCTATGCCCTCTGCTCCAGTAGGAAAATCCAGAATGGAAATCGAGCTGCTACCCTGGGTGCCGAAGATTGCTTTAGAGGCTGCTTCAGAGAGAGGATGTGTTAAATCAAAGGCAGTCAACAAAAAAACACACAATCCACCCAAGCAATCTCCAGGTGCTGCATTTTTGGCATCAGCAGCAGGAGCATCCAAGCAGACCAACCCTCTCCTCTGCCCACCGTGGCTTGCCTGTGCCCCAGCGCAACACAGCCAGCGATCACATTCACATGTCAAGTCACACCAGGAGGGAGACGATGCCTCTGACCACATTAAAGAAGGGAATTTTCTCCTTTGAGATTTCTTTGTTGACTTTAATAAAGGCTCCCTCTGGGCTTTCATGCTTCAAAGCGAAAGGGGAGAGAGACCATCTTCACACAACCTAATTAACTAGGTTTAGTAATTGTTCTTGCATGCCGCTTTGGTTCTGCCTCTTGCACACAGCTCAAAAGAAGTAAGACCTTTCTGAAAGGGCTTAGAGAATGTCACTGTCCTCCAGCCTCAAGGAACCTCAGAAAGCTCTGGTGCAGAGATGGATATGCCACAGGACCCATATGAAGTGCATCACCGATACCGCCCTGGCAGAAGCACGCATAGTAGGCAACTGCCTCCACCCTACACAGCATCTTCTGCAGCTTCCTTCTTAGGTGGCAGCACAGTGGGACTCTGGTGCTGGTACCCCACTTAGCAGGCCCAGCTGTGCACAGCAGCTCGCAGCCCACACTGAGCAGCTACAAAACCCTGAAAGCCCCCAGCCTTTGCCTGGGAGCACTACAACTTGTGTCTGAGCTCTGATCAAGAACATGCAAAGTCCCAAATGCCATTCGCACACAAAGGGGAAGCTCTGACGACTCAAGGCCCCAGTAACAACACGTGAATACTGGCAGTGCGGTACAGGGAAGGCAAGAGAACCTGCCACGGAGACACCAGGTTTAAGCTCATGCCCGCTACAGCCTTGGGTAAACTAATGCTGCATTTGCTAACCAACATGAAATGCAGGAGGCTATAGGAACCACATGTTTTCCATCCACCCCATGTGCACCATCAGCTTGATGGAGTTAGATGATGCAGACAGACAGTCTGAGATCTGGGTTAAATAAGTTGAACTGCTTTATTTTTCTCTTGGCATTGCAGCATGCGCAAGAAATTCTCACAGGGTGGAACATCTGGAGCGCGTTACTCGCTAAGAGTGAAAGATGCCGTTGTGTTTGTGGAGGAACCAAGCGTGCTTCTTGCAAGCATCTGACACAAACCAGAGTGACAATTAACAGCATGGCAGCTTTCTTTAAAGGATATTAGTTCTGCCTCATGTTAAATAAAACCTTTGTCAGCTTAGCTGACAGTACAGGTTCCCAACAAGGCATTTCTCAAGCCCAATAACAGACATGAAAGAGAGCTTTCAAGTAGCACACAAACATTTGTATGTGCAGCAACAGGAATTTGTACGTACAGTAGCAAGACACAACTCTGTCAGACTGAGAGCATGGTAGGAACTGATGCTATGACTTCTAGCTACATGAAAGATAATAGCCGTTTCACCCAACAGCTTGCTCACAATTTATTTTCACATTAGTTTTATAAGTCTGCCAGAAATCTGTGGATCTGAGTCAAAATTTGGTGACATGAAGCAGCAAACAAAAGGGGTTCCTATTCTTCAGTGGCCGGTGGCTCAGGCTCTGGCACAGAATGTGGGAACCCAGGGTCACATCCTGTCCTTCCTCGAGGGATTTTTGCAGGGAGCGTGCCTTGCCCACACCCCCTAAAACATCGGGGGAGGGGGAGCTGCTCTCCAGTTCCTTTTTGGGGTGGAAAATGTACATATCCATTACAGAGGAGCTCCTTGCTTTGGTGGGGGTGAGGAAATGGCCAGCCCTGAAAGTGCCTCTTTAGCTGCTCAGTGCCACCTGCAGACACCTCAGAATTACATACGGACATCTCAGTCCACCCTCACCCTGTCCTTTTTTTCCCCCCACACACAGCTCAGCTATGAAACAAGAAAAAAACAAACAAAAAGAATAAAAGTTATTTATGGGCAAGTCCCTGGTTTAAACAGGCATTTAAGCAGCCTGCACCCCAAGTCCTGTTATCACAAAACCAATGGCTCAGGCGATAACTATATGTCTGGATGCAGCCAGGGCTTGTCCCAGGAAACTGCATCCCAAATCACTGGCCCCTTGGGGTTGCTATTGACAAAAAGCAATGATTTGTTAGCTGCATCCTAACCCAGCTTTCCAGATACCTTTTCTTTAAGCCAAGACACCGCCTCCTCCAACAACCAACAGGACACTGGTCTGCATCCTGTGTGCGAGGTGCTTCTTTCCTGCAGAAACTCACCAGGAAACCTGTGTGAGGAGGTGGACGTGGAACTGGAAAGGTAGCCACGGCTTCCCTGGAGGGTAGATATTGACACAAGTCATCAGAGGCTGCAGCTAGCAAGTGTCACAAGGGAATGGGGGAACGTGAGGGAGGCAGCACACTACAAGAGATGAGACACAAGGCACCCAAGGCGTGACAGCTCCGCCTGAGATGTCCTCACACAGCTAACCACAGCTGCTCACTTGGAAGTAGAAAAGGAAAGATGGGGAACCTGGACTGGAAGGCCAGTTGGAGGAGAAGGTACCTGATGAAGACAAAGCAAAAATCCTGCTTGTGTTGCGGCTGAACATATCAGCATCTTGTGCCTCCCATGCTGAAATCTTGCACTGGATCTTTCCAAAGATGGGTTTCTGATAAATACATACACGTGCACGTGTATCTCGGTATAAATTTGCCACATTATACCAACGTCAAAACCACAACATCAGTGATACATTCTAAGTCTTCGGGAAACTACTTTTTTTCTTTTTTTTTTCTCCTTTCTTTCCTTGTTTTTACTCACTCTTACAAAAATAAGAACATAGTCTCTACTAAGACATAGAACAATCTTATGTAATAAAGCCTACTTCTTTTTCTGTGCTAACAGAACAGCTAATCCAAGTTCAGACAGAATGAACAAATGAATATGTTTTCAGACCATAATGGCAGAGAAGTGCTTCCACTCTACATGTACATCAATTATTTCCTTCTGTGTAAACCCATGACTAATTACCCTTGGAAGCAAAATAGCTAACATCCAGTTGAGCACAGGTCTCCCTTTTAAAGTAATCAAGAACTCATCTAGCTTGAAAATTACGGCAATTATCAATCAAGTGAAGGGTTGAATGGACCAAAGCCCTGTGGCAGAAAGTGCAGGGCATCACGGGAAGGAGGGTTCCAGACAGGAAGAGGAGCACCCAGACCATGGACAAAAATGTGCAACTTGTGATACAGCTCCAGAAGAGCACTCTAGGAGAGGCAGGGATTGGCGTTTGCCCCAGCCCCAGAAGTCCCCTCCACATTTCTCATTAAAATTAAATACTTGGAGAGAAAACGTTTCTTTGTGGAAACTAGATTTTTCCTTCAAAAGGTGAACTAGGTAGAGAGCCCTAGCCATCATCATTAAAAACAGTTTGGGATTAACTCTTCCTGCAGTTACATCTTCTGAACCTCTTCTGCAGGAGCACTCCAGTAGCTCCCTTCCAGCCACCCAAACAAGACAGAGAGCAACATGGCTGTGCCCACGCTTCGTGGCACCACGTCCAGGCCCAGGGCAGCACCCATGGGTATTGTCAATGATTCTTTATGCTACTCATCTCGGTGCAAGACTTTTGAGAAAGAGGCACAGCACAAAGCATGTGTGTTTACAAATATATATATTCTTATCTCCAAAGACCAACTCAGATCACCCGTGGCTGCTTATATTCAACAAGCAACTGCATGAAGCCAAAAAAAGAAGAGCATTTGATTAAGACAACCAACTAGGGTTTGGCATGGGCTCTGTGAAAAGCTTGGAAGCTGTCAGCTATCGAGACTTTTTCCTGAAGGATAAATCTCTGTTGCCTGAGAGCAGCAGTGCTGCAGGCTCACACACTGCTGTGCCACGATGGGAAGAATCCCCAGGGAATTTCCAGCAGGGCTGGGAAGGCCACGGCTTTGCCTTCAGGAGCTAGCTCATCT
The DNA here is from genome assembly GCF_965140915.1 of Aythya marila. Taxonomy (NCBI): domain Eukaryota; kingdom Metazoa; phylum Chordata; class Aves; order Anseriformes; family Anatidae; genus Aythya; species Aythya marila. Next base: position 14,782,085 of record NC_139051.1, read on the forward strand.
CTGTGCATTCTCATTCTTGTCTAGCCATTGGCCAAAATCAATGTGAGACTGAGACCAATGTTACGATACGTGTTTTTCTGCTTTTGGCAAAATGACAAAACACTTTGATTTCTGATATCTAGGAAAATTCAAATCTTAATCGCAAGTGGACTGCCGTAACTATGATGCAATAATGCACCTCACATCGTAGTTTTCCAGTTAAAAAGTTATTTATCAGGACACGTAAGACCTTTCACTATTTGTAAATAAAGGAGCTAAGAGACATGGGTTACTAAAGTTAGGTGTCTGTGTTTGCACTCAAACCCTTAAATAAGTGATGCTTAATTTGAAGATGCCTCCGGCCCTCTCTGTAAGATCCAGCATATTTTGCTTGCCAATCTGTACATGTTTCAACAGCCTTCTGCCATGGGTTTGCACTGTTGGAACTTCAAGTTTAAACAAATTCAGTGTGCCACAGGGAAAACTAACACTGAGGGAGAAGCAGCAAAGCCTGCTCATCTCCAAAAATGACTCCCAAGATCATTTGCATGCAGACGCATAGATAACTTTGGACATATTAAATGAGAAGTAGAGAGGGAAGGATGCAAGAAAGTGGGTGAGAAGGTGGTTTTGTGTTCATTCCTTCAAGCACACACATGGTATTCCTCTTGTGCAAGTCCTGACTGGGCAGATGCACACCCCATCAGAGTCAGATACGCCAAACCCTGCTTGGGTTCACTCGTCTGTCGGGCAGGGCACTTGGTGGGCTGACCCCAGCCCGGAAAATAGCTTGGGATCCTCTGCAATGAAGGGCAGGAGATCAGCTACTCCAACCCCACGATCCAAGGAGACTGGACCAGGTGCCAAAACTCCCTCTGAAGCAACAACAGCTACCTGGCTCAGCTGGGCTGCGACCTACCAGGAGCGGCCTCTTGGGGATCCCTGGGGACTTCTCCCAAGCTCTGCCAGAATCCCACCTTGCTGAACTGAAATTCAGTGGAAAAATGAGACATCAGTTGTTTTCTGAGCAGTAAATTCGCCATACTTGAATCACAGGGGTGACGATCAGTGTTGCCCCCCAGGGTGGCTTGTTCCTTCCCACTCTGACTGCCCTGGGACACGCCAGGGAGCTGCTCCTGCCACCAGCCTGGTGGCAACCGAATGTGCAGGAGAGCAAAAACAAGTACAGAGATAAGGAGAGAGCAAGGGGGACAGAAAAAAGGAGTAGAAAGCAGCAGCAAGGCAGAGAACAGGAAAAAAATGGACTAAGAAAGAAAGAAGAGGAACAAGATAAACAGAGATTGCGGCAGCTGTGTGATGACAGGCACTGGGGTGAGCGGACAGATACAAGCCCCAGCAGCAGCTGTGAACTAAAAGTTTACAAAGGCTTGTTTCTTCCCCGCGATCCCACTTTACAGGACTTGAACTCAGGAAGAGAGAAAAACCACAGACTCTGGGTCTGCATAGCCTGACTGGGACCTCCTTTAAGCAGCAGCCAAACCCAGACGTGTTAGGATGTGTGGCCCAGGCCACGACAAGCTCCTGCAACAGAGCAGACCCCAGGGGAGCCACCCACCTCACGGCATTTGCTGGCTTGGAGAGAAAGGGACTGCCTGGGCTGTGGGACAGTGGCCACGGGCACCAAAGAGCTTGTACAGAGTTTGTCAGTCCATGAGGAGTTTGGGCATCAGCTCCATCGATGGAACAGGCTCTCTCATGGCTGCAGAGTGTTTATTTTGTGCATCTGCCTGCCCCTGTGTTCTTTATTCTTCTTTTCTTCTTTTGGGGTCTTCTGGAAAGAGTCCAGTGGAGGGCAGCAATGATGATATGGGGCCTGGAGCATCTCCCCTATGTGGAGAGGCTGAAAGACCTGGGTCTGTTCATCCTTGAGAAGATTGAGAGGGGATCTTACACAATGTTTACAAATATCTTAAGTGTGGGAGACAGAGAGACACGGACAACCTCTTTTCAGTGGTTTGTGGGGACAGGACAAGGGGCAATGGCCACAAAATGGAGCACAGAAAGTTCTGCACCAACACACGAAAGAACTTCTTCACGGTGAGGGTGACGGAGCACTGGGACAGGCTGCCCAGGGAGGTTGTGGGGTCTCCTTCTCTGGAGATATTCAAGGCCTGTCTGGATGCCTACCTGGGCAGCCTGCTCTAGGGAACCTGCTTTGGCAGGGGGGTTGGAGGTGATTATCTCTGGAGGTCCCTTCCAACCCCTACAGTTCTGTGATTCTGTAATTCTTCTCTCTCTCTCTTTTTTTTTTTTTTTTTTTTTTTTTTTTAAGACAACACATGCTCTGTTGTTGCATAAAAGAGCCAAAGCAAGGGCATGAGCATTGCCTTGGGACAGAGCAGTGAATTTTGAGCTGTTTCACTGCAGCAGAGAAACTGATAAGGCAGAAATGGCTCACAGCCAGCAGGATTTATACCTGCAACAAGCAAAACCCAGCAGATTTCCAGTTTACACCTGCACAAGCAAAACCCAGCAGACTTCCAGTCCATCACCATAACTGCTCCAAGCAGTATGTGCCTATGCACTGCACAGTCAGGCAGCATGGACCTGAAATGCTGGCTTTGCTTCTTTTTTTCATTAGTGCTTATTTTGACTTTCTCTCCCAAGCAAATGGGCAAGTTCCACTACTGGCAACTTAAGACACTGTTTATTGCCAAGAAGAAAAATGAATGCTCCCTTGCTGTAGGCTTTATATTCAAAGCAGAAGGAAGAACATGGTTCAAGACTGCTAATGCAGCTGACTGCTTTAAAAAAAAAAAAAAAAAAAAAAAAAAAAGGCTCCTCTAAGTCCTCTAAGCTAGCTTTGATGCCAAACAAAAGAAACAGCTCAAGGTTTTTCCCCAGATAAAGTACACTTCACAAAACAAATTCCTGAATGGGAAAAGGTTCAGGAGAAAACTCCTGGTTTGGGCAACTTCCTGAAAAATCATATTTAGCTACAAAAATCATATTCAGTCTAAGCTACAGAGTATTTGCACGATTCTGGGAGCAGATGAGCCAGGGCAGAGCCCCTCAGAGGAGCGGTTCCCCGGTGGTACTCCCTTCCCAAGCAGTTCTCCCTTGCACCAAGAGGGGAAACGCAAAGCCAGCAGGTGCTTGCAGGGAGAATCTCTTTGTGCCCGGCTTTGCCCCAAGTATGGATGGAGGGAGGTGGGTGCCTTTTCCCCAGCAGCTCCTCTCCCTTCCCATGCTACTGTGCAGCCACCGCGCCGGGCTCCTTGCAGCAGGACACAATCCTGGCTTCAAAACTGGTTTCCCAGCTCTTTAGCCAAAGCACGGTCTTCTTCTTTTAAATTAAGTGGATTTAAAACAGTCAAGCTTCTTTCTGGTCCCAAATGGATGTGCATTTTTTAATGCATTCAGCCTAAGCTAACCCAGCTCCGATTCCTGAAAATTTTTAAGGACATTCTTAATTTTAAACACATGAGCAGTCTCAGTGAGGTGAACGGGATTACGCTTGAATTACAGTCGCTGTCTGATACTCCCAGCCATTCCTCTCCTCCCATACACCCCGAGACAGGGGCCCCACATCAGCACCAGAAAGCTCAATAACAGCCAATTTTGACCCAGAAGAGCTTAGTAAGGACAAAAAACAAACAAACAACAAACCAAAAAACAACCACAGGGGTGTTGCCCCCAAACCCTAAAGCAAGTGATTAAGACAAGTACCAAAGAGCTAGGATCCAGGGGCTCAGAAGTTAAATGGGAACCATACACATCACAGCACACCGCCAAAGTCCAAGCCACAGCAGCATTTTAACTGCCCTGCTCACCAAAAAAAAAAAAACTTAAGAAGAATTAAAGGCAAGAGAAGCACTGGTTGGGTTGTTGTAAGAGCCTCCTCCACATAAATACAAGCTAAAAATAGCTCCAGAGGAGAGAGATCACATCTTGTCAGGAAGCAGAAACGCTGCACTCGCTGCAGGCACATTGAAAGCAGGCCAGGCAGATGTTTATGCCTGGCGATTTAGCGCATCTGAATTTGTCAACTTACTTGATAACTTGGTGCTCAAGAATGTTTCTTTCCTCATTACAGAAACATCCCAGTTTCCAGTAAGAAGTATTGCTGGCACAGGAATTCCCCACATGCTGTTTTCCACAAAGCAGAAGAGTTTACCACACAGGAAAAAAGCCACAGATACATGGCCAGTTCAGTGCATTACTGTTGGGTCCCCCCCTCCGTTTCTTCCAAGCCCTGAAAACACGGTGGCTGCAAAATAAGCCTGCGGGGACTTCAGCTCCACAGGGACACTCCTTCATCCACACGAGGAACCCAAAGAGCTTGAAGCAATAATAAGGGAATAGAAAATCGTCATTTTAAGATGTGTACTGAAATATTGTGTGAATGGACTTCACAGATGGGAGGCTTGCTTCGACCTGGGTGGTGCAGCGAGGGGCTTCTCAAGGCTTGGAGAGGACAGGCACCGCGTGCATGGCCCTATTTCTGTGCTATCCAAAGTGTTCAGAAACCTCTAGGGAAAATGTTTGCCTTAAGAAAGGTAGCAACAGCCTCAAAAGCAAATGCTCTGCCCATAGCCATTGATACATTAGCCAACATTGGCTCTTGGCTTGCTGGGGCTTGGAGAATTTCCCCAAGGGTTGGGACGCTCAAAGCATGCATGGGGAGCAAAGCCCCCAGTGAACACCCAAATTCAGTGGAGGCTGGATGCCTGGAGCACTTTGGCTGCTGCCGGCAGGCCTACCCCAGGTGCCTGCCCTTTCTGTGAAGGAGAGGAGGCCTGTGCATCCCGTGAGGCCTTCAGGCCAGCCACCCACTTCATGCTGGAAGGAGCAAGGTGCCAGAGCCTCACTATGCCCTCAGTGATGCTGCTGGTGGAGTCCAAGAAGTGTTCACGTGTGTGTCTGAGTCTGGAGCAGTAGTGTGGTTTTGAAGCACAAGTCCTGCTCTCCTCCACTTCCCGCACTTTGGTGTCTGTCACCATGAGGACTTTGGCCATAAGAAGGGGACTCCTCTCCGGTACAAGCACAAAACATGTCCCATCAGTCAACGGCTCCAAGGTCTGTTCAGAACTAGTCAAACCAACCCCCAAAAAACACAGTACAGGCACCAAGTCCTCAGCACAGACGCTTCACTCTCCACATCCCTTTTTATGCTATCACCCTCTTCATGAGCACTGCTGTATCTGCTCATGCAGATGCCACCTCAACTGCAAGGTGTCTGCTCCGTGTGCCCACAGCTCCACAAAGGGCACAGTGACAGTCCCCTGGGGACACCCACATCACTGAGTCGCTGGTACTGCAGCAGCACCCCTAGCTGCTTGCTGCATGGTTTTCACCATCTCGTGCTGCAGGGCTGTCCTGGCCTCACGGACTGTGTCACCAGGAGAGGTGATGGGGACAGCCAGCCCCAGCTGCACCTCCTTGTGTTAGTTACCTGCTGCCACCATTCTTGCAAAGTCCTTTGTGGGTCTAGGAATTGAGTCCCAGACACAAAATCCCACAAGCAGGGCACCAAGTGGGATGTAGCAGGACCTGCTACCCCATCTCCTGGGGACCAGGAGATGCCACACTTTGTCCCCCTGCACAGCCAGTACTGGCAAAGGGACTTTGAGAACGAGCTCCCATCAGTCCCACTGGGCCTCAGGCACCTGACCCTCTACCACCGGGAGGTCTGGAAACATCAGCCCGGGTTCATTTCATAAGCAGGGCTTGGGATTCCCTCCTCCTCCCTCTCTCCTTTGCTTCAGCAACACAAAGCCACTCTTTCTCCGCTTCCAAATGGGGTCTGTGGGGCTCTCTGCATCAGGGATCAGGAGCAGCTTTGAAAGGAGGAACCCGTGGTTTGACCCCTGCTCTATGGAGAGACCTTTTGTGCCTCCGCAAAGCTCTGTGCGCCGCACCAGCCCTGAGCCCGACAGAGGGAAACGCCGCAGGAAGCGGGGATTTATTCTGCCGCCGACAATTGTGAACAGCAGTGTCCTCTGGTGCCGTCATTGTCCAAAGGTGTTTGAGTGTAAAGCTCATGCACAATAGCGACTTTCCAGAGATGCCTGTGAAAAGCCCTTTGGTGCTTGCCAGCCCTGCCGGGAATGCGAGACCTCAGGTGTCCAGGCTTATCTTCCAACCAAACTCATTCATTTAACAGCCAAGCCCCGATTGCTCCTCCTCATTAAAAGCAAACCCCAAAACAAAGGCTCAGCGGCTGTTCGCTCCTCTGCCATTCAGCTCTGCCCGTGTGGGAAGCAGGTGTTTCAAGGTCTGTGTTCCCTCTCCAGGCTGGAGAGGCTAGAATAAGATCCAACCTTTCGAAACAGCAGCTAAAAAGAAAGAAAGAGGCAGCACAGCATCACTCTCCAGGCTGGGGGAAGGTGGAAGGCTCAGCTAATTCAGAGCACGAGCTGGCTGAGTGCTGCAAAGGCATTCCCACGGAAACTTCTGCAAATATGGCAGTGAATCCTGGCAAGCAGTTTTCACAGCCTTTTTCCCCAACGTGCTTTCTGCTGGTGCGTGGGGAGCATGTCCCCGTCCCACCAGCACTCCTCTGTGTCACCAAAGGCATTGGAGGGCTCAGAGCTGGCCCAGATGAACTGCAGCCACTTGGCTCTGAACATCCTCACCTGAACTTAGAACAACGGTCTCCTGAGTGCAAATCCTTGGCTGAAGAACATAAAGCTAGCAGAGAAAAAAAAAATCTGTAGGCGCAAAACCAATGTTAGTCACATAAGCATCTAACTGCAGCAGAAATCACGCAAGCACAAGTCAAAGCACAAGTTAATTCACCCTCATAAATAACATTAATTGCCCTGGTGCCTGTTACACAGAGGTACAAAAAGAAAGGCTGGTGATGGGGTGCTGGAACAGGCCCACAGACTCTGCTGTTCCCGGACCTCGGCAAGCTCTTGGGTGCTGCATGCACTGGGTGGCACTGGGAGCAACTGCTCTGAAACCGCACCTGAATGCGATGCTGAGCTGCTTTCTCCTCAATGGCTACATGTGAAAACACATTCCCAAACACACAGCAAATATGACTTTTTCTTTTTAAACTATTTTCCAAGAAAATCCTAATTTCCTCTCCCTTTTCTCACCCATCATCCAAGCAGCAAGCATGGGGCTAAAGCATTCTTCCAGCTTGCTCAGCCTCTGCGCTGCAGAATCCTCCAGGCATTCAGCTTAGCATCCTTTCCATGTTCTTGCTGCACACAGGACATCTGGCAAGTGCCCAGCCCTGGGACCAGCAGCATGTTCAGCTCCAAATGGCCAATACACATTTTGGACCATCTCTGGCTATTAGTTGTACCTTGAATAATAAAGCTTGCAAGCCTCACAATGCAACAGGGCCTTCTTAAATGCATATTCGGTCTTAACCCAGCTATGGTAAGGTAATAGCATCCCCCACCTCCCTTTTTAATAAAGCTGACAGTTTTAAAGATGCATCACAGTAATTTCTTAAAAGCTACAGGCCATCAGCGCTGCTTAAGTGCTCTTTACTCTGGGTACAGTGCCGGGGGACTGCAGAGAACTCACTCCCAGGCTAAAAATACTCCCACCTCATTATATACCCTTGTGGATTACTTGATAATTACACTTCGTAGAGCCAAGAGTAATTTCTGTTTTACCAGTCAGGTGTCCTTTTTGTTAATACACAGTCAGCCCCCCCCCCACCCATCGGTAATGCCTGGGTACCCTGGCAGCAGTTGGGATGCTGGGGGTCCTCTGCCCTCCACCACATGCTCCTTCCCCAGCAGACACACACCCGTGGAGGCATCCTCCTCCTCCTCCTGTGGGTGCATTGTACACGTCCACGCTGTGGTCAGGACCATGTGAAACCAACAGGACTGCCAGGAGACAGCAATTTGTTGGCTTGCTGGTAGATCCGGGCTGTGAATAGGGATTTCTTTTACAAGTTGCGGCCAGATGAAGCCATTGCCACCCCCAAAGCGTTCACTGCCACAGCTACGCCACAGTTGCTGCATCTATCAGCCAAACCAGCCTACGTGGAGGGACACAGCCACACCGAGGACTGCATGACCCCCTGCCAGGAGAGCTGTACAAATCACTCCTGGTGAGCAGCAGTGATATTTTAGGTCATTTTTTTTCCCAGGAAGCAGCATCCCGCTGCAGCATTGCCCTTGTTTGGGCCAGGGCTGCACCTGGAGCCCCCTACAGCTTCACAACTCAGCGATGTCCCTCTGCGATGGAGAAGAAGGTCTGCCTAAGGTTGTCTCAGAGCCTCCCCAAGCAGGGCTATCATGCCAGTGCCTGGTACTTCGCTGGGAAACGCTGTCCTCCCAGTGATGTTTCCTGGCACTATTACGACAGGCTTTGTAAGAGCGGATACAGGGAAAAGGCTGCCACGCTGCTGGTGGAAAATATGCAGGAATGAGAGGTCAGCGTACAGTCCCCTCAAAATCCCAAAGACACGTTAAAGGCTTTATTGTTTGGCATCTAATAGCTGTGGCTGCTTTGTCTCTTCTTTCTGGGTTTAAAGCTACACTCACTTTTGGGGTTTTGTCCAAGACTGATTGGTTACCAAAAGGCATTTTTATTCTCTCTGCAGTCATTTCCAGGAAGAGTAATTAATGTATGTTAATTGGGAGAAAAAGGGCACAGCGATGAACTTTTCAACTAATCCAGAGATGAAATGCAATATATTAAAAACTTGCTGGTGATAAAAAGATAATACACATAAGTTATGATCTTTCCACCATAATACACTGCTTATCAAAAGAAGCAAATTATTTTGAGCAACTTCAACTCTTTCATGTAATCCAACTTAAAACAATAGTCCATTTTATTTCCCCAGCCAAAATGTCTCAGTCTCATTTCATCCCAGCCAGACCATCTTCTGTTCAGTGTTACTGGCAATTCAGAAGCAAGAAATTCCCTTGAATAACTCCAGATCTGCCATAGCTACAACATGGAAGGTACTGAGGGGGTGAGTCTGATACACATCCTAAGGAAGGAGAGAAAATCAAAGGGATTTTTACTGTCCACTGATATTTTAAATTCTTGTTACCTGAGATTTATTTTTTTTTCCTTTACAAATAGAGACCTGTTTCCAGCAAAAATACCTACTTTTTGGCAAAAGCTATGTTTTGCTCCAAAACGTTTTGGAGAGAAAATACGGCTGTGCAGTAGCTACACAGCAATATTCAGAGACCTGAGAGGCAAACATCAGTTGCTCCTCCTTGCAGAGAGCTTACCCACTGCTGAGGGAACATCTTTAATTGTGTTTCTCTATCAGCAGAACAATAAATGAAAGATGGAAATTATTTCTTTAATGGCTTCCTCTAAAAAAATCAATGGCATTCTATTCAGTTCCAGCTGGACATCCTTTGCTCTCTTCTTCAGTCATCATGTGCCTGTTTTCCACTGATGGAGATACAGAAGAAGAGTCAGGACAACTCACTTCTAAAAAGCTTTTGTCCTGTTACAGATAGGGAAGAGGGTAAGGGGTACAACAGGGTTCAGACCTCTGAACCAGATTTCAAAGCTATTAAAATACAGTGAAAAAGTAGTAGGGGGCTGTAAGCACTTGCACTGGCAGCCTACCTGCTGGCCCAGGATCTGGCTGCAGCCTGGCCAATATTTCGAGGCCACCCTCAGAGTTGCCCAGTAGCCACTTTGTGTTCACAATCATCTTGTGGCTGTGACCCCAGATTTCCAAAACACACAACTGAGGATGAAGTGCTCAATCATACCAAAGCAAAACGGCTTTGCACAACAACGGGGTGGGTATAGGGAACAATGGAGAGCACAGACAGAGCTACAGCTGGGTGAGCAAGAGAAGGAAAGCACTGGGAAGGAAAGTGCAGGAAAAAATTGGCGATCTTTCCTCCTCTCCTCCCCTAGCAGTTCTAAGGTATCCTCCAGCTGCTTCAAATCTTTCCTGAGTAAAAGCTAAATTACTGATGGCATGCACAGGAAACGGGGACAAAACAAATGGAAGAGCTACCCAGTTAGCTGCATTAGGAAGGAACGGCACCATTTGGCCCTCCAAAACCATCTCAGCATGGGTTTAAGGAACGGGGTGCAGGCTGGGGGCTAACGCAGCTGCAGTTCGCAGCCGCCAGCTCCAAGCCCTTCTTAATCACCAGACCCCAGTGCAATCCCTGCAGCAATCAGCCTTAATCTGCATCCTTTATGGATGATCACGGGTTAGGTCTGCACGAGCGAATCAATCCAACAGAAAATACACCCCAGACACCGGCTTTATTCCACCTCACCCAGGTGCTGTTGGGGCGATGCAGACACGCAGGTGCTATTTCAGCGCAGGAACAGAATGATAAAGCTGAAGTCAAGAGGCTGTTTACAGGAGGAGACAAAGCTCTGAAGTAATTGCTGGCAAATTATCATGAGGAACATTATCAGACAGCAAGGCAAAGGCCCTCCCGGACAGGAAGATGTGATGCTCGTGCTGTTGTCTCCCTGGGGATACAGCTTAAATGCCACCCGCATTTGGAGCCAGGGCTGCAGGCTGGGATTTCAAGGCTCCGATTTGTCAGGGCACACTATGCTACTGGCAGTGCTTTCCATGTCCGCTCTCAAAAATGAAATTATTTTGTGCAAATGGAAGATTACCTCAGCAAATGGGCTGGCATTTACTGATGGCCTGGGCTCCTCGGAGCAGGAGTTAGGTGCCTGAAGCCTGAATCTTCCCAGGAGCAGGTCTGGCAAGGCATGGCCACCTTTAGATCGGGTTGGTAAATGCTGCTGGGTGACTGGGTGATCCTTCTGGACTTGCATCCCCAGCAGTCACCACAGCAGCCTACAATAGGCAGCTCTGATGGCAGCAGGAGCTACAGGGCCCATCCAGCACCCCCAGGGAAAGGGATTGCTGCTGTCAGCTGCAACCCCTCTGCTTCTCCTGCCACCACTTTCTGCCCTCTTTGGAGATGCTGAAGGCCTCCCAGAGGTGACTGAAGTTCCCCAGCAAACTCAGCTCTAGGGGCAAGCAGAAGGCCTGCAGCTTCATAAACGTCTCACCAGGAAACTGGCACCAGAGCAAGGAGGTGAAGCACAGGGGGCAGCCTTGGCTCCCACGCCAACAGAAGGGTCCCAAGGGGCTTGTAGATTCCCCCAAGAAGCAAAGACCACAGAGAAGGGTGTGCAGCTCCAGCTGAGAAACAGCTCGACTGCCTCCTGTGTTGGCCTCTTGGACTCTACCAAGTCCAATATTTCTGCAAAAGCAAGGCCACAAACAGGTGGTACCGTAGGGATTGGAAAACAGACTCCTGGGGTCTCGTGTTTGATCCACCAAGCCCCCAGGGCTTCTGCGTGCTCTGCCGCTGGCAGCGGAGGACAAGGGAATGGGAATTGCTCTTCCCCAAAGACTCGGAGTTGTTACAGTCTGGCTGCCTTGGTGGAGGAGCTGCAGTGTCATTTAGGTAAAGGACTCATCTATGATTTATGGTTTCTTCCGCAAGGGAAAAAGAAGAAGCTATAAAACAGCAGCAGCTTCTCCCTGTAGCAAGGCAAGCAGCAGTACCAACACTCTGCTCGCTCTGTAGACTGATGAATAGTCATTTGGAGGCATGGCGGACTGAAAAACCCCTTCAAAGGCAAAAAGTCCTTTCCTCACCCTTTGTCACCTTCCTGACCTCCCAAGGAGCACGGAAGCAACTGCAGGAAGGAGCCCATGGGCTCCTTGGAGACGTTCCCAGCTGAGCGGCTGTTGAAGTAATGCTGAGCCAGGCCCCACACGCTTGCCCAGCCCATATTACACTGCATCAGCTGGAGACAGAAGTCCTCAGCAGAAACCCTTCCTGAGCTGTACCACTCATTGGGGTGGGGATACCAGAGTGGTGCCATGCTCTGAAGCCTAGCGGAGGAACATTAACACAAACAAGGTGTCGTCCAGACCACAGCCAGCCTTCAGGGTTGCAGCACAACACACGTTTCCTCACACTAAAACAGTGGTGGCAGAGCCCAAGCAGACAGGTGGAGGGCTCCCGATGAGGGCAGGGAAAGCTCCAGTTTGCTTCCATCAGCATTTTGGGGTTCGACGTTCCTAACTGCACAGTGCAGCCATTGAAAACCTATCACGGGCTGTGCTGGCAGCCTGCCTGCAGAAAGCAGAAGCTTGTAAAGAAGGTATTGAGCTCCAGCTGGCAGAAGCGAACCACACAAACACGTCTGCAGGGAAAGCCGAGGGCAGCACGTCTGGCTTCTGTGGTTGCGAAACGGAGCGGCTTTCCCTACCGTTGGACACGCCACCGGTGCAATGTGGGGACTTCGACCTGCAGCTGGAAGATGAAAGGGTTCCTCCTGCCCCTGGGGGCCTGGGACCACGGAGAAAGCAGGGTACGTATTGGAGTTCCCTCGGGAGCAGCGCCGTGGCAATAAGGATGACCTGGCGATTTAAATTAGGGCATGCAAGGGCTTTTCTCAGAAGAAACGGGATGCTGTTTTTAGAGCGTGTAGGACAGCCACTGTAAACAGCAAAGTTTCTTCACTACCACACAACCTCACAAAACCCCCAAGCCCCCAGCCAGGAAATTAAAGAGAATTCAGAGGAAAAACACCACCAAACGATTACGTTTCTATAGGGAGTATACTGGGAAAAGCTGAAAAAAGAAAAGGCCTTGATCTTTCGAACAGTTGGCCATGCTCAGCTTTGTCCACGACAGTGCAGAGCTGACCGGCGCGGCCACTGCACGCCAGCATGATGGACACTGGGGATCATGGCAGATCAACTATTTCTGGGTTATCCTTTATTAATTCCAAAACTGGAGCTGAGTCCGAACTAGCTGATGCCGCAGGCTTATTACACTTGCCTGCCTTTTTTTTTTTTTTATATGTATAAAATTTTATATTTTTTTTCTAACGCAGCTCTGTAGTACGGTTTTTATTTTAGCTAAAGAATCCCTGCCCACACACACGAGAGCCTCCAAAACACCCACAGACCAGAGGCAGGGGAAGGAAATGCCGGAATTGTTTGCTGAAATCTGGCAACAGGCTATTTTTTGCGAGGGGCCAGAGGAACACAGTGTTCTCCAGAGAGCCTGAAAAGGGTGAGGTCAGAGACTGGCTTCTGCCACGGAGCCTCAGCATTGGGAGGGTTTTTGTCTTTTGCAATTACATAATGTCTTTTCCATGCTGGAGCTGGTTGCTTCCAGATTTCTGGAGGGAGCTCTGAAACGACACACTCTACAGCTTCAAAAAAACAAAACAAAACAAAAAAACAACAAGAAAAAAAAATCAATTCTGCTCATAAAAAACTGAAAAACTTTGTTTCCTGCCACAGTCCTGTGTTGTAACAGATGGAGGAAGGGGGGAAGGAAGGGCCCTTTATTTTTTTTCTTCTTTCATTTTTCCATATTATCCGTGTGTTGGCAACGCACTGCTGTCACAGAGTGGTGGAAAGTTCATTTACGGGAAACCTTCCGAAACTGGAGCAGCTCATAAAACTTTTAATACAAACCTGGTTAAAAAATAATGACGAGACCTGAATGGTTTTTGGTTCAGCTGGGGAATGTGTTTTTGGCCTGTTTCCATACTTTGAGCAAATGACGATATTAGGGGCTATTTTAATAAGAAAGAAGGGAGGGGAAAGGAGGGAAGGAAAGAAAGAAAGGAAGAAAAGGAAGAAGGGCCCTCCTAGACGGACAAAGCAGAGCTGTAGCAAGAGAGAACTATCTCGTCCGGGTGATCCAGGCCAGGCAGTGACAGGGGCCCACACCTCAGTGCCCAAACTCTTTATCCAACCCTAATGCACGGACATATGGCTTAGCAAGGCCTTGGGCTGATACAGACCAAAAGTAAAGCAGCTTTGAGACAGCCTGGAAGGTTTGGGGGGAATGAAAAAGGGCATATGCTAGGTTCTGAACACAGGTAGAACGTCTGGCACCTGACCACTACCAGTCCGGGGACTTCAAGCAATGTTTTCAAGCACTCGGAAACGTGGCTGTGCACCCCAGAATAAAATGGAAGAACTGCATCCCCATCCCATCAAAGGTGTGAGCACTGCTGAATCTCCAGCTTCTCCCCAAAACTTGCTCCCCACGGGCCAGTCTCACCACGGGTGCCTGGTGTGCACAAGGAACGCGAGGAGGCATTTGCCCTCCAGGTTCTCGCTCCAAACATCCTCCACCTTATCTCCAGGGCTTATCTCCCACCCCATGGCCTTCCCTTCCTTCCCGTGCTGTTTGTGCAGGTCCCTGGGAGCACAGGGCATGGGGTGAGGAAATGGGATTAGCAACGAGAGTGAATTTGCCCAGTCTAAGTATGAACATCTGGACAGATGGAGAAACTTGGACAAAGGCTCAGAGGTCTGGTAACAGCCCCAGTGAGCTGTCCCCAGAGGTGAAATGATTCAGCTGCTCTAAATCCACGTGGCCCACGACTGGGGTAAACCTCCCAGCTCAACCCCTCGGGTGAGGAGCAATGTCAAACAACACCCTGGAAGGGGCAGAGCAAAAAAGAATAGGAAACAAAGAGAAAGCTAGTGACAAACGGCCCATTCTGTCCTCTCAAAGGAATTTCTGCATAATTTAGACTGTACGAACAGGAAATCTGTGTACTAATGTATTCCCACCACCAAGCACATGAGGGGTCTGTGTCTCTGGAGTGCCTACAATGAATCATTTATTGTCCTTCCTCATGCTTTCCAGCAGGAATAAGCTACACATTTGACCTTATAAAAAGCAGTAACTTTGCCCGTAAGATGTGGCCAGCAGCAGCCCAGCCCCTGCTGGCAGCCCCAGACACACAGGAGAAGCTTTGGGTTGCTGCTGTACCGTGTGCCGCATCAGCATTTCCATACGAAACCACTGTTTTCAAGGCTGCTACGAACAAGCCAAGAACGAAAAGACACAAACTGCCCCAGACAAAAGGAAGCTGCCCCCCAAACTATTTCTCCCTTAAAAAAATCTGTTAACTGTGCTGCAGATTTTGGTCTCCGATAGAAAAAATTAGAACTTGACGTTTTTGTTTGACAAGCCCTCTTTTTTCTCATGTGAATAGGACTCATGTCCTCCTTGATTTTTACGGTAAGTTTGCTCACCCACTTTCTCAAAAGGAATCAAACAGCTAATTTGTTATTGGGAAATAACTAACACGACTTATCCAAGGCTCGCTGAGATCAGTAGGACTAAATGGGGAAGAGATGTGCCTGTCAGTACATCTGGTAACTTCTACAATATTTGCTCAGTCAATGGCTGCTATGGTATCTATGCATCCTTTTCAGTAATGAAAGCACTAATTAGGATATCTGGAAGGAAGCAGTCATCCCAAGTAAGCTGGTTTTCAGTGTCTGTCAGGGAAAGGAGGGTCAGTGGTTGACAGCACCTGCCTAGGACATCTCTGCTCTTTTCTGGGTTTCCTGTGTGACTATGAGGATGCTTGGAGGATGATTTTTGGCAAGCTAGACCCTGAAAACCCAGCCAAGTCCCCAGTACATCACTGGATGCTGGGATGCTGCCAGAAATTGGTCCCGTGTGCTGGGACTGGCTGCAGTTTTCTCCCTGGGCATAGCAAAGCTTCCCATTCAACAGATACATTGGGAGCAGGGAAACATCACTTGTGAATCCTACTCTGATAGTAGGCACGGAAGTGTATCCGACAGACAGAAAGGGAATAAAACAACAAAAACCTTCCCCTTCCACACCGCCCCTGAAGGTGGAGTCAAGACAGAAGGAGGGACATGCCTACAGACCTCACTCATCCTTGCCGAGAGCTGCCAAGAAGGACAAGGGTAATTCGGGCTCTGAACCTGAACATCTTGTGTTTCATGCAATCTCATTGAAAATATTTTGATTTATGATCTCAATTATCCATTAACTGAAATCCCACATCTTGGATATCATGAAATTAAGCAATAATGAATAAGAAGCTGTGCTGCTGAGGCACTTTATGGAGTGATTCATATTAAATAAGAGACTGTGTAGCCAATATAATAGTTTGCCAGATTAACACATGCCTTGCTGAATAGTAAATACCTCTATTTGTGGCTGCTCTGGAAACATCACTGCATTCAGTAATTAGCAAAGTGTGAGGCTAATAAAAAATTAAATAAAGAAAAAAAGTAGAAAAGAAAAACTTTGGGTGTGAGTGGGGCTTGTGCCTTATCTGAGCCTGAAGGAGAATTTAAAGATTTAATTACAGCTAATGAGAACGTATTTCAAAGCTGCAAAGCTCTTTTTGCAGCTTAATAATGCATAGAAGGGAACACTGAGGTGTGATGGGTGCGAAGCGTGTTGCTCTGGGAGCACATTCAAAACCCAAAGGGAAGCAGAGAGACATCCAAAGGCCGAAGGGCAAAGGTGAATCCTGCCATGAGATGGTCACTTCTTTTCCAGCTTTTGCACATTAAAATTCCTCTCTAGCTCTTCTGAGAATTACTGCATTAGGCCAAGCTTATGGCGAGCAGAGAACCTGAATAATTATCCTCCAGGGAGCCAACGTGGTTTGCAGAGCCATCTCTGCCACTTCTGATTACTTGAGAAACAGCACCATGGTACTGATGTTTGTAGTACCCTTGAGACCTCTGCAGCTCAGAGGGGTGGCAGTGGGGCCAGCCCCAGTCCCCCTGATGCCACGATGGCTCAATGGGGCTCAGCAGCCAGGTACTGCTCTGAGAAGCCATGGGCACATGAACAAGCATGCACAGAGCAGTGGATGGCCTCAGTGTTACTCACAATCCTGAATCAGACTTCAAGGCTTAAGGACTTCAACCTTATCCCCCACAATCTGCACTTTCTTCCTCTTGCTCTTATATTTTGAGTTCTCATGGTATTTTCTATGTCTCAGAGTCTGTTTTGGGGACAAACAAGACAATCAGATGTCTGCAAAGTTTTCCACTCTGAGCTCTCAACTGTCCCAATGGGTGACACACCGCTAAGATCAGAGACACAGCTCACATTGAAACCTCTCTCAGAATTACTCCTATCAGTCCTGTCCACAGGCGGTGGACACCCCTCTTACAAGGCAACTATGGGGTACATCAGCACATTTCCTTCTCTGAGTGCACATCAAACGAGCCTAAAGCAGGGGATGACATTAGGGGAGAGCACAGCAGGTGAGGATACCTGGAGTCTGGGCTGACCTTCAGATACTGCACGCAACATCGAGTCAGTCAGATGCCCTGTGTGATTGCAACCTTTCTGCTATAAATGCGAACCCAACTGCTTATGCACACCTCTCTGGTGGAAAGGAAAATGTAAGATACTATCGGGATTTGTACAGCGCTTTCCAGCCCTTGTAAGAAGGCATGCAAACCTGCTTATCTCAAAGCACTCTAAAATTGCACTCTGTATACTGCCAGAGGACTAAGGTTGGTATGCAATGTTCACATACAAAGGAGTCAGCCACCAAAATAACTACAACGTGAATTACTTACTATCTAAGAACTACCAGAGGTGTTGTATTTCCACCTGTCAAGAAATGATCAAAAGCATCTCAACAAATCTTTGAATAAACTTGTTGCTTGAAATTCCTCCACATGGTATGAGCCTATTTCAGTGAATGCCTTGCAAATAGCGAATTTCAGGTAGTTCACAGTCAACTTTAGAAATTCATTCCGTATTGAGTAATTACCAAAGTCCTGTTACTGTACATTCCATATTTTGGTAGCCACGGACTGACAGCTCTCAATGTACGCTAGGCACGGTTTTTCAAAGCATCACATAAAACACACAGCGCGGAGTTCATGTTCAGAGACAATCTGAACACACACACACATTGCACTTCATCAGAGAAAATCACACAGCAGTACCACCACTGCTGGACTGATCACGGAAAGATATAAAAGGCTACAAAGAAGGTAAAAAATAAAATAAAATAAAATAAATTCAAGCAAAAAATTCCTACAAGAAGTGAAAACAACCATAAGCTGCTTTGCTGTTTGGTTTCCAGCCCCAGTTTACTGAGTGAGGGGTGTTGAGTGAATAGAGGAAATTAGCTACATTCTTGAGGGTTTGACAGAGCTTGGAGAATAATTTTCATGACATCAACAAACAGCTTGATTTGGAAGCCAAATGTAAACCTTGGCTCACTAGGACAGCCATACTGGGATAACAGCAATCGTCCTGAAGGTGCTCAGAATATTACCACCAAATCGAACCCTTCCCTCTCATAATGTTTCCGAACATCAAGAGTATTTAAACCCTTATTGGATTTACTCAGTGCACTGTCTCTTGCCCCCAGGATGCTGTGACCTGCTCTGCACGCAGGCAGTGAGTCCATCCCATGCAGCACCTGGTGCAGGGGATTCATGTGCTGTGGGGCATGGAAACAGCAGGTATTTGGCTGGGACGGCTGTTACTGAGCCACTGCGTGGCTAAAACAAGTGGACAAACATAAAATAATGCTTTAAGCTCCAGCCAGCAACCAGCTATCTCAGGAGCCTGCATTTCCTTCTGTAGTAAGTAAGGAATGGCAGCCTAGAGGTTTTCATTGACAGATTACTGCTGCTAACACAGATTTCTCTGTTCACCTGTCCAAGTCAATAGGGCAGCTTTTGCTCAAGAACAGGAATCTGCTACGCTAACACAGCTGGTCTGGTCCCCAGGCTGGTGCTGGGGTGCCTGGAGGAGCTCAGAGCAGAATAAACCTGACCACAACAAAGCACCTTCCTGAAGCTGTGGGGAATTGCAGCCAAGTAACGCATGGGCATCACCTGGGGCAGGGGGCCACTAGCAATCTGTTCCTGGCTGCATACGGCTCCATTAATTGATTCTTTTGGAAAATCCCACTGCTACGGAGCATCCAGAGGTGTCTCTGGTGGTGTATGAATGGCAGGAGGGTCAAACACCAGCAACAACTCTGATGTACCACCCTGTACAGGGGGCAATTCAGAGAAGCTCGTCTCACAAGTCCAGCCTCTGGCTACCCACTGGGCTATGGCTTCAAAAACTGGAGCCAAATCAATGGAAAAAACCCAAGTTCATCAAAACCCCAAAACTTTGCTTAATAAATCACTGAAATCCTAGGACAAAACTCACATTTTGAGTCCTCTTTAAGACCACAGAAAATGGCTAGCTGGATTTTTGTTTACTTGTTTGTTCTTCCTTCAGGCAAATAAAAGACATTAAAATAGTTTTCTCTCACCAAAAAGTTGCTATTAACACCTGTGGGCAAAACCTGCAATTTACTGGTGGCCTAATGCCATCTGCTATAACAACAACAACAACGAAGCAAAAAAAATAGATTCCAAACGTAATAAATCGCCCTTCCAAGGGCACCCCGTGCATCCTGCAGCCAGGACCGCCCTGGGTGCCACTCTGCACAGCTCCATGGCCAAATGCAGCAGCGCCCTGGGCAGCTCACCGAGCAGCACCCACCACCACCTGCAGAGCAGCCCGGAGGGCCCAAGGGCTCAGCTTTGCTGCTGGGATGCTTCATGCACCCGGTCCTGCCTTTCACCAAAAGGTCGGTGGGAGACGCTGCAAGGGAAGCTCCAAGCCCCTCTCCGAGCTTTGCGCAGGAGCGGGGCGTGTTTAAATATTGAAGGGCTTAGCAACAAATGCTGGGTACACAGAGCAGGTAAATCATTTAACAACCTCTCTGTGTTTATTAGCCAAAGCAAATATTCACAGTGCGATGTGCCAGCAGCAGAAGGTGTGTTTTTCTGTTTGGACCAGGCAAGAGTTCTCTACTCAACTGTGGTATGATTTTATTTTCTTTTCCAATTGTGGATAGAAAAAATCTCTATTACATCAAACTGGTGTCCACTACCCCGAAGACAGAAGCAACCCCAAGCAAAGAACACATTTGGATTTGCTGACACTTTCCTGGTCCCCTCCGGTTTGCACTTTGAGCAGGTGCCAGACTCTGGGATGCTCCCAAACCCACTCCTAACCTCTCAGAGCTCATCTGCTCATGGACAGAAATACCTCCTGCTCCAGGGGCTTACTAGGTCGAACAGAACTTGTCTTTGTCAGTCTGCTACTCAAATGTGAAAATAATTGTTCCTCTGACACTTTATTCAGTTCCGTTCTGCTCCTTATCTTAAGTATTGGAGCTCATTAACACAAAACACAGCATCTGAGAGGTATTAACACAAAGCAAAATAGCCACGTGCAGACAGAGGGTTTGAAATGTGTGTGTAAAGCTCCAGTTCCCAAAGTTTCAATGGACTATAAGGCCTGGAAACTGGGAAAAATCCTCCTGATTTTGGTGTCCGTAATAGGTCCACCCAAGCAATCCCAATGCAAGAGCTGTAACTACTACAGGTAGTTTTAAAAAGAGGAGGCCCTCCCCTCTCCATATTTTGTGTTAGACATCTACGTACTGACACCAATACTTCTCTGCTATGAAGCATTAGATGCTTCAGCCCCGATGAAGGGGGAAACTTTGGACATTCCTTTCTCTGAAGCCTTCATCATTGGCCAGCCTGGATATCCCCACACATAGACCATTGTGTATCCTATCCACGTGCTTCACATATTGGAGGGCAAAGACAGTTTTAGGGCTACAGCTTCCACCTTGCAGTCCAGATCCCTCCAGTTAAAAATGCTGCAAAGCTGAGGTCTCTTGTGCCTTAAATGAAAAGTGTGTGCAGAAACAGACCAAAGATAGCAGGGACACTGCAACCACCCTGTCCAGCGTGGCAGCTCGCTTTGTTTTCCATCTGAAACACCTCAAGTGGCAGAAAGCCGTGGTGCCTCACACACATAGACATCACACCTCTGAGCATCCCAGCTCACCGCTGCAGCATTTCCTAGGAACCCCCTGTGCTGCAGGGAACTCCAGCAACAGCTTCCCAACCTGTTTCTACAAGAGTAGCAATGTTGGGACGGATCACAAGATAAATCATGGGACCGTGCCTCTTAATAATACATTGAAAACGTTTTCCATCAGCTACACCATACGGTTTCTGTGCATCAGCCTATGGAAATCCTCTCACTTGCCCACCAATCATCCAGCGTATTTTGAGTGTGCAAGCAAAAATTCTGCTGACTCCTTGGCATCAGTGGCTGCCCGTGTCCTTATGGGCTGGCTCACTGCTGCTAATCAGTTACCTAGTAAAAAGAAAGGGAGCTGCCTACGTGCTCGGAGGCTGGTGCACACGTAATTAGCTGTCCGACCTCAGTCGCTGTATACGAAGGTTAAACACAAGAGCGGATATGAACTTTGGACACTCATCAAAGATACACTTGTTAACACCAGAAATGTTTAGAAAGAAGATAAACATAACTCTGGGGAAGGCCAGAGAAAGGAGTCCTAAAATGCCTGTTCCCATAGAGCCCGTGCCCGGAGGAGCAGTACCCAAAGGGGCCATGGTCTGGGTGCTTTATTGCTCCCTGGTGCTTGCTTTACATCTGAAGCTTTACTTCTAGAGCCACTTTTCACACTGAAGCTAACCTGAGAGCAGGCAGCATTTACATTGCAAGAGATCTGCATGACTGGCATCTTCCTGCATGCTCTTTACTGCTACCAAATACATTGTTTGTTATCTCTCTCTAGTACTTTGCTCCTTCTGCTGGTAAACATAGCGAGTTTGGTCTCAAAGTGATGAGAGCCAAACGGTTTGCAATGTTACAACCACACTGTTAGTGTGGAACAAGGGCCTCTGTAGGCAGGGCAACACAAACCCGAGAGCTGGTCCATGTTTAGGGGCAGAGGTGAAGAGTCTCACTGCCAAAACACAGAATGGAGAGAGAAAAAAAAAAGAAACAAAAGTATATATTTATGATTCCCTTCTGGCTTACAATTTTCTGTATTTTTAAAAATAAAGCTAACAAAATAAAAAAGAGGTTAAATTTAGACTAAAAAAGAGGAATAAGGAAAAACTTTTTCATTACTTATCATCTCACCGAAACAAATGTTTCCTTATCCTAAGAAGCCCTCTGCATTCCTATTTCTGCTGCTAAATATTTTTGACTTTCAGTGCTCCTCCTGTAGGAGCAAAAAGGAAATTGTAAGTAATGGGTGTATAAATTGTCCCCAGTAACTCCAGTAGCGGGAATCATACAAAGTAAGGTTGTTCTGAACGGCTATGAGATAAGGAAGCGGACAAACATTTCGGTCTGATGTATTTCAATGACTTTACCAGCCTAAAACTCTTCTTCCAACAGATGCCGTGTCTAGCACAATGTCTTTATCTCATCCTTTATCCGCACAGAGGAAAGAGTGCCAGGCCCATTGCTTCCTATGAGCACAGGTCGTTATTGTTAATATCCACCATCTCTCATTCTGCCTTCCCATACAGCGACGGGTTGACGTGATGCTCCAGGCGTCCGTTCTCCTTGAACATCAGCCCTGGCCACTTCCACCAGCACCGGCCCCACCTCGACACGGCGCCATGGCCAGTGCCCTGGGAGAAACGTGAGCGCTGGCACACAGCAAATCACGCAGATTCCCATTTCAGTCATAATCTAAATACTGGCTAAAATAAACAGGTTACGGCTTATATCGTCACTACTTCACATCCTGAATCAGTTCTTACTCTGGGGAAACTCCCACTGAGTCAGACTTTGCCTCGAGTGAGGCGTTTGGGACAGGAGGAGAGGAAAGGTTTCAAACACCCAGCATCACTTGGGTGTACGCAAAGGAGGGAAAGTCCAGGGACATGATAATTTATTTATTTATTTTTAGCTGAATAGGCTTGGCCCTACAGGGAAAGGACAAAATCTGGGGACCGTAAAGAGGACCTGCTGCAGCAGTTTCAACACAGCAAAGTGGCCACCCTTATCCAGAACTGGAATGGATCAGTTGCAGAGATATCGTCAGCTTGTGTGGTCCTTGAGCTCCTGGCTGCCTTGCCTGGGTGAGGGTGTGTTGCAAGATGAGAGCCCTCATACAGGAAATCTGCTGGCAGCTCCCTGCCTAAGCACACAGAATTTTATCTTCCTCTGCGGAGGCTCCATTTCAGCACTGCAGAGCAAAATCAGCTCTGGCCTGTCAGGACAAAAGCTGTCTCGACCAGCTACCCAACCAGGTAACTGAATGTGCCATCTCCTAAAACAAGGGCCTTCACCAGCCCCAGATGAACAAAATACACACTTGGTTTTCCTTCTGTGCTTGTGGATCAAACAAGCCACCTCAACTTCCAAACATGAGAGTTACCTGCATGGTATCTAGACTTAAAAGTATGGAAAAATAAGGATACCCCCATCTCCTTACCAGTTAGGCTGCCTGGGCAGAGAAGCAGATTCTGGCTCATGTTGGAAAAACAGCTCTGATGAGAAAAAAATACCCCAAGCATCACTTTCAAGCCCAAATGCAGGTACTGAAGATATTTATTTGGTTATCGATAACCACTCCTGTTCACTTAGCGTGAAATTTCTGTAGCAAGACGCTCCTCTGAAGCACCAAAGGCTTTGTGAGCTGCCATGAAAGAGCTGTCATGCTTGCACTGCAGGAGGCTAACAGTGTACGGAAACACTCACCGGTGTATCTCTTGGGAGTTCAGTGTGATTTCAGCAGGAAGATGTTACAAGCTCACCTCTCAATTGCACCAAGTGGCAAAGGAGGTCTGAATCCCAGTTCTGATGAAGGCCTGAATAGAAACCTCTGCCTGCTACTCCGCAAGTGCTACAGCTGGTCACCACCCTGACAGCCTTTAGGAGAAGGATCTGGAACTGGAAAAAATAAGCTACAATAATATTTGCCTTTCTAGGCCGTGGTTGAAAAGCTTTATGGCAGGCAAAATAGGAGCTTTATGAGCTGTTATCTATTTTACTTGTGTGGAGATTTTACACAAAGGCAATATAACAAAACTGAACTGAAAGGATAAATAGAGTCATCACGACAAACACAACAGTTCAACTTGGTCACCTTACAGCTTGCTCCACAAGGTATTCTCCTGCTTTAACTATTTGTAAATCACTTGTCATCCTCAGTTACAATTTCCCCATCAGTATTTGCAGCACCCCCCTGCCATCCCACTGAATCCAGATTTTAAATGCCTTTGCTGATAGAGGTGGTTTCAAAGTGCATCTCTCTGATTTGGGAGGTAGGTCTCACTAGGAATGTAAGCATCCCAGAAAACCATGCATCCTAATTCCTTCCTTGCCCTCAACCTCCTCTCTTCTCTCCTCTCCACATAGCTTTATAGTTTGGGATCCTGTGTACCAATGAGACTGTCAATCCCAGCTCTCAAACTATGCAGAATAAATACTGCCTAGTATTTGCTGCACCAAAGAAGAACAGGGTGGCTTTTCAAGGCCATGCCTAGCCATGATGCCGTGTTTTGCACAGTGCTGCTGCTCCATTGTGTAATTCAGAAATAAAGTTCCCATAGCCCTAAAAACTATGAAAACATTTTGTTGGGTCACCTACAGAAGCTTCAGCTGCATGCTGTAAATGGGAGTGACTGCAATAGGTTCATCAAGTAATTCCATGGACCATAATATGCAGGACGTATTCTGCCTTGCAACTCTTTTATTCCTGTAACTGGCAGATGGCCCAATTGCAGGTTTACGATTTTGATTTTTTTTTTTTCATTGCAATAAACCATTATGTGAAATCATAAAGCCTGCTGCATTGTTTTCAAGTCACTGAAATGATCCGCATGTCTCTACACGATCCTTTAAATACCAGGCCAAGGGAGTTAAAAACAAACAGTATTCCTCTGGAATATGTTGGTGCCTTCAAAACAACTTTTTACCTGGAAAAACTGGCTGCAATTTCCAGGAGATCTACAAGATGATCAAGTAATCAGGAGAGTGGTACCCAGAACCGTCATCTTCAAAATACATTCCCTTTCGGATGAGCTATTTTGTTTGAGCCATTTTCACAGAATCACAGAATTTCTAGGTTGGAAGAGACCTCAAGATTTTAGATAGTTTGAAATAAAGATTGAGTACATTTTGAACTGTAATATTACTTCAGGTAAGAAACACTGGATGTTTTGTTTTGCAAGTGCCAAAACAAGATGCTTTGCTGATTTCTGATTCTTAGAGGGAAGAAAAAGGGAGTGATGGGAGTGAAAGCAAGTATTTGGGGAAGAAGATGCAGGAGAACCACCAGGCCCAGCTCCTGCTGCAGCCGTGACCAACTTCTGCAGGATTCATAGAATCATAGAATATCCTGAGTTGGAAGGGACCCTTAAGGATCATCAAGTCCAACTCTTGACACCGCACAGGTCTACCCAAAAGTTCAGACCATGTGACTAAGTGCACAGTCCAATCTCTTCTTAAATTCAGACAGGCTCGGTGCAGTGACCACTTCCCTGGGGAGCCTGTTCCAGTGTGCAACCACCCTCTCTGTGAAGAACCCCCTCCTTCCTGTCAGGTGCTGACCTCCATAATTACAGTGAGGGGTTCTCCCTTCTGCAGCTGCTTTGATTCTAGCAGGACTGACCACTGAAATACTGGATTCTGGAAGAGCTGACACTTTCCAGAACCTGAACCTTAAGTATATTACTTGCCCTAGAATACCTAGGACTCAGAACAAGGACACTTATATTCTAGTCTCAGACCTGCTTGCTGGCTTAGGCAGGACCTGGAGAAGGTGGCTTTACCTCTTGGAGTCTTCCTGTCCCCCTTTTTTCCCTTTCTCTATCACCACTGTCCTACACCTGGCTCCTCAGATTAGGCTCTAGGCTTTGCAGAGCAGGAGTCTCCCACCACGGCACTGGCAGCATCAAGCTCTGCACGTGGCCTTTTCTAAATTGGATGTCAGTATTACCTCGCTAATTACCACAGTCAAATGTGAACATGTGTTTCTTATTTTCTCTATATTGCTAAACCTTGGGGGCCACTCAAGACTTTCAAGCGACCACCTGACACAGCCCATTGACCAACTGTGAGAGCACGACAAATTTTGGAGAAGCATGGCAGGGGGGACCAGGGCTGCAACCGAGCTCCTTCTCTTCCTTTGACGCTGCCCCGTAACAGACAACACAGCATTTTATTCATTCCCTAGGACTTACACTCAGCAGCCTCTTCATTGTAGCACGATGCGCTATTAAGTACAGATAATGGTGAATGCCACTGCAGGCAGCAAACAAACAGCTATTTGGAGCTACGCTCGGCTGCTAAATAGGCCCTTATGAGGCCAGTGCCACCGGGCCCAGGACGCGGATGCCCAATTAGCTCCATCACGGGCTGCAGAGCTGGCCCACAGCCCGTGGTGGAGGGAGACGGATCTTTCGTCAGCGCACAGAGGAGGTTTTGATCTCCTCTGCGATGCAGATGACATACCCCTATGAATCCATCCCGGCTAACAAAGCGTGCGTTTCAGCTGCAGCGCTAATGAAGCCCCATTTCCCGCTTGTTTGCGGCCTGTGCTGTTAACAGAACTTCCCGAGTCCCTCCCTCCTGGCCACGAGCTTCACTTCACTGCTGTCCTCCTCTAGGAACTCCCCGTTTCTCCCCCTTGGTAGCCCTCCAGCAGGACCGATGCAGGGGGGTCTGCCACGAGGGGCTGGTCTCATGCAGCGGTGGCGGCGTGGTCAGCATCCCCATCCCTGGGGTCCCACCCAGCTGTCTAAGGCGGTGACGTCTCCTAGAGCACAAACAGCCCTTTCCAGAGGTCAGAGCTTGATTCATAGGCTCTTGAGAAGGCCAATTCAACTGGGGCTCATTCATGCATTTGCTTAGCCACAGACACGAGGCTGCGCTCCACACACACCCTGTGGCTGCTAAGGGGACATTACCACTTCGTGGGACAACGGGACGGACTCCCCAGCTCACTCTGATGTGTAGGGCCAAGCAAGTGGTCCACCAGAGAGCAGAGGCTTCAGTCACCTCATTCCAAACACCCAGGACCTGGGGAGAGCCTCCCCATCATGCACGCACCCAAGGTGGAGACCAGACCCTTCCAGGCAGCCTGCAAACCAAAATAACACCACGGACCCTACACTTCTTACACTGCTTGCTTTTTCTCTCCTCTGATGTCAACTCCTGGTGCAATCCCAGAAATAACATGGACAAATTCTTGGCTTGCTATTTTTGGCAGCTCCTCCCACCAAGGAAAGAGGGAGATTACACTGCAGGCTATTCAGGCAAGCTGGCACGCCGGCCACAAACACGCTTTCTAGCCCATACGGCTCTAATGATAAATCCTGGCCAAGCTGAACAGACAGTTTCAACTTCAGAGCGTGCTTGGAACGGCCAGCACTGTGCTAGACAACCCGCCTACGCATTTAGAACATGCTATTTATTTATTAAGCATATTTAATGAGTAGGAATAGAGCTGCATGGTGGCACCATGACCAAGGGTGTCTGGTGTGGGAGAGGCTCCCGGTGTGTTATGCACGCTCCACCTGGCCCTGCCACCTGCACGGCACTGATACACAGCTGGGTGACCACTCATCAGCACCCAATTAGCAAGAGGCAGCTGTCAATCAGCAAAGGAATCAAATGAGGCTGTTTATGGACACCGAGCCACAAAGGAGCCTCCTGTGAACAACCTGGTGTGTCCCAAAGCAGCAAAACTCAAAAATAAAAACGTGCAGCTTTTCCTCAGGTTCCAGCAGGAGCTGCACGCTGTGCATGGTGTCTAACAGTGCCTAGGCCTTAAAATGCATCTTTGTGTTGTGGTAAGTGGTAAATGAAGTAGTATTTTCTTACTCCGGGTTTACGTGGCTTTTGCGACACCGTGGCACCACTTCTAGGAGTTTGTCTCCAGTGATAACAATATCATCCCTGGATTTGTCTGTATGCAGTGCCCACACATGACAGCAAATGGAATGCAATTGAGAAACGCACCAAACAAGGCTGGTTTTAAGAAAAACAGCAGATTGTTTTTGAAATTACAAATACTTAAATAGCCAAAAGCCTGAAACAACCTCAGGTTTGAAACAGCCCTTGCTTGAGAGCCAGCCTGGGCTTTGAGCTACCAGGGAGGGGACCTGTCATTTAAAGACTGTCTTCATTTTAAGACAGGGTGAGAAGTGGTACATTTGAGCTCACTGGCTCAAAAAACCTGTAAATTTCAGCTTTTGCGTTCCCTGGGACTCTGTGTCACAAGTAGACTGGTTGGAAGATTTTTATGGAAAGTGCATGGGATCTTTCATGCTCATGTGTAATAGGTGGGTTGCACCCAAACAAAACTTGCCAAGCCTAAAGATGAAATGTTGAATTATCCCTTTCAGGGCAGCGAACCTACAATTTGGTCCCAGAGGTCCACCTCTCTCCCAGAAGAAACTTGTTTAGACAGCAAGATTAAGCTTAAACTAGGCCAGTTTAGCTCCTACTCCAGTTTCACAGTTTTACAAATACCTGCCCTGTTCAAACGCAAGAGTTCAATTCACCTGATTACAAAGATTCAAGCCAGACATAACTCATTTGGATCTGGAAACAAGCAAGAACATCACCAAAGAGGGGGCTGGCCAACTTGCAGCTTTGATTCAGAGCCACATCTCACTGTAGCTGGCATTATAGCCGGGATTAACTGCATAACACCACAAATCCCTGTACACACCAATGAACCCGTAACTCTGGGTGCACAAGTCCTAATAGCACCACAGAAAGTAATTTGGGAAGGCTGACATCTTGAGCCAAACACACACCAGATACATGCAGGAGCAATATCTCTGTGAGCTTCTGGGTCCTGCTGTGTAGCCGAGTTATCATTTGGGTCCCAGCATCATGGACTACAGCCAGAAAACCTTACTGCTACATAAAAAGCAAGCAGAAGATGTATGCCTGTCTTATTCCATGACCTATTTCCCAGTCCTGCCCTACAGAGCTCATGGGTTCCACCACACAGCTGACTGCACCGCGGATGACAGAGCAACTCCGTGGTGGAGCTCAGTGGATCCACAGAAGGAAGACGTACGCATTGTGAAACCTTGTAAAGCAAGGGTGCTTTGGAGAACTGGGTGGGAGGGGAATCTGCAGGAGATGGCGGCAGCTGGCTCATGGGCTATTAAACTGGAAAAACTTCTGTTTCTGATGAAAACCAAAGTCCAGCTCTTTGACTTCACCAGCAGCACCCCCACCACTAGAACCCAACGCCACGCTTCAACTACAGCCAAGACAAGGGAACGCCTACACTCCATCGAGAAGAGGGTTACAGAGACTCAAAGTGTGCCCACCAGGCTCGAGAGGACCCTGACTGCATTGCACTGGTGTTCCTTGGGGCACGGCCAGCGGAGAAGCCCCAGGACATCGGGGAATGGTGGAAAATTCTGCCAGGCAGGATGGAGCGCTCCACAAGGCTGCCGGCTTGATGATACTGCTGTGAAGAAAGCCCAGATGTCTGCATGTGTTCTTGGGCCAGAAAATCCCAGCACAGCCCTCCCAGCTAGATCTTCAAATACATGAATTCTCAGCCTTGTGAGTGGTGTTGAAGATGCTGGATCACGACAACTGACTGGACTGCCAGCAAGTAATTCTCATTGCTTTACAGAACACATTAAGTTGCCCAAACAGGACTACAACTCTGTACAGCAGCTATAATCCTATTGAGTGTTGCAAACGGATTCCTGTGAAGGAAGGCTGCAAGGACTTCCATTTTAGTCCCCTGCTGCAAATGCCCATAGTGTTCCTGAATTTTCTGAGCTGCAAGTTTTCACACTACTTTCTCTGCCAGTGTTGGCTTTCGTTATTTCTTTTATATATAAACTTGGAGCAAAACCTCTTCAGATGTTTTAAGTTACAAATGTGTGGAAAAATACAATTTTCTACGTTAAAAAGAAAGTTCTGTGTGTGAGTGAGAGAGAGATGCACAGAAGGAAAGGAGCAGGGAATAGCTCAAAAATGGCAAACCTTTGAAACCTGAAACTTGGCATAGGAACAGTTCCTGACAAAGCGTATGCTCTGCTAAGTTTAGAAGAAATTGTGGTTGTAAAATAAAGCTACGAACAGTTGAGAGTGCCCCATAGAGCACAGACAGGAGAGGATACTGTTTGGATTTAGCTACTTCATTAACCCCCACAGGCTGTGTGTGCTGAAGGACTGGTCTTTTCATCTCAAGCAGTAATTGCAAAGACAAGGACTATAACCAAAGCTCCTGTAGCTTGAGATTATTTAACAAAAAAAATAAGGGGGGGGAGGAGGGAGCACCCATGTATCCTTCCACTGAATACCAAGACATCTGAGCCCTTTAGGGTGTACTAAACCAGGAAGGCAAATCCTTGAGTTTAGGCCAATGAGGTGCTAATCACTAATTAACGGCTTCTGCGCCAAAAAATAAGTCTAACTGGACCTCCCCACTGCAGCCATGTTCCTCCTGCTTTTAACCCTCTCTGCTTTGTTTCATTGTGAGGGGAGAGACAATGTTAAGGCAGGCAGAGCACAGATGGCTGCCTGGTGAGCCCCTCATGGGCAGGGATAACGCAATGCCCCATGTTACACAGGGTGAGTGCCATCAGACACAAGCCCTGGCACACCCCGGGTAAGAAGCCCTGCAGCAGGGAGCAGCAGTTAGGTTAGACACCGTGATTTGTGTCAGGCCACGGCTGGGATGGTTTCAAGCTTCAGTAGCAGGTCCTTTGAGCACCGCATACCATGGAGTAAATTTTATGTTCATATTCATATTGAAAAGGGCTGAAGAAGAAGACTGGGACTTAGCCTGGACAGATGTGGATGCTCCTCCCTGTGCTCAGATGTCCACCTGCAAACACACCTGGCTTTAGCAGATGCTTGCTGTGTTAATGCAGAACCAAGGTGAGCAAGACCAACCTCATTTCCAGCAACTGCCACTTAGAAGTCCTCCAGGAGCTGACAGAGAAAACACCCAACCTAGGAGTGCACCTGCTTTGCTGTGTGGTCCTGATGCAGCAGTCAAAGTGCTCTGTTGTGTTTTTGTTGTTGCTTTTTTGTTTGTTTGTTTCAATGCACATCACCTATGGAGCTGATTCACAGAAGGCCAACAAATTCCCACGTATAACCACACCGTGCTGACCCACGCACATTTTGCTCCATCCTCTCCCCTAATGTCACAGCTCTGGGTCCCTCAGTTCTCTTGCCTCCAGCACTCAGGCACTGTCACCACGTCCCTTCATTCTGCCAGCTCAACCCAGAGGGACGCACGGCCACGCTGAGTGCTGCTAGGAAAACCAGTGGCAGCGAGGCAGGCACTGAGGCCACTTCATGCCTTTGTGCCCCATTAACCACTACATTGGTCTCCAGGCACCTGACACTGAGACTGTGCTTAAGAGGCAGTGTTACTCTCACCGTTTCACCCTCCACTTCTCTCACCACCCTCAAACCAACAGCTGCTGCGTGCTAAGACAGACAGACAGACACCATCAGCCTGCGTACAACGCTGTGAAAACTGGGCAGCTGCCTTCTGAGGTGCCTGCGGACCAGCTAATAGCTCCCCAGTGCCTCTCACAGCACCAGCCCGAGAAAAGCATGAAGGGGAAAAAAAAATGAACACAACGGAGTTATTCCTATTGTAGTTATTCCTAGTAGGATGAAGTGCAAGCACACAGAGCAAAAAGAACTTCTCTTACTGCA
Source organism: Aythya marila (assembly GCF_965140915.1). NCBI lineage: Eukaryota > Metazoa > Chordata > Aves > Anseriformes > Anatidae > Aythya > Aythya marila. Next base: position 14,813,341 of record NC_139051.1, read on the forward strand.
GAGAGACGCAGCGCTGCAGGTGCAATGCAGCACCAGCAAGCTGGCAGCGGCACAGGGAAGCCAGCACAACCCCCTCCAGGTAAGAGGTGTAGGGGTCTTAGCCAGCAGTTACTGGGGTTTTTGCAAGTCTTTACCTGGAGGCACAATGGACCAGGGAAAGAAGAAACAGTAGCAAGAAAAGAAACTAGACCGAACAGCTAGAATGACTGGAACAGAAGTGTTTTGGCCCAGCCCTTCTGGGCAATGGGTTTCTATTGCAGCTTTGCTTGGATGTGACAGCTAGGCAGTGCTTCAGCCTCAGCCCCAGGGATGCTGGCAGTGTGCAGCCCTTTGCAGGACCAGGTTTGGTGTCAGAGGGTTTGAAACAGCATGGCAGAGATGCTCCCATCCTTGTCAGGCAGTGCTCCAGCTGCCTTAGCCCCACACAGCACATCTCCGTAAGTACAAAGCTGAGGCTGGAAACAAAGAACCAGAGAGGCAATGCTGAAGTTTTGATCCCACTGAGCACTTCTCAGTGACTGTACACATGATCCAGACTCCAACCATCCTGGCTTCCTCAGCCCCAAACGGCAGCAGCCCTTGGGAGCCCTGCGGGCAGGGGTCCTACCTGAGGGCCAGGAGCAGCAGCAGCTCCACAGCATTTCTGTGTTCATCTGATGCACACTGTGGCTGAACAGCAGCACCTCCTAGGGCTCTAAGAACTTTCCCCAGATGTAACCCAGAAGACTTCACTTGACAATCAGGACTGGCTGGAAGGAGCCTCCCCCCCCGACATTTCCACCAGAAGGCTCAATTTGTGTACTTGGTGAGATGAGCTCTCTGTTTGCCCACCTTTAAAAGCTGGGCTAAAACAACCAAAATCAATTTCATTTGGGAAACTCTGTCTGGACACACAAACACAGAGACGAATACACAAGCCAAGGCTCAGAGTGCCCCTGTAAACACCACATTTCCTTCTTCACATGTACACGTAAAAAAACTTGGATGGTTTTGAACAGCCTGTGTTCAGAGACCTTTCATTTTAGTTATCCTGGGTCAAAGCAAACAACATCACATGGTACCCCAAGGTGGTTTCTTTTGGCTCTTTACACTCGGAAAACACTGAGCACATTTTCATAGATTCAACTAATGTCCATACAGAAGCTGGCAACGCTTCATGTTAGTTCCATCATCCTCCGGGCTGCAAGGATGAAAAATAACAAACCTCAGGCACTGGGCAATGACCTGAACTTTGATCTGAAGCAATCCTGTTCAGAAGGTTGGAAAAAAAAAAAAAAAAGTATATATATAGAAGTTATTTTTGCATTTGTCATTTTCCAGCATCTCTCTCCGTCTTCCTGTTCTGGGGAGAGGCAAGAGTAGAAAAGCCAAAATCCCAAGAGAACTACCATAAAGTATTTGAAGACAGACAACTTATTTGGAAGGGAAGTTGGGGACATAGCATCTGAAAGCCTGCTCTGATGAGATTTCTAGCTTAACTTTGCCAAATTTAGGACATCTGCGTATTGGAAATATTTACAGGCATCCAAATCAGAGCTTAATGAATTCAAAGCCCACATCGTGAAACCTGAAGCACAAGCTGAACGCACTGACCTTACACAGCAGCTGACCAGGCCTCAAGTGCTAGAATAGGAGGATTTGGGGAACACTTCGGTTTATCAAAGGAACCAGGACAGGACCTTAGCACGGGTTACATTACCTACCTACAAAAAACACTGCACCAAAGCATTAGAGACTCAAACACACAACTTAGGTACAGGTATGGATAATGGGAATATACACTTATGAACAACGGGTGCAGAATACTGGTGCTCCAGGGCTAAACCCAGGAGATGCCGGCACATAAATGTCTCCTTTGAAGGTGGCACAGACAACTACCTCCCAGCACACAGACTCCACAGCAATAAGCTCACATCAGAGGTAAAATGCCAAAGAGCATTACGGGGACTTTGGTAACACTTAAGATTTGCCTGTGTGGTGAAGGGATATGAAAAACAGATGCTTCTGCTGGTACTTTCAATTCCACATCAGTGATCTGCCAAGTGTGGTTCCTGATCATGAGCTGAGAGGAGCAGAAGCTGGCAGGTGTAGGACCGCATGACCATAAATATATTAAAATAGAATATACAAAATTTACTTGTATCCAAGGCAAGTTTAAACCCAGACGCCTTTCCAGTGGGAATCTGTGTCACTGGGTGATTTTGCAAATGATTCTTTTGATTCTGCTAAATAGAAGAAAGTCAACTGACCACTGGCTGTCTTGAAATAGCCAATGCAGTCTTGAAGCACAGATGATTTTCAGGATTGCTGTAGAAAGCTGGGACCACACAATGCTTATACTCTCCCACCGAGGACCAAACTCGCCTGGCTCTTCTCCAGCTGTAACAAGAGTAATGTTCCTGGAATAATACCAAAGAGAAAACGGCAGCCTGGATTCACACCATTGCAGCCAACACGCATCTCTGTCAGGGGATCAGTATCTCAAACTCACACCCCATTTATCAGCCCCTCCTCTCCCATGGGAGCTATTTTGTGGGTGAAGCAGAGGAATTCACTCTAGGTCTCTTGCTCTTCCCTGCTTCCCATCAGCAGAGTCATTTTAAAGAGAAAAATAAAGCAGTGACTGGTGATGGGTGCACAAGCATTTACTCCAGCACAGTTCTGCTGGTCAGGGACACAAAGAGGTGTGATCCTCACCAATGGAGCTGCCTTGGCAATTATCCCATGTGCAGATATGGTTATTCCAGCAATTTATTTTTTTTTTTTTTTTGTAAACACAAAGATAACTTGTTGTGCCACATGTCTGTACCCATATTCAGGTGTATTCTTTCCTGTACATTTCGAGAGTACAAAGCAGGGCTGTGTCCAGCTGAGGAAGCATTTAGTGAGCGTAACAGCCTCTGTTGTCTTATTCTGGGCAGGCATTCCCTGCGTAGCCAAGGCCTTGGAGTTTTGGAATACAAGAACATGACATTTATCCCTTGAAATATCTCAAAACAGTTTACTGAGCAGATATGAGGAAGAGAGGTGAAAGCATGATTTTTGGAGGTCTAGTCCAAAAACTAACACAAAATTAAAAGCAACTGTATTTTCTGGTTGCGTTAGTGTCAAGAAAAAGCATGCAGCAGGTCTTACCGGTGGTGGTATGGTGGATGGGTGGAGATGGAAAGAAAGCAGACAAAGAGAGAAATAAACACAACTGAAAGAAACTCTGCTTTTTTGATCAAGGAAGGACATTCATGGAACATGGCAAACAATATTTGCCCAGCTGAACACACAGCAGCAACAGTCAGTGTGATCCACAACCTCAAGAGAGAGAAAGCTGCTAGAAGCAGCAGTCCATAAAAAGGACATAAATAATTAGAGGTCTTCTAAACAAGATCAAGTTTTAGCTGCTGCCTCTTTTCCTCTCTTTAACAGAGAAGGAAGATGGCTCAAAACGATTCAGTGGGAATGTTTGTCCTGGTAAATCTCCAAGTGAGGTAGAAGATTTGGAAAGAATCAGAGCCCAACTCATCACCACAAGCTTTGCTGTTCATTGAACATGAGCTGAGCCATGACCTCAGCGAGTCCTGGAAGATTAGCTTGGTGCATCCTCAAAGCAGCTTTCCTGACAGGAACTTGGTTGTTGACACCTTGAATTGCTTTAAGATGCTGCTGCAATTTTCACATCCTGCCACACACCGTGATGGGCCCCCTGGAGCACTGAACCATGGTACTTCACCATCAGTGCTATCCCTTCCACTTCTCACAGAAGGGGAGAAAAAAACAGCATTTATCTGCACATAGGGATTGAAATTTTGTTTTTGTTTTTGAATTATTATTTATTTATTTTACACGTTTCAAGGCAATTTAAACATCCCTCCAGTTGGTGCTGCCATATGAGCAGTTGATTTGGGATCAGGTCGTAGGCGGCTGAAATGTAATCATCGGTTTTGAGTACCATGGACATGCTTGGATGTTTGCCTTCTCATCATTTTCCTAGCACAAACAGCCTTGCCTTCCACAATGTAAATGTAAATACTACATGGCAAAGTCAGAAATCCAATGTAAAGCTGAGAACATGGTATTAGGATTTGTGTGTTTTATTGGGAAAACTCCTCAAATGTGACTGATCTCAGTCTCTTTCCCCCAGAAAGAACCTTTTTCTTATAAATCCTTATTTCTAGTAAGGAAACATCCAGGAAAAATAAAAAAATATGGGTACTCAGCACCTGGACCTTCAGCATCCATTTTCAAGCCTCCACGCTCCTTCAGAAAACAGCACTGATATGACCAACAGCAAGAACAGGTATTATAACATAAGAAAATCTCCACGGTTCCCCTCCGGCATGAAGACATCCATCAGAAGGAAAGCTATTTTTGATCTGACAAGCAGTCAGGAGTAGAGCAGAACTGTTACATAAAGCGTCAGTGGGAGTAAACAGGAACATTACTTATAGCCAGAAACGCTCCATCTCAGAGGACCCTCACCGTACCACACAGACTCTGGGATTCCTCAGAGAGATAAAATACATAGACCAGCTCCTTGGCAAGTATTCAAAACTCCATACCACATACCTGCCCTTCCTCCTGCACATATTTTCTGTTTAGGAGTGCTTCTGCCAGTGCTGTCTCCTTCCATGGAATTTGTGCTTAGCACGTGAGTCTTCTCGGTCTGTAGCCAAAGGATGGACTGGCAGACATGTCTTTACTTACCAAGGGGCTCTTAAAATAATAAAGATTTGTCCACTTGAGTACATTGGCCTACTGCAATCTCACACAACCATCATGGCTGTATTCTCCTTTGGGAGCACCTTGTAACCATTTGGCATTTTTCTAACAGAACAGCGTAAGGATAAATGACCACTAGTAGTGCCTGATTATGATCTCCAAGACGAAAGACACCCCCACCAGGCAACACTATCTCACAGACTGATGGTTACAACACAGAGCAGACACAGGAGAGATTCCCTGTCCTTTAACCAAGTGAATTCTCAAGCTGTCTTGGCACTCATGGCACCACCCCCAGTGTATTTTCAGGAGAATCTTTAGTGGACTTGACTTTTTTTTTTTTTTTTTTTTTTTTGTAACCAATGCTGAAAAAACAGCCTGTACCAATCAAAAACTTACTTCAGCTGTGTCTCAAACTACCCAACATTCTGATTTTTTCAGCTACTACAGTCACTTCACACTTTAGAACACATTAATTTAAATAAATGCAAGTAAAGCCCAGGCCCTGTGGTGCCTGGGAGGCACCACAACCCTTTCAGAAGCTTTCTAGACCTCACCCCTTGAAATTTAGAAGGTAAGGCCGTGAACTTGCAACAATGGCATTTGGATTTGAATTCCCAAAGCCTTCCTTCTTAGGGATCAAGTCTCTCCAAGACACCTACAAAGTAAAAAAAGATGGGAAAAAAAAACACAACCCTGGGTCTGTAGGTTCTCTGTGTGGCTCTCAGCCATACCCACCTCTGAATTTTGTTCTCAAGCACTGAGATGTTTCAGGCTGGTCAGATAGGGAGAGCTGTGCTTTTGGAGGCTGTACAAGCCATCCATTAGGCTCCTCTTAATGAATAAATGGTTCTGCTGGATTCACAGGCAATACTTCTGTCTCTGAAAGAAGTTAACCAGAAGGGAACCAGGACTAGCACTCACCACTGTGCAAGTGACTGGGACCCAGTTTGATCAATACTGAAACAAACGAGCACGGATTTCATTCTGACTGAAATGCAAGTTAAAGCGAGTCCCAAGGAGTAGCTGCTTTGCGAAGGCAGAGAGAGCGCAGCCACCCCAAATCCTGCACTTCAAGCACCCCTGCCCTAATTCCTCTCTCACACCTCATCTTCAGGAAGACAGACTGGGAAAGATCAGCTCAAATCCTTTGAAAAGGTCAGTTTTCACTATCCTTCATGGCATTTCTCATCCTGTTTCTCCACCAGCTTTGTCAGAGCCGCCAGGTTATTGCCACACATGCTTCCCCCACCTTTCTCTGTATGTATCAGTGCTTAGCAAAATATTAGCGCCTGGGCCCTCTGCAAGAGTTGCTGCAGCTCCTACAGGATCTTCCCACTGCAGCATCCCTGCCATGCTCTGGGACAGCAGTGCCACAGAACAATGTCACAGCCCTGTGGCTCTGAGCTGAGGCAGGTGAAGTCTGCTCAGGCTCCCTCAGAAGCTGCAGCCTCATCCAACCTGACTGCAAAATGCTCACCAAACAGCTCCAACTGCCATCATCTTAACTCTCACCCCACAGTCATGTACTAAATTGCACCAGCTCTTGAGCAGGGTCCCCATCACTCTTTCATCCCCTTCCTTCTGCCTCAGCCTTGCATGAGCTCCTCTCTCCCCATGGGATGGGTGAACACCTCCAAGACCTCGCAGCAGAGCCCCGTGGGTGAGCGGAGCAGGGATGAGGTCAGTCACCAGCACAAGAGCTAGCCAGGCCTTCAGAAACATTTGTGAGCAGCTACTGAGCCCTCAAAGGCCAGACCTCAAAAGCCAGCTTCACTTCAGCCAGGCAGATGCAGGTTCTTGAGGACCTTCATTAAGGTTACTCAAGGTACATCCTTTTGCCTCCAGCACGATCAAACACATATCTGGCCTATCGTCTGCAGTGCAAACACCACCCACGCGCTTCCAGCGCTGACAAATATATTCTTCCATCATTGCTCAATCACTATTTGCTCAGTTTAACTCTGTACGTATTATAATAGCATTTAAAGACAGAGCCAGCCTTCAAAAGCAGATGAATCTGAAATTAACAACAGAGGCATTTTCAGCTCTGAGGTCTGGACGAGAGCACAAAATAACTGAACTTTGTTCCTGTGGCTTATTACATCATCCAGCCCCTCTTTGACTGAAAATATTTCTATTCCTCATTCCAGTCCATCTGTTCTTCAGAAAACTCCCTCTCACTATTTACTTGAAAAACAACTAACTATAGGCAAAGGCGTTTTTCTTCTGAAGAAAGTATGTTCATAATTAAGCAAAGAGCATTGCATGTTTATTCTCGCTAGTGTGTGCACATACACATGTGTGCATGTCTGCCTATTTTTAGTTACTGTCAAAAGTGGTCTAATATTTCACTGCAAGGAGGTCTTCTTGACCCAGGAAAGACATCATTATTTCTAATTAGGAAATTAAAAACAAAACAAGAGAATTGTCAAAAAAAAAAAAAAAAAAAAAAGACTTCTCTGCAGGTGAGCCGTGCTGTGAGATGATGGGATTTTTCCCTGTTGTGTTTTCTTTAGCTTTAATTTACTTTTGTGTGAAAGCTGAGCCCAATGAAGTTTTTCAGCCAGCAGGGAAGGACGCTTCAGCCCTCACTTTCTTAAGTGAGTTGGAAAAGGCATTTCAGGTCTTCTCTCCAGATGAAAGAGTTTGCTCCTCTAACAGAAGTTTATCTCATCCTCGCCAGCTGCACTGCATACAGGCTGTGTCTGCAATACACCTTTACTCACACTGGAAAGAAGCCAAGTGAAAGCAGGACAATCCCTTTTCTACTGGCGTAACCCATGCTGTTAGTAAATGGATTATTTCCACTAAAATGGGTATTCTCCTCCCAACACCATCTATAATGTTGAAATGACACTTCCCTCTTTGTCTTCTGTTTCCTTACTATAATCACCTCTGGAAAAATCACCACTGTACTATTTGCCTGATCAGTGCCTGTATCATGGTGGCTCTCGACTGAGTTTTTGGCCTGAGGGCACAGCCCTGGCACACACAGCACTGGGAGAGCTTCATTTCACCATCTCCAGGAAAAAATATCCACCTGCCTCACCCAGGCCATTTAGGCACAAACACTCTGACAAGATCCTAAATGACTTGGAGCTGAGCTCATTCGCAGCAATTACTAAAGAACCACACATGAAGGAGTAAAAGCCCCATGCAGGATTGAGGCTGTGTAAGTCCAGATAGTGACACTTGATCAGGTTCTTCTTCTGAGATGTGTCTCCACACAAGAAATTCCATGACGAGGCATGGTACAACAGCCCCAGCTGGTAGGGTTTCCAGGTAGGGTTGGGGGAGATCATTTATATTTTGTGCTTACTGTACCCTTGATATCTCTGTTAAGATCTTTATCACTACCTAATTCAGTCTGATCCATTTAGATCTGTACAGGGACCATTAGTACTTGTATTACAAGAAACTCCACTGACGCAAGTCTATTTTGCTGTTTGTGGTGTACAGAAAATTGCCTCTTTCTAGATACAGGCTCTATTCAGGAGCTTCTGGCTTGTAATTCACATCTGGTTAAGCTTGCAACAGAGGTTTCAAAGCAACTACTAAAATGATTATGGAAAATAAGACTATGAAGACTTGATCAGCAAACAACTGAAGGTTTGAAACACCTGAAGCCTGTGTAGACATGGTATGCAAAGAATGGGAAAGGGAGCAGGGATACAGAGAGATGAGATCACTAGATCTCATGGAACAAAGTGTTCTTGGGGTCTGTTATCCCAAAGCCCCACAAATATGAAGCAAAAATAAGTTCAAACTTAAATCGTTTCTGGGAATAAAAGGAAAGAGACTTACAATTTCATATTCTGAATGAGGCCGTGCTGAAATACCAAATAAACGAGTAAGTCCACCTTCAACCCATCACGTGCCCATTGTTTCCAGCCAGAATTAAGAGAACAAATCCCATCCCAGTTCCTGGAGTGATGGAAGGGTACAAAAGCCAGGCTTCTGCTCAAATGTAGCTTTTTCCACATTTTGTCAGGCTGGCTGTGAAAGGGACACTTATCAGTTCACTCAGCATTTCATTAGTCGCCGTGCAAAGCTGCAAGGATGACTTACAAGAGCCTTGTTTGACATTAAGTGCTAGTGACAACGTTATCTGGTGGGATTGCTTGTCTGTGACATGCATCTGCCAAGCACAGAAAAAATACCTATGCCACTGTTCCAGAAAAAAAAAATAAAAAAGCAAACAAGACACACCAACCAATATGCTTCAAGTCTGCTTTCATGTTGCAAATGAAATGGGTTCGTCATGTTCCACTTTATCCACAGAGGCACAAAATGCAAGTGGCTTGCCTTTCTTCCCCTTTTGACGTGGTCAGAAGACTCCATTATGCCCAGGGAGTACATCAGGCAGACAACTACATTCAATCCATTTAGCTCCATAAAGCAAAGTGGCTGTGCCTGCAACAAATTTCATTTCCCCTTCTGAATGAAACAGATCTTGCAAAGTATTATTTCAGAAAACAGAGTTTAAAGAAAGCACTTGCCTGCAATCTGTAAGCAGCACAAGTATAGGCAGCAGCCTTGTTTTTCTTTCACAGAAATTTATTGGTGCAAGAGATCTAAGAATTGGGTCCTTACATTTTCACATCTCCTGGTAGATCTGGTTTCCAGATAAAAATATTTGCTTGTGGAAACCTTTCTCCCTTACTAATGCAGTCCACGTGAATGCTGCCCATAGTTTTAAGGGGAGTAAAGCAATCTGGTAGTCAACAAAAATGTTTTTCTACAGGTACATCACGCTTGCAAAAAATACTTCGTATCCTTGAGCCTGAAGTCTTTCCCCCCCCTTCCTGATGTGTGGCATCAAAATATTAAATGGGTTTGCCTGACTTGCTTTCCTAATTCATCACACCCCACTGGGAGGTGTCCCGCCCTGTGTAATTACCCCTCCAACTTCCAGCACAGCACCGCTCCAGACTGATCACGTAGCCCAGATCAGAGACAAGTAACGTACAGCAGGAGAGTGTTTTCTTCTTGCTTCACTTTTCTGCTAGCCTCTGGATAGTGTTACTGAGCCCTGACACTTTCAAGATCAGCCAGAAGGGGCACAACTGATTTCCTGACGTCCTGGAACCCACCCAAACTGTCCATTAGCCTTGAGTTTTGTGAACTTGTAATCAATACATCTTCCAAAAGGCTCACGGGCAACACTACTCCCTCTTAAAAGAAGTTAACTTTGGGTAAATGAAAGTAAGATTTACTGCTTGAGACAGGTGGTGCACAGTAAATAACTCAGGATTTACGAACTGTCACCTGTGAGACTCCACTGATCTGCATGATAAGGGGGCCCTGGAGCACCAGCGCAGGAACTCACCACTGGATCGCTGTTATTTATGTGCATTGCTGTACGAGGACCGGATACAGCTCACGTCTCCACAATGCCAGGCACTATCCAAACCAGGATAGCAGGTCATCAGTCACGCCACTGACAGTGGTAGTCAATCCAACTCGGGGCAGTGTCCCAGGTCTGTAACTCCCACCAGTGGATCCTCCTGCAACTACCCTGCCACCTGCTTCACCTGCAGGTGATGGAGAGCATTGGCGAGCTTGTTCTGGGGCTGGTGAGGGAGCCTTGATTCCTAATCACAAAGCTGAGTACTTGACATAATGATCATCATTTTACGCTGGTACTGAACCCCCACCAACCATAGAAAGCCTTTAACATTGCACTGCCAAACACGGGGGTTCTCACCCCTTGATACCTTGCCAGACCCTCGCAATTCACCATACACACCTGTTGTACACTGTATGTGGCCCAGATACGTCCCCTCACCTTGCAGGGAGGGCTAGCAGAAGCACATCAGCTCGGGCTTGGCCATGGCAGAACAGAGCCCCGGGGTTTTGCAGCTTCGGAGCCCTCGGTTTGTTCAACACCTAAGAGCTTGTTTAGCATTTTCACAACAAATTCCAGAAACATATTCTTAGTAACACTACTGAAAGTCTACCTCAAGGGACTAAGCATCGTAAGTGACCAAGCCTCACAGAGGGACTATGACACTATCACTCCTGGTGCATGCAACCCACGAAGCTGAGCCATCTGCTTCTCAGCACACAGAACAGAGCCAACCTTCAGGAGCTCCTGGTTACAGGAGCTGCTGGTAACATGCGCTGGAGGGGAAAACTTTACTTCATGCTTGTGGGTTTTTACGTCACGCTCAAAAATACGTCTGCATCCCCATCTGTTTTTCACTATAAGACATTGATTTTTTGTGGCAAGGGGGGCATTAATGTGGGGCAGAGACACCCCTATAGAACAAAAGCTGCTTAGAATTACCCGATACCATGTCGTATAAAGACCGTTTCCACCAATAACACAAAGATCAGTGTTGATTGCGGTCTGGTTTCTCTCTTTTTTTCCTTACTAGAGGCTCCAATCTTGACTCAAACATACAGATATTTATGTGGTGGGTGAATAACTATTCCAACAATATGAAAATTGCCATGAGCAAAAGTACTCTGAGCCAGCAGTGGAAAAAAAATTTGTTTCATTTTTTTAAACCAATACCACACGAAATGGAGAAAGCAAGACAAGCAGTGCCAGGGTGGTTAGCAGCATCCCTGGGAAAAGAGCACCCTTGGCTGCACAAGCTGGTTGAAACCTTCCCTGCTGTTACACCCAACAAAGAGACCTGTCTACATCCAGAGGTCACTTGCTACCAGTTCTGCTGCACCAGGGAAAGCAACAGTGCAAATTCCAGCAAAGCTCAATTCAGACAAAAAATAAACCCCATCAGAAATAAAATTATCAAGTTGAAATCATGTTCTTTTCCTAGGTTGACGTGTCTCAACTGACAGCCTAATTCTGCCACTGACTGCACAAAGAGATATAGAAAATGCCAGAATTTCACTCATTTTCTGGACTTTATTTGTAGTAGCAGGTGATTCTTTACAGAGATACCTGGTGCCTAATTGCAAAAGCAGTTTCACAGTTAATTTGTAAAACAGGTAACTTCAAACAATCTTTGAAAGCTGAAATTCAATCTTGCAGACCAAAACTCCCAAATTTCCAAAGTTACCCAGAAAGAATCATTGAAAAGAAAAACCTGCTCACCTGCAGAACACTGTGGCTTTCTCCATCAGCTGCAACCAGCATTGGCCCCAGCACGGGCTCTACTTCAGGGACAGAAGAGCTGAGCATCACACAGCAACCAGAGCAAATACTGTGCAGAAGGGTGCACCTTGAAGGAACTGCTGGTCTGGTACTTGGGAGATCTGGGTTTCCCTTCCACTGCTAGTGCTGCCATTCCTACATGCTCTCAGCCAGCTGCACAATTAGTGCTCCTGTTGAAGAGAAAAGAAAAAAAGAAAAATCACATTTTGCTGGTCATCTCGGTCAGAGTATAAGCCCCTTACAGCGTGACTATCTTCCCCTGCGTGCTCTGTGCAGCCTGGATGGCCACCATCAGCCAGGGGCTCCAAACACAAATGCTGATGAGCAGTGGCTGCTGAGTAGCACGTATGTGTAGGCAGCGACACAGAAAGGGACACATTTCATTCTTTTTTCTTCCTCTTCAGGAAGGAAACAGTATGATGAAGATGTGTTAATAAAACGTCAAAAGGAGGCCCAGTTACCAACACATCTTCTTGGAGACATCGCCATTCTCTTGTTTTACAAGGATGGGTGCTCCCACTCCCTGGGACACACACAGATTGCTCTCAGGCCCGCAGCTCATTCTGTGCTGCACCAGAACGATGCTGACAGCAGTGGAGCTTCTCAGCCAACTCTCACATTTGTCTCAACATCTCTGCTGCCTCTTACACTAGAATCCCTTTGGGCTGGGCTCCTCTTCCTTCAAGGTGGCTTGCCCCTTCCAATGTTGGAAGGGACATGTTACTTTTTATTATTGAAGGAAGAAATACCTAGCTGTTGTAACCCCTCCCTCAACACGTCCTGCTCCTGCACCCTCAGCCTGGTGCACAGGCTCCCATTCCTACACATTTTTGAATGCTTATGCAAAGCAAACAGAAACCCCGAGACTTCTGAGGTTGCACAGGGTCTGGCTCAGGACGAAGTCAAACCAGTGGATTAACAGCCATTAGGGAACCTCAGCCAGCCTTCAAATATCAAACCAAATACTTCCTGCGTGGCTGCGGAGCGCATGCCTGAGGGACAGTGCCCCTTTATACCCAGCCTGCTCCCAGCCACGCTGCATGCGCTTGGGTCTCAAGAGCCCAATAAGCTTCATTCAGCAGGAGCAAAAATAGACAAAGATGAAATCAAATACCATGACATTTTCTCAATGTTTCTAGTCAAACAGAAAATTAAACAGGCTCAGTATTATTGCCAGAATGTTAATTTATGCACCACTTCAGGGAAAGCATACACAGAAGGTCAGGTTTAACGCTGTTATTAGCTGTTCCACTCCTTCCTCCTAGAAATCCTTACAGAGATACTTTCCAACCAAAGGAGGAATATTTAACATCAGGAGGGGGTGGGTGAAGGGCTGGTGTTTTGTAAGGAAGAGGAAAGCAGGGACATTTCACATCACTTGGTGACAGGCAGACTGGGAAGGCACTATCTACCTCAAAATTGTCTCAAACCTCTGCCCACTCATGCCACAGCCTCTGCATATAACAATGTTGTAGATATACCACAGTGATGGTTTTTGTTTTGTTTTTGTTATGACCCAGTCACAATAAAGTCCATTATCCTGTGCCCACAAAGCAGGTAGTGGGAGAGTTTACCCTCTTCAAAGGTTGAATTAACAAAAGAAACACTAAATTTGGATACAAATTCCAATTATGCAAGGTAAAGGAGCAGACATTTCTGTACCATGCTCATTAAGGCACTGCAGGAAGGCAGGAGAAATGGCCAAAAGACAGTCGTTTACGAATGGCAGAACCTTTCCAAGTACAATCCTTGCCCCAGGCTTCTTGAAAACAATTTTTGTGACACATTTGTACATTTATGTGAACGTGGAAATTGCATACATCCTTTGAGCTGGAAGTATCCTCCTGTGGATCAACCCCCAGCTTTCACAAAATGCAGAACACTGTCTGCAATAAAGAACTAGGGCTGGCTGCTCTGGCAATACACACAGAGAATCATCGTGAACAGAAAAGAGGAGAACTTGGAAAGTGTCAAATGCACTGCATCCACAAGGAACCAAACAACAGCTGCAGATGGGATAATGAATCTCTAAAACCAACAGCACCATTAGTGGAAGAGGGAAACCTCTTTTCCTGAAGCCACACAGCACAGAGATCACAATCCTGGTTTTACCAGCTTACTGTGGACAACATCTGATGTGCAGCTTCTCCAATGGACTATGATAACACTTGACCTGATCTCAGGTTGCCCGAGTTTGCTGGCAACAAAAGTTGCATAGGAAAAAATGGGCTGATTGCAGATGAAACATTGAACCTGAAGCACTTGCTGGAATGAGCATTCATCATGTTCAAGGAGAAGCAAGAGAGCTGAAGGCTGTGATGATTTTTACCTGTTTGAATGAGAAGGCAGTGTTGCAAATACCTCGCAAAATTTCTCTCCTGAATTCATATTTACCAGCCCTCAGAAGTCTCTCTTTTGGAAGATCAAACGTCCTGACTCCTTCCAACTAATTAAATGGATTTCCCTGGGAATAACTTGTAGCTGTCACCTAATCAGATGGCGTGTTTTAATAAATGTTGGCTTTCTGGTGTTGAAGTGTCTGATTCCCACAGCATTTTGGTCAGACTATTTACCCTGTTTAGGACCCATCAGTCTAGTCTGCTAACAAAAGTTAGCAGCTCAGTGGAAAAACTTACGCCACCAGTTCAAGCCCCTGTTTCAGGATTTTTCACTGCTTCCTTCATATCCTCCCATGCTGCACAAAGCAAGGCGTTTCTCAGAAACCTAAGCCAGTGTGCCCCAAGAAATGTGTATGAGAGACAACAGTACCTGATGATGTAATTCACACTTCATATTGTACACCTGGAAACATAAGCCTTCATCAGAAGGATTTTAAATTACACTTTACACATTTGGTAAACAGCTTCAGAGGCAGCCTTATGGTGCTGCACTGCCTGGGGCTGGGCCATGCTGCAAGCCAGGATTTGCTGCTCCTTTGCCTCAGTCTGCTGCTACCAAGTCTTTCTTCCTGAAGCACACATCGATGGCAGCTGATGTTCCTGGGAATGCCTTTAGCTGAACAGCTCAGAGAGGCAGCAGAGATGCTCACCTGACACTCCAACACCCACACTGCCACCCCGGACTTTGAGCAGGCTCCGCTGCAGCTGGTACCAAGGCAGTGGCACCATCTGTCTCCATCTGCAGCAGCTGGGTGCACGGTGAGAGCACGGATGCAGCGCAGGCTTGCTGAGCTAGCTGGGTCAGCACAGCACGGTGCAGGCTGTTACTGACTTGCAGGCTCCAGCCACGACTCCTGATTACACAGCATTTACCTCCATCCATGTATGAGCCACATCCCACGTTGCAATAAACCTTCACGGATGCTTGTATCAGCTAAACTCCCCAGCAGCTACTGCTGTTTCATCTTTGCTAGCAGATCAAGCCATGGGTCCCTGAAAGCCAGGTATTCAATATTCCTTTCCAGAAATCCTCAGAAACCCCAATTCTGAGAGCCAGGATTTCCACTATCACCAAGTGAAGTTATGGAATTGGCTGGAGCCTTTCTGCTGCTTGACAACTTACTAGGGTCCTGCTCTGCCTGCAGGGGAATTTGTGGTGTGTTGAGGATGTAATTACAGACCAAATAACAGCCTCATGGTGCAAATGTTTGTCAGACAGAACCATCATTACTTAATATTTCATTAGGATCTTCCCGATTTTCTTCCTTTTGAGAAAACTGAAAATTTAGCACGTCACCAACATTCCGTATGGCTTTTTGGAGACTATCAACTGCTTTTGGACACATCAAGAAGCTTGGCGTTCCTTGGATTTGTCTCAAGTCCTTTCCCAAATCAAACAAACACTGAATGAAAGCTGCAGCAACTTGACTAACAGCTAATAAAAGTTTCCAGAAAAATGCTTTCGGGAAAAGAAAACAACAAATACAATGAGTAAAAGAATCACAGAATTATTAATGTTGGAAAAAACCTCAAAGATCATCTGGTCCAACCATCACCCTACCACCACTATCACCCACCAAACCATGTCCCCAAGCACCACATCCAACCTTCCCTTGAACACCCCCAGGGATGGCAACTCCACCACCTCCCTGGGCAACCCATTCCAATGCCTGACCATTCTGAGAAGTATCTCCTAATTTCCAACACGAACTTCCCCTGGTGCAACTTGAGGCCATTCCCTCTTGTCCTGTCACTAATAACCTGGGAGAAGAGACTGACCCTCACCTTACCACAACCTCCTTTCAGAAAGGATGATAATTTCTGAAGTCATTCACTAGAAAGGACTTAAGTTGTCCTGATACGTCCCAGAGCTGTCAGCAGTACCGCTGCTTTGTCACCACTGCAGGTGACAGAAAAGGCAGCTCAAGTTAAACCAGCTGCAGCAAAAGAGCCACTTGCTGAAAGACTCTTCATTTACTGTTTAAAATCAGTAATGTGCTGAACCAGTGATGTAGTTTTCAGTCCTTTTAGAAAGAAGAAGACAAAAGTGTAGAACAGAACCACAAGAGAGGTGATAACCTGGACTGAAACAACCAGCGGGCCTCTTGAGAGCACTCATTCTGCCCTGGCAATACAACTGTGGAGCAAGCACACCTGGTAACTCATACCACTTCACCACTGGCAGAATACTTATGCCCAAATACCCTGCGTTATCACATGCAGCTGTGCCCAAGCCTTGAGACATGTCTGGTGATGTTGCATTTGTTTTCCAGCAGGACTTAGAGGGATGCAGTTCCCTGCCAGGAGTTTTTTTAGGGCTATCACAAACCACACGCCAATTCCTCACATATAGCCAGCACCACAATAAGAAATATTTCCAATAAGAAATGTTTCACAATAAGAAATATTACCACAGCCTTGCAGTACGACTCATTAACACACTGAGGTCACTTTGGGTGACACTTGCAATGCCACCAGAGATGACAACTCTGCAGACACTTGTCTGAGCAAGTGTTGGAGTAGTAAGACTTGAGTAGGTGCCAGACTTTTTAAGGTTTCTTGTGAGAAGGTGTTCCTATGCATGCAACACCAGAGTCCACCTAAATGAGGCATAATAGTTGAGCTAAATAGAACATTTAAATGAAGGAGGCTTAGGGCACAGCAAGAGAAAAGAGGCCAAATGGAAGAGCTCTGATAAACTTGCAAAGCACAGAAAAGGCCACGAGAGACACTGGACTACTTGCATGACCAAGAGGTCAATCTTAAAAAGTGTTTATCTTCAACTAGCTTTTCAGAAGTGAACTTTCTGTTAAGTAAATTGGCTCTCTCTTCCACTTTGCTGTCTTCTCCTCCAAACCAGTATGAACATAACATGGCTAAGTCTTCTAGCTCTCCTTCTAACAGCTGAAGTGCATCACCAGGGACATAAACAGAACACATAGGACCCTCTGTTAGTGAAAACTAGGCTAATAAGTTGTTCTCACACAAGACAAACTTAGAGAGCAACTTTTTTTTTTGGGTTAAGTGGGGTTAACGGTTGGATGAGAAGCACATTCCAGTGTGATTTCACTGCTGAAATGGAGCCATCCCTGGGGTGGAGTCCTGCAGCTGCTGGTAGCACACATTTTGCTCAATATATCCAAAGAAAGAATTATGCGAGTAATCAACCAAAACAGCTGAGGATACATCAGCATGAGGGTAGGACACTGAGGTGAAGCATTCTTGTTCTTGCTACATACACCAAGTGACTTCTGCTGTCCCCGAGTGGTATTTTTCCAGCCATACTGGCTGTCGGTGGGGAGGAGGACAGGCAGCAGGCTGGTGGCACCAGTGCAGAGGGAAGCTCTCCATCAGCAACCTGTGGTGCCCGTCCCACACTTGTGCTCCTCTCCCTCATGGACTGCAGCTGCAGAGCAGGGAGCTCTGAGGAATGTCAACACCTGCTAATATTTAGCTGGCAGCCGCCAAGGCAAGAGAGATGGCCTTCTCCTTCACATCTGCCAGAAGGTGGCCAGGCAGCTGATAGCTGTACAGTGCTATCAGACACACACAGCAAGACATCAGCTACTAATTTCTCACGTTTTTTCCCCAATCTCCTATACTCACGCCTTGCCAGCTTGCTTCACCCTTAGCAGGCTGAAACCATTTCATATCCTGCTGGCTTTATTCCAGCTGTCTTGACACAACACAGCTTCTCCTATTTCTAATCACACATTTCCTGGCATTATCCCCACTGGAAACCTCCAGTTCTGATAACGTTCGATGACCTTTCCCTTATTATTTCCCCACGGCGCTCTTCGGTCTCTGATAGGTTCTAAAATTGGGATTTGCCTTCCTGGAAAGCCAGACGCTCAGGGTGAGTGACTCACGAGCCTTGGCATGCAGCTCCCGCAGCCCGGGACACAAAGGCAGCACCTTCCCCCACATACAGTGGAGCTAACAGTAGGAAGTATTATTTTGCAGGGCTGTGCTCAGTGATTTCCTAGAAAAGCAACAAAAATGCCACATGTGTTTGTGTTTCCATGTGAATTCAGCACAAGGAAATCCACACAGGCCACATGCAGTTTAGAAATTGTAGGTGTTAGGAGCCTCATGTCTGCATAATGTCTTGCCTTTGGTATGCAGTAAACATTCCACATCTTTAGGGGAAACTCCCACATAGCCAGGAGAAGGAGGACTTTTAAAACCCAAGATCCTAACTTCAGCACAAAGGCACGAGCAGACAATAAATTTTACATCTGCTGAGGGAGCGTCCAATTTCACTCCATTATTTTGATACGCTACTTTAGTGGAACAATTATGCAAGAGCAATTGCAGACAGACAAAAAAAAAAAAAAAAAAAAAAAAAAAAGAGCTCTGAAGACAGAAGGATGTCTTAGAGGTAAGGCATTGGCAGAGACTTGTGAGATCCAGCCCTGCCAGGCATCAGGCCACACTGCAGAAGACAAGGGAGCCAGATTCTTACTGAGCCTTGCAGCTCGCAACCAGAGCCTTGTTCAGAAAGAAAAGGCAGCTCTTATCTCAGCACCAAAAAATCAACAGCCACTCAGAGCATGATGCTAAGCAGTTGCTAAATCACATCCTCCACATCTGAGGGATGCTGATGGGCATTGCCTTTCTGCAATACATTTCTACCTGTCACCTGGGGTCACGAGCACGTGTTTTCTTGTCCCTCTGCTGTCCTTCTCTGTGATAGGGGCTGATGTCCTAATTTTCCTTTGTTTCCAGCTTTATATCTGATTTTAAGGGATCATTTTTAAATAAAAAATTATATTTCAAAACACAGAATGCTTCAACCTGGAAGACAGAGAAAATGGAAAGCATTTGAACCTAAGCACAAATGTCACAACCAAGTCAGATCAGGCGAACGCCAGAGTATATGTGCACAGCTTCACACACCTTATCCCCATCTGTCCCCAACAGGCAGAACAACTGTAGGAGCTACAGGAGCTCTGAGGCCACTGGGAAAATATCAGAGCATCTCCAGCTTTCCCAGGTGCACAGACAACCCAGACACTTCACACCAGGGAGAGAGAAAAACCACCACAATTTCCACTACAGAATTACTGTAAAAAAAAAAAAGAAAAAAAGAAAAAAGAGAGCTTACACAATTCAACACCCCTCTGAAGGAAGAGTCATGTGGAGAAACATTATTTGAAAGGAAAAAAATAAAAGAGCCATGAGGTCATTTATATTGATTCCAGGCTGAACCTTGTAGATTAATTATGGGGGAAAAATAGGTATTGACAGCTGGATGTTGACTCTAAGCTGGTTATTAGAACAAGGCAGGTCGAGTGTGATCTTTAGAGGAAACAGCTTCTGATAGGGTCCTGGCGCTACGTTTCTTAGGTAACTGGACTCCATCCAAACCATCTGGCTCTTCTGCATTTCATGCTAACAAAGAGTACTTCACAAAGCCTGGAAGAAAATCCTGTACAAGAAAGGTAAGAATCACGCTCAGAAATGTGCCATCCAGGAGATATTTGATATATTTTTGGAAGACTGGAGTTAGAAGAATTAAGATAGGGAAAGAAAAGAAAAAAAGCAGAAAGAAATGTTCATACCCAAGAAAAAACAAGACAGTCCCTGCATTGTCATGTGTGGTTTTGTATTATTTGACCTTACTGAAGCTGAAAGCCTCTTTCTCAGGGAGCAGAGAACAGCAGACTCAGGACCACAGCTCCTGAGGCTGTGTCTTGGCTCATCTGAGGAGAGCGACTCGAGCAGGTAGCTTGCCTGCCTGCTTTCCCCCAGGACAAGTTAAGAGCTTTTTAAACCCAAACACAGTGGTGGTTTCCTCTTACACAGAGATGCCCAAGCAAAATCACCCCAGCCCAGATCACAGCTTCCTCAGCCATCAGGCAAAAACATGGGACTTCGAAGTTCCAGTGCCTCCTTCCACTTAATCCACTGGATTCAATCTCAGTTGCTAAAGCTAAACTGGACTCATGGGGATGCTCATCGTGAGGCACAGGAATGTGACCGTGTCCTTCACATCTATTCGTTTGTAGCAGGATCTGCACACGGACTCTGAGTCTGCGATGACAAACCTGTGCAAAACTGACAGCTACAGAATATTTGGCAGTGAAAAGGCATAATCAGGGTTTTCAGCAAATGCTCCTAATCTGCTCTCTAAGGCAGGTGGGAGCTTATTGGCAAATTCCTTGAGTTCAGCTGGGTGCCAGAGGGTTTTTCCCCAACTCAGTTCAGCCAAGTGCTTTGTCACCACCTACATACATGGTTATTCTAGGAGGGTACTGGGAACCCCTGGTCAGTACTGGGGTGGTCTCAGCAGTGCTGGGCACTCTGGGAGGATGCTAGGGGTATTCCAGGCAGTACTGGGTGAACAGGATGGGTCTCCTCTTTGTCAGCAAGGCATAGGGACAAACAACAGTGGAACACAGCAAAGTGATTGACCTCTGGCAGCTTTTAGTCCTCCTATGATACCTCATATGTGTCACAGCTCATCTGTGTTCACCCAGGTTCCTACAAGCGCTGCCTCTGCAGCAGGTGCTCCCATGCAGAGAACCCACCAGCTCACTGAGCCCCCCACCACAGCCTGGTCCCTGCTGCAGAGGAGTGGGCAGGACAAGATGTGTGTGCTCCAAGTTAGCCACGAGGTTTGCTCAGCAGCATGGGAACCTCTCCAGTCCTCCATCCAGGAGACACAGCACCCCGCTGTGTCTTTGCATGCATTTTAAACTGCAAATGCAAACAAACAAAAGCACGCAATAGGACCTTCCATGCCTAATAGTTACTCTTGGAGTTCTCATCGCCTGGGGGTGGACCAGATTCCAGTATGAGGGCTGATATAAAAACCAAAAGCCCTCAATTTGATACTTTTTAAGGAGGGGATGGGGACCTGGCCCTCATCACAAAGCAGAAGCAGCACCAGGGAGTGTAATGACCACAGTTACCTTCTACTGAGAGGCAGCAGCTATTTAATCACAGCCAATTATTCTGAAACAAGTCTAATTTTGCACTTTCACATTTTACAGCCATGATTAAAAGATGAGAGAGACCAACACCACATAACAGGCTCCTAACTCAGCCAAAACTATGGGATACAGTAGCTGATTGCAGGAAATAGCTTTCTATGGACACCTCACACTGGCTCTCAAAATTATTTTGGTCCATGATAAAAACGAAACAGGATGGCTCAGCCATCCTGTAATTACTCTCATGATCTGCTGTGAAAGAGGTGGTTAAAAAAAAAAAAAAGTCAGCATGTCGCATCTTCATTCATGTATTTTTAGGTTTTCAGATACAACTATGTATGTAACTATGTATGGGATCAGCCTATTCCTTAGGTTTAAAAAATAGAAGAAGAGTGATAACCTTTCCACCCAACCAAATATTGTATGTATCTGAATATATGTATGTAAGACCACAAGGACTGAAGGATAAAGCATCATACATGCTGTACACCAGCTGGCATCAGCTTCTCCCTCTTCAGCTGACTACTGCACACCTCTGGAGCATCCTACTACCCAAGGGAGACTGCCTCCACTCTTGAAGAATGATAGAATCATTAACGTTGGAAAGACCTCAAAGATCATCTGGTCCAGCCATCACCCTACCACCAGTGTCACCCACTAAACCATGTCCCCAAGCACCACGTCCAACCTTTCCTTAAAACCCCCAGGGACAGTGACTCCACCATCTCCCCGGGCAACTCATTCCAATGCCTGACTGCTCTTTCTGAGAAGAAATGCATCCTCATCTCCAACCTGAACCTCCCCTGGCACAACTTGAGGCCATTCCCTCTAGTCCTATCTCTAGTTACCTGTGAGAAGAGGCCGACCCACAGCTCCCCACACCTTCCTTTCAGGGAGCTGTAGAGAGCAATGAGGTCTGCCCTAAGCCTCCTCTTCTTCAGACCAAACACCCCCAGTGCCCTCAGCTACTCCCCATAGGACTTGTGTCCCAGGCCCTGAACCAGCTTTGTAGCCCTTCTTTAGACACACTCCAGAGCCTCGATGTCCTTGCAGCAGGAGGCCCAAAGCTGAACCCAGCACTCGAGGCACGGCCTCACCAGAGCAGAGCACAGGGGGACGATCACCTCCCTGGTGTGCTGGCTGCACTACTCCTGACACAGCCAGGATGCCGTTGGCCTTCTTGGCCACCTGGGCACACTGCTGGCTCATGCTCAGGTGAGCATCAACCAGCACTTCCAGATCCTTTTCCTCTGCACAGCTTTCCAGCCACTCTGCCCCAAACCTGTAGCATTGCATGGGGTTGTTGTGGCCAAAGTGCAGGACCCGGCACTTGGCCTTGTTGAACCTCATCCCATTGCCCTCTGCCCATCGACCCATCCTGTCCAGGTCCCTCTGCAGAACCTTCCTACCCTCCAGCACATCAACGCTTCTCCCCAGCCTGGTGTCAGCTGAAAACTCACTAAGGGTGCACTCCATTCCCTCATCCAAATCATCAGTAAAGATATCAAAGAGGATGGGCCCCAACACCAGCCCCTGGGGAACACCACTCATGACTGGTGGCCAGCTGGATTTCACCACTACTCTCTGGGCCTGGCCATCCAGCTAGTTTTTAACCCAGCAAAGAGTGTACCTGTCCAAGCCATGGGCTGTCAGCTTCACCAGGAGAATGCTGTGACAGGCACCACGCACACCAACCAACAGTCCCCCCCATGGTCCCACTTCATCTTTTGGAAAACAACCTCCAAACCATCCTGAGTGCCGTTATTTCACAGTGGCTCACTGCACACTTTGCCAATGCATCTCAACATTTATGGTGAGGGATCCCCCTCTGAAGCAAGAGAAGGCAGCTCTCACTGTGGCAGCGACCATCAGGAGTCTGCAGTCCTTCTGTATGCCTCTTGAGCTGCAGGATTGCAAGCTGAGTATGACTGAAGTTGATGAACCCAGGCTGGAGGATCCGCTGAGCCTGGGTTGGGCACCTGAAATTAGAGGCAGTAAATGTGGCTACACTACAGACCTACTGCACAGCCCAGGGTGAGCCCAGACAAGTCACCTCTAATAGCCTTCCCTTTAGACCCAAACTGACTTGTGTTTCTCACAAGCCTGCTGTTATCTCCATTTCCTTGGGTAAATTACATGCAGGAGTCCCAACCAGCACAGGGCCGGGTGGCACCCAGTGCTGCCCCATGCAAGGCCAGTGAGACGCCTACCGCTGGGGATGGTTGCTGCTAGGTTTGGGTAGGTGCAGAAGGGATGGGAAGTGTTTCTGCAGCAGTAGCTTCAGAGCAAGTTCATTCCTCCAAGCCCAGATCAAGGTCTAGGCTACAGATAAAGCTTTCAGTCCCCTTCTCCATTACCTCCTGGGAGCCCTGTGTCCACCACAAGCCTCACAGCCACCATGTGGGCTGCTGTGGCCCCTGCACTCAGCTGTCCCCACAACCTGCTGCAGATCTACCAGACAGACAGGCAAGGAAACCTCCTATTTTAAACAAAACCATCATCCAACAAATGTACCAAAACACTTTTCTTAAACATTAACCAAAAAAAAGTTCCAAAATGCTTGTTTTGACATTTCTGAAATGAGTCACCAGGAATACTTCGGGGTATTTATAAAATCTGTGTTTAAAGGAAGAGGTATAAATAGAGTTTAGGTTTTTATTTAAAGTGAAGATAGGGAAAAGGAGCTGAGATTTCTTGTTTGGTTGTTGTTGGGTGGTTTGGGGAGGAAGTTTTGCCTGAACCTGGATACAATCTCAAAACAAGACAGAGACATCAACTCTTGAAATTTTCCACAGACAGAAAATACTTCTCCTGAGCATCCCTAGTCACCACATCCATTGCTTACATTTCCCCATCAAAACTGTTGCGTTTCAAGCAAGCTTACATTCCCAGTCAGCAAATTAAGGTTGCAGAGGCCTGGATTCAAGGAAAAAAAGCATGCGCACACACACAAAAAAATATGCTAACAGTTACAAGCAACAAAACCCCAATGGAACAGAGTCTGGAAAGTTCAACATCAGCCTGGCCAAGAGCTTTTCCCCCATGTAACATTTTTGGAACAGATGAGCTAGTAAACAGCATACCAGGCTGATGTTCACCATATGACAGAAACCTGCAAGGACAGTGCTCCCCCAGCCCCAGACTCAGGACCACAGACACAGCAGAGTAGGCAGGATGGGCCCCTGGTTTGGTCCTGCGAAGTTCAGTTCTCCTCTGTGAGATGAGTCGCAGGGCTGGGAGAGGGGAAGGCACCCATCCTGCTGTGAGGGCATCGGCTACACTTGTCCTTCATCTCTGTCCCTTCACAGACCACTTCAGCCTGAAACCACTGACAAGAAGCTGTCCAAGTGGACAGGACTAGGAGACCCCATGCAGGCTCCACACCACCACCTGATGAAGGTGGCCAGCAGGGCACTAGGGTCACCACAGCATGCCCAGGGAGGCTCAGTGTGCTTTGGTCTGTCATGGGCTTTTTTTAATGCCAAACCAAGACCCAGCTTGCCCGATGGATTTTGGAACCTGTAGGCTGAGCAGGTGCACATTGGCTGCTCACTAGCGGATAGCTGCTCACCCCATCCGTCAGATGGGCACCACAGGTCTCCAAGCAAGTACATCTGCTCTGAACACAGCCAACTGCCTTTCTCAGGCTGGGGGTCTCTGAATGGTGTACAGAAACCAACACCAATTTATGGTAGTCAAAGCCAATCTGTCTGCAGAAGTAACCTCATTATCTGTGACAAGCTGAACTCCAGAGCCCAGTCATGATTTCAGGATAATAACTGAAGGATATGGCTTATCTTGCTGCTTCCATGTGGCGATTATAAATCCAGTTGGCTGGATTTTTATCTGTCAGCTGGCTCTCTGGAGGTGAACGGGTGGGATACGGTGAGGAGTATCAGCTGGGAATACAGATTTAGCTCCAGAGCAGCAAGCAAGCATTTGGGCTGTGCTGTCTCCAGGCTTGGAGTGGTTTCAGCCAATCCCCCAAACCAGTAGGAAGCGTCAGAGTCCAGCCCAGTGGAGAAGGCAAACATCTGAGTAAAGCAGTCCCAGGAATTGAGGCAAAAGGACTGCATGGCTGGTATTAGAGTAGGGCAGGAAACAATGTTATCATCTGAGGGGAACGTGGTATTTTGCAATGTTCTCCTGTCCAAGATCAGTGAAAAAAGTCTTACTAAGAGTTTTTGGCAAACCAAGTTAAAAAAAATAAAGTCTTAGTTTAAGCATTCAATCCGCACTGATGTCTCTGCCAGTCCTCCTTCCCCTCCCTAGTTTGCTTTTAAATTTAAAGGACGGAAGAGCAGGGTTTTTTTTTGTTTGTTTGTTTTTAAGTTGCAGTTTTCCATTTTTCTAAGCATTAAGCACCACAAAGACAGAAGGCCAACCTGTCCCAACTCCCGCAGGCATCTCCCTGCCCAGCTCCCCACTCGCTTCCATTGAGGGTCACAGCCATCACTTCTGTACCAGCTTTTGGCAGTCAGTCTTCCCTCCCTGCTGCTCAGCAAGGGAATAACGAGCTTGAAAAACCACTCACATGATAAACACGCAGGAACCATGGGCTTTCTGCTAAAACAAAGCCAGACATGTAGGATCCGTGATGCAGCC
This sequence comes from Aythya marila, assembly GCF_965140915.1. NCBI lineage: Eukaryota > Metazoa > Chordata > Aves > Anseriformes > Anatidae > Aythya > Aythya marila. The sequence continues at coordinate 14,839,125 of NC_139051.1, forward strand.
AGAAATTACCCCATAGCTGCATATTTGCAGCTTTGCTGCTGCACCCTATTCCAGAGGCCCCCCAGCTACGGTGACTGAGTGCCTATGGGACCAGGTGAGGAGTTTAATGAATTCGTGGCCAAACAAGTGAAATGCTGTGTGTGGAGCAGACAGGCCCAGGGGAGGTCCTGAGCTGCTGACATTAAACAAATCCCTCACCCTTACCTCTTTCTTGTGCCACATTTCTGCAAGCTTCTGACAATCTTTATATGAACGCAACAGTGCTCACACCGTTTTCATACAGCTCCCATTTCCACTAACAGACTCCGGCTATTTCTTCTATAGCTCCAGATCAATAAACCTCAGTGAGGAGACAAGCGCCACCTAAATTTCCATTAAATAAATACATATGGAAGCATTATGTGCTTCTTCAAAGAAGAGAAATAGCCCTCTTGCACTACACCACAGAAGACGCACCAAAAGCTGAACACCAGATGGGTCAAGGACGATGACCAGAAGCTGGGGAGGAGAGAGACCTGCAGAGCCAAGCCCCATGCCGCCACACATGGGGCAGCACAACTCCATCCCTGCAGGGGAAGAACACTCACTTCTGCAGGCAGTAACTAGCAAAAGGAGGCAATGAGCAGCAACCAGCAGGATGCATGCAGAGGCTGGCAGGAGTGGCCAAGGCAGAAGCTGCTGCTGCAAAGCCTGGGAGATCAGTAGGTGAGCAGGGTAAGGTGAGGCAGGGGACAGCTGCTTAGATACGGCTCATGGGGATGGCAGGAGGCTTAGGAAAAATGCCAGACCCGACGATTTAGCAAAGAAATGCTATTGCAGGAGAGGGGCACTCACAAACATTTCTTGTTAAGGAAATATATATACATGCATATAAATCACAGTTCAATCCTTTGCAGAAATAATGTGAATTGCTAACTTTCCTCTGTTTGTTCAGTGGCAGCCAGACTGACAGACAACAGCAGACAGATGACCTGAAATCAGGGAGGCCACTCAGCACGCTACCAATGCTTTTGCTCTTTCCATTAAAGCTCTGGGGCTGGGGCTTTTACAGTAACAACTTCTCTATAAAGAAAACAAATTGCTCTTCATCACAGCCACAGAGACAAAACTTCAATGTATTCAGCCTAAAGATTAGTCACAGTAAGACAAAAATAAATTCAAAGCTGGTGGCTGCTGAGAGCCCCAGCTCAAGGCTGCTAGGTCCCCGAGAGCTGCTGCAGTTGGAACAGAAATTAGGAAGACACGCACTTGACCTAGAAATACATTTTACTCTTTCTTGCACGTAGTCCCAAGCCTCCAGAAAGAAACGCAATGCTGCGAAGTGGCTGTTCTCGCCCCAGCCCTGCTCCAGATGACCTAAAAGCAGGTTGCCATCGGTGCAATGGGAAGGGCAGCAGGTGCTACAAAGGCTAAAGAAATGCACCAGGGCTAAAATCCAGCAAGCACCAAAGAACACTGCTGCACCGGGACTCCTGACCTCCTCTCCACAAGCCCTGCCGCCAGAGTAGCCTTTTCCAAATGAGATTTCCGCCCTATTCATTTCGACAGCACAGCCTGCACCCTTGGGAAAAAGAAAGAAAGAGCAGGAAGATCAAAGCTCTGCAAGTCTGTAATATTTTATTAGTCCCTTCCATCTGTCACGCACCGATGAATCATTTAGAATTAAGCCCCCTCCTGAGAACCGCTACCTTTTCGTGGCTGACTTCGGCTTGCAAGCAGCCTTTATCGGTTTTTCGTTCTGTCTGAATGAGTTTCAGCTCCTCATTCACAAACCAGCCCCTGCTCCTTGAATCAGAGGGTGAGGGAAGGGGAGGGAAGGAGGAGGATCGCGCTGCACTTGTCATCTCTTTCACATTCCGCTCGGTGCCTTCTGCATCAATGGAGACCTTGGGAATCCGCAGGCTTTGTTCTCCTCTGTGTGTGGGGGGGTTCCTGCTGAAAGAGCAGGTAGCAGCAATAACCCTGGGCAAACAATAACCCAAATCCATCTGCTGGGGCAAGAGAAAGATGCGACATGCTGCTTTAGGAGAAAGGGAGAGCGGGGGAGAGCCAGATTTCCTGAACACCCCTGAATAAGGCAGAGCAGAGGGAGATTTTTATAACGGGGATAATTGCCTTGTTCTGCTACCACTGCGATGCAAATGGAGGAATTTGAAAAGGCTTATTGCATAGTCTGCCTGTGGATAAGCCCCAGAAGATGCTGTGCTATGGAAATGGAAGGACCCCCACACATCTGCAGCCCTTCCCCCTGCAAGGCACTGCCGCAAACACGGTCCTGCCTTCTGCAGCTCTGAGGGCTCTCCCCCTTCACAAGGGTACAGCAGGTACAGACCACAGCAGCCCAGACTTTTATCATCAGTTAGCTTGCCAATTTTTAAAGGGTGCCCAACAGGAAGCATCTTAAAAATGCTCACATTTGTACTGAACACCCGCCCACTTCCATTTAAAAAAAATAATTCAGCTCCTACTCGGTGGAACCCACTAAAGCACACAAAAAAATCCCTCTTACAATTCACCTGGTTTCAGCAGGTTTTAACCTTGTCTCATTGGAATTGAGCCCCTTGCCTGAATGCAGGCAAGAACAAACCAGGAGAACATGTTGTACCGAAGCCTCTCCCCAGAGGCTTGAAGACAGCAAACGCAGGGCAGCATGCCCTGGGAAATATGCCCTGGGGTTTTAGGGGAAAAACACAAGTTTTCTTCATACCCTGTATTCAATGGGCCACTAAAACCAAAGCACACCCTAGGGACATCCCAGTTTTCCTGGGAGGTGTTTCACTCATCGGCAAGATCATCACTGCTGTTCACCCCTTGGGCAACCTGGCCGGCGCACCCAGCCACCACGCAGCTCTGTCCCAGGAAAGGCAGGGAACCAGGCAGGGAGCAAAGAAGGATTTTGAAGCCAGCACCCTCCTGAGGTCTGTCTTCCCTAAAGCAGGATTTTTTTTTCCTTTCTCTATTATCCACATTGCATTCAGGGGATGCATGAAAACTCCAGAGCTGCCCCAGGTGGTCTGTTTTGCCACCCGTAGTTACTGAAACTGGTGCTTCTGGATTGCTCAGCAAACACAGCAAGCCATTCACCACTTAGTGCTTCACAAAACTGCCTAACAAGCTTTTAAGAACAAATGCTGCTGCCATCACCATCATCGTGAACCTACATTCAGCTTTACAGAACAGCAGCACCGTGAGTGTTCGTGCCCTCTTAACACAAAGGATCTGAACAGTTCCTGCTATGCCAACAGGGAGGAAAGAACAGGAAAATAAAGGTGCTTGGCTGAGGCTGCTGCCCATGAAACAAGCAGCAGAGCTTGGTAAAGGTCCTCTGCTCCCAACCTTCAAGCTGGTATCCTCCCCAGCAGATCATGCCAAGGTACCCAGATTTTGAGGCCTGCCTATTACTTCAGTGAAAAACAAGCAAGGACACTCATGCAAGCTTTCTGTCTCCTGCAGATCTCAGAGCAGCACTTTGAGCCACAATGCAAGGCAGAAGAATAATTTTAAAACTATCTCCAACCTACAGTGCACCAGCCACAGTCTCATCTCAGAAGAATAACTGGCTGGCCTGAACATCGGAGCAGATTGTTGTCCTGAGGGCGCAAAGTCGGAGATGAGGCTGCTGCGCATCATTAAACAAACGGAGAGACAGCCCCAGAGACTCAGACACAACCTGACTCTTGCTGGCTCTGTGAAAGCTTGTTCCAGGAGCAGGAGTGGCTCCAGAGTGCTGTGTGGAAGGAAGAGATGCAATCATGGGCTGCAGCCTCAGAGACTTGATCTGATGATGGAGAATAGAGGCAGGAAGGGAATAAGCATGCTTCAGTGCTTTGCAGGTTCAGAGCAAAGCCAAACTGCCCCAAATGGGCTTGCAGGGCCTTAGGTAAAAGCTCTTTGCTGCAAGCTCTCCCCCCGCAACACCTGACATGAAATCTGATGGGAAATGGCTGCAGCTGTGCCTGATGGAGCACGTCCCAAGCTGCCACAACACACTGCTGTTCCCCTTCCTTCCACCACATGCTTGTTCAACAGCAAGAACTCAGAGCACAAACACACACAGGATGGCATCTCCCTGCAACCCCTCATCCCCCATTCTCAGCATCACAGGAACTGCAGCCCAGGGGCACTGAGCTCTGTCCTACCCTCAGCCTCTTGTCTGCTTCTGACTTCTGCTGCCCAGCTTGGCAGGACAACAAGGTGCCTCCATGGCCCAACCAGCTGAAATTTTCAATGCTGCTTGGGATGCAGCTGATGAACCTATTCCTACTGCAACAACCCCTTCCTTGCTCTCATTTCACTGGGTTGCTGCTGCTTTGTGTTTGCCTAATGAAGTTAACGAAATTAACTTACACAGATGGATGTAGTGTCACACAAGAAGGCACAAGTCATTAGATCAAGCCTGCTAAGAAGACCAAGCTTGTTCTTTCCAAGTGTCTTCCATCTCTCTGGAGCTCCTAGGTCCTGCAGCTGCTTTCTAGGTCTCTGCCTCTGTGCTACCCAAAAGTGCCACCCAAACAAGAAGAGAGGAGGCAGCTTCTTCCTCCTGTGTAGTCATGTCTATCAACATTCCCAAGAAGGCAGTTGACTTTGTTGTGAGGATTAGGCTAGATGACCTCCAGAAGCCACTTCCAATCTGGAAGTATTTGCTTCTATGACATCCTGGAATTAAAACCAAATTGGCAGGAAAACAAATACCAGTTCCTACACAGTTTTTATTTCACTTCTGATTACGAGTCATTAGTTAGGATCTTTCTGAAGTTTTCCTGGACTTTGTTTTGGCCTTTAGTTCAATCCTAGAAGAGTCAAAGGCAGCTTCTTGTGCTCTTGCAGCTAAACCAGGCTCTTGAAAGAAGATGAATGACCTGATCTATCCTAAATCCTGTTCAGTTTCCAAAGCAATGGAAGCCACATCCTCCACTGAAACTTCTCATGGCCAGACCTTGGTTCTGGGGTATGTGGGAGCCTGTTACCATCAGGACTTTAGGAAAATGTATCAGGACCACAAATATACAAGCAGAAACCTGAAGGTCCAACTAGACTGAACCAGGGAAAGTTTTCTTCCAATCTTTTATTCACTGTGAGTGAGTGCATGACCTCCAGCCCCAGAGAAATCTCATGACTACATGCTGAGAAATCACTGCTTGAATTGATGCTGCAATTTTTAGAAACAAAGGAACAGTACTGTGCTCTAGAAGTCTCCAGATGGGGATGATGAAGCCCATAACTTGCCAGACTTTTTTTTTTTTTTTTTTTAAATAAAAGTTTTAAGTGCGAAGCATCCTATTCACCTCAGGGGGAATGATCTCATCCACCTACCTGCTTCTTGGCAGCTTTCAAGATGGTAAGAGACCAAGCGATGTCTCCAGGATGGCAGTGAACTTCTCACAGAGCTCTTCTGGCTGAATTCATGCTAAACTGGTATTAACATCAGTTCCTTTATCTCCATTTCTGAAAAAGGCTCCAAGCATTAACAGCTCCAGTAATGACTCATGGGTTTAAATTCCTAAACCTTTTGAGAACAGGAAATTAAAGCCAAGATGAACAATACCCACAGATTAAATATATTTAGCTGCTGTGTTTCTTGTTGAGAAACTCAGAACTGTTTAGTGGTGCTTTTCATGTGGCTGCTCCATGTGGCAATGATGGCAGCCTGCACTTGGAAGTCAAACCAGCAAACTAAGAGGGGGATGCAGGAAGACATTTTATTGTTTTCCTTGTGCTTTCTGCTCTCCAGCAGAGCTCCTCCAGGCAGGAGTTTCTCACTAGCTCCCTCAGCAACAGATAAAAAACAACTAAAGGAACAGCCTCGAATTACGTGGTAGGGCACAAGCCACAAGGGAGGGAAACCACACTTCTCTGGGCAAGTTCTTCCAGGAGGGAGTCTCTGGAAATGTTTGCAGAAGTAGGTCACGCTCGCTCTGGGCAGGCAGCAGCAGACAAAAGCTGGGCTCCAGCACGCACCATCACGGCGCTTCCTCCCTGTGAGATAACCAGGGAAAGCATGCAGCTCCCAGCATCTCCCTCCTCCTTTTGTGCTGAGGCATCCTTTTCGGCATTTCGTCCACAGCTTTGTTGAGTCAGGAATCAAAACCATCCCTTGGAGCCCCAGTTCAGTGCCCTGGCTGCTAGGTCCTCGCTCCTCTGCTCCCAGGGCTGCCTGTTGACAGCTGGTGCATAGAGCCAAGGATCTCAGCTCTCTGTTTTTTCCTACTTCATTAGCTAAACAAACAATCACACCATATAAAATACCACCCGGCTAGTCCGCCTGGGAGACGCAAACCCATGCAAAAGGATCTCTGAGACAATTTTAGAAACAGGCTGCGCCTCTGCCAAACACAAGCGCTTGGATCAGGGTGGCTGCTGATCGTGCAGCTCCAGCTCTTGGAGAGCCACCAGCTCACGAGGATGGAGCACAGTCATCAAGATACGAAGACCTGGGCTATAATACTAACACGGCTTTCAATTAAAAGGCTGTGTATGAACAAAATACATTGAGTAATTCGAGGCATTATTTTGGGCTTAAACAGAACCCATTATATGGACATTTATGCAAACACAGTAAAGCTGGCTGGCTGTATGGGAGACTCACATTTCCCCATAACTCTCAGCACCAGATGTTTAAACCTAAGCTGCCACAGGAGACCAAGACTGACTGCAGTAAAAAGCAGGAAGAAAGGCATCTGCATAAATAAATCCTTCCCCCACGCCTCCATTGGTTATTCAGCACTCAGCCAGGAATGGGTTATGGCTCCGGGACCCACCAGAAATCCAGGCAGATGAATGCAGGGGAAGGAGCCCATGGGTACCTGGAAGAGGAGATGGGACTGCACAATTCCTTGCCCCTTGGACTTTCATCTTTTTGTTCAATTTGCACCAAATCCTCCTCATCAGAGGCACCACGAACAAAAGCCATCTGAGAAAAACTGCTGGCACAGGGTGACAAAATTGTTCAGATGGGGAAAATTTGTCATCCAACACAGCCTGCAAGGTGTCCCCAGCTGCAGAAGAGACTGCTCTGCACAGCAAGAGACCCTTACAAAGCCTAGATGCATGGGGCCATCCAGCTTCCACCACCAGGGTGACTTCAGCCAACGCTTGTCCCAGCCTGCAGTTAATGAGAGCCAGCTCTATCACCCACAGAAAACCCTGGGAAACTCAGCAGCTTCTGGTGAGTTTGGGTCAGATCTCCGAGGTTAAAGGCCAACATTTATGCAGGCTGAGGATGCACTTGTTCTCATGAACGCAGGTGCCAGAGCAGACAGCACAGAACTGCTCCATGACAGATGCCACCGCTGGCAGCTCCCTGGCACGGCACGGCGTAGCCCGAGGCACTGTGGTGACACCAGGCCCATGCTTCACACAGCGTTTGCTCCTCGGGGACCTCTGATGCCAGACTCGGAGAAGCACATGGTTCAGAGCACCCCTGTGGCTTAAAAATAGGGCAAGCAACTTGCTGGAGAGAATCAGCTTTTCTGTAAGCAGAATAAATAATTTACACACTGAAGTAGCTAGCTTTAGTGCTTTCCTGTGGCCTAGTCCTAATTTCAGAAGCCTTAGGGAGAACCATACATGGAGCTGGAAAAATAGACCTGCTACTCACATTTCCTTTGAGCTCAAAGCTCAAAATTCTAATCAGAATCAGTGAGCAGTTTGGTTTGGCCCTGCTTGGATTGGAGTCTGAGAAAGCTATTCAAGATTTGCTCACGTAACTCTAGGTCTTTTCTCTCTACAGCCCCCTTTACATCCCAGGGGCATTTGCTGCTTCTGCAGTCCAGCTACCAAGGACTTCTGCTGCAGGGAAGCAGGGAGAGTGGCTTCAGTTAAAGCCACAAATTTAGAAGCAAAATGGGCACTTTGAAAACAAAGACTCAGGAAATCAGATTATTCTGACTGATGTTTCAGTACTTTTTGACTAAACCTGTTCCCAAATTCAAACCTGAGCAGTTTTGTCCCAAACAAAGACAGCACTGAGGGAAAAACACAAGACAACAAAAATTTGCCCCACTTAACACTTAGTTTCAGCTCCTTGGCCAGCCACCAAGACTGTTATTTAAATTTTAGAATGAATTCATTCTCCATGAGAAACCAGCATGAAGCAGAAAGCCCAATACAAAGCTAGCTACTTTCCTTCTAGTGAGACACACAAGGCCAACCACGAGGGTCAAAGAACTGCAGACCTACGAGTCTCTGATTTTTCAGAAAGATTCACTTGGGAGGAGAGAGACAGGTCAAACTGACCTTCATCCTCAGCTGCCATCTCTATATTATACTGCTGTCTCAATACTTCCAGGTTAGCCAATTACTTAAAAATTCAACTCTTTAAGCATCAAATTTGCACCAGAGATGAAAATATCATCCCCCTTTTACCCGAAAATGCAGAGAGTACAAACAGAGCACTAGAGCTCCTTAAGGCAACCTTATAGTCCCGTTTCCTTTCCAGATCAACCGTGCTAGACTCTCATGCAATTACACAGGAGATCTTTTCCAACGCCAAACCCAGAAACGTCTATTTTTGTAAAACAATTCAAATTATGTAAATAATTCTCCAGTTCAGGTCCCCCAGACACATAGAGAGGTTTGACTTGGCACGTGCCTACATATTCTCCTCAAGTTCAGTCCACAAGCACTGCAGGTTTTTTTAAAGTTTCAACATCCCTCTGACCGTGCACCATGTGGGCAGGCCAGCAAATGAACATCTACATGTGAGCCAAGAAACAGTTGCTGGATTTTTTTTTTTTTAGCGTTTCCTTGACTTGCAGGCTAGTCCCCACCTTTTCTACACCTTCAGGAGATTCCTGTAGGAAGCTGGCTACCGACATACATACACCTGCAGCAAGGCTGGAGATGTTTAACCGTCCCTTTTACCTGATTATTTAGATGCAGCAGCCAAGCGAGCACCATTAAAACCAGTGGGATGTGCAGCTGGGAGCAGGCTGGAGCCTGGAAGCAGACCTGCCTGTACCCAGACCATTAAAGGAACAAAACACACCACACCAAACGGGCAGAGCAGACACAGTCACAGCAGAAACACGCAGCACCTAGGCTTGTTCCTCACACCAGTCATCATCCTAAGCTCTTCTGAGAGAAAACTCAGCTGCAGTTCAGAGCACCTGCATTCAAGAGCCCTAGTTAACCTTTAGATCTCCTTCCCTCTTGACAGGACCTCGGAGACCACCTCGCCTTCAGCGCAAACATTGACAGAGCACTTGAAGTAGATAAGAGATGAAACTGCTCGGTGCCAGGTTCCTTTGCTTCCCTGTAGCTGTGTTCTCACCCTGAATGCATGCTAGAGGCAACACAGAAGCTCAGAGTTTTGGCAGACCAAAGTATCTTGCACACCGCTATCAGAAACTGAACACAATCAAGTCAACAGCTCTCCCCCACCCATGGCTCTGCAGCAGAGACCAAAGTTAGGGCAAAGGCAGCATTCCCCCAGCCCATGGACAAGCCAGACCTCTTGCAGCACTGAGACCAACCTTGTTGCTTCCTTCATCCCCTTCCAGAATGTCCATACCACGAGCTGGCTGCAAATACCATTTCTTCCTTCTGTTTCCAGCCCACACCAAGAGCTCTGGGCACAGCCCGGCTCTGCCCAGGAACAGACCCACGAGCAGAGGGGAAGAGAAGCTCTTAGTGGAGCACAGCTGTTGCTCCCAAGCCAGCTGGTGCACATGCTCTGGGTTTTGGGATACCTTCTCATCTCCAGCTGGGTAGGACAACAGTGAGTCATCCAAAACACCTGTTTTGCAGAAGGATGAATCTTTGCATTTTCAGCTGGAAAATGAAGCTGAAACCACCTGTTAGGGATGCCTGCTTGCATTTTTGTTCAGTTACATTCATTTACTTTATATATATATATATATATATATTTTTTTTTTTATCTGAACTTTCATAATTCCCCATGAAATGTGGCTCAACCCCTCTTAAAAGATAACTTCAGCATCTGAAGGGCAGAGTTATGCCAGGATAGGGCTCTTGCACATCACTTCTATTAATGAGCACCACCAGCAAACTGAGTATTTTACGGAGAAATTCCCTGCCAATCCCGGATAGAACAAAGCCTTGTCTGCAGGTGGTATGTGCAGGTTGTGGCTGCAGAAACCTGCAGCCTCCTTTGTAACATGACCTTTATGGAAAGTCAGGGGTCAGGCTGGCTAAATCAACAGGAAAAAAAACACCCATGTTGTTCCTGATGCAATACCTGTCAGGGAGGTTTGACATTCCCAAATGCAGTGCTTTAGGCCAAGGGAAGATTGGGTCCAGGCCTGATAACCACTCAACTTTTAACCACTGCAAACACATAGCAATCTTCCCATGGTGACAATGCACATACTGAGCAAGGACAAGGGCACCTGCAATGGCCTTGGGCTACTGCAGGAGGAGATCAAAGCGGCCTGTGTGCATTTCCATCCACCCCACCGGATACGTGTGTGTACAGGGTGCATGCCTCTGGGGGCACTGCCCCTTCTTGTGCAATGTTCAAAGCATCAGGGCTCATTCTCTCGCTCACGTTACCAGAGGGTGGACTGCAGGAGCCGGAGTCTGTAGACAAGCAGCAGCCAGCTTGTCGCATGCGCCACGACTCGATGCAGGTGGTGGCCGGACTCATCCCTCCAGCTTCATGCCAAATTTAAGTCTTGGCATGACTTCACGGGTTCCATCGAGTTCCCAGAGGATTAACTTGACATGTGGCAGATGAAATCACCAGATCAGATTTCAGACTGGTCTTCTGCTGCCCTGCGCCTGCAGAAGCACGATAACATTTTGAGGGAAGAACCATTGGTGCAATTCTACCTTATACAGGAATTACGCAGGAATTGTATATAACACTGAGGCCAACAGAAATGCATAAATGTGATATATGAAGCATTACTCAGTAGAGAGGGATTTTTGTATATTGATTTATTCCCATCCAAGAGAACAGCATTTTCTGGCATCAGTGGGGTCCTGAGCACATATTTCAAAGTGAAACACAGACAGGGCAGCCCTTTCCCAGCTGTGCCTGCTGCCAAAAACTTCCAGCCACCATCTCCCCACACTTCCCTGGCCAAAGAGGTACAATGCAATCTGCAAGGCAATTCAGCAAAGGATCTTCAACATCCTCACATGTGAGATAGGACACCAGCACATGGAAGGGCCAGCCAGGTATAACCAATGGTTTGGGTGGGGAAAAATTCTACCTGAATTCTCCAAACTTCAAAAATGTGCCTGCTTTTGGAAAGCGATGATAAGTCAAGCAGGATTTACGTAGACACCGTGAGAGGTGAGAACAGGTTCTAAATACAATCTTATGTGATTGAATTTTAAGCACTCCAGTCAGATTCTTTTGGCATTACAGTGATAATCTTGGCATCATCACTCCCACAGTTGCCTGTGATTAGCAGTTGCCACATTTGAGTCTCCTTGTGTTCATCAACATCCAGGTCCTGCCTGACACCCCGCTGGGGCTGCAGATGAGACCACGGAGCAGACTCAGAGATGTTTGACAGGACAGATTTCAGTCATTCCTTTTCCTTCATCTCTGACCATCACGATTTTCTTCCTAGACCAAATACTCCTTTCCTTTTGCTCTGGTTTTCTCTGACAGCACAGTTAGCGCTATCAGAAATAACAGCAGTAGGTGGGTGAGACAGCAGTGTCCTGCCGGTGTCTTTTCACTCCCTGGTTGCCACAAGTGTGAGTGTACCAGCTTTTCCTAGCACTGCAGCCCCAGGAATAGTTAGCCTCTTCAGCTGGAAACTGAAAGTCTGAACCTACAAAGAAAAACCAGATGGGGGGAGAGGCTCCCATCCTCATCTGATATGTATGGTCAACAAGAGACAAAGCAGAATATGAATCAACAACATATTCAAAGGACAGGATTAGCTTTAATGGAAGAAGAGTATAATACAGGGAAATTCATAGAAAAGTACTTTCCCATACCCAGGAAGCATACTTGCCAATGTCACAGACTGCTGCTGGCAGAGCTGGGACTCAAAAACAGACCCTTGGCCAAATCTGTCTTAACCACAAGGCAGTTTTTGGCTCTCGAGAGTTAGTGTGAGTAGTTTGTATTTTATCTCGGTTAGAAGTCTTTAGTAAGTTGGGGCAACGGGGACATTGCATTCCACCTTTAAACTGCCTCTGGAGAGCCATATCCTCTTATCCATTAGGAGAGCAGAGGAGGCCAGGGAGGCATTGTCTGCTTGCCACATTAAGATAAAACAAATTGCTGCAGAGCTCTTTTCTGTTACCTTATGGTTGATGACTTCCTTGACTTTTCAAAAACAAAAACAAACAAACAAAAAACCAACAGTATTTTACTGAGAATCCCCATGTTTTCACACATCTTTGCTGGAGGTTTTTAGAAGCTAAAGTGCCAAACTCACCCTCTGTCACTGGTGTCCCTAGGTCACCAGCTTGGGTACCTCAGCACAGAGCAAAACAAGCAGAGACAGCCTTAAAGGAAACACAACAGTGTAAAAGCCTAGAACAACAGACGCTCAAGGAACTTTTTCTCAGCCACTTTCCGTTCATTCAAGGCTGGCTTAGCCCAAGAAGTATGAGACCTTCCAAGGCAGAAGTTGGATGGTTTCTGTTCCTGTACATTTTCTAAGGTACCAGTTTATCTCCAAGCAGCCTGAATTTGGGTTAGTTTTGCAGAGCCCTTGACAGGCTGTACCCTGGGGAAATCTCCCAGACTTCTGTTTTCATGATTACAGCTGACCTTCAAGACTTCTGTGCCTTTTTCCTCAGACCCCTGCGCTGTGGTCCCATCTTGAAACTATTTCTGATAGTGTCCTGAAAAAGGGACAGGATTTCAGTTCCATTCTCCCACTATTGCTAATAGAATAACACCTTGAAATCCCAGCATCCAAGTTGTAACAGTCACTGGAAAAAGAAGCAGGATTCCTCTTAGATCAAATAGCACAAGCTATGATCAAATTGAATATTCACAATACTGGCTTTGCCTTTCTTACCACATTTCTTTCTTCTAAAATGAAATATCTTAATAGCTATTAATAACTTAGAGATTAATGCCTTTGACAAATGTCCCATGTTGTGTCTGCAACCAACTTCCTATGCCTCATGGCATGAACCCTGAAAAACCACCTTCTGTGTTCACTCCAGCCAAAGGCAGAGAATAGAAGCCTACTTGATAACTGAAAAGATTCTGACCTGACATATGGAAAAGATCTCACTACGGCCTTGCTCTTCTATTTGTTATTCATATAACAAAACCAGTTCCTAGACCTAGAGATTATAAACTCTCTCTGGGTTTGCTCTGCACTACGGCATGTGACTTTCTATTGCTCAGTGTGCCAAAGGAGGACCTCGGAGGAAGTGGCAGAGGGCTGTTTATCCAGCTGACAGACTGGCTGTCTGACTCAGCTAATCCACTCCAGACCAGTGTACCTTCATGCTAAGCACAGAATCTCTTTAGTTCTTCACCAGATCATTTGAACTCTTTGACAGCTCAATAATTTACATAGTGGTAACAACTGGGAAGAAAATCACAGAAACGCTGAGGTCAGAAGGGTGCTCTGTAGATCACCCAGTCCAAATGTTCTGCTCAGAGCAGGGTCACATTGAGAATGTTGCTCAGGGTCACATCCAGTAGGGTTTTGTACATCTCTAAGGGCAGAGACTCCAAAACCTCCCAGAGCAACCAATTCCAGCGTTTCACCACCCTCCCAGTGAGCTTTTTCTTACGTTTAAATGGAATTTCCGGTGTTCCAGTTTGTTTAGCTTAGTGATATGGTTTAGTGGAGCACTTGTTAGTGTTAGGTCAGAGGTTGGACTAGGTGATCTTGGAGGTCTCTTCCAACCTAGATGATTCTGTGATTCCCACTGATAAGTCCCCCACTACCCTGAGCCTTCCTGTCTCTAAACAAAACAACTCCAGTGCTCTCAGCCCCTCTGCATATACTAGATGATCCAAGCTCTTCTTAATCATCATCTTGACCATTCACTTGACTCATTGCACTATGTCCATGTCTTTCTTTCACTGGGAGCCCAGCTGTACCTCACCAGTGCTGAAAGGAGGGGAAGGATCATCTCCCTCCACCTGCTGGCATCACCCCTGCTGGCCTTTGCCACAAAGCTCCAGTTCATGCTGGCTCCTGTTCAATGTGATGTCCACCAGGACCTCAAGGTCTTTCCTCTCCCAGCTGCTTTCCAGTTGGTTCTCCAGCCTGTTGTAGTGCCCTGGGGTTGCTCCTCCCCAGGTTCAGGACTCAGCATTTCCTCTGGCTGAACTGCAGGAGGTTCCTCTCAGCCTATTTGCCAGCCTGTTGATGTCCCTCTGGACGGCAGCGTGGCCCTCTGGAGTATCAGCCATTCCTCCAAGATCTGTATTGCTTCATTTTTTTTATGTAGGGCTTCATCCGAAGGGTACTGATTAATGTCGAAATACTCTAAAAGGAGAGATAATATTAAAATTTATTTTTGCCATGTTTGTCAATGATATGATCTTACACGCTCTGACAAAGCTGTGCCTGAAGCCTAGAGATGTGCGTGCACGAACTTCACCTGTGCATGACCAACTCAGCTCAAAGGTCTGATATCCAACATCCAAGCTCATGCATCCACGCTTGAAAAGGGAGAATCCTACACAGTGACAGTGATACGCATCCTATCCAGTCATTCCTTCCTTATTTCATTTGTCTGGCAAATTAAAGCTATAGAATTAAAAACTAGCAGCTGCAACTCAAAGCGGCCAATATCCTCTGTGGATGACTCATCCTCTTGTGTGGGTTTTTTTTGGGGATGTGTTCCTGAGGAAATGAAAACATGCTAGTGTATTCTTTTCTCTTGCTTTCTTACACAACTCTTCCTGTTCTCCTGCTTAGACACTGGTGTCTGTCCCTGTGGCTCCTCTCTGCATCAGGCTACACGTGCTGCCCGACCCTCAGTATTATGCAGGTAAGGCAAAGGAACTCCAAAAGGTAAGTGTTGTCTTATCACACCTGCTTCCACCTCTGGTGTGTCACAGCCAAGAAGGATGAAAATACCCATGAGATGGGCAGGGACTGAAATGAGGGAGAGAAATGAAAGAGAACGTGGTCCTGATGAAAGACCGCCCCTGTGCTGTTACAGCAAAGTGATGACAGCCAAGGGCTGTTTGATTTGCAGTGGAAAAGCAGTGGGCACACCCCACGTTGTGCATTACGTGGCCTTGCAAGACCATGAGAAACCAAACTGAGGAAGCTGAGCTGTGCTTGCGAAGCCTTGGTTCCAGTTGCTTCTCAACACACTTCCTCATGGTGCCCCGCTTTCCAGGTGGCTCAACGTGCACCAAGAGCTGGTAAGAGCTGCAAGAAGTCTGACCTCCTCCGAGTTGCCTGGAGGTGAGGATAAAGAGCACAGCCAGGGCCAGAGACACCGCAGCACTATGCCCAAAGGGACAGGCAGTGGGGAGGCAAACCCCATGCAATGATGGGAACTCCTCTGTCCAGCTAAGCTGAAGGATTAAGGAAGCTACAGCGTGAGGGGTTGTACCTGCAGTACACTGATAAGTCAGGATCCAGGAGCCCCAGTCCTCTCCCTTTATCCCCAGCCTACTCTGGGATTTCAGAGCTTCAGCCTGTTGGAAGGAGCTGTTTTGCACAGAGGTTCTCCCGTGCTCTGGTACGGCTTCTGATGAACTTTACATCAAGTAAAAGGTGTCTCCGTATGATGTAGGCTTGGCTTTCTGAGCCTAACATGCTGGATATGAAAGGAGCTGACATGCTGAGGTTTTCTCAAATTCTGTATTTTTAAGTGCTTTTGAGACTTAAAAATGTGCTCTAAAATGCTTCCCTTTAATTTCCTTAAAATTGTTACTGGAGCTGTTGGTATCTCTGACACATGTCAAATGCATCCTTTTCTCTGTTCTTTCTCCCCCACTACACGGTACATACAGAGATATAAAAAAAGGTTTTCAGCTTGGCACTTCACTACCCTCCTCCACACTTTTTGAGCACTTAGCCCTTTTTTTCTTTCTTTCTTTTTTTTTTTTAATAATAAAAAAGAAACTAAGGGAGTGCACCTAACTGAACATATAATTGTTTCATGTAAAGTTTCCCCAGAGAATTATATGATCTCAACCTGTCTTCCTTAGGCAGCATATAATCATGCAATCTACTGGTTCTTTGTTTCTCTTCGTTTTTTCCCCCCAATACTTGTAATAAGTTTTCCACCTTGTCTAGACATTTCTGACACGCGTTTCTTCATCTTCAGCAGCTGCAGCAGCTCTGCTCTTTCCACACCTAGGTCCAGCATCTCAGCAGCACCCAACTCCTCGTTCCAGTGTCTCCTCTGCCAGCACTGGCCACACTGAGATCACAGATACTCCTACCCCTTCCAGCCACATCTTTTGTCTCAACAAAGGGATTTTTATTTTTTATGTTTAACATCAGGACTGTTACCCCATTAGGATGAAGGCTCTCTCTTAATGGGAGAACACCCATAATGACCAAAATGGGCCGTGTTTGACAATCGGTGGCTCTGAATGCTACAGTAATTGCTGTTAATAGGTAGGTATGATCAGAGTTTTTCCACTGCAGTAGGATTTAACAGGAAAAGTAGGACTGCCACCTTTATTTCTATTTTAAGAACAAATGACAGTATTTCCATCCAAAAACTCTTTGTACATGGAAAGATGGCTGTGATATTTCTCGGAAATTGTGGTTTGCCTGCCTTGCCTTTCCATTGCCTCTCTCACCAGCCTACATCCCCTGCTGATAGAGCACAGCTGGAGCTCCGTAAACCAGAGCCTCCCCACCATGGGAAGGGTGGAGGCAATACAGCACCATGCTGTCTGACCAAAGGTTCCCCCAAAATTCCCACTGAGCACTGCAGCAGTGTTTCAAGGTCCCATCAGAGGCCTGGACAGCATGCTACTGCTGGAAAAGCTCCGTTTTCTGTCATCAAAAAGCCCTGTCTTCCCAACCCAGGTCTGAATGAGTCCAGTCGTTCAGTTAATGCTGAGGCAGAGGATAAGTATTGCTTATAGAGCAGGAATCTCCTCTCCCCTAGTTCACACACAAGGGCAGAGAGAGCAGAATGTAAAATTATTTGCCATTGTGTATTGGAAAAGTGCAAACAAAGTTACCTTGGAATGGGATTGCATCCGTTCGGCTCTAGGTTTTTGCCAGCCACCTAGCAAATATGTTCCCTGGCATGAATGTTTGCTGAGAAAATAAATCACATTTTTAGGCTTTTGTACAAAGTAGCACTGAAGTATGTAGTGGTGAGTATTTACCTCTCCAGCTTGATCATCAAAACTGCCCTCATCCACTTGGAGATTAGAAACATACCAAGCAGCTGATGTGTCCAAACAGCGAAACTCTGGATCCAAGCAACGGAGCTGCAGATTGTGTTTACACACCCTGAGTGTCCCAAGTACCTGCATCTCACAAAGCAACCACAAAGCCCTGGGGCACTCCAGAAAGTAGGAAATAGCTTGAAACTGGGTTCAGTTGCATCCAGGTTTCCTCACAGGCAATACATCCCACTCCCAGCTCCGCTGCACCTCAGCTACCCTTGTAGTGCCTGCTGTGCCTGGCCCTGCAGAAAGCAGGGGGTTGCTCTCATCTGGTCCACTCTAGGGGATGAGGTTCTCATAGCCCAAGGCCACGCAGTGAGTCAGACCTACCCTGTGTTTCCTGATCTAGCCAGCCACTGGTACTTGCAACCCATTTACAAATTCACAGCAGCCTCCACCAGCAATATTACTAATAGTCCAAAACATTCAAAATACATACGCAAGAGACCTGAAAATATATATATATTTTTTTTGTAATTATGCTTTTGTTTCTCTTTATTTCCCTTTGAAGTTTGGAGCCTTCAAGGACTATATTTAGCAGGTTCTTTCAGCAACTGCATTGTACTTTGAAAAAAAAAAAAAAAAAAAAAAAAAAGACAATCGCTTGATCCAGGACCTTTCAATGAAACCCAGTGTTACATTGCAGCAGACTGCTGTCACCCTGATGCATGGTGCATTTGCAGCGCTTGTGATGAAAGTGAAAGAAACTTCTCCATAATGATTCATGGGCCCCTGAAGTAGCTGCTAGAGAACAGCAGGCTGAACCCACGCCTGTCACAGCACTTCAGGTGGCTCCAGCAGCATGCTCTCTGAAGTCCAGAGCAGAGGACATCCACCAGTCCTGAGTGCCAAGAGACCTGGCTGCTTGACTCTCCACTGACTCAGTCACTGGCTCCTGGTAAGTCACCAGAAATGATTCATTTTGCCCCCTGCAGAACGGCTCCAAGGGTTGCCCTCTCGGGGCAGAAGCTCTCTGACCCACGGCTGAGACTGGCACCAAACACCACGCCAGCACTCCTGATGAGCAGCTCTGTTCTCACATCGGGGCCATGGCACAGACACCAGCAGAGGAAACTCCCACAGTGCTGGGGGAAACCAGCTGAAGCCCCCTCCTCGTTTAGATGTCCCAGGGGCTCAAAAAGCAGCAAAACACTGCAGTTTCTTGGTGCTCATCTTCCTTTTGACAAAGACCAGTTGGAACTGATTTTAAGGCCTGTTGGAGGATCTCCACCTTCTCCATTTTTTGGAAAAATTTCTTTGCAGCAGCCTCTGTTGAATTCCTCCCCTCTCATCCAGGGTTAAAAACCACTGGGCTGTATCCTGATTAACAGGACTTAAGAAAACTGGGCTCATGTCTTAATTAGTCCCCAGCACCAGACCTGCATCCTTCCATGGAGCAAGGCAGGGGCTGTTTTGCGACGGAGGATGGAGGGAACTCACCAAAGCAGGACCCAGGAACTGCAGTGGCTTGAAGCAACACATGGGTGAGATGAACACAGAGAGAAGCCAGACTGGATGAATGAAGGAACAGAATAAACCGCAGCACGGTTTATCATGACCTGCTGCATACCCAGTGCTATCCATGACCAACAATCACCACTGCCAGCCCATCTGCAGTGTACCACTGCTGTACCATATGAAAGTGCTCTATTTTCCTAATAATGTCCTCTGTGAACGTTACTTCCTCAGCTGGCAGCTCCAATCTGCCAGAACATTAATGAGAAACTAACGAAGAGTGCCAGGCTAATACAGAAGCAGTAACGAAGATTAATCTCTCCCCAGAGAGGATGACATGCCTTCTCAGAGACCTAGTGCACTGCAACAACATTTGGAGGGTCAAAATTAGGTCAATGAAAGCTAATTAATAGCAAACCTCTCTTTTGTTCTTAATTATGGAGCAGTGCATAGGGATTTCAAATAAGTCACTTATTCCATTCTAGCCACCGCATTCCCAAGCCAGGGCCTATAACCCATGTACCAAGCTGGCGGCACATCTGGGCACAGTCTATCAAAGGGAAACTAACAGAGCCAGAGAGACTGGGGCTGCAACTATGGCACCAACTCTGTTGAGTCTGTGCTTCAGAAGAGGGGTTGGATGAGGCAGGACCCTAATGAGTGAGTCCTGTGCCTCAGGCCAGGCTGGGGTTCTTCTCTTCTCTCCACAACAAGCTCCTGGCCCCCTCTGGCCTCCTTTGGAGTTGGTTCTCCCACAACACGACTTCCCACTGTATCATTTCTTGCCAAAGGATGCTGTGGTTGCTAGAATCATATGTACAGCCTTAATGAGTCTGCTAAAGAGAGTCTTCGTCAAGGGCTGCTGCATGCACTGATGTTACTACTGGCCTGGAAAGTTCCCCAAGGCAGAAGCAACACAACAAGACCATGCAACACCAGAGAGCCTTGCTGTTTGGGAACAGTTCAGAGTTCCCAAGCACACTGCTGACTTCCACTGTGGCCTTATGGCATTTCAGTTCCCTCACCTTGAGTCCTTGCCCAACACATGAAGGCACTCTGGTAGCTGAGGCTATGGCATCCCAGGTAAAGCTACCATCTCTGGTGCTTGTGTGTCCACAGCGCCTCAAGACACAACTGCAGCAACAACCGGCACAGGTTTGGTGAGGATGCCTCCATTCTTCCTTCATCTCCCCTGGGTAAACCCATAGGAAACAAACAAACAAACAATCAAACAAAAAAAACCACCAGCAAATAACCCCCTGGGCTGTCTCTGTGCTGGAGAAAGCACCAAGTTTCACTGCTGTAGAGGAGATGTCAAGCAGCGAGCACTTAGAATTCCTGTCTTGCCTGGCCAGAGCCCAAATGGAAGCAAATCCTCTGCAGGCAGGACAGTCCTGCCAGCTCCACGATCCCACAGAAGGAAAACATGCTGGGTCTAAAGAAAATCAATGACTTTGCACATGTCTTTGCAAGGCTGTGTTCAGAGAGGTGACTGGCACTGAAATTGCCCTACTTACCACAAAAGCAGTGACAGTGCCACTGCCGCAGCAGGGGACAGACTGACTCCAGGCCTTGTTTCAAATCTTGTTTTCTAATTGGAGCAGGCTGTGCTGCCAGCAAGAAAACAGGATCCTTTACAAGATCAGACATACACGTCTCCCACCATGCTTTCAAAGGTGAGCCAACAGCTCCACAGCAGCATTTAACTCTTGCCCAGCTGACATCCACAGCACCAGCCCACGCGTTCTCCCCAGGGAAGGAAGGAGCGGGGTGAAAATTCAGTGGGCTGCAAAGATGTGCAGTGGCTGCTGCAGTCAGGGACACTGCAGCGTGTTCTGCAGAGAGATGCTGGAAACATCAGTGTTGGGTGAGTACCTCTGATATGCAGCCCACCTTTGAGAAATGTTGGGCAACTTTACTGTGAGCTACACAAGAGAAACTTTGCATGCTAGCAGAGCAAAGGGAAGCCATCCTAATTCTGCCTGAACCCTTGCATGGGACTAATTGCCTGCCCAGCATTTTAAGCTGGGCAGTGCCATTTCTCGCACATGTAGATGTCCTCTCCAAGCACTGTTGGCAAAGGCTCTGGAACAGAGCTGCCACCTCTTCTGACTCGCACCCCCTGATGAAGATGGCAATAGCAGGACCTGCTTCAGGCCACAGGTCTCAGTCTGGAGGCGCTCTGTCCCTCCTGAAGGAGCACACTTCCCAGGCACCCGCTGGAAACACTGCTCCCTCAGCATCCAAATAAAACGCCTTGTGTATTCTGCTAAGGCGAGCACTGAAAGGAAGGCAGGACGTACCCACCTCCTGCTGACGGCAGAAGGACTTAGGCACCTAATTCTGCTAAGCTCCTTTGAAAGCCCTGCATTTCAACACTCAAAGGTCTGCTCTAATTGGCCAAATAATTGCCCATGTCACGTCTGTGCTCTTAAACGATTGGCAGGAGAACTAACTTGCACTGATTCACCTTATTCTGACTCACAGTCATTTATTTGCACTATTTCCAGCACTGGGAGTTGAAATAATGATACATGTTTTCCATACGTTCACAAGAGAATTCATAAACTGCCAAGAATACATGACTTCATGTCCAGCTGTGCCAGGCTCTCCTAGCTTCTTAACAAAATAAAACCAACCAGACCGAAGGTGTGCTTAAGTTTGGGAAAATATTAATGCAGGGAAACCCTCTTCTTCTCCATTTTTAAGTCAAATTCCAGCACTGTGAGAGCTTTGAAGGCCATCAGACTCAAAGACAAAGTCTTTCCTCTACTACAGCTTTAGCCCTTCCTCCCTAATCTTGGCTGGTGCCTTCACACTTTGCAGGAGTGCCCCCTATGAGGGCTGAAAACGCCCTCCTGGCTCCACAGTGCTTTTCTAGTTCCGATTTTTGTGTTATATTTGACCACCAGCTGGTGCCAGCTATGACAAAGACACTGTCCCCCAGCACACAGCCCCCCATTGCTCTCAGCAGGGACAATGCAAGCCACCTCCAGCTATGGCACAAGCCTCTGAGCCCTTCACATTTATTCCCTCCAGTACTGTCCAAACTTCACCCCGGGGGCCTAACCTCCCATAGCCCATGGAGGTTTACTTTTCTTCAACATTTTCATCCTTCCAGCGGGACACTCGACTAAATAAAAAGCATTGGGGGATTGATTTCAGCCTTCTAAATTCAGTCATCAACTAAGGCTTATTTCTAGAATCATGTTAAGCAGAGGAAGGACTTCTCATCTGTCAACATCAGGTGCATACCCCAAGGCTGCTGAAATTACAGGAGGACAGTGTACTGAATACAAGGTATGGGTACACGAGCAAGTTAGGTTACCCTTAAACTAAACCATCTATCCCAGGACACATCACATCACTTCTGACCACTTCAAGAAATGAACTAATGGAGGTAAAACCACTAACTTAATTCTCAAGCCAGAGCAGTACCAAAAAGCCCCTCGATTTAGCTGAACACAGAGTGAGGGAAGCTGCTCACAGAGCCTGACTCTGAATCACTCTCCAGAATCTGAATCACTTGGTTTCAGCTCAGCCAGCAGCTCCAGCTGAAAGCAACATGACCGTAACTCCCTGTGTGTAGTTCCCCCAGGGAAATGCAAAAACCATCTTGCAGCCATCCTGCAAAAGAGGAACCAAGAGCATGCCAGGCACTGCATAGCATGGCAGCGGGGTGCTGCACCAGCAAGCCATCCCACAACAGCTCCACCTCCATCTCCCACTGATCTCCCATTTTCTCTAGTCATTACAAGCACAGCAAGCAGCGATGGTCAGGGCTGTGAGCAGAAAGGAAATTACTTCAAGTGGCCAAGGACACGGGGAAGGGCACTGAAGATGAGCCATGCTGGGGTGAAACAATCCGTCAGAGACACATATGGCTTTTCAGCAGCATGTGCAGGCAGTGGTGGGGTAGGAGTATGGGAGCACCCCCTGACTGACTTTGAGCCAGTGCCCTCAGATCCATTCCTTAATGTCAGTTCTCTCTGCCTTTTCAAAGAGGAATGCAACCTGGCTGTGTCCGTGTAGGCCAGCCCTGTTCAGTGAGGGTTTGTGGGGCCACCCCACCAAGGATCTCGTGAATCTCACCCTGCACCGAGCCCTCTGCTTTAACAAATTGGCGGCGCTAACCAGCCCGTTTCTGTGACCCACTTACACACAGACTCAGCTCCTCTGAAACCAGGACAATTAGCGAACTTAATTGCAGTGACTTTGCAAATAGCCTTTTGTCATGATAAACACTGAGCTCGAAGACAGGATCAACGAACCCAAGGCAAAGGTGCCGCTGCCGCCTGTCCTCGTCAGGTAACCAGGGAGACGGGCGCCATGATGGGACAAGGGCGCATGTGGCAGCCGTCCACAATGCTCACCCAGTCCCATGGCACAGGGACGGTTCTGTCTCCCTGCCACCTCACACAGGGACACGGTTCACAGCCAGATGTGACAACCTGCTTGTGGGGAGATGCCCCGAGTCTCCACAGTTCTCCACTCGGTGCTTCAATACCAAAACCCAGCCACTGCTGAGTTCCCCGGGTGCTTAAGCACTTGCTCCACTGCAGTGTGTACAGTTTAGAGGTAATTTCTCAAAAACTTCTCAGTGGCTGGAGCATACTGGTCTTCCTGCCACTCGCCAGAGCTCAGGCTAAGGCAGTCACCAGAAAATTCTCTCAGGGTGTTTTTAACTCTGCCTCCCTTTAGTCAGCTTTCTAGTGGTCATTACAGGAGATCTGGGAGGGGAAATGAATGTTTGTAAGATGCATAATTGAATAGAATATGTAATAGTAAGCAAACTGGGAGGATAAGTCTTAAACTGATTAAAAACTATGCAAGCAGAACAGAATTAAAAATAAATGAAACTCAGATACAAGCCTAATGAACAACTGCTTTTAACCAAATTTACGCATTCCTCTCCATGATCTGTGATCTGTGCACCAACCTGTTGTGTGGGCAAAGAGGCCACAAGAGGCCAAACGCCCTGGTTGGTAGTGCTCTCTCCCCTCTGTCGGCCTGCATTAGCTTTTTGCTCTCCACGTGCTACCATCTCCCAGCTTTGAGGTCCTGGGACCATTCTGGGAGCACACAGCACCTCATGGCCAGGCCACAGATGATGCCCTTTCAGGTACAAAAGCCTAAGTTTAGCACAAATGATTTTGAATGCAAAAGCAGGCCCTTAAAAAACAAACAAACAAACAAGGCAAAACAAGAAAAACACCACCAAGGTACCAGACTGCATAATGGATATTAGCCATGTTCCTAAGTGTCTTGCTGAATCAAGGTCATGGCCTATTGATTACAGACAATGTATTAACAATGCAGTTTTCTCAGAAATGATGACTGAGCCTAAATGTAGGCCAAGCCTATCCAGCAAGTACAGCAATGCCGACTGCCACGGGAGTTATCAGCAGCCTGGGGACGGTCACACCAGCAGCGCATGACTTCTCCCGCTCCCCAGGACTGCTTGCACACCTTTATGTGCTGCATTGCTGCATGAGTCGACGGGATCACCAGCACCCTGTCCTGCCAGAGGCAATTCAGAGCAGTGAAAATTGCTCCTAATTGCACATGGGCTGTCATTCCGGAGGTGTACTGTGCAGAGGTTTATAGCTGTGCCTAATCATACAGGTCTCAAAATGAGAGGTAATTAATAGAAATTAATTAGCCAGTGTTAATCAAGTAAAATCAATTAGCAAATGCTATAATAACAGCTGTATGGTAGGATTGCAAAGGATAGACTATTCAAGACCCAGACTAATGCTCCAGTGTCGTTCCCAGTATCTGTATTTAGCACCGCCCTGTCTCGATGTTCAGGGCCAGTTCCCTACACGGGGCAGAGCTGGAGTGCCGGTTCAGTGCCTGTCAAGCACTGGGGCACAGCTCAGCCCTTGCTGTTATGCTCAGCTGCCAACAAAAGACACAGCTACAAGCGTAAGACATGCTACTTCTCTCTGCAGTACTTCGCTGTGTGGTCCACATCCCTGCCCAACCCCAGCAAGTGCTCACAGCCTGAATATTCTGATCCCATCTCATTTATCCCGAGCACCACCAGGTGCTCCTAACAGGATCTGTGGTTACTTCGTCTCCCAAGGTGCAAGCTTGTACTCACAGCACCTTGAAAACATAGCCAAAGTGGCTTAGAAGATGAGTTCCCAGTTCTGGGGAACAGAAGTTTTGATGGCGGTAGCTCACTCCTCTTGCGCAAGCCGAGGAAGCTGAAGCCTGCAGTGCAAGTAAGGAAAAGTATTAGTGCCATATTGTGCTGTAAATGCTGCAGCAGGGGAATACCCACAGACTGTCGATTCAGTGTAGCATTGGCAAGAGCTGTTTTTATTGACATCTGCTGTTTTCATCGTTGCATAAGGAAACAGGAAGGAGACATTCAAAAACAGGATCCAGGTCAGGTCCTGGAAAGCTACACCCGGTGTCAGTGGGTGTGCAGGCCCTGAAACCTGGGCCATGTTCTGCTGTCATTTGCAGTCCCTTACCCATGGGTAAGCAACTTCGGCCAGTTTCCACAAGGTCTGGGTTGCACCAGAAATTAACCCACAAGAGCTGGGCAGGCACGGCACGCCAGAACCAGTGCCCTTCTCAGAAGCAATCAGCTTCTCCATTCATACCCCAGAGGCTGCCCTGAATTAAAGCTGGTTCATGCTCAGCAGCAACGTCCAGGCCACTCGGAAGTTAATGATGCAGAAGAGCAGCTGGGCGTAACTGCTATGAAAGGGGAGAATGTGCTTCTAGCTTTTCCATCATAGTTAATCATTAAAGCCTTTCATGGTCACAGAAGGTGCTGGCTTCCTTACAAGCTCCCCTTATCAGCCATAATTATTTCCTGATCTGCTTTCGCCTAACTACCTGGCAGACTTCTGCACAACACCCTTGAATCACCTGACTGCATTTATTGCCCTATATTCCAGGCCAAATGGGCCTCTGCTGTGTCAGCTGCAATATTTACAGCATGTTATTTCTCCCAGCCCATGCCCAAACATAAAAGCTGTTCTGCCCCCTGCCTTCCCTTTATACCATCCCTCTTCCCATGACAAAGCAAAACAGAGCAGTAAGCTAAATATCTCAGAACTCTTTCTTATCTTCTCTATGGAAGCAGCACAGCCCCTCTTGCATAAAGCCCAGGAGAGTTCTGCTGCCCTCCCCCTAATTCCATTTCACACTAAGTTTTCAATCATTTTAATTCTACAGATATTGTCCAGACACCTAAATTAATGTATTTCTATTTACACTCCTTTCCTTTTTTCTTTTCTTGTTTTCTGACAAAGACTAGCTCACCTCCATAGAGGAGAGAGACATAAATCCAGGTGATAGACCTTAAAACCTCACCCTTGCAGCATGTTATTTTCATGTCAGAGCCAGCGGAGCTGGAACTCAGCTTCATACTGAGCGCAGTCCAGGGTTACCAACTTAACTCTTTTATTGAATAAAAATTGATAGAGTAAGCCTGACAAGCACAGCAGGTTGAACAGATGAAGTCAAATCCTGAGGTCCTATATGAGTGGAGCCAGTGGAAATTTCCAAGAGCAAGAGAGGGCTTGTACTTGGATTAGTAAAAACAACATAGTAAAAAAAAAATCAAGAACTGGAGATACGGTCCCCGTGGCAGCTGTGATCGACTGACAGAAATTCTGCCCTCTGTGAAGCAGAAGAAGCCGTCCCATCTGCAGGTACTACGAACCCATACATGTACATACACACATACTGTACAACACCTGCTTGAGCCACCAACTAGAGTTTTCTATTCAAACATACACAAAGCGGACAGAGGTCTCCAGACAGGAAGCAGAAGAGTCAAGAACTGGGAACATGGCATTTCACGATCAAATTCATCTTGTCAGAGAGACAGCAACATCTACAAAAAGGAATAAAAATGCAGAGAAGGGAGATTTTGTTTTCACTGCTTAGGTTTATGAAAATACAGTTTTAGGGAAATTCAAAACCACAAAGTGAGCAGGGGATGTACACAGAATAACCCCAAGGCCAGATTGCATTGCTGTTGCTTAACCTTGGTGTCTGATACATGGTTGACTCTGCTTGCAGGCAACACCAAGGTCATTGTGAAACACCTGTAATCAACAATTCAAACCAATGCTTCCTCTTTCTTTCTAGCAAAGTATTCATGTAAAACAGCCAGTAATTCAGAGAGGTCTCAGATACAACCAAGAATTTGGAACTGCTTTGCTCATCTTTTCTTGCTCACTGCAGTCAGGTCACTTCCAAGGCAGACCAAATGAATGTGCACCACAGGGACACTGGGCATGCTCTGCAGGTACAGATAATACACTGGCAAGCATAAAATAAGAACTCACAGAAGTGTCTACCCACACGTGCATTTCTCTGCTTTGTGAGCATACCATGCTTCTTTCTGCTCTCACAGTCATCTATCATTTTGCCTATAGCCACTGCAGGACATGCTTTTAAAATGCCAGCTCGTGGCTCAGGATGAAGGCACGCAGGATCCCTGAAAATAGTGCAGAAAGGCTGGGTAGAGGAAAAGATGGTGAAGCTTTGCCACCACTAAAAGAAGATGCACCTACGTCATGATTCCTGTGGGGGGTCTCATCACCCTCTCTTGGAAAGCACAGGCAATATGCAAAG
The DNA here is from genome assembly GCF_965140915.1 of Aythya marila. Classification (NCBI taxonomy): domain Eukaryota; kingdom Metazoa; phylum Chordata; class Aves; order Anseriformes; family Anatidae; genus Aythya; species Aythya marila. Next base: position 14,866,471 of record NC_139051.1, read on the forward strand.
AACAGATTAACCAGTGATTCCGCATACTGCACAGCTTCTGTCTCCATGTGGGAGGATGCCTCAGCTCAGAAAAGAGATGGCAGGGGGAGGTGACAGAGGTCTGTAGAGACACAGATAGTGGTAAGGTGATTAAAGCGTTAAAGGCACAAGAGCCAGAACCACTGCACTTACCAGGTCCACTAAAATTCACCAAGATGCTGATGCCAGTTGTCGAGTGGATGCACAGGAGGTTATGCCAAGGGAAGGACCACACTACCTACAGTTCCTCTCTTATACTTCCCCCAGGTATGTGTTAGTGGTCACAGTCAAGAGAAGGTGAAGGCAGGCTTTGGCTAGGGTCAGTCCAGGTCTCTCTAGTGGGGCATAAGGTGAGAGCTTACATGGGAAAACACGCTGCTTCCCACCCGGAGCAATACCCAGTCACGTAGCTCTTGGAAACTGCGCTTTTGATTTCTTGCAACATTCCATTTCAGCTCCTCATCCTGTTGCCTTCTTCCAGCTTTTTTTAGCATTAAATATACACCCTGATTTTAAATGACAGTTAAATATGCTGAAATAACAGCCTTGTAGCATGCTGTCAGCTGTCTGTCCACAAATAATCGCACTCCCTTCGCTGCTGCCTGTGTGCCCTGGCCCTTAACTAAAGAGGCTTCTTCCAGAGCTCAGTGCTCAGCCCCCCTGCCAAGACAGCCAGCAGTGGCAATTACAGAAGCCTCTCACTGTATCATGATGTCCCATCCATGGGGCACTCAAGTCCCACTGCTCCTGCAGACCAACCAGGGTGGGGGAATCGCTGTGGAGCAGAACCAGGCTCGCTTGTCCATGCACAACACATCTCGCACTTCTGTCAGGATGACCCCACAGCTTGACCTAATGATTGAACTACAAGATGCCTACCGTAGTCAGCAGCCATGAAAATTATTAGCAGCATTCTTTGAATTTTTAATGCTGTCTGAGAGATTTTAATCAAATCTGGTGGTAGGCAAAGCAGCCAGTGAAGATATTACACAGGAGGGAGGGAGTGTATCACCTGCCCTGCAGCTATGCCTTGTGTCACTGCTCCTAAATGTCTGCTACCAGAGTAGCTTGAGCAACCTTTTAGAGGGAAACTTGGCACAACCAGAGCATGCAGGGCAAGTTACAGCCACAGTATTTTGAACTGTACCTTTCCTTTTTTCAAGTTCACCCACCAGCTAATTGACATGTTGGTGGATGGTGTTGAACTTTCTCCCCACGGGTCCAAAAAGGATGCTATTTCCTTGTCTTTCACTGAATTTCTGTGCGAAATTCCTCCTGAAGATGGATTTAGGACCCTGGCACATACCTGTATCTTCTTGTTCAGGCCTTAGTGATCTGTTGCTGGGGCATGTTCCTAGTGCCGCAGGTCCTGGTTCACTGCAGGGCGTAGGTGGGAGCTTTCTGGCTTTTGCCAGCTTAGCAGCAGTGCCTGCGAGCCCCGGGGCACAGGGGGCCCTTCACCATCAATCTTCATCTTGCCTATCCACTCAGCCTTGTTTAACCACAGGGAAGGAGGCAAGGGACTGTTTCCTGCCTTACGAGAAACGTTTCACAAAACTGGAAAAAAGCTTGTTGCTATTTTCCTGAGGTGGAATTTGGTTTCCAGGTAAGCTTTCATTCCTAAAATCCCCGTGAATCACATATACAACCCCCCAAGAAATCCCACCTCGGGCAATGGGGTAGAGGTCTCGGAAAAGCGGTGCTTTGGTTAGCAAAACCTGGTCATTTTGCTTGGTTCCCCCTTCAGGAAAAAAAAAAAAATAATAATAGTAATAATAATAATAATTCTGAATTTCTTTCTGATCTGAACTTAGCCCAGAGACTGGACTAGTGACTGAACCATGCCCCAGCACATCCCCCGGGGCAGTGCAAGCCGCTGCCTTTTGCTCACACACGTGCCCCAAGATGCCTTCCAGGTGCTCCCAAACCCACTGTGCCCTGAGCTAAGCAGGCAGGTCCTCTCCCTCCCCATCGCCAGCACAGACAGATGCCACCAGTCGCATCCATCCCCGTGGCACAATCAATCTGTCAGCCCCAGTGACAGCTCTGCCTCCTGACGGCTCTTGAAGCGAGCAGCTCAGCTGGCACTGGGGAGCAGAGTTAAACTCTGTTATGAGATAGAGGTGTATGTATCTGCCTTTAACTCCACATTTTTGGTTCCGGTTTTTGGGTCTGATTTCCCCATGCCTATCTCTGTCTCACTGCAAAATAAACAGCTGCACCCTTACTATCAGCCAAATAGAAGAGCTTATGTGCAAAGCCCCTTGCCTCCTGCTCCCAGACCAGAGCACTGGAAGGCAAAAACAGAAAAACAAACAGCACTAACGTGATTTATCTTTTGTACAGGGGCTCCTCCTTCTCTTTCAAGACCACACGTTTCAATAATGAGAAACAGGGCACTCCCAACCCTCATGCACAATCCCTCTTTTATTTCTTACGCAGTAAGGAGCAAAGACATGAGACTTTCCTAACCGCTTCCCACAAGAACTGTCTCTGGCTTTGACTTTGATAATCCAGCCTGACTGATCTTCCTCTGGCGGTGGCACTGGCGTCAGCAGCCACAGTGATGGATGGGCTTTACAGCTTGAACGGCCTTTGGGACAGCTGGTGGAAGATAAGTGCCTAAAGCCCTCAATTTATGCCTCCTCAAGTTCCTAAGCCATAAGGATGTTCATAGATGCCTTTTCCCTTTACTGTTGGCTTTGAAACAGGAGCAAAATAAAAGGGTGAAAACAACAACAAAAAAAAGAAGTTGAAACTCTCAAGTCGCTGTGTTACATCCACTGCTAGAGGAAAGTGAATTATGTGACCAGGAGGAGAGTGGTGGTAGCTGCACAATTTTTCTACTGTCCCAATATCCTGATGCCATCAGCTCATATGCTGTGGTGTTTTGTTGTTGTTGTTGTTGTTTTTTTTTTTTTTTTTTTTTGTTAAGTTTCTCCTCTTGGTCTGAATTTTTATTCCATGCCTCCTAGATCAGGTGCAACAGGAGTGAATGCTGTTGCCTACTGGTAGGAAATGAAGGTAGGAGACATGGGAAGATCAATAGGTGAGCAGCCAAACAAGACGAAACATTGACCTAGACTTTGTGCACCCTAGCAAGATGTACAGTACCGACTTTATTTGTCAGATGCCAGAGACACCTCTCTTGTCAGGTTCCAATTCCAGCTAAACTCATATTATGCTAAGCCTTTCTGAAGTTTCCTCCTTCATGAGAGCATCTGTGATCACTGAGGCAATATAACAATGGCTGAAAATTTAAATGAAGTCAAACTGATAGGCCCCATTAAGATGCTCATCAAAAGCTACTAAAAACACACTGATTTATGCTTGCCAGCAGGAAGGTTTTGTTACAGGCAGTTACATTTTTCTTACTCAGTTTTCAGAGTTGCTTTTGTAGAGGTTTCACTGTTTAAGTATTGTAAAACTTATTGAATGCTCAAACAAAATTCATGACCAAATTACTGCAAATAAATGTAAATGCATTTCAGCTGACGCAGACAGCTAGCTGGGCACATGCTCCTAACCAATGGCAAAGATCGAGCGATCCAAGTTTCAGAGCCATGCACATGCACAGACAGCAGCAAGCAGCAAACTTTTGCCAGGGTTGAGCTGAACACCCAAACACCCTTCAAAACTGAAAATCAGAATAAAATTGTTCATTTTGTTCTTTCATGCTGACACAGACCTACAGCCATTTCCAGGGCAGGGACTGAGAGGGTGCTCCTAGACATCTCATTTTGATAAAAATCTAATTTGTCCTAAATGCCTTGGAGTTCAACACCCCAGGAGAACCCCAGCCACAAGCATACAGCAAAACTACATTGTGTTTCAAGACCTGTGAAATGCTGAGACTGACATGCAGTTGTGTTTTCTCAAGGAATGGGACATCCAAAATGCTTTCTCATTATAAAAACAGCAGGGCTAAGTTTTGAGGAAGAAGCCAGTTTTGTCTTTCTTTGTACTTGAGGACTTTCCCAACCACCACACAACCACAGAGAAAACAGATGTAACCAGGGTGAATGCGGGTAAAGAGTGATTCAGGATGTCTGAGGAAGCATCAAGTGCAAACAAGAGCTTTGAGATGAGGTAGTGCCTGCCTCGAAGTGAAACAGCACTGACAGCTGCCTGGTGTGTCACAGGGCAGTCACCCTGTTCCCTTCAAAGGTGATCCTTCCTGGAGATCAGACAGAGGAAAGTGGCACCTGCCTCAGAAGGGATCTGCAGCCATTTCCTCCCAGCTTATAAGGGCTGTGCTCCATGTGTGGTCTCGCTTCGTGCCCAGGTGCCCGTGGGAGTTGTTTGATTTCAGCATTCTGGGAATTGGAAGGAAAGGCCTCCAAGCTACTGAGTTCATAGGAATTGTGAGAAAACTCGTGGCCAAACAGAGCAGAAAGTCTCTGCTGGTGCTCCTGCTAGGGAAAGGGCTGATAAAGCAAGCTCTCCCTAGACACTGCAGAACTCCCAGGATGTTAGAAAGCAGATCTGACTCCTGCTGCTGCTTGCCAATCTGCTTGTTTCTTCCTCTGTCACCGATTCTGCTGGGCTTTGGAGCCCCAAATCTATCAGCATTCAAAGGGGACTTTTCCACCTCATCTCCTGAAACCTTCTCAAGTCAGTTTGTTTCTGTAATTTCTCTCAGACTTCTAAACAGCTCTCATTTTGGGGACCCTTTGGAGGCAGGCCTGGAGCATGCCCAGCTGACGACACATTTCCCTGCCATACAGGGGGATCTGATCCAAGGCCTGACTGTGCAGGAAGCTGATCCCCAGTTTTAGTCGGCCTTCAGAACAACTCATGTCTTGGCTATCCGTGAGAGAAATTCTTAAACGTTTGCTCAGAGCAAGTAGCAGCTGATGCTCTTAATCATCACAGAGAGGAAAGGGAGGGATGGAAAAATTCCCACCTGCCAGCCCTCTTACCAAGGCTTCAGGATGAGACCTTTTCTCGGGGGGGGAGCTGGTTCTCTGCTCTGCTCTTTTGAAGCATCCTGGCCTCAGATGCCATTGAAAGCAAGGTACTGGGAGTCTTGGTGGGCAAGTTATTAGGGTATTCCCCCCCAGACAGCTACAAAAACTGAAGAAAAGACAACTGAGAATCCCTCCCGTATCTTTTCTGAAATGACCCTGAGACTGGAAGTACTGAAGCAGCCTAACAGTAGGATAGAGTATCAGCACAGTATCAAAGGCTGTGAAACAGAAGTTCCCCAGATTTTCCAGTCCTCCCTTGTTCAAAGACCCCTCCTCCATCAAAGCTCAAACCCTGCTAGGACCAACAGATCATGTGAGAGGCATCAGAGGATTATTAATTTGAAAGAAATGGGTGGAAAGTGTGTCAAGCATGCTGAATCTTTGAACTGGGTACTTTAGAAGATCATTGCAAAATAAAAGACAACTATACATTCATTTTCCTTTTAGAAAGAACATATTGCACAAAGCCACAAAAGTTACATGACCTTCATGTGAAGGAGAACAGAAGGACCAATCTTCACTCATTGTAAAATGACTTGGAAAGGCAACAAAGCGATGCCAGTTTTCACCAGCTGAAGATACGACCAAATGTCTGCGGTACGCTGAAAACTATAAGGCCTATTCATTGTGAATGCTTCTGAGCATATGTTAATCAGTGAGAAATTTCTTTCCAGAGATAATTATGGAACAAATATAAGTCCATGAATTTGGCCTATTATGAGGACTGTGCCTTCCTCCAAGGCATGGAGTGGAGAGTGGGATCTATTAACATTGTCGGGCTGCAGACGACCTCTGAACTGAAGCTTGCCATGAATGTGTCCTTAAAGGATAAATACAATGGTCATCAGCTTAGCAGCCATGGCACAGTCAGGCCTGTGTTTAGGTTAATTTCCCTCTAAAAATGAAATGAGATGCTCTATATTTTCAACAGCAACACAGAGACCTGAAAGGAGAACCTACTTTCTGAAGAAAATCCGTGCTGCTCCTGCTGTGTAGCAGATGGCGAATAAATGGAGCACATCAGTGCCATCCCAGTCTGTATCACTGGCATCTCAAAACCACCCCAGAAAAGGTGGCAATGCCACTGAGGTCTAGTCCAGCATCTTCCATCTAAGACTCTTACAGGACTTTTGAACTGTGGAGATGTAATCCTAAAGCTACAACAGCAGAGATGTCTGTTTTTTCAGCCATCTACCTGAGACAATTTAGAGCTAAGACTTCCAAACAGTCCTTATGACAACCACAAGCAAGATGTACGTATGAAATCATCTAATGCTTTGCCAAAACAAAACAAAAATCTATATGAATGCTAGCTAGATCCTTTATTTGCCCAGGAAAAACTCCTGGCAAGAGAGTAATGCTGACCTAGTCCAATACATTGCACCTGAGACAATTCTGACTCCTTCTAGTTTTGATAAGCAAATTGTAAGCAAGGAGATATTTGCTAACCAGAATTATGCGCACACACTTAGCAAGGGATAGTCACAACATTAAATGGAAATAGATATAAAAGATTTTTCATTTCATATAATACAAGTAACTAGTACAAGTTCTCACACAAAAGCACGGGGAGCTGTGGTGAAGGTTTTTGGTGAAGGCTTTCCAGCCCTAATTCTCAGCAGTGAATGGTGACCAGTGCTCTTGGGCCCCCAGCACAAGACAGAAACAGAGCTGTTGGAGCAGGTCCAGAGTCCAACCCAAACCATTCTATAGTTGTACGGCCAAGGCAGGATGCTGTACTACACAGACCCAATCAAAAGAGCACTTCAAAATAGCATTTTCTTTTCCTGAAATAGAACGAACATCTTATGCAGAAGTTTGCCTTACTTCATGGCAAAGATCTTTGTCTATTTGAGAAAGTCAGCTCTTAACAGGCTGACCTTCAAGAGAAAGGCTGCTCTGCTGTTAGGGAGCTGACAATAACACCTGCTACACTCTGAGGTACAAGAGCACGCATCTCTCCATGTGCCTGACCTCTGCTCACCTCCTTCACTCTGGCCTTCCTGACTGGATTCTGTAACCCTCTATTTTAACTGCAAATCCCTCAAATATTTTCTGTGCATGCAGCTCTTGATGAGAATTTCCTGCTGAAGCACCGCCACCTATGAGTTGTTAGTGCAGGTGTCTTGCCTTATTACCCTGGAGTGTAATGGCTCTGTGGATTAAAGGAAGCTGCTTACCCAGGCAGCTGAAGTATGTAGCACAGGTGTGATGTCCCGAGACGTACAAGCACCACATCTTCATATCTGCACCAACAGTGAGCAGCTACCACATTTGGTTGGCAGGGAATCAGATGTCCTTCAGATCCTTTCTTTGTTCCCAAAGGTTCACAAGATAGGAGACTAAAACACAAGATAGAGAAAAAAATTAAAAAGGTGTGCTAACTGATGTTTGCACACATACACACACACACAAATCACCCATTTATTTTGTTATGGGCCTAATTTTCAGTCTTTGGCAACAGTTTCCATAACAAAAGGGAGCAGCCTGTAGCGTGAGTCACACTGTTATATCCCCCTGGCACTTTCCACAGGGGTTGGCAGCGAGCAGCCAACACGGTGGCACCGTGTTCCTGGGATTTGCTGGCCAGTCCCTCTGGTTGCCACGTTCAGGCAGGCAGGCTGGCGCTGGCACAGGCTGTGGAGGGGCTCACACAGTCACTGACGGTGCTCCTCGAAAAGAAAAACTCTGAAAGGGTTTCTAGCTGCAGGGAGGACTTCCATAAAAAACATTTTAACAAGTTCTCCATGGAAAGACAACTTCTAGGTGTGCACTGCTCCAGTTTAGATCAGTGTTATGATGCTATTAAAATGGAGGAAAACAGGTATCTTCTCTGTATGAGTTCAGCAGGAACGGAGGCAAAGCCCCTGTCCACCTAGGATAAGATGAGCCCCCAAGTCCAACACTCGTGTTACCTCCAGCTTTGCATCTGCCCATTTCCATCGGCTCCACAGGAGTCATTCTTCATTTATTCTTTCCTTTGTCTTTAGTTCACACGTTTATTAGCAGCAGACTGAAAGAAGAAAAGGGCTTATTAAAAAAAGCAGGGGCTAAGCCCCTTCTGCTCTTAGTCTCAGCTTCATCTAGAAGAATTCATAGGACACCAACCTACAATTAACACGTTCTCCACCCCCAAGTCCTGACCCTAACACCTGCACAAGAGCACTGGGTGCTGCATACAACTTGGCTCAACCTGTGCTGACCACAGGATGCCAACCGCCAGGTACTGTCACCCACGAGCCCACCTCAGGGGCCAGAGAGTACCCAAGGGAGTGACTTATTGTCACTGCACGCATCTGCAGTCCCAAAGGTTTGCTCTTTTAGGGCAGGAAGAGCAATTCCCAGCTAGTGACGTGAGAAAGATGTGAAGGCAGGAGGGCTCTGTAAAACAAAAAGGAAGACGACGGACACCCGAGGAGCCACATAGTACAGATCTGGCTACCCGTGACACTAGCCAGAACGTCCTTAGGTTAAATATGTCAAAAGCCCTCCTTAAGAAAGAGTGCCCAAATCAGAAGAATGGGACAGAGTTTAGTGGAGTTGAACCTTTGAAGCCATGGGATCAAAGCGGCGGGGAGTTGAACTTGGACATCTCTGAAGTAGAAGCAAGGAGAAAACTTGGCTGGGTGGGCACCTACCATGCTTGCACCCCAAACTTCTCTCAAAAGGGACTGAGCAGATCCAGGAACACCCCTGTAAAGCTAGTGTATGTTTCTTCCTCGCCATTCATCCAGAATTGCATCAGCTGGAGAGCAGATTTCTCCCTGCATGTGAAAAATGTGCATCGGGTCATCAGGTCAGCTCTCCCCAAAACAGGCTTTCTTTCACCTACCCTACAAAAGGCCCAGTCACACCACAGGTCTGCTTCAGAGCTCTCTCTACAAAAATCAAATCAACAACAACAAACACCACCACAGCCCTGTGACAGCCTCAGTGCCCCCAGTGCACCCATTCTTTGGAAGCTCCCAGCCCATCTCACATCCATGGCTGGCCTCTCTGCTCACCTCTTCCTAAATCGCCTCACCCTGAAAGCAACCTGGCATGTTTGGAAATTGCGACAGAAAAAGAAGCTAGATCGCAGGCATGAAAGGACGGGGAAAAAAAAAAAAGGGAAATTTGGAACAGAGCAATCTTCTGCTCTCCATTTGTGTCATGTTCTCACACACAGCCCCCGCATCAACGCAGGCAGAGCGCAGCGACCGTGCACTGCTGAATGAGAACGGGGCTAAGTCTGTAACAGCGCTCTGTTGCCAGCCCTTTCCCCATCTCGCCTGCCTTGCTTCTCCACACAGCCTGATCGGGGCAGGGGTTCTGCTGCCCACCGTAATTCAGCCCGAGTTTTATTAGGCCCCCCAGGAACTGTCATAAACCCAATGAATAATGGATGCGTTGCTTAACTGAGACTATGAACCAGCTTGTAAAGAACTCACTAAAAGTCACTCCAATTGCAATTCACTGCAGTTCTCACCCTGCAAAAAGCAATGTGACATCCATCAGGAGTATCACTAGCAGCGTGGCCCGGTTATGCCTGAGCCCCTGGTTTCTCCCAGTCAACAGAACTCTGAGCATGAGCAAAAATGACAGGATCCAACCTACGGCATTAGCATCTTCCTTCCTCATTAGGTCACTGAAAGCTCCCTGCGCTCCCTGAAGTCTCACTATTTGCAAAATCGCTCCAAGCAAATGCTTTGGATGGGCGGGAGTGCCGTGCACGCATTAAACAACCGCATTCCCGGGTGGCCATAGAGAAGGCCCGTGCTCGGAGCTGACACAGCTGTGCATGGCACAGAGAGAGGGCTGTGCCCTGCTTCTGTTTTCTCAGAGTCCCTGAACAGAAGGCCAGGATGGAGGCAGAAGTATCAAGTCACTTCTGCTAGGAAAACACTTTTAAAATGTTATTTCCGACACAGTCATCACTGAAAAGTGCCAAGGAAATGGGGTCTTCAAACGCAGAAGTCCCCATAGAGAATCTGTCTAAGGCAACACAAGCAATACTTTGAGTTTGTTTTTTTTTTTTAAATGAATAACATTCAGTAATCCAACAGTCAGAAATTAATCATCACACAGATATTAGGCCTCTCTGTTAAAATAAAATGATTATTAAAGACTAAACAACAAAGCTGCCTTCATGTGGACAGGGCTTGCCTTCCTATCTACTTTCAGGTTAATATTGAAGTAAAACTTATTCCAGATTAGACAGCAGTGTACCCACCTCTTTAAGCACCAGACTGATCTAGAAAAGAGAATGGAGCAGAACTGTGCCCTGACTTAGGTGTAGCAAGCCCCAGGCAATATACTCGATTCCTTCCCTCTTTCTGCACACCTCTCTGCCATCACGCCTCCTGTCTGACAACACAAATCTTTTGGAGTCCCACAGCAGGACGATGGGCTGCTCAGCATGAGCAAAGGCCATGTGATCTGTCTCTTACTCCTCTTCCCAGCCGATCTCCAAACAGTGTTTTGTTGCTAACAAACAGATTGTGACTCACTGAGACATTCAAAATTACATTCCTGTAATTTTCATTTTTTACTTTGCTCACTCAAATCCAGCCCGTTGTGGCTTGCCCAACTTCTGTTTGGCAAATACTCCCTCGCTGGCCTCGTGTGTGTCTGAACATCAGTTCAAAAGGAGATCCAGCCAGGATAGGGCTAGAATAGACCAGTTTCCACACACAGACAAAAAGCAAACTGAAGAAGTCTAAATTAAGCAATTCTCAGGTCTTCCCAATACCAGTGCATCTGTCCCCCAAAAAATGAAAAGCAAGAGCTCAAGCCAGCAAGGACAACCGCAAAGCCCAAGCAGAAGAGCAGGCAGCGTGAGACTTCCCAGAAAACATGCCACTGATCTTCACATCGTGGTGACGGCAGGCCAGGGTACCACCACCGCATCGATGCGGTACCAAAAGCAGCCCATGTAGTTACTCTCTGAGCCGTGAAATCACCGCGCTTATTATTTTGGCCACTTCTATGAGCATCCTATTTCTATGGCTTTAATTGCTGTCATACCAGAGAGCTGCCTGTCACGCTAGCCAACTAACCCACATCGGAGAAGCAGCAATGTTCCCGCCTGGAGGCTCCTTTGAAATCCATCTGTGTCTAGATTACCGCCTGTGCAGCCTCAGAGCGCCAGGCCATGCCTGCACCAGCATCCTGCCAAAAGCTGGGTGCAATCTTGTCTCTGCCCAGCCAGGGACCAGGCAGAAGCCACCCAGCAGGATGCCTGAGCAGGGCTGGCACCGACCGCGTAACAAGCTCTAACTTAACTTTCCAGATTGTATTCCAAATCTTGTGATATTTACACTCTCAGAACATCAGTTGATCACTCAGGAGGATGCCACAGGGCCAGGAGTGTCTTCCCCAACATGCAGACTTGCTTCAGGACAGCAGAATGAGAAGACAGGCATTTCTGGGGCTGGCTAGGGCTAATACACTGCTAAGGTAAGTCAATATTTTGCCTCCTGTCAACTTCGCAATCCATTCAATCATTGGTCACAATATTTGAATATGAGGCTTATAAAGGTGGTTGTGAAGAAACCCACTTCTGTTGTTTTATATTTACGGTGAGGTTTAAAGACTACATTGTTCTTAGAACATACCTGAGATGTTTTAATTCTTTCCTCCCAGGTGATTACAGGGCTCTACCCAAAGCAATGTTTGTGCTCCATTATCACGATGGACATAGACAAGCTTTCCCAGCTTCATTCAGTAGCTTTCACTGGGCAGTGCAATGAAAGAAAAGACAACATATTTAACCTTTCCTGTGGTAACAGCCATCCTAACTATCATTTTTGAGCTGACAGGACTGTCTGGAGCCAGGCACCCATTGCTGTTTCCTCATCAGCCTGGCTCTGGTTCCAAACAGCCCTTCAGAAACTCAATTACGCAGCTACGCACCCAGATTTCTTCTCCCACTCCAAGCTCTCCCAACCACGTAGATGCCCCAGGAGAGGTAACAGAGCCTTACTGAAGGTTCACAGCCCTGAAATTCCTTGCAGATGTGCAACTAACTTGCTCAGGAATACCACGGAGCCTACAGGTGGAAGAGACAGAGGAGAAGCTAAAGTAGCGCTAAAATATCCACTGTTGAAGAAATAAGTAGCTCAGAAGACAGAAGTGATTTGGTGAAGGAGAAAGGCCATGGATTTCTGTCTATGAAGATGTTGAAAACACTCATATTATTTCAACCAAGTGACAGCATTTTAAAGGAATCTTTGTGGAACAGAACAGCCCAGGTAACAACATACCTGGATTTTATTTTCTTAAGACCCTTAAAAGTTGTATTCTTAGGTAAAGAAGGCGTCCAGATATCTGTTTAGTTTTCCTTGTCCTTTAGGTTCCTAAAACAACATGGCCTCAATGTTTGAGGGTCTTGGCATTTCAGCATTTTCTACAGCAATATTTGGCTGCCTGGCTTCCTAATCTAAACACCAGTCATGAAGCTGGTTCTCCAACATCCATTTGCAATTTCTCCAAAGTAAACATACTAGAGGCTGCTAAATGTTCTCCCTCTGTACCTATCTCGAACTCTAAGCTATACTTTACATTACAGTAAATGTTATGTTTACATAATATGTACTTTACATTACGGATTATGTTACTGCTCTCCTGGCACAGTCTGCCCAGGACCTTTCAGCATCCAGCTCTGTTTTCCACTGCACACAACTTGGTTGAGTTTTAGCTCCTTGTGTTACGATTTTCCAAAACAAGTAACTATCTCAAGCTGGACTTTTCAGCTATTATGAGATTATATCTAAAAAAAAAAAATAGATTTTTTTTTTTCTACAGCCTAACCCTCTGCTATGCCACCCAAATGAGACTAGCATTTCAACAAGAAATGTTCATCTCCGTATGGCTTGGAACAAGTCCACAACACACATTTGCATTATCCTTCCTCTTGCGGAGCAGCATATAATAGAGGAAGGACTCAACATGACCAGTAAATAACTCCAGTCAATCAAATGACAAATAAATGATGCATGCTGCAGATGTATCTCAAGTTTGACCCGATGTAGTCTCACTCAGCCAGTCCCCCAAGCTGTCCTCAACGGAGTGCCAACCATGCAATGGTTTACTCAACTGAATTAGGAATACAAAACAAAAAAAAAATACAAAAAAAAGGGAGTGAAGGGAACCACACACCCCTGCAGACTTCTAGGAGTTGTTAATACTAATTTTAAGCTGTGACCTCAGACCTGTGCCTAAATATCCAGAGGATATTCACCTTTTAAGCCACAGTTTCCACTTCCCTGCTTACAGCTCATTCCTTAACACAAACACAGCTTGGTGATATCCGAAGCATAAATCAGTAACGTGGCCAACATCTCCATCAGCTCTTCTAGGAATAAATGTTGTCATTTAAAAAGAGGTGATCAAGCTTGTAAAATTAAGGAAGAAACATCACTTGCAACCCAAGTGATTCTGTTAACAAGCTGGATTCCTGCTTCAGGTTTTTGTCTGATAAAGCCATGTATACGACTGTATGAAAGGTTGTAAGTAGTTGGAAAGTGGAAAGTCCACATACAAGGTTTTCTACCATATTGCAACCGTTGTTTAAGCTTTTTGTTGACTCCTGGAGCTGAGTCATTTCATCTGCCTTGTGCATGAACACGCACAAAGCAGCTCCACGCTCGGCACAAGCATGGGGTAGGAGGGCAATCAGCTGTGCGGGAGAATCTATTTCCCCCTGCACGAAAATGTAATTTCATTTTCAGCCGATACCTTTATTTCTACAGTCTCTCAACTCTAGAAATGCAAAGGTTTTTAATGAAGATATGCAATCTTCAGGACTAGAGGTGACTGAGGCATGTCGTTATTAAAATCCACACCTCGCACCACTACATCCACACGCTGTTAAAAGACCACTTTGGCCTCTGAGCAAAGCTTGGCTCTTGTAGTTAGGGACAGGGAAGGAAGAGGGAATAGGGGTCTGTAGGAGCAGCAACACCAGGGCCTTTGTGGGCCAACAGCCACCAGTTCACCCACACCAATGCTGTGTGTTCATTCAGCCCCAGCCCTCCGCGGCCACAGCGTAGTCATGGGCTGATGCCAGTTTTCATAAGGTCTAAAAGAGAAGTTTGGAGCAGGGCAGCTCTGTCCTGCTGCACCGATGGAGCCCCGGGGAAGCGACCTGGCATAAGCAAGGTGCCGCAAGGAGAAGGGTTTAGACAGGCCTAAGAACTTTCAGCAGTGCAGAGAACTAGTGACAGTGTTCTGTGCTGCTAAAATGATGCGTTTCTGGCTTTTTATGTGAATGTCCTTTTACACTGCCCAAATAATTAATTAAAAGAAGTACCAACTCTCTTGAAGAAGGTTGTTTCCACAGCTGCCTTTGTATGGCATGTGCATGCCATTTGTTGAAATATTATAAGACTTTATAAACATCAAGCATTACTAAAATAGATTTCTTTCCCCCCACTCACCCTCCCTCCTCCTTCTTCATTTCAAGTCTGTGTAAAACCTTTTGCAAAAGATCCAGATTCTCCCACTGAAACCAAGTGCCACTTGTCTGGAAATAGATATCTCTGCCTCAAAAAGCATCCAGAGCAGATGGGCAGGGACAAGATGCTCTGGTATCACAAGTTCATGCTGTCTCTCTGATTACGCATCAGGGGAACGGTCAGAGGGGAGCACATGCCTGGCATTACCTCTTTCAGGCTTCTTTACCAAAGGGATCAACATTTAGCTGAAATGGAGAAGAGAGAAATTCATTTCAGTATTGGGGATACCAAAGTGGATCCAAATTGCCTTTAAATTCTCCTAATGCTCAGCTTTGGTGCCAGGCCTGAGCAAAACAAGGACACACACACCAAATGCTTTTCAGGAGAGCTGACCAGGAACAGGCAATCCAGACTAAGAGCGAAACACCGCAAGTTTTCCCTTCTCTAAAGAACTAAAAAACAGGGACACTTAGAAGTTCACAAGCTGCAGTTATTTCAGAACAGACAGAGCTGCTTGCATCAAGCTTTATTTTTACAGAGTGTGAATAATTTCTCACTTGAAGGTAGCTGGGATCATTCTGCTGTTGGTATCTCTGTCATCAGCGACGCTAAAAATACAGTAACCTCCAAGTTCAGCCACGGCGTGCTGTCAGCTCTGGGCCCATGCACACGGCTGCCAGGTCTCCTTCACCTGCTGACAGCGAGCAGCAGCAGCAGGCGCTGCCACCTTTCAGCTCCAGCCTCTGATGTGCAGCACCAGGCCCACCCTCTGCGCGCACACGCACAGCTCTTGCTTCCCCATTTATCCCCAGCAGTAAATATTTGATTTTTCCTCCTGCTCTGACAAAGAACGGCAGCCTGTAATTACAGCTAATCCTGTAAAGGTTGCGGTGCTGTCATGCACTTTTGCTCTCACCCTTGCTCGAGGGACCGCACAGCTGCCTTTGCTGCACTGCACCAGCAGCTTACGCCCAGCCAGAAGGTACATTACCCAAGTTTGCCTACAAAAGGGCAGCTAGAGAGCGAGCCAGTAACGAAACCTTCATTTTAATTGATTATTTACATATACCTTAATGTCCACCCCCTCCAGAAGAGAAATTATCTCGCAACATATGAAGATAGCTGTGCTAATTATGATTTCAGTTGCCATGAAACAGTCTTCAAATGTGGTCCCTCCCGTTGGGCTATAAACAAGGTCTTGGGGTGTGGTTTGCTCTACAAGGAGAAATAGCTGCAGCTTCACCAGCAGTGTTTTCACCTACAGGGGATTGTGCAACTGTGTGCCAGGAGCTGTAGCGAAGGGCAGAACTGGTTTTTACACCAACTTAATGCACGGACAAAAAGTCCATTGGGTATAGGCTATGGTTCTGGACATCTTTAAACAACTGTCTGAGGGAAAATGGAAGAGTGTTGAGGGAGGAATTGCTCTGCACCAGCCACCTCCTGGGTCTAGTACCACTTCACCACTGCACATCTGGAATTTGAGAGATGAGCCTTGGTCTCACCTCCTTTGGCCATTGCAATGGGCCAGCTGGAAGTCAGGCTTCCCACCAGCTTAGACCTAGCAGCAGCCTGACCAGGGGGGCTCTGCATCCTCATCCTCAATGCCAGGACAAGTGCTTTGGCAGGGGGAGGTGAAAAAACAAAAAGCCCTTCATAGTGCTGCTGGGTCTGCTTTGAAATGGCTGTAGTCTGGTCAAACACTGAAATTTAGGATTTGCATTAGTAACACCATTGTCTTTGGTCTGGGTTGCACAATGTGGTGTTTCATACGCTGGCACAAGAATCTCATTCTGTTTCCCTTGGGAGAGTTGCTCCTCTGCCTCTTACAGTACTAGATGTTAAGTTGATATTTGAAGGTATCTGTAAGGGAACTCGGTATTTTAACAACTTTGTTATCCAGCAAATTTCAGCACGGTACCAGCTATAAACAAGAACTCTGACACTACAGAAACAAAGCCAGGGCACCACGTCTCTCAGAAGACAAGAAACACGGCGCATCCAGTATTTTCCTTTGCCCAATGCAGTGATGGGAAGATAGAGAGGTGGCCTCAAATTCAGTATCAATCCACCACCCTTCTTCCCAATGGAAAAGGGGGCGTCCCTCCAGCACACACCAGGACCGACCCCAGCAGAACAGCCCGACCCTGCCACGGGGGAAGAAGGGACACCAAGCCTGGCTTCCAGAGGAGCCCGGGGCAAGCAGCTGCACTTCCAGCAATGGTCATTTGAAAGAGCAGAACTGCTGTGCTCAACTCCACATCGTTTCTGCAGAACCAATAGCAGGACCCGTCATGAGAGAGTTAAAAGAAAACACTGCCTAGACTACAGGGCTTGCTGGCCAAGTCATCGAGGGCTCTTGTACTTCTGATGCCTCTTGTGCTGATGCATGCAGGTTTTGACGTAGAACTTTGTTCGGTGGAGATAAACCACGTGCCCTCAACGCTCAGCAGTCAGTCTCCCGAGTGCACTGCACCTCTTTTTGTCCCTTGTATTCGGAAAGATTTATAAAATAATTTTACCGGCTCACTTCAGCGCTCTGAGTTATGTTCTGCAATAATTGTGAAATCCCCACGTGGCCGCTGAACATAACAGAGACATCGCTGCAAAGGGCCTGCTGCGAATTCTGCCCAGTGCCTGTACACCACAGATGCTCCTTCCCAGTGTAACCGAACCAAGCCCATGGCAGTTTCATATCGGAGGAATTTCTCCAACAAGTCTCACCTCAGTGAGGGAAAAAAAAATAATAGTTATGCTTCCCTGCCACCCCCAATGGAAAACCAACCCCAAACACGTGGCTTAAGGCCAACAGAGGGCTCTCCCAACCTTTGAGCTAACTATTAAAATATTTTAAAAACAAATAACTACACGGTTTCTGTTTTAATCCGCCTCCTTCCAGACAGATACTGGCAAAAAGATACTGGCAAAAAAAAAAAAAAAAAAAAAAAAGAAGGAAGGGCTGCAAATACAAATGCTAGAGGCTTCTCCTCCTTACATCTGTTCATCATAGTCACATGCTTTCTCCTCCCCACACATACTTTTTAAAGATAAAATCCTATCTTCAAAGCTGCCTCTTTACACCATTTCCAACTGCCTCACTGTTTTGGTTTCCGTTTTCTAGACAAATTCTCAGGTCTGAAGCCACTGCCTCTGGGTGCCTACAAGTTGACTTTCACGTACAGAACACCTTGAAAGGCAGGAGGCGCATTGTGTTTTTCAAAATAGGGTTCAAACAGTGATGACAAGGAGATGGACTCCTCGTGGCTTTGTGGAGCAGGAGCAATGCCCTGGCCCTGCAGAGGTCTCAGACCTGAGCTGGGTTGTATGATTTAGTCACTCATAAACTTAAATAGCAGTCACCTCTGCATTTATATTCAAGATGGAGACGGTCCCTTGGAACCAGCAGAAGCATCTCCTGAAGTGGGTTTGCAAGAAAACTTTCGCATCATGTCTCTGAGTTCGCTCAGAGCAGCACAGCCCAGTGATGCCAGCTGAGGTTCAGTTCACACCAGCAGGGACAGGACCGATCGCTATTAAACTTGCAACATTCTGTTTTTGAAATTGGCTGATTGTGCCTGAGCCATTAAGTGCTTCTAGAAGGCTGATGGACTGATGTTATTGATTGGGATGATGTGGCTGCCAACAGAGAGGCTGCACAGAGCATTTCAGAGTCCAATTTTGTTGCAACACTAAACTGCATTGTCCATAAAAGCCTTGGAAAAAGGCTGTCATCAGAGCTTTGTGATCAGTCACCTCCTAGAAACGCTGCCAAAACTGCCTCCACAAGGCTTCTTCGGCAGGTCTCGCTGCTCCCTGTTCCCTGGAATTGGCTTTTCTCCCCCAGACATTATCTGCTTGCTTGTAATGCTCTTGCCCCACTTGCAGCCTCCAGCATCCCAGCCTCCTGAGCTCTCTCTGTCCCCACCAGCACTCATGGCAGGGGCAGACCACGAGCACACAGGTCCTGCAGGCACCAGCTTGGCCCCCCAGCACTGTCGCTAGCTGGGGACTGCTGGCACAGGCTCCAGAGCACATCCCTCATGCTTATGAATTATCTCCTTGCAGTTTCATTATCAAAACTGGGAAAGGTTTGCTTAACGCCTCCCTGAGTTTTCTAAGGCTGATTCTTCACTGCTGCCCTTAAATAACAGTGACACAATTGGGATTTCCTTGAGGCTGAAGCTAGAAGGTATATAAACATTCACATTACGTTCCTTCGTAGGGGATCCCCTGCCCCTTTACAAACTGCACAGGCATAATAAAACAATGTAATGAAGCAGGCAAACATACACCGAAATATCAACCATAAAATTTCAGTGCCCAGGTATCCCCACCAATAGCCTTCAGCTTAAGCACGTGAAATTGGGCTAGTACTACAAAAACAAACATTGCTTCAGCTTCGCAACCAAACTAGCAGGAAAAGGAGGAGATCTGGGCAAGCCCCTCCTGGTGCAACCAGGTTCAGAGCCACACAGCTGGTAACAAAGACAGCTCCCCAGTTTTTGTAGAAAACCAGAGCAATTCAGGCTCAGCAAATTTGGGGAATTCTATGGGAAATGGCTTCCTGGGTGTCTGCTGGTTGGAACTGCAGGCTGCCAGCTTGCTATATAACCTTGGTGAAATACCGGAATTAAGCTGGCTGGATGGGTCTCAACTGCGTATGAATACACCACATCCAGTCC
Source organism: Aythya marila (assembly GCF_965140915.1). NCBI lineage: Eukaryota > Metazoa > Chordata > Aves > Anseriformes > Anatidae > Aythya > Aythya marila. The sequence continues at coordinate 14,885,578 of NC_139051.1, forward strand.
CCCCTTAGGGAAACATTTGCTATAATGCAGACAGGATTCCTAAACCAGGAAAATCCTAACAGGAGCAGTGCCTTCATCCAAGCAGGACCAACAGATCAAGGGACTTCAGTAATCACAACTGAAAAGCACAGTCCAAATTGCTGCTCCCACTGGCGTCCCCCTGTGTCCCCAATAAATCCTGTCTCTCTTCCAGACATAAGGGAGGCTGCTGTGAAAATGACACTCCAGGTCACGCAAGATCACTTTGCGCTGAAAAATGCTTACACTCAATTTCTCTCCAGCTCAGTTAGCCTTTGGGCCATCTTCCTAACTTTGACAGTAACATCTGTCACATAAGCTTCCAGAACTGATTTTTTTTTTTTTTTTTTTTTAATTTCTTTATATGAATGCTCTGCATTTGAAAAGGAAGAAGGCTGACAGGAGCAGGGAAAGGGGGAATGAGCACGTCCCAGTGGAGTAACGGAGGACAAGGTTAGAAAACGTGAAAAATGTGAAAATGCCCACATGCTGCCGCTGCTACAGCACCACTGCTGGAGCCACAGCGGTCTGAAGATGGTTCAACCAATTCACACCTCCCCGAACTTTTGCAGCTTCCAGTTCAGGTATGAAAAAGATCTTCAGGGCCATTTCTTCCCAATTTCAATCCCAGATGTAGCAGCTGGTTTATTCTGTGATAATTCTTCTCAGAGCCCCTGTCTTGCTGGCCCTAGCAGAGAGAGGCATTTGGCTATGCCCAACATCCTGCATTTTGCCCGTGTTTTCCCAGGCATAAAAGCCAGTGCATCATCGTCTACAACTTCTCAGAAGCAGTTACAGAACTGGAACAGCAGTCAATGAGGGCAATGACACTGCAGTGGGAGGGGAACAATTCTGGTCCCATGCCCCAGCCCGTCCCCAGCAAGACAAGGACATCACCTCCAGCAGGAGCAAAGTGTCAGCCAGTGCTGGCTCCTCCCCTGGTCCTGGGTCAGAGCAGCTGAGATTTCATCACAAGGCCTGGGAATGGGGATCAAGTCATTAAACAAGAACCCCTGTTTCCATTCAAGTGGTTAGAAAGAAAAAGGAAAAACTCCATGTCACGAGATTCATGATTGCCAGAGGCTTTCGGTGCTGCAGGTCGCAATTAGCAGCCACCCAGCCATTAGCAGAGATACCAGCTTGCAGTGCTTTCTGTATGAGGTGTGCGTACTGCACTGTCAAAGCTTTGACTCACAGCTATTTATGGGATGGCAGATACACCCTGTGGGACAAATGTAAATGCCTCCCCTGGTCAAGCCTGTCTCAGACACCATTCAGTGGGACTTCACAAGATTAGCCCTTCAGGCAGAGTTGGATTTTAGATATCCTTTAATACCGCACTGAAGCAGTCACCACCAATTCCTATCAGTGTCAGTAGAAGCTAATGCCAGGCCTCTGTGTGCAGCCCTCACTTTCTCTTTAAAGATTTATCAGGTTCACACCACAGCGCTGCTATCAGCTAGCTCTTAAAAACAGCCTTGGAGTGCACGGGCGTGAGCCTGCTCACAGATACCCACATTAAGCCAAGAGCAGAACTTATCCCTTACTGCTAATAGGGGAAAGAGAACAAAAGTGAAAGTGCCATAAATAAATCAAAGGCCAATTGCTGCCCTTAGCTGTACACGAGATGGAAGGGATCATCTCGGACAGACAAGATAATTGAGTCTGAGGAAGCATGCTGAGGACAGGGCTGCGTGCTGCCTCTGCCTCTCACCCCACGGACACTGCCAGCGAGGCAAAGTCTGATGCTCCTTGTGCACCCACACGGGCTCTGGACCACACCATGGGCAAGTGCAGACGACAGCCACCAGCCCAGGCACATCTGAGACCCACAGCTGGGGGAGCCAGGAGAGGCACCCGCCAGCAGGATAGGTGCAGCTGCATGGAGCTGGCACAGAGACAGCCATCCACGATCCCTCTCCTTCGGCAGGTTTTTGAACAGGAGAGGACAGCTCTGTGCCAGACGCTCTGCTGACACAGGTAGGCAGAGCTCCACAGATACCAGTGCCTCTGCCAGTGGCTGACAGCTGAGGACCGGCTCTGAATCGCCTTAACCACATCGGCGCCTGCTGCATTTCAAGTGGGAGCAAGATGGTTTGGGTTTTCTCAATGCACCTTTCAAGCCACAGCAAAGAGAAGCCAGGAGGGAAAGATGAATGCAATATTTACATAAAGCAATGAATGGGCTTACTAGAAAGGCTCTCCTAGTGCCAGTGTTTTTCCCTCAGTAAGGTTTCACTGCATTGCTGTATTCCCCTTTGGTTTGTCAGCCATCTTTCTCCTTTATTAGGAAGGAAACATTCAAGCCCTGCAGCTCATTCAGATGGCAAGACTTGAAATATTGCGTGCATGCTCCACACCAAAAAAACATACAGCCTCAATACATATTCTTTTCGGAAAACATCTCCAAAATGCAGTACCGGGAGGATCAATTCAGGCCATGCTGCTATAACCCAGCCTTAACTTTAATCCCCCTGGCACAGCGGTAGTTCTCCGTGCTCTCCTCCTTGAAGAATTACATCTCATAGAAACCTGGCCTTGCTCTTAGCTACTCCAAAACCTGAGCCAACGCGGTGGCAGGCGTGGCTCTAATACACCTTGACACTTTCACTAGTTAAGGGTTATAAGAGGCTATAACACTCTCAGGGCAATTCTTCTCTTAGTCCTGGCAACAGAAAATGAAGCAAGCTCTCTCAGCTGCAACAAGGGAGTGGGAGCAGGGACAGCACTGAGACTGCAAGGGAAAGCTCCCACGAGTTTCTTATCATAGGACTATTTCCTTCCTCTTTGCATCAGTTTTTCCTGCCAGGACTGAATGGTGTTGCTATGTCCTAATGAAGAATTGGACCTATTACAGCACATGGGAAATCCATTTTCATAGAAATTCAGGTTTGCTACAGGTGAAAGGAGTTGTGCAAAAGGAGCCTGTTAAAATGTAACCAGTCATCGGATGTACCAGTTAATCATCCACATGGAAGCTTGTCCCCTCTAATAATAATTTTCCATGGTTGCAGAATTAAAACTTAACTGGTCGTTGGCTTCAGAAATGACCTTGTCTGACAGGGAAGAGAGAAGGGGAAACAACAGTAACATGACCTTCCAATGTAAATTCTGGGTGAGGACAGGAAGGGAGAAAACCACTGCTGGTACATTCCAGCTGACTCGCGATTGACTTCAACCAGCCGGCAACCTCCTGCCTTCAAGGGTAGTAGGCTCGTGCCAACTTGAAAGTGTGAACTGAGCACTGTATTTTCACGAAGAAGCCTACCAACATGGTTTATCAGACACATAGGAACACTCCAGGGAAGGCCCAGAAACATCCTTGCATTTGGACTTGACTGTGCCAGCAGGGATGGATGCCTTTCTGCACAGGCACCCCAAGCACAGGGCTGGGATGTTGCAGGGACAAGAGATGGAAACATCACAAAAGTATTTAAAAATACAAAGCACAGATGAGAGAGAGTGTCCAAACAGATACTAAGTGTGACAACCCCCCTCACAGCATCCAGGATCAGCAGGTAAAATTTAAGAGGTTAAAACACTCACGGTGTTAACACAATTTTACCACGGAACCTGCTGCAACTCCCGCAGCACATGTAGAACTATTTTAGCCTGCTACTGATGGGGCAGAAATGAACTTCTTCCAAACAGACAACGAAGCAAACAAAAGACAAAGAAAAGACAAAAATCACTAGATGTGAAAAATCTCTGCTTCCTATGACATCCAAGTCAGACTTCACCTGGCAGCCAGGTCTACTCAGACAAGATGCTAGGGAGCCAGGGCTGGTCACACACAGGTCACCATCCGCTTCCAGAGATGGAGTTGGGAGAAATAATGCACAACCAGATATTTTTAAGGAAACTCAGTCATGCAGCAATGTAGAAAAGTGACTAGATGGACTGCCAAAACAGAAATATCTGTTATCATCTGTTTTCTCTTTCAAAAAGCACCTTACTTAAGGCACTTCATTGACTGTGAGTAAAATTTAAGCTTAACTTACCTGAAAACACAACTTACTCCAGTAGGTGATAAACCAACAAAGAAAAATCCATCATTTATGTAATTATGTATCCCAAGACCTCAGATAAAATGTAACTTAAGTTGGTCAAAACCATGGTGGTCGTTCAGCATCTCAGGGAATGCTTAAGTAACCGTTAAAAAAAAAAATGTTTTGTTCAAATCATGTCAAAATTTTCGAAATCCTCAGGTACCAAGAGCTCCCCAGCCAAAAGACTCTTTCTCTGCTTGTGGTCTGGGTTTCACTGAACGTTTGCAACATGCAGGCTTGGAAGACCAAGCCCCTGGCAGGGTTGCTGATGAGCTGAAGTCTCCAGGCTTCCCTGGCACTCTGCTTCAAGCCAGCTTCCCCAGGTAGATCACCCAGCAGCTGCAGGCCTGGCAGTTCCAGATCCACCCAGCTGTTTGCCCACACACAAAAAAAAGAGGATCTCAGGTCAGCTACTCAATGAGATCTTGCTGTTTTAGGAACTGTCCATGAGGAAACCTAGTGCTGCACTTCGGACTCTGCAGAAGCTCACAGAGACCAAAACACCATCATCTCAGTGGCCTTGGTTTCACAGGAAATCTTCCAACCAACTTCAGTGACACTACCTGCAGATAGAGCTTGAGATCATGTGGAAAAAAAAAAAAAAAAAAAAAAAAAGCACTGTAAAAAGGAAGAAAGGACGTTTGGAAGAATGCTGCAGCTGTGATGCATGGAGTATTTATTGCTGGGTACCAGGAAAATTCTCCAGCACCATGAAGAGTAAGAAGATGCCATTTACATTTGTTGCCTGGTTTCAGCAAGCTATTTTGTACTAAATTTCCCTGCTGATCCAGCTGCATCATGATAGCAGGTGTCTGCTAACATCAATAACATGTTATTGCATTTTTCCCTTCCACCTTCAGGTGGAAGAGACACAATGCATCACTATACAATAGAGGAGGAAGAAGACGCTGCCTAATTTCCCATAGGATGCAATATTTATCCTGTAAGTGCGGATTAACTGAATAACTTGCTAGCTTTGTGTCAAGGCTTGTAAGAAGTGGTGACTAATCCTAGCTAGTGGGGATTAACAATGTTTGCCATGGGAAATGCGCCAGACTTTTCAATTATATCATGTCTTACAAACAGACTGCAAGAGCTCTATGTGAATACAACTGTGTTCTTGCCACAGCACTGTGATAGCAGGGTCTGTCCTTTCTGGTTTTCAATGCCACAGACTGGAGTGCAATGAGGTCCCCAGCAAGACCATCACGTGGATGTGCAGCAGTACCAGAGCCTTTTGTTCTCTAGAGCAGGGCAACAGGAGGGGAAGGATGAGGCCTGCATCCTGATCCCTTCAGTTACATCTTACCAAGTATACACCGTTTTTGCTGCCATTGGTAGACTTAGTCACAAGAACACAATAGGAAGCCAACACAGTATCACAGTAAATCACCAGTTAGGCTTCCTATAGGCCCCCTACATGCTCAGTGCAAAGCCAAGCACTTGCATTTAAACCATTTTTCAAGCTTGTGCCCTTTGGAGGAGTCCAGTCTTGGATGGAGCTGCTGACCCTTGGGAGAGCCGCAGAGGGCTCTTCACCCTCAGCCAGCCAGTTCAAGGCAGGGACAGCCTGGGCAGTACAGAAGAGGTGTGGGTCACATCACAAAGGAAAGCCTCGCTGAAAGCACAGAGGGGAAGACCAGGGCAGTAACTGGTGGTACCGGTACTGCCAGGACTAAAACAGAACTGCAGAAGCTTTCTGAGGTTGTTCCATTCATTTCTTCAGTCAGCCACAGCGCTGGAGCAAATGTGACTGGTATGTACGAAGCAACCCCAGAGGTCCTTGGAAGAAAACTTCCTTTTGTGCCCTTTTCCAAACAGCTGCACAGCATAGCCAGAGGTGCAGAACAGCAACTGCAGGTGATTTGGGATGCCCAGCTTTCACGGTGCAGTACCAGCACCACAGCTTGACCAGCTTCTGAATCTTTATCCTGCTCTTAGAATCACAGAACCATGTAGGTTGGAGAAGACCTCCAAGATCATCCAACTCCAACCATCAACCTGACCGACCAGGTCCCATCACCAAACCCTGTCCCTGACTGCCACTGCATTCCCTGACCTACATACAGTCAAATTACTGACCTTATTAATTACAGCTAAATCACTGGCCTTAGTGACCTGCATACACTAGTAGCTAGAGGGCAAGAACCACAACAAGAATCCAAGTGCCCAGAGGAGCCTCTCACCCTGTGATGCTGGCCATACTGCAGAGTCCATCCTGGCTCACTGGAGGTGCCGTGGGGACACCCTGAGCACTGCAGCCATGCAGAGGTGCCTCGCTCAGCTAGCTGGTCACTTCACCACCTTCCACACAGTGCCGGGGAGGTGCAAGGCTCACTGCAGTGCCTGGGAGAGGTCTGTGCCAAGGCAGGGCCCTTCCTGGCCACTCCAGATGATTTCTGCACACCCACGGCCAGATCAAGGGGTTCAGTCGGAGCCAGTTTGGATTTTCCACTTGGTCTTAAAGACCTCTGGATAAAGAACAATCAAAAACAAAACAAGTCACAGAGGCTAGCCTTGTAAATATTGTTCTTCCACTCACTGACTTGACAGAGTCTGATACCCAGGAACCAAGCTGTTCACCTTCTAACTCTGCTGCTGGTAAGCCACATTCAGGCACACCTATGGTGGAAGCTTTATGCATGGCATAATACAAAAATCCCTTTCTGTGCTCCTCTCAGATCTCTCTTAACAAGCCACCTATTAGCCTTAATTTTTCCCACATGTATCAGTAGTTATTACAACTTACCTGTGCTCCAAGGCATTTGGGAATAACAGTAGCACAGAGGTAACTGGAGGGGAAGGAACATCTATTTATGCACAGGATACATGCAGCCGAACAGGACATTTTGCAATGGGGTGTCTGCCCAGTGACAGCAATCCCAGCACATCTGAGATGTGCCGGTCCTTTTTCAGATCAGGGACTGATGTATTGCTTTTCTTTTAATTGGCCTAGAAGCAAATTGTTTCAGGAGTTTGCAAGAAGTTGAAACAACAGCATCTCACTAAACAAACTGCTCCATTTGAGGACACTTGGGACGGGTACCTCCATAGGATGCTCTTTTTGCTGTCTCTTTCTCCTTATAAAACAACAAGAGCCACTGCACAGGCTACATGGAAAGAGTCAATCCTCCCCTTTGCCCCACTGAAATAAGAGGCTGGAAGCAAATCACCTCAATTTCAAGTTGTTCACATTAATTAAAATGTCATGTGTTTTGGGTCAGCAAGAGAAAAAGTCCCAGGTGAAGGACTCTGCAAGGCCTCCTGACCCCTGGTGACTGCAGTGGTCTCCACAAGGAGCTTAGAGGAAAGGCAGCAAAACCCTTCACAAAAGGGACTGCAGGCAATTGACAAGGCTATTTTGTGGGACAGGATACTTAAATCCATCTTCTTCATCTTAATATAGAGAAGGGATTGGAAACTGGGTCTTGTGCCTCTCCCATGAGTGCCTTCACTAGCTAACGACAGGAAGAGTCCTTGTGATTTTCTGGTAGCTCTGAAGTGAGCTGGGAGCCAGCAGAAGCTCCTCTCTTTTCAGCAGGCAGGTCTGCAGTGTCACAGGAGCCACAGCCAGAAGTGAGGATGACACAGAGCAGGGTTCAAGCTGTTGCATACCCCAGGACTACCAGCACAGGGTCTTCACTTGGCTGCACCCAACAGCCAGGCTAGGCAAGAAAGCAGAAGCCAGAGGTGGAGATAAGACAGCAGCAGCTGCAGGGACCTGGGAAGCTGTGGGAATGGGCAGGCTTTGGGTAGGGAGGAAGGTGGTGGAATTGAGACCTGCTCCAAAGACACTGGGCTCTGCTACTCCAGATCCTGTTTGTTGAAAGCTTGGGACAGAAAACCCATGGGCAGTCTCAAAGAAAGCTTCAGTCATTTACAGGCTGCTGTAGAGAGCTGCTCCCTCAACAACTGGAAGTCCTGCCTCCATCTGTCCACGCCTGCCTTCCTTCTGCTGAGCATTATGTTTAATGAATCACGCGGCAACCTCTTTTCCTTCATTTGCCAAAGAAGCATATGTGTGTGTGTGGGGGGGGGGGGGGTCCCTAAAGCTGCTGGGAACCTTACAGCAAGTGCCCCCAGAGCCCCTGCCCCAGGACTCTTCCCAGACAGCTCCCCAGCCCTGCAGTGAGCCTGTAGCAGAGCAGGTGACACCTACAGCATGTCACAAGCAGGGAGCAGGACACACAGCGCTACCCATATGTAGCCTGGGACCCTGCAGTAACGAGGGATTTGCCAAGTGGAAGCAGAGCTGAAGCAGCTTCTGCTTGAGCCTTGCACCAGGCTGGCAGCAGCAGGTGGGGACAAGTGCCAGCCTCTGCTCCCCTCCCTGCTGCCACCGTGCAGCACCCAGAGCCCAGCCGCTGCTCCGACAACTTCACCGTGCCACCTCCGACCTCCCGTGGCACCCAGCCTTACACCTTGTGCAGTGCAATCCCAGATCCACTTGAGATTTCACCTGCCACAGTAGAAGCAAATGATCCACAAGCAATTCAAGCACTTCTCCTAACTAATTTCTAAGTACCCAGCCTCTTTCCTATCATATGGCATCTCCTTGCGCTTGCATCAAGTCATAGAGAAGCAAATCAGACGAGCTGTCTGTCTCAAGCTACTGAGACTCCTGTTTAGTTTGCAGTGGGGCTCAGAAGCAGAATCATCCAGGGGGGACTCTGATGGGAGAAGGCAGGGCCTTTCTGGCTCACATGCATGCTCCCAAGGCTGAGGGGAGCACTGGCAGAATGGCTTCTTCTCCTACATGTGTCACAGAGCACGTGTTGAGGTAAGAGATAATTAGCAATGCAGTTATACAAAAGAAATTGTATGAAACTGAGACAAACTAGAGAACCTAATTCTGTTATCAACTCTGAAATCAGTATTATTTTTTTTTATACCTTTATTTATTTTATATCTATATTTTAATCTTACTCAGACTAAATATTAGGAAAAACTTCTTTACCATGAGGGTAGCCAAACGCTGGAACGAGCTTTCTAGCAAGGTGTCTGCTGCCCCATGACTGCCAATGTTCAATGCCCTCTGTAATATATTTTAACTTTTGGTTAGCTCTCAAGTGTCCAGGCGGTTGGACTTGATCTTTGCCCATCCCTGCAAACTGAACTATTCTAATTCTAATCTCTGTGTGCAGAGACAGAAGAAACAAGAGCGGCAAACTGTAGCTAGAGAGAAATGAAGGCTCAGAACAAATCCCATTTCCCTCTGTAGACCAGCTGTAGTCAAAATACCAGCAGCATGGAGGATACTCAAGGAAAAACAAGAGAGTAAAAATATAAAACAACAAGAAATTTTACAAATAAGTGTCGCAACTTGTTCTCGGCTCTAAAAGAGATGGTACAAACTTGATTTTTCACGTCCTGCTGTGTTACGTTGTGGACACAGCCCCTCTTAGCTGCCTGCTGGTCCTTTAACAGCGAGGCAGACGTGCTTGCATTCACCAGTTCCTCCCAGTTCCTCCGTCTGGGAGGGCACCCAGGGTGGACTGTCTGGGAGGACATCGGCAGGAGCAGCAGGGCATGGGCAAGATCCACTCAGCCCTTTCCCCTCGTGAACCTTCATGCCCCAGGCAACAGCTGAGGCTTGTGGGTCAAGATAACAATTAAGCACAAGCAAGGATAAAATCTCCAATTATTAATTTATTACCACCTTGTGCAATGAGCTCTAGGAAAGCTCCCACACAGTGGCATGCCATTTAAGCCACACATTATTGGCAGGCAGGCAGCAAGACAGAGGTGCCAGCAGGGAGCTAGGCCCATGCAGACGGGGAACGTTCAGATTTGTGGCAGTCTCTGGCCAGAAACTGCATCTCTCTGGATGCACCTGAAATCACTGAGCCTGTGGCTAAAGGAAGCAGGCAAGAGGCATGTGAACAGGTCTGTCATCATGGAGAAACAGGAGACAAATCTACAGCAGACAGGCACAGCAGCCCCCGTAAGCAACTTACTCATCTGCTTCTGTTCCATAACCCAGCTCAAAGATTGGGTGGAAAGTCCTGGGATGACTGGGCAAACATTTTGCACAGCGAGTGACTCACAGACATGCAGCCTGTGCTGTCCTGAGTTTCCTCAAGCCCTCATACCCTGAGAAAATGTCAAAAAAAAAATTAGAAAGGGAACAAAGCTGGAACATGTTAGTGCAAACCCAGCCTAGGTGATCTATTACACTCCACAGGAACCTCTCCTCTTACTTCAGGCTGCTTACCAGGCCAAAGGGAAACAAAATTAGCTCCTATTGACAGCTCTTCACTGAAACAACAGACACCCTCAGTGAAGGTTTCCATGGAAGAGACAGCCACTTTAACTCCACCACCCAGGCCAGCATCTTCTCAGGCAGTCTGAGAAGAGAAGAGACATGAAAACTTGCCTTCAGGTGGGAAAGGGTTCTCACTGAAGTTAACTGTGCATGCAGGCAAACAGAAGTTCATCATCAATTTTCTTTTGCAGCTCTCTCTGGAGTTGAGGAATGCTTCAGATTCCCATCTTTACAGTGCAACCCTTTATGTTCCTGCTTTGGAGGACTCAAGTTTTCCATTTATGTCCAAGCAGAACACCTAGACTAAAGCTTAATCTCATGCAATTTTTAATAACGTACCCAAAACATTTAACTGTGTGCCTAAACTCGTGTGCACGAGCAGCCTCACTAAAAGCAGGCTGTAAGCTGAGCACCAGCTTAGTCAAACAGAAACTTATGCTTTGCCTAGAAAAAACAATTGTGATTGCACAAATGTGCAACATGGTTATAGAACTGCTTCTCCCAGCTGAAGCTGCGCACATCTCCTAGCTCCTGTTCCAATATAGACTACAAGCAGCAAATTGGCCCATGTGCATGTGTGGGGATGAGGCAGATAAGGGGGATAAAGAGTGGAAGAAACACAGGGCATGTCTATACTGTACTACAGAGCACAATGCCGGGCTTGGATGGCAGTGCTGGGATGCTGGATTGTTGTGTCCATGCATGCTGAGAAGTACAAAAGTATAAATATGTACACATACACGCACATTATATACATATATACATGTATAAGCATACAATGTATATACATACTGTATATATATTGCATACACACAATGTATATACATACATTAAAAAGAGTAAGAGGTAAGAATGGCTCTGACAAAGCAAAATCAAAGGACAGCACCATTTTGCTGGCCTGCGGCCACACCAAGCTATTTCCCAGCACACCTGGGAAATATGCACAGGCCAGCTGGAGCACAGCACTAGAAGGAAACTTAGAGCAAGCAGAAGGCAGGGGGGAGAGGCGAGCACTTCTGTAACCCCAAACAGATGAAAACCAAAACGGTGAGGAGTTGTTCTAGTCTGTGGGTTGCTACAGAACCAATTTGACATTGATTCTTTGTGCCAAAATGGAAGAAAGGGAGAGGAAAACAAAGCCCCTCTTCACAAAAAGGGGAGTAAGAAATTCTTTAAAATCTTATCCTTAACCACAAGAGTCCCAATTTCAACCTTTTCTAATAATAATAATAAATCAAAACATTGTGGTCAGTTTGCATTTTACTCTATTCCCTAGAACATGCATCTTATGGGCCTGGAAACAAGATGGCAGTTGTCAGAGAAACAGGCAAATTTTTCACCTGAAGTGCCAGTTTTGCTTAAGGACCTTTCTCTCACCCAAGTGGGCTGTTTCTGGAAATGTTCCATCTCACACCGGCGTTCAACCAGCGAGAATTTTACAGCTTCATTGCAAAAGGCCGAGGCTGGTACTGGACCGTACCTCCACAGGTTCAGAACTGAACCTTGACACTTATACATGATTTCACCACTCAAACCAAAAGCCAAGCCTCGTCTTGCCAATACCCAATCTCTGCAGCTATTAACCATTCCCTAGTGCTCCGGGCCTTTTCAAGTGAGACTAGTTAATCAGCAGCTGCAGGTGTCTCAGTATTCTTCTGCTCTTCACTACCTTCCCGGCGTCTTGTCCCCACCAGCAACAGCAAGGAGCCAGGATGCCTCATGCTTAAACTCATTTCAGGACAGGAAGGACAAAGTCACAAATCGGAGAAGATGGGATTATCCGCTTGGCTGCTGCTTGCTCTGGAAGAGTTGCAAAGTCCAGGATGGTAAAATTTCCATCTGAGCTTGCATTTTCTGTGATGTAACCTCTCCTAAATGAATTTAAAACAAACAAACTAACTAACTAAAACAACAACAACAACACAGCTACAGAAAACTCCCATACAAACTGTCACTTGTGACTAGACCTGTTATAGCCCACTAACATGACGAAGAGCTGGAAGCTTTTGTTCAGCACATAGATACAACACAAGCCTGTTTCAAACTCCGCCAGTTTGGGTGGCACTGGCCCCAGGACTGCAGCTTGCCTAACTTCTAGTTCCTTCTCCCAAAGGCACATACCATGACATTTAATTAAGGGAAGCTCCCTGGGACACCCCTCTCCCAGAGAGGATCTTGGCTCCCCAGAAGTCAAGGAGATGAACTTTCTGCCCTGCCACACACTGGGCACACTCTGGCACCCCAGGATTCCTCTTGGGGTCTCCTCCCTTGTCTTTCTGCTTCAGCACAGCAAAACCCCAAAAGCTTCAGGACCCCAAAGCCTTGGTTTAAAGGTGAGTGGCCCTTTGTGCTATCCTTGTTCCTCCTTCCAAAACCAGGGGAAGCTACTCCTGCCCTGTCAGACCTAATTGGAAATAAGGGTTTGGGACCCACTTTTCAAAGGACGAGGGAAGCAGTGTATTTCAATGACAAGATCCAGCTTAACACAGCCTCCTGAGGAGATGGAAGTTTCAGGAAACACTTATTCCCATTCATCTAACCAGGACTGACACAACTCAGGCAAGCTCCAGCTCCGCCTTCATTGTACCCAGCTTTGTGAACCCAGAGATGGTGTAACACAGCTCTCAGCAACGAGCACTTGTCTAAATACTGCAAAGTGCTCTCAAACTCACTGAACATTCCACAGGCATAGACATCCTGTAATGAAATTAAGTGTTGGTGAACCAATCCACACAAATATTCCTGCAGTTCTTTTTCTGAATCTTATACATTCCCCCCCCTCCCTTTTTTTTTTGGTCTCTACCCAACAATTAAACCACTAGTGCATTTCTCAGCTTCTTAGTTTAAGAAGTGTACAGCCACACTTTCTAGGAAACTCATCTGCACTTCGAGAAGGAAGACCTCAACATAATCCAACCCTAACTGCATGCAAGATCCATTTGTACCTATCTAGCCTAGACGATTTTTCTAGGGCTGTAATTACTGGGGAGTTTTATATATATGTATTTGTTTTAAATATATTATCAGGCAAAAGATATGGCATGGAAACAGGCTCTGAAATGAGGGGGAAGAGGAGCACTTGTCCACGGAGTATTTGCCTTGTTCACTGATAAATACTCAAGGCAAAACCATTTTTTCCTCCCAGAGAGACGAATGGGACCAGTGCAGTGACCAAGCTGACCAACTGTCCAGACCTGCCAAAGTGAGCCCCTCGGGTGGAGCGGGTTCTCAGAAAAATAGGAAACTCCCCACATTTGGACCTTTGAAAACCCTCCCTGTGCCCAGTGGGGACAGATGACGAAGAGCATAGGCAGCCCTGTCGTCCCAGCAGAACTAATCCCTTGGGTCCCTGACAGGTTGTCCCCATCAGACAGCCAACCTCCCTCCCACTCCAAGCCCTTTTGTAGCTCACAGAAGACAGATCCTTCAAGCATCTCAGCACAACAAATCCTGGGACGTGCCCCAGATGCAGGCTGAGCACAGCAGCACGGTGACAACGCTTTGGGCACGTCTTGGGAGGAGCACTCAGCTGGCGCTGACCCAGCTGCAGAGTCACCCAGGGCAACTGCCTGCCAGAGCCAGCCCCAAGGACTCATTTCCCACCAATAATTTCTACAGTGTTTGGGCTCCTCACTGTTTACCTTAAGCCCCAGCCATTTCTGTTAGTGCTGCGAAGGCGTGGAGGACTCATACAGCCATTGTGCTGATCAGCACAAATGAGGCAACTGCTTCTCTGCAACTCCCTGCCTGGCACAAGCCTCCTCTTATCTGCGGGCCCTTGGCAAGCAGGGTGCTGCTGGCTCTCTCCAGCTAGCCTTTGCCTCCACCACCTACATCTCTGTTTATGTTACTTTCCCAATGCAATTGCAAATATGATAAAGGTTAATCTGGTACAGAAGGTAAATAGGGTTACACAAAGCTGGATTTAGCAATTTAGCTTTATTGGCCACTAAGGAAGGCAATTCTTCGATGCAGGTAATGAGGAGATAGCCAACCCAGATAAAGGATCTGTGCAATATAAACATCCTCCCAAAAGCCTGCTCCCTGCTTGCATAAGCACTGTAATCATGAAAGCAATTCTTAATGGAGCCACTTGGCAGAGGCCCTGGTACAGCAAGCTGTGAGCCTCTCCCTAGCTGATGGACCAGCTCCAAGAGCGTGTTACTACAGTGTAGTAGCGTAGCTGGAGGGGAAGAGGTGGAAAGCTGCATCAAGTCTGCAAGTAGAGGCACTGGAGCAGGGCCAGGCCTCCTCTGACATGTCACCTGCGTGGTTTGGAGCAGGTCACTTATCCCCTCTGTGCTCAACTCTGCATCGATAAATTGAAACCAATGATTCTCCCTCTGTGCCCCATCTCTCTCAAGGGGTGTTTCTTCCAGACAGGTAAGTACTTCTGACTGGAAGTGTTACTGTCATTCAGAAGCTGGCAATAATATTGCTTCTAATAAGTGAATTCTCATTTCTCCTGAGCTTCCAGTATTTGTTCATAGCCTTAAGGAAGGAAAGATTAAACAAATCAAGGCCTCAGTTTCCTTTGCCAGCCCTCTGCCTTCTTTCACCTGTCTACACCAAAACTTAGGACAATCCACAATGCTGAAAGGAAAACTTTTGCATCCCGTGTTTTGTATTGTTTGGTTTTGTTTTCTCCTTTGCTATCAAATTTAGCACAGAAGTGCCAGCTCTGCCTTACCTCTCAGCAGAGATACTGGCAGCATTTCACAGTTTCCCATTGCATGGCCTCAAGTCAAGTCAATGTGGCCACTACGCAGCAGGGCACGTTCCTCAGGAGGTTCAGTCTGCTGCACAGCCCCAGTTTTCTGGCAGGCCAGGACCAAAGTACTCAAGCCAGGAGGCAGGGTGAAGTCTCAGGAAACTCTCTGGCCCTGTGTTTTCCACAAAGGATTAAAGAAAAAAAAAAAAAAAAGTGAAGTTGAATTCACCTCAAAAGTCACTAACTGGACGATAGGTCTAGCAGTCACTAGCAGTGACAGGGTTTTCTTCCCAGAAGTAAGAGAGGCATAATAAACAGTATGCATTTAGCAGCTGCAGGATGGAATCAGCCTAGGCATTCACTCAAATATCAGTTATGCTGATTTCCAATGCCATACACTAGGAGCTCCTCCTTGTCTGCATTCATTTATCTTTCATCAAGGATTTTCATTGGATTGGTCTACGAATTTTCTCTATCCTACACACACTAATTGTTGATAAACTACCATACCGTGAGAAGCAGAGCCATGCACTGGGAAGTATCAGACTGGAAATGGGAGAGATGTTTTCTAGTCTGCAGCCTGCTGCTGGCCAACTTCTGCTGTGTAACTTCTGTCCACATGCCTCTTCTGCCCTCTACAAAACAGAGGTGTACTTCTGCAAAGTGCTATATGACATGACCCACGCTGGTCTGCATAACTGGCCATTCACCAGATGTATCAGAGGCAAGTGATGGTAATGTTACACGGGCCACCATGGAATTAACTCCCGCTGGTACACAGAACACAGTCAGAGTGACCACACTTCTGGATTTTGAGATTTGACAAACAGGTGAGTTAAAACAGACCTTTGGCAGAAGTATGAATCATACTTGTAAAGATAATGGGCTTTTTCTTGCAGGCACTGAGCAACCTGGAGTTTAATCTTAATCCCAAATCTTCTGAAGCTAACACAAGCGTTTGCATCAGCATCAATAATCCATCAAGAATTTTCTCAGCTAGGCAGACCCCCTGGCACAAGGAAGATGGTTTGCTCCTGTAGAACCGCGACCTATAGCAAGAGTGAAATTTTGCTTTCTATTTCTTCAAAAAAAAGACCACAAGACAAAACAGTATCATTAGCATTCACATTTGAGCCAGTATACCGTGCAAAGGCAGTAGCTTCAATACACACTTGCAGAGGTGACACCACAGGGAGCCTCATGGTGCAAAACCTACTCAAATGTCCTTATTTTCCTCACTCACCCTTTTGTGCAAACCACCTTCAAATGCCCACATCCCAGCTCATGGACAAGCAGTTTGTTCTTCACTGAAGGTAAGCGGAAGACTGCAAGCACCTTGGTGTTGGTGTGTGGGGTGGTTCCTTTTTTTTGAGACACCCATTCAGCCTCAGCATTTGATATACTCCAACATCTTAAGGTACAGCTGAACTGCCTTATTCCCTTTCTCTTCCTTATGCCTGGTAGCCTCTGATGTATGAGTTTGCCTTATTCAGCTTTAAAATCTCATCACCTATCATCTTTGGCCACAAAAAAAAAAAAAAAGTAATGCTGTCTGCAGTCACAGTCATTTTCCAGGTCCAGGGCCACAGCTGGTATCCACTAGAATTTAGGAAGCTATTTCGATTATTTTCTTTCTTTCTTTCTTTTTCAACCAAAAGATCTATTCCTCTGGGTGGTTTGAAGTGACACCTGATGGAGGATAAACCTTACCCCGTGTTATTTAACTGGGTGAGCAATGGAGCAGCCCAGGCATTCTTCTGGGAGATCAAGTAACAACTGCTCTTCTATTGATCGTGAAGGCTAGCCTAAGCCGCCAGAACTAATTCACAGTACAGGCTTGACACTTGTCTATCTGGAAAAACAATTATAAAATGTTCTTTTGTGCCTGCAAGGACTGTGTAGGCAAAGTCATAGCTTTCTAGGTTACCTTAAAGGGCCACTCTTTGGCTACCTATTCCTTGCTGGGGAAGCAAGAGACACCTCGGGTGGAGTCCGACCAAGCTCAGGGAGCCCTGGGTCCTCCTGGCTCACAACAGGCTCTGAGCAGCCCCAGCCAGAGCTCTGGGTGTGCTTTCCCAGAAGCAGCAGAGCTAAGCAAGAAATTTATGTTTTCCCAAGGAAATTAGTTCCCTAAGGGCAAACTAATTAGGCCTACAAGAGCCCCAAGTCCTTTTTGAAAAGGGAACTTGGGAATATAAATAACTTAAATCTTCCTTTACTTTTTTATGCATACTTTCAAACTGGGGCTTTTAAATACTCTGCTATTTTTTTTTATATAGAAATAAATAATAATAATAGACGATTAAGCACTATATTTGACCAGATCTGCTTACTTAAATACATCATTCCCCATGAGCACAATTAATAACAATGATAATAATAATGGACCTTGCAACATACCATCAGCATCTTCCCTGGTAGAGATGATGACATCCCCTCCTAGTGAAAGGGGAAACAACCTGCCTGCAGATGCCCGCCATGGGCCCCAAACTGAAGATCCCTCATCACAGGGCCTAGGGCAGAGGCTCCCAGACCGGTGTGTGGTTTGGACTTTGCTACTTAACTCTGTGGCCCTAGCTAGAAATGGACAGACGCATTTCCCTGCTCTTTCAGGATGAAGGCACTCACTGTCCAACAGCAGGGCCAGCATGGCTCAGTTCTGGCCGCAGAAGAAGGTGGTGAAGATTTGGGGTAATAACAGGGAGGAGGAAAGAATGACCAAAAGGCAGCACAAAACAGCATCTTTATAAAATTTTGTTTGGATGTCGGAGCAGAGCAGGGACAACCATGTGGATATATCCATCGTGATGCAGTTAGGGGAATGCTATTACTTTTACCCCACATCTGTTTCTGTGCTAATGCGCTCCTAGACACCTCTCTTTCAGTCACTGGTGAGATAAGGCAGCCTTTTAAATTAATTGTGCTTATGAGGAATTGTGTATTTAAGTAAACAGAGTTGGTCAAATATAGCTCTGCCTCATAAACCACCTGCAATATAACTGTGCATGGAAAAAGCTTATCTGAAAGTTCCTGAACTGCTAACTCATACCCATGTTCAAACACAGCGAGCTCTGAGCTGACATTGCAGAGTTCACCTTTTACTAACACAAAAAGAAAAGGAGGAGACCTGGCTGTGATGAGATTCAAGAGCACGGGCTTTGCCAGGAAACAAGTCCAATTAAAGCTTTCAGACCAGGACCCAACACCAGGACCTCTCAGCCCAGAAAAAGATGGGGGGGAAGAGGGAACTGGAGCTAAAAAGCACCAGCACAGCCCACAGGGGTATGCCGCTCTGCTCACAGCACCCAGCAGTGGGTGGAAGGCTCTTTCAGAAGCCTCACAGGCTGATGAGGAGAAGGAATTGAGCTCCCCAGCACAGCCCCAGCTTCTTTCTGTATCCCCACACACAAAGCCAGCTGAGGATACTTTCCTAACAGCCATGTCACTGCTTACCCTTCCCTGACTGCTTCTTGAACACCTCCAGACAAGGGACATTATATCCCCCCCCAGGTCACCTGCCCCACTGGTAAAAACACCAAAATCCACAGCAAAGAGGAGAGCAGATGCCAAACACATGTCAATATGTCCCTAAATGAGTTGCTCGCCACTACAAACCAACCAGACATTAGAGGCACTGTCCTGTTAGAGGTGACGCTGGTTAGCAGCACCTCAGAAGCTTACTTCATGCTTTCTCCCCTCTCCTTGTCTCAGCCTTATCCAAGACATTTTGTACGTGGCACAAGTCAACAACACAAGGACAATTCAGTCCAGTTTAAGGACAAAATCAAAAACCTATGGAGATAAAACTTCTCCCAAGGAAGACAATTTATTGTAG
The DNA here is from genome assembly GCF_965140915.1 of Aythya marila. Taxonomy (NCBI): domain Eukaryota; kingdom Metazoa; phylum Chordata; class Aves; order Anseriformes; family Anatidae; genus Aythya; species Aythya marila. The sequence continues at coordinate 14,904,456 of NC_139051.1, forward strand.
CTGCGCTTTTCATTAGTGAAGTGGAAGATGATGGAGGAACCCCTCTCATTTTAAATACGAATCTCACCAGAAATAGGCTGCTTAATTAAACCGTTTGTTTTTAAAGGGGAACTAGAGAGATCTGGCTCACTCATGAAAATAAACCAGTTAAAATTAAAGTTCTGAGGCCTGCTATTTTCGGAACAACCTGCCAGCTTTTCCCACCAGGCTCCATCCCTTTTATAGCAGATAACAACAGCAGGACTGCATTTCCAGCTCAGAAATCACCGCTGAGACTTCACCCAGGGCCAATGGACTTAGCCAGGCAATGTCACCCTCTTTATTGCTAAACAGCACAGCTGCATAATCTTGGTGATTCATTAAAATAATAAACACCACACAATAAAAATGTAAAATACTCAGTATTTGCTGGGAGAAGTATAACAGCTTATTTCCCTGTTAAATGACACCCTGATAGAGATTTATGTCATGTACACCATTTACAAGAGTACAACACTATCCAAGGTGACTGTCCTGCAGGTTTTTGATCACCGTAATCTTATTTCTGAGCAAGACATACTGGTGCAGCTTGAGAAACAAGCAGCAAGGCCTTATCGCATGAATTAGCTCTCTTCAAGGCAGCGCTAACGTTGATAAGATGCCTGGTGATAGTGCGCTGTGCAGAGGGATAAGAAAGGCAAGTGACTACGTGGAACCCTGAGTGAACACATGAGCTTCTGGCAAAGGATTTTCCTGGCAGAAAGCAGCTCAGGTGAGCCACTGCGACATAAAGGCACCACGGACAAGAACGGGGGCAACCAAAATGTCACGGGAGACAGCTGCTAACCATAACATGAACATCAACCCACCTAGGCAGCAGTCCTTCCTCACCGAGTTTGCTTTGCTGCTCTTCCACACCCCAAGCCCAGTTCTGCGTGCTGAATCCACAAAAAGCCCAGTTTCAGATTCATTTTCAGTGGCTGCTTTCTGAAGACTCGGGCTCAAGAGGCAAATGGGCACATGAGAGCTATGCTGCTACTGACAGCTACCCTGGCCCTGGAACTGCAAGGTATGGGCACTGGGAAACTGGCAGGCACCTGTCTGCTGCCCCAAACTCCTTGTGCTTGAGCACAGACCTAAGTCTTCTCCTCTCCTAAGGCAGGGCTGAAGGCTCTCAGAAATATGCTGAAGATACGGTTCCGGGTGGTGTGATACTGCCTAACAGGATGAGCAACAGGATCTATTTAGCAACAGGATCAGCTCATCCTCCTCTCAGCTGAGGGTCATTGCTCTTATCGCACTATCACCATGACACACATTTTTCCCTCCTACTGCTGGAAATTGGTTTGATCAGAACCAATGAATCATGAAGCCAGTAATAAGAGAAGTCACAAAGCTGACATTGAGAGGCTCAAACCTCATGGCGCTTGCAGCTTTCCTGCATGAGGAGAGATGCAAGTCTTTCCCTCCTCCAGAAATGAAATGGCAAAATTGCATCCAGCAGCCCATGCTGGAGGAGAGGGGGATCCACACATTCAAGCTGACAAGGAAAATACACCCAGAAGGCCCAAGTGGGAAGGCCAACAGCACTGCTACACATTCTAGCTAATTATGCTGTAAATGAGCTGCTAGAGGTAGAAAAGGGAGGAACGGCCATTTTATACCTGTGTTCTGAAACAGAAACAAAATTAAATCCTTTACCTCTGTGCAAACCTAAACAGCATTTTGGAAAGCATACGTATCATACTCAACACACTTGGAAAGGAAAAATAGAACAAGAGCAGCAAACCAGCAACAAAGCTGGTAACAAATCCACCTCCCTCCTTCAACCCAGCCCAATGAAGTGTTTTGGTGCTATTTGCCCTCACCGAGTTGTTTTTCATTTCTGAGTGTTTGTGCAGTTCTCAGTGCCTGCCCGGGACCGGCAAAGGCACTCCTAGCACGCTGAAAGCCTTTCTTGCAACATGCCTGAACAGCTTTGCCTTTGGCATGTTACATCTGACATTAGATTTACTGCAGCTGCAACAGCACAGCAAATAAATCTGCTATTTGGTGGCTGTAGATTTTGCCCAGATCCCTTCAGACAACAGGAAGGCACACACTTGACTGACGGTTTATTTCAGTAGTCATTTCTCCAGGGCATGGTATTAATATATCTTCATTGTTAGTCAAATACCACCCCAGCCTGAGCACTCTGGCAGGCAAAATCCTCTCCCATAAAACCACGAGCCTCAGTCCAAGACCCAAGAGGCTGCTGTGCCTGTGGAAACTGCACTTTTGGGATGCCCAGCCCATCTCAAGAGACTTTAAGACGGTGAAGGACAAAGAGTAGAAAGCTCAGAAGAAAGCAGCAGCCAGGAGGTAGCTGCTGCTCTTGGCCACCTCCATAACGCACAATGCTTTTCAGAAAGCAAAGGAAACAGCTTAGCAATGGATTCTGTTGCTGTTATTAATGCTGAAGTTTTCTTCCCTCACAGTTCCACAGCAAACCCATGGGGAAGCCCAGCTGCCCACCAGCCCCTGTGGCGAGCACTGGGGAGCGCTCTCTCCTGATCCCTGCAGATACCATTTTACGACTCGAGGCACACAATTTGATAACCCTTATCTGAACTTGCATGTTATTTGTAACAACAGAGTTGCCTGGATGCAGAAATCACCTCAATGACTTCCCGTAATGCTGGATTCCATTAAGCTCCAGATTCTGGAGAGGAATTGCAGAACTCCAGGTTCAGCAGCCATCTGAAGAAACATTTGTCAGCCCAAGTCCCAGCATACAGTGCTCATCCTGGGACACGTTCACTTCTCCACACAAACTGTTTGAATGACATAACTTCTGATGCTCAGCCTGTCACCAGAGCCCTTCAGTATTAAGTTTTTCTCAAAGCCATTGCTAATGGAGCCACATCAGTACATAAAAATCTCAACTTTCAGAAATAGCAACTCGTTGCTACACAGAGGATCTCTTAAACAAAGCAAAACAAAAAAGGAAGTTGATTCTCAAGTTTCAAACACAAAAATGCAATTCAAAGACAATTTCTATTCATTTATTTAAACTATTATTTTCATTACATATTCTGAGGGTGGAAAAGTACCGACTTATGGTTTGCCAGACCCCTTAAACACACAACGTGAGAAAAATCTGGAGAACGGGGAAAATGATCAGAAAACAAAAGCTCCAAAAGCCAACAAAATGAGGTCTGACACCATAAAGATGGCCAGGAGGCTGAACTGAAGTCCAAATTCAAGCAGAAATTCTGGTTTCCTTAATACAGAGGAAGATAAGAGATTTATCAGGAAGAGTTAACGTCTCAGCCACCGTATCAAATGACTTATCTAAATCTCATGGTACAGAAGAAAAAAAATGAAGAAGAGCTAACCGAGGTCAGTGAGGGCAGAACCAGGCTCCTCAAGCACTGCTTTTCCCAACAGTCATCCCACAGAACATAGAGATTGCAACCCCATTGCCTGCTGGCTATCCCAGATCAGACTGCAGCCCCACTCCGGGCTGGAGCAAAGGCAAAGCCCCAGGCTGCTATCCCGCATCTCTCCACCTCCAGCAGAAAGCACAGACCTCTTGCTGGACCCGCAACTTGTAGCACAGTGTTTTTGTAACCCTCCTCTCGCAAACAGTTTGGTTATATATTGCTGTCATAAATCCAGCCTAGCAACAGCTGGGACAGATTTACAGAGGATGTGTTTTTTTATGACAATATTATTCATGGTGTGTTAGCCCTTACAATGTGTTTAGCCAAAGGGTGAAAAAAAAAAGAAAAAAGAAAAAAAAAAAAAGATAAGATATCCTCTAGTTGATTATTGACAGATACTTGGCAGCCTGTGTCTCCAGGACTGTATGGTCACAAATAAAATTAATGCAGCCTCTGAAAGCACCAAGTCGGTAACTTGGCCATTTCAGACTGGGAAGTGACGTGGACTAAGGAGGACAAGGGCAATCATTTGTAACAGGCACTGCCTTTTTGTCTCTTGAGCAAAAGCTTATCAGAGGAACCACTGGCCCAAGAAGTGTGCAGCGAACGCTCACCCTGAATGGCTGCAGTGAGGTCTCTTGAGTGTAACAGCAGGGAGAAGTGCTGCCTGCTCTGGAGGCACCACAGGCACTGGCAGGGAGGTTTTGGTGACACATGCCAGGAGGCTACGCTGGACATTAATCAGACACAGATGCCCATGCAGGACACGGACAAAAAGCCAGCCCTGCTTCTGCCCAAAGAACACCTTTGCTCACACATGATGCTCTGGCTGCCTAGGCAACGGCATGGGCGCCTTTAGCTAAGCCACAGGCGACACAGATCAGAGCCTGGCTGTTAGGATTTACACCATGCAAGGCTTCAGGAGACACAGATACAACTGCAAAGCCACTGGAGAGAACAAAAGGCAAGAAACAACCCCAGGCTGCTCGACATGCTGGAGATCCTAGAGACACCACTTGGCTTTCCAGGCAAAGCAGAAGATCCAAAACACAGCACTGAACTGCTCCTCCTCGGCAGCTGAAGCCTTGCTTCTCCCCAGGCTGCACCTCTTGAGCCCTCCTGGTTACAAGCAGGGGAAAGCTTCCAGCAGGCAGAGGGAACTGCCAGCAGCACTCCTGGCCCTGCCCTACCCATACCACCCCTTAAAAAGGGTAATGGGGACAGGTCAGGTCCCCACTTCACTTACACAGCTGCAGTTAGGACATTTACAGTCCATTTTGCCTTGCCTCTATCCAACAGAGCTTAGACGCTGCTCACTGATGGCATCCCTGTTGTGCCTTACACAGCTGGGAAGTCTAAACCTAGGACCATGGCATGCAGGGACTGTGTCTTTCAGAGGGCGAGCTCCCCCAGAAATGGGAAGACAGTGGAGAAATCTGGAGTCTGCAGCAGAAATACCAACAAATCCAGAAGACTGTTCTCAACACTTTTGCCCAACATAATGCTCTGGCTGGAATATGCCAGTCTTGCCTCCTTGCCTGCTCACCACCACTTGTATCTCCTCTCCGTTTGGTTTGCCTCACTCCCCTTCAAGCCAACCCTGCTCATGTAGGTACAGAAGCACCACGATAAGATTTACAAAACTTTTTTTTTTTTTTTTTGTCATCTCATTTCTATTGTGCTCCAAGCTGAGGATCTCTGCCAATAACACAAGCAAGAGACTTTTTTGGTCAACTGGGCAAGCTCCTCTGCTGGGACTTACAAGGGCTAATTTCAAGCCTGAATTTATTTTAATCTTGGTCAAGTCACTTCATCCATCTAGAGCTTTTCTTTCCAGACTCGCTTTATTATTGTTGACTATGAGATAAAGATGAACCTAGGCCAATTAAATAACAGTTCTTCAATTAGCTTTTACTTCCCAGCAGTCATGTGAAATCCCGCTTGCTTGCACAGCAGAAATTGCAAGATCCAAGGTGAATTATTGATCTTGCCCAGTTCACCATGTTCGTGATTCCCTCATCTAGAAATAGTAAGACAATCAGAGATCAGAGATAGCTTCTCAGAAAAACTTCCTTCTAGTTATATCCCAAAGTGTTGTATTAACTCTCATTCATCATGTGTTAGCTGTGCCTGTTGGGTAGGTACCTCACTGCACCTTTTTGTGAGACTTCTTTTTGGTTAACACCATGCGTGACTTAACTCCTGCACTGCCAGGCACTGACTCTGCAAGCACCCTGGCTTCACCAGGCTTTCCAAAGGATTCCTGCTGCTCAGACGTCCTTACTCACAAGTCACCAAGCTGGGTCATCTCACCTAGCACAGGGACGTACTGCGCAGCAGCTCCATTAGCAGGAACCGTGTGCCTTTTGGAGAAAAAGATAAATTATTAGCTACTACAGAAACCAGACCCCCCCAAAAAAAACTTTTAACAAGGCACCTGAAAGCCCAAATTGGTTTCTGTTTGTGATTCCCTATTAGGTATTAGTAGCAAAAGCCTGAATGCAAACAGCCAGTACCTTAGTGCGGTTGCCACTGTTGTCATCATGGGGGCTGTGGGGGCCTCCAGAGACGCACGTGTCCTGCCTTGGAGAGCCCCTCACTGCAAGCAAGAAGCAGAGGCCATGGTGCAAGCAGAAAGCACAGCTCGGCTCCACAGGAGAGCAGCCAGACCCCAGCAGAGACCAGCAGTGAGGGGATTAAATGAAATAAAGGCCAGCTCTCCCACAGGAGGGAAAAATTCATCTTTGCTCCTGCTAAGACCTTCTGAAGGGGCTAACTGCTCTCTCTAGGACACTGCATTCCCCAAAGCCCAGATATTCAGAGATGTGCTTCTCCTGTTTCATCCGGTTGTGATACCAGGTGGGTGAAACCACAGGGCAGAAAGGAAAAAAGCCAGCAGGCCCTGTGCTGCGTGACACAGGCAGTGACGCATATCAAACAGGAGACTTCAAAAGCCCTTATCGGGTGCAGGTCTGGGTGATGATGTGTCTCCTCAGAGAAAGCTGATAGCCTTGAGAGACAAAGGGCCCCGAGAGCCAGGAATGCCTGCCGTCATTAAAGGTTTGGGCCTGTTCCCAAGACACAAGAGGCAGTGTCTCAGAGCCAAGGCTGCTGCCAGGGTGGGAGATAAGAGCACAGAAGAAAGAGATGCATTTGAAAAACCTTTTCCTCTGCTCTTCCCAGCACCTGCCTGTTGCACTAGTACATAACTTTGCTCACTCCACGTCCTTCATTTCTTCTTCTCCTCATGCACTGCCACTACAGTGCCCAGGCGGAGGCTGCACACCAACACCCGGCAGCTTCCAGGCCTCAGATGCCTTTCGGAAAACACTGCTCCAGCCTGGGCCTTGGTTTAACCCAGGGCTTGCAAACCCAAGGGCCAGAGCTCACAAGGATGCAGAGGCATCCCCAGGACAGATGGCCAGCTTCTGGCAGTAGCCAGCAAAATGATATACAGAAACTATCTTGCAAATTCAGCCAGGAAGGAGAGAGATCTCAGATCCCCAATGAGGACTCAGGCAGGCAAGCTGCCCTCACTGCTGCTGTAAGTCACCTGGCAGAGAACCTCCCGAGCGTGCCATTGCACAATTATACCTGCCACGTTTTCTAGCACCTTAACCCACGCCTCAGATAACCTTCCCCTTTAAAAGCACCGGGAATCCAGGTGAGGAAATGATGAGGGGAGGGAAGGCAGAGAGCCTGGCCTCTGAGGAGGATTTCTCTCCTGTGTCCTACGCACATGAGCCCAGGCTACAGAGGACACACATCAGCAAAACCATGGGTGACCGGTTCTGACCTTCAGCTCACATCAGCACAAGGCAGATGATGGAGAAGGCATGGTGTGATGGCTCTGCCAGGTCATCCCTTCCTAACTGCCCCCTCAGACAGTTCTGGGTGCTGCCAAAGGCACTGCGTTCACAGGCAGATGCGCTGCAGCCCAGCCCCACCAGGACACCCAGCTGACACCGTGCTTTGGCAACCTCGGGCTCTGTTCTTGTCTGTGGTTTGTGACTTCCTTTCCTTGCAGGTGTTACAAATACTGATTTACTTACGTAAACCCTGTTACGGGGACTGCCAGTGCTCTGATGCCTCATGGGGTCATGCCATTTGTGACCTTCCATTTCCTACTCAAGTCACAGCTGCCGACAGGTTTAGGGTAGGTACAGACAGACAGGGGCTGTTCTGGCAGCTTTAAGGAGTCACAATACAATATTCATTTCATACTTAGGAAGAACAAGAGGCTTTCTGGACTCTCAGGCATTCGTTCATGCGCTGCCTTCAGTGGCAAGCCTGTGGCTCACGCTGTCCCAACAGGGTCAAGGAGACAAACCCCCACCATGCTTCCTTTCATGCAGACACATGGGAGCACCCAAGAACAACCACCAGCTGTGGGGAGGACTTGTTACACTCCTGGATACTGCTTACTTCTCACTGCTTGCCAGCACAAATTTTCCAAAAGGCTCATGGAAGTCTGCCTGTCCCAACACAAGGTGGTCAGGAAAATCAGCGTGGGGCTGCAGGAGGCAGCCTTCTCCTCTTGCTTCCTGAATTTTGGAAACAGTATTTCAAGGAAAGTTGCAACCCAGCTAGGCAGCTGCCCGTAATACAACAGAACTGCTGCTCTAGCAGAAACTGCTACCACATTGCTGGCAAACGCTGCTTGTAGCATTGCCAGTACTAAGCTAGTGATGATTAGCAGTGCTGTTAGACAGGTCACACTTCTGATGCGTCTCACAACAGGCAGAGGGAAACTGCCCAAAGCCTGTGTACCTCAGGATTTGTAGGCAGCCACCTTAGAAGGCCAGCTGCATAGGGTAACTGCAGATGCTGAGTTTTACATGAAAAGGAGATCAGCAATTCTCTATGGGGACACCTACAAGTCCTTTCCATTAATTGCATCAGTGGTAGCTTGCAAGGAGAGCTCTGGGCACTCAAGCAGTAAAACCTAAGAAATGCATGCTGCTGGCAGGTGAAGTTGCTGGCCAGGATCTGCTCCCTGCATTTGCTTCCAAACTTGAAGCTGTGCTGTGAAGAAACCACAAGTAATTATTCTTCAAAGAGAGAACCTCAACAGGGGAACAGGGTTTTGCTTTCCTTGGTGCCTTCCAGAGTCCCTGAAAAGAGAGGATATTACTTTGCTATGGAAATCTCATATGCAGTGTTACAGGCACAGAAAATAATAAAGAGGGCACTGATGACGGGGAAGACAAGGAATAGTTGCAAGAGCTGTGTGTTCCTGAAAAAAATACTGTTTTTCCTGAGTATGACTATATTTAGGGACCATGTAAATGCCAACTAAAGTTAAGTTACAGATCTGTGATTGCCTGGCCTTATGCTTCCCCCCTTTAAAGTTACAGCTCAAATTCTGCTATACCCTCACAAAAACCTGTGGAGCTTCATGGTCTGGAAAGCTCCTACTTTTCAGTCTTGCACCTCTGAGTACTACTGACCAGGTAGCACAGCAGCTAAAAACTAACATGAATGTCACCGGATAAGTGCTTTTGATGGAACTTGATGAGCACCTTCAAGAATAGATGGGAGAGCAGTTTAGCGGTGTTTTTTTTTGTGGTTTTTTTTTGTGTTTTTTTCTAATCTTTCAATATGAGAGTTTCTTTGAATCCAAAAATGAAAGCACAAAAGCTATCGTTGTAAAGTCCTGTAAGATGTTTTAAAATGATTTGAAGGGTCCTTTGCAAGCCGAAAGATTTGAATTTCTCAGAAACTGGGCTGCTGTCCCTTTCTGATGATGACAGTCAGGTCCTGTGCACAATAATTGAGGAAAAGCGAATTCCAGGTCTTCAGGCCAGTACTCAGAGCAGAAAAACATGCCCCAAATCAACAGGCATGCCCAGCTCAGGCCATTTTCTGAACATTCCCCCAAGAGCACCAGCGCTGCTCACCTTCCAGGTGCACGCCAGGGCCTTGCCCAAGCTGCCTGTTTGCAGCCACCACTTGCTTACTGGTACCAGTACGAGTAGGTCATGCAGCACTTGCAGTAGAGAGCAGCTAGAGTTGTGCAGCCTGCTGGCTCCAGTGATGCAAGCTGGAGCCAGGTTTACAATTTCTGGTTAAGAAATGCACCACTACATTTTTTTATTATTTTTAAATAGAGCCTGGCCATGGGGCTTGCTAGGCTAAAAGGGACAATGCCACACTAAAGAAAGAAGGAACTCCATCCTTCTCTTCAGACACAACCCAACTCCATGTTCTGGTAGTAGGTGTCCACAAAAATTATTTTAGAAGTCCATTTTACATATTTAGAATGAAACATATTTAGAGAAATCCAGAAAAGAGGGGAAAGGGGTCTAGGTTCTTGGTACAAGCACTAAGCCCTATTCATCCAGCAGGACTGTTCAGAGGAACACAGGCTACTCGTGTAAGGCTCCTCTCAGCTCCAGGTGATGTTGCAGCATACAAAAAACGTACCAGTGAAACACAGCATCGCCTACAACCTGCCTCAGGAGCAACCATTCTGCAGGAGGAGCACACAAACTGCAAGTGGCTGCCAAGGCACAAGTGACCTGTGAATCTGAAAGAAGAATACTTGCAAAACAGGCTTTAGAAAGCAGACCAGATACTGTGAGATAGAAGATGCAAGAAGTACTTCAAGAACTTACCAATGTGCCCTGTTAGGAGCAATGGGTAAATTAAAAGAAAGTGGCTTTACTAGGAATTATTCAAATAATTGCCTTGAATAAAGACACATTCAAGATGAATTTAGCTCTGTATCTCTCCTAGAAATTCTGTCTTTCCGTTTTTCCCATCTTTGTATTCATTCATTCTCCCGGCACTTGAGTGAGGCAAAACAATTTAAAAATCCTACAGCTTTGCCTGCGTTGTTGCTGGGGAGGGAAGGGGAAGAGGGAGTTTTGTTTTAGTTGTTTACTTACAGGGCAGACTTCTCATATTTGTAATTTCTGCCAACCCCAACAGGGAAACAAAGAAAAAGGGCTATGTTATTAGAGAACAGGAGAAGGATACAGGTCTGATCACTGGCTATCCTACAAGAGCCCTTTTTTGGGCAAATCAGATTGACAGAGGTTTTCAAAACATTCCCTATCTCAGAAACAGGTCAATAACCAGGACAAAACCCAACACTGCAAGCAACCCCAAATCACTATTTGCTGTTTATGGGAAAATTACACTTCACTTCATTACACCTCATCAGTCCCCAAACTCCACCTGCAGACCATGTCTCTCCTGCCTTCTCTTCCACACCGAGCTATCCTGCCCCGGCCATCCGGGTCCTTGTGGGGATCTCCAGGAGCACCCCTGGCACTAAGAAGATTGCTTTACTGTTACTATACGAGTTTAAGACTTTGAACCCAGCATCAGTAAGCGCAGTGAGTTTACAACAACCTTTCAGCTTAAATGAACCCAGACGGGATGCACCTTTCACTTCCTGAACAGCCACCAAAGGCAAAGCTGAACTCTACAAATTTTGTATTGGCAACTTCATGATAACAGGATGGTTGAAGCTTAAATTCTTGTTCCCACTAAGCCAAGGCTAAGAAAACTTCAACAGGTACAAGAAAACTGTCCCATAACACTCAAAAGCAACACAGCCCAACCAGGGATGCAGGACAGTAACACTTTGGCAGGAACAGGTGGAAGAAATTACCCCTCTGGCAGCATGAGCCCATCACCTGATGGACAAGGCACAGGCAGCAGAGCTAAGGAGGAGCAACAAACGTGTTTCACGTCTGCCAGAAACACATGAATAGACTTGGAATACCAGTGAGAGAGAGCACAACAACCCATTTACCATCATGCCTCACATGACAGATCTCAAATTAATCCTTCCATTTAAGAAAGTAGATGGGAAGAGGTATTTCTGCTCCAAAGCAGGGCTAAAGCAGATGAAGATTGCAGCTTCAGGCCCTCATGCTCTGTACCCTAGATACTTTGCTCAACTGTGAAGTGACAACGTTGCATATGCATAGGCTTTTGCTCCAGCCACTTCAGCCAGATAATGTTCCTGCTGTCTGTGCATCTCAACCAGTCAGCAGTGTTCGCTTGAGGAGACTTAAGACATCCCCTGCTGTGTAGACCTATTTACCTTATATTCTGTATTTAGATGTGAGTCCTGGCTCATGCACACAATTGGCTCCTTTTTGCCATGACACATTGAAAGTGATTATTTCATGCTTTCCCTGTGTCTCGGTTTAGCAAACACAGGGTTTGTCACTTAGCTGCACCACTAATCACAGCACCCTGCTCGCGCTCCTTCCCTTCCGACGGGGAGATACAAGGCTTGCTAGGAACTGAACAGATGGTCCTGGGCAGAGCGCTGCGAGGACAGGCTGCACCACGGTCCCTCTGGAGAGTTCCAGACCCCTTTGGGATGTGTGAAAAATGGTTGTGGCTCCATCACAAAATCAAACGAAAATTAAAAAGTCACTTTTACACTTGCATCTGCATTGGAGAAGGTGGGTAGTGAGCCGGATGGGATGCCCTCCCACAACAATTTGTGAGGTTTTAAATATCCCAGTTTAGAGAAACGAAAAAGTAAAAAAAATCTCCCAATTTCCCCAGAAATAAGAACACTGGGGGAGGAAAAGAGGAAGAGAACATTCTGTTTCTATTCATTTTCAGGAATTTCAGTTCAGTTCCAACATTTTTTTAACCTTCAATTAATGCTAACTATCAGAATGAAGCAGCATTTGGACCTAAAAACACTGAAACTTTGCCATTTAGAAAAGGTCAAACGGTTTCAAAACATTTTCATCCAATATTTTTCAGCAACTGAAATTCATCAAACCCAACATTTTCCCATGAATTTGTTCTGCCTCAGCTGGCATTTTCTGAGGCATGATGCTACTTGAGGGATCTCCTTACCAGCCCTAGGGGCCAGTCCTTCCTTTTTGTCACCAACTTGCCTCTTGTGTAAGCAGCTCATGACACGACTTTGGATGTTGGTAAGCCACCCAGGCCCCAGCTCACACAGAGTCGATCGAAGCCAGGGCACACACTTTTACAGGGCTCACCACACACCTTCCATTTCAATGGGATATTTGTGCATCGTCCGCCTCGGTTTCGTTGCCCAAAAACGAGCTACCCAGCAGAGGGGTACAGAGAGTTCTCTCCTTAGCTCTGAGATACTGATACAACACTACAAAACTGCTTTTTCTTTTGTGAGGATCCAAATCTATGTTCACCTTCCACCCTCTCTTCAAGATTTTCAACCCAAAAACTATCTTCTACGTACCTGTGCAAGGTTAGCCCCCTCAAGATACCATGTTTTACTGCTCATTCTGCACCTGAAAAGCTCTCTGGAAGAGCAGTCCATGTTGCCCATGAACCAGCCACACTCCATTTGGCCAGATACCTGCAAATCCCAACCATCTCTTTGCTTATGGGTGGGATTTAATGAGAAGTGGCTACATCCTGGGAAGCCGCCCTGCAAGAGGTCCCCGGGTGGCTGGCACACATCTCCTCAGCTGCAGAAGGCATTTCCAAAGGTAACGTGCAGAGCTGCAGAGAGCCTGGCATGCAGTTGCTCCTGCTCCATGCTCGGAGGTGTCTGGCTCACATTCAGCTGCATCTCTGCACAGGCAACAAGCCCAGGATTGTCTACACTCGACTGTATAGACACGAGCAACGTGATGGGGTCAAAGTCACAGTCTGGTCCAAAAGCAGCGTCCAGCAGAGCTGAGCCAACCACACCAGTTAAAGGAAAAGAGATTAGAGCCTTCTTCAGGGATTTACAGGGGGCTGAGTCAACTGGTGTACACCTGTGCTAAGGGTGCCAGCTGGCACAAGAACCAGGAATATCACCAAACAACAGCCCCACACTTCCCCAAAACTAGATAGGACTTAATAAAACACAAAATCCCATATTCTCTTTTCTATACACACTGTCTCTCTAAATCCTAACGATTTTGAAACCAGAGCAATAATGAAGGAGCACCTCAGTGTTTGACTAGAAACTACACAGCACCACTCCAACCTAGAAACTCAATGTCTGCAAAGCTGGCTCTTGGTACTTACCACTTTAACACAACTCTAGCACACATTTCTTAAAAAAATAAATAAATTAACAAACAAAAAAAAAAAATCAGCCACCACATTCTTGGCAAACACAACCGCAGGGAGCCATTATGAGTGAGCAGGACTGGGAACTTGCAGGGTCGTCATCTGCTACCCAGACCCACAGAGTTGTCCCCAGTTAAAGCAGCACTGGGTTAAGTCTTGTTCTCCAGCTCTGGAGCTTTCTTGCCAGACATCCACAACAGAGCCGGCTGCTGAAAGCTCTTGGACTCTGCCAGTCACCATTGCCTGTAGGTGGGAAAGGTTGTGCAGGGAAGGCTTTCATCGAAGACCTGTTTCCAGTAAATCCAGCTCTAACACAGAATGCCACAGGGATTTCTCTCACAAACAAAACGCTGCTGGACTCCTCATAGCACTCCAGCCCACGAGCTGAGAAGGGCTGTGGCACAATGCTCTCCCTCAGAGCACCTCCACGGTGGCCTCGGTGCTGACGGAGAGGCAGTCGAGCATACTGTTTTTCTTTCAACCTGGAAAGCTGATAAAAGCCATCGTGGTGGGAAGCCTGGTGAGAGCCAGGGCAGCAGACGGGGGCTACAGAAACTGTAGAACTCTAAGGTCGCCTCTGTTTCCTTCAGCAAAAACCCAAGCAAGTCCCTCAAGTCCTGTCTTTTTACCTGAGCCCTAGGAGGCATCATGGCAGCCAAAGGGGAAAGAGTCAAGGCTTTCTCTTAAGAGATATAGGGCAGAAGCAAACAAACTTAGTGGGGTTCCTATTGACTTCTAACTGAAGCAGGAACAGTTTATTTCAACCATAGCCTTAGTTTCAAGGGCAGAAAACATTTCTCAAATCATTTCTAGAAACGATTCTAACAGCCTAAGTTTCTTATGACATACAGAGTAAGGCCACAAATGTAAATGGCAAGCGACATTTAGAGGGGAAACACCTTTTCACCACAAAGGATGGCCAGAGCTCTGCTTCCAGAACTGGTGCTTTGACCCGTGACAACCAGCAGCAGCCCTCCCACACACCTATCTGCCACATCCTGGTCTTTCCTCAACCCCTCCTGAGCCTTTACTCACTAGCTGGGAACGGGCACCTCTCACACCCCTCCGATTCTGCCTCATGTATTCATCTTCACAATATATGTGGAGCATGGGTACGAGCAAGATTGGTTACTCCACATCCCTACAGCCAGGCTGGGTGTTTTGGATCACGCAAAAACAACACCTCAGCAAAGGTAACGACAGCCCTCAGCAGCTGAGAGTTCCCCATCCCCCTTTGGTATCTCTCAGACACTTGACAGATCTTCCAGGGCACAAGAAGGTACAAGGGCAGGGCATTCCCGGTGCTCAGCATGACTGCTTCTCCCCCAGGCCCTGAGGTGAAGCCTTGCCTCCCAGCTGCTCTCCTCCCCACCTCGAGCACAGCGGGCAGCGCAGAGCCAGCTGGACACTGCCGGGCTCTCACCAAGGCTCTCAGCACTCTCTCAAGCCACAGGTGGGAAGAAGAGGCAGCAAGAGTGGAAAAAATTAACGTGGAAGAGCTCCTGGACCCTGCATCTGTACCTCACGCTTGACAGAACAGGGCTGGACAGAGAGAAGGAGTATGTTTGTTCAGCCTGTTTGCACAGAGACACGCTCTTTCTGGGAAGCACTCACTGTGCGATGCCACCCAGAAGTCCCTGGCACCTGGAGACCTGCACGGCCAGGCGAGCACACTTGGCTGCTCCCGTGCCAGATGGATGCCAGCGTTGGCACCAGCCAGCAACTCCAGAATGAGCGATCTGTTTCTCTTTAGACTTGGGCCTTTTTGCTGCTCCTGTGCCACGTTTCCCTCACAGCTGCTCAGGTAAGGAAGTTAAAAAGAAGTATCTGCAGCGACAGCTTGATTTTAACTCGAGGCTTGAAGACAAGAAAAGAGAAATTTTAAATTAGATTTTTAAATTTTTGCTTCTCCTCCAGTACTGGCGAGTGCAGATAAGTTTAGCTTCACAACACTTAAGAGACACCCAACAACTGAGGCGAGGAGTGCTCAGGCTGAAAGGCAGTCACCTTTGGGTGGAGGGCGACAGGGAGGCAATTAGATGAACGTTAACAGCAGGATTCATCATCTTGGCCATCCCCTCCTTACGCGTTGCACAGCCGGCCTTGAGAACCAGGAAGCAGTGAAAGGGCGAAGGCAGCAGCGCAGGGCGAGCCGCAGCCTCGGGACATGCAGAGATGGCCCACAACAAAAGCAGCATCTACCAGATCCAGGCACCAAGGGTGCACCTAACAGACTGCCAGTGTTATTTGCTGCTCTGGTACCAGACCACACCAGCAGTTTCTGTTCCTTGGGTCACAGAGCCAACAAGGGGCAGACACAGGCAGCTCTGCTCCATTGCCAGGTTCACCTCAGGGCCTGTGTCAAACTCGTCACACCCACCTGCAGCAAGCGAGACCCCTGAAAAGTCCAAGCCATCGGTTCACAAAGAGCTTTTAGATAGATTTTACAGTATACAAAAGAGACTGCCCCTTCCCATGGGGTAGGAAGAAGTTTTCCAATACACAGCTACCTCCAGGAGGTTATAAAGCCAAATGCAGATTTCCTGGAAGAAACCCTGCAGCTCCCAAATCCCAATGTAAGCCGCTACTACGCCATGCTTACATCGCCTCTCCCAGAGCAGGAACGTGTCCCAGCACCATAGGAGTGAGCTCACACGTTCTGGGGAATTCAGAGGCTAAGAGAGGTTTTGGATGGGACACGGCTCTCCCTCAGAGCCGTGAGCCGCAGGCGGGCTGCAGGATTGCAGCACCAAGGGTTTGACCTATTGTCCTGCTCAGCCACGCAAACCAAGGAAGCTCCCAACTTAGTCAGAGAGTGATGCCAGGGTACAGTCAGGCTGGAATTTCCTGAAGAGATTTCTCACAGGGCTGATTCACTGAAGGCTCAACCAGCTATGGGAATGGATCAGTTTCAGCAGACCCCCAGGTTAGCACTCTGGGAGGGGGAAGGCATTTTGGAAACAGCCAGGAATGATCTTGTTTTAGGAAATTCAGGTACTTACTGGAAGTTTAAGTTTTCTTCTTGTGCCAGCCTGTCCCGTCTCCCTTCCCACTCCCACTCCTTACCCCCCAAAATTACCAGGAAATAAAACTTCTAGAGTAAAACTTGTTCCAGCCTGGGAGGAAAACGCTGGAAAAGAAAACACACAAAACCTTGAAAAATTCTTACAGCATGAGAAAATTCCTTCTTCCTTTTGTATCCATCCCTCTGATCTGAAAATGAAGATGACACAACATGAGCATTCCTAATTCTCAGAGAGATTGAGTCCAGCAAAACCAGATGTTCCAGAAGTACCTATAGTTATGGCCCAAAACACAGAATGGTTTGGGTTGGAAAGGGCTTTAAAGATCATTTACTCTGACCCCCACACACATGGAAAAGAGGAAGAAAGGCAGCAAAGTAAGAAAATTGGTCTGTTAATCTTCTCAGTTTAAGTCTAACTTGGCTGCTCCCAGACCAAGTGGTTGCACTTTGGGTTGAAGCGGAGACACTGGGTCAGAGTCAAGTCAAAGATCTGAACTCTCAGAGAATTCACACAAGGCACACGTTACAGTGAGGGAACAGCAGCGAGTCCAGCCTCGGGCTGCTCTAGCTTCGTGTGGTTGCTGTGGTCTTGACTGAGGGATTACGACAGCACAAAGCTGAGCCTTACCCCAGCACAGGTAGCATCTGAGGAAAAGTAATTCCAGCCTGCATCAGCAGCAAGAGGAACAGTGGTGCAACAGCCTCTCCCTGCATTTCTCTCTGGGGAAGACAGAGGCGGCTTTAAAGATTACCACAAGACATCTCGTGGCCTCATTACACAGGAAGAGAGACTGGCTTCTGTGGCTGCAATTCCAAACAAGTCCAGCCTTCACCAGCAGCAGCTCTTTTCCAAGGGAGTTCAGTGCACTCCAGAGCAGGAAATAAGAACAAGGAGGAATAAAGGCAGCTGTAGGAAGAGAAGGACTTTGGAAGGGAAAGAGAGACCACTGCAGCACCTCTAGTTGTAACAAGGGAAAAAACTTGGAAATGGAGCAGGAATAAACTGGGAGGGAAGCAGGGGAGGAGAGAGGGGAATAAAATCAGGTGGAAGAAAGGATGCTTCTACCATTAAAATCTAGGACAGTTCTGTTTCTCTGCCTCAGATTCCCTATGCACCCTGAGCAAGCTATTACCACTTTCGCTCTGCTTCCTCCACAGGTAGCCCAGCCGTGCTCCTTTCTTGCTGGGCTGAGACTCCTTGATGGCTGTCCATGGGCTGTGGCAGTGCATGGATCGGGTACCAGGGCACCCACCACAATTGGAGTCGCCCTACAGAACCAACCTGACAACTTCTGCTCTGTTGCACATTTTCCCAACCCAACAAAATTTCTGTTTGAGAAAATAAGTCTGGGAGGCATCAACAGCTGGGCTGGAAGGTACAGCAAGAACACGCTACTTCAGACTGCTGGAAATTAGTGCTAATTCCAGTAGGGAGGACCTTCAAAGGACGTTGTGCCCTTTCTGTCCTGTAGCTGTAGACATTGAGCCTCCCTAACCCCTGTGAGCCTCAGCAGGAACTGCAGATAGCAACAGCTTTGACCCATGAGGCACTTTTTTCTACCCCCCACTGGTGTTAATACTTCGAACTCCCAAGGAAGTATAGGAAAAACAGCTGGAGTACTTTTCTGCCCCCTTTTTCAGACCTGCTGATGGAAGTTCTTAAATTTATACTGGCTAACGAACTACCCCCAAATATTTATGTTAGACTCAGAAGGAAAGAAATACTATGGGGACCTGCTTTTATGAAAATACATCCTTGACGTTCTACGCTCAAAGCAGTGCTGGTGCCTGAGTCCTGCCAATCCCTTAAAAGGGAAGCTTTGCTTAGTGCTAGCAGATTTTTTTCCTTCGCTGGGGAAATACTAACATTAGCAAGCTATGGAAAAGTCCCCAGGTGCTGGGGGTCAAGGGGAGGTGTTTCTCAGCAGGGAAACCAAAACGACTCAAGTTTCTGTTTGTTTTTTCCTTTTAAACAGGTTAGGGCTGCATGAGATCAATAAGGGAAAAACAAAAACCCTACCTCCGCTGTCCCGTAAATCGCAATAAACTAATTAAGTCATAAGACTTGTAATCCAACAATGTATGCAAAGGGAAACATTAATGAATTTTACATAACAAGCAGGCAAAGAACATTACTCATCACATGGCCTCAGAAATTCATTAAATAGCCCTTTAAGAGACACGATTGAAGTACAGAGCACTAAAACGATAACAAAACCTATTAAGGAGGCTGTTTAATTAAGCACATACTCACTGGCACATCTGACACTCATACCAAGGTGTCTGTGCTAAGACAAATAAAGTCTTTCTTCTGCAGTACAGCCAAGGAGACTGTAGTCAAATCTATTCTTAAAACACAAAGATAACTCTGACTAAGCAGCCAAATACCACACTGTGGAAAATCTATATAAGCGCTAAGGGAATTGCACATCTTTTCTGTAAAGGGCTAAATGAGATCTGCATGTGCTCCTGAGATGACTGACACAGCCTGACTCAGAGTCACACCAGAGATGTCTGCTGCATCACAGAGGAGGATGGAAACATCTCGTGCTGTGCTGCTCGAGTCTACGCGGCTGCTCTTCAGGAGCTTTTAAGACACCAGCAAAGGCCCTGAGGAGCACAGAGGGAAGGAGGTGAAGTGGGATGTGCCAAGTGGGGTGGCCTTTGCACCGTGCAGAAGGATTGGACAAGCAGGGAGACCTTGTCTGCCTAGAGCATATGTCCTGGTGTCTGTTTTCTCTCCTGCTTTTTGTGCGCACGCTGCATCACACCGGAACACCGTGCAATATACAAAATGCATCATTTTAACAGCAACAGACCTGTTAAGGATGGCTTGTACATGTGCCTCTTACACAGCAGTGCCTGCAAGGAACAAGCTGCCTGGCAGTATGGTACAGCGATCACTCACTCCCTCGGCCACGATAGGGACAAAACTCTAAATACGTTTCAGTTGAACCACCCACGTTCTCCACATGCTCTGCAAAACATAAAATACCATTTTATATTCTTCACCAGAAACATTTCTGTTCCTGTCCTGCCCTTTTCCTGCTGTTTCTTTCTGGTGCAGATCCATTACTTACAGAAAACATGTCTTAGTTTAATTACAAGCTACAGTTTAATCATCTCACCAGCACTTCAGGGATGTTTTATCACAACTGACCCACCAACACTCAAGTCTACAAAATATTATCAGAACACACTGTAATTTAGCACTGAAATAAGCCAGCTGAGCAAGTCTTTCAGAGCCAGGAGCTTCAATTAAAAGCAGCTTGATCCCACCTCCTGCCCATGGGCAGAAAGAGCCCATCCTGTCAGCCAAACCGACCTTTGTTGGAGATCCCACACAAACAAGCAAACACAGGGACAAGGAACTCTTCTCATGCTGCTGAGCCTTCCTGGCAGACACCTTTAAGGTCTGCAGGGTTTTCACACAGGTGTGACAGACCTCATCACTGCTGCAAACAGCCCCCATTAACAGTGTTGCTCTGCCTCACGATCCTGCTCTAGCACTCCAGAATTTTAGCATTGCAAAACTGGGACTCCTGAGCTTGCGATTCCCCTGCTGACCTGGGCAGCCACCTTTTATCACCTCCTGTCACCTTGGTTTCTTTGTAGCCAGCAACCTATTATAAGGGATGAGGACCAGAAACCACCTGCAGAAAGAAATAACTCATTTTCTTTCCTCAGAACTTGCCCACAGGACACCAGTCTTCTCAGCTGTCAATTCCTACACTTCAAAAACCCCCTCTTCCTCACAGCTCGACCAGCTGACCCCAGTGTCTCCAAGGTGCCAGCCAGCCCCCAGGCCCACATGCCCCAAGAGCAAAGATCTACCTGAGTTACTCACAGGCTGCTACCCCACCTCTCTGCCAGCAACACCCACCGCCGCTCTTCTCAAGCCCATGCACATGCATGGAAAACAAGTTTCCTCTTCCCTGGGTTCTCACTAAAAATGCTCTTCCTTGAAAGCTGTCTTTCCAGCCCAGCCACAGCCTTTGAACACAGGTTCACATGCCTATAGGTCCATCAGCCTCTAAGAAAAAAAGAAAAAATATAAAAATAGTAGAAACCTGCCAAGTACCTGTGAAATCAGGTGTGTTATCTCTCCTCTGCCCTTCTCACAGTGATCGAGCTTCCCAAAGCAGAGAAACTCCAAATCTGTTCAACCAGCACAACTCTTAACTTCATCTCAGAGCTGCTCTCTCCCATCTGAATTGAATCTGAACTCTTCCCCAACCGAATCACAGAGGGAAGGGTTGTCACCTGCCACTGCAATTAGTGGGTCCATCAGCTGGCATGCAGCTGATGAGTAGTCAACCCACCTGGACCCTGCCTAACGCCAGGTGACTGAGGCCAGACAATTACCTGGCCAGTGTGCCAGGCTTTCTTTCAAGCACAGTTTTACGGCTACTTCCACATTCCTCTGCAACACAGCAGAAACAAAGAAGGTAGAGAGTCTAAACACACAGTGGTGACAGAATCACTGCATTTCAAAAGGCTTTAAAGGTATTTATTTATGAAGTCAAAGCCTCCTTTGTCCTACTCACATGCATTTTAGGTATCCCTGAACATCCCCCTGTTTAGATGTATCTGGGCCTGGGGAGCAGTGGAAGCCTGACTCTCCCATTCACAGAATTGTCTAGGTTGGAAGAGACCTCCAAGATCACCCAGTCCAACCTCTGACCTAACACTAACCAGTCCTCCACTAAACCATATCCCTAAGCTCTACATCTGAACATCTTTTAAAGACCTCCAGGGATGGTGACTCCACCACTTCCCTGGGCAGCCTGTTCCAGTGCCTCACAACCCTTTCAGTGAAGAAGTTCTTCCTAACATCTAACCTAAAACTCCCCTGGCTCAACTTAAGCCCATTCCCCCTCGTCCTGTCACCAGGCACGTGGGAGAACAGGCCAACCCCCACCTCGCTACAGCCTCCCTTGAGGTACCTATAAAGAGCGATAAGGTCGCCCCTGAGCCTCTTCTTCTCCAGGCTGAACAAGCCCAGCTCCCTCAGCCGCTCCTCGTAGGACTTGTTCTCCAGGCCCCTCACCAGCTTCGTTGCCCTTCTCTGGACTCTCTTGAGCACCTCTATGTCCTTCTTGTAGCGAGGGGCCCAAAAGTTACCAAATTTTTATTTTATTTTTTTTTTTTTAAGGTTGAGGGAAGTACAAAGCATAGGGAGCAGGGCTGATCGAGGCACTGCATCCAAACCAGTGCCACAAAAAAAAAAAAAAAAAAAAGGCAAAAGATCATAAGGAAGGTCTATAAAATGCAAAATGGTGCAAAGCTAATTGAATAATTAAAGCAACTTAAACTGCCCACAGCTTGTTCCTATCTCTGCTTTCAACTTCCTCCTTGAAGAGCTGACTGAGGAATGTCTCACCTGCCTCCTGGTGCCAAATTTCAGGCCAAGAAGGACTTTTCCCTAGAAGACCTCATCCAGGGCAGCTACCCTTTATCCATTCCTCTGCTCTGCTGCCAGGATAGTGGAAGAATTTTCCCTGCAGTACTCCTAGCCATCAACATTCTGTACTTCTGCCCTCTTTTGTCTTGCAGGTTTTAAGGTAACTGAACTGCACTGTGGCAGGTATGGAAGTTCAGCTCAAAATGAAGTGTTTTCTTTCCCTTCCAAGTTCACCTTCCCCTTGCAATATACAGCCACTAGTTGCATTAAGAGTACAAGTCCATCATAGTGTGACTACGGTATGAGCATCCTGCTCAGCAGAGCTTGTTTTGGAAACTAATAAATTCTGATGGTTTTCCCTACTTAATTTTTTGGCAGAAAAATCATTCACTCACTGATGACCCAGGGACAGGAAAAGAAGCTCTGAAGATACGCAGGATCCAGCTGGTGGATGTTTTCCAGAGCCAATGCCCCCTGCTCACAGAAGTCAGAGTTTACTCAAAATTTAAACAAAACCTGTTAACAGAATTCAATAGGACAGTTAGCTATGGGTGGGTCATCATCTGTGATACACTCAGCAATGCTTTTGGGATGCTTGGGGTGTATTTGTGAATTTCAAGCTCTTGTACAGTTTTAGGGCTAGGCACTTTTTTTGTGATCAAGAAATGCCTTGCAACAATTTCTCTGTTTCTGGAGCTAGAGGCAGGGTGACACCTTGCAGCAACACCTTGTGTGTTTAATACCTCCCATCACTTACAAACCCAGCTCTGGCAAAAGGTGGCAATTGTAGTTTTCAGTTTGAACAGTCAGCATCACAATAAAAATGGGTTGCTAGCATAGGCATACAGTAAGAAACAGCAAAAGGCAGCTTCGTAATACGTGCACTTGTGTGTGTCAAAATAATTGAATGTGACAGAGCTGCTTGGGACTCAGAAGTGAAAATATATTTGGTTCTCAGAGTAAGTATCTCTTTGGCAAAGACCTCTACACTGCTGCCATGAACTGGTAATGATGATTTCACTGGACACAGAGTCATAGTCTGGTTTATCTCAGGACAGAAATAGGATCGCTGGGTGTTTCCGTGTACACAATGGCAATCAAGCATCTCAGAACAGAGGGAAAAGTAAATATAAAGGGTAATATTCAGAAATAATGCCATTCTAATAAAAGCTACAGTCCTGACCTAAAGCTGTCCTTCCAAAAAGAGAAGCTGAAATCTCAGAGATCTCCAGGACATGATCTGGGGCAAGCTGCTATGGATGTCCCTGCTGGAGCAGAGGCTTGGACCAGATGACCTCCAGAGGTCCCTGCCAGCCTCGTTCTGTGGTTCTGTGAGTTTGGAAAGTGACAAAGACCTCTCTGCCCGTCTTCAGAGGCAAGCTCTGCACAACAAGCTACCCCTGTAATGATGGAGGAAAAACTAAATTAGTCTCCCTGCTCACGTATGTCTCATGTTGGGCAGACATCCAGCAGTACAGCTTTAGGAGATGAAAACGACAACATCATGCTTCCCAAAACTCGTGATGAAAAGAAAACAAAAGCACCTAAAAAGAATGCAGGGGGATTTTGACATGGTATCATTTATTATTTTTTTTTAAGGCTAGTGCCCAGACAGGACTGCTTTGCTCTATCATGATAATCAAATGACGCTCTTTCCTCATAAGCCCTAAGAAAAATGGTTTCTTGCCAGTAAGCCTCATCCCTACTTGTGTTTTTTGACCCTGTTTTCCACACCCCCGCAGTTGTGCTTCATTGGGAAAATATTCCACAAGCTGCTAAAGAACAGAGGCAGCATCTCTCATGCCTCTCTATAACCAAAAGCATCAAGTGTAATCATCAAGAAATGTTGCCCATTTTCTCTCTCCACAAAATTTCAGCCCATTTTCTCCTCTTTATGGTAGAACAAACAAATAAACAAGATCTTTCTCTTCATCTTGTGGGTGAAGGCTTGGGAACCTGATTTCCATTTCAATAGCTACTGTGGACTTGCACAGCGCCAAAAGGGGGCATTTCAGTAGTCTACACTGCCCTCCAACAGGTACATATTTCTTGTGGTTCAGAGGGAAATTAAGGATCAATAGCTCTATTAGCAAATCTTGGTCTGAATCACTGGATACTGTTGTTCCAGATAAATCAACTTCTACAGAACAGTTTCTGTTTTATAAATAATAACCTTCCCAGGGAGGAAAAAAAAAAAAAAAAAAAAAGAGAAAAGAAAAGAAAAAAAAAGGATTCAATTTCTTTTCTGCAGAATTCAAAGAATTTGGAAAAGTAATTTCTTATGCCAACAAAATTGCCAAATTCATATTATGTCACCCATTTTTTCACAATCTCTTTTCAATCAGTGATACCAACTGAAGATTCTACTCAGCTCCCAGATGTCCAAAACCAAAGAAGCTCCCCAGCATTAATGAGACTGTCCCAAACAGGAGGACACACTGGTTGGGATCTCGGTGACTCTTTCTGCCAACACTCAGGTCTGAAGGACTCACTGCCTACTCAGATGTGACTTTTTTTTACAAGGGAAAAGCAGCAGAAGCACACCTGATGAGTTTTGGCTTTGGGATAAGTTTTGGGATGACATTCTAGAGGATCAATCCATTCTAATTATTTTTCATGAAGTGATTGATGAGGAAGACAGAAACAAATGTAATTTCCTGGTCACATCTTGCTCTGGTTGAAGATGAGCATTTCAAAGCAGCAGCTCTTGGCCAATATTTGCCCTTTTTTAGGGACAAATGATGGCAGACAGTCATTTACACACTTGTTTCTCAAGTTCACAGATGCATTGTGCTTGCCTCTCACATGCTCAGGTTACTTCAGAAGCCAAATGCCACACATGATTCACCTGGTAGGGATAATGAAAGAAATGCCTACATTTCTGGGTATTCACCTTTGGCCTCTGGCATAAGCTCTTAGTAAATCCTTAGATAATGAGCTGATAAGTAATAGGTCACTCCAGCAGAAGACAAGCTGAGACAGCTGTCTGAGGAAGCCATGAGGTCAATGGAAAAGTTTACAACATATCCTGGAGATAAGAAAGGAGATCATCCAGCCACTCATTTTCTGAGGAGAAGCAGATTTTCAACACAGAGAATGCATTGCCTTGTACTAAAGACCAAAGTTTCAAACCCGTTAATAAACTTAATGGTATCCCCGATGAATTACCATACTCCAAGGTGCTTGCCCCACAGCCTATTGGCACCAATGTCCTGAATGAGCCACCACCCTTAAAATTCTGGGCTGAAGCCAAATATACTCCCCCCCACATGAGTGGTGGTCACTGCTATGCATGGCCAGAATCTACAGAGCCACTAGGCACACACTGAGCTAACTTCCATATTCCACTGTGCAGCGCTGGCAGATCTACCTCCTGCCAGGCCACCAGCTCCATCCTTCTGCTACTGCTGCACAGCAGGAGAGCAGCGAAGCACAAGTATCAGCAATGCTGGAAAGAAAAAGACTGTGTCCATTCAGGTATGAAACTAGAACCTCAGCTACACTTTGCAGCTACAGCAAACGTAACCTGGAGCACACTTCTGAAAAGCCTAATGGTCACTTCTTAGCTGCACCACTTTGCGACATCTGGTATATTTTGTGTGTGCCCAGGTTCCCTAGGGGTGTAAATTGCTTTTTCATATCCACCTTTCTCTCACACCTCCAACATTTCACCATATTCAGAAACTTGGCTGCCAACTTAAAGCAGAGCCCTCAATTCAGAGCAACACTTAGAAAAGTTGTGGCAACATTTTTTTTCCCCAAAAAAAGAAACTTGCAGTGGACAGCTACAATTCTTTCTGCAGATCATGTTGAAGCTAGCTACCTTTTACTATTTTCAGTAGCAGATCCGTGGTTTTCAGCTAAGGCCTGCTTTCTAAAGTTCAATACACAGAAGTCTCAAGGTCAAGCCATGCGCACTGACTCAAGAAGCAAGTTATTTCTACCCATTGCCTACTTCACAACTACAGGAGAGGAGGCAGAACAGTTTGCTGAGGGTCACACAAGAGAAAGAGAAAAGAGGATTCCTACTCCCTATATTTAATTACAGTTTATCCCAGGAACAGAACAGGTGTTAGGCTAACAGGGTCGTGCCAATTCAAGTCAGGAAGAAAACAACTGCTGGTGGTCGCAGCAGAGCTCCTAATTCCCAGCTTCCCTCCCAACAGACATGTTACTGTCATGCATCCATTATGCACGGAAGGAAGCATTCATCACAAAGTATATCAAATAAACAATCAGTTGCACTTCCTGCATGCATCTAAACTGGTATAGATACTAAAATACTATTCCACATGCAGCTACTTTTAACTTGGGAAATAGGTGGATATATTGAAGAGTAAACACCACTGATCAAAGGATGTCTAGTGTAAGAGTAGCAATCTTTCAACACCAGACCCACTGGGAATGTAAGATTTGCCTTTGTAAAATAAAACCTGTACAGATCTGAATCCTGCCTCTTGCACAAGCCACAATCAGTCTTGTAGGGAAAACATTCTCATCCCACCAGCCTTCCAGTGTTAGGAGAGGCAGGATAACATGGGAGTTCCTCCTAGCTGCTGCAGGTGACAGCTTGAGGTTAGTAGATGAACACGTGCAAAATCTCTTTGATGGAGCTAGCAGCATTTTTAAGACATTTTTTGACTCATGATAATCCTGGATGGCAATAGTGAATTGCTTCAAAATAGATTAAAAAAATGTGAGTAAAAGCAAGAGATGGTTACTACAGTCAGCTCCCACTGAAGAAGTGTAGTGTATCTTTAGTTGTTCCATGATTTTCAAAGGGAACTACATCCCCATCTGTATGGTCAGGAGTAACAGGGCTAATGGATTCACCTAGAGTAACAACTACTTCACAGCAGAGCCTCCTCAAGAGGCCAACATCTGCTGTACTGGTTCAGGACAGCCTAGGAAAATGAAGATCAAATCCGATTTTAAAAGAAATGCATATCCTTGAGTTCAGTTAGCAACTAACAGGGGACTTCTTGCACATGTGAGAGCTCTGTATACACATTAGCACGTTGATTTAGAGGTCACAAGGAGCTTAGGGCCCACCTTAACTTGTTAGTATGCACACGTGTTAATAAACGCATACTAAGAACTCGCCTTTTCTCCCTTTGATGATAGGGTGGATTGTGCAGACTGTAGGAACAAGCTTTGACAGAGGATCTCAGCAGAGTTTGAACTGTTGGGAACACTTCCTTCTGTCAGCACATTTGGCTGGGAACTTAGAGGAACGTAACAAGCATGGGTGACCTCTCTGACTCCCGAAAAATTAGAAATTGAGAGTTGAAATTCCACACACCCTACAGAAACAAAACCTCTCCTGACAACATACATAGATTACTGTGACATAATTGATCTAGTTAAGGTTTTTCTCCATGGGAAAACTTAAGACATTCCATCTGAAGGCTTTTGAAGTCTTTTTAAAAGAACACTTGCCCAAAATAAACTTTAAGTGTTGCCCTGTCCATAGTCTGCTACATAACTTTAAAACCAAGTCAATAAATCCTGAAGGAAGCTGTCCTCACTGCTGAGGTAGAAATAACCAAGTGATAAGTCACCACGCAGTGATAGCTTTGTATTTGTCAGGTATTATCATAAACATAACTTATATACTCTACACAAGACTTCAGTACATTTCAAATCCATGTCTTTAATGTTATCTGTTACCTGCTGCTATAATGTATATAACCTGATGTTAATGTTATCTGTTACCTGCTTGGTGAACTTCCTCCCCAGGTTCCTCATTCCTTTGTGATGGAGACCCTTGCCCTGGAGAGGATGTCCCAGATTTCATATGGGCTCAGGTCTGCTGAACGAAGTCTCCACATTGCATCCCGACACTCAGAAAATTCTCAGGGAGCAGTGAGGGGAGACCTGCTTTGTATTTCCTGCTGCGCCAGGCAATTTGAATGGCCTAATCTATGGCACAACTAGATCTTCAAAAGGTATTTTGGCTCCAGAGTCCCTTACATAAGAGACAGGCAAGTCTGAATTTCTAAGAACCTGCATCATCGTCTTGTGTCAATACAAAATATATAACAGGAGGTGCACAACCTTTCCCTAAGTTGTAAGGACATCTAACACCCACACTTGTCAAAAGCTACAGTACTAATCCTAAAACAACAGTGACCTCTGACTCACAGCTCGCTGCCAGTGGCCTGATTTTGAAACTTTGACAGGAGAAAAAAAAAAAAGGTAGAGCTGAAATTTCATCTTAGTAAACATGTAATTTTGTACCTGAGGAGCCCTTCCCACAAACCTTTTCACACAAAATCTTCAGCAACTGCTTACACTTCTCAGACACATTTGCAGCTATCACTGGAATCAGTAGGTTCCAGAATAGATGAGAACTAGCTCAACTAGCTCAGTAGATGAGAACTAGCTCAACAAGTTTGGGAGAGGAAAAAAAAATGTACTTAAAAAACACACACACACAAAAAACAACAACAACAACAACAACAAACACCTTCAAACTTCATGGCAATTAAGAATGACATTGGGAAATGGTATCTCAAAAGTTCATTGAAAAAGCCTCCAAAAGAGTTCAGGCATCTTGTTTACAGGAGGGGACATTTTTTCCGCAGAAAATTTCCCATACATCAAATGGCTCATATATATTTTTATATGTAAAAGAAGCATCAGCACATGCACTTCCCAGCAGCGAATACTGAGCCTTGTAAGCTCTGTATACGCATTAGCACACCCGTTTAGAGCAGGGAGCTTAACAGTCCACCTTAACCTGGTAGTGCACTCGTGTGTTAGTAAATGCACATTAAAAACCCACCTTTTCCCCCTGCGATGACAGCATGGACAGTGCAGGCAGTAGGAATGAGCCTTGACAGAGGATCTCAGCAGTACTGGAGCAGCTGGAAATCCTTTCCTAACACCAGGTCAGCTCCAATGCTGTCACCACATTAGAAGCCCAAACTTAGATAAGCTCGGGATATTTTTAACATCTTATTGATAATCACAGCAGAGCTGTGTTACTTTACATTTTACTTGGCAGAATGGTGACAGGAATAATATAGAGAAGATTTAAGATCTCCAAAGGAAGAAAATTCTTAACAAAGTCTAAGACAAAAGCAGGCTAAGTTTAGGAGTAGGAACACATTCTGGTTTTGCAATAATTAAGAGTCACACAACACCTGTTAGCCGTATAAGTGAGTTATGCTTCACAAGGGATGACAAGAAAACTTTCTTCAGCTTTGATTCAAGTTCTTCGCATCTCCTCAGCTTCCTGCTTCCAGCTTAATCCAGTCCCAAATCTCCAGCAACACAAAGCATTCTTACATATGGGGAAAACAAAATTATCTCGATTTTCTGCAGTGATAGGATTTTTCAGCCTTGATTTGTCTCCACAATACTCAGAAAAGATTCAGAGGAACACGGTGTGAATACCACTTTGATGAGAATCCGTTCCTTGTAGCACATCCAACAAAGCTCCTCTGGGGCAGCAGCAGGCAGATGTACCAGGGGCTGCTGGGTCACCCAAATCCCTCAACTCAGGAAGAAACAAGATAGCAGAGGGTCCCAGTGACAACATAGCCAGCCCACCTTACCCTTCAGGAACAAATGGGGATCTCCAAGAGGTTGCAAACGTCTCCCAGCCATTCCCAATACGTCCCTTACACCTTGCCCTCTGAGGTGCACAGTGCATGCAGGAAGATCTTGTCTATAGCTTCAAAGGGCAGTAAGAGCTTGCAGCCTCCACCATCTACACTCATAGAAGCCTCATGGAAAGGACGAAAAATAGGTTTTTCTTGCCATCAGCTTGACACAAGCTCAAGGAAAGAAGGGAGCAGGAGGGATTTAGTGCAAAACAGGGCAGAATTACACGTACACATCACAGGTTTCTTGCCATGCAGACTATTCTGCAGAGCACTTTGCATGGCTGCTCTTTGTCTGGTGGTGGTTCAGGATTGCTCACAGGTTACCAAGGGCCACGTGGCCACATAGTCAATGCTGCCCTCACCCAAGGAGATGACAGTTCAAACAGTACAGGCAGGAAAACACTCGAGGTCTGAGTTCACACGGCAAGAGCTGAGAAAAGCTCAAGAGGCTGTGACAATTCCTTCTCCGTTGGCAAGGATTATTATCGTTTTTAAGCATGTATCCATTAAACGGGCAGGATATATTGCTCTCAGTGTGTTCCTGGGTACGTGTGCATTGTAGGCTGCATCCCCTACAGCCTGACCCGCCACACCCCAGCAGAACTCCAGGATCAGAGGGTACAGATGCATCCTGGCCAACAGGCACCCCCTGGTAAGGTACCAACAGGGTTTATCTGGAAAGAGGTAACAGGAGGACGGGGGAAGTGGACAGTGGCAGGCGGGGAACATCAGCCTGCAAGAGGAACAAGAGTTGCAGAAGGGTGGCAGAGGAGAGGGCTGGTTCCCACAGTTTCCATAAAGCTGCATGGAAACTGCCTGCAGAAGGTGCCACATGTTTCCTTCTGTGTATTTACCTGCCCCTCCAGAGGAGATGTGCAGCTGCTAGCACAACAGGGAGTGAGAAGGGTGACCAGGCAGTGCCCCTCGCAAGGAAACCTCCCCTCTCTCCCCTATTCCCATAAAACTGACATATCTAATCCAAGCATTTTTCTTTCTTTAGTCTGGCTCCTTTTCTCTGAGGAGCCATTTCCTCCTGTCTGTTGTTGATTGTTATTGCTTCTTCTCTGTAACTGCATTTGTCATGATCTTTGCTTCCAACTAGCAGGCAATCACACACATCTCTTGTTTTTCAAGGAACCCGTTCAGCGAGGATTCTGCAAAAGAGCAGTTTTTCTTTTGGTCCTGGGAGGTCGCAAACCCCACAGTATGGGAGAGATTGCAGATCCCTGCAGAAAACACTGGAAGTGTTAGCAGCTTAAAACACATCCAAGAAACAAAACCCCAAATCCCCAAGCATCCTTCCCTTAGACTGGAAGGAAGTGTTTGTCTCGCCAACCTGATGGGTTAAGAACTACATCACATGCCGTGCCCGGAATGCTAATGAACTTTGTAACTAATGAGTTGGTGGGAACCCACTTGCCACACTGCTGAAGGCCACCTTCCCCAGGGGGTAGACAGGACATCCCCAAAGCCACACACTCTTGCTTTGCTGTGCATGTTTATGAAGCATTTCTGACTGATTAGCCTTTCAGAAGAACCATTCCTCCCCTAGAGACTTTCCAGGGGTCAGAGAGCAACAGGACACTACTTCATGCCACGGAGTATCAAGGGCAAGCTGCTTCCCAGGGGATGAGGAGTTGAGGGGGTAATAGCCAGCAGGACAGGGCCCCATCCTGCAGGGCACCCAGAGGGGCAACCTGGAGTCCGGATCCATCAGGCGAATTCTTGGTGACGAGGCAGGTCCAAGGTCTAGCCAGGAAGTCAAGCTGAAGGTCTGAGCCCAGTGGCAGTAACCAGGGTCAGACATGGTCCAGAAATCACCGGGCAGGTCCGAGGTCAATCTGGGAAGTCACCCCATGGAGCCAGGCACAGGCAGGGCTGTGGGAGACAGGTACCCCTACAGCATAGCTCAGCGAGCACCTGAAGGTCAGGGACAGAGCTGAAATGGAGCCCCCGAACCCATGGGCAGGGGTGTGGGTAGAGGCCCCAGGTCATGTCTGTCAGGGCAACGAAGGCCGATCAGGTGCACTCGGGGCCCTGACACTTCACCTCTGCAGTCACAGTAGCCCCTTCCCCACAGCCTGGGCCAGCAGCACAGCCAGACACCAAAAGAAGAGGGACTTTGCCACCATCCCTCTTAGGCAGAAACTTCATGGTCTTCACAAGAGATGAAAACACTCCGAAATGAGAGGGGTGCCATCCATTCCAGCCTGTGTCTAAGCCAGGGCAAAGAATATGCAGCCGAAGCCAGGAGCCATTTCCTCGCCACGTGCTGCTGTGCCTCGGGCAGAGAGGAGCAGCTACAGAAGTGGCACAGCGCACGCACCTCCTGGGCCAGCAGCACTGCAGCATGGTGACAAAGGCACAGAGGTGCAGGAAGCGATTACACCTCCAGGTAACAGAGCTGCAAAGCTGAGTAAGCAACCGGTTATTTGCATTCATCACCAAGCATGGGGCTTTCATTAGAAACCAAACAAACTAAACCCAACAACGCAACAGTGTCAGTTGTTCATACAGGCAAGGGAAGTTAAATAGCCTCCTCCAATGGATGCTGTAGAAGCAGAATGCGTGGGATAAGAGTGACAGTAGCATTGGAGAGGCTGGAAACTGGCCAAAACACAACACCCTGCCGCACATACACTCCCTGCGCGTTTTGGGAGAAGTTCAGCATTTCTGGAGCATCGTGGAATGCTCCTTTCCGGGTGATTTTTAACTCAGTCTTCAGACCCCAGCCAAGAACGCACTCTGCAATAACTGGAAATGTCCAGTAATCAAAACCAGAAAAAGATTTCCATTCCGTTGCTTAGTTTTATCCCTGCAATGGTACTCTCTGACCCTGTGTCAGAACATACAAGCTTACATTCAGAAAGATTTAATGAAAAGTATGCAATGGTCAGAGATCCTGCTGCCAGGGGAGGAGGGGAAGAGAGAGAAAGAGGAAAAATATATCAAATAGCTTATAAAGAAAGAAGCATGTGCACTTCCCAGCAGAGGATACAGTTTTCTAAGCCATACCATTTGGGGAAGCTTCCTCTAACTGACACTTCCTTGAAGGCAAAAGATAAACAGATCGTGGGGCCAGTGTAAGGGCAGTGCTGCGCAGCTGCAGCAGTCTCTGAGAAGGTCCCACTTGCATTGCCTTGGCTTGCTTCAAGCTCAGAGGGAAGGTTAAGCTGAAGTCACCTGCTCTGTGATTCCCCATGTATGCAGAACTGGCTGCAAAAGCATGCTCCAGCCTCCAGCCATTGCAAAGGGAGAGGCAGGCTCTGCCAGGCACACGTTTTTCTGTAGCTATCCTTTTAGAAGTTGAAAATAAAGGAAGAATTCCCAGAGTTGTGGGTATCAGCATGCCTGTTAACTCCTAAAAGAGGGGTTTGGAGGTGTCAGGGCAACGCACATTCCTAGAACTGTTTTTCTGAAATCACAACTCTGGGAATACAACTCTGAACTGGTTGAGTCACCATCCCTGGAGGTCTTTAGAAGACGTTCAGATTTAGAGCTTAGTGATATGGTTTACTGGAGGACTTGTTAGTGTTAGGTCAGAGGTTGGACTCAGTGATCTTGGAGGTCTCTTCCAACCTAGATGATTCTGTGAATAGCAGGGAAGGAGAGAGCTTGGCTTTCCATTCAGAGAAAACAGCACCACTATTTTGGGTTGGTTTTGTTGAAGAGCAAACTGAGCAATGAGACACACCAACATTTTCCAGTTCAGAGATCCTTTTTCACTGCTGATTCCTTCCCAGGCCCAGCACAGTGTGCATGTACTCCTCCTACCCAGCCCTTCCAACCACGTGTCAGTTCGTAGCTAGGTGAAGCTGTCCAAGAAAATACAGCTTGCCAGATGCCATGTTTCCAAAGCCCTGCTGTAGGTGCCTTCACCCAGAACTCCTCTTTCTCTTCTGTTCCCTCTTGGGCACGGCAGCCTTGCTCCTCCCCAGCAGCCCTCATGCCCCAGGGTACACTTTCCTGTGCAAGCACACGCCTTATGTGCTCAGGGAGGGAGCTAAGGAAATAATCGTTGAGACTGCAGACAATTTAGAAATAGCCTAGGAAACATTCCTAAGCAGACCAGCTGCCTTCTGGATGCTCTAGAAAGCCTTAGTTGTGCTGATGCTTCTTTTTGTGCACTAAGAAACTTAACGAAATTCCCTCCAGGCTTACCTGTCCCCAGACTCCTAGACCAGGCAGGCAGCTCCACAGCAGTCATCTCCATGGCCCACCACTGTCTCTGACAAAGACTGAGCTGGTACCTAGGTAAGAGACAGAGCAGGCTGAGAATATATTGTATTTCCCTCCCCAGACCCTAATTATTAAGTCAGCCAGCAATCATTTTCAGCTGAAGAGATTTATTTATTTAGCTTTAGATGGTTTGTCTGTTTAGTAATTCCCAAGAGGCCTTTCTTTCAGACACTCAGTACTGTCCTTCTTTGAAGACAAGTAAACATCTTGCACCCAGAGCATCTTTTAAGGGGAAACTCTCCCCATTCTACTGCTTTGGACATCAAGAACCCCCCTTTTTCATTTATTTGAATCCTGACTCCCACTGCCCTCATTCATTACCCTCCAGTTCTTGCATGGAAAGAGAGGAACAGTCAGTCCCAATGTGCTCTCTAGGTGTCTCCAGACTTGGCATATCTGTCACATTCCTCCAGAAGTCATTTCTTTTCCACATTGTTCCCCTGCCCCTTGTATGGAAGCTCCCAGGCCTGGGCTTGGAAGGCCACACCAGCAGCATGGAGCTAAAGGCTGTCATGGTTTAGCCTGGCAGGCAGCTCAGATCCACGCAGCTGCTCGCTCACACGCCCTGCTGGGACAGAATCAAAAAAGGGCCAGAATTCATGGGCTGAGATAAAGACTGCTTAATAAGACAGGGAAAAAAAGAAATGAACAAAGCAACTGCTCACCATCCACCAAGTGTTGCCTAGCTGATCACCAGAAGCCCCCCAGCCAAATCCCCCCAGTTTTATTCTTCAGCATGATGCCATATGCCATGGGACATCCTTTTGGCTATCTGGGGCCAGCTGTCCCCTCCCAGCTGTTCATGCATCCCCAGCCTGCTCGCTGGCAGGGCAGTGCAAGCAGAAAACCCTTGAGTGCTGCTCTGCAGCAACTAAAACATCAGTGTGGTATCAGCACTATTCTCATCCTGAATCCAAAACACAGAACCTTATTAGCTACTAGAAAGAAAATTCACTCTATCCCACCCAAAACCAGGACAAGGTCATTGTCCAATCTCAAGCCAAAATTCCCTGTTGGGGAGGGGGAAACACTTTATCCCCCTCTGAATTAGGGCTGCTTCTCCACAAGGGAATTTGACTCATGCTTTCACAAGTAGAGAAAGAAAACACAGACAAATATTCTTCTTTTACACTTTTCCTCCCGTTGAAACAAAAGGAAACACTCAGAAAGCAAAACTAATGCTCTTCTGAAAGCACAATGATCCCCTTCTCAGAAGAGCAAACCCAAAGATCATGACTCAGATGTGGGGCTAACTTCCTCATCCTATTACTCAAACGTTTGACCTCCAATATTTCTCCATTTCTCTGTAAGGGTGTTACAGGCCTAGCTGATCTCACCACCTGTTACACTGATCTCAGAGATCCTCAGCACTTTTCAAATACAGTTTGGTCGAGTCAACAGCATGCACAGCAGCACCTAGGAAGCCATGAGTCTGACCTTGAAATCCATGGTTTCTTTTAAAGCAGAAGAGACTTTGGGGAGTGGAGAGGAGATGGCAGTGGCTGTGTGGAGGAGAAGGTTTTGTATTTACAGAACACAGCTTAACAGAAGCATATCAATCTCCCCAGCAAGCCACACGCTTCAGGGACCCCACCACCTCAGGGCAGGCCAGAGTCTTCTTGGTTAATGTCACTGATAGGAGGATAATTCTCCTACAGAGATGCATGCAGTTAAGTGGCAACGTACTTTATCACCCTGTTGGTATCCAGGAGCAGTTTCCTGGGTATTAAGAAGATGAACATGCCCAAAGCACTGTGATGCTGTGATATTAGATTACAACACTGACATCACCCTTAACTCCAGCAAGTCAAAGTATTTTTTATTTACTAAATCAAAGATAGGTCATAGGGTTAGAGACACCCCCACACACCAAAAACAAAACAAAAAAATCAATTACTATTTAGATTAATTGTGGTTTCTTACACTAAGTATCCAAACCAATACTTGAGTAGAAAGCCAGTTTTGATATAGTCTTCTGCAGTAAGGCTGTGTTTGTGGCACAGGATGCCTCAGGAGGCCCTGACTTCCTTTCATAGCCTGAAGCCATTCGAAGATCACAAGGATTCAAAACCGTGTTCTCCCCACCACCAATTTCCTAAATCTCAGGTCAAATCTAGAAAGAGTTGTTTGGACCTTCCAATCACTAGATCACTATCTGCCCTATCTCCTTCAGACACATCAGCACCCCTTGCACAGTGCTTATCCCTGGCCTCGGCAGTGAATGCAGCAAGTTTACCAGTGCCCAGGGCCTCAGCTGAGCTCCTAGTTGATCTCTGGCCATGATCATTCTCTCCCACCTGGTAAAGCAGCAATGGGTGTCTCTTTCAGCAGCAGCCACCTTATCTCCCAGCTCCCACACTCTCAGACTGGTCTTAAGACACAAATTCAGACCGCCCTACAGTGAGAACCATGCATGAAAGTCAGTGATAAAGTTCTCAAGGTGAAAGCCACGGTAGATGGAAGGAAATCACATTCTGACATATGATGGTGGTGGAAGCCCTATTTAAAAAAAAAAAAAAAAGAAAGAAAAAAAAACAGAGAGGGAAGAGAGAGAGAAAGCAAACAAGAGGAAGAGAAAAAAGAGAGAGAGAAAGCAGCAATGGAGCAGAAGTGAATGGCAGGAGATGCTTCTGACAGTACTGCCACCAAAAGAAACTCTTAGCAAGCCATGACCTCAGCACAAAGCATCTTCATACACCTACCTGTGTGTTTCAGGTCTGGGTGTAAACTACCTCCCCACATTACACAGACATACAGAAGCCTTTAATAAACACAGCTCTTGACTGGTTTTTGGTTGCAGTAGAACACACCTACCAGCCCACAGTAACATGTTAGGAAAACAGGGTTGATGAGAGGGGAAGACGGATTGTCACAAGATAGCAGTATCTCTACTAAAGAATGTCAGCTGCCTTTAAAATGACTGGTTTTAGATTTCCAAATTTTAAAGAGGGCAGCAAAACTGTTCATGATCACTTAGATTGGTCTCCTGCATTCTTGAATTTCATCTGATGTCCCAAACCCAAGTCTTTTTGCTGAGATAGACACAGATTCTTCAGAGATTTCAAGTGTCAGAAAAAAAAAAAACACCACTGTACCCCTTGGTAATTGGTATCAACAGTTAAATAGTGACCATTAAAACCAGGTACCTTATTTCTAGCTTAAATTTATCTGAATGTATATCTAGCTGC
This sequence comes from Aythya marila, assembly GCF_965140915.1. Taxonomy (NCBI): domain Eukaryota; kingdom Metazoa; phylum Chordata; class Aves; order Anseriformes; family Anatidae; genus Aythya; species Aythya marila. The sequence goes on from NC_139051.1 coordinate 14,941,364, forward strand.
TGACTCACACTATGCTTTCATCTGTTTTTCACCCATGCTCAGGCATCACTATCTAATGAAATTCGTCCCTGCATTTGCAGGCAGACAAAGCAAATGATAGCCAACAGTTTGGGCCAGGAAGAAAAGGATGCTGCATCCATAACAGGGCCCCAGAGTTCATACAGCCAAGTCGAGAATGAGCTTTGCTTTATAATTAAGGCTTCCCCGTGGCAATAAAGCCTCAGCTCAGGACAAGCGGCATCCCCCACCCCACTCCACCCCCCCACATCCTGCTTCTGAAGCATTCTGAAATAGTGGCCTGAAGCGGCCAGCCAGCAAGGCTTGTAGCAGCTAATTGCTTGTAACATTGCTCTGGAATTACTGCCATCATCAAAGTTATGAATATAAAAAGGAGTGCAATAAAAGATAGTGCATGCCACCAAAGATGCAGAGAACCATTTTGTAACCGTGCCCTAAGGGGAGCCATAGGCAGACACGGATGAGGGCACATGACCCCCAGCAGCTCTGCACTATGTGGCTGTGCTGACATTTGTGACCCTAAACTTGCTGCTTACCGCTCTGTGTTTGAAAAACAAAGGTAGATTTACCTTTATCTAAGGATCTGGGCCATGCTTGAACAGTGACAGACTCCTCCAGCCAAAAGGTCTTGTCCCACGGCAGACATTCTGGAGGCTGTTGCGCGGCACAATAGTGTCAGCTGGGACCAAACTGCAACCTGAGAATTTTGAGAACATAAATTAGAACCCCATGGGACTTGCAAGGACATAAAAAGACAGAGAAGAACATCCCTGGTCTACCTGTGAACTGCACAGTCTGTCTCCATGTTAGGACAGCTATGCCATTCACAACCACAGTGGGAAACATTTGTAGCAGCAGCAGGCTGACACCCCACATATAACAGCACCACGGAAGAAGCCTCAACACAAGTCACATCGACAAGATAAGCCTTGACAAAGGGCATGTCTAGGTGCTGAGATCAGGAATTTCCCTTCTTCGGGCTGGTGTGCTGGGATGGGGCAGAACAAACAGCAAAGTGGAAGCAGCCCCACGACATTTAATTGCATTGTTAGAACGAAGCTAGGACTGTCAGGTTTACAGCACCAATCCATATTGCTTTCTTTCCTCACTGAGGGAAATTCACATCTGGGTCTTTGACATCTTGTATTGAAACATGTCATGGCCCAGCAGCAAGCCTGCCTATGCAGGATGTGGCCCACGCCACCAGTACAATGGCACTGGGCAGCAGTTCCTGCAGCCTAAGCACCACCAAACCCAGAAGCAGTGTCTCATTACAGTCAGACCCAAAGAAAGAAAAGCCATCTCTATGCACTCCTTAACAAAGTGCCTCAGTACAACAACTTCTTGCAAAGCATGTTGTGAGGCTGACTCTTATATTGTCTATAAAACAGGGCTATTTTCAAGTGATGAATATTTCTCTGTGTGGTTTCACAGTCCATATAGGATAATTTCAACAGATCTGTTTTCCTTTGGTCCATTGGCAGCATGTGGAGGTGGTTTTTTCCATAAGAGAAATGATGGTGAGACCTGTATGCCAGACATAGGGAGCAGGTCTCTCTCCTTTCCTGTGCTAATTACTTCCCAAACAAATCTCTCTCTTTAATTCCAGGTACTTCTTAGTCTAGAAGAGGTACCAGGCAGGACCACAGTTTGGAGAGCTGGGACCCACTGGAGCCAAGACAAAGCCAGTCCTCCAGGTAGACTGCCTAGAAAAAATCCTTCTGCAGTGCCTGAGGCATGCACTCACAAATCTTCCAGATCCAGCTGTAAAAGTTAGCAAACCTGCTCTAGCTGGGGCTTGGAATTAGCAGGCACAGGAAAAAGGCAGAAACCTGACTCCAAACCCCTAGTATTGATTTGGCTCAAGTGTTCCCCTTTTCACGCCTCCAGACTTCTCCCCTCTCACCCACACGCAGCCAGCCCTTTCTGCAATGCAATCACCAAATAATATTCACCATCTTGTCTAAATAATCCCCCCCGTGTTTCCTAGCCTACCAGGATGGAAAACCTGTCTGACTGCCCAAGCTTCTGCAGGAAGCCTGATGAGGTGCTAAGAAAATAATTCTGCTTACAAACTTTTTTGGTCTGAAACAGCTGCTTTTGTAGTTGGATAGGGTTTTTGGCTGGCAGTCAGCTCTCCCTACAAGCCGTCTCACCAAGACACTCCATTTGCTTCCTGTTCCCTAGCAAGTCCCTGAAGGAGAGCAAAGAAACTGGGATTAAACATGTATGACAGAGCCAGGCCAAGACACACAATCTGAATTCCCAGACAAAGTACAAGACAAATATAAGAATCACAAAGGAACAAACGTAATACGGGCTTAAGTCTAGCATGAGCCCTCTGTAAATGTGATCTGAACAGCAGGCTGCACCTTCCAGCCCAGCAGATTCTGTTAGAGCAAAGTCTACAAAGCAGCAGATCTCAGTGAGAGAGACAGGAGGCACCAGGAATTTAGAAAGAGGCTTTAGGGATTCAACATCACCTTGAATGACACCAGGACCACTACCTTCAAATGATCTTGGAGGCATCAATGTAGAATGAACGGGTGCTCGAGTCCTAGCCCAGCTCTGCTCAGGTGGAGCTACAGAGCTTGAGCACCTTGGTTGGGAAGGGAGGAAATAAGAAGTCTGTCAGGACTGTCCTCTTCTGTCCATCCAGCTGTCCCTGACACCATCGGAGCACCCAACCACTAAGAGAGGCTACCAGTGTAGCTCTGATTGCACTGCCTGCCACAGGTGAGCCAACAGTGGATTAAAGAAGCAATTAGAGAGTGAAGCAATCCTGCCCAGCCATGGCTGGTGTTATATGCTTAGTTTTCCCAAAATAGTTCTTTGGGGTCCCAATGCAACACTCCAAACATTAAGTTTCTTCCATAGGATTGGCAAAACTAAAGACTGCTTTCACCCGTGAATGATTTAAAGAATTACCCACCAGTAAAAACTTCAGGTGTGAACACCTTGAGTATTTAAGTAGACCTGGGTCTTCACAGATTCCTCTTCTGCTCAGGAGGAGCCTTGGACTTGACTTACCATGCAGCCACACCGCGTCCCCCTTGGTGCAGGGGAAATCCCACTGAGCCTGGCTGCATTGTCATCCCAGCAGGAAGCAGAAATCTCACAGGAAAGCCTATTCTAGTGATGTTTCCAGTTTTCAGAGTAGTTTTGCAGATCAGAGACACTTCTGGACCAAGGCCAAGGCAGAGCTGTCCAGTGCCTCCAAAAAGGTGGCTAAGTGGAAAATTTCCTCCAAAAGGGTTAAGAGAGAGAGGAGGAAGGAGAGACTTCTTCTTAGGTTTCATTTACTGATGAAAGCAACGAGAACTTTTCCTCTTTCCCCAGAATGTTGCATTTCTTTTGGCAGTAGGGAAAAAAAAAGAGTCTTCTTTATCATGCATGCATATTTCCTCGCTACTGAACTGACAGAGCTTGCAAAAGCTGAAAAAGGAAAAAAAAAATCTGCCATCAGAGTCATGTTTTTAACGAAGTATTTTTAGTATTCTTCATGAATAGGGAACACCGAAGTACCCAGCCCTGCTTCATGTAGTTGACACTTCTTCAGTAAACAACCATCAGTGCCACAAGAAAAATTTCTATTATACTGGGGGGGGGGGGGAGAGCAGTGAGGTGTAGACAGAAGTAGTTCAATGAACTCTATTCAGATGCTTTGCTGAACTAGTGTCTAAGCAAGGAAATGCTAAAGGAAGCCTGGAGCCAGAGCATTTCCCATGAGACGGTGAATCAAGACCTTCCTCTCCCCTGTGACTCAGTGTCACAGGAGGCAAACTGCAGATGACTTCTGGCTGGCTGAAGCCACAGCCATGGCATTGTGAGCAGGCTGGCTCCTCCGGATGCATGCAGAGAGATGGCACGGAAGCAGCACGGGAGACCTGCTGGGGTTGCCCTCTGTTGCAGCTGCTTCTGTTTCAAAGCCTGGCTAGCATCAGTCATGCTGTGAAGATGTCAAAGGGGGTAGCAGGCACCTCTGGCCTGTGCTTCATGTGCAAAGAGTAGAGGAGGATGAGAAAAAAAGAAAAAAAAAAAAAAATCAAAAGACACAGGAAAGAAGGAGCTAAGAGCTAGGAAGAGAAACACATTCTGGGTTGCAAAGAATAAGCAAAGCACACACAAAACATTCAATTACCTGCTGCAGAAAAGGCAGCAAGATCAGCTGTTCTCATGCAATGCACAGATCCCTTGAAGAAATGCAGCCTTTCTGCCACTCCACCCTTTTTCAGAGGCTGGCTTTCATGCCAGTAGCTCTCCTTAGCCTCTTAGCCCAGGTCTCTCACTTGTCTGTATGCAGAGGAAGGACACTGCTGGAAAGTAAAACAGCTCCTGAGCTTCCGAGAAGCCTACACGCCTCTCAAGTGACTAAAACACTCCAAACAAATGAGAAATGTTAGCTTCTTGAAAGAAAACAGAAGCGGGGAAAAAGGAGATGGTATCTAAAGCCAGCCAAATATTAGAAAGTAAAGTGATTGCATTCACATATAAAACAAAGCCTCTGGTTTGGTGTGACCACATCAGAGCCTGCAAGGATTACTAACGGTTTCTGCATGGCTTTGCTGCCCACACCCCTTCTGCAAAGGGTACCCACAGCTAAGAGCACGTCATCTTCTTGCTCACTTATTTGGCGCTCTTGTTTGGAAGCTCAAACCCAGAATACCAAGAGTAACTACTTCCAAATACTTCTTAGATGGCTATTCACACACCTGCAGTATTCCATGAGCATTTGTCACTACCAATTAACTCAGCAAATGTTCTTTGCAAAGCGGAGGTGAAGGAATGGTGCAAAGACAAGCAGTTCATATTCTGCCTTAAAACAGGTCCCACTGCTGTGTAACATGGCTGAGGCATTTAGCCAGTCTCTTCCAAAACACTTCTAGGGACAGAGACACCACCACCTCCCTAGGCAACCTACCCATCACTTCCTCCTCCTTAACCACTCTACAAAGCCTCCCCACTCCAAAGCAGCAGATGTTGCATCAGCCATAATAACCTGCCTGGGTAGAGAAATGTGATGAAACATCACAAAGAAAAGAAAAAAGAAAAAAAAAAAAAAAAGGTATGCAAGTAAACCTTGCAATTTCAATCCACTTCATGCAGCTAGCCCAAAGAAAAGGAGGTGAAAACCCTGCCCTGATGAGAACAGCAAGTGTCTGGCATCCAATTTAAGACCAACCTCAGGTATGGAGCTGAGGTGCTACACAACCTCAGCCCCAGGATGGAGAGCACAAAAGCTGGATTAAAAATCCAGACTGAAGACCACCCCTAATCCCTGAAGAGAAAGAAACCCATGAAACTAAATCTTCAACTCTCACTGCAGGGCCAGGTTCTGTGAGCAGCCCCCATAAACACAAGCATGAACTGGACACTGTCCCCTTCCCTGACTTTCCCTTCAGGAACTTCCCAGCTGTTATCCACCCACCTGCTTGGGTACTGTCTTGCAGAAGGTCACAGCAGCAAGCAGTGCAGCACAGACTGCGCTGGGAAGTATGCGCTCTACTCTGCTTACCAGAGAGGCCTGTTGCAAACTGCAGAAACTCAGGGATCCCAGGGACCCACCTGTGAAGAGAAGAAACAGCACCAGGAGTGAGTAAACTACAGTGGCTGACGTAATGTAATAGTTGTCAGGAAAGCCTGTCTTGATTCCTGAACTGTTGCTGATGTTTCTGGCACTCGAGATGCTTCAATGAGACAACTGAAGCCACTGAACCAGCAGAAAGTAGAAACAAAAACCCCACTGTGGCAAGGATGAGCACAGATGCCTCCTCCAACTGCACCTCTGAAATGGATGCTAGACTACTGCAATCATGTGCCAAAACCAGACCTGTGGAGCTGAACAAGCACAGGACATTTATTCTCTTGAGAAACTCATGTTATGCCCATGGAACTGACTTTGCAGGGCCCTTTTGCTGCTTCCCAATGGGCCACCAAAAGGATGCCAGCGTTTCCCTGCAGACACCCCTTGTCTATTTTGACATGTTCTGCAATGCAGGACCACCTCTTTCTATCCATGAATGCCCAGCACAAGAGGACCTCACCTCTGTTGGGAGGGCTTTGCACATCAGGACGTGCCCTGCTGTCCCCTGAAGAGCCCCATTACCATGCTGAAGTGGTTGCTCCTAGCTCACTGCTGAAGATGCTCTCTGCCTCCCACCTGAGATGAGCAGCAGGATTCACGTGAGTCAGGCTTCCTGCAAGGCAAGGCAGCAGCAGGTGAGGCCCCTTACAAGGAATCATCAACCTCTCAAAAGGCCTTTTGGTCTGGTCTGCAGCAGCATCAAAAATCCTCCAGACAACAGCGGTGTGGTTCATGGTGCTTGGAGACAAGTGGCCGAGGGATTCCTGTCTGCTCACAGCCTCCTGCTTCTGCCGGGCACCTCTCGTCCTCAGCCGCCGTGCCACCGGTCCCTTCTGCCCACAGGAGAGCCAGGCAACTTGTTTGGTTTTACAGAAAACAGCAAATTCACAGAAAAATGTACGGAGCTATTCAAAGGACCAAATAATTCTAGTAATTAAACAATTATAATCCCCCAACATTTTTTGAATCTAACTTGATTTTTTAGTTGATTTTATTTGAAGATAATATATTTCCACTTGAACAAAGGCAAAATTTGAGGCTAAACCTCTCCTTCCTCATTTGCAAGCCTGTAAAGTGGGGCTTCCTGCCCTTGCTGCCTTGTTTTCCAGTTTTCCCCCCAAATTTTCTGCACCTCTTGTCTCAGTGAGGAGGCTTTCAAGGTGCTGTGCCAGCCTGAGTTTCTATCAGCTCTCTGCCAACTAGGAAAGGAGTCATTAGCTGCCTTCCAGCCTTCCAGAGGAAGCAGCCAAGCCAACTTTCCCTGCCGAACCAGGCAGATCTCCCAGCACAAAGCGCCGAAGGTTTGTTCATCCTGTGGTTACAGCAGCTCATGGCAGCAAGCGCTGATCACACTGCAAGAGATCACATCTACAGGGTGCAGAGCAGAGGGAGAGCATTACAGACCCGTCCCAAGCAGATGGGAGATAAGGGAGCCAGGAAACCTCTCCAGCCCTCCTGCACAGTCACTGGGTATCACAGGGATGTCTGTACAAGGCTACCACGGGACCAAAGCAGCTCTGCACCCTGACAGCAGTGTCCCCATGCTGGCCACTCTGGACTTAGTCTCTTTTGGGGGTGATTTTCTAACAAGACCTACACTTTTGCTGCAACTTGGTGTGAAGAAGAATCAAATCTCATTTCCCATCTAACGCTTATTTCCATAAATGAAAAGCGGGAAGCTAGTATCTTTGAGTTCTCTTCCACTTTGCCAAGTCTGACTGAAACCTGCAGGTAGGCAGTGATGGCACAGGATGTGTTTCTTCCACAAACCAGACTAAAAAGGACAGCGGGTAGGCGTTTCTATTGACGCAAAGGCAATTGAAGGAAGTGACGGAAAGCCATAGTGAACAACAGCTCCCTGTCATCCCAACAGTCATCCCAAAAACGTATGTTGGGAGATTGAGGTCACCCTTGGCTCCCAAACCAGTATTGATCCACTTGGCCCTACTGTCCTGGATAAAAAGCATTTCTGGGTAAAAGCAAGGGTGCTGCTAAGTCTTCCTCACAGTGTCATGTCAAAAAGGGGAAGGCTGACAGAGGTTTCTGTCACAGCTGCAAGTCATCACAGTATTACTTCAGCCCATGAAGATGTACCTCCACTTACAGACTGGCATAAAAGCTACACAGGGAGGCTGAATCAAACCTGTGATGTTCTCAAAAGAGATCCTGAAGTTTGCTTAAAAAAAAAAAAAAAAAAAAAAAAAAAAAGAGCTCTCCTCCACTCTGCAGCTATTTTTAATCTAGGGTGGACTGTGTCATCCTGGAACGGAGTCAAATGAAAACGAGAGATTTAAAGCACTTCACTCTCCCCCTGCTGCCCCTCTGCTCTGCATCAGTCATCACTTCTTGCTTTGTAAACTCTTAGTGGGATTTGCACAGGGCCAGGCAAAGCAGGCTCCTCCATTTACTGCTATCCAACAAATATATTCCAGTAACAGGCTGTTCTCCTGCCAATGCCTTCTGTTTTCCAACTCGTTTCATTTTCTTTAGTGACTTTCTTGCAGACAAGTGGATAACCAGAGCCTTGTGTTGACTCCACGTGGATTCTGTCTCGCAGTGGTGCCAGCTATTTCTTTGCAGAAACACTGCTCATGTAGGAAGTGGGTACAAAATCTCTCCCAGCGCTGGACACAGTTTATTTGCTCCTGTTTCCGCTCCCTTTTCTCCATCAGTCAGCTCACAAAGCCCTGACTGCTGCTCTGCTCTGCCCGGGGCTCTCCCCTGTTGCCTCCCTGCCTTTCCTGCCAGGCTCTCCCAAGCCGATAGCCAAGGAAACCTGTCCACACCTATGCACGCTGGGGCTGCGCCTTTGTTTTGGGCAGTGACGTGTGCTCGGGGTGGAGGCCACCATTGTTCCTGCTCCCTGATTCCACAAAGGAGCGTTAATAATTTCTTGCAACTGCAGTAAATGAAGGGTGGCAGCTACACCCAACCTATAATACTGCTTTTCCTCTGTTACCTGTTAAAAAGGGGGTTTCTTCCACTTGCCGTGGGAAGGTGGCTGAGGTCCAAATACTGCAGTGCCACCTCAGCAGGAGCCAGTAACCTTAACAGGATTTCTGCCAAACACATGGACCCTTGGGAGGCACAGCTGGGGCACCCAGCCCTGAGCCGGGCCAAAGAGCTCCTGGGACTGTTTGGATCAGAAACGAGAGCTGGGCTCCCTCTTCCCCATGCCGTTGTGTTTCCCATCCTAAGGAAGGGATGCAGTGGATAATGAAGCTGTCATCTGTGGTGTTCAAACAAAGCAGCCTGACAGCGCCAACAGAAAAATACAACTGTGCCGTGGAAAGCAGATGCTTTTTCACAAGAATAAAATGACTCTCATTTAGTCCGTGGAAGGTATTTTTTCAGATAAATTGCACGGGAGCCAGCCTGAAATCCTCTTATTTGTCTCAAGAGGTACCCAGCTCTTCAGGTGCTCTCTAACTTGAAGAGTGCAATCACACACCAACACTTGGCTTCTATAAGCATCACATAAAGAACAAAAACAGTAGGAGACATTCCTCCCCCTGCCTTGTATAGCATGAACATTACGTGCAAGAACGAAAACATAGCAGAAGGAAGTCTTATTTTGCAGCAGATAATCTCATTTTTCATATTCAGTGCAACGCTCAGCCCATCCTCCCAACACTCAGCTGTGCCAAGGTTCGTGAGCTTGGAGTGAAATGATCTCCCACAGAAAAGTTCCCTTGCCCCACAAAGAATGAGAGCAGTGTAAAGCACCAACAAAAGGAAACAAGTGGTGAAAAGTAAAAGTAGGTGGCTTAGCCACATCCCACCTTGATATGCAATGTTTCAGCAACCAGGGCGAGGAAATGGGTTTTCCTTTTAAACAAGGGTGGGCCAGATCCTTGGCTGGAAGAAATCAGCACTGCCCTGCTCAGATCAGCAGATTGGTGCTGATTCACAGCAGCTGAGGGTCTGGTATGTGGTTTTCTCCTGACGGTATCATAGTAATTTAATTCTAAATTAAAATCATGTGGAGATGTTGTTTTAATATAATATTGTTAAATACCAAATACAAGAAAACTGAACTAAACTAAAATTAATCTAAAATGAGAGAGCGTAAAGGAAATGCCTTTCCATTGTAATGGGGACTCGGAGGCTAGAAAGAACCACAAGATAATTTGAGGAAATCCCTTGAAGCATTCTCACTCACTAATTAGTCTCTTCATTCTGGAACAAGGCCATCGGTGGTGTGAAGGTTTCAGGGTTTAACACATTTCCTCATGCTCACTAGGAGCTCAGTGTAATTCCTGGAGCCAAAGCACCGAGGAGGACTGAACTGGTGTGCAAGGTGACCGTGCTCACCCCTCACTCGTCCCCAACAGCACGCGTGGCCCAACGGGCCTGTGGCCATGCCAGGCTCGAAGCCAGCAGGCCCTGCACAACTCCCCTCTACAACCAGCTGAGATAAAGAGATATTCTGCAGTGGCAGACGTGGAAGCAGAAGGCACCCTGGGAAGCTGCGGTGCATCGCAGCATGTCGGCAGGGCAGAGGCACACCCCATTACAAGGGCTTGTGCAACTCCATCTCCGTTTAGTCACAGGGTGGACGCAAGCAGGGCTATCGCAAGCTTGCACGCAGCAGGGCGCAACGGCCTTCACAAGAGCAGCCCCAGGCTCTCTGCTCCCTTTCACCACTCTCCCTCCTGCAGGATCTGTCCTCCCGGCTACGGCAGCCACTTGGCCACCAGCCTTGCCTGGTCGGGCCGTGCCCCGGTCCTTCCTGATCGCAGACAGCCAGGCCTCCAGCAAGCGCTCAGCCTCCTTCAGGATCAGCAAGGATGATGCTAATTCTCTGTTCAAGTGGGTGGAAGCCTTTATTAATGTTTCAGGCCTGAGAAATCTCACCAGTGCAGCGAGAACCGCAGAGCTCCCTCCTAATTACACAGCAGAGCACCGCATGATTCATGTCAGCAGCTCCCCGGCCCCCTCACCTCCATCCTTGCTGGTGTGACACAACAAATCCGAGTGGAAGTGATTAGCAGGTTGCAACCGCAGCCGCCTGCTCCCCAGTGCTATTAACAAAGAAGGCGCCATGAATGAGCCGTGGCAGGGCAGTCGGAGGCCTGTTGAATCATGCTCTTTGGCGTTGCAACATCGGAAGTTGCACTTGAAAACCCATCGCCTGGGTTGCTCTCAGATTTCCCAACTCAGGCGGGAGGGAGGACGGAGAACCCAGGCTGAGAACATTATACATGCATTTTTAAATTCCCAGGGGAGGCTCAAAAATTAGAACTAGCTCTGGGGCTCTTTGTTTTTGTTTTTCCCTTCCCTCTACTCTTTCCTTTTGGTCTGATTAACTTTGGTGCCTGGCTTGCACAATTTTATCAGGTTGGACCCGATGAATCACTCATCTTCAGCAAGCAACAGAAAGACTGCAGGCCGCAGAGGGTTTGTGTTTCAGTAACAAAAAGGCAGCAAAGGAAAAAAAAAAAAAAAAAAGAAAAAAAAAAAAAAGAGAGAGAAAGGGAACGGGGGCAGGGAAAAAAGACAGTGGGCCAACAGCACTCATGGACAGCTTTCCAATGTCTGGTCTCAGACAACTAGCAGCACATTCATTTGTAAGAGTGCCAGACCTCCTAGGAAACCTAAAGGGCTGCTGTTATTTATAAAGCTAGATTGTAGCTGTTCTGTGCGCAAGACTAGCTCATTATATTTATAGGCACCTGTCCCATTTACCCACTTCAGGTCCCTCACTCTCATAAATCTATGAGGCTCACGGGATCAGTCTTCCAACACTAAGATATACCTCTCCTTCCTGAGCAGGGCCATTTGGAAGTGTCTATCACCACTGCAGGGCTCAGCAGCATGTGTCTGTAAATATACACCTGAAAGCCCCACGTTTCTGTCAATGCACAGGCAGCCAGATTCAAGAGTTTGCCTTCCACACAGAGAGGATGAGATTTTTGCATTTAATTTGTAAAAAGCTCTCAGTAAATCTTAGCCACAAAGGTTTGATTTAAAGATGGTTTAAAACTGTCAGCCAGCTTCAGGAGAAAAGATATACAAGCCAGTCCCATCAATTCTGGCAGCCTGGAGTCCTAGTGTCCCTTAAGAGGGAAAACCAAAACAAAATCAACCCTCCTAGGTTTTATGCCTGAACTTCAACCTATCTGCACATAAATCGAAATTGCAGAGCTCTGCTAGTCAGACACAAAGAGCTCTGCAAACACAGCCCTAGGTGAATACAGCTCTAAGTGAAGCTGGAGACATGGGCAAGCAAAGTCGGCCCCTACAAATTGCACTGGGGACAGGAAAAGCAGGAGACTCGGCCTTTCTGGTTTGTGGGTGTTAATATAAGAACAGAAGAAAAAAAAATCTTGTCTGTTTTGGAGGTGAAAGACTTATTTCTCAACAAAAATAAATAAATAAATAAAATGGTACAGCTCTTACCTCCTACAAATAGAACAGACACAATTCCCCTGTTGAGATCAGCCAGGCTCACTCCTGTCAAGCAGAAGCCTTGACCAAATGTAGATACAGAAGCTGAGGCAACCTACTGCTTCTAGTTGTGCACAGGTTAGCAAACTTCCCAGCAGAACCATGCCCTACCTGTCCCAAACCCGGTTTTCTTTGGTGCTTCAAACCATGCTGGGATTTGGGGCACCAACAATGATGGCAAGAAGCATTTTGGCTCACTCCAAGTAGCAACAGTGGGCAGGTCTTGAGAGGAGCCTCAAAGAGCCCCTCCAAGGCAGACACTTTCACAATCCTAGGGCAGATGCCATTTTTCCTGCTTAACCTCTTGGAAGGATTCCCTCTTTCTGGGTTGTGAATTGAAAGTCATCCAGAGAAAAATATTTGCCCTTTTGCAATATATTTCCAGGACTGATTGTTTAACTGTTTGATGTAGCATAAACTCAAAAAATGAAGGAAAAAATATAAGGACTCCCACGACTCAAGAGTATACCCAGCCCCAGATGTCTATTGAAGAAGAGCCAACAGTCCAATGCTGAGAGAAAAAAAGGTTTGAAGACCTATGGGGCTGGATCCAAAGACAGGAGCTTTCATATCTTAGCTCGAGTGCCCAATCCCAGGCAGGTGTCCCTGGACACGAGGTAGCACTAGAAATCTGTGTTGGCCACAAAAATTTTCACTAAAATTTACATTTCTCCCTTAAAAGTCATCAGCTACGTAACACAGCATTTACTAACAAATAATCATCGCATCAAAAGATTCCCAACCAGTTCCACTAGGAACCTAAACAATGCAGCTTTTGGTTAAGGGTGTGAGAGATGAAGCAAAGCTGACTCAAGCTGCTTCCAGTTGCTAAGCTTAGTGAAATGCAATAAATACAGAGCAAACCCAACTTTTCCCTTGTTGTTGCACACAGTATTTGCAAGCAATTATACCAGCTGCATGCATTATTTACACATTTAGTTTTACACATTTACATATTTAGTTACGAAAGTTCAGGCCATAAACTGAAAAGGAAGCTGGATTTAAAAAAAAAATTAAAAAATTATTTCATGCCTTAAAACATTCTTTACAGAGACAAATGGGAAACAGATAAATAAACTCAGGCTCTTTCCTCTACGTTCTTTCATCCCGCATGGTCATTTGCACCCTGCTAGGATTAAGAGCAGCTCACAGTTCCCTTCTGTCAGACACATCATAGATTTCACTTGATCATTTCTGCTTTGTAATCTATAACTGTGGCTGAATTATGGGACAATCTTCAAAAACCCTCTAGCCTCACTGTAAAGAAGCGATGAATCCATGCTCTCTGCTAAGGAAGGCAGGGCTGCAATCAGTTGACCTCTGTAGAGGAATGAAGTGCCAACATGTGTACTAGGAGAATGGAAAGGCAACAGCCCTCTGGGAAAGGATGAAGAAAAGAAAACCACACAGGGGTTATTTTGTTAACCTAACCTAACCTCTCTAGTCTTAAAGTAAACCTGAGGGCTTCTCTGGCAAAAGACAAGGCCATACTGCAGGGCTCAGCTGACCAGTAACAAGGTAGGAACTGTGTACTCACCATCCACAGCTTTGATTTAGTGCAGGTAAATAGTGGCCTAGCATCAGCATTACCTGAACGAGGGCTGACCAGGGACCTGACAGCCACGGTTCAGCTCCCAGAGGACAGCCATACCTTCCCCACATCAGCACCAAGCTGTGCCTAAAAGCCAAGCAGCCCTCTCCACGGGAGAGGTACTTCCCTCCAACATGCACGTACATCTATCTTGATGTAATACCATGCGTGGCTTCGATGGGCCTGTGCTCAGGGAACATCCCTTCGGATGCCTGTCCTCTAGGTACTTCCTTGACCCTCTGTTCACATGCCTTTAGGGAGCTGGAGACCAGCCACAGCAAACATCAGATCTTCTCTGGTGCCTCCAAAAGTCACCTCCCTGTCTCCAAAGATGGTACAGATTTTCCAAGAATCATTTTTCAAGGGGAAATCCTCTTTTCTCCCCCTGTTCTTGAAATAATGCTGAAGAGCCTTTGGAACTTGTTAGCAGGGATGTGCGACGGCTTGCTTTGCAGGAGGACTTTTTAACATCCTCACCAAGACACCTTATCTTTTGGTTCTGAAATGCCACAGGAAGAGAGATCACAAAAAAGGAAGGGTTGTAGGAAAGCTTACTCCCTAACTCCTGACCAGCACAACTCTGGCCAAAGTACAATTAAAGCACCACAAACACACACATCCCTTTCTGGATCCTGGGGAAGACAGAGACAAGCAACAGTCCCTGAAGGAGAAGGGGGTTCCAATATCACCTCCTCTCTCCCCCCACAGCATCTGTCCATAAGTTTCTCTGGCAGAATCCTAGCAGAAGAGCTGAGCAATGGATGCTAGCGACAGTAGCTCTCCCAGGCATTTTGGGAAAAGCCCACAGAGTCTGAAAGCAGCATTTACAACATTGCTTTGCAACTGGGAGAGAAATCACAGTATGGTCCAGTAATCAGGCCAAGCAGCCAGAATCATAGAATATTTTTTAACCCATAATAAATAATGGTTTCCTATACTTTATTGTGGTCACAAAGTCAGAACTAAATTTGATAAAAAATGCAATTATTGTACATAGAAAATTTTGAAAAATGTCACTCCATCCTCAAGGGAAAAACAATGAATGCTGTTTTAATGAAAACCAAGCTTACGGATTGCTGGTTTCTGAAAGCAGCCTGGTAAATATTTTTGTTTTCCAATAAGCAAAATAAATACTGGAATAGACCCACAGTCCTTTCCCTTCCATTGCTTTAAACCCCCAGTTTTTCAAAGTGGAATAAAGAATGCCTGTCCTCCAGTTTTAAAACCAGCTTATGGCTCCTCAAGATATTGTGACCCAGGGCTGGAGAGTGCAGTGAGAAAAAGCCAGGAGACCCCAATGTCCTCTGGGGATTGCAATAAACGGACAACAAGGAGCAGAACCTGCTCCTGACAACACAGATTGGGAAAGTGCCCAGAGATGAGGCTTATCATGCCACAACTTGAACCTCCCCAAGCAATTCACACACCCATGTCTCTACATGAAAGCAATGAGATGGGAAGGAAGCACAGTTAGGGTTTGGCACTGCTCAAGCCCTGTGCAATTACAGGCAAGAGTAAACATCTTATTCAAGGATGAGCAATTGTCCCTCAAGGGAAAACCCCGGGGCTTCCAACCCTCCCAAGAAGGTCACAAATGGGTACAGGAAACAAGAGAAGACTTGCACAAAGGGAAGGAGCTAAACCCTCTGCCCATGCGTGAGGAACTGAACAGACAGGTCCACGCGCTCCAGCACTGGGCACAGATTTCAGAACAAGCACATGGGAAGCTGTGGCATCACTCAACCCTTTGCTTCTGAAGCTTTAGGAGCATTATTTAGTCTTTCTTCCCAATACAGCAATTCCCATCAAATCTCTAGTTTTGCAGGAGCACCTAATTTATGATGACAACTTCAAATCAAGCTGTGGCTTGAAAGAATGGTCTTCAAATCCATTTGTCATCTTAAGTGCCATCAGTTCAGTACAGCCAAGTTTACTGCCCTTCCAGATGCCATTTCTCAGACGTCTTTCCTCCATGGCAGGAAGAGGGGCATCTTGAAGTCGTCAGCAAAGCTGTTCCTTACTGAAGATGGGGATCCTGCAAATAGATTCAAACTTTGGTCAATCTGCCCCTCATCCACCTACACGCCTGTTATACAAGCTTCAGATGACAGCTCAAGAACTAAGACAGTTAACACATGCCAGCACGTCAAATCTAGGCACAAAGGCCTGAGGAAAAGACCATCAAATTCCTTCAGTAGGCTCGGGAGGGGACAACTGATAGCTCATCTGTTGCCATAAGTACTTGTTTCTCAGATGCCAGGGCCAGGCCAATTGATGCTAGGTAATTAATCTTCCTGAGAAAACGAAACCATCTGGCTGCACGGTAACTACTCTTCCTGCCTGGACTCAGAAGCCCACACGGCAGATCCTGTAGAGGGGATAGCAAAAATCTGTCTGATTTATCTGACATTGCCTGGGTCCTTTCTAGGTCTAAAAACACGAATTCCCCACAGCCATCAGCAAAGCCAATGTATATGGATTTTGAGTGAGTCAGTACTGCAGTTGGGTTAGGTCACTTCAGTTCCTTTCCCTTCTGAAAAAGCAGCACTGAGTTTGCAAAGTGACAGGAGCATGAGATGTCTGACCTCAGTCCCTCGGGGAACCCTCAGGGCAAGCTGGGCACTCTGCTGCCTTCTGGACCTTCCAGAATAGCACATCACCCCCTTGCTCCCCCAAACACTCATACCATCTGTATTTAATAGCCAAGTGGCATGCCTGGGAGGAAGCGAGGGCTCATCAGTTTCAGCCTAGATGCATATGTTGGCTTGCTGTACTCAGAAAAATATCTGAGGCAAGGAAAGATGAGGGGGAATTTACTGACATTACATGAGCAAGCATGGCCTGGGATGGCGTTCACGAGCCCTCGGCTCTGCCCAGCACAGCCAGACACGCAGTGATACCAAGACAAGCTGCAGCCCCACAACCAGACTTATTTCCTCGGAAAGCCCTAGCTCAGTTTGCTCAGCAACAACCTCTGGAGGATGTCGAAACCCACAGCCACCAAGAGGCCTTCGAAAATGCCTTTGCACCCTTTATGCTGTTGGATATAGCCACACATCACAGCTTTTCATATCGGTGCTATACATTACGTTTCAGGGCAATACTGAGGCAATCACACCATCAGTCCATTAATAACACAGCATTCAACATCCTCGGTAACTGAAGCACATCCCAGCTACCTAAAAACAAAGTGAGGAGACCCAACACATGTAAATGAAGAAAGTTCCCTGAAGGAACCACAAATGGTGCTGTGCAGAAGTCCCGTGGGATAAGCAGTGCTGTGACTCAGGGCAGCATCACGCAGGCAGCTCGCCAAGGGCTCCCCCAGCCCTGAGGATGAGCAGAGAGAGGCACAGAGCCTGCCCCCAGCTCCCTCCCAGGCCTTCCCCTGCTTGGGGGAGCCAGACCTTGCCCTTGTGAAACTCAGTTCAAGGTGGACAGGAACAGGCAGAGCTTCATTTCAAGCGTGCCTGGGTTGCTCAGCGCAGTAAGAACTGTAAGAACCATGAGGATGAAGAAAAAAAAAAAAAAAAAAGGCTTTGTGGTTAATTATGAGTGTGTTAACTTTAAGAAATAGGGGCAGATTGGCAGAGGTAATTATTCTATGAGATGCATTTCCCTTTTGGATGGGAGATAATGAGACATCCTTTGCCACACAGAAGAGCCTCCTGGCAGAGGACCAACTCTGCAGGAACCAACTGCCCCCTTCCCAGCACCAGCCAAAAAAGCCAAACTTTTGCAGCAGTGAGAGAACAGAACACAAAATCAGTTGACTCCTGAGAAAGCAAGTGTTTTCCCCTTCTCAATGCGAGAACGTTCAACTTAACCCCCCAAACTACAAGAGCAGAACCATCACCAGGTGCACGGTTGCCATCACCTTTAAGGGTGGAGAGGGTGCCTTTGCAGAGAGCCACAAAGCATGGCCGGTGCGTTGGCTTGCAGGTTCTGGAGCTGACAGGGAAGTAGGATGGAGTTTTCTCTACTTTATTTACAACTTGAGCTCATCCCAGTACCTCTCCCCCAAGAGCTCTGTTGCTGATCAAGCAAAGTTCCAGCTAATGAGACTTTATTTTTAGCACCAAGCAGTAGGAGAAGCTGAACCTTTCAACAAAGCCTCCTCAACACTCTAACGAGCACATTATTGCTTAAGGTGAAGAAAGAAAAGTCAAAAGCTGGGGGTGAGCCTGGATCTGGGTCAGCATCAGTGTCTGTGTCACCTGTAGCCTTGTTTTATGGGACGTGTGTGGCTAATAAATGCTGATTATGGAAAGTGGAAAGGAAGAGGCAATCCTGAGAAGCGTACAGATAGGAGAGAAATCACATGAAGAAGAGATAATACAGAACTGCAAAACTGTTGTAAAAAGGCATTAGAAGAGCTCTGTAGTTGAGGTTATTGGACACAACTACCCCAGGCTCCCCCCCCACCCACCTCTTGGGTATGTCGTTGTGATGGATGTCACTTTCAATAGTGATAGCAACAGCAAAACATCTGTGCTACATACAAATACATTAACTTTTACATTGGTTTAATTTACTGCTTTATGAGTTTCCATCATTGAGGAACTGAAGACGAAATTCTCTTCCTTGGGATGTCAATAACCATGCATACACTTTACAGGAAGAAATATTTCTTTAACTATCTATTATATCTTAAATAATTCTGAACATAATTATTTTTTCTTGTCAGGGAAACACAGCCCAGGAGAGAGAAGTAAGCAATTCATATTGCTAACATACATCATGAGCTGGATTTGCCATTGCTCAGTATCTGGTGAAGTCGTTCACGGCTGCTTTTCTGGCCACACATACAAAAGATGAGTTTGCTGCATGGAAGGGGACAGAATGGACTGGCCATTAGCCACTGTTTTTTTTCTTTTTAAAATGACACATGCATAAATATGTTATTGAAGGTAACATTGTCACCCAGTTGCCAAAAGAAAAAAAGGAAAAAAAATGGATTCTCCAGCAGAGAATCTGCCAGCAGTCCTACACTGATGCACAGTGTGATTTGGTAATAGGAAGGTGGTGTTCCTGCCTCCCAAGTCTGAATCGATGGTGTACCTGCTGCGGCATTACAGCCAGCTGCACTTTAGATACTGTGAATTAGAAACAGACCGAGTCAAGCCCCAGCATGTTTTTAGCTGTCCTCCATTTCAGAAACTAGGAGACTGCTGAAGGAACAACCTGCTTGGCTGTTCCCGTGCTGTAAGCAGAAACTACGGCAGCATCACAGCCGCAAGTGCTGGGCTCTGCGAGGAAGCAAGGAGGGTGCTGGTTGCTGGCTGAGCCTCCAGCTCCAGCCACAGCAGAGCTGGGTCAGCTCTCACCCACCTCCACGCACCTCTGTGTCCCTGGAAAGTCTCTGCTTCCATTACGCTGCCCAAAAAGCGACAGCCTCCAGCTCAGCACCATGATTGTACAGGGACAAGCGTGATAAGAACATAAGGGGCTGCATCAAGAAAAATACCTGCTTCAGGATAAACTGGTTTTGAGATGGTGCAGAGCTATAAAACTGACCAAACTACTACCAAGAGCAAAAGCATCCCTGGAGAACCTACTTCAAAACTGCATGAAAGAGGACTTGATATTATGGTGATTTCCGAAACAGGGTGGGCATCTTGGGACTGAGCTACATCAAGTTTTAATGTTATCTAAAGATCACAAAAAGAGATTTTACTTCTTTCTGCAAGTCAGACCATCCACACAGCACAAGGCAAGCATCACCGTTTCAGTGGGTTCCTGCTTTCACACCATGGCTCCCAGAGTCTCTTAGCCCAGAGCCCACATCTGTAAGAGGTGGCACCCAACAGCTCCCTTCATCTGCTTCATCCCTTGGGGCTGAGGGCACTGATCGAGGTGCCTCTGCTCACATTCAGCTTGGTGAAATCAGTCAGCTCACTTGCCTCCAAAAGGCAGCCCTCCCCACCAGCCCTTCCACTACAAACACAAAAAGCCTGAACAGGCTTGCGTGTAGCACGAGGAACAGGCACTGGGAAATGCAATCAGTTCCCCCAAGCTGCACTTTCAAATTGCGAATTACAGATCAGCTTCGATGTTAAGAAAGGAGTAAACCACCTCGGTTTGTTTCCAAAACAAAATAATGCAGTGTGTCATTACTGAACGCCATCCCACCCAAATGGAATTCAGTGCTTCATTCAAGCCCAAACATTTTTCTTCAATGTATTCAGCTGATTAACTGAGGATTCAACTGTTTATGCCTTACTATGTGCTTGGTTTGGGGTTGTTTTTTTTCCTCCCCCCCCTTAACAGTAATTGCATTTGACCGAAGTGATTCACCTACACACATAAAAGACTTCAGCTGGCACCTCAGAAGAGAAACAAGGCAAAAAGAAGGATTGTCTCCTTCCCTCACCTCCGAGCCAGATTAGCTCACTCCTGCTGAAGAGTGGCCTGGATTCATGTCCAATGTCCCAGCCACTCTACAGGCCTGGAAAACAACTTTGTGTGTGTGCCTCTCTAAAAGCCGGAGGCCTGATCCTCCTGGTTTCACTGCTGTTACTCACCCTGGCTCTGTGGTACTGGACCTACGGCATCAATGTACCTGCCATCTGTCCGCCTTCCACTGTTTCTTTCACAGTGGTTAGGGCTGCTGAGGAAATATTTACTTTGCATTTGAGAAAAGGTCGTTGACAGGTGGTGTAAACCACTCTTCCTCCAAGACAACAGAAATGAGAGTCAGATCCTAGAAGAGAAAATCAGTCTGGAGTCTTTCATCCTCCCCTGCTTCCTCCCACATCCCATTCAGACAGCATGAAAGGGTTGAGTGGCTCCAAGCTCAAAGAAAGAAGGCCATATTTCACCTCCCTCACAGAGTCTACCTCTGTTGGTGCCTTGTTTGGCTCTCAGCAGGAAGCAGGGCTCGCCCTAAACAGAACTGAAGAACAAAACAGGAAGATTCATATCCTGTAGCATCACAGGGCTGGCAGGAGCAGTTCCCCATCTTTTCCTAGGACAGCCAAGGTGGCACAATGCAAGCACATGAGCTGGAGCAGGGGTCAATTGCACTTTCCAGACCTCGCCTTTGAAATACCCTTTGTTAGGTGTGCTTGTACGCAGCTGAAGCAGTGGTGACACAAGAGGACATCAGCTGCACCACAGCACTGTAGCACAGCAGAGGATGCAGGATATGAAACTAGTTTGGCAGCGTAACACTTGGTCAAAGGAAGCAATGCACTTTCCTGTGCACAACGCCGTGTTCTGTGTTGATTTTAAGTTCACTTTTTACCAGTAACTCTGTGGTTCCTATGTGGTTTCATGTACACAAAGTACACAAGGGCATAAGCACTCTCATTTCGATGAAAATAATCTCCTGCTCAGAGCTGTGCATGGAACAATAAAGTTAATAAGCTGCACAGTTACAGTCCCACAGCACCCATCTGTCTGCACACCGTATCCCCTAGTATTGTGACCAGCCACAGGGAAAATCTGTATCCTGCAACTGCCACTTCACCTAAGTGACATCAAGCCTGATCAAAGCCCATTAAACAAAACAGGAGCCTGGCTCTTGGGCTGCTTTGGGCCGTGCCACAGCAGCATGAGAATTGTTTCACCATTTCTTTGCTTGCACAGGGATATATCTGTCCATTCAGAGCAGCAACAGCTGTTTCGCATGGAACAGGGGCTGGAAAGAGCAAACACATCGAGGAAGATCGTGACTGAAAGAATATATGCTTGGGGAACGGAACGGGAGGAAAAGTGGAATTTTAACGAGGGTGAGGAATGCTGGTATACAGATCCCTATCTGGCTCTAAGCGTCTTAACCCCAGTGCTGTAACAACACAGCTGCAGCAGCACGGCTTCAGTGCGTGCAGTTCTTCCTGCCCTACATCCTAAGGATGAGGTTTCACCAGACGATTGATTCAAAGAAAGAACTCGTTTCGTTTCACCTCCCTGCAGCGTTGTCTCACTCCTCCCTTGGGCTGGCTGCAATGCTGTCCCGCTACCCTGAGGAACTGATTCATCTAAAAAAAGACAGCAATAAATAACCCACTATGGAAAGAAATAGCTGAAGTTTCTGGCAAAGCCAATTCACAGCCAGGTAGGTGAGTACCCAAGCACCTGGCTTTTTGCAAGTTAAAGGCAAGTTCTTGCAGAAAGGACCAAACTTCTCTCACTCACCTCCAGAGTCACCTATCTCTGTGCTGCTCAGAGGGTTTAGTGCACACACACTTGAGGAAGGGACACAAAAGATAATGACAGTCTGCCGAGCAAAGCATCACATACGGGCTTCAAACATGAACAAAAAGCAAATTTTGGCTGGGTCAGGACTTCTTACTACTTAGGTGCCTTCATGTTCACCAAACGTGACATTTCAAGCACATCATATTCCCTGCTCAGTGCTCCAGGCAGCCTCTCCTCCCAGGCTCACAGTTACCAGTGGTTATTCCTTTCTACGGAGCATTTACCAGCAACTCAGAAAGGCTGCAGCAGCACGTTGTGAGGGTCTCCCAAGGTTTTGCTGGCAGCCAGCTCCCTTGTACCCAAGAAGGATGAAGAGCAGGCTGGCGTGCTGTGCGCTCCCACTGCAATTGCAATGATTTGTTGCAAGTTAGAGCCCCCAAAGAAAGCTTTCCCTGCACAACAAGAGCACAGACAGGACAGGAAAGCAAGTACTTGGCCCTTGCTTTGCTCCAGTTCCCTAATCCAGCACAAATGCATTTGGGGATTTATGGGTTTTTTGGAAGCTGCCAGCGAAGCTCAGGGCCTATTCCTTGGGTTATTGTTTTCCCATCTGTTTCTCTTCATTTTATTCCATCACGGAGGCCCCATTGTGGGACACAAGAATGTGACCGGAACAATAGGCAGAACTTGCTGCCTCCAGGACTGCAGTGAGGGCAGAGCCACCACTGCAGGACGGGAGCCAGCGGCTTCTATATTTAGCACTTTCTTGCTTATTCCAGATCACATTCGCACCCTACACTTGGGAAGTCAGGAGGCTTTCACCACACCACTGTCCCCGAGCGCCGTGCATCCAGCAGGGCCCCTGAACATAAAACATTCATTTCCCTTCTAATAATGCCAACAGGAAGACTTCCTGCTCCCCCCTCCTTTCCAAATCCCTATTTTGACAGACTTTTTTTTTTCTGTATATAAGCAAACTAAACAAAACCATCCTCTCCTCAAGGCTGAGGCCTTGGAGCAGCACCAGAACTCAAGAGCTTGGACAGCATAGCACCACCAGCAGGAGCAAGGCTCTGCAAAGAGGTGGAAATGGTGCAGCCAACGTATCTGAACCCGAGCTAAACACCCTGACCCACAGAGATGCTCCCCAAGCCCACACCATAATACCTGAGGGCAGGGAAGGCAAAGGAGAACCGGGTCTGAGCACCCACCTGGACTGCTTTCACTGCAGTGACATATTGCACTTCACTCATTTCTATCAAAGCAAGGGGATCCTGCAGAGCAAGAATAAAACCACATCATTTTTCCAGAAACATTTGCCTAGGAGTTTTTCCCCCCTGAAAAGGATTCAAAAAACATAACAAGACCTCTTTCTGCTCCTTCCACAATGTTTGTGGATTAGGACTGCCCTGCACTAAGTCCCCTTCTGAAGGGAGTCCCCTTTCAGAGCACGGCTGGTGGGGAGAACACGATGCTTCTTGGCACAACAGCCACAGAGGGGAAACTTTCCCTTCCCACTGCCTGCAAGAAGACAGAACACAGGTGGGCACACGCAGGACCTCTGGCTGGTCCACAGGCTTTACACAGTCACCTGACCTTCCTTTTAGACCATCTCTTCCCTCAGTAGAGAAGAAAGCATCCAAAACTCAGATTTAGAGTAAGGAACAAGAGGACACCCTGGGTTTCAGTGCCTACACCTGGGACAACTTCTCTGTTCTCACTCAGAGCCCCTTGCTCGCAGCAGACTCTGAAGAGCTCCAAGGAGGGAGACTCTATATCCTCCGTTGGCAGCCCATGCCAGCGCTTGCCTATTCCAGTCCCTTCTCTTCAGTTTGTATTTTAGCCAGGATTGGCATAAACAAAGAACTGAATTGTGTGTTTCTAGGGAAAACAGGAATTTTAGCACCTCGGAAGCTAGCCCATAACACCTGCAAAGCTGGGCATGACCATCTGCAATATGAGTTAAATACTGAGGAGTCCCAAATCTTCACTGATTTTACCCTCTTGTGCCTACCTTGGGACAGACCAGCCTTGGCAAAACCTTATAGGCAAGCAGCACCTTACAGGCAGCAGCCTGAGATGGCCAGAAGCTGCCTACTCCCACCAAGGGGGAAAGAGTCAATCCTCCTCCAAAGCATTTCTTAAATATCAGTTCTGCAAAGGCTGCTGGAATGTGTCTCCCCCCTGTAAGTCAGCAGGACGTAGCACAGCCCAGGCACAGATGGAGAAATGACACCTTCCAATGGTACCACAAACCATGTCACTGATTTGCTCTGTGACCTCCAGCTGGGTTAACTTCTCCTCACAGAGGTCCTGCTCCGAGGCAGGGAGTCTGCAAAGAAGGGAAAAAGAAAGGCCTTGAGGCAGCAGCTACTTACTGAAGGCAGAGGAGAGCAGCAGGCTGGAGTTTCCAGTGGAAGAAGCTGACAGAGAAGCGGCAGCAGCACTCAGGGCCTTACTTGGCCAGCAAAGCTCTGAATAAAATAAACATGCTGCTCCACCTTGCAGCCAAACCCATCCCTCACGTTTTCCCCTTACTTCCCAGATGTGCCTCCCAGGAGAAATAGGATCAAGCTCAGACTGTTTGGAAGGCTTGTCTTCCACTGTGTTTGAGCTGCGATCACCTCAAAAATGGCAGTCTTCAGGCTCAGGGCCACAGCAACAACATGGAGCAGTGAAGGATGCTGCCCTGGTGTCCATACAGGCAGGGCCACACGCCACTGAAGGACTTCCCAGGACATCAGGTCAAAGCACCGACGGCACAGACAGCACCATTTCATAACCAATCCTCATCATAAATGATAAATCTCTCGCCACCAAGTAGCTCAGCTTCTCAAATCTCTCATTCTGCTCCTATATTGAAGGCTGTTCCATGTCCTAGCACCACAGTAAATGGGAAACACCTGATTTCAAACCTCAATCCTCACTGGTCTTATGCCACCTCCACCTTTTAGTTTTCAGAGCTCTTCCTCTCTCCTAGCCATTCAGAAGAAAAGGGATTTAAAAAAATGTGCTCTCCTGGAAGTCACATACCTCAGTATACCTACAGAGATGCCTTTTCAGGGAGAGATACTAAAGCCATGACCTGTTTTGTACCCCTACGGGCAGGGTCTGTGCCCTCCTCGCCCCAGGCACCAGCCCCAAGGAAATCACCTTCCTCCTTCCAACGGGGTGCAAGGCACAGGATGATAAAGGGCAGCATGCTGGGGGGAAGGAGGCAGAAAGGGGCTTAACAGAGCCCTGCAGAGCACAGACACGGAGTAACAAGCAGACTTCTAACACCAGAACCTTCAGCTGAGTAAGGATTATAACTTTGCAGATAAGTGCAATCAATGCGTATGCACAAACATTTGCGGTCAGCAGTGCAATTTCATCCCCAGCTGAACAATCCGCTGGGTGCATGCGTTCAGATGCACGCAGCACCATTCCTGCACAACTCGAAACTGTTTCCCATAAAGCCACACAGGCTCTGTTGGGCAGGGGCCAAGCAGCTAAACAAAAAACGTCTATCCAGAGCGAGAGCTCTTCAGAGACAGTTCAGCATCTGGAGAGAGGAGGGGGACTTGCTCTGAGAACGCCTGGAGAGCCCGACCTACCACGGCTCGCACCGCCCCGTGCAGCTCAGCGTGCCGGGAGCCAGCGCTGCAGCCCAGGCAGGGGCATCGGCCAGAGCCCATGGGCAGCAGCTGGCTGGGCAGCCTTTGCTTTTTAGAGAAGCCAGACTTTGTTTTTTGTTGGTTAGAAACAAAAGGCATCGCTGTTAGAATAAAAGGAAACGAAGAAGCCCATGCTATCTCCACCCATGTCATGTAAATAAAGCTGCAGGCAGCTTCCTTCAAAGCACCAGGCCTGTGAAGACTACGTTCAGTTTCAGGAGGGACCACAGGCATGGCCAAGGTGAAGGCACTGCCTCCTTCCACCATGCTCCAGGAGACCAAAGCTCCTAGCAAAAGGGAGCAAGTGCTCTGAGAAAAAAAAAAAGGTCACGGTGCCCTGCTCTTATTCCAGGCTCCGTAGCTGGGAAAAAAGAGCAGCCAGTTTTGTCACCAAGTGCCCTGGATGTCATCTGACCGTGACAGGGAAGGAGAGAGAAATGCTTTCCTCCAGAACACAAAGATGGAATTGGTTGAAGTGGCTCCAATCAATTGTGCTGCAGCATCCGAGATGGTATTTTGATCCCAGTCCTACGAGACAGCACAAGGCCAGGCAAAGGCAGATTACGTGATCTCTCAAAGCTGCCTTTCACTACAGCACAAAACGTCCTCTGTGTTATTAGAGGACTTTTTGGGGCTGAATGAAATAACACTCTAAAGCTCTTGATTCCTACCTCAGGGCAGCACAGCATCATTCCAGCCCATCCTTCTCCAGGGATGAGATTAAATATCAGAGATGAATCAAAATGCAGTCTATCAGGCAAGGCAATCTGCCAAAGCAGCAAAAAGGAGACGTGGAGGGAAGAGAAGGGTACCTGGGTACTGGAGTGACCTGTTTAAATGCTGCCGATAGATGCTGAGCTGCTGGCTCTCTCCCAGGCTCTGAGGGATGGAGGAAGGGAATATAGAAACAGAAAGCTTCTTGCTACCTTGGAAGATGGGGACAAACACACATCACTTCTCAAGCACCAGCTGTGCTCTCAGACAGGGGCAGTCAGCTGGAAGAGCTGAGGACTGTGCAAGGCTATAGTCCAGCCTGGATCTGAGAACTGGGCCTGGCAATGATCTGGGGAGGAGAACGAGGCCCAAGCAGGTGTGCTATCTCAGGAACTGAGGAAAATGCTCCCCTCTCAGCCCAAAAGGGACTTCAGGAAGTCCCAGCCCATGAGACCAGATTTCTCTCTCAGAGCAGAGGTGCAAGGGTGGCCTCCAGCCCCTGGGCCTCGATGGGTGCCTGCACACCACACATTTCCACTTTGAAACAGCAGGAACACAGCCGGAGCCAGATCCCTTGGCCACAAAAGCACCGGCTGTTGAGGTTGGAAGCACGAGAGGCCGTTTTAGTGCCATCAGAGTCCAGCTTCAGACAGAGCTCCGCTGTGCCACGGTGCCCTGCTCAGGCACCGAGCAGGCCTCGCTCTCCCAACAGCAGCTGCCTGCACCAGGCACTCGTGTAACCCACGAGATACAGCATCCGTGCTCTGGCAAGGAACTGCCAACACTCAGAGGGCTGGCTGACTTCAGAAAGCACTGCAGGGCCTTTGTTGGGGGTGCCTGAAACCCAAACCACCTCAGAACTTGCTTGGTACCAGCTGCAGCTTCTCAGCACGTGGCAGCAGGTAACCCGCAGCAGGAGGGGAGATGGGGAGGCAAAGCAGAGTGGCACCAGAAACTGTGCCGGAAGGATAGAGAAACCACACCAAGAACTGGAGAAGCGAGCTGTGGGTCTCAGAGGTGTCTACGCACACACGCAGTTTCTTGGACTGTTTATCAGGTTCAGGAAGGAAGAGGGATCGGTCTGCCAGAGAGATCACAGATGCTGGGGCTGTCATATGATGCTCCCTGTAAGAAACAAAACCCACAGAGCGTACACACAGATAAGAGAGGAAGATACAAAGAAAGCCTCAAAAACAGCAGAGGACATCCTAACCCCACCCCAGAGGTGCTACCTTTAGCTAAGCCCAACCCTGGGGGCAATTCTCTGCACTCCCCTGGCCCTCTGCCCCTCCAGCAGTGGAACTGAACAAACTCTTTCTCAGCCTGGCTATGTGAAGGGCCAGGGAGCCCTGCCCGGTCCCAATCCTCTCCCAAGGGTGCTCAGCTCCCTTTGGGTAAAATACCTCCTCGTGTAAGTGCCCAGACTTGCCAAATACCCCTTCCTCACTCCTAGGAGCTTTGACAAAACTTAGGTACAAAACTTAGCCGAGCCAACAAGGCAGAGCCATCAGCTACGGATCCAGCTAGAAATAGAGGAAGGCCTGGCCAGCATAATGGTTTTACCCTGGCTCAGGCAAGAGAGCTCATCTCTTACCCTGGCAGTAAAACCCTACACAAACTCTTTGCGCAGCCCTACCCTGCTTACAGCCACCACTGGAAGAAGGAAGAAACCCTTCTCCAGTTGCTAGGAGGATGTCAGGGCATGGCTGAGGCGTCCAGGCCTCCGAAAGCTGGGACACCCACGGTGGGGACCAGAGCAGGGACTCTCATCACAGGAGCCGTACAGCATCAGATGCTCTCTTGCTCTTCGTTTTTAACTGCTTGCACATGAAGCCCAGATGGTTTTCAGAGTGAGGGAGAAGGGTGTGTTGCTTACACAAGCAGTGCCATATTTCAGTAAATATCATATGCCATCCAGACATTTTGGAGCTGATCCAATTTCCGTTAGGCTCTGCTCAACTGGGGACCTGGCTCCTCCAGCAGACAGCAAACTCCATTTGTGCTCAGAGCATGTCCAAAACAGAGCCGTGTCTCAGGCAGACACATTTGGACCAGATGATCCTGGTTACACCTGGCATGAGGACAGGATTTCCAACGTGCAGCCATCCAGCCTCTGCTTCCAGGCTCCGCTCAGGCAGGAACAGTTCACTCTTCCTCGCGTACGTATCGTTCCAAGGACAGACCTATCCTTGGCACAAAAATCCAAACACTTTTAAAAGGTGGTCTCCCCAGTGCTGGCAACTGCTTGCTGCACAGGATGGAGCTCGCTAGGACACCTCTGGGACCAAACCGTGCTGAATAACAGAGCACACCTGACACACCACCCCTGGAGAGCACAGCTCCACCTTCCGAGTCCTCTAGCACAGCAGAACAGGAGGCTCGGCAGTCACACGAGCTGTGAGAAGTTTGGCTGATGCCAGCAGGAGATGCAGATCACAGAACGGTTTGGGTTGGCAGGGACCCCAAAGCCCACCCCTTCCACCCCGGGCAGGGACACCTCTGCCCCAGCCCAGGCAGGGTCCCAAACAGCCCGAACAAAGACACCGAGTGGCTGAAACACGGGGGCTGTTGTGTCTGCACAGCCCTAGCCAGGGGTGCTGCACCACCTCTGGCCCACAGCCACCACCATAGGCTCCAAGGCAGCTCTCGCATCCCGGGATGCACATTTTTAGTGAGAGAACTAGCAGAAACACAAGGAAAGGACTCCAGGAAACAGTGGTAACAGGCAGGGATGGCAAAGATTTGTTTCTCCTCAGTGACATCTTGACAGCGAGAAACAGTCCCCGTCTCCAGAGCCCAGCTCCCTCTGCGGAGCACAGAGGGAGGACCAGGCTCAGAGGTCTGAGCTAGGAGGCCTTGGCTCTGCCTCGAGTGTCCTATGGCTCCCTGGAAGTCGCTGGAAGTCACTTCTCTCTATATCACTTTGCTCCTCTCTTCCACTGGCTCCTCACTCGTGTCCCCACTGTCAAACACGAGGCTCAGGTGCACAGCCTCTGTCTCGTAGGCTTCAGGACCTTACACTGGCCAAGACAAACAAGAGCTCCGAGCATTTCTTGCAGGCTTGCACTTTAGCCAAACTGACTTTTTCAGGGTAGAGCACCCAAATATATGAGGGAGGCCCTTAATCTACCACAGGGCAAAAGTGACAGGGAAACAGCAGCTGAAGGGGAAATCAACAAAAACAGGTGGAATCATTCTCCCCCCAAAAAAGTTCTGCTTTCTCTGAGCAGAACTTCAGTGCTTACAGAAAGCATGGCCTATCTTCCAGGCAGTTTTACTCACACCCTTCCCTTCAAAATCCAGCAAAAGCCTTGCAGGCTCAGCAAAGGGAGTGTAGATGTCTGTTTCCCTGGCAAAGATCAGGAGCTGAAAGCCAGGCTCCCCTCCTACAGCCCACCTGCACGGGACACACCACAATGGATGACTTTGGTTCAAACCAAACCAGAGACCCAATCCCTTTTCTGGCACTTCTTTTGGCCACAGAAGCCAAAAATGAATATTTCCACGAAACGGGATGGTGTGGGTTTAACCCAAAAACCAGCAAGCATGTTTTATTCCACTTAAGCAGTGTCTTTAGCGGGGGGTTGCCAGCGCTAACATCTCGGTCCTGGCACAAGCTGGAGTGCCCGCACCGCCACTTCCTCCTCGCGTGCATCTACTGGGCCAAACCAGGAGGTTGGTACTGATAAAGCCCCAGCAAGTGCCTGCTGAGCCTGTTCCTGCCTTTGTAAGGCACTAACCTCAAGTCTGCCAGGGCCTCTCTAGCTCACGTTTCCTCTTCTGTGACTCCCTGCCCCACTGCTGCGTGGCCTTCCCCTACCCAGCCCCCCCAGGCTTCCCCTGCCTTCACCCTGGTGCTGCAGCCAAGCTCCCAAACCAGAGCCAACACCTCGGTCAGACTACAGCCCAGGAGAACGGCTGCTCTCTGGTAGCAAAGGAGGTTATTTTAAAAAAACTGAAGTGGCCATCAAATACACAAGCTCCAGGCAGGTAGGCTCAGCCCACAAGCGCAGGAAGCCACAAGCCCCATTTTTAGTTACCGCACCGCAGAGGCTACATAACCACCCCTACCTCAAGGAGGAACAAACCAAAAAAAAAAAAAAAAAAGTCTCTTAAATCAGACCAGTTGGTCACATATTCCTAAAAGACTCGGACAAGTTGTAACCTTGAGCTTTGTGGCATGCACATCAGCACGCTGCGGGGCAGCTCTCCGGTTACTTCCAGGGCTTTCTCAGCACCCTGGGAGCTGGTGCTGGTGCTGCTTGGACACTTTGCTCGGTCCTTTTGTGAGCTCTGCATGTCTGCGTACATGTCTCCCACGTTTACTTGTTCATGCTGTCTATCTTGGTATGCTACAGCAATTTCCCAGTCTAATCACATGCCTTGTTGCATTACCACACCAGTGATAGCTGGTTGAACCACACACCACATCCTTGCAATTACTTCTATTACTCACAATTGACTTATTTATTAAATTTCAGCTTGCTGGGCTTTGCCAGAAGATGAGCAAGATCCCCGTCACCCCTCCTTGCTGTTGATCAGCGTGGCCGAGGGCAGGTGAGTAGGCTGCGAGGTTGAGCTGTGAAACAGTTTTGCAAGCGCTTGCTTTCTCCGGCAGCCGAGTTCCTTGCATCAAAACACCAGGACTTGAGCCCCAGGAAGTAAACTCCTGAATTGCAAGAAAAATCAAAAGGGAAAGTAGATGCAAATGAAGCCTAAATTAATCTGTGATTTTAAAGCACACAAACAAACATTTCCCAAGGCTTGCTTGCAGCGTGATGCCAGCTGCAGTTCCTGCACGCGGGTGTACCTCTGCACCCACCCTCACTTGCAGATCTGATGAACAGCAATCCCTAACAAGAGAAGCCAAGTGCCTCTAGAGCAAGTAACTGCTGCTTGTGGGGGATTTCCTAGGCTTGGAACAAACGGCCTGATGGTTCCTGGCTGCTTCAGAGGCCCAACCCACCATCTTGTGCCTCACAAACACTCCTCTGACAAAAGACTTTGACTCCTTGCTTTCAAAGGGGAACAAACAGAAGGCAAGTTCAGACAAGGCTCATGGCTGCTTGCCCAGCCAGGCCTCAGCTAGTCCTTCATAGTAAATATTTGTTCTTAATTACAGTGCCGTTTGCCCCAGGAGCTTGCCCACAATCTGGAGGAGGGAGGGGGATTATGTTGTTGATAGGTAAATAATAGCTCTTTCATCCAGAGCACCCAGAGCATTTTCCAAAGATGAAAGCCTCCTGAATACTTGCCCCATGGCTGAGGGTGAAGGTTTAAAATCTTTGCCCCACTCTGGGGCACGCTAGGAACTCCCAGGACTAAGACCCCATGCAGCAGGGACACACAGGAGCAGCAGCACAGAGCCGCTCTGCCAGCACCCACTCCTTGCCCCACCAAGGCATCGATGCCAAGCAGCTGAAGTTTCAGGGAGTAAATCTGTGGTGGAGCCAGGAAAAAACTCCTTCCTCCTGGCCCAAGGGCCCACTTCTGCCCAGAAGACAGCCCTGCTGTGCTTCTTCATGTCCAGATCCTGCAGGAGAGCCCCCAAGGGCCTGCAGCATCTCCAGGAGAAGAGCGGCCACATGAAGCAACCCCACAGCAACGTGTGGGAAGCGGCCAGTCCCCACTGTCCCAAAAAGCTGACAAGGTCGAGTTTTGATCTCCCTGCACTTGGCTTCCAAAACATCAAAAATACAAATATTTATCAGCAAGACGGCTGACCTCTGCTCTGTGTGAGCAAAGGGTGAGAAGTGGCAGGAAAGCCCCCAGTTGCCTCCCAACAACACACGCACCCCCCTTCTCCCCCTGTGTCACCGCAAAGGCACCCAGCATCTCAGCCCCAGAACACATTGCCCATTTCTTCCATAAGGAAAATAAAAAAGTAAACCAGCCCAAGCAATCAAACCCAGCATCTATCCATGCCACGGGTCCTACATTCCTCGCCGCTGTGTGCAGCCAAGCCCAGTGCAGACGGGCTGTTAGCACCCGACAGGAGCCTCCAAAGAGCAGGCCCCGAGCTTTCAGGAGAAAGACGGAGGTGCAGAAGCCCAACACTGCAATATTTAAAAACCCAAGAGAAACTGCACTCCTTTCCTCCCCCAGTCAGCCTATGGCTCACCAGAGGCTTGTTCAGGCCCCAGCTGGGCTGAAGCAGCTATGGAGATGCTGCTGCACTTGTAACACAAACCCTCCAGCACCATCTCTGCTGCTCTCCCCCTGTGTCTTATCATTTCCAAGCACGTTTGCTGAGCTTGGTTTTCTTCCTCTTTTCCAAATGCCACTGAGCCTCTTATTTTTTTTAACCTCTGCTTAAAAAACAAAACAAAACTCTCTCCCACCAGCTGTAATGGACTGGCCTGAAATCTGTTGCCAGCATACAAAATATATATATATATTTTTTTACAGTTCCTTTCTAGCAACATTAATTCATCTTTCTCCTCTGTAATACTTGCATCATTTGGCATTTTCCTCCTCTTAACCAAGGCCTTTGAGTTCCTGGACAGAGATTTAATTAAGCCTCTGGAAAGCCCCAGCCCAATATCCCCTACGAACACCCTCACAGGGAGCTGGAGTTCCGCAGCCTGACCCGTATCTGCAATCAGCAGTAGTGCAAGCAGCGTGAGAGAGAAAAAGCTTTGCTGCAAACATCCTCCCCTCTTCTAAATTACCCCCTCAGTTCGGGGACTGCCAGGCCCCAGCCCTGCTTTTTCACACAGACCCCGGCTCAGGAGCAGCTGAGGTAAATGTTTTGTTGGATGATGTTTAGTGACCGGCTGCGCTGGGGCTACGGGACCAGAAATGTAACTGGTGTCGAGTCTCGCCTCTGGTACGTGGCTAAGTCCTGCCTTCCTGAACCTCTTTATTACATCCCTCGGATGTTTACTTTGCTTCCTGCCACTGAATTTGTCAGCCAGGCTTCCTTGCCATTATGGTAGTCATCAGGTACATGGTTAGGGATGCGTTTTACAGTGTGCCTAAACAGGCAGCTAATCTTATAAACCTCTGTGTATCTCCAGCCTATATAGGTTAACACCCATAAAGAAACACAGAACATTTAGGAGCAAAAGTCAACAAGGAGGGAAGTTCTGAACAGCCACTTTCATAACAACCTTTTGATTATTCCTGACTGAAGTCAAGCCCCTAACACAGCAGTCGGCCTCAAGCCCCAGACCTCGCCTACATCCTCCACCTGTCAGAGGAAAAAGTACCTTAAAACCAAAAGCATCATCGGGTTTCTGCTGCTCACACAGAGTCACACTCTCCTGAGCAGCCCTGAACCTCCCTAACCCTGATCAGCAGCTTACAGCCTTGTCAAAGATGGAAGAACGTGGTTTTGGGGTCAATGTGTCCTTCTCCTTTTAAAAGCACTGGGTGGTGAGGGGCGGAAGCAGCAGGCACCACAAGCAAGTTTATACACAAAAGGTTGAAACCGAAAGAAAAAGCCTTCCAAGAAAAACAAATGACTTCCAGATTAATGCTTTTTCCTGTCCTGATACGGGACAAACAATCTTAAAGTGCTAGCAAGGAGCTGTTTCTCCTACCTCTGTTCTCTCACAGCTGCTAAGTGCTTCTGGGGAAGCAGGGAGCGGGGCTGTACAGGTCCCTCGCAAAGCCTGGCAGCCTGAAAAAGAGCAGCAATATCTGAAAAGCCCTGGAAGGGCAGTAACAGCAACCAGCGACTTCTTGAATGAACTCTCCTTGAGACCAAAGCAAAAAGCCCTGGCTCTTGATCCTTGCAATCCCCCAAAAAAATAAGAGGAAGGATGCACGTACATCTAAGGCAATTTATTCAAAGTTTAGGTGTGCACCCCCTTACCTTTGGCAAGGCGCATCATAAATATTCACTAGGGAATGGAGCAGGGCAGGGGAGACTAGGAGACACTACACACAGCGTGAGTCACGGCAAGCCATCGCAGAGGATTCATTAACTGGATTCAGGTGATCCTATTAGCTTCACAATTGCTTCACATCAGGCTGTAGAGTAATTAGGGCTGCAATTCAGACAGATTTACCAGAACATTTTTTTTTTATTAAAGCGCAGTTGTTAATCAGCCTGACTAAAGTCTTCAGAACTATTAGCCTGCTGCACAGGAGTCATAATTACTTCATCCACTTGGGAAGAAGGGCATCAAAGAAACCACCTGGGATTGTCTACAAGCTTAGAGGAGCAAAGAAAACCCGTGGAATTCAGCGGGGCATCTCCCTTTACCATCACCACAGGCTTTTGATCAGGTTTCCAAGCAGAGCATTTGGGAGGCCAGCAGAGAAGGCAGAAACATCAGGCCTACATAGGAAGGATCTGCCATCGGAAAGTACAGCCAGGCACCACCCAGATGTATTTATTAGTTGACTCAGAGTTACTGCCTAAGTCCTAATTGCTGCCTAAAAGTTTAGTGGTCCACCTGAACTACACGATCTCTATCTGCTGAGGATGTTTGGCCGCCCTGCAGCACCTCAGTGAGGCAGAGCCCACGTTTCCCCTTGGGAAGGCAGCTGCAGGCAGCAAAAGGGCAACGTCTGCTAATGGAGCAGGGGAGCACCACCGACCCCAAACTCCCAGAGCTAGTCCAGCCCTGGGAACAGAGCACAGCAGCTCCAGTCCCCAACCTCGCTGCCACCAGGTGACCAATGTTAACCAAGACAGTTTGTCAACAGTCTAAAGGGAAGTTCAGAAAGGAGAACACGAGAAAAGAACAACTAGAAATACACACGTCCACCCAGGCTGTGGGGACACGGAAATAACATCAGGGCAGTAACAAGCAGCCAGCCATCACCGCTGGCACTGGAAGGGAGGAGATCTGCTGGTAATTCCCAGACACCTTCAGAATAAATACCTGGAGTTTTCGCTCTCCGGAGAGCAGAGGCCGATGCATTTTGTTTTGCCCAGGGTCTCCAAATAGCTGATTTGCTGCTCCCTGTACCGCCTTGGTCCTGTGGAAAGTGTGTGGTGGACCTCCAGCCACCAAACCTTCCTCAGAAACCGTGTTCGAATACATGGGAGAGAAGACAAAAGGGAGATCCAGGCAAGTGCAGGAACACAATTCTGAAGACACACACTTGGTTTTAACATACAGGTGAAAGTGTTCAATACCTTTCTGTTCCAAGTGGAGAGGATAGGGGAGATTTTGCCAGCTCCCCCTCTTTCAGTACATGTGTCCTACAAGGAAGGGATTCACTCCAGCCAGAACTTGGGTCCATTTTCCCAATCTTGTGGGCTTTCCTGAGACGGTGAGCTGGGAAAAAGAGAGACCAGCCACTCCTCTCACAGCCAACACACCAAGACAGTTTGGGTGATGTCCTGAAGTGAGTCCCATCATTCTTTCATTCCACTGATGTCAGGGGAGGCTGTACGGTGTCCAAACCTAGCATGGGTTTTACATCATTAGCTTCCTACAGCACCTAGCACAGGGCTAATGATCTAATGTAAATAATTAAACGTAAAATCATGGTCAGCAGTTGACAGAATAAGAGAGTTGGCCAGAACAGCTCACGGTGACAGCTTGTTCTTCTCTTGCCCTAATCCAAGCTGCAGAGGCAAGAAATGTTGTCTTACCAGGCCAGGGCCCCTCTGCATCTCAGCACAGAAGACAAGGACCCTCCCGAAATCTCTGCCCAACCAACCCACCTGCAAACTGTCTGACCTGAGGGGATAACTGCCTGGCTCTGACCTGCTGGCATCCCTACAGAAGCGGGTAAGACAAAGAAAAAAGGCATTCCAACAGCTTCCGAAGTCTTTTCCAAATAAAGCAGTAATAATAAATACAGATATGATCTTCCTAAGCCATCAATACTGACATTAACTAAACATTTTGCTCGTTTACAACTGGACAGTAGACCTAGTAGAAGTTGTACCAAGTGCTCAAGGGATTTAGCTCCTTTCTCCATTCACATACTAGCCGTGAGCAGTCTCCATCTGTGATGACTGTACTCATTATGCTCAGTTGTGCAGTACGTATTTAAGCTGATAAATAATTCCCAAGTGATTCCTTCTTGTCACCAAATCACACGGTGAATTCCAAGTCCAAGGCCACCTAAATTGCCTACTGAATTTGTATTCCAAGTGGAGACATCCTTACAGAATTTGGTTTTCTAGGCACTACTTACAGGATATCTCAGTATTCGTTGGGGGAGAACTTCCTCAGTCGCTTAAGATCTAGGCCACATTTCTCTTTAATTTTAAATCTGAAAGTCATGCAAAGAGTTTCCAAATTACAGACTCACATTACACAAACACTGCTGAGAATAAACTACCAACATTCCCATGGAACTCCTGAGAAGACCTGGACACTGTGTCCCTTTGAAACCTTTTCAACCCTCTTCCCCTCCCAAGGCTTCATTGAGCTTCACTGAACAGACACCCAAAAGTTAAACACTTCCTGTTCTAGTACACCACACCAATTGATACTTGATTCACAGATCCTCCAGGCCTAGAGGGCTTCCTGTTCTTAAGGAACAATGCCTCCAAAATGAAGCATTTTTTGTGTTTTCTTGTTTACACTTCCATTTTTTGCAGTCATTATTTGCATTTTTTTTTTCTTGCAAAGCAAGAAACTCTTTCAATTAATGAAATACAGATTCCTGTACACATTCCCTACAGGGGCAGAGGAAGAACACAAAATTGCACATGGGTTATAGCCTGTTTCCTTTTCAGATTTAAGTGACTCCTTAAAACCCCTTGCACAGAAGACACCTGTCTCCTAGTAGGTGCAGCACAAGCAGTGAAAGCGGAGACGCTGAGTCCCAGCAGTGGCTCGAGTGCCACGACGCTTGGTAAAAGCAGCAGGCCTTTATCAGAAAGACCTGCCAGAAGCAGAACCACCCATTCCTCTCAGTCCACGTCTGCAGGAAACGTGATAATTTTGATATTTTTTTAAACAAAATATAAATAAGGATACTGGACTTGCCAGCTTGTTATTTCACGACAGCCCTGCCAGGGGTGCTGGCTGCAATCGTGTCCCCGCTAACCGTGGCAGTGAAGACTGGGGAAGGAGAACGATTGCACTCACCCTAAATTGGTTCTTGCTTTTTATTTTGGAGCGACATACATGAAATCCCATTTAGAGCCAGGCAAGACGAAGACATGTAAACCAGAAGTAGTCTGTGTTCTCCATTTAAAGCTTTGCTCTGCTCCCCAGGAGCATCTGACTGCAGGTATTTGAAACCACCTCTTTGGTTTTGGTTGGTATTTTGGATTCCTGTCCATGGCCAGTGGTAACCAAGCACACGACAAGAATCCCTGCCTTCCCCACCCCACTCTGCCCAACACAGGAGTTCACCCAAAGCCCAGCACTGGGCACTTGATCAGGAAAGGCTTCGGCTTTCAGGAAACCGGTTACTTCCCCAAAGCTGCCCCAGTAACAAGTTTAATGAACGAAGAACACCCTAAGGAGAACAAAGACAAGCGGGAGTTTGGTGCGGTGAGGAGGCTGGGGAGGATGCACAGCACACCAGTCTCTCCCAGTGCTGCCAAGAACCCTCACCAGAGCTGGAGCTGGGCTGTCCTGTGTCCTGGAACTCCACCCTGAGATCCTCCTGCGTGCTCTACATCCCCTCTGGGATGACTGCCAGCAGCTTCTTTCTTCAGGTCTTCCCACAGAGCAGGACCCCAGCCCTTCTCCAGGGCACACCTTCCCAGGTGGGGATGGATGGCTGCAGACCAGGACCCCAGCAGCTTGGAGAAGGCAGCTGGGCCCACCAGGTTCTGGGGAGAGCTGGCTGGTTCGAAGCTCTGTTTGGTTCTTCTCCAGCTTCCTGGTGGTGGCTCAGCCCAGGGGCTGCTCACAGCCCACAAAGGATGTCCCCTTCCCTCCCTCTCCTGCCTGGCTGGGCTCCACACAGCCAGCTGGCAGCAGGGGGACTCCCAGCTCTCAGCAGCTCACACGAAGCAGGTGTTCTCCAAGCCGTCTTCTCTCTGCAGGAAGCCTAGTTCTTGCTCCAGTGGCACAAAGCCCAGTGCCACCAGGGCTTTACAAGACTGCTGTCCCCTTCAGACTGACAGCTCCTCAACTGCAGGGTGTCTGCTGCCTGTGAAGGGGGAAACAGCACAGAAACAGCACACGTTGGGACCTGGCTAGCAAAGGATCAACGTTCAAACATCCACATTACAGCAGGACTCAGGGAGAAGTCTAACAGACAAGGGCAAGATTTGACCTGAGTGAGGGAGCAGAACATCTGCCAAGGAGGAGGAAACAACAAAGAGCAGCAAAATCCAGCAAGCCCGGAGAGCAGGCAGAGCATTTCAGCAGAGACCCTGGAGCACCAGTGTCAGTGTTTCCAGACCTGACTGGCAACCAGGCAGGATTAAAGCTCCACTTACAAAATTACAAGGCTAATAGATGTTACGAGCACGTTACCAGGTGTCTTGACTTGCTGGAAGCACATCCCAGAAGACAGCAGAAGCAATTACAAGCACTCTGTGCACCATCCAGCTGCATCAACCACCCGTAGGCGCTACTCAGCGAGCCTTTATCAATGTGTGCTTAGCACAAAGAAGGATCTGATGCATCCACACCATGGCACACGTCCTTTGAGACAGCCTTCCTTGCTGCCAGAGTTCATCTTAAACACAGCCATTGAAAAGAGGAAAAAAAGAAAAGAGAAAAGAAAAAGAAAAAAAGAAAAAAAGAAAGCAGCTAGAGCCAAACTGTACAGTGTTTATAACATAGGTGTATTGTTCATCATAAAGTAGAGATAACCTGCTAAAGTGTCAAGAAGACAGAGAAGAAAACCATTTAGGTAAGCAGTGGAAGTCCACATGGCATGACTCTTCTGCTGACCTTCAGCAAAAAATCAACCATCTTGGGAGGGCCAGAAACAGAAGTGGGAAACTAAAACATGGATGGGCTGAAAGGTTTCGTCCTAATACACGCTTAGAATGGGGAACTGCTGTATTGTTCTTCTTGGGACAGGGCTGGTGAGATCTCCTGCCCACGCTGGACCATCTAGAAGGGACAGAAACCTAAGCAGCAGCAGGGGGTTCGTGCATCACCTTCACTTCCCAACCTTGGCCTAAGACAAAGCCTGTAAAGCTTCTGAAGGAAGACGAAGTGATCAGCCCAGAGCTGGGCAACACATAAAACAGCACCACGACCAAGCACCTGTGAGCAGGATAGGTAGTAAAAAGCCAAATGAGTTCAAACCCACACGGAGATGACGGCATTTTCCAGGATCTTGCAACACCGCCTTCAGGGTGGGGATGAGCAACCCGTGTCCATGCCTTGTTGCACTGCAGTCACTCACACCATAGGCTCTGTGCAGGGCACCATGATTTGAACAAGACAGAAGGCACCTCTTCATTTTAACAGGCTGTCTGAAAAGGGTTCGAAAAGCAACTCTCTGGAGAGAATTCCCCGCCACAGACAGCTTCAGCACACTCCACCCAGCCCACATGAAAGGTGAGAGGGAGGGACAGGCCAAGAATCTGACTGCTACAGGCTCCAGCTCTGGGTTTGTGTAGGAGAAAGAAACACCACCAATGCTCTTGTCCCCACTAAAAGACTTGTGGTCTTCTGTGTTTTCAGCAGTGTCTTTGCAACATTAATAGCCAGTGGGTACATTGGCATGTGTGCTTCAGGAAAAGTCACAACAGCCCTTTTCTCCTCCTCATGTCGTGTTTTATCAAAATCCAGACTGAGAAATAAAGCACTCCATCCCTGCGCTGCCGCTTCAATCAGTCCATGAGTGCACGAAACATGGCTTTTGAAGCCACATTTCCCCGTCCTTTCTCAGGCTACTCCTCCTCTGGAGACACAAAGCAGAATCTGTCTCATCCCCTCTGCAGAAGCCAAGATCAAACGGCAGCTTTACCACATCACAAGTTACAATTAAGGCTACTCCTGGCAAAAGATGATTCCCTCGCCAAATGCTAAAGCTCTCCTGGCATTTCTCTTCCTATTGTCTGTATCCAGCCCTGTATTTATGAGATTAGCCTCAAATTAGGACAGTTTCCTCATTCTTCCTTCACTCTTACTGCAGCCTGGTTCCTGGGAATTTGATCCTATCTTCCACAGAGGTTACTCCCTGATGATAGGAAACATCTAGTGTATGTAGGCAGGAAGCACCAACAGAGGATTACAACGAGGGCTCTCTCCTAATCCTCGTTACGACATCTCCACGGATCAGGAACCCCACTTGAGCAACAGGAACATCAGAGACCCGTCTCACCCCTGCGCTCCCACACAGCGTCTCGCCCCACTGTGGCCTGGCTTAAAGCAGCACACGGGGGCTGCGAGGGCATGATGAGCTGCCCCGACCCTCCCAGCTACTTCCCCAGCACCCAGCTCTCAACCAGAAGCATGGTACTTACGTGATGGGAGAGGGCAGATCAAACAAAGCAAGTGCTTTGGGAACCGGTGCCTTGCCCCAGCATTACTCAGAGGAGACGAGAGGCAGGTTTAGTGACCAGGGTGATGGCTTTCCATCACCTAAACTGTTCATTTCAGCAGCTGACGCTAATAAAGAACAAGATGCTCAGTGTGTCTGCTGAAGGAAAGCCCCTCTCCCTGCTTTGGGTATGCTACAGGACATTGCCCACCTACTGCAGTATCCCTTTGAGAACAGATGTACAATATCCTCAGCAGTTTTTCTCCTCCAGCCATGCACTTCATCTTTCTTCTCCGAACAGAGAGACAGAAGAGGAGGAGGAACAGCATCGCCAGCCTCCATAAAACCTCCTCACACACACACAGTCACAGTGGGCTAGGTGTAGGTTATTACAGGGCAGTATCTTCATGGAAGAGCAGAGGAACCAGAGCCACTAAGCCTACCTGGATCGAGCTACATCGTACCTCATCTCCAACAGCAGCATCTAAGGAAGGATGTAAGAACAGGGTGAGAGCATAGCCATGTTCCATTTCAAATGCTTTCCCAGGATCCAGCTATTTGCAGCTCCAGGACCTTCTCAACCAGAGACTGTGTAGTGGTATTTAACAGCCCTCAATGGATTTTTCTTGCATTAGTTGCTCCAGTTTCCCCCAAACCTGCATAAACTTTGTTCACCACAGATCTACTCAGTGCATTTGAACTGTTTGTGATCTTTTTTTTTCCTGGGAGCTGATTTTTAGTCGTTTGTTTTTTTTTTTTTTAAAACAAAAACACAAACACTACTCATCACCAAGCCTTGTTCCTCTAGCCCAGTTCATTGAACTTCTGCGATCTGTCACCCACATGACACTGTCCTGTTTTGAGCCCCCTGCACTGAATTACGATGAATTACTGATTACAATGGCTCCCTCTCCCTCCTGGATTGCTTTGCTTTTCTCAGCATCTTATTGCACAACCCCACCACTCTCAATTACAAGGACTTTCTACAGCTATTCACCATAGCTTTTGTTTTTTGCTGCTCTGAATAGCGAGCAGCAGACTTCATCTGCCATTTACTCCTATTTATCATTAACAGACCCATTCAGCAGCTCCGACCTTTGACAGCCCCTTGTCACAGTTGACTAATGTCAATTCCCTATCGGGAAAGCTGGCCCTTCACCTTTCGATCTTCATTTCCCATCTTTCAGCTTATTATTTACCCATTAGAGACCGCCATGAGATATCTCAAAACCCTGAGAGCACAACAGGACCTCCAGCTCCCCAGGGTCCTGCCACCCATGGAGAATTTTCCTACCTGCTCTCCCACTCAACTCCTCGTCTCACTGGCCTCAACAACATCCCTCAAGAAGGGTCACAGCCGTGGGCACCTTGCCACAGAGGGAAGCAGAGCTGCACCCCAGGCACAGCGCCATCATAGCATTTAGTACAGCCTGATACAACATGAAGGCATCCAGGCACCACCAAGACTGAAGACTCTAGTCCTCAATACAACAAAGGTGAGCAGAGCGCAGCCTTTTTCCCCCAAAGACAATTTGCCATCCTGCCACCCACAACCCCCTCCATTGTCCCCGTGGAGTTCAGCCTTCACTTCCCAGTCTCATCACACTTCTGTGAAGCGTCCTTCACACTCCTCCACCCCAGAGCTACCCAGATTTCAGCACCCAGAGAACAAGCCCCAGGAAAAGTACCTTCCTCTTCTTTCACAAGGAGCGGCCGATCGCTTCAGATAATGATATTAAGTGAACAAGTGGGACACTGAGAAGCAAGATCAGTTCCCACAAAGACTGGGTAGTAATGAGAGTGGTTAAAGACAAGTAATGAGTGGGTGGTATTTGTCAGCTTCATAATGTAGATTATAATTTGTTTATTACTCTTGCTACTGCTTTCGCTGCTGTTGGAATGCAATTAAATAATAGCACCTATGAGTCCTGCAAGTATCTGTCATCCCTGACCTACAAACATCCCCATGCCTCTGCTGCACATGCAGTTGCACTGGACGTTTAATGGCATTGCACGGCCAACAGAAAGCATCTCAGCTTTCAGGAAGAAAAGTGAAGACCTCTCAAGGCAAAATCAAAGGCACCTCCACAAAGG
Source organism: Aythya marila (assembly GCF_965140915.1). Taxonomy (NCBI): domain Eukaryota; kingdom Metazoa; phylum Chordata; class Aves; order Anseriformes; family Anatidae; genus Aythya; species Aythya marila. The sequence continues at coordinate 14,983,938 of NC_139051.1, forward strand.
AACAGGCTGAAAGAAGCTTTGGTTGTTCAAGACAACTAACCATCATCTAGCTTCGTCCATATTTCAGGAGAGCAACATCTTGGGAATCATTCCAGACTGCCAGAGTTCAGAGCTTGATTTTTGACACTGAGGCAGGGAGAATGTTCCTGTGTGCACCTTCATCCCTTGGTGGCCCACCACCACTTTTGAGGTAAGGCAGCCACACCCCAGCCCATCACCAGGCCTCAGCATTCCCAGTTTAAATAACTGAGACTTTTAATCAGGCTCAGGGTGGTGACTGACCTGGTTAACCGAAGGCTGGCAGCAGCACCAAGAGCTTTCCTCACACGCCATGTACGATCACGGAGTGCTCTCCACAAGACAGACACGTCTCTGCTGAGAGGGTCCGTCCTCTCCTTCTGTCTGAGACAGGCCCAGCGAGACTGCTCAAGGGGATGAGGCTGCAGGCACTGGACTGAAACTGCTGCTCTAGGAGAAGCATGCAGGGGCAAATAAATGGGGCTTTCCTGGCTGCTCTTGCTTCCCATCGTATTGCCTGAGAACTGCAGCACTGATTCTGTATTGGGCACTGCACACTGGCAGACAGCAGCTTCCAACAGGACCAGATTTGTTTCTTATTAAAAAAAAAAAAAAAAAATAGATTTGTAAATCTACGTGGGCACACATGCACTTCTCTCCGCTTTTACGGGATTTAAAACTAGACAGGGAATTTCTCTGGACCAGCCTCAGCAGCTGGCAACACAGGAAAGGAACTTACTGGTTGCCTTGTACTTTTTCAGACAGTTTTTGTGCAGTTCAGAACAGCTCAGCCCCTTACTTGGACCCTCATTAGCCTGGCATCCCTCAACACCATGTTGTGCTGCAGGACTCACTAGTCAGAGGCAGACAGGGTCAGTGGAGTGCTGCTTTGCTAACTTTCAATAACAACCCTCTGGCCACTCCCCAAAACATTTAAGTCCTTCCCTTTGCAAAGGAAAACATGCTGCAGGGACATAAATAAAAACCAGTGGCAAATTTCAGCACTGAACTGCGCTATCAGTGCATGTTTGGGCACAAGCTAGCGACCACTGAAGTCAGCAGAAGTTTGGAAAGACAAAACACCTCCCACACAAAGGAGAGACAGAGGCAGCAGTCAGAGCTGCGAGGCAGATAAGCTGCCTGTCAGAACAGGCTTGGACTGTCCTAGCAGGAAGAAGAAGTCCAATGAGAGGGAAAGCTATTTGGGGAATGAATGAATAGTGAAGCTTCTTGTTGAAGCTTCGAAAAAAAAAAAAAAACACACACACACACAAACAAACAAAAAAATCCTTTCCCAAACATCTCTCAGCTTTCTGCCAAATGGATGCAGGGCCAAGACATGCAGGAGCCTGCGTGAACCTCTAGCACAGGATCACTTGAAGACAACAGCCTGGATGGGGGCAGAAGGAAGGTGATGAATGGCGGAGAGGATACAGACAGAGCTGATCCTTGCTCTGTGGGAGGAGAGGGCAGCTTTCTCTGGGCTCAGCACCCAGAAACCCTTCAAACTCACATCCAGTATCCTGCTTTGAACACCTTCAAGAGGATCCTGCCTGGTCTCTCAGGGGGTCCAACCCTGCACAGACTGATGCCTGCTCCAAACAGTCTGGAGTCAATCCTCCAGGCCATTTTAGAGCAAGAACCAAACTGCATCACTGGAACAGGGAAATAAAATGATGGGTGCAATTTAGAACCACATTTGGGGAAGGAAGGGGGGTGGGTGGAGGGAGGATTCTTACCCCAGACCCACAGTCACACACACCCCCCTGGACTCACATTTCAATTCAAAATCTCCCATACAAAAAAAAAAAAAAAAAAAAAAAAAAGCTGTGTTGCTAGGATGTCACATCCACAACCAAACCTCAGAGCTCAGCTCCTTGCTAGCACAGGGCTTTCACTCATGCCGTATCAGTGACCAGTGTCTCACCAACACACCCGTCTGGTCCCTCACACTTTGTGCAGGGTTTATCACAACTCACCTCTCAGGAGGAAAAAAAAAAAAAAAGAAAAGAAAAAACATGGGAAAACCACCAGCCAAACTCGAGCTGCAGAGGAAGGGACGAGGAAGAAAAAAATAATAAAAGCAAAACTCTGAATTACAAAGAATCTACCCTTGAGGCAATGATAGAAGATGAGAAGAGCAGAGTGCCTGAATGCAGAGATTTTCATTGCTACCAAAAGGCAGTGAGAAACTCAGCAAATGACTTTACATAAGACAGATATTTCTCCAGGGAAAGAAAGTAGGAAAATAAATAAATCTGTCTGGATTCCCCTTCTTCCACTCACACTTGGTTCCCTTACAGGCTATGTTTAATGCCCTACATGCTATCGGATTCCTTGTGCCACGGAGCAGCACTGACCATCTCTGCTGATCTCTGTAGTGCATTTGGTCTCCATTTCCAGCAGGCCCCAATGTTTAAGAGAAAGCCAGGACTCCAGCCTCCTGCTGGAGGACCCCAGCTTCACAGGAGCAGCTGCCAGGTGAGAATACCTCAAGTCCCAGCTGTTTGAAGCAATAAAAAGCAGCGGAGAAGCCAGGGAAGCAAATGAGGATGATGCAAAACGAGTGCAGTTTCAGCTACGAGCACCAACAACCAGAGCAGAACAGAAAGAAAGGGCAGGGAGCATTGGTGATCTCGTCTTGCACCATGTGCAGAAAGGGGGCTACACCACACGGGTCTGGGGGCGGCCACACAGCCCAGCAGCATCAGCAGTCTGGAGCTGTGCAGCCAGCCTGACTGTCTGCACCTGCCACATGATTAATTCCCAACCCCATAATTAATCCCCAACCCTTGACTGCGCCATCAAAGCCCAACCACAGCTTCCGTCCTGACCCGGCTCCCAGCCCAGCACTACTGCTGGGACACAGCCAACCGGGGGAGCGTGGAGGTGGCAGGAATGCGCCCACAGGTGCCACAAACTCACCCAGATCCACTGGAAGCAGCTCCTCGTCTCCGACCGCTCGTGCCAGCGCCATCGTGGGCTGATTACGGCTGCACCAAGGGCTGCCGCCAACCCCACAGGCAGAGGCATTCTGCAGCCACCAGCCCCTGAGAAATGATTTCTGGATGGACATGTTTCTCCCACACCTCCTTCACAAGATGCAGCTGCGTTTTTGTAGCCGCCACAGTGGCCACCAGCAAGCCTGCCAGGCCTTCCCAGGCCACCAGCCAGCTAGGGTTCCCCTACGTGCTACCTGAGGCAGTGAAACCACCAAGGGTATCAGTGCAGCTCCTGAGGTGTTTTGGAGAGGGAAGGGGTGAAAGCAGAGCCAAAACCAGATTATTAAAAGGAGACGGTGGCTACCGAGGCAATTCCCCCATGCTCCAAGCCCTCCCAGTCCAGGAAGAGGCCCTTGTCCCACCACCCTGGGGCTGCAGCGGCTGGCAGCCATGACAGGAGGGGTGGGCTGTGAAGGGGAAGCAACAAAAGCAAGAAAAAAATAAAGAAAAAAGCCCCTTCCCGAGTCAAGGGAGCACCACCACAGGGTCTGAGCCTGCAATGCACACCCAGCTGCAGCACCATGGGGGTTTAAGGCCAGGAAACACAGCCTCAGGCATATTTGCTGCTTTGTCACAGCGCTGGCCAAGCTGTATGTGCTTGGCCCACCCCAACAGGGCGGCCCCCAGCAGCTCCTGCCTGTCCGAGCCTCCTGGGTGCAACCCAACCACCAGCACACAGCATGAATGTCTCTCACAAGTGCTGCTTTTCCAGCAGCTGCCAGTAGAAGACCATCAGCTTCAACATCTTTTCTGAGCAGAATCCCTCCTTCTGGTCCACAACCTCCCTTCCTCCCCTGCAGTGGTCATAGCCTCCGCTAAAGTCCTCAACAGGAGACCTCATCTTTGCTGAGGAATCTTCTGAGCAGCGTCCCCCCACAACCATTGGTGCTGCAAACTATCTCCAGCTGTTTCCACCCTCAGACTGCCCACAGCCAGCCAAGTTTGCTTCAGGCAAGCCGTGTCCTCTCCATGAGGGTCAACCCACCAGAAGCAGCATGGAGGAGCAGGCAGGAACCTCCCACCAGAACAGGATGGCTCCTGCAGGCTGGGGAGGGAAAGCCATCAGCAACAGATGGACCAAAGGGGCAAGAAGATCCTCACACACCAAGCAAGTCAAATGACAGGCAACAAGAGAGGAATTTTGCAGCTTGAACAGAGGAACTCAAGGAAAGGACAAGGAGGCATGAAGGGCAGATCCAACTCTTCCCTACTTCTGGATATTTCACTACTGGCCCTCTTATCCCAAATTATATTTAATCAACCCAGCACTCAGATTTCAAGCATGATGAAAAGAAAGATCTGAGGAAGCACAGGAGCAAATGGCTTAAAATCAGAGGAAAGAAAAAAAAAAAAAAAAAAAAAAAACTTTCACACACTTTCTGAGCAGCCCAGACCATGACCATCACAGCCATGCCAGTCAGCTGGCAGGGTAAATACAGGGATGTGGTGATTAGCTGAACTATTTACATGCTCTTGCAACACTGCAAATAACCTGATTTGATCATACTAAGTTTTTTTTTTTTTTTTTTTTTAAAAAAAAACAAGCCACAAGTAACCAGGCTACCTTGAAAATGTGGGCACCCACATTCCGATGATGGCAGGAAGAGTCTGCTTTCCCACGTGCATCTCTGGGTGACATAACAGGAGGCAAGATCAGAAATGTGGAGTTAGACTTGCATCATGCCCTAAGTGCATTTGATGCCACACCAAGAAAGAACTGCCTAAGAGAGGGGTAAGAGTAGACACAAAAGGAAGAAAACTACAGTTAACCCCAAATCCCCTTTCTCCAAGCTCATGTCCTGCTTGCTGAGCTCCTGGTGCTGTCACCAGCCCTTCTGTGGTTGTTTGGGGCCACATCTTCCCCTGCCTATGCTCTGTCAGTGTCTATGACCATAGATAATCCTGACTACACTGCTTGGGGAACCTGCCTTTTAAAAAATACATATATAAAAAAAATAACAAAAAGAAGAATCCTCTCCCATTTCAGAAGATGCCAAACAGTTACCCTTGCATTCAGGATGTACCTGCTTTCCTTGCCCTTCTCTCTCTGGCTGAGGTGAGCAGCCAGCATCTGCCAAGCAGCACTGAAGGAGACAGGCTAGAATATGATGCACAACCTTTAGGTAACTACAGAAGTTCAGAGCTTTGGGCTTCTTCCCTGACTTGAAGCAGAGAGAGAAATTTTGTAAGCATCAACCTGTGGTCCCTGTAGCTGTTCAAGAGAAAGAAGTAAGACAAAGTGATGCATGAGGGAAAAAAAAAAACTCACATTTCCTAATGGCTCATGGCATCACACATGATGGCCCAGAGACAGCAGATCTAGCAGCCAGAGAAGGAGATTATCTGGTTTTGTAGAGCAGACTACCAGAAAGCATCTCAAAATCAGCTTGTCTGAATCAATGGGTTAACCAAGGAGCTTCTCCCTGCTGTGTGTGGGAAGCTTTAACTCCTTGCCAAATTCCACCAATCTGAACATAACCAGCTTTCTCACTCAGCCTGTGCTCCTACGCTCAGCTAACGCTCGTGCCCGCCTCTGCAAGGGAGTGTAGACAGACCCCACACTCTTTTCTCCTGTAAAGATTTCTCCAGCATTGACCCTTTCCTGATGTCAGTCATCTCCTCACTGAATTATCTTGACAGTACAGGACTTGGTTCTCTAAAAAGATCCTAAGGATCCCCCCCCTCCAAAAAAAAAAAAAAAAAAAAAAAAGCCAAGAAGCTCAGTGAAAAGACATTTGTAAAACAATAATGGCTGAGGACCAGCCAGGCTGGCTGCTCCCTGCTGTTGAGGCCGGAAGGCTTGGAAAATGTTCTTTTGGGCCCTGTAGGAAAGAGCACTTGCAGATGGCAAATGCTTTTCAGACAAGCCTTCTCCTTCCTTTGGCAACAAGGCTTTTAAGTGGAGCAGTGGTGGGATACAACAGACTTGCACCTCCCAGGATGAGGTGCTATGCAAGAGCTGCCTGCACACCAGCTCTTCTACCAAGGCCATTGCAAATAGTAGCTGTGCTGTTCCAGCCAGCTACAGCTCAGCTACTGCTCAAACATGCTCACAGAGCTAGTGCTAGCTGCTAATATCCTATTCCACACCTTAGCAGAAAATTGTAAAAGGAAATTAAGAGGGAAGCAAGTATAGCCATATACCTGACAAGCTGTTCCACACCTCTTCAGTGCACAACCAGCTTCCAGTGTTCCTTCATACCCTCCTCAAAAGCTACTCTACCATGTAATTACAGAAGAAAACCTAAAGGTCTTCTTTTCCCCACATAGCACAGCGATTTTTCATTTGTTGAGCCACAAACAGGCCTCTAAAATCAATATATAGATTCTCATCATGCAGCAGAGGAGTAAACAACCGAACTTTCACTCACCCACACACACCTTTGGCTCCTGCCTTTGACCATCTGCCCTGCTCTGCAATGGACCCCCCTCCACCTGCCAGCCTGAGCTCCTTGTGCAATTTCTGGGGCTCAGGCCCTAGGGTTAGGAGAACAAAAAGATGCAAGGTGCAAATGTGAGGTGTTGAATAGATAGTAATTTAATTTGCCACTTAGATAAGAACAAGGAATGCTGGAGGGGAAAAAAAAAAGATGGTTGTCCCCCCACCCCACCCCCTGGTGGGAGAGGGGACACCATCCAGCTTCACATCCAGCACCAGCCAGAGCACAGCTTGCCTGCCCATTTCCAGATGAGTTGCAAGGTGCTGATAACCTTTCCTAGTTGTCCTTAACAATGCAGTTGCACCAGCACCCAGGAAAAACCAATTGCCCTGATCACTGGCAGGGCCTGCTCAGCCCTGCCCTGCTGCCAGCAAAGCTGTGAGACCCAGAAATCACCAGGCAGCTACCCACAAGGCTACAACTTCTTGCCTTCCTACCAAAAGAAAATCTGCTATCACACCAGTTGTGGGCAAGGCTTTGCTGTGCCTTCACAGGCCACACTTAAACAGCAAACAAAAGTGTCTTTAGTTTATCTATTTATTTTTGGCACAGAGGAATGGCTGGGGTCAAAGCCGGTCCCTTTCTCAAGCTGTTCTTTGTTCTCTGGTTTATCCAATACCCCATCCCTCTCCTTGCCCTCCTACTTCCCCCTCTCCATTTTACCACAGGTCTTAAAAATTAAATTGCGCACGAAACCAAACACCGCACTTGAACACTGCCCAGCAAATGCTCCTCGTGGTCACAGAATACTAATCGACCATAAAAAAATGGATAAGAGAACAGCATGCCCTTATATGGGCAGAGGCTAGACAAGCATCTGACACAAACATCATTTTTAAAGAAAAAATAATATTTATTTGCAATATAAACAAAGTCCCAATATTGGATCAGTATATATAGGGTCACTAGTTTTCCTTCATAACTCAGAAAGCAGAACCATTCCTCACTAACAAGCTCTCATTTGTACTAATCAGAAGATGCATCTCTTTTTTTCCTTTAAAGAAGAAAGACTGCTAACAGCACAGGAAGCCTTTACAAACCAGTTTAGCTGTAATGCAATACAGATGCACTGTCAAAAAATCCCTGAAAAAGTAAATTCCTCCATGAGGTAAGATGCAATTAGGATATTCTCAATTTGCTCACTCACAACCGTACTTACACCCATTCTCCCTTCCAATGACCCATGATCCCAACATTGTTGCAAACAAAACCCATCAGACAAACAAAAAACATCCAGAAAACAAGAAAAGAAGCTCATTCCAACATTCTGGTAACATCTTTAACAAAAAGAACAGTTTCAGGATGTGACAGCGTCAAACATTCCTCCAGATGGAGACTTTTTTTTTTATTTTTTTTCTTTTTCTTGAAAAAAGTACAAAAACTGGATATTTAGAAAAATCCGTGGCTTTTTTCAGTTACATGAGTTAAAGTGGCCAGGGAGGGGGGAGAAAGGAGGGACTACATTGCAGCCAATAAAAAAAATCCAAATCCGTTCTGCCCTCCTCCCAGAAATTACCACTTCCTCCCCCTCCCGGCTCAGTATAAGGTGTTTGCCAAACACTAGCCAGAAATATAAACAAGTCTTCTCAGAATAGAAGGCACGGTATAAAGTTATTCGAAAGAGGAAGAAAAAAAAATCAGAACCTCTGTTGAAAGCTCCAATCATCTCAGAATTTGCCAGTTAATATATATATATATATATAAATTCTCTGTTACAACACTCTTGTCATCATTTCCACATCTCTCCACTCCCTTGCACGCTCCACACGTGATGATTCAGTCCCACCCTGCCATGCAACCCTCACTCCGCTCCAGGCTCTTGCCACGTTCCCCCACCCCGCACACGCACATGTGGGAAAGACTCGAGTGTGCACGAGGAATGCCAACATCACGACTCCTTTCTTTACTTGGGAAGCTGGAATGATTTCAGGCCAGCTGGATGACATTAAGTCAGTCAACAGGCAGCAGAGAATGAAGCTGGGCTCAGACATGCTTCTACCAACTCTATAGAGGCTACAAGAGTTTTACCACTGGCAACAGCAAACTGTTTTTGGCAGGGGTGGCATTAAAAAAAAAAAAAAAGCTTGCGGCTTAGTCACCTTGGCTGAATCAGTGCAGAGTTTGTGATTGTGAGTGCAGGAGTGGTGAAGGGGTTGCGTTTAAGCCCAACTGGCCTTCACACATAACAAAGCTTCCTACCAGATGCTAACAACAACAGCAGCAGCATGTATCTCTCTCTGGAGTACCCAGTAATATGCCAGGACATACCAAGGCTTCACATAGTGTGCAAAATGCATTTGGTCAATATAAACATTTGATTAAAAAAATAATAAATGATCAAACAAGAAACAGAATAAAATACTGGTTTTGCAACCTCGTCTGTACAAACAGTCAGGAACTTACACATTTAAAAAGAGTTTGAACCCAAAGCTCGAGTAAGATCTACCTTTCCTTTTTTTTTTTTAAATCAAAAAAAGTAAACTTGGGTTTTAAAACAGTCTCGGCCCAACACCTTTTGTTCAAGGTTTCCAAGTGCATAATCTCCTCACTTTCCACAGCAAGCTAACCCCGGTAGCTCTTCGCACGTGTGCATGCTCTGACAGTCCCAATGCACCCAGGAAAGCGGTTATTGCCGGTAACAGCTGCGTTCAAAACACTGTAACATCGCCCGTATTAAATAACCCCCTGTAAAAAGGCTACCTCTTCAAACCACTTTGATCAGGATACTACTGAACGGCATTAGCCTTCTTAAAGCAGCAATCGGGCACCTCTGCCCAGAGAAGCTAGTCCTTTCAGAGCTGCCTGGCAAGACGGATACTTTTTGTGAGAGTTGAAATGCTCAAGAGAAGCGATTCGATGCTTGAGTTCCCAACCAGACGGCGTCCCCTTCATGTGGACTCCAGAGTGTTGAGCTGGAACAGGTTGTGGTTGGTGGGGGTGGTGAAGTAGAGCTGTTCGCTGGGCGAGCGGTTGTCGCACGGGCTGTTGAGTCCCAGAGTTCTCTCAAAGTCCAGGAGCTGGCCCATGAAGTTAAAGTTTGGGGAGATGTTGGATTTTTTCCTTTTCACAAAGTCATAGGCATCGTTCAGGGACAAGTTGAGTTTTTGCATCAAGTAGGCAACCGTGACCGTTACGGACCGGCTGATGCCAGCGAGGCAGTGAACAAGGATCCCACACTTCTTGGAACGGGCCTCATCTGAAACAAGACAAGGGGAAGGGGAGGGGGGGGTCTATTATTCCGCACCAAAAACACACGGCTTTGGAGCAGGGCCAGGTGGCAGCTGCAGGCTCACAGGACCAGGATGACTGCCAGACCTGGATCCCCTGCTCCCAGTGACACCAGCTTACATCCCTCTGACACCACAGCCCTCCCCAGAGCACTCCCAAGGGATTCCCACCACGCAGCAATGCTGCACAGCCCCATTCAGCTGGGCAAGGCCATGTATCTCAGACGCTTAAGAAGCACAAATCAATCCTGGCAGCAGGCAGCACATCCCTTCCCCAGGGACCTTCAGTACCCTCCAAAGGCAGGCCAGGCTGCAGACAACAGCTCCAGCGAGATGCTGGGCACAGCACAGCCACCTCCACACCAGCTAGAACCAGGCTGCCTGGCACAAAAGGCTACAGCCTGACACCACGCAAGCAATTCTCCTTTGCTGTTCTAATCCTTCCACTAGAAAGTCATCCGAATGCAGTCAAAGTCAATTTAAGCAGTGTCTGAAGTGCAGGAACTTCCCTTATTGTGAAATTGTTCTTCAGGATGGAAAGAAGTGCACTTTACTACAAACAAACGCTTGTGTTGGAGGAGACTCTCAGAATGAATGGTAGCAGGGAGCAGGAATGCAGGCTGCACCAAGAAATGGCGAGAGAACAGCAATGAAATTCCCCCTCCCTGGCCAGTGATTGAAAAGCACAAACACACACACACACACACACTCATCGTCTCTCGCACAGCCAGAACAGCGTGAACCCTTTATGAATTGACATCTTGGTGCTGACAGAGGGACACGCTCTGAGCGTGCTGAATGCATGCAAGTACACGGCTCTGCTTACTTCTGGGCAGCCCTACTTGCGGGCCATCGTTTGGCTGAGAGCTTGGTGGGGAGGGAGAAAGAGGGTCCTTGGGCAAAGCCACACTGGTGAGAGACACACCGGCACCACCAACGTGGCAATGGGCAAAGAAGGTGCAGGCAAAGCAAAATCCAGACCAGAGCCACAACAGGTTTTCTGTCCCAGCCTCCAAAACCAGGCAAGAGCTTCCAGTGCAATGGGCAATCACCCAGCCCTCCCCCCGGTCTCTCCCCATTCAACATTCCCCCTCGAATTTCTGCCTTTCATCTGACTGCGTTTCTTGGAGTTTGGTTCTGGAGTGAGGTAATCCCTCCATTTCCTGCCATTAAACGGGAAGCACAAGTACAGCATTCACAGGGACACCTCCTGACCAGAGCAGACAGGCCCCAGCAGGGACCCCCCCATCTCACTCATTAGGTTTAGCAGCACGCTCTGTGCTGGAGGTGCAGACAGGTCCCTGCTGCCACACCACAGCAGCAGCTCCTGAGCAGAATCAGGATATCAGGGGACAGAAGGACCTAGCACTGCTCTGCCCCACTTCAGCCCTTACAGCACGGCCAGCAAGCACATGCAGAGGGATATGACACTGGGGACATCAAAGCAACATCAAAACTGCCAGCAGAGCTTTCAGTCTGAAGGCAAAGGTCCCCTTCACCCTTGCCAACATCAGTGCATCTTCAACCACATGCAAAGCCATGGAGCTTTTAATAATTACAGTACTAACAACTACCTGTGCCATTCACTCCCCTCAGATCAGAATGGATCAGGCTAGTGACTGTCACCAACACACAATGCAGCTCATGGGGAAGCGTACATCTCTATTCAGCCTGACAGATGCTTCCACCAGAAAATGAAGCAATTTTCCAAGCTAACGCTAGCCTCAGAGAGGGCATCTGCCCCTGTGCCCCTCTCCATGACCAGCCCAAGCTGTCTCAGGGGCTGCCTGCACAGCAGTTTTTCCAGCTGAGCTCTGCAGTGTAACTATAATCACTAACTCATTGACACTTACCTTAGCTTACCCCCCAGCTTTAACCACACTCAGGGCTAAGGAATTGCTGGCACCAGTCACGTTAACGTTGGCCCCTACTGGTGCCCACCATCAGAGCAGGCACCCAGAGCTCCCCACCACCTTAGCTCAGCCATCTCACACCGCTGCAAATCCCCACACAAGGGGAAAAGACACCAGGGCCGGTGTTTGTTACCACTTGCAGGTAAGTTGGCTGAGATGCTGAACGAGGGCCCAGCTTCAGAAGGGAAGGACTCCCCAAATGCAGCCTCTGCAGCGTGCTGCCTGGCTGCTCAGCTAACACCAATGCCACAGCCCGGAGAGGTGAGGCCAGAGACCAGCGACAGCCCTGGGAAGCTGTTTGCCACATTCCCAAACAGTGACTACAAAAAAAATAATAATTCTGCCAGCTACCTACCAATAAAAGCAATGGCCTCGGGAAAGAACTGCGAGAGGTTCTGGCTCCAGTGATCTGAGATGGGGATCTGCTTGTACTTGAACTCTCCGTCGTGCTCAAACATGTTTGGCAGGTTGGGAGTCACATTCAGGATGTATTTAATGCCATATTTGCCTAGGACATCCAAGTTGGTGGAATCTTTGGCGCAGCCCAGGTACAGGTAAGGTAGGATCTGGACTGGAAAGGCAGGCTGATTGTTGGGGATGGGACTCCCGTCCGACTCCGTGGCACTGCTGGGTTCTCTGTCGGATTCACCATCTGAGCAGTCAGAGCTTATCCGCAGCCCTCCCAGGCCAAGGACAGACGCTGGGGGGGAGTTGTTGGGTGAGGAGCTGTCAAGGTTCGTCTCACAGTGCTCCGAATACTCAGTCTGAAACTTGTTAAAGCCACCTGGGAAGGGGGAATGGAGAAAGGGAAGGAGAGGGGCAGAGAGAGAGAGAGAGAGAGAGAGAAAGATGTTTTAGCCTTCAACATGGGACATCCATCTATCCAAACACACACAAACACACACATTATTTACTAAGTCTCTGCCAGCAACTGGCTGCTATGCCTCCACCTACCCAAAAAGCAGCCCGAGAAAGGCATCTCCCTGCTCCTTCGCCTTCCCCAGCCGCCTGTTACTGGGCAAACGGGTCTCAAGCAAAGAAAGTTCCTTACTAAGTTTAACAAACACAGGCCAAATCTCAACTGCATCAAAAGAAACAAACATCCAAAAATAAAATAAATGGCAAGAGACGATCTCGCCTCATTTCGTTTCTTGAGATACGGGGCTAGGGCAGTTTAGGCAAGAGCTATTATGCCACCTAGGCAGAAAAGCACAGAAGTATCCACGTCTGAAGAGATAAAGCAAGAACAACAAGCAAATGCCCAGCTCAGGCACTAAAACCCCATAAAATAATTCACCTTCTAGCAGGGAAAAAAGCCATAAGTTTCACCAAAGAGCCATTCTCACACCTAATTTATCACTGCAAACGTGCTTTGTGACAGGGCAGCTCCACAGGTTCGTTCTTCACCCAACCCAAAGCAGGCTTGGGGAGGGATGGGACCTCTCAAGTACTTCCCTCCAGCTCCTCAGCTCAACATCTCGGGAAGGAAGGCAGGGAGAGCAGCAAAAACCTCACCAATCTGCCTCCTTCCAGGCAACATGAAGCCAGCACCCAGCCACCAGAATCTGACACTGACAAATGGTTTAATTAGAAAGGCCTCCTGGAAACTTTGTTAGTGGGTTCGGTGGTTGTGGCGGGGTCACCGAGCAGGACAGATAGCTCCTGCCACATCCATTCATGAAAAAAAGGCTTCTCCTCCTCCTCCTCCTCCCTCCCGCGCAGCCAGACAGCGCCGAGGAGCCATTTTGGAATTTTAATTGGAAACATTTCCCACCGAGGCTCCCGGAAAAAGGCAGAGGAAGGGGCTCGCCCCCAACCCCCCCGCCCGTTAGGGACAGCTCAGAGCAACTTCAAAGCTGCTCCCTCCTCCCCAGGAGGAGGATGAAGGGGAGAGAAACAAGAGGCGAAGGCAGAGGAGCAGCCGGGCTCGTTGGGAAGCTCAAAGCCAGGATGGGCAGGGGGCTTCACCCACCAGCACAGGCAGGGAGCAGAGGGAAAGGGGACACGGGGAAGGGGGTCAATCCCTATGCTTGGTGCCTGGGTCCCCCCCTCCCCATCACTTTCCAAGAAGCCTGGCGCAGGCGATGTGCAGCGGGGGCTCGTCCCCAAATCCCTGCCTATCTCCCTGCCCGCACCAGGGGCTCCCCCGGCTCCCATCCGAGGGGCTGTTCGGCAGCAGCAGCGTTTTTTTAAAGGGCTGCAAGTGGCAGCTTTCGCACCCTTCCCCCGCACAGCCGCCTCGGCTCCGCTGCTATTCCTGCCCCAACGCCGCCACCCAGCGACCGCCCCGGCAGCGCGGCTGCGGGCTCCGCTCAGCCCCACCGGGATGTTCCTAAAACGGTCCCAAAAATACCCCAAAACCGCAGGAAAGGGCTTGTTGGGGGGGGGAAGCACCCTGAGTACCCCAGCTCCTGCATCGCCCTATGGTGGGGGGAAGGAGGGCAGCCCCCCCCAGACAGGCTGCTGTTTCCAAGGAAAGTAAATGGGGGGTGCGGGCGGCTTTTTTTTTTGGGGGGGGGAGAGGAAATTTAAAGGATGGAGGCCCTTTCCGAAGGGGAGAGGCACCCGTGGGGAGCCGCGGGGGCTGCAGCGACACAGCCGGGGGCTGCTGGGCTCGGGGCAGGGGAGGCTGCGGGGAAGGCAGGGGGCTGCCACCGCTGTCGGGGGGGGGGAGAAGGCAGCGGGGCGCTGGCAGCCTCCCACCATTTTGTTCCGGGGATTAAAACGAGGGGAAAAACGGGGGGGGGATCGCTGCACCCGGCGGTGCGGGAGGGGATGCGGGAGCAGGGTCGGATGGGGCGAGGGGGCTGCGGGGCGAGGAGTGGAGGGGAGGGGGGGGTGGCAGCTCACCTTTCAGGTAATAGGCTTTGCAGCCGTCGTCGCGCAGCTTCTGGAGCAGCAGCCCCAGCACGGAGGTGGCGGCGCCGCCGTCCTGCCAGTCGGCGGTGGCCTCGTCGTAGAGCAGCACGGTGTCGGCCTTGCAGCGCTTGACGAAGCGCTCCTTGTCCTCGTGGTTGGGGATGATGGAGCGGATGGGCAGGTTGCCCTTCTTCAGGCGGCGCAGCATCAGCCCGGGGATGGCCAGGTTGATGGCGGTCTCGATGTGCGAGCTCTCGAACAGCTCGTGGGGGCGGCAGTCGAGCAGCAGCAGCGACCGGCCGCCTCCCGACTCCAGCTCCTCCTGCAGCCACTCGGCGCTCTTGCACGGCATCGCCGCAGCCATGGGCGCCCGCGGGGAGCTCCCCCAGACCTGCGTTTTCATGGGGCTCGGCGGCGGGCGGGCGGCCAGCGAGCGAGCGAGGGCCCGGCCCCCAGCGGCCACCCCCGCCGCGGCTCCCTGGGTTGTGCTGGGCTCGGCTCGGCTCGGCCCGGCCGTGTAGCTGCGCGCTGCCCGCGGCCCGGAGCACGGCGGCCCCGCTCTGCCCTAGGCGGCGCGCCCCATCCCGGCGGCCTCCCTTAAAGCGGGGCTCTCCGCCGGGCCCGCCGGGTCGTGCGGCGGGGGCGGCCCGAGGGGCGGGGCGGGGGCCGGCCCGGCACAGCGCGGCGCGCCACGCCCCGCCATGGCGCGCCGCGAGGGACACGCCCCTTTCCTCAGAGCCACGCCCCCGAAGCCCGCAGGAGCCAATGAGGGCGCGGCGGGGAGGGAGGCGGGCGGCCGTATATGGGCAGGGGCGGGGCTGCAAAGCGCGGGAAGGGGCGCGGGGGCCCGCGGGGTCCCGTGGGGTCCCGTGGGGTCCCCGCCATCCTCTGGGGGCAGCCTCCGGGGCTGCGCGCCCCAAATCCCCACGGGCATCAGCTGCTCCCAGCCCCGGACGGATAGACGGACAGACAGATGGATAGATGGATGGATGGATGGATGGATGGATGGATAGATAGATAGATAGATAGATAGATAGATAGATAGATAGATAGATAGATAGATAGATAGATAGATGAGCCTTTCCTTCGTGGCAATGGCTTCTCCTCGCTCTAGCCCCTTGCTCTAAGCCTTCCCAGAAAATCCTGCCGCAGAGGGAAGGGTTCTGGGTCTGCCCCAGCGCCAGGCTCAGGGACCCGGCTGGGTGAAAGTCAAGGCCTGGGATGTGCCTTGTGTAATGGGAAAGATGTCGTCCTGTAACACCCCCCTTCCCTGCACACGTGCACACAAACACGCATAAACAGCCCGAGTTGTAACAGGCTTTAAGGTGCTGTTGGAACGAAGCTGTGTGCCTAGGCAAAAAAATACGTGCTGGGTTGGATAAAGCACGCAGCCACAGCCTGTCTCCTTTTAGCCCGGTTGTTAAGTAGGGACCCTAACGGGATTGCAGAACCAACGCTGCGCTTGGGAACGTGCTGAACTTCGAGCACGTCGAGCATCCCGTTACAAAACTCTGCTTTCAGCAGGACCGTGCTCAGGGCCGTCCGTGGATTTCATCGCTATCAGCAAAATCAACGTCTGCTTCTACATTGCTTCTCTGTGACTCAAGTGTGTGCCTGAGAAAGCGGAACAGCTGAAGCTGTCCACTTCCCCTTGCCCAGTTTATTTTTACTGCTGGTTGCTGTGGGAAGCTATTGTGATTCAGTGTTGCAGTAGGAAGTTAGTAACGCCACTCTTGCAGCAAAGGATGTTGAGGTTCTTATGCAAGCCACAGTGAAAATAGCTGACCTTTCAGAACATTTCTCAAAGTACCCTCGATTCCTAAGTGGAACAGCAGTGGGCTGTGCAAAGAAGGCACATCTGGGGCTAAAGCCCTTGCTCAGCCTACTGGGTACGCTCAGTGCCATGAATTTTAGGGGGGCTCCTGGGCTCCCCTTTGGGAGGCAGCAGCAACAGCTGTGAAACCAGCAGGGATGCGCTTCACCTCCGTCCTGCGGTCACGTTAGTGAACACGTAAACCCCGAGCAGGACAGGTTCCAGGCACATCACCTGCAGAGACAAGACCAGATTTCTGGCCAGTGAAGGTGAGGGCCAGAGAACATCACCCAGCAGCAGCGTGGCATCCCTGCCTGCCCAGCCAGGAGCCGGGGGACATCGGGAGGGGGGCGATAGAGCCTGCCCCCCGGCTTCTCCCACCTTCCGTGGCAGGAGCACAGGTTACGGTGGGGTTATGGTGAACACAGCCCCGTGGGGGGGACAGGCCCGTGGCGGGGTCAGGGACGGGCAGGGCTGGCAGCTGGAGGCTGTGCCAGCCTGTCGGCTTGCTGCCCTCTTCAGTCAGCTGCTCCAAAATGCAGCGAAGCCAAAAGCGAGACGAAACTGAGTCATGGGGCTCTGGCCACGGGTCCCTGCGTCCCGTCCCCCACCTCCTCCTGGGGCATCTGCCCTGCAGAGGAGGGCAGAGAGCTCTGTGCCCACATCTGGTTTCCTGCAGAGACCAGAGGAGGCAGAGAGGACGCACGCAGCGGGGGCCAGGATGGAGCTTTTGGTGACGTTTGGTCTTGCTGTGCACGTGGCTTTGGTGCCAGCAAAGGTCGGCGTCTGCCCAGAAATGAGCAGCTTTTGGCTCAGCCCTGAAGGTCCCAAGTGCGTGGGGACGAGGACAACGCTGTGCAGTAACACGTCTTGGGTTTGGGGTGCTTTTGTCCTCATCCATTCTCTGCTCCCCTGCGATGCTGAGGCAGCCACCACCTCAGGTTCCTCACTCCCTCACCTCCTGAGCCTGGGGACTGGGTTTTGATGTCTTTTTTTCCACCCAGGGCTGTGTTTTGGTGTTTATTTTCCACCTGGGTCTTTGTCTTCTGTTGTAGAAACAAGGACCAAGAGTCATGGCAGGACAAGAGGTAACAGCACAGTCAGTAGGTTTTCCCACCTGTAGAGCAGAGATAGTGCCTCCCTCCCTGTCACCTCTGCGAGCACATTTAGCTGCTAGGGAAACAGGCAGGAGAGCTGGTTTGATGCCACCATCCTTAGCATCCTCCTTGCAGTGCTGAATTTCTTGGATTGAATCACTTTAAAAAAATAATATATATATATATATATATATATATATATATATATATATATATAAAATTTAACTTTGGTTCTCTTCACTGATCACTTAATTGACGTAGGAGTAAATCTGTCAGGGAAGGGCAGTTGTTGATTGTTTACACAATGTTTCATTATTGCATGTAAGAGGTTAACTCCTGCTAGAGAAATAGATGCATGGCTTTAACAGTCGAATTAAACAAATAAATAAATAAAATAAAAAAGCCCAAATTCGCTCTCTACTCCTGCACTAATTTGTGACTATTTTTATCAACACTAACGCTGAGCCAGGGTAAAAATACTCCCTAGAAAGTTTAGAATTTACATTTGTCTTCATATATATTCAGCAGAAATCTAGCTCCCCAGCCTCCGCACTGCCTAATCTGGATTCATTAGCTTCAGCCGCCCGCAAGAAAAATGTCAGATGACTTTGGCCTGGTGAAGCGCTGCACCCACAAGCGATCAGTGGGAGGATCTACGCGCTGCGACGCTTTCTGCAGCGAGCCCTCCCTGTGAGCCTGCGGGCAGCTCCCGGGGGTGGGAGCAGATTTCCCCTTCCTCGCACAGCCCTGCTTCTCCGCTGGGCTCCATCCTGCGTGGATGCTGAGCCCTGGCAAGTTCATTCTGCCGGTGTGAAGCTGCCTCGTGTCCAGCAGGACCAGGGTCGTGTTGCTCATGTGTAGTCGCCAGTGGAGATGCTGAGCCAGGATGCAGGGAGCTCAGGCTGATGAGTTGCTGGGTGCTGCCACTTTTCCTCTACAAGATGGGACAGCATCGTTTGTCCCTCTCTGGGAGGCACTTTTGCACTAGAGCTGGAGATTTTCATGTCGTGGTGTCTGTGGATTCTGGGCCAAAGACTCCACAATTGTTCTCTGGCATGTTGCTGCAGGAGAATCCACACGGCCAAATGTAAAAGGAGGCATGTGTGGCCTCACAGAGCCTTCGTAGTGCCCGGCCTCCACTTGTGTTCCTCCTTCTTCCGGATTAGCCTCAATCTCCATGGACCTCTGCTCCTGCTTCCCACCTGGCTCTTCTGACATCAACTTTGCCTCTTGTCAGACCTGGAAAGCACCGTCGAGGTTGAGAAAACCCCTCAAGAGCTGCAGTGAGCATCCACGTCCAGATTCCGGCCTTCTGAAGGAGGCTCAGGGTAGGAGGCTTCCCCTGAGGCTGGCTCCCACCTTTCCACCATGCAGATGTCTCCAGGTAGGTCCAGAAGCTCTGTGGCAGCCATGGAGGAGCAAAGCTGTGTGCAGAGTGTTGCAGGCTGTGGTGGACATCATCTTCTCTTTGCAGCAAAAATCAAGGCTCCAAGAACTCTGTCTGTTTTCTGTGATCAGCTCCTAGTGGTTGCACACACCCAGAAGGGCTGAGGCTGGAAGTCTCTCTGGAGAGCATCACAGCGAGGTCTGCTGGAGCAGGACCCCATCCCAGTTGGTTCCCAATATCTCCAAGAATGGAGACTCCACGCCCTCTCTGGGCAACCTGATGCAGTGTTTGACCACCCTCACAGTGAAAAAGTGTTTCCTTATGTTTAACCATTACATGCCATGCTCCAGTTTGTTCCCATTGCCTCCCATCTTTCCACTGGGCACCCGAGAATAGCCTGGCTCCATCTTCAGAGTTTGAGGAATCATCTGCGTTTTTACAGCAAAGGGTTTGCTTCCACCTGGGAGAAAAAAAAAAAATAAAAAAATCCAATCTGCAGAGCCACCACCTAATTTATCTGGAAATATCAGCCCAGTACTTGAGTACTTTTCACACTGCTTTGGCTGGGAGAGCTGTTTCAATGACAGCTTGGGAGGTCCCCACACTTTCTGTAAAATCCAGGAGAGAAAGGGACAAACAGCAGATGAGTCCCCACAGGCTCTGCCAGCCGTCAGGGCAACCTCTGATCCAACCAAACGGGGATAGCAGCAACAACGGCTTCCCTGCTCCCCTCCCTCTGCTTCCCAGGCTCCAGGCTCCTTCCAGAGAGAAAACTGGAGAAAATTTCAGATTCTCTACCCTTTTTAGCAGCAGGCTTTTAATGAACAGGTGTGAAAGCCACATGCCACCACCTTTATTACATCCTCCCTTGTGGAGGATATGTACCTATAGCTACATATCCCTATATATACCTATATACCTACATGACCCATTTCTAACCCTTTCTCACTTATATGCCAAAATAAAATCGTCCGTAGAGAACAGGAAGGCAGAGAAGAGCAAGCAGGGCAGTGACAGCAGGGCCCCTTGGTGTTTGTTCTCCACATGCCTCTGCTCTCACCCATTTGCACACCCAGAGCCTCCCAGCTCCACGGGCTCAGCATCCTCAGCCCTCCCTCCACACACGTCAGTTCCCTGGCTGTTTCTCCCAGTCAGCCAGGCTGGTTGCAAGAAGCGATTTCCTGCAGAGAAGTATTTCTGTTTCAAGGAGGCTAAGTGTGAGCTTCCTGATGTAGGTTTTTTACCAGAACCCATTGCGAAAGCAGCTCCACCACCCACTGGGCACTTCTTAAAATGAGCTCGGGCTCTCAGCTCTGCTTCTCCAGCTTGGCTCCCCAACCCCTGCTCATAGCATCACGGAATGGTTTGGATCAGGAGGGACCTTAAAGTCCATCTAACTCCAACCCCCTGCCATGGGCAGGGACTGCTCCCACCAGCCCAGGCTGCCAAAAACCCCATCCAGCCTGGCCTTGGGCACTGCCAGGGATGGGGCAGCCACAGCTCCCCTGGGCAGCCTGTGCCAGGGCCTCACGGCCCTCAGAGTAAATAATTCATTTGTAATATCGAATCTGAACCTACCCTCTTTTAGTTTAAAGCCATTACCCTTGTCCTATCACTATACCCCTGGCAGAGTCCCTCCCGAGCTTTCCTGTAGGCCCCTTTTGGCACTGGAAGGTGACTGTAAAGTGTCTCTGGAGCCTTCTCTTCCCCAGGCTGAACAACCCCAGGTCCCTCAGCCTGCCTTCACAGGAGAGGTGCTCCAGCCCCTTGTTCATCTTCGTGGCCTCCTCTGGACTTGCTCCCGTAGTTCTGTGTCCTTCTGATGCTGGGGGCCCCAGAGCAGAAGGCACGGCTCCAGGTGGGGGCTCACAAGAGTGGAGCAGAGGGGCGACCTAAGTAGGTCCTAAACCTGCATCTCCACACTGGAGCTCCATGGAGGTAACATCCCCTGTGGGGAAGTCAAGCATGTAACAGCCTCTCTTGACCAGGACAACAGCCAGACCTCCAGGAAGGACACACGAGCATGCCCTGCAGCAGACCTGTCCTTTGACCTTGCTGCGCCTACCCAGCTGCTGAGACCCAGCGAAGTTGTTCTGGCTGCAGCTCCTGCTCCTCCTCTGCCTGGCCTCATCACCCACTTGCTGCAAAGGAAGGGTCCACTATTTCCCCATATTTTCTCCAGGCCCCTTGTTGCAGCATTGAGCGATTTGTCTGTTTCATGACAGCCTGGAAGCTTTTCTGGAACTTCAGTCCAGACTATTCCTCCAGCAAGCAAAGCAGACAAGGCACTTGGTGGTGTTAGCAGGAGGAAACAATGCATAAGCAGTCATTGTTGAAGGCACTTGTTACATCTTGCCCAAGACACCGTGTGCATTATTGTGCCTGCTGACAGCATCTCTGGAGGGTTATTGAGGGCCTGGGCCTTGCTCTGGCACAGCTTGAAGGGACCGGCTTTGGTGGCCAAAGGGGATTTGGGGGAAATGTCCCCCTGTGGCCCTGTTGTCACATGCAGCTGCTATAGCTGGGACATCCCAGGGACACACACAGAGCCTGGGGGCAGGGAGAGCTCACATCATTTATTAGACCAAGGGATGGACCCGGGAGGAAAAGATGGGCTTTAAGACACACGCTCCCATCTGAGAATTACACAGTGGACCTCCAGCTTCCCCTTGACTCGCTTTTACAGCCCGTGATATGAATGTAAAATGAAGTGTGCACCGAGACACAACCCAGTTTTGAAAGGGGGCACACCCTGCCCTGCAGAGTTGTGACCAGAAGTGACAGCACAGCGAGCCCTCCTTCTGGAGGAGATGCAAGGTCTCCCCCACCCTGCCCATGCACCACGCTGACCAGGGAGGAGGGACACGGCCTGGGGACACACAGGCGTGTTGTGCCTGCGTGTCACCGTTTCCTCACTCCTGATTTGAACAGTGAGGCAACAGCAGGCAGAGAAAGAGGTGACCAGGCAACCTTTAAGCAAATACATCCTGGGGAATGAGCTTTACAGTGGAAGCAAGACATCTCTGGACAGTGAGGGGCAGGGAGGCCACCAGGCAAGACAGATGCTCTGAGGAGGTGCCTGCAGCACAACTAGAAGGCTGGGTGGGCACAAGGATGTAGAAACGAGCCCTGGTGAGAGCACAGCTCCTCCGGGTGGGCTGCTGCCAGGAGCTGGAGCTTCCAAGTGGCCAGAACCTTTCTTGGGAAAGCTCGGGAAAGCTTTGGCCTGGGTGGTGGCATTTCTCAGGGGAAACATTATTTCATTGGAAACCACGGGCATTCATGTCAAGTAAAAGCTATTGGAAAAGTGACATCGCACTGAAACAGAAAAAAAATCTCAGAGCCCAGACTTGTTGGGTGAAAGGTGTTGGAAATGCAAATTGTTAATTTAAAGAACTGGGACAGGAAGCAAGGGTGCCAGACTGAGCTGTTATCGGCTGCATCAGCTGCAAGTCTGGCTCACTATTTCAGAATAAAATTAGACTTGCAGTATATGACTTTAAATATTTAAATTACTTTCAGTAATTCATATGGTGACATTTAAACAAAGTACACCAAGCAAACAGCTCCCAGTGCTTAAAGGAAATGTTTGCAGGTAATAATATTTAATTTAAGGAGGAACAGCTGATATCAAGGCAGGATCTTAGCTCTGAATTCAACGTACATTCCTCTTTGAACCAAGAATTGGAGAATAAATCCCTGGGCCTGTGATTGCTTAGACACGTAGAGCAATGGGATTTGAGTGCTTCTGTTCCCAGAGGTGGCACTGGGCAGCACCATGCCAGGGGGCAAGGACCACCAGGCTCGGTACTGCCACCCTGCCTGCCCTCTGCCAGGCATGAGTCCACCCAGCTTCTTCTTGGGCTGTTCCCTGAGAGTTTATTTTAGGATCTAAAGGCTAAAGCCAGCCTGGGTACAAACAAGCAAAACTCAATGAAGTCAACTTAGGGGTTGAGTGCTGCTGCTGGTGCTCCCAGCCAATCTGGAGAGCTAAGCTGGGTCTATTACATCAGTCACACTGGATTTCATAACATTAGACATTTCAATGAGGGTGACTCATTCCCTTTTGAAGCGCATTGTATGTATGAGCAAAGATGATTAACTTTTGCTGAATGGTATGATTTCTGGGACGGGAACTGCTGTTAATTAGGAGCAGATCTCAGATGATCACAAACTCTGTTGTCATGGCCTACTTTGTATATTTCTCTCCATTCTCCTTTTTTTTTTTTTTTTTAATTTATTTATTTTTAAGCTCAGGATAAAGATTAAAGTGTCCTTCTCTGCTGTAAAGCAGCCAGGCATCCAAACAAGGCATCCGACATCTGCAGACAGGCATGGCCCAGGGCTGTCAGTCCCTGTGACCAAGCTTCAGCTACCTGCCCCCAAAATCTCTGCTTTCACATTAAAACCAACCAAAAACAAAACAAAACAAAACAAAACAAAATAAAATAAAATAAAATACCACCACAGGGCTTCCAAACATTGCGATAGAAGCAGATAAAGACAGTAAAAGAAACTTAAAAGGATCAGAGTCTAAAATACAAAGTTACCTTTCCCCACCCCTCCAATATTTTCATTCTCAGAAGAAACTGTTGGAGGGTTGTGTTAATCTCGTGCTTCTGACTGCTGAGTGGAGCCTTTGGGGGTAGCAACACAAGGGACCCTTTGGATAAAGAGCTTCCCAGGTTCACAGAGAAGAATCTTTTCAGCTGTAGTGGCTACAAAGAAGGATGGAGAGGTCCTCCTGACCCCACCGTGGGCATGTGCAGCCCCAGATAGTGCCTGGGGGCTGCAGAGGAGCAGCTAAGGACCCACGGATCCAACGTGGACCAGGCTGCTCAGTGGCATTCTGCCACCAGCTTGTGACTCCCAGTGTCCACGTTCTTATGACAAGGTCCCCTCAAGCCTCTGCCACCATCATCACCAGCTCTTGAGTGCTCTGGGATGCAGCAGGAGGAATAGCCACGAGGCTGGGGGTGCTGGGAGGGGACAGAGCCGAGCCTCTCTCCAGAACCGCTCTCTCCTGCCCAGACCTCCTGCCTCTTTTCTTCTCCTGAAAGAGAAAAAAACATTGAAACTGAGACAAAAGATGATTTCTTGGGTCAAAACGGAGTGGGCCTGGGCATTTTAATGCAAATAGGAGGTGAACAGCCCTAACCCTCACCATGCAACACTCCTTGCTGGCCCAACCACCATCCTTTCAGATGAAAGCTCATTCTCAAAGCAGGGACAAGCTGGTGTGGCAGAAGAACCCAAAAGGGCCATTTAATTCAGACCAGGAAACTGGAGCTGGCTGGGAAGAAGGAGAGGGTGCCTGCAAGCCCTGCAGGCCCCTACAGCATTCTGGTGCTCAGTGGTCACAACCGACTCAGGGGCTCCAGAGCACCGTCATTTTCTGCCTTTTCCAAAACACCAGTGTGAGGGAAGGACAAAGATTTCATGGACACATACTGCTTCCAAAGCGCCTACACCAGCACCTGGGGTATTTTGGAAACTGGGAGGTGTGGGAGCATCAGAAGCCTTGTTTCAGGCACGGTGGTGAACGAGGTGCATCGGATCAGAGACAGGGCTAGCTCCCCTCCAGCTCACAGGCGGACAGCACTTCAGCACACCGAGCCAATGGGGAATTCTTCTTGATTTTTTTTTTTTTTTTTGAGATAAAGTGGCATCTAGCAGTAGGAAAAAACTAATTTTGACTAAAATGGAGCCATTTGTAGTAGTGAGGCACTGCTGGCAGAGGGAAGGACTCCTGAAAACTTCAGGCACGAGCATGGGACACGCAATCCCTTGCCCGAACTGCGGATGAGCAGCGGAGGCTGAGACACGCAGCCCAAAAGGCTCCTCTGGAGGCTGACACAGATGGGGATTTTCCTTCAGAGGCTCCTTCCCTCTGCCTGAATGGGCAAAAAAACACTCATAGCTCAAATCCCCAACAAGCATCTGAGGAAGGGGCAGTGCTGGCACTGCCTTGGGTGCTCTTCCTCTCCTCCGAGTGCTTTTCCTGCTGGTGCTTCTAAAAATGTACGGCAGAGCAACTGTCTCTAAGGCAATTTCCATAACAATGGGTGCAGAAGAACAATCTATGCTGTTATTGTGCCTTGCTTGCTTACACACACGCGCACAAAGAGAAACAGGCACGCTGTAATTCCAGCAATCAACGAATTTTTAACCAGTTTGCTCCCAGTCACTGCTGGAAAGCCACCCAGGGGACTCACTGGCCGCTACCAAGCCAGGGGTTGCTGGCGGGGCTGGGGTGCCCGCACCACCTGAGGCTGGAGGTGTAAAAGCAGCTGGTGTCAAAGGAAGGAAACCACAGAGAGCATTTCCACATCGTCCCCACTGGTGTAGGTTCGTGGTGCTCCACGATGGCCCAGAGAAGTTGTGGATGTCCCGGCACTCCAAGTGTTCAAATGGGCACCTTGAGCAAGCACCTCTGCTGCACCCATTCTTTAAACGTGTTGTCTTACATAAAGGCCCCAAAATGCTACTGTTTTATCTCAATTCTGGGTGCACAGCCCTTGAAAAACCCGCCCAGGTTTGCCCCTTCCCAACACCTTTTTCACCTGACCTGCTAAAGCCAACATTTAGACCCTGCCTCTGGTTTAATCACTTGCATCCTGTGATTTCCAGCTTTGTTTAAATTTGTACAGAGCTCAACCTATTGTCAGACATACACTAATTTGCGTGTTTCTAATTATTTGTTTCCATCTTAAAACCTGTTTTTCGGCAGATTGCAGCTTTATTTTAATACATACTTGGCTAGAACTTGAAACACACACTGCCAGTAGCCCAGACACAAACAGGCCAGCATTGCACAGGAGAGGCTGGGAGAGAAATAAGACTGAGACAACTTGAATTAAAAGCCTGTTTATAAAAAATGAATTAAAAAAATGAATCTAGCAGCAGTCTTGCATCACAGAACATTCCAGTTTTATAATCCTCTGTTTCTGCCCCTCTAAATAAAATTAATCTCAGCCCTTTTGGAGAGAAACACATACTGGTGCGAGACATCTCCTCACACAAACACTTTGACCATCTCCATTTTATGTGATTAAAGCTCTTAAAAACAGTTTAATCCTTTTTTTACTCACATTCTTGGCTTTAAGAATGGGCTTGGAAGTGGGTGACCAAGCCAGGAACATTTCTTACCTGTTTTTCATGAATGCAGACATAAAAGCTCAGGCACAGTCCTCAGCCTCTCCATGCCGGAGCCATTCCCCTGGTGGCTCCACCAACAGTCGCTGCTGTCCCAGCACAGCCTGGCCACTTTATTTCTCCTTAACTTCCACTCCAGCCTTCACAGGGCACATGCTGCAGCTGAAAGCAAGCTGTGGTGCTAGCCCAAGGCAGCCAGCAATGCTGTAACATGCAGGATGACAAAACTGCATCTCCGGGACCCTTTTTTCCCCCCCATTATTATTATTATTATTATTATTATTATTATTATTATTATTATTATTGATTTTACTATCTGTAGCTCTTTCCCCTGTGCTAAAGGTTCTGGAGCCTCTGATCTAAAAT
Organism: Aythya marila; assembly: GCF_965140915.1. Lineage (NCBI taxonomy): Eukaryota > Metazoa > Chordata > Aves > Anseriformes > Anatidae > Aythya > Aythya marila. The sequence continues at coordinate 15,010,215 of NC_139051.1, forward strand.
GCAGAGTGACTCTGATGCAATAAAACTGAAAGAAAAAAAAAAATGTCATTTGCTGGCAAATGCTGACTTGTAGTGGGGGCCACATCCAGCATAAAGTGCTGATCCAGCCACACATCCATCACAGCAGCTGTTCTGGGAGAGCAGCAAGGGGGCTTCGATGCCTGCAGCAGGCCAGGGAGACCTCCTCAGCTCCTGAGCAGGTCCCAGGCACAACCGAAGCTGAAGCAGCTGCAGAAGGGTCCAGAACAGACCTTGCCTGCAGTCTCAGGGCTGAGCAAGGAGAGGTGCTGGGAGTTAGGTTAGCAGCCATGTGGGTGGCAGCACCAGAGGGTGGCCCTGCCAGGAGCGCTGACGGCTGCAGTGCTGCAGAATCACTTTTGCTGCTGTACACACGGGATTTTTGCAAGCACAGGGGAGCATCGCAACCTTCCCCAGTCTTTCCCAGCCCTGTTTACCATTTCATTAAGATGTGAAGACAACCACCAAAAAGGTGGTTGCAAAGCCCCTTGGTGCTTGCAGCAAGCGGCCAGGAGGAACCGCTAGAAGCAAGTGGCTTTTCTGTGCAAACGAGGTGGTCTGGGCCTTCAACGAGGAACTCAGGCATCCTGCTCATGGCACACAGAGGCCCGTCTGGAAGACTTGCAGCATCTCCAGACAGACACCAGCAGCATCCTCCCTCTTGCAGGTCTTGGGCTTCGCAGTCTTGGACTTTCCGTGGGTACCAAACACCCTCTGTCCACAGCATGGAGGATGCCTGGGAAAAGGCCTTTCACCGAGATGAATTTTGATGTGGACACCACGTTCAGCTACAGGGAGATCTGCTGGAGGTGGCCACTGCCTCTTGGTTGCAAACCGAGCATCTCATCCAGACGTGTCTGCCTCCACCTGCCAGCCAAGGCCAAGGGGCCATGGGGTTCATCACGTCATGGCCCTTCCCCACTTCTGCCTGAAGACACTTTTGGTGAGCTTCCACTCCTGTTTTGCTAAAAAGGAAAGAAAAAGGGAAGAGACTCACTTGATGTTAAGGAAATCTAACAGAGCATGCAGAAATCCAGCTGCTCAGGCACATGTGCTGCCTTCCTTCTGCTCTGTACCAGTGAGGCTGTGCCTTGTTTAGATCTGGCTCCATCTCTCACAGACTTGACCAACTGTCCCTCTGCCATGCCATCTTCACCAGTTTACCCCCGAACTGTTTGTTGACATCCTCAGTTTGGGGTGGGGGAGATGTTTTTTTGTTTTCCATGATGGGAAAAGCAGCACATGTCAAGAAAGCCAGGCAGAGGGGTCAGAAGATCGCTCGGTGAGTCACCATTTTCCTCAGCGACCACCCGTGTGTGCGGGCAGATGCACTTCCTAGAAATTACCGGGCTGTGGAGCAGGCCCGGCGCCTGTCTCGCTGACTCATTTGGCTTCCTCCCCGCTCCGGCATCACTCTTGCACGGCCTCCATCCCAGTGTCCTCCCCTCACCACTCCCCATGCCCGCAGCTGGGTTTTAGGCCATGAGCTGCTGAAGTTTTGTAAGAGCTTTGACTCGCGGCCAGGATCCAACAGGACACTTGCACAAGCAGCGTGTGCCCTGCTGGCACGGATCGTGGCCGTGCGTGAGGCAGAGCTGCAGCCACGGCTGCCCAAGGTGCCACGTCCCCAGGGCCCAAGGTCACTCCGAGCACAGCACTGGCCACCTCTAAAGCAAATGACTGTGTAAGAGAGTCCCCGAGAAGGAAAGGCTGAAAAATCCAGCAAGAGGCAGATGCTACAAGCAGAAAACACGAGAAGATGCAAAGAGACAACAGGGGGCACTTCCCTACCTGCGTTGTGTTAACACCCTGGTGTTTGGGCACTGCCTTTGAGACTGGCAGCCAGGCAATGAGGGATTTGCCCGACGCTTTCACCCATGGTTATGTCAGACATGAGACAGGTGAGTGACCCATGTCCTCTTGCACATGGTGGGGAGCCTTGGAGGCCAAGAAATGCTGTAGCCCTGAGGGTAGCCCTTGCTTCTCCCTGGAGCTCTTCTGCTCATGTCCTGGAGCCCATGGCAATGTACAGCCTCGCCACTGGCTCTGGGATGTGGATATGAACCTTTCTCACGCTAGAGGCAGATCTTACAGAGTTAAGAACGTTTTCTTGGCTTGCTTTACCAGTGGAAGAGCGACTTGCAGCAGAGCAGATGGATACAATTCTAATTTGAGTTTCACATGATTTATATAAATAGGCTGAGACAAGGCTGAGCATAGATGGCGCAGTCATCTGCCAGCTTCGTTCCCTTTACATAAAGACCCTCTCCTCCCTTCCCATTAGTCTCGCAAAGCACATCAGTAACATCTGGTTGCATTTGCAGCAAGCGGTCACCTCAGTCTGTGCCATCCTCCTGCAAAGTGCCCGGCTCACAAAACAGCCCCCTAGCCACCATGACTCCTCTCACCCCCCAAAATGCAGGGCAAGTTGTTGAGAACACCAGAGCCGTAAGCATCTCAGCTGTCTTGGCTCAGGAGAGCAGGGAGGGTCCGATCCATGCCGAGTCCTTCCCAGGCAGGGGGGACAGGAATGGGCCCCCCATCACTCACAGCAGAATGAATTCAGGCTGAGCTGCTCCCATCGCTGGGTACTGAGAGCAAGGGGACACTGGTGGCCCCACTGCCACCCTCAGGGAGATGACACAGCAGCTCCCTCCTCCTCGTCATCCTCCTCCTCACCAGTGCGTTGCAAAGGAGCTTCCATCAGATCCTGAAGAGGAACAAATCAAGAAGCACATCCTTGCTGGGCTTAATTTGGAACCCAACCTTGTCCCCACGCTGAGCAGGGGCTCCCAGTTATTACAAGAACTTAAATTGTGTAAAGTTTGGTGGCTGGCAAGAAGGAAGGAATCCCACTGCTGCCCCGCGATGTTTGGCTTTTATCAGCCAGCGAAAGCCCTCCCTGAAACTCTGCCCCATGACACCAACCATAGGAAACCCGGCTTTGCTGGTTTCCACTGCTTGTGGAACAAGTTGTGTTATTTGTATCCTGGTATCCTAGGAGCCTTAGTTTCTGTCCTGCGTTTAGTCCCTGGCTGAGAGGTATTTTCCAGGGTCAGCCTAGGAGGAGGGAGCAGGCTTTTAACCCCTTCAGTGCAATGAGCACATTCCCACATCAGGCTATTTCCATCCAACATGGGAAAAACTCCACCCTGGGATCAAGGTGCATGTAGAGAGATTCCTTGTCCTTGTGGAGTCCTTTATGGCAGTCTTTACCAGCCAGCCTGAGCCACATCAACTACCATTCCCACTCCTACATGGGTCCATTGTCTGAGATTTCCCTAATTACGGGCAGCAGAAAGAAGAAAGGAGCCCAGGAGAGCTGGAGATTCAAGTCAAAGAGTGGTGGGGTCCTTGGACATCCTGAGAGGAGATGCGAATGTGCTAAAGAGGAGATGGGGGCCAGGGAAGAGTCCATGGAGTGGTCCGTGGAGCCCCGTGCTGTCAGCCATCAAGCTGGGTGGTTTGCAGTGCGGGTCATGCATGGGCCTGAGAATCTGAAACCCAAACCTCTGCCAAGCCTGGAGATTGTTCCACTGCCCTGGGCAAGAAGAAGAAGCGGCAGGTTCACGGCTCTGCCTGCAGAACAGTTTGCCACCAGCTGTTAGGCAAGTCCTCCTGCATCTCTCCAGCACCCACGGCAGCAGCAGATGAGGAGCGCGTCATCTGGAAAATATTTGGGTCTTCTAACCCTAGCTGCCTTAGTGCTGAGGGCATGCGATGAAAAAAGGCTGGATCTACTGTCTGTCAAAACCATTTCCCATCACTGCAATATTTTTGAACAAAACATTCCAAAAAAGACCAAGGAGGAGGAGGCCCATAAAGCAGAGAAAATGACTCGGGGGATGCAGAGCAGTTTGTGGCTCTGGGTGCCCTGTGCCTGTGAGAGGAGTGTCAGGAGGAGAAATCCCTGGACTCAGAGTCTGGCATCCCCTCCTGTAGCACGGTGAGACGGGTGTGCTAACAGCAACGGTGAGGCACCAGGGGAAGTACTGATGCCCCCAGGACGTTATCCCACCACGCAGTACCTCTGTCTGAGAACCCAATACTGGTCTGAAAAGCAACCCTTCCACTGCCAGGACACCTCGGCTGAGGGGAGCTCAGCACCCAGGTCAGCTGCATGCATTTTCTTGCCCAAACAGCAAATAATTTGGAGCTGGGCTTGGAATCTGAAGAGTTGATGACCATTCATCAAGAGGTTTCAAAGAGACATTTTGTCAAAAAGGTGTGGGTTTTGAACTGATTTCAAAACTGGATTTGATTATTACTGGATTTAATTATTCCTGGATTTAATTTCAACTTTCATTTTTCCTAATCCTTGTAAAAAGCACCAACTCAGTAGTAATGGCAAAAACATTCCCTCAGAGAAGTTCGAATAGCTTGTAGCAAAGACACTTGAAAAAAATAAAATAAATAAATAAAAACCCTTTACTAGCTCCCAAGACCAAAGGGGGAAAAAAAAAAAAAAGAGAGAAAAAAGAAAAAAAAAAAGAAAAAGAAACATGTCCAGAAACATACCTATACAGGCAGTATTTTACTAAAATGTAAACCATCTTTTAACAGGGACACAATCCCTGAGGCTTTCCCTGGGTATTAATGATAAAGTGACGTTATTTCAGTCCCATGTACTAGAATTTCTTATGAATCAGAAAAAAATATTCCATGATTAAGCTGAAAGCCTTTATGAATAGCACAGCTAATTCCTGCCATGGATTACAAATCCCTGCTTCCCCTTTCCAAGCCCACGTTGAGTTAAGCGTGGATTTCAGGATGAAGAATTAAGCACAAACCCAGACCTCAATCCAGGCCAGCACAAAAGCTTGAATGGGGCATGAAGTGTCTTGCTTGAGCGAGGGACTTTCCTCACTGGGCACTCCTGGACTTTGCCTCTCCCTGGGGATGCAGGGGCATTGCCTCTGCTCTCCCGGTCCCACGCTGGGTGAAATCATTGCCACCACGGTGCTGTGCTGCCACAGCCATCTCCATTCACAACTCCCGTTCATTCACTCCAAAACATTCCCCTTGGCCAGATATTTATCGTTCTTGTATCATCCTCAAACTATTTTGCAGGGGTGGTAGGAGTGGCTTCTGGAAGACATTTGAGCACACATACACAAATACACGCTTGGGCTGCTGTGTGTTTGGACAAATAAATAAATGCGACTAAATAAAAAGAAACGTTTTTGCAGTAGGCTAGCTACCAGCAGGAAGCGCATCCCAGCCCTGCCAGAAAACAGTCCCTGCGGGGATTTCCGAGTGCGTCCAAAACCAGCTGGTCTGAGACCCACTGACGTGCATGGGTGAGGAATTCAAGAAAATAGTGAGTTCCTTAAAAAAAAAAAATCAAAAGAAAAGTCTTCTTACCTTCATAAACACTGTCTAAACCGCCTGAAAAGTGACACGGCTGCATGAGTCGAGCAATGCGGCCTGCGGGGTGCGTTGGAAGTGCCTGGGAAGGAGCCTGCAGCTCCCAGCACCTGGGGACCAGCAGAACCTGCAGGGCTGGAGCATCTTCATGTGTTCCTCACCATAACGCTGCCAGTAGTGCTTCTTCATCACCTTTGGCCGGGGACAAGAGCTTCTAAAACAAGATTTCAAACACTTACTTTTTTATATCATTTCATTGCATCACTGTGGAAAGCATGGAGTCTGCTCCTAGTTACACCAGCTTGGGCTTTGGGTTTTTCCTTTTAGATTTTTATTTATATATATATGTATATACACATATATACACACACAACCATACCCCATTGATAACACTTTGAGGAAGAACAACCTGCCTGGAAGCGCTTTTCCCAGTTCCGTGGCAGCCCTGGTGCGACGCTGGTGATGGCAGTGCTTTTCCAAGATGGAAAGGTGTCCTCAGATGCTTCGATGTCCAAAACAGCTGCTGGCGGAAGCTGGCATTCACGCTGCCTGCATGTGGCAACAAGCCATTTCTGTGTCAGGAGATGTTCTTGAGAAGGAGCTGAAGGATCAGCAGTGGTTGCTGCTCGGTGAGGTTTCATGGGGGTTTGAGAAGGAGCGAAGCTGTGGCTGATCTTGAGACAGAGAGGGAAAGCTCAGCTGGGGTGCCTGCAGACATCCTAACTGCTGCACAAGTCACCCCACGGGGAAGGGGATGCAGAGGCTGGCAGGGCAGATGTGCTCAATTCCCAGCCCTGATCCCTCTGCAACCAGCAGCTAAAGCTCCCATTTAACTTCAATGGGGCCAGGATTTGACCTGGATCTCAACTAAATCCACACCCATCAATGGATTTGCTTGGGATGTAATTCCCAGGATTAAAGGGACTTTGCCCTGCAGTGCCCTGCACCACGGCTCCCTCAGAGCTCAGCACCCACGCCCCACTGCTGGCCAATGCCAGCAAATCTATATGAGGTCCCCATTTTTAAACAGATGAGAGAGAGAGAATGAAAGAGAAAGAAAAAGAGAGAGAGGGAGAGAGAGAAAGAAAGGGTAAAGAAAAAGAAGAGGAGCATTTATTTCCCCTGCAGCTGTGCTCTCCCGGACAGAGGACTGCTGTGGCAGGACAATAACGCTTTATGTGCTGAGGTTAAGTTTTAGTTACTTGAAACTATCAGCTCTTGTGTTCGAATCATCTTACTACCTCCCCAGTCAAACACAGCTTCCCTGCTGGCAGGGATTCGGTCATGCTGTTAAAATCAGACACGAAGGGCAAGCGGGGCTGGATTTAAAGTGATCTGCTGGGAGCTGCCAAACCCAGCGTGCTGCTCACCCACAGGGCTGCCCAGCCCCTTCCCCAGTGCTTGAGAGGGAGGCACCTGAGATCTAGCTCTGGAGTTGGGCTTCCAACTCCCAGATATTCCCTCTGTTTCTGACAGTGATAGGCAAACACCTGGCGTCAGTTTTGGTCCTCTCCAAAATGCTGAAGACGTCTTCAGGTCCAGTGACACATCGCTGTAGACTTGTATTTTGCCTTACTTCAAACAAATCCTCTCTTGGTTATTGGCTCCCCCTCCCACAGGTCACAGAAAGCAGCATCTCATAAAATTATCCCTCCCAACATGCTCAGTGACCCACGCGGAAAGAAATGGTCCTAATCCCATCAGCCTGAGCTAGGCCCCAGCTCAGCGAGTTACTTAATATTTGGGCACACACCACAGTCAGTGGTGCTAAGCATGTGGTGAAGCCAACACACATTTTGGAGCTGACAAGCTGAAGACAGCAGATGTCGTGGCCTGAGGAGGTGCTACCAGGCTTTGCCAAATGTCACCTGGAGAGGCTTGGAGGTAACAAAGCCTTTGGGCAAGGATTTGCTCCTCCAAATGCCTGCTCTCACAAGGAGGGACAGGGCCACCAAACCGAACATGGGGGATGGGGATTTGTAGCCCAGCCTGGTCCTGTGCAAACAGGACCACAGAGACAAGGGGAACCCCTGTTCTGACATCTCATTACGCAGATGTGGAAGGCAATCTGTAGTGAAACAGGAGGAAAACAAGTTGCTTACACCATTTCATTGCGCCAAAAGCTGCTGCTGCTCCATCCAGCCTCACCCTGCCAGCTCCTCTTCCCTCTGCCCCAGCACAGACATGCTGCTGTGTCGGTGTCATGGTTACGGAGAAGAGAAGGTAAAAATCAATGATACCAAGCAACACCAAGCAACCAGACACTGGCTGTTGTCGGTGTCTTTTGTGGGAGATGGTCTCTCAGTCTCCTGGTCCTGGTGAGCTTCTTGTGGATGAGCATAACTGCTTCAGGCTGAAGCCCGGCTAACACCGTGCCAGCATCGAGTTTGTCTGTCTGTCCATCCCCTAGGTAGGATGCTGAGACTCATTAGCAACAAGGTGCACAGAATGAGCAGGCAGCACTGAAGGAAATGTGCTCACGAGCTGGGGGTACTCCACCCATCAAGGTACCACAGCTTGTCCCCCCACAGCTACCCCAAAGCCTGTGCTGGTCTAAATCACTCCTGAAACTTCACAGCATCAGCCAGCTGGATGTTTCTGTCAGCCAAAACCTGGGTGTCCCAGCATCCCCTACACCAATGCAGCATGGTGTGGGGCTGACACTGTGGACTGAAGCCCTGGAGTTGCTCCAGGTCTGCAAACATCTCCAAAAGGAAACTGTGGAGACCTGTATCTGATCCCTCCCCTCATGCCACTGCAGGATTTGTGCTCTTGAGGAACTGTGGAATAAAGATCTGGTGTGAAAGCAACCAACTAGCCTGCTGCTCTGCAGTCCTGACCACCAGAAGAGATGCTGCTGCATTACCAGTTCCAGCTCTCAGGACTTATACCATGTCCTCGGAAGGCAACACAGAAACCCAGCTGTGGGCAGCCTCCTCAGCTGCCTGCACGTGCAACCTCACCCTGTGCCTCCTTTTGGACTAAAAGGGATTTTCTCCTGCGCAGCTTCCTTCCCGATTGCTTGGGATCTCAGTCCTGGGTGCCCAGGAGAAAGTACAAGTCCAGAGGGTTTGAGCAGAACTTCCTCTTTTCCAGGCCTTTCCAAAGTCCAAGAGTCTCAGCAAACTGCAGCATTGTTTCAAGGCAGGCAGACACTCTGGGAATAGCCCAGACTTCATTTCACCTACCTCATTATTTTCCATCTCCCTTCTTCGAATAACTCCTCAGTAGCATGATGTAATGATCCAATGCATTTCCATCCAAGTCCCAGGCTACAGGGAAATTTGCACACAGGTATGTCAATGTTGCATTATGCAGCAAGAAGCAACAGGTCCCAGGAGCATCCCAGGGCCCCCAGATGCTACCACTGCACTTAACACCCGGTCTCCTGCCTTAACACCCGGTGAGCATTTGCCAACACTCGTCATTGGGTGGAGAAGCAGCTCAGGGACATGTCCCTTGGCAGGGCAGAAGTAGTGGAGCTACTTCTCTACTTCTGGAGAAGAGGAGGCTCAGGGGAGACCTCATTGCTCTCTACAGCTCCCTGAAAGGAAGGCGTGGGGAGCTGGGGGTTGGCCTCTTCTCACAGGTAACCAGTGATAGGACTAGAGGGAATGGCCTCAGGTTGTGCCAGGGGAGGTTCAGGTTGGAGATGAGGAGACATTTCTGCTCAGAAAGAGCAGTCAGGCACTGGGACGGGTTGCCCAGGGAGGTGGTGGAGTCACCGTCCCTGGGGGTGTTTAAGGAAAGGTTGAACGTGGTGCTTGGGGACATGGGTTAGTGGGTGACAGTAGTAGTAGGGTGATGGCTGGACCAGATGATCCTGGAGGTCTTTCCCAGCCTTAATGATTCTGTGATTCTATGATTATTATTTTCACAGATTATTGACCCTGACTTCAAGGAGCCATCTCTCATCTCAGGCACTGCAGGATGCCAGCGTGACCCTGGGTTTCCAGATGGCTGGCATGATGATCAGGACAGTGTGGATCAAAGCAAGGGAGGCAGCTGCCCTCTGCAGCCCCATCAGCCACACTGATCTGATGGGGCTAGTGAAATTAATTAATTAATTGCTTTCGTCCTTTGGTGTATGACAGACAGCTTACAAGAACCATCTGTTTTGCATTTCTCCTCCTTCCCAGTGTGAACAGAACATTTTAAAGCATTTTTGGTGTTCCAGCAGACACCTCTTCCCCTCCTATGGGACCACCCAAGCCACCGCTGCAGCCCTCCATCCGAACAGCACCGTGAGGCTCCTGGGTCTTCAGCAGCGACCGAAAGCTGTGTTAACAACAGAGCTGGCTGGCTCCTGCCTGAACAGCATTGCCTCAGTGTTTGCAAACACTGCCTGTAACGGGGTACGAAGATGAAGACACAATTGGCAGCGCTTGGCCTGGGCTCCCTTCCAGCAGCCCTCGCTGCAGGGAGGGGGTGGCCGATTCCCAGCACAGCTCTGTGAAGTCATCCCCTCCCGACGTGCCTCTTCCCTGACATCAGCTGAGGAAGGCAGACACAATAGTGGTCCTCTGCTACAAAACTGGCTTCGGAAGGTACCAGCAAACGCTGCCTCTGCTCAGCTGGCCTCCTGGGGAGCACCTGACACCAGGGCATGCAGCGGGATGCAAGGACCAGCAAGGCTGAGCACTGACAGGCAGCTGAGCAGAGTTTGTTCCCTGCTGGAAGCCAAATGGGGCTGAATATCTGCAGCCCAAAGGACAGTGGTGTTTCCATAGGGATGCCTGAGCATCCTTTGCTCCCAGTAAAGCAACACAGAGCTGGGTGACACTGGTGGGACAACGCCTGGGAAAGGCAAGAGGGACTCACCTGGTACAGCCCCGCTGCTGTTCTGCAGGCGCTCTCGTTGAGCTTGGCTTGGGAGCATCCTCATGCCTGCACCACAGATACCCTGGAGTTTGTGGGCTCAGCAAAGCTGCCATCCAGGGTCAAGGTCCCACAGTGGAGACTTGCACAGCCCAGAGACCTGCATGTGGATGCAGAAGCCTTCCTTTAAATGAGAGAGAGGTGGCATTCGTGATGAACATCTTCCAGAGGGGTTCTCCAGTCCCTTTGGCACCCAGCAAAACACCCAGACAGAGGGGAAGGCCTCTCCTGGGGGATGGTGGGACCCAGGGTGTGAGCCCTGGGAACTGGGGATGCTGCAGACCTCCTTGTCCACCCCAGCAGCTCCTGCTGTGGTTTTACTGGCTGCTGAGCAGAAGCAGTTCTTTGCCCCCAAAGAAAGTCTGCGCATTGCTTTACCTTATGGCCCTACATCTGCACGGGGCCCTTCGGAAATGTTTTATCCATCCAGTATCCCTCCTGCAAAAGTGTCCATCTGCACTCACCATCCTCCATAGTTTCCAGGTTTAATGTTTTAATTGAGGTGGGATGAATTATTTCAAAAGTGGCAATGGAACACATACAAAAAAGTGGAATTTCTCTTCCTTATTCCAGAAATCAGCACGAGGCACTTCATTCTTTACAAACCTCTTAAGAATTTAGCTGGAAAATGAAGCATTTGGCCTTTTCATCACTTCTCCCCCTTTTTTTCCTTTTCTTTATTTCAGTGACAAATTAAAAAAAAAAAAAGTTGAAATCATCGGAAAACATTTACAAAAAAGGAAGAAACTAAGTGTTTCATTTCTGAACAACAGAACGAGCAAGACATTTTAGTCTTTTTAGCATCTTCATGCTCTACTTTCTTATTTCCACAGCAGAAGGGGGAAACTTATTGGGGAAAAAAAAAAAAAAAAAAGCTGGATTGCAGAGACTCTGGCTCCTCATGCTCTAGAAAAGTTGCCAAAACTTACTGATACCTGAAGACTGTATATTAGCACTGGAACCAACCATATTGGTGGTGGAAATATTCAAGAAGTGATTTAAAAATAAGTAGTGTACCTCTTTGCGTTCACATTCATGCCACCAGGTTTCAGTAGCAGCTGAAACTCATCACGTGGGCTTATGATTCTCCAGTGTCAGATTTAGCTTCTCTCCTCCCCATCTCCAGCTAAGAGACAAGTGGCATTCCTTCAGGCTGGGGACCAAAGCTATGTCACTGACCGCAGCAAAGCTGCAAGTTGGTCATTTGGCTTCCAAACCCAGGAGAAAGTGCAACTTGTGAATAAACTTCCACTGAGCGACTTTCCATCGTGACCAAATCCGAGACAATTGCAGATCTGTTTGCAGATGCTCTGCCAACAAGGGAGGAGATGTTTGTGAGCGTGGCCATTTGTGTCTGGCTGGCTGTATTTATTTGGCTGGCCAGGGAAGCTTTGGAAGAAGGTCTCCTCACATGCCCTGGACCTATGGAGAGAACACATGTACCATGAAGGTTGTGTGTAGTAAAACATGCTTTAGAGATGTCCTTTAAGCAAGCCAAACACACCTAAACACCAAATGACTTTCAACCAAATTCCAGAGGTAACAGCACCAACTCTCATGCCAAAGCGGGGAGCAGACGGCCTCCTAATAAATGTGTCTCCTGCACGAATACTACACTTCCAGAGAAGGAATTTCATGCTTGGGTGGCAGACTGCTGAGAGCCAGCCAGGCTCCACTGGGCCAAGAGGATGCTCTGAACCTGCTGCAAGGGAGATGCTGCAGCTGCCCCCAGCATTTCACGGGCTGGGCAAGTTGGTGCACTACCCAAAAATGCACATGCAGGCTACAAACCGCTGTGGCATTTGCCAGTACCCTTGACTTTTTTTTTTTTTTTTTTTTTTTTTTAAAAACTCACTCACAAATCCTTCCGTGAAACCTCCCTTGAGCAGTGATACCCCACCACTGCATGCCCCAATTTCCAGCTCTCTCTGTAAGCCATCAGTCCCATCCTCCTCCTGTAATTATGCTGCCCAGGGACAGGTTAGTGCAGCTGCATGCTTCGCGCTGGGATGAGCCAGCTCTGCCAGCCCCATAGGAGCCAAGCGGGCAAGATTCCCTTGGCCAGGGCTCCCGCCACTCTCCCACGATGAGGTCTTCATTTGTTTCCATGAGCAGCCTCCTTTGATGTTACAGAGTGGGGAAAGACCAAAGAAACCTCGCTGAGATGCATTTGGTGCTCTCAGAAAGCAGCAACATCCCCTCGGTGTCCCCACTCCCACTTCAGGACAGCTCAGGTGCTCAGTCCTCCAAAAGTCACACAGCACCTAAATCCCACCAGTCTTCTGTATGATTTAGGTATTAAGTAGAAAGCATGCTTCCAAATCCCCTGCTGAATTATCCAGGGAGAGTCAAGTTGGACCACATCAGTCGATCAAGTCGGACCTGCCATCAAATACAACTACAAGCAGCAGTCCCATCACAGCCTCGCTTAGAAGAGGCTTCCAGAGATACCAAATGGACACCTTTGGACTGCAACACATGCTCCAGAGGAGGAGACATCAGGATGCTGCAAGGGCGTCATTTGCCAAGCCATGTAGCCCCTGGTACGTGCACAGAGCGCACAGGGTCCTTTGCTCCAAGGATCCTTAGGTCTACCACAAAAGAAGGTGGCACCCTGCTTGCCCAAGCAAAGACGTGGTGAAAGAGCAATGGAGGGAGAGCTGCACAGACCGGGATTTGCAGAGCAAATAAACCTTTCCTTTTTCCTCAAAGTCAGCTTGAAGGATGCTAATAACCCTGCTGAGGGTTAACAGAGCAGCTCTGGGCTGACCATGGCAAATGAATGATCATGGCTTTGTCTTCATCACTGGCCCAGGCAAAGCATAGTCCTGCCCAGCTCTCGCTCTCAGGAGCTCAAATTCAAGGGCTGTGCATGAGCTCTGCCTACAGCCTGGCTGCTCGCATTCTGCCCTTGAAAAGCGGCCATCCCAGGAGCAGACTCCAGGCTGAGACTGGATCCCACAGTAACCCTTAAAACCATTTCTAAGAAAACACACAAACAATGTTAATGCCCATAGGACAGGCAGAGACTTCAGAGACCTGCTCTGTAGCCCTTTTTGGACAATCACCCTTTAAATTTAGCTCCTAAGACAAGTTTGTAAGACATCTTAGCAGAGCAAAACAAGATCCCAAGATCCAATCTTACTCGAACCATCATCATTAGCACTTCTAGCACGGCACAAAACGCATCCCTAGCCACTGGAAAATCTGCTTTTCCCGAGCCAAAACTGGCTGCTCTGCCTGTTGTTTGTGCTCTTACCTCAGAAAACTTCTCTCCTGCCTGCACACACAGGGAAGCAGCTGCATGCTGCTGTTGCCATGAGAGCTGCAGTGCTCCGGGGTTGTGCTGTGGCACGGCTGGACACACACAGGAGGCAGTGCTGGGCACCCTGGGCAGTGCTGCAGGAGGACCCCCTTGGTCAAGTCACTAAAATAAAAATTAAACAGACAAATAATCAGCAGAAAAACCCTCTCAGGTGGGGGATGAGATGATTTCACAGCTGTCTGAGCGCTGGCACAGTACCAATGGCGCGTACCCCAGGAGGTTCAGTGACCACCTGATGTTTCTCTCAGTAGCAATGCAGCTCTAACTGTGTCATTATCAATGCACCTGCTTAATTGGCTCCACCAGAAAGTCATTAGTGTAAGGGTAAGTTAAGTGACAAATGTCCCCGGCTGTTTCTTGTTCACAAAACTATTCTCAAGCACTTGGTTCCTTCAAGGCTTTGGCCAGTGAAGGATCAGGAACCATCCAGCTTGGGAAGTGCAGCTTAACTCACGGCCTGCTAAGGGCTGCATGCAGGGGAAGGACAGGTCTACGCATGCCTGGGTTCTTCTCTTAACCCCACAGCATCCCTCAGAGTCGCTGTTGGCAGCAGGACGATGTGCCAAGATGCTTCCAGTTGGACCTATGAAGGCCGTGCTTATCTCCTCTGGCCTGTGCTCAAGCCCCATGCTGGGCAGGGCTGGAGAGAAGCCCAAAGGGGAGGCTTTGGCCCCCAGAGGCAGCAGGCCCGGTCCCACAGCCTGCCCCTGGAAGCACAGAAAGGCACGGCAGCACCACGCCGGGGCTCCAGGCCCCTCAGCCCTGGCAGGAGCTGGCCTGGAGGTGTGCCCGGCGCCACCTCACCGAGGTCGATTTCTCTGTCTGGGCAGGAGCGCTTTTAACAGCCCGTGCTGGAGCCAGCCAGTTATTTATCTCCCAGGCTGGGGTTTGGCAGGTAGAAAGCGTGGTGAAGGTAGATCCCACATCAAGCGCATGCCTCCTCACTGCTGCACCCAGCAGCTCGGGCTCCCAGACCACACGGCTGAGCACCCCGCTCGCAATTACAGATCTTCCACTTGCTTTGGCCCTTTCATCATCCAAGACATGCAATACCAAGCAAACCTGGCAACTGCTTCTCATTTGCCTTCAGAAGAGTTGAAAGAACCTGACCAGTATTTATAGCAGCAAATCGAGCTAGTAGTCCACCAGCTGCTTTGAAAAAATAAAATAACTGAGGCTTTTCTGAGCCTGGAACTATTTATTCATCAAATCGGATTCCACTCTTCAGTCTTCTGTATTTTTTCCTAAAATGCAGATTTTTCTTTATTTTGAGGTTTTCAGTATAAAAAGGTGGATGCAGAAAGGAAAGACAGGAGGAAACAGGAAAGAGGATAACAAAAAAAGGAACATTTTTTAAGCTACAGAAAATTTCAGCCAACAAAATTTACCCTCACCAAAAGCTGTACCAAGCTTCAAGACATCAAGAAAAAAAGAAAAAAAATAAATAAAAGAAAAAAAAGCTATGATGCACAAGGTTCCTTTTAACAGGCTCCTCCACAGAGACCCAGCAGGGGGAACAAATCCCCTCACCTCCTCCCCAGGAGGGCAGCGCCCCTCGGGCAGGGCAGGGCAGGGCAGGAGGGGCAGCAGCAGGCGCTCGGCTGATGCAAGCCTCCTGCCCAGAGGAACTTGCTCCTCGACAGAGCCCATCTGACAAAGCCTGTTGACCACAGGGCTGTGAGAAAAAGATGGAACCTGCAACTGAATTACCACATCTACTTTCGCCAGGGTTTGCCCATGAGTGAGTCACGGCGAGAAGAGGCTTTGAGTGTGGCCAGGACCTGGGCATATAGAAGCAGTGTTATTTGTATGTGCTTGCTTGAATTAGTAAGAGAGAAAAGCACACGATGCATCAATCCTACAAAATAAAGACTGCGCTGCAGAGGGCTGGCGTACCCAGAAGAGATTTCCTGGGAAACGATCTCATTCACTAATCACACACCCAGAGAGAAGACACAAAGTAAAGGACCGGCTGCGGCCAGCAAAGAGGTGGTGAGGTGTGGGATGTCCTGGGACACCCAAACCCCGCAGCAGTGGCTGGGGCTGAGCAGAGAGCTGGGGCCATCCCTGTGGGGATGGACAGTGCCTGACCCCGGTGGGGGCTGCTGGCAGAGCCAGGGGACCAGCTCTCGCTGGCAGAGCTCCTCCTGGGTCTTCACCCTCTTCCTCCAAGGCCCCAAAGCAGAAAACATCTGTCTTTGAAAAATCAGACAACGATGGATCATCCTCCTTTCCAACATCAAAAGCAACCATGATTACATCCTGCTCAATACCTCCCCTACACCATGTGCCAAGCTGCTTTGGCCCTCTCTTTGTGGCTGTGATGGGCACAAGGCTCCTTCTCCCTGTGCTGGGGACCCAATGCCCTGGGGCAAGAATTCCCCACTAGCACACAAGGGCACGCTCCTACAGCGCTGCCTGGCCTCAAACAGGGAGGAATATCCCTGCTAAACCAGAGATATTTTTTTTCCTGTATGGAGTCCTTTGGGACCACCACCAAAAGGGCTTGAGTCATGCAGGCGTTCTCCATTTCCCTGGTTACTTTGGCAATGAATACTTTGGTTGCTCCATTTGTGCATGCTCCATGTGTCACGGGTCACACCAGGACAAGCTCTCCTGTCTTGTCTTAAGCAAGTGATAAAGCAAAACCTGAGTGTCTGTCTTTCCCATAGAGGGAAGGGAAGAAAGCAACGAGGATGAAAGGACCACTTGAATGAGGATAGGTAAATTCACAAGAAGAGCACTGCTTCAGGGATCAAGTCCACAGGGAAAAAAACAAACCCAAAACTAAGAAAAAGGCTACAGAGCAGGTGTGGAAAACTGGGGAGGGGGAGAGAGCAGCAACCGCAGAGGGGAACATGTGGGGAAAGAGAAGAACCAGGCTGAGAGAGACACCAGGAAAGGTAAGGGACAAGCAGTGGAAACAGAGGGGACCATGTGATAAGTGGGGGCATCACGTCCAACACAGCTGGTAAATTGTTCACCGCTGACATTTCAGAGCTGTGCAGGGGTGCATGGTCACATCTCAAACCCCAGCAGGGGACACAACCGCTTCACTGCGCTTGTTCCCAGCACCAGAGCTCTGACTCCAGGCCAGGGCCCTTTCCCTGTTCCTGGAGATGCCCCCCGCAGGAGGCCCAGCCACCCACTGTCCTTCAAAAGGGACCTTCCCTTGCAGGGTCTACTAAAGCTCTCAGCAAGTATTAATCTTAACAGCGCTGTGCAGCCTTTAGTGATCTGCTAGTCACTGGGCTCCTGAAGGAGCTGAGGCCCCAGACTTCAGACAAACCAAAACTGATGTAGAAAAATTCCAGTGATGATTTCTGTGGTTCCCTGTACAGTCTAAACAGGCAGCCTGTGTGTGACAGGAAGGCAACTGTTTGTTTGGCTACCTGAAACTCGCTCCCTGGTTATCACCTCCATCAGTTCATATCAGGGCAGAAGGAAATCCTGGCGGGCAGGCTGGAATCGCTGGGGTCCGTGCCTTGCTTTTATCTTGCTGATGCTGGGCGTGATGCCACAGACTTGTGAGTGGCATCAAGTTCTTCCTGCATCCTTCCCAGAAATCCACAAGATGCCTTTGACGGGAAGGAGCTGGTGATGAACTGCTAAAGCCAGGGTCCCACAGGACCTCAGAACTCCTCCCTCCTCCCAGCAGCCGTTGTACCAGGCCCACAGCTAACAAAGATCATCCCCTACACAAGGGAACGTGTCAGAGGAGCCCATGGGAGAAGACAGGCCCCAGCACCCAAAATGCTGCTCTGCAGCAAGCGCATTTGGCTGTCCTCACAGCCTACTGGTGTGCTAGCAGAGAGCCCCTGGCTGAATCCTCTTCAGCTCCCTTGCCAGCCCCAGGGTCACAGCAGCCCGCAGTGCTCATGGTGTAGGGCCACATCCCTTGGAAGGGAAGGCCCCTGAAGCAGCGTGTCCTTTTGTCACCCAAGGCTGGAGCAGAAGCGTGCAGATGGCGTTGCCGAAGCAGGTAACGTCACAGCAAGGGTTTTGCCAAGCCAGGGTGCGTGGTTTAAAAGATCCTTCTCCTTCCTGACGATTTAGAAGTGAGTACTGATGTCCAATGGCTTGATCATTCGGTATTTATTGTCCCGTATCTTCATGGGTTTCAACAAAATACGAGCTGAGAAGCTTCCCACTGAAAAAATGCATCCTCAATTTCCACCTTCAGCGACAAAAATGTTCCCCAGTGCTTTCCGATGGGAAGCCTTCTGTTAGGCTTCAACAACTACAAAAGCATTTGGAATTTTTGGAAGGCTAAGAACAACCGATAAGAAAAAAATATTCAAAAAAAGAAAAAAGAAAGATGTAAGAAAGATGTATTCAAAAAAAGACAATTTTCTCTCTGTCATTAAAAATATCCTTTGATTTTTTTTTCCCAAATGTCAATTTTCTGACTTCTGATTGTGCATATTACACCTCACTTACAGTTCAAAATTAATTCAGACTAACAGTGACTGATTACTCCCCCTGCCCCAAAGCATTTCAATCAGATCTAGAGTCAGCTGGAAACTGAAGGCACTTTGTACAGCAAAGTTTCACAGTGCTCTTCTGTCCACACATGTCAAAATCTGGGGGAAATTAGGAAAGAAAACTAATCGGGGCAAGCAATAGTGTAACTATTTCCACCACATTACTAGCTCTCCTTTGCCCAGTGGGCTACGTGTCCTGGCACTGCCCACAACCCATCTGGGTCCAGGAAGAGGGAAATTTTTGTGCATAACCTGAACTTTTAACACTTCCTCAGGCGCCTTCCTGATGGAGGGGTATTTCATTTAACACCTGCAGCGGGTATGACACATTTCTGAGAGCTGTCATTTTTTTCATTGATCCAACAGTGCTCCTGGGCACGACTGGACGATCAATAACAGCAAAGTGTGAAGATCTTACTGCCAGGACACAACGTGAGCATGGAAAGATTGAATCTCAAGGACCCAGCTGAGGTGGTCAGGAGAAACTCCTGTTGTCCACTGCTCTCGTCTCACGTGCTCAGCATGAAAGCAGCAGCTTGAACCTGGTCTTTCAGGATATCATTGTCTTTAACCAAGTTCCTCGAGCACTTATCAGGCAATATTTCTTTCTGACCACCTCGGTTCCTGATGGAGCTTGCATGACCATGATGTGCACAGCACTCCTGCACCCAGGGAGCTGAGAGAAGATTTTATCCAGCTGTGTCATAATATTCAATGACAGAAACCTTGAGGGCTCTGAAACATGCCACTCAAAATGAGTTTATACAGAAATATTACGTGGGCTTTCAGCAAACCAGACATCTGTCCTGGACCAAGGCAGCTGGAGAGGACAGGCTCATTGCAGCGAAACCAGGCTCCTGTCACTGAGAGCTCAGGCCAGTTGAGTGTCTCCTAACACTGCAGATCACTTCCAGAAAACCAGGGCAAAGCCGAAGGGCCACACTCCTGTCCCGTTGTTCACCACATTCTTCCTGCCACGTTCTGCTCGGTGAAGTGAATCGTTGAAATTGTCAGGCCCAGAGGCTTTCCACAAACGTCATGCACCACAGACCAGCCATTGCAAGCTCGTCTTCACAGCCAGACATCTGCTGCTAACTTATTCACACCCCAGCAGTAAATTCATTTCTACTCAACCCCTAAAGCTTTGTTTGCAGAAGACCCAATTGAGGACATTTAGATAAGAGAGAGCATTTAGATAAGGGAAGCTATAACCACCTCCTGTTGAGGCCTTCCATGCAGCTCTATCTGCCTCCACAATCAGCACAGGGGCCTGATCTGAAGCTACCAAAGCCCTGTCCCTGCTCAGCCCTGGGTGCTCCAGCCACATCACGTGAAGACCCATCCCTCCACGCAGTCAGTGTTTGCAGAGCCCCACCGACCCCCGAGCACTGCACTCAAGACAGGAACCACAGCTGTGGGGCACAACGAAGGGCAGATACATATGCACAATGCTTGACCAACATCATCTGCTTTTGATTTGGAGTTCATAGTCCTGGGGCTGTTTTAGCAAACTAGTTCTTCCCTGTGGTGGATGAGCAAACACTTACCCATGAGCAAGTCAAAATCATGGAAAGTGTTGAGCACATACAATTTTTGTAGACTCCATTCCATGCACCTCCTAAATCCTCCTGCTCCCCAGTGGCCAGTCAGACCTCTTGGTCCTTCTCCCTCCTATTGCATGGGACTCTCCTCATGCCCTGAGGAGAGGGCATGACACCCCAAGACATGGTGAAAGAGAGGGTGTCACCCCAAGCGTCTTAGAGGAGGAAATAAAACTGCCTGAGCAATCCCCTTTGTGCAACTCAGGGCTGGAGGCGTAACACAACTAACCAGCGCTGATCCCGTCACAAGCACGTGGCTATCTCATCAGCGTATGCTGTCTGCGTTGGGTTTGAAAGGTGATTTCCCCACTGTGCGTTAGGCAACTCACTACACAGCAGAGCTCCAGTCACCAGCAGATTTAAAGAAATGCATGTTTGCGCCCTGTTTAGCAACAGCAAATGGTTCTCCTTTAAAACACTGCGCAGCACGAGGGGAAACCACACCAGCTGTTTACCAAACACCAGCTTCTCATTTGGCTCTTCTCCTTCCGCCACTGCTGATGCAGAATATAAAGGCAGAAACAACTCCATTGGGGTTTATAATAGATCAGGATCGGGACCATTTCCACAAGGCTTTGTTTCTTTTTGGCCTGATGTAGCAAAAGCCTGTCTACTTTCCCTTTTTGAAGGAAGGAAGGGTAGAGGAAGGCATAAATGCCTTTGGCTGTGTCCAGCAGCCTTCACACAGTGCCCTGCTCCTGCTCACTGGTACCTCCTCAGTGCTGGGACCTGAGCTTGCCTGCACTCAAGCAACCCGTACCAAAACTTGAGCAATTTTGTGATCAAGACTGTGAGCATACAGGATGTTGTTCTGCAGCCTCTGAGAACAGCTCACTCTCAGCAACCCCGATCTTGACCATCATTTCCGCCTCTTGGACAGAAGAGAGGAGAACATCACCCACATCCACAGCATGGACTACTTTGTAGCTTTCAGACACTCGCAGGTCTTTCAGAATTACCGCTGCTCAGGAGGTCCTGCTCACTCGGTTTTGACTTTTACACCAACACATTGATAGAAATATTATCCCTACCTATAGGAGGAAATGACCCAACTCAGCTCACCAGCTCCAGCTCAAGACAGGGAGTCCAGACCCAAACCAAACTCTCCCTGAAGCACCACATCTCCATCCATTGCCCAAACGCCATGGTGTCTTCCAGAAGGCAATTACAATAAGGATAGTACGGGATGGCATGGCCAAATGGAGTAAGAACACAGATGCCGATCTTGGCTCAGCCTTTCACCAGTTCATATGTTATAGCAGAGCTGCAAAAGTCAGCTGAGATTGTGGCAGAACAGCCAGATGGTCTGGTCATGCTGCACTTCCAGTGCCAGCAGCACCCATGCCAGCCAGCTTAAAGAAACTGTGGGTCTGTGCATCCAAGCTGGAGGCTGTAGTGTGACTGCATGCGGACAGAGCTGGGTTACATGGTCTTAAGCAAGTCACCGTACCTTCCAGAAAGTCAGGATCCCTGTCCATGAGGAGTGGTTTGGGTATTACCACTCCCACCTCACGGAGGCCCAGCTAAGACCTCCAAGACGTTAGCACAGCGCCACAATTACATGACACACTGCCTGTGTGATGCTATGTGATGCTGAGACACCTACCAGCAGGGTCGTGGGGAGCTCTGTGAAGGATCCCCAGCAGGAGGACTGGTTTCAGCACCATCCCAAACTTTTTGGGGTAGGCTGGCTCACTGGTGAGACCCACGTATCAGCACAAAAAGGCAGTACGTGGTCTTCCCTCCAGCCCTGCTTTGTCAGGCCCAGCCGCAGAGCCTGCAAGTCCACAAATGCACACAAAAGGGTGTGCTGAGAAACACAATTTAGCCAGGCTTGCCTCTCAGCAGAGGCCACAGCCCAGTACATAGAGGCAAACCAAACCCGAGCCCTGTGGACAAGCCCTACTGTTTCCCAGAACTGTTTTTTCTGACTTAACCTGGTTGTCGCACCAGAGGGTGGTGAGCTTTTGAGCACGTCATCACTCTGTGACATGGTAGCTCATCAATGGGCTATGCTGGCTGATTGAATTCGTCCCTGCTCAGGATAGGAACAAAGACCACAAAATTAAATACAGAACCTCCTGGGAACAGCACGCTTCTCTCCCACTTCGCTCAGCACCACCACATGTTGCTTAAAATGTGCCAGGACCCATCTGAACGCTATCAGCTGCAGGGACAACGTGCAATTTGTCCCGCAGGGACACGAAGCAGCTTTATGTCCAGCCAAGATGCAAATTCAAGGAAAGAAAAGGCTCAGAGGGAAAAAGGCATTGAAGTCCTCTAGCTCAACAGCTAGAAAGTCCCTAGCCAGAACTTCACTGCAGGCTCTGTGCAATGGGGATGGGTTAAGTCTCTTGCAAAAAAAAAAAAAAAAAAATCATTTAGATACGGGGGCTAGTTTCAATGAACCTCAGGGATTTCAGCTGATTTATTAGCTAACCCAATGCAGATAGACATAGACGGATTATAGCACTCATGGTCAGAGTGCCAAGGAATTGACTTCAGAAGAATCGATGTAAACATTTTTAAGACCAATTTCCATACAGCCTGAAAATGAGCAAGAAATAAAATAAAAAGTAACCTTTGTTAAATAGTCAAACCATATACAGTTTCTCACTGGATGAAACAAGGAGTGTTGGTGGGAAAGAGATCTTAGGAAAAGGTGTGGCCTATGCAGGGCACATATTAATGTAGTGCCTGAAAAAGGAGTGAAAGAGAGAGGAAGATGATTTCATTTTGTAAATACTAAAGACCAGACCAGTCATCCTGAGTGCCCGTCCTTGCTGCTCATCCTCAACACGTGTGCAGGGAGTCATGAAAAAGACTGCAAAGCCTCCAAAAGCTTCTCTGCAGGCTGGCTCAGACAACTCCTACAGACAGCTGTGCCATGCTCCTACAGCACGTCACAGCCCTAGCTCACATCTTCAAACCAGAAACTCTCCTGCTCTAGGCTGTATATAAACTTAGACCAACAAGATCCTTTCTCTTGGGTACACCACTCTCTGACTCCATCCTGCAGCAGAAAGGAGCTGGAAGGACCAGGAGCACCCTTTGTCCATCACCTTTGGCCAGTGCTGCAGTCTGGTGGGTCTGGAATCTTGTACACGTCCTGCATGGTCCCAAGAGCCACAGTTGAGCAGAGGAGCCTGGAGCTGTGCAGGCTACAACTCTCCACCAGCTAAAAACACAGCTCACCAAAACCCCATGGCACTTTATGGCTTGTGGAAAGCCAGGATAGCTTTCAGCTGCCATGGGATGCTTTCCCAGGGGGGAAAGCTGTTTGCCCTTTTTATGTTTTGCTCAATAATCAGCTCTGGGGACACACAGCATCTGCTGTTTGTGCCTCTCCCTTGCAGAACCCCCCTGGGGGTTATTAGCTCCATAATAAGTCTTGCTCTCTGCACCTATCTGCACTTCCCCACCCCACTGATTTATTTTTTTTTTCTGTGTTAGGAGATGAACATGCTTAGGGCAGGCAGCCTTTGCAGTCTGGTGATGGAAGTCTGGTGGTCAACAAGCCCACTCTGTCAAGGGCTGTCCCACTCTTACCTGCCTGTTCAGGGATCCTTCAGCTCCATCCTCTCCTCGCTGGTGTGACAGACGGTGAGGGTCAGCAATGCCTTTTGGTGGAGCCTTGCTGGAAGGAAAAGGAGAGAACTGAGTCCTGGTATTTGTCTTCATGAGCAAATCATGGCTTA
Organism: Aythya marila; assembly: GCF_965140915.1. Lineage (NCBI taxonomy): Eukaryota > Metazoa > Chordata > Aves > Anseriformes > Anatidae > Aythya > Aythya marila. Next base: position 15,033,586 of record NC_139051.1, read on the forward strand.
GCTTGAGGATGGGATGGGACATTAAATACTGGGATAAGGATCATACTTAACACTTTTAAAGAGGTGTCTGACAAGGCCACAGCATGCGCCTACATTTACTTTGACAGCCAGGTACTCAAAGGTACGGTGCTGTCACGGCTGGGATGGTCTAAAGACCTAAGGCGACACCTCCTATTAAACCCAAGATAGGTTGAGAGGGGAAAAAAAGAGGGAGGCTTTTAGATATACAGACACCCTTGCTCAAAGACCAGGGGGTAAGCAGCACCTTTCAGAATGAAGGCAGGCTGAGAAGCAGCTCTCCTCCTCCAGCAGCCTTTTCCCAGCACAGTCCGAGCAGCAGGAGCAGCACTGGAGCTGCAACGTCTCCCCCAGAGCAGCTTTGGGCAGGGCGAGGGTCAGCTCTGACCAAGCCTGTGCAATGCCACAGTGAGTGAAAGGAAGGCGGCTTTAGCTGATATTCATTTAGCTTCCTGCTGCAAATTTCCCATCACTGCAAATTAGCGAGGTGTTTGCACCTAAAAGGCAGGCAAGCCTCTCACAGCCAGCACAACACTCTGTGGCCAGGGCAGCACTTGCTTGCAGGAAGGAGCAAAGGTGCTTTTTATTTAAAAAGAGCAGGGGGGAAGCTACTTTCCTGAACACTGGGGCCAGGATGGAAAGTCCAGATAACACAAACACAGGGAAAACTTGCCGCTGGCTCTCTCCTCCCAGTGGTGGAGCTGGGTGAGATGGTCGCATGCGATTTCAAGCTGCCTCCAAACGTCAAGAGGTGGAAGCGAGGGAAGGGAAACAGCCCCCAACCACCGTGCCAATTTTCATCGCTATTAAATATAATCATCTCTGCTCTCTTTAATCTTCGCTTCTCCTCTGAGACCTGGCAACAAAGGAAGCCTGGTAATGAGGCAGGGTAATTGTAGTGAAGAATGTAACCTCTGAGACAAGTTTGCTCAGAGCAAAGGGCAGGGAGCACAGGGAAACCCACCAGCCGCAGGGAAATGAAGCATCGCCACCTGACGGGTGAGAAAAAGGGAGCAGAGCCAGAGACCTGCTCACTTCGTTTCTTGAAATAAAGCAAGTGGATCCATTCCCAGCACAGGGATTGATTCAGCACCAACCTCAAGCCTTCCATCAAGAATTTCACTACCTTAAACGTTGCTGCATTTGTTAACAAGCGGGCAGCAAGGTTAGCAGTAGTGTAGGCAAAGCAGGCGGTTAATTGAGGCAACAAATTTTCAGAGGTGGCAAAAGAGCTGGCCACACACCAGAGCCCTGCAGAGCTGGTTGCTGTGGCCGAATCCTCACCCACAGCATGGGAACATCAAGTCATCTCTGAATTAGCCAGCATCGACCTCTGCTGCCTTTTGCCATGCTGGGGAGGTGATGGAGGTAACTGCAACCAGGCAATCGTTCCTGGGGATGTGGGCGCCGGAGGGGTTGTTGGCACAGAGCTCTGCAGCTCTGTCTGGAGATGCAATCAGGGAGAAATCCCGCAGTGGGGAGCAGCACTGAGCTGGGGTTTCCCCCAGGTGCTGCTCCCCACTCCACCCTCGTTACTTCTCTTCTACATTTCAAGTTGGAGTGGTTTATTACCCAGTGCCCAGATTCCTCAATTTACTACCTGATAGAAATATGGGGCAAGTTCATCCCCAAGCTCCTCCTGGTCCTGCAGAAGATGCCTCTATCTGCATCCTGAGCAGGTATTAAACCCACTCTATACACTGGCTGGCTCAGAAGCTGTTTCTTCTGGTGGTTTTGGTTCCTTTTTAAAAAAACAGAGCATGGTTAACAGCTGGCTCTTGCCAACACCAGCTCGTGACCGTGCCCAAGCCAAGCTGAAGTTTCAGACCCCTTCTCCAGCTCACAGCAGTGCAGCTGCAACAGCTGAGGGAAAGCCACGGCTGGGAAAGCTGACGGCCGGTTTGGGGCTCAAGACACTAAAGTTAAAGGGACCTGTGGCATCCCACCAGGCAAAAACAAGGGCTGTTGCAGGTGCATTAGGAAATTACAGCCTGGACAGTCACGGCTTAGATGAGCTTTGTTCCATCTTGTGCAGGGTGCTGTACAGGGTTGGCCCTCCAAAAATCAGATCAAGCAGCCCTATGGACCACTGCGAGTTCAATGCCACCAGCACAGCGCTGGCGAAAGGCATCTCAAGAATCTCCAGCATCCTCAGGAGCACCTCGTCTGGATCATGCCTCCCCTCTCCCACCTGGGCTGCCAAATTGAGAAGACCAATCCCATGGCCCATCCTATTCCTGCTGCTGCTTCCCTGCATGCCCCACAGGCACTCAGGTCAGAATTTCTGCTTCTGCCCCCATCCCCTGGGTTGCTGTCCAGGCACCGAGCTCACGGACAAACCACTCCTTTGTGCTCAGGTGAGCTCCTCTCTGGCACAGATGCTTGACTGATGGGGAAGGCCGTGCCAGCAGGCATGTTTTCATATTCTCATTAAGCACACCTTGCTCCAGACACTTTGCAGCAAATGTTCCTTTTTAAGGTCTATTGATTTCATAAATAATAGAGCAAAGGAAAGAAATACATCACGTAAAGACACAAGTCCAATAGCCTCTCCCTTAGGAAACCAACAGGATCTACAAAAAAAATTAAGCCAGCAGGCAGGCATTGATCTTTAAGCAGAAGATGAAGTAGCATTAAAGATATTTCTTAATCAACTTAGCAGCACGCAGGTGCAGCCGTATTCCAGCAGGTCACCTTGAGGGGTCTTGCTCTCCAGGCCTGCAGGCTTGTAGCCCTCATTTCTCACAAGAAAACGCTTCCCAGGAACCGGACTGAGACACTCGAACACCCTAAGCATGTTTGTCTTAACACAGAAAGTCAGCGGGGTGGGGAGAGGGCCGTGTGTGTGGACAATGAGGCTTAATACGGAGCTGAGAGCTCCCCTGTGGGGTTTTTGCTAGGGGGAGGCACAGACAGCTGTGGAAGCACCCGCAGCATTTTGTCACTGCTGCACTGCTCTCCCTGGGCTTGGGACTGAAGAGACCGACTCCATTACAAGTGCAGCTGGAGCTCTCCCAAACCCTGCCTCTCCGCCACGCACACGAGATCTTAGTCTGCCACTGGGGCCCATTTCAAGAGCTTTTGTTCCTGTACATCCCCCGCTCCCTATGGTTTTATTTTAGCCAGCTGCTCTCCAGCTGTGCCACCGCTGCTGGGGACCACAACCAGGGAGATACCTGGGGAGAAGAGTCTGAGCACGATGCTGCCATCTCCACCCCAGCCCTGTGCCTTGCTCCATCTCTGTATTATAAAATATTATAAAAACATCACCCTACCAGGGACTGCATCCACCAGTGTGAAAAGCCACAAAAACAGATAATGAACGGAGGAGGAGCTTTGCAAAGCTTCTCCAAGTTAAATGCAGCCTTTCCCTAAGACCTCAAAAGCAGAATCCAAATCCAATCGCCCTCTTGACCTGACTGCATTAGCTGAATTTGAAGCTGCCTTGGGGTTTGGTTTCTTAAACTCTGTCACCACCACCACCGGCAGATGCAAGAAGGACGAAATGCCACAGAAGTGAAACTGGTGCACAGCTGCAAAACCAAAGCCTGACCTCTCTTTCCCCACATCTATCCAAGGATCTGTGATTAAGCCAGATGAAACTTTCAACCGCAGCAGGAGCCAGCGGACCCCCGGGCTCTGCTGAGTTTCCTCTGCTCCTGGGCCACCGATTAGTAGGTGATGAGCTGTCACACACGTCTGCCTCAGCCACAATTAGTGCATGGGAACAGCATTCAGAGCTTGCACAACGGCACCGGCACCCCTATCTTGGCTGCACTGCCTGCTCGCAAGAGACCAGGGCAGTGTTAGTCCCTGATTCCTGGAGAAAGCTCTTACCTGGTGAGCCCAACGTGCAGCAAGAGCCTTCCCCGGCCACACGCCTGCATCAGAGGACACTGATAAAGGAAGACACGTCTATTGCCCCAGGACGAAAGCAACAACGTCCTCTGAAGCAACCACAGTCTTTCGGAGGAGATGGAAGGAAAAAGGATATTTCTAGGCTTTCACGGGATGAAAACCATCTGGCTGCTAACCCCTGAGGCAGCCTTCCTGACTGCACGGACCAAGCAGCTACACGTGGCAGAGTGGATTCACAGAAGGGGAGAAGCAACAACCACCCCCCCACCCTTATCACGTTACAAGGAGTTTCTCCTCCTTGCAGGACCTGATGGTGCTCAGCACCCTCAAAAGCTGAGAGGGCCCGCAAAATCTGCCTGTTTCAGCGGAGCAGGGAAGTTTCTCCTCCATTCAGACGATTTGCGTGTTTCAAGCACCAAAGGCTGGCTCTGACTTTCAGCTGGCCTGTGTAAAGGTGACAATGGAAACTTTGCCCAAAACAGTGTGTTTTTGTAGGCCCACACGAGGGGAAGTCTGGGTGGAACAGCTCCCAGACAGCTGCTACATAAATACTCATAGAGGGAGTGGATAAAGGGAAGTGAAGCAATTCAAGAGCTCCATCCAGGCAACTGCTCAGCTTAACCCTTTCATCAGCTGAAAGAGCAGCTGCCACCAACTGCACACGCTGCACAGCAGCAAGCTCTCAGAGTCAGTGGGATCAGCTTTTGTGCTACTACGTGTTGGGCATCTGCTGCAAAACCATCCCGATGGCTGTCTGAAAGCCTCACAGCACGCAGAACATGACCATATCCTCGGCTTGACGGGGGTCCAAAGGACAGCAGCAAGTTACTGGCTGTGTAGAAGATGCCTGCAGGGAGCAGAAATGGTGAAAAATAGACGTGACAGGTTTTTGGCACGGGGTCACCATACCCATTTAGCCTGTTTGGTGACAACATAGCAGTGAGGTTCCAGCTGTATTGGGGTATTGAGGGGGAAAGGCTGGAGTGAGGATAAAAACCTAGAGGTAGTCAGTGAGAAAAGACTTCCTCACAGATGGCAAATTAATGGTCTCAAAGAGTGGTCAACCAGGCTGTCTCAGCTGCTGCTAAACAGGCAATGAAATACCCTCTGCCAGAACATCCCCAGTTGTTCTTGGATTGAAGAATGATGTTTGCCTGCGATGGTGGTTCTCTTGCAGAGCTGGACAAAGATCCCAGCTTTCCCAGAGACACATGTAAAACTTCCAAAAGCAGGCCAAACCCAGTACACAGATGAGCATCAATAGGTGAACATTCTTCCCATCGCATTTCCTTCTCGAAGCTACCGCTGATCAGGTTGCACAATTTGAGAACTTGCACTGTACTGGGAGATGAACCATTTCTAAAAGCAAGGGAAGAAATGTAGCTCCACTTCCACATCACAAGCAAGAAACCTCTGCAAATGATTTGTTTTCCTCCCCTCCTAGTCACTTGCGTTTCAGGAAACATTTTGCTCAAGAGTAGATCTTCAAAGCCATGAGATAATAAGTGTTCCATACCAAAAGGCTGGCTAGTTTAAGCCTGGCTACTTTGATCATAGATGGATTTTATTTTCTAGTTAGTTGGCAGACACGTGTACTGTTATGCAGGCAGAGGATTCTCCTGGCCTTTTCACTTCCCAGCCAGAAGAGCCAATACCACAGTGCTCTGCTGCTTTTGCTTATTCAGTTATGAACTAAACTGCAGTATCTGTCCAATTCCAGCTCCCAGACAGGAAGGAAAGTGGGCAGTGCTTGAGGATTCTTACTTTTTCGCATATCACGGTTATGTTTAACATGCTCCATGCTCGTAGCAGCCAAAAAGCCATTTGCAGCAGCCTTCAGGCACAGCCTGCTTCCCCAGGGGGCCATTCTGGGCACAAAGAACCGTTGCTAAAAGTTGAGTGAGGTCATACATCTGGCAAATATAATGGCAACAAATTAAACTACTTTTTTAAGAACTTGGCTTCCAGTGTGCCTTGGAGATCCAAAACAAAAATCTTTAACTCTTTATAGCCTCCTCATGCAGAGCTCACCATAAGCAGTTTTCAAGGTAAGTTATATCCCTGCATTGTGTAGGAGTGATGTTGGACTAGATACGTACGTGCTCCTCCTTGCTCAGCTGATCCACTGCTCCCTGAGTGATCCGCTTCCCAAATCAACTGCTGTAGATGTTTCCAAGTCAAAAATCATGAGTGTAAAACCAAAGGTAGATTCAAACCTCCAGTATGGATGCTGTCCTGTCCTCACTGCATGAGAAACATGGTGCTTCATAGATGGAGTTGAGCATGGAACATAAGGACATGATGGCTCCTCAGACATTTCTGAGGTTGTTGCTCAATGTTAAAGGGTGAGAATTATAATTTAAAGTGTCGTGCTTTCTGCACCTTGCTTGCTTCTTAAGCAGTACCCTCTCTTTAAAAGTGCTGGTGCATTTTAAGTCCTGAAATCCCACTCAAGGTAAGAGGCTGTAATGAGGGGAAAGAGAGCACATTGCTGAGATGTTGCTGAGATGTGGGAAAACAAAATGATTGAGATGGAGAGAACTGTCAGAAGAAATTCCCTCCGTATTACCCCTCTTGCTACCTAAATCACATTAAGTTTGTTAGATTCCCTCTTCCAGCTCCCCATGCCCACCCACTGTGGGTTACTTTCACAAGAATAGATTGCATTGATCAAATGAGTGCTTTTATGAAGCTGAGTACAGAAAAGCAACCCTCACTGCATCTCATTAGCTTGCCCTTCAGCACCTGAGCATCTTCTATATTACAAGCACAATTATCTTTCAAATGGATTCACTCAGAACATCTGAAAGGAAAAAAGCATCTTTATCAAATGTGCCCAAGTCATTTGTATTGCATATAGTATTTTAGGGAGAATGGCAAATTGCTTCTGTGGTCTCTAAGACATTAGAGATTACAAATTAAAAGGAAAAGAAGTGAAGTTTGAAAACTGATGACTTGGAACAGCTTAAGTTCTCTTCTCCCCTCCCCACCCCCACCCCAAAAAGTCAGCCCACAACTCTGGGGATCAGACTGATAAAGTAGACTCTGACAACTCATTTTTGTCATTGCTTCAGTGGCAGAACGGCCTCCTTCTAGCAGAAAACTGGCCATGTGCACCTCTGAATCCCCTCCTTCCCACCCGTCCTGTCACGACATCAGTTCATTTCAATGAAAATGTCATCAGTCTCTCAACAGAAAGCCTCTGAAAGCTTATAGCAAGAGCATGGAAGAATTTCACTGAATTGATTCCATTAGCGTAATCTAAGAGAAAATAATAATTTATCAGAGTGGGAGCTTAGAGACAGAAAACAAACAGTCTGTGGTGGAGCAGAGAGAAACTCAGCTCTATAATCCACCCAATAAGCATGGAAATGAGAAAGCCCTCATCTTCCTGCAGATGAAAAAGAGTGAAATATTGTGGTGATGCCAACGAGGGGTTCTTAGAGAGGTGGAAAGTACCAGAATGGAAGGAGATCAGAGGCTTCCCAGTGATGACAAGGGAATGCAAACAGCTTCATCCAGATGGGACAAGAAGATTAACACCGTCCGGATTCATTACAGGCGGACACAGCCTCCAACAGGAACAGGTGCAAAAAAAAAAAAAAAAAAAAAAATCAGGCTTGGCCTTAAGACTTGCTAAGCCCTGTGTGAAATAAGAATGCCAGCCAGGTCTCCAGCAAGCATCTGAAATGCCCATGGCACATCTGGAGATGGAAGCACTGGCGAATGCTGTGCAAGTGGGACAGCCAAGGGCAGGGATTGAGGCAAATTCCCTCTTTTAAGAGGTCAGAAAGATGGTAAAGGAGGAGGGCTTCATTAACCCTGAAATGCTCATGTTCCCACAGCTCATTTCTTCAGGAATGTACGTAGTAGATTATTACGAGAAAGGAGATCTCCAGTGCATGTTAGCAGAAGAGGTGTTGGAGAACAGGATCTCCCAGAAGTCCAAATTCTTGTGCAGCTACATATTGAACACCTGCTAAAGCCTTGAAGTCTTAGAGGTGTGATGCGAGGAGCAGGGTGACAGCATAGGTGTGAGTGATGAGCTATTCGACTGCAAAAACATCTGCAAAATGATTGAAAATTAAAGGCAGTCCAGTGTGAGAAGAGGGCAGGTTTATGACTGCAGCAAGCATGCTGCTATTTGGTTGCTTTTTCTCTCCCTGCCTTTAATTTAAGTGGACAAATACAAAGCAAAAGCTGCTTGGCAATCCACTCTGCAATCTGATCTAGTAGAGCTAGGACCTTTCCTCCAGCCTCAGCTCAGCAAACCATTTTTCACGCGCTGCATGAGGGAGCAGGTTAAATCCTTCTACTGGAAAAGCCTCTGCACAAATCCAGGATCTGATCCACTTTGCCAGATTTGCCAGGCACCATTTGGGACTTGGTGGGACAGATCCTTGTGCAGGTGCGAGTTGCACTAGGATATCACATGCTTGCTCTGACCTGAGAACAGAGGTGAACTCCCACTGGCCAGGATATCCTGGGAGCTCTTGCAACATACAGCCAGCAACAAGCCTAATGGCCCAGGCCAGACATTTGACAACTCTAGGACGCTTAAACATTTTAAGGTTAACTCAGCAGCAGCTAAGGCAGAACAGATGCAGCCTTTCTAGCTAGTTGTTACAGAATCTGAAAAACACAAGAAATCACAATCATTGTCCACTCTTACAAATAAAATCTTCCTTTTATTCTAGTAAAGTAACAAAGTTTTGTATTTACAGATACAATAACTGTACATATCAATTAAAAATTGACTGAGCTCAAAATCGTTGAAGTCACACACAGTCTTTTAAGAACACAAACCACTGCAAACCTCCAAGAACCTCCATCTCTGCTCCTTTCTCACAAAATCAGTTCACTTTGTTCTGAATGATTTTCTGCTGGTTCTCCAGGCATTCCTTCAGCTTGTCCTCTGTAAGCGTCAGCCTCTGCTCCAGGATGGAAACTGTCTGCAAAACAAAAGGCAAGCTGCTGCTCAGCCACTCACAAAGACAAGCTATGTATGCCACTGTACTGTCGGTGGGTAATGAAATCCTAAATTCAAATGGGAGTATTTTGAGATATTTCATGACTGTAACTCCAGGATCAAGCAAGAAAACCCTCCCAGTGCAAGGCAGCACAGTCGGGTGATAGAAGGGAGTTAAAAACCAAAGTGGCAGCATCTACCTCAATATAATGCCCGAGTATTTGTGTAATCCAGTTACCTCACAAAGGGATTGTTAGAGCTTTCTCCTAGAGCTGAAGTCATCATGGACAGGATACACAGGAAGAACATTTTAACCACGTGGCAATAAAAGCCTCTGCTGAAAACCTTTTATTGATCGCTCCGAAGTAATCAGGGGGCCTACCTATGCAAACCACTTGCAGCTTCCAAAGGCACCAGAACGGCTGATAACAGGCAGTGATTGTATTTAATGCTTTAATACCCATAAACTTATCAGCAACAATCAATAGATTCATATTCTGAGCATTTTTACTGCATAAATAACATCCTCTTTCAAAAACAAAAGGATGTCCAGAACCTCAGACTTTAATATAGTAATTCAAATAAACTTGGACAACTGCTATTTGTATAGAAGTTATACATAGAAAGCCTTTTAATAGCACGTTTCATAAACACATCACTAAGTGCTTGACAAAGGAAAGCAGGTCTCTTTATCCTCATTTTACAGCTGGGGAAACTAAAGCACAAAGAAAGGAAGCAGCTTGGCTAAGGTCACTTGAGTGACCAGGAAAAATCTCCTGCAAAATGATTTGGGGAATGAGAAGAACGGTGGGGAGAGTAAGGAGAAAACACAGCCATAGTGAAAACACAACATCAAGCACTACTGCAAAACTGTTTCCCTCAGACACATCACAACACCACGTGTTAACAAAGTCAGGAAGGGTTCTGCATCATAGGATTTGCCCCAATGCATTTTTTTCACCCCCAAACACAGCTCAAAGCTTCTTTCTCCTACTTACACACCACTGACCCGTAAAGAGGCAGAATCATAAAATCATACAAAGGCCTGTGTTGGAAGGGACCTCAAAAATCACCCAGTTCCAACCCCACTGCCATGGGCAGGGACACCACCCACTAGATCAGGTTGCCCAGGGCCTCACTTAACCTGGTCTTAAACACCTCCAGGGATGGGGCATCCACAACCTCTCTGGGCAACCTGTTCCCGTGCCTTACCATCCTCCAAGGGAAAGATTTCCTCCATTTTAAACCATTCCCTTTTGTCCTATCATTATCTACACAAGAGTTCTTCTTCATCCCCTTGACCAGGTGGCCTGTAGCAGACCCCCCAGTAAAGGACAAGCTGTCCTTTATTAACTCTCACCCACCAGCTCTCAACCTTTACATGGCTGTTTCTCAAAGGCAACTCTTCAAAATCAATTCCTTCCCTAATGCAGAGGACACCATCCCCTCCCTTCCTTTCCTGTCTATCCCTTCTGACAGCCTGCAGCCCTCTCCCTGTGTCCCGTGTCCCCAGTGCTATGTCCCCAGTCACCTCCCACCACCGCCACCCCACAGGTGTGCCCCAAGAAGAGGAAGAGTCAACTCCTGCTGTGTAACACAGCCTTGCTACAACCACAAGCTCTGCCCGAAGGAACAAACCCTGCATTGCTTAGATATTCCCCTGGCCTATTCCCCTAGCATCATTTAGTTTTATCCTCCTCTATTTCTACCCCTTTGAGGTGCAAGAGCTGCTGTACACAGAGAGCCCGAAGAGAACTTGGGGAGGCACCAGGTGCAATCCCATAGCCAGCAGGAGACCTCCTGTCTGTTCAAAGGAGAGAGGATTTTATCTGATTTGAACCTAGCCATGGCTATTACCTACGGGCTGTCTTACAGATGTCAGGAGCACAGCAGGCTGAATGTCTACAGGGGTTTACAGCAAAGATCTCAGCCTGCAAACAACCAGACAGCGAATGGAAAGCAGCAGGGATCCTGGCTTCTCCATTTAGAAAAGGAGAACAAGTGACTCAAGGCTCAGTGATCATTCAAAATGTGGGGGGTAGGATTGCATTCAATTTCCTTTAAGAAAAAGATGTAATCAGGTGAATCACATCCTGCTCACACAACCCTGCAAGAAGCAAAGGCTCGCAGCTACTCCTCGCAGCTACTGCTACACGCAGCACGGGGAAACAAAGCACAGATAAAGTGGATTTCAGAAAATGTTGAATTTGAGAAAAAGCTGCAAGAAATATGCTCTCTGCTTATACTCGTATACAATTTCCATTTCAATAAATTTGCAGTGAGCATTTTTTGGAAACAAGTGGAAAAGGAGAAGTCAGGAGGGAAATTCAGTAAGTCCAAAGAATTTCAGAGCACAGTCCATTCGGGTTTGAAATACACAATGCCCAAAATACACGGGGCACCTGATGTCCTAGTAAGGTAAGGGAAAGTGCAAAGAAGCTATTACTATTATATTGTAGTTTACACACATACAAAAAGCTTCTTTATTCCCCATTGACAGAGTTTTACAAAGCTTCCAAGTTGCTATTCATAGGGCAAATCCTTGTTGGTACACAAATCAAACTGCTGCGTGATTTTGCTATTACTTTTCAAGAAGGTAACAAACCAACAACGACCCCAAGGAGGCACATGCCACCAGCCAGACTCGGTGAGGGTTCATCTGATGCAGGTTTGTGCTCATTCTGTTTCCCTACGGTAGGATCCCGGCTTCCCACAGTGTCAGAAGCCGATTACTTTTCTTCGCTGCATACCAGGAAATGTTCATGAGAAACTATGTAAAAAAAAAAAAAATTAAAAAAAAAATGCATTCTACTTACTTTAAGTTCTGGTGAATATTCAGCTCCATCCTCCCTCATCTGAGGGATCCAGCAGTCACATTTGCTTACATCATGACAAACTCCCCACGCCATTCCCTCAACGTTATTTTTACTCCCTCAACCCAGTAATACCAGAGATCCGTGATGCCAACCCAAATGCCAGACCTACTTACACTTTCAGTTTTCATCAGCATCTTTCCTTTAAGTCTTGTTAAACATTTCCTTGCCTGACCACGCAGTAGGGACAGTTTAACCACTGTTAGCCCTAAAGTGGAGGTTTTTGCAGAGCCCTAGGGTAATCCATCCAGTGTCTTTTGAGGACTCTTGTTGATAAGCAGAGCCTGGTGCTAATTGAATCCCAACAGACACCAGCTCAACAGCTGGATAATCCCATGCCCAGTCAGCCAAGGGATGTCCACAAGCAGCACGTAGGATTTTCGATGCCAGATTCTCACCAGCCTTGATCAAATAACAGCAGAGTGGACACAACATCGCCCCAGTTCATTACTGGGGATTGCAGGACCCCAAAAAACACTGATTTGCACAATGTTACTCAGATTGATAACAACAGAAGGAACACAGGCACACACAAGGACTGCAAAGCAGGTGTGCCTTGCCCATGTGCAGGCTAAATCTTACAGTTGAGCCTGGTCCTGTCATCATTAACCATTTCATAACATAAAACCCCTTTCTCTGCTGATCTGCCTTCTCCGAGAGGTAGTTTCCTAGCCTTACTTCAATAAAAAGATTGCTAAAATTTGCCCCATCCCTAATGTTAACGGTTTCACTAAAGCACGTGCTAAAAACTGTTCTGCAGGGCACTAACGTGTAATGTATCAAATAGCCCAAGGAAGAGCGTTAGTTCTGCCTCTTCAGATTTTTCTTCCCATATGACATGTTAATCTACAAAGACAGAATTTTCTTTCCAGTTTATCCAAAAAAAAAAAAAAAACAAACCTTCCTGCAAAAGAACAGTCAGTAAATGCAGAAATGTTACAATGGAAAAAATCTATCAATCTAATAACAAATGTAAATACAGGGATTTCTATCCACAAAGCACAAAGACACTGGAGTGACCACATCTCTGTATTAGGATTACATCATTATTTAATTCTCTTTGTACCATCTTATAATGATGTTAGCGGGATAACACAGTGCCCTGAACTTCTATGTGTATGGCAAGCATCAGTCAAAGTGGAAGAGGCTTTGTGCTGCTTATCCACACCAGCACTCCCATCAGGATGCTGTAAGGAGCTGCATTTATTCACCCCATTGGCAGCTAAAGCTAGGACGTTCAGAGCAGTGTCTGCTCAGTTTCTCCTTGCTCACAGTGGCACAGTCGTGTTTCAGTTCCTTCTCACAGACCATCTCCACTGCTGAAGCTCAGAAGTTCATTACAGTCCTAAGCCACTATCCAGTTAATAGGGACGAAAAGAAAAAAAGATATCTTGCAATATCTTTATAATTTCCCTGCAACAGCCTCTCCTTCCCCTCACCATAGGAGGACAAGCAGAGATGGAAGGCAATGCAGCAGGAGAGGGGATGGAATTCCACCAAGGGGATGGAATGGACAGCCCATGGGTTTGCAGAATGAAACTAATCAGGTCTGGCCTGGACCCGCAGGCTTAATTGCTCTGCCTTTTGTAACGTGCAAGGCACACACTGGTTTGGTTTTGAAGAGCTAATTGCCCAGCTATAACCTCCTGTGGGTTCCCTTGCTTTTCATAAGAAAGGTCATGTCAGTGCTCAACTCAGTCCCAAACTGGAGCAGAAGCACAGCAAGTAAATTCCATCACAAAAAAAGCTGCGTGGGCATCCAAGGGGCCAACAAAGTCCCTCCTTGGCAAGTGCCGACGAGTGGGTTCAGAGGTACCCATCTATACTTCCTCTAAACTAATCCAATGAGCAAATAAACTACCAGGTGAACGCTTTCTACCCAGGCAGCCACAGAAAACAAAACAAGACAAGCAAAAAAACAACCCTCCTTCCACAGACAATAGCTTAAAATACCAGACTTTAACAGTAAAAATGGGAGAATGTGCTCAGAAGTCACACTGAGGTTCAGGTGCAGACCCGTCCAGTGGGCAGTGACCTTTCCTCTTGCCAGCCCAAGCTTTGCCAGGACTTGCTGTCAGTCTCCCTTCCACCTCAGCAGCTGCACCTAGGGAAACTCAAAGGAGACCCCTGCTATTAGCAGGCAGCACTCTTCACGCACAAATTATAGCTTAACACAGCTTTGAGATGGGATCAGAACACCCAGTACCTCTGAATCATTTTCATCAAAAAGTGGTGGTTTAAACTAACCAAGGGAGAAAATCTCATATCTGAAGGTATAAGAATACACAAAACCTTCACTGGCAGTAACACTTCACACAGCAAACACACAAACACAGTGCTCTTTGAATGCCAGGACGTACCTTACACTACTGGTCAAAGTCTCCATCTCACAGATCCAGTGCACTATTAGCATTTCTCTAGAAATAATTTCACCTTAAAAATGATCAAATAAATACAATAAAGCACTTTTTCCATTCAAACTAAAACAAAATCTCCTACCCCAAAAACATTTTAAGTAAGTTCTGTAGCTTCTTACCTCCTTTCTTCTTTTGAATGCAAGCTCTAAAGTAAATTCTCACAAAGTCTGTTTGCATGAAGTATTTCACAGCAGCATGATTTAAGGATAGCACATTATTTCGGAATGAAGCAGTTTCATTCAGTCATTTAGTCTTCCCCCATCAATATTTCCTTAATGCATCTTCCTAAATTTTCACACTTTCTTTATAGCATGCTTCAATTCTGCAAACTTTTCTATCTGGTACCACAAAACACTTTGCCCCAGTGTGGCTAGCCAGGGCTATATTGGTTAGAGTTGCTGTACAACCATGGGTTATGAAATCCCAGAAGCAAATGGGATGGGGTTTTCTAAACCTGTGCTCCTTTCACCTCCCAGTACACTCCTTAAAGTAGATTGCAGAAGTGGCTTTGACAGCTATGCAACAGTCCCAGTATAGCAATACCAGTGTCATTGATTACAGTGCTCGTTCAAACCTTTCTCTCAGAAAAAAAACAACACATACACAGTACCTGAAAATTCTAGTCTCATCCACTTGGCCAGACCAAGCAGCAAAGTAGACAAGATACCACTACCGAAATATCACAGTGATCAAATGGCCCCTGGAATACAGAAAAATGGATATCCTTTGTATTAAATCAAGCCTAGACACCAAGATGAGGAGTCACAAGCTCTGCCAGCGTCCTCTGTGCAATGCAGGGACTCAAGGCATGCGTGTCAGCTGCAGCTGGGCCTTTCAACTTGCAGCCCTTTTACTAAGATGTCTCAGCACTGTTGCTTCAGGCTCGATGGTTGATAAGCCAAAGCTAAACTGATGGCACTTGCATTGGATGCTGCAAGTTTTGGGGAGGGAAGGGCTGCACTGCCTGCTCAGGTATGGGCACAGCCTCCCTGGTGCACAGCTCCCAGACCTCGGGGAGCCAACCAGCCAAAGGAGTCAGAAGACTTCATGTTTCACCATACAGTACGAAAATACAGCGAGTTAAGATGAGCTTTGATGAAATATCCGAGTAGGTACTACAAAAGTGACTGTACCATGCTTAGCAACTCCAAAAGGCTTAGAGGTCTCCCCAGCCACAAGGATGAGGGTGTGCTTCAAAGACATCCTATATACTTTCCCTGCCACCCAATTTAACTCTGAAAGGATGCAAATCACTCAGCTGAATTAAGCCAACTGCTGGTACCCAGTAGATAACCAACAACTTATATTAAGCGTATCAAAGGATACTTCTTCAAGGTCTGCTTGTGAAAAACGCAAATCATGGGAGATGTTGAGTGTTCCTGCCTGTTGAAGGCTAAGAGAAGGTGAAGGTCTGCGGGACATCCAGGGAGACAATCAGCATTTTTGAGAACCTGGCCTCTGGGCTAATACAGAAGTATCACTGGGAGTGTATTTAATTTAGGCAGTCTTAGAAAGCAGAAAAATCCTTAGAGATTTCTGTAACAAGCATATTTTGGACGTGAATTTCAGAACTTGGATGATACTATATAAGGACTGGCAAGAAACAGGGTACCTCATTTATTTTGAGTAAGAGATCATCAAAGCTACTGCATCTCCAAAAGATGGTTCTGCATCATAAGAAATAATCTCTATGCCCCTTAAATGAAGATTTAAAAATGAAGCTCATCTGGCATTTCACAGATTATTCATGTTGGAATGCTTGCTTTTCATTTTTAAAGATCACTTGGATTTCACACAATTTCTTTTGTAATAAAAACTGATTGTTATCTCATATTTGTTGGGATTTCTCATAGCCAGTGGGTATTCAGGCAGTGAAAGTAACTAATGAACCACGACATTTGTGCAAGGCACAGGTAGCAGCCTTTGTGATCCACAAATAAATTAATTTTTTTAAAAAGATTAATTTACTTATAACTGCTTGAAGTCATGTAAGGATTTATTTTATTAAACCCATTGTTTAATCTACTGTTGTGGTTTAACCCGGCCGGCAGCTAAGCACCACACAGCCGTTTGCTCACCCTCCCCCCTCCCTCTCTGGGATGGGGCAGAGAACCAGAAAGAAATGAAAGCCTGCGGGTTGAGATAAAGACAGTTTATTAGGACAGAAAAGAAAATATAATACTACTACTCCTAATGTGTACAAAACAAGTGATGCACGACACAACTGCTCACCACCTGCTGATCGATGCCCAGCCTATCCCCAAGCCGGTCCCCGCGCCAGTACCCCCACCCTGGTCAGCCCCCCCTATATATTGTTCAGCATGACATCAGGTGGTATGGAATACCCCTTTGGCCAGTTTGGGTCAGCTTTTTTTGTCCCCTCCCAGCTCCCGCTGCACCCCCAGCCTGCCCGCTGGCAGGACAGAGCAAGGAGCTGCAGAGTCCTTGTCCTGTTGCAAGCACTGCTCTGCAACAATTAACACTTCAGTGTGATATCAATATTATTCTCATCCCAAATCCCAAACACAGCACCCTACCAGCTATTAGGAGAAAAATTAACTCTATCCTAACCAAAACCAGGACATCTGCATTCAACATCTCACAGAAGAACGGGGCAATTTGTTCCTTACCAACAGGTTTTGAAGACCATATCCCCAGCTGTAAAATGTAAACTTGATTTTACTCATTTGCATTACAAACACTGCACACACATTTTGAGTTTTATTTAAAAAGCATCCCATTTCTCCTCCAAGTCGTTTTATTTTTTTTTTTTATACTAAATATCTTTTTAACAAAATATTTTTCTCCCCATCTCTGCAATCTCTTCTGGAAGAAGTGAGATAATCCTTTAATCTCACTGGAGCTAAACTGTCCTTCAGTTCTGGCTTGGATTACCTTTCAGATTTAGTAACTCTTCACATTTCACTGCGTTGTTTTCTCCCAGCTTCAATTCCAGATTAGCTTGGGATGGATTTGAAACTGTTTCCTGTGGGTAGATTACCACAGCTATTTATGAACTTTTATGGTAACCTCGTACATAGAATCATTTAGGTTGGAAAAGGCCCTTAAGATCACCAAGTCCAGCCATCAACCTAACACTACTAAGTCCACCATGTCCCGTACACAATGTCCACAACTCTCTCAGATGGAGAGCATGGAATGCTTCATGTGGAACAGACACTTTCCTTCTTCCCACGTGAAGAACAGTGGCTTTTTCCTCAGTGCTCACTGCACACCTGTGCTAGGGCTTATCAGAGTGAATGGAGCAACCACAGGTGTCTGGAGTGAGGGCAAGACTATACAAACTCTTTATGATAACCATTGGGAATACAAATCTTCCACTGCAGCTAAAATGCTTAACTCACAGATGATCATCTTTCATCACAGCAGTTCAGCTGCAAATGCAGGAAATACATTTTAGATAGCACATCAAATAATACCTGCTCATAATACCCACTCCATTTTAGTTTCAGTCAAAAATCACTTTTCTACTCCAGAACATTAAGGATAGATTATCCTTAATCCAGAAAAATTATTGATCATGTGCTACTCCCCTGAAAAAGGCAAAGATTGCTTTATTTACACATGAAATATGGCTACAAACCATGTTTAGAAAAAAGTACGAAGAGGCTGTCAGGTTACATTAGACCACTTTCTTACTTAAACCACAAAAAGGCTTGACAGACTTGCAGTGAGAAGAGGAAAGCTTCATCGCATCAAAGACCTGTTTAAAGAAGGCTGTCAAAGCCCTCATGAGTAAAATCACAGCATGAAGTTCATAATGTAAAAAGAAAGCTTCATAAATCTAAGGGGGACATGTCTATTAGCTATACCATTTACTGCTAGATGTGGTATGCAACAGCCACTAGTTTCTTTAGTCCTTACTAGAGGAAGTTGTATCAGAAGTGCCAACTGAAGGAGCAAGTCAGTTCGAGTGCATCCCACTGCACAGGACTTAATGCTTCTACAGCCTCAGCATTTCTACCTTCAATTGGTGTCTGGCAGGAAGAGACCTCTTAATAGAATAAAAACGATCCTGCTGTAACCAAGTACATGACACTCCACTTCATCTAGAAATCTATTGTCAGCAGAGGGAAGGTGTTGGTAATTGGTGAGCAGCAGACAATGCAGCTTCAAGCGCGCAGCTCAGTACAAAGCTGTGCGCTGGGTAGCGATGACAGCGTCCAGCTGATTTCTTACTATCACCTCTTTCAGCAGAAAATTAAAAAAAAAAAAAACACACAGCATTTTTTCTCCTTCCCACTTTTTACATTATACCCAGGTTAGCACGGCAAACCTTGACATGAGAGCTAAGGAAGTGTTAGAAAAATGATAGATTAATTTTATATTTACATTATTTCCCTGAGTAGCTTATCAGAACTTTAAGTTTCCTCCATGGTATGTCTCCACATTATGTTAACGCAGTGTTGGAAACTACGATGAGCACAGAGAGTGCAAGAAGTCGAGGTGGTACATTAGAAATACACCCAAGCTCCCATGGAGCTAACAAATTAGAAATTCCTGGAAAACCTGTAGACAGCTTCTGGAAATGGTGTGTCTGTCCCTTCTCTATAGCTAAGAAAACAACATAAACAATTTGGTCCTGCTTATGCCATTAGAGTTGTCTTTAAGGAAGCAATACACAGGAATTACATAACAATGATTTCTAACAGAGCACCAGGAGACTTCTGATACAGTCTCAGCCTTTCTTGAAGAAGGGAAAAATGCTGATGCCTGTATTATGTTATTTATTCATGAAAGCTTTTAGTCATGTATTTATGAAAGCTTTTTTTTTTTTTTTTTTTTTTTTTTAAGAAGTAGTGGTGTCCTTCTTTCATTGAAAGATGTCTGCAACTCCGAAGTTCTTGTATAAGAAACACCCAACATTAATTTGAATCTGCAGGAAGCAGCACCCAGTTATGCTTTGGCAGAAATGCCTAGGAAAGATAACCAGACAGGTATCACCAGCTTCTGTTTCCATCTCACTCAGACCAGAGCTAGCTAGCAGATTGCTGTTAGTCCACCTGGTCAACATCTAATGGCATGGAAGAGGTAGTAATGATGCTCTGCTGGACCTGTGCTCCCTTCTGTGTTATAACCCATCAGCACGGTGTGCCCACAAGGGAAAAAACTAAGTCCAGATACACCAGCAGTTGCTCTCCAGTTACCTTCCATTTCTTTGCCCTGCTAACTGCCTGTATCCCCCCTCTCATGAATCTCATCTCCTAGTACAGGGATAAGGAATTCTTCCATGTTCATTTGCACAAGCTTGACAGTTTTGTGTTAACTTGTTTCACTTCTAAATACTAAAATGAAAATGAAGCAGTGCAAAACCATTTCAACAACGCATCAGGAACATCTACTTGCACACATGCATGGTATTAATATAAACTACAACATACAATAACTAGAACCAATGGGAAATTAAGTACTGTACAATGGCAAAAAGATACAGGTAAAAGGTTGCTGAAAGCAGTTACTCAAGGCAGGGTGTTTTTTTTAAAACTATATTTTCAGGCCTATTTCCAATTTTATTCTAAAACCTACTAATTTATTCCTCCCCCAGTGATCTCAGTTTCTCTTCTTTTTGCTAGGTTTAAAACAATGTTTGGATTTTTTTTTTTTAAACGGTTACACAATACCTTCTAGAGATGTTTGCATTGCTTGTATCTAGTTTAAATCCCACATACACTGTTTACTGCAATATTTGCCTCCTCTAAACACCTATGGAAGTTGAAAAGGAGCCAATACACATCCATCATCAGAACTGTGAATCTGATTTATGTAATGAAAGATAAAGATCGCATTCCAAACTTACTAAGGAGACAAAAACAAAAACAAAATATTTTGTGTATACACTTGGTTGCGTTTTAATAACAAACATGCGGGTCTAATGTCATAGAAGATTTTTTTTCCCCCTCTAGTGTTCTAAGGATTCTGAAGTTCTAAAGACTACAGAGAAGTGCTTTCTTGCATTTCTACCAAATGAATTTTAAATATCTTGTGGTTTTCACTCTATACTATTTTAGACTGTCTGTAGTCCTGGAATGCTTTATATCCCTAACTCAACCCTACTTCAAACCCCTGTTGAGCTCTCCAGTCCGTCATCTTACACTTTTTTTTTTTTGATAATATGTACTTCTCTCAAGAGAAGAGAGCTCACTCAAACCAGTAATCAGTGTGTTCAATACACAGTGTTCAAGATCTGCTTGTTCTTCCCTAGAAACAACACTCAAACTCACAGAAAAGCCCTCCCACACAGATTTTTTCCTGATAACCACCATGGTGTCATCTACATATCGCTGGTGTTTACTATCCCATGCCTTCTCCCTGCTTCTCACATTCCTCAAAAATACACAATGAAATTAAATCCTAGCTCAGAAATAAATATTTCCTAACGCAAGCAATGAAGAACAATTTGGTTAAACAAACAAACACAACCAAAAATACATCTCTGTCCTCAAATTCTTATTAAACAAACATATGCTGTGATGGATCACCGTTACCAGTTGGTGTTGTTCAAGCATTACTTAGGGTCTCTGTAGAAGTATATGGTAATGCTTCTGCAAGGGATTAGTTGTTCGTTACTTGTGGGTGAGAAGCATGTTTGTGAGAAGGGCACAGAAGGGCCCAGATGTATAGATGGGAGGAGAATACTGCAGAAATTGGACTCTGTAGGTGAATGTTGGGTGAGGGAAAGGAGAAGGATCTGAACAGTTTGCCTATAGACTGCAATGTAACAGGAGAAGGACAAGAGGCTGATTACTCACCAAGACAGAGTCCTACTGCCTGCTATTTTAGCCACACCTTCAGGCGTTACCTTGGATAAACCTTGGCTTAGGATAAGGTACTACAGCTAGCTCAGTTAGCTCTCTGCTAGACTGCAGTGCAAAGGAATGAGGGGAAGAGCAGGGCCTGAGTTGGAAGCTGATGGGAGGGAACGGATGGTGTCATGCTGATAAGCAGATAGAGAGATTTATCGTTAAACTGCTAAAAAGCAGGATAAGTGTAGCTAGTCCAAAATCTCTATGAAGCTGTTGCAAAATATTCCCATTTTCATTACAAAACCAAGCAGCAAACCATACCTGAGTCAGAACATCCAGCTGTCCCATGATATGCTCCAAGGTAGTTGCAAGACTGCTGTCCTGTTGCTGCTCGTGGTTCCTACCAGAATCCTGAGTTTTAGTTTTCTTAAGGTGAACACCGCAATCCATTTCTGAAAGCTAGAAAAATAAACAGACAATCTGCTATTGCAACGCAAACTGCTGGAGAAGGGTTTCTGTTTTATGAATGGTAAAGAACAATTTATGTTGGGAGACTGTCAAGAACAAACAGTTGCATTTCTCTCTTGCCCTTTTAATAGCACAGACTCTGTTAAAAAAGGAAAAGCTGCTGTGGAACCATCACTCTCCACAGTCTGGAGGGGTGTGTGTGTTGTTGTTGTTATTTTTTTTTAAAGCCTTCATCAGGAAAGGCAAAGCTTACACAACAATCTTGGAACAATACTGCTAGGTTTAAGATATATGTGTGCAAAAAGCTTTGTCACGTTCATGTGCTCCACACACATAGACTGTACAGGTAAATGGAGACTTACAGGAGCCATGTGAAGTACTACCTCCAAATTACAGAATGAAGCAAGCTACTCTGACAGGAGTCAAAGTTATTTCACCCCAACAGCGTAAGGAGAAAAGGGCTTAGTGTACCACACTAAAGGCTCTCTCCATCTTTGTTAGCTGCAGGAAGGAAAGGATGCAATACTGCAGTTAAGTTCACCATGATCCAATATGCATTGCAACACACAGTTTTGATTTAATGCTTATAATTTTATTTACATCTTGAACTGGTTCTCCCTCCTTAATGAGGTTAAGAACAAGGTTACTTTGAAGTTTCAATTTCAACTGTTTTAGTTATGCAAGCCTGAATATTTCATTCCAAATAAAATTTTAAAACACATAAATTGCTAGAGAATTTATTCTTCTTTCCTTTCCAAATGAACAAACACTATTTGCATTACTTACTTCATTATCATCAGTAGAAGTTGAGTTTATCTAAACAAGTTAGCCAACTGATTAAGCAACTGCAGACTTATATTTCCTAATTTACACTAACAGACATGACTTGAATCTAAAGCCAAGATTGCAGCACTCAGAACGTAGTTCACCATGGCCCAGTGCCTGGTGCCGTTCCATCCCACGGGCGGAACTTCCCAACTTACTGCTCACGTAAATGTCTGGAGCTTGCAAATCAACAAAAAGCATGGAGTTCTGGAAGACTGAAAATGGGCTCTAGGAGTAGCTTCGTCTCTTCTCTGCTATGAAGGCATTTCTGATTAGCACTGTATTTAACTATTTATTTCTGCATTTGATGCAACAAGACCTGAGACCATCTCACATTACTGCAGTAGGAGTATCCTTAGATAAAAATATATGGAGGGTCTACAGGACCACGGTTCTCCATGAAAAAGCAGGAAGCTCACTCTTTTCCCTTAAGACTGGTTGGGAAGGGAAGTTCAGGCAGAACATACTCCCTGTGCAACAGGACACACAGATTGCTTGCAGCAATTCGTATTTGCCACAGCCCTTGGCCAACACAGGTCACACTGTGCAGGCCTGGCACAGGAGCCACACTCGAACTACTTGTGTGCTGCAGGTTGCCCCAGAGCCACATGTTGGTCACCAATGAACTAATTTGATCGAGTAAAACATGCTTTTGCACATACGAGATAAAGCCAGCTTCACAAGGCTGCAATTTGCTGTGTACATTTAAGAGCAAAACAAGAAAATGCAGTTGATCAACAGCGAATTAGCACTGAATAGCGTGTTTTCTTGTTATGCTAAGACTGGCCATTATGTTTTGATGGTATAACTTTAGGCCAGCCAATCATGGCACAGCAGAAATTTCAGCAAGCTAACACCACATGCAACCTGCACTTAAAAAGCCCAAATGATGATGAGCCATCCACTTCAAAACCCATTAGAACAAGCTGACTCACAGAAGCAGAAAAAGGACTGTAACAACATATTTTCTGCTCTAGCTTTAAAGCGTATGTCAGACAGCTTTTCGTAAAAAGCTGCTGGGTTGAACTCAGCTGATATTCTCTTTGCTACAGTACGCAGTACAGACTTTAAGAGCATGGCATATTTGCAAGGGCAGCATTGCATAGATATTCCCACACCTTAGGCTGTGAGGTACAAGTGATCCTCATCAGGTCAAGCTGAAGCCAGGAGCAGCAGCAGCTCCGTGTCACATACACCACGTTCTGCAGATCCGCTCACAGCCTATGCACCACCACTGGGAAAAGCCCAGCAAGCCACCTCCATGAAGCTTGCATGGGTTCCTGGAGGCACTCAGTGGTGGCAACACTCCTCCAAAACAGAATCTACACGTAAAACATGTGACAGGATGGTG
The DNA here is from genome assembly GCF_965140915.1 of Aythya marila. NCBI lineage: Eukaryota > Metazoa > Chordata > Aves > Anseriformes > Anatidae > Aythya > Aythya marila. The sequence goes on from NC_139051.1 coordinate 15,057,129, forward strand.
TACTGCCCCATTTCGAACACAACAGCTGCTTGAGAGCTTACAGACCTTTGTGATCAAGAAGATAACTTGTAGGTAGCATCTTCAGCCGTGAAGTTTCGAGCCTGTGCATGCCCCTAAAGCAGGGATGCATTCAGCCAACAACAAAAAAACAAAAAGCTATGTCAATGGGTCATAGAGAGTGACTCCCAAAAAGGAGGCTTTCAACTGACGAAGGTCTTTGCATACTCAGTTCTAACATCCTACCCTGCCACAGCAGGTGCAAGAACCAAGTATCCAACATCCACACCTACAGACACCACTTTGAATTGCTGCCCACAAGGAGTCAGGCAGAGAAACCGAAAGCAGCTTGCTCCAGCCTCTTACTCATCCCACCCGCTTGGATGGCATGAAGCTGCAACCCAAATCTGGAATCCGGCCAAGCAGGCCTCTCAGAAAAGGGTCCTGTAGACACTACTCAACAAAGGTTAAGAATCTGCCCACCGCGGGCACGTCCAGCACAAGGTGATCTCATTACAAATGCCTGCAAACCCTCAGCTGGCCACATATGAAAACACCACAAGCCTTAAATGCAGCCCACAACACACAGAGCAGCAGCAGGACAACAGCACAGGATGGGCTGACAGCCAGCCAGGCCAAGGTGGATGCAGCACGCACTGCCTCCTCTCAACTCAAAGGCACTGCACTTTCCCTTTCATGGGTGAAGCCAGAGCATTTGCATCCATCTGGATCAGCCTCCATACAAGTCACTGGACTAATTTCAACTCACCTTTTTAAGAGCCTAAACACAAATATGTACTTGTAGGAACGCTACCCAAAGCGTAACAGAAACCTTGTGAACTAGGGGGAGCAGTGATATTGTGCAGCCTTCCTACCATGACTTTGAGAAGAAAAGCTGGTTTTTAATCCCTTCCAAATTTCCATGCCAAATTACCCTTTCCTTTAAGTGAATAAAAGCTTTTCCTGCATAAGCAGCACAACCGGGACTTCACAGAGCAGATGCTGAGGTGTTTATGTATCCTAAAACCAAGCAGACCTCCAGAATTAAGCTTGATATTAATTTCAGAAAGTTGCCAAACATTTATAAGAACTAAAACAAAATCTTCTTCGTTAAAAAAAAAAAAGGAAAGAGACTGTTCAATGGTCAGAGCAACATGTTATCTCCCACAAACACCTACCTTCACTTCTGTGGTAGGTCAAACACAGCAGTGGCACTGGTTGGAGCTGCAGTAAAACAACGATGCTGCCTCTGTAGAACTGAATGTATAGCCTCCAAATGTGACAGTGGTGAGCATCATTGTGTGGTCTTTCAAAACCCTGCCCTCACGTTTTAATAACAACCACAAATATAAATAACAGCGTATATGGATAATATATAATAACAACATCTATAGATGTGTAAGTAATACATATAATTTGAAGGGAATATATATATTCAAAGGGAATTTTACACCCAGGTGAGGAAAAACTTAAGCGCCTCCAGGCTAAAACTACTTTCAATTTGATAAAAAAGGATTAAATCAACCCTATTACTGACCACAAAAATGGACAAAGAACCCTTCACATGCCAAGGTACAGCTCCCCTAAACTTAATAGGGATCTAAACCCTGCGGCGAGCCAGCCACTACTGATTTAAATTCAAACCAGCTTTAAAAATGATGTGGAAGAAGGGACAAACCACTTAGGTGGAATATAGGAACACTGTCAGAGAATGCAGGGATGTAATAAGGAAGGCCAAAATTAAATTTAGCAAGAGACATCAAGGACAACACGAAGGGCTTCTTCAAATGCATCAGCAGCAAAAGGAGGACTGAGGAAAATGTGGGTGCGCTGCTAAACGAGGTGGGTGCCTTGGTGACGGCAGAGACAGAGACAGCGCAGTCACTGAATGCCTTCTTTGGCTCAGTCTTCACTAAGGCCAGACCCACGCACTACCAAACCTGGAAACAAGAGAGAAAGCCTGGAGAGAGGAAGACTCTCCCCTGGTTGAAGAGGATTGGGTTAGAGGTTATTTAGGCAAGCCAGACACCCAGAGATCTATGGGCCCCAATGGGATGTACCCAAGGGTGCTGAGGGAGCTGGCACGTGTTATTGCTAAGCCACTCTCTATCATCCTCAAAAGGTCTTGGAGAAAGGAGAGGTGCCTGAGGACTGGAAGAAAGCCAATGTCATGCCACTGTCTTCAAGAACGGCAACAACAAAGAACCAGAAAACTACAGGCCAGTCAGCCTCACCTCCATTCCTGGAAATTTGAAGGCACAGCTCATCCTTGAGGCCATCTCTAAGCATGTGGAAGAAAAGAAGGTGATCAGGAGCAGTCAACACGGATTCATCAAGGGGAAGTCGTGTTTAATCAACCTGATAGCTTTCTATGACGAGATGACTGGCTGGACAGATGAGGGGAGAGCAGTAGATGTTGTCTACCTTGACTTCAGCAAGGCTTTCAACACTGTCTCCCATAACATCCTCCTGGGCAAGCTCTGGAAGCGTGGGTTCCATGAGTGGACATGGGCTGGATCGAGATCTGTCTTGATGGCAGAGCTCAGAGGGTTGTGCTCAACAGTGCTGAGTCTAGGTTTGGAGGCCTGTAGCTAGGAGTGTCTCCCAGGGGTCAGCACTGGCCAGTGGGATCCTAGCCTCTATGGCCTCCATGGACCTCCTAGGTCCATTCCAACCTTAACCATTCTGTGAAAAAGAATTGCAATAAATACAGAAAGAGCCCTGCAATATGCACTGCCTTCCCAACAGTCTCAGTGCTGACAAGCATCACATCAGCGCACGGATGCTTGTGCTCCCCTCCGCCTCACACACGAGGTGAAGTGCCACCTGAGTGCTGCAGACAGGCCCCAGAAACAGTGACACTGCCACAGAGGTTTTATCTATTTTGGTCTGAGGTCAAGCGCGCATTTTATTCAGTGCAACCAAACAAATGTATTTGCCATTAAATATCTTATTACAACATCTGCTTATTAAGCACTGGGGGCATAGCAAGAAGCAGCTGAACATTAGAGGAAGAATGGATAAGCAGTTTCAGAATACAATACAGCTCTCAGTGACAAAGGGAAAACAGAAGTGATTTATTTATAGCAACCACTTAAAGACAGCACAGTGCAACTACTTGGGGGAAAGGGAAAATTAATCAGCCTTCATTCCAGACATCTCTTGCTGAACCTTTCATGAAAACTGTTCTGGCTAAACAGCACTGCAGCCAGTTATTGTAATGTTGATTGGGGTGTAGGGGACGTGTTAACTATAGAATACGTGTGCATCAGTAGTAAAACTGCTGTAGACAAATTTTAAAATGCCACTTTGCTTTCTAAATGGTGATATTTAGAAAATACCCCCTCTTCTCTCCACTGGAAGGGAATAACTGAGTGGAGGGAAGGAATGGGTTCAGCTTCACCTCTAGTCCTTTAAATCAACTTCTACAGTGCATCTACTGTTTTGTTTTTAAACAGAGTATGATGTGACAGAATTAATTTTTAAATATCTTGGAAGATGGCATTGCCTTTAAGTAAAACATCCATTGAATCTGTTATTCACTAAGTGCAATTATATTCTTACATTTTAGCTGAAAAAAAATCCCCAAGAAGCAGCAGAGAATCGGGGGGGGGAAGGTGGTGCATACTGTTTATTTGGACTCCAATTCTGCTAATCCAAATGAGAAAGAAGTACCATTAAAGTCTTCTATTTTAAGGACTCATTTTCACCCACAGGTGAATGATATTTTAAATATATTCCCACAGAGCAACAGTGACATCCAGTGGAAACATTAGTTTCAAGTTTCCAGGGAGGTCAGATGGAGTACACTACCCTGGATCAGAGAACTCATTAAAAACTGAGAGGCAACCTCATTTCTGCCTGCTAGGTATAAAATACCACTGATTGAAAACAGTTCTCTGAGCACAGACATTTTCTAGACTGGAAAGCATCCCCTTTTCAATGTAGCACTGAAATTTCTGGTGCAATCACATTCTTTGATACTAGCACTACTCTACCTCTATGCTCCAGACCAGCATAGAGTAACAGCTAGGAGACAAATTCTATCAGTTTTGTCAAACAACTCACAGGATCACAGGTTATTCTTGCTCACCTCTTGTCTCAACACTCAGTTCTGAGAGCAGAAGGGGACAAAGGAGAGAGGAAGGGAAGGAATAAAGAGAAGGGAGGTGAGAAGTACATTACTTCCCTTTTATTTTTTTGCGCATTTTTAAGGTGAAAAATGATGTAGACGGGAACCTTCTCCACACTGGTGTTCGTAAAAATACCAAGTGAAAACATTAAAGCTTGGCACACCTACCGTAATGACCATGTTTTTTCACAGGCCAATAAATATTATACCTGTGATAAACCCCAAGAAACATCTTTACCTCTTTAGATCCCAAGGCACTCTTGTACTCGTCTGCCTAATCAGACCTCTTGCAGAGACAGACACATGGTATAAGGTTTGTGTATTTTAAATGAAGCAGCTTCTTCCCATCCAGCTCCGCTAACTATGGTGCCAAGAAGGAAAAAGAACATGGGTTACAAGTCCTTTGAGGTAACTTCCAGTAACAAGCGTCCACGCCAATTTGCCAAAAGCATCGGAGCTATGTGCTGTCCATGCACTGCAGGAGGTCTGTGCTGAGCACCGCTGCTCCACGTGCCGTCTGAGAGCAGGCTCGTGTTTTCGGAGCTACACATTCTTCGTGTCATTCAAGAAAGGATGGGACCCAAATATAAACAGGAGAAACATTGGGAAGAACTTTAACTCAATTTTGGGTGATTGTTCTCTGGCTCTTTTTAAGGTTGCTTTGGGAAAAGCTCCCCCAAAAAAACACTGCTAAATACTGAAGCAAAGTGTTTATCCTCTGCCGTAGGTTATCCAGCTACAGGTATTTTTACATCAAAGGCAACAGGCTCCAAGGCCAAACGCAGAACACACACAGTGTTCTCATGAAGTAGTAGCTCTCTGCAGTAGTTTCTCCTTTCTAACAAGGTATGTATGGATACGTTGCACAATGTATTACCGTGCCTATGTTACCTATGTATAAATTTGCCTGTTACGTGTATATATATATTTATGTGTACACATACAGAAACGTACCTCCCCCCTATACATTTATATATATATATATACATATATGTATGCATATAAAACCAACATGCCCATTTGGAACTTCAGTTGCTTGAAGTTGGGAGTTTAGTAGAGAAGTCTGAGGTCTTATAAACGTTTAAAGCTCGAGCCATCTTCATCCATCTCTCTAAGCTGACACAGAACAGCAGCTTGGAAAAATACATAAATCTTGCCTCTGTCTCTTTGCTTTGAATTATGACTCAAACATTAAAATAAGCCACATACAGCAGCAGCCTAAGTGGGTGAATTTACATTAATTAACCTGAGATGGTGCTGAACTAAAAAGGCAATTTTTATTCTGACCAATAATGACATGTCAGGACGTGCCTTATTGTTCAAGAGTTTTAAAGAACAAATCTATTCACTGCAAGACAACAAAAAGTATAATTTGATCTCATTTCTGTGAAAAGTCTCGTTAAACCAGAACACTAAGGGTAACAGCTGTAGCAGCATGGCTGCTCCCATCCACTACTGGGCAGAACTGTTGCAGGTTGTTGCCATCATTCAGATCCTCTTGGAAAACCAATCTGAGGGCGCTAATATCTTGTTTTTTCTTCTTAACCAAGACCTTCCTCAAGACAAGATGAACGAACTCTGATAAACAGCCTGAAGTATAAAAAATGTTAAAACACAAAAATGGAGAAGAACATGAGCTTTCATTTGTTTTCCTGCACACTATTCCCTGTTTACATTGACCAGATGAAGGGAAAAGCAAAACACAAGTGTTTCAAGGGGAAAAGAGCAACATAAAGGCAAAACCCTCCAGCTTGAGAAGAAACAGTTTCACACAGCAGCAGCAGCAACAAACCAAAACAGTATGAGAGGGCTAACAATTAACAGAAGCTTCCTGGAATACCTTCTGTGAAGAAGCTCTGCTGTTACCTGCTGGTGAAGCACACAGTGATATAGATGAGTAAGAGAACTTATTTTACTCTGATGCAACTTCACAGTCAACCTAAGATGCAGAAAATCAGAGCTAAGCAGTGAGGCTCCAAAAAGAGCACGGAAAACCAATGCAGCTATCCAGCTCTGCTCGGGTAAATTCAGGCCTCCTCCTATGAACGAACCTGGTACTGCTGCTAGATGTAAATCTTTCATGAATTAGAGTTGGACTCTACAGCTCACTTGGATCAAGTCTTTTCAAAAATGAAACCGAGGGGTTAAAGTTCTTCCCAATGGTTTTCCTATTTGTATTTCTATTCCAATAGTGGCTTGATTCAACAGAGAACCACTACTTTGGCATTGAGATTTTTGCTGACGTTATTATCCAGGAGCAATGTTAGGCTAGCCAGTTGAACATCATCTGTCCAAAAAAAAAAAGCTTAATTATTCCATCCTAAATTCCAGAAAGTCTCTTCATACCTACTAACAAAACTCTAGGGCAAGTACAGCCTGTTCAGGACAGGCCACAGTAGAGACCATCTTTGTCCATACCAGAAAGAATGGTGTGGAAAAACGAGAAAACGAGAAACCTTTTGAGCCTATGTCTACTCAAAAAAACATGAGAAGGTCACAGATTTAATACGCTTCCATGAGCAGGCTCCATTCAACAAAAAGTGAAAGAAGAGTGAAAATTAGTCAGCTATAAGAAATCATCTGCAACTGCACCACTTGTGAAGGATGCAGGGAAGAGCTCCTTAATATCCTGGGATTAGTTGTAGTAAGACTCCTGTAGTAAGACTCCCTATCAAGCTTCTGCTTGGACAGCTGAGCAGTGTAGAAAGCAGTGGAAACTTATCTTGAGAAGTCATCACTGTCGTTCTTTTAAGTAAATAATCTATCTCCATATTCCAAGAGGAAGACAACAATATAGCAGGCTAAAGCTTCCTGGAGTAGAAAAACATCCAGGGAGAAACAAGGTGACAAGAAGATCAGGAAAAATAAAATAATTAAAAAAAAATCAATTTACAGGCCACATTTAATCTGAAGGATGATCCCTTGCTGTTGAAGATAGGATTCCTCTCTTACAAATCAGAAGAATAAGGATATAAATAGGAAGAGGTGGAGGAGATGCAAACAGAAACACATTCACATGCAATTGCACAGAGCTCCAGCCGCGCCTTCCCAGGAGGGAATTTCACAGCAAATAAATAAATAAATGTACAGAAGTATTTGTAAGTATTAAAGGATGTCAAAATTAGAGATAGTTACTGATTTGGAAGCCAAAAGGTCAAAAGAAGAAAAACCACATCTGTCCCCTGAGTAATTCAGGAGGAATTTATTTACACAATGAATGACTGTGTGACAGACCAAACTGCTGCAGCCAGTGTGGAGACCATGGGCTGAGCACCAAAGGCACCCAAGGTCACCAAACGCAGAAGGGAACAAGCAAATAAGAGGTGGAGAAGGGTTAGGAAGTTCAGCTATAGGCCTCAGAGAGCTGACTGATGATCAATGATCAGATCATTGTTTTCACACATTTTTCTTTAAGAAAATTTATGACTTACCACCACTGTCAGATCTCAGGCTTTTGTAGCAATTTCTTGTCAAACAAAAAATTACCTCCCAGGGATCATAAACAATATTGAAGATACATGAAAGTCTGTGTAGTTAGCAAAATAAGGGCACATCTCCTCTTTCTTCAGGCTGAAGTTAATTGTAGTTGATAATTACTCAGGCTTTAGTTTGTTCAGGAAAGACTTTCCAGTCAAAATGCAGGAGAGGCACACTGAAATGACAGTCTCTGTACAAAGTCTCACGCACTACAACAAGGAATTTGTCTCCCATCTGTTTTGGAAAAATATACATTGAGGAACTAAGCATAATCCAATGCCTCATGGAAAAAAAGAAATTTAAATCCAGAAGTGTAGAAAAAGGGCTAAATGTCTATCATCTTAACCAAAAGGCATATTTGAAGAGCCATGGGCTACTTATCGTTTGTTTAGAAGTCCTTTCTGCTGAAGCACTGCTCTTCCCAATCTTCACTAAGTCTGCTATGTCATTAGCCTTTGAATTTGGTAGCTCTGCAATAGAGCACCATCTATTTTCTAAGAAGCTATGTATATAGAACATCTGTGCATGTGAGCTTTTAAAAAAAAAAAAAAGATTTCCTGGCAGGGGAGTGACAAAGGACAATTTTGCCTCTCTGCCCACATGACTTTGGTCTCCCAAACTGTCCAAGCAAAGGACTACTCCCGTGGGCAGTTCTCAGCATCATGCTGGGAGCTGTGAACTAAGCTGTGTTTTCTGAGCAAGGGTAGCTCTGACACTTGCTGGCTTTGGCATTTGACCTTATCCTACAGCTTATCTCCAAACCAAAACGCTTACACATGTAAAACTTTTCTCAGGAAAACTAACACTGCATCCACGTACAGCGTATCTTTGGGTTTTATGGCTGCAGAACTCACAACCGAGGTGGCAAGAGAAACACCTCCCATCACCACCTGTATGTTCTGCCATGCTGGTTACCTCTCACCAGCCACACACAGCACTCGCAGACTGCCTTTTGGACATCCGAAGTCCTCCTTCCCCCATTAAAGACTGCTTTGCCTCTGAGGTTCTACAACCTGAACAACTCTTGGAGTATTTTTCTTCAAAAAGTTTGATGCAATGGCAAAAGGGTCAGAGGCTGAGGTGGAAAGTCTCCTCAGCAGTCCCTCTTTGCCTTGTAGTACTTGGCACAAGGACTTACAATCATAGAAGGCATGTTTGTATTTATATTTAAGATCAAAAAAAGAATCTCTCCATCAATTACTATTTCCTATTTTCCACAACATCACGTTAAAAACAACGTTTACCAACTTAGCTCATGCATTTTTTTTTATCCATCAATTTCAGTGGAGTGTACAAATTTAGATAAATACCCAAGCACTTTCTAAGTGCCCATGTGACATCAACTGTTCAGCATTCGTTCGTAACACTTTACCATACATAGTCTTCTTGGAATTAGTCAAACAATAGCAGCAAATCTGTCACATAATGAAACAAATGTTAATGTATACTCGTGTTGGCTGTAACTGCACGTGCAAAGCTTTGTATGAAGCTTCCCTTGTATCTGAGGGGAAAAAAACACCACCACCAAAAACCCAAAATAAAACATTTATCCACCCTCTCCAAAAAGAGCAAATAGTAGGATTAAGTAAATATTTCCATAACGTACCAGATTTTAGAGTCCTTTGATCTGATCCTGCACAATTCTTCATACAGACAGACCCTTATGCTCAGAGTTTGTGACCCCAGGACAATCGTAAGAGCCCACATATATGAAACTACAGGCAACAATCTATGCCTCTTATTCTGACTTTCCTTTAGGTCCTCACTGCTCAATACTTTGGATTAAAACATAAATTTATTTGTACTTAGATTCCAGCTCAAAGCAAACACGTAAATCAAGACACGGGACTATAAGACTTTGTTTCCTCCCATGAGCTTCATGCAGAGCTCATCAGGAGTGCTCACCCTTAACTTAGGTTTTCAAGGCAGTTAGGCAACACTTTGTAGCAGCAATTATTAGTTTATATCTTGGCAGCAAGCATTCCAGGGATATCATAACTCTGATCTAACATATAGAATCTCTCACATCTGTACTAACATATATTTACTATTTACCTATTTACTATTTACCTCCGACAGCTTTAGTGTTCTTTATATCACATTTTAGTGTTTATTGTTTTACACCACAGCCATAACTATAATTCCTGCCCATCATGGCCTTCTTTCATTTGCAATAGCCCGTGCACAGAGTATTTTTACTTTCAAAGCAAGCTGCATCTCCCAAGCCTCATGTATTTACAGAAAACACAAGCAGGTGGGCAGAGCAACTTTGAAGTTCACACCTATTGCTGCAAACAAGCCCAATACCCTGATTCATAATGAACTTTAACCAACTGCCTGAGAAACTAGCATCTTCTAAAGGCTTCAGTCTCCACCTGCATATTGAAATGAAGAGTGTTTTAGAGCAAGTTTGTTTTCAAGCTCACCAACCCTGACAGGATTTTTCATGCCTCTTTTATCCCACAGGTTGTTTAGGATTCTTTTTTTTCTCCCTATCCATCTCAATGACTAGTTTCTGTATCTGCATTCAGTTATTCGTTCTTAGTGCTTGCATGCTAGTCTGACTCTCCCCACAAGAAAATGAATACAAAACAATGTTTTTATATAGCCGCTGCTTTGGTTAGTATTCATGCTTTCACAATACTTCAGGAAAAAAATAAAGTTACACCATACAAGAAAGCATAAGCTCTTTTTTTGAGAACTATCATCCTTGCCTTAAGGAAAAGGTGAAAACAGACTCAGATGTGTCAAAAACAATGTTCATATATTTTAGGGGTACAGAAAATGAATAACAACCTACATGCTTTTGGCATGTAACTACATTTAAAAGAACATCTGCAAAATCTCAGGCTTATTCCAGAAGCAGAATCTCGGTACACTAACACAGCAGTAGAGAAGAATAAAGCAGTTTCCCTTTCCATCGAAGGAAAGGATGACCTCAGTATGAAATTAAAAACTACAGGTTGCTGTTTTAAGTCTTTTTGATGGGGGAGAAGCGGGAGAAATAATACTGACCTCAGCTACACAAAATGCATCAAAATAATTACTTCATAACTTAAAAAGGCAGCATTTGGCTCAAAATAGAAAGGAAGCACTTTTAAAGCTGAATATATAGTGAAATACAAGTCTTGCACTAAGCTGTAGCAGTACTCTTCAAAAACAGCCCAGCATAACACATTTCTACAAGAAAAAATAGAAGACCTTCACTTGAAAGAAAAGAATTAGGCTGCCGTGAGTGGACAATTTCTTACAGAGTCAAAATTTCCATGTTCAGGTTACATTTACATTCCTCAGAATAATAAGCAGAGCTATTTTTGGAGAGATTAGCTTCTTTTTTAATAGCTAAGAACATTTCGTATCAATCTGAAATTTAAACTTAGGATATTCAAAACAAGCTCGCAGACTACATTGTTTACCCTTCCTCTAACTTTTAGCAATAACTGTGTTAATATTCAAGCACTGCATTCTTAAGAACCTACAATTCAAGAGCACTGAGCACAAGTCATATTTTGCATTTCCATTCTCATCGAGCACAGTGAGCCATTCATTAGCACAGACCAGATGCAGGCTCTGCTTCTGCATGTTGCGATTGCTCTGGAAACAATACAGCCAACACCACCAAAAGTTTCACTACTTTGGCATCACAGACCACAGTGCAACATGAGACAAGCACAGGAACTTCACTCCTTTAGAGCAGCTCAAAGCAGCACCACACTTTCAAAGCAGAGCAACGCTCCCAACCATTTCATGAGAGTCTGTCAAAGGTTTTAATTTAAAGTCCCTATAGATGCTCACAGCTAACCCAGCAGGTCTACTGGGAGCCTCATTTATGTTGTTCAGACTGAAAGGTAACACCACATTTGGCCAAGACGTAAATAGGAGGGAAGAATCCCACTCTCAGTTTGAACTTAGAGAAGTTGCCCGTAACACAGTAACTTTCCTACATCTTTTATATTCCAGTACTACCACTGGAAACAGCTGCTCCCACACTGCATGCCCAAGCCAAAGGGCTCATTTGGGTGGCTCACTCCTCTGAAGTAATTCAGGTCCCCAGATCAAAGCACATCTCTTCCATGTGATTCAGCATGGATTCACTTTGCCCTCTGTAAAAACACAGCACCTGGTTCAAACCCTCAAAGATTTTGCGGTGTCCTGCTTCCCATGGGCACAGAGTGCAAGTGGAGAAAACCCTGGCCAGCTACCACCACGTGGCATGGACTCACCTGTCGGTAGCACACAAGGGGTCCCATCAGCATCCATCAGAGGTTTTGGCAGGTAAACCCTCTTCTCACAGGGAAACAGTTTTGTCGGAGGGACCAACATTCAAGGGGGTGAGTCACTGTTCAGTGGTTTAGTTCAACAGCTACTTTCAATACATATCACATCATCTGCTGAGAGGTTCTATACCAATGACTAAGCTTTAGAAGAGATCAGGCATTTCCTATCCCCCTGTGTTAAATTACTACTGGATAATATGCACTGGTAATACCAGCAGTACAAATGGGGGTAAAGTTACCATCACCTCATGTTAGAGGACACCTCGTCTACACTGTTTATGTCACTACTTTTAATATCACGAACTGAAAAAGCACTTCTTCCATAAAGGCTCTCTCTTCTACACTTTAACACAGAATTATATTACGCCAAGTATCTTAAATTAAAACTGACAGAGTTCAAAGTTAGTCCAGTTCAATGAGCTAATAAACAAAGAGGTCATTGGACTGTTAGTTTCATAGCCTGCATAACTTAAAAGTTAGGACACTGGAGAAGACAAAGAGAAAGATATCAGTCTTATCCAAAGCTAGACAGGATTATTGTGGACTTTCCATCTCCTTCCATGACTTATCCTGACCTTTCTGTCCTTCCCAATTTTTATTGCTTCTCTTGACAAAGCACATCATGAGGCATCAGGTTCAGAGCTATATAGCAAGTTACACACAAACCTTGTTTGTCAAAATATCATGGCTATTCCAACACCTCCAGCAACGGATTGAGGTTCTATCAAGTAAAAACACTATTATATTTAAGAGAGAACATAGTTTAGTAGCCCAGAAAAGGGTATCTAAATTGATAAAATTACAGATACTGCCACGGAGCAAGAGATGACTGTTAGAAGCTCAGCTTTCAATTAAGGCATACCACATAAGCATAAACCTACTGATTCACAACCCACTTTTAAGCTTCCAACCCATGTTGAACCAGACGTACTAAAATTGTCACAGTAATAACATATTTCAGAATCCTGCAGTAATACTTGAACATACCAAAAAAATCCAAAGATTTTTAAGACAATACAAAAACTCAAGTGTGTTTTGAATGCATTTCACAATGTGCAAAAATCAGAACTTGGGATGGCAGCAACTTCAAAGGGTTAATCTTGTAATAGATATCTAACAAGGTGTGTAACATCAATGCTACACTTAGATCAGCGCATCATTCTGAATTATTCAGCTGATGAATTCATCCATTAGGTACAGTCAGAACTCAAATGTCTCTTCACATGTGGTTCAGGGAACGGATGTGAACCGATGTCTCCAAATAGGCAGGAACAAAGCTCTAATACAACGTGTCACCTATTTCTCCTGTGCATTACGTCTCTCCGCAGAGGTTTCTTTAGTCTTTGTTAGCTCTCAATGAAAAGATATTCTGAACATCTATTTTCAGCTTGCTTGCTTTCTGCTTTTACCTGTTACACCCGTGCTTTTCATGTTTTTTATTTTTTGGGGGTGGGTGGGCAAGGAGAGATGGAGGTGTATAACATTGTCCAAGCCTACCACACATTCCTAAATGCAGTCTGCTAATAAAAATGCATATGTATGCACTAAATTTATTTCTCTCTATATGTAATATTCCTGTGAGGTAAGTATAGCTAAATAAACCAGAAACAACACCAAACTGGGAAATAACAGACATCTTACAACTCAAATTAATACCAAGGAAAAAGACAGCTCTGTAGCTCAAGCATCTGAAATCAAGTCACATGGTTTTCAAGTTGTAGGAAATGTTCCAGAAAGGAACCTTATGGAATTTCTGCATGCTGACCTACCAGACTGTGATAGGTCCCATCCACACTAGAGCCAGACTTCTGTGTTTTCAGCACTTCACCATAGTCTGCTGCATCAAAATTGGTCTTCCATACCATCACCTGCAGAAGAAAGGCAAGTGGCTAAGTTGTGTCTATTAAAACTTTTAACCCGCATTAGCTTACAGGTCAATTTTGTCAACTCGTCAGAGAAGAAAAGGCAGCTACACACCAGGCTTACCTAAGAAAGCTTTGCCATCAATCAAGTTAAAGAGCTGCTATTTGTAAACATGCTACTGAATAGAGCTGTACTGAATAGAGCTTAATTCTCAGTGGGAAAGTGATCTCTTCCAACATTCCAAGAGTCAGGAACATCATGAAAACAGAGCTACCTAGATAACTTCAAAGCAACATCTTGATGAAAAGGAAAGATTAGTACTTTGAGATTAACGTTAGAGATCTTGAGCTGGTTTGTCAGCTAAATACCAAAATTAAATCTGACTTAAAGGCACCTTTTCTTCATAACGCAGTATTTATTTCAGAAGAGATGAGGAGTTACCGGGCTTTTAATACAAAAAAAAAAAAAAAAAAAAAAAAACACTTCAACATATCAAGAGCAACTCTATGGAGTAAAATCCTTACCAATGACACTCTGTAAGTCGAAAAAGTTTAAGAGCATCAATCAACTATTTCAGAAGTCTGAAAGACATCTATGAATCTGATCAGTTCATTTTGGTTACCAGAAACATATGTGTTTATGCTTCACTTGCAAAATTTCATTCCCGCCTTCTGTGAAGTGTAAAAAGACTTTTTTGTACTTGCACAGTGAACCAGTAAGGCCATTCAACTGCGTAAAAGGAAAACATGATGCTGTTATTGGACAAACCATCTCTTGACAGCTTTACAGGTCAGTGAACTGAAGTGGTCAGCTAGTTGGACCGGATGAACTTTGAAGGTCCCTTCCAACTGAACTATTCTACTCTATTCAGTAAACATGCCTTTTCAGATGGGCTACATGTTGTTTATGAAGGGATTTAGACATTTTCTCTCTGACCTCTAGAGATGTTCTTGATTATTGTCATTAGTTCTCATATTTCTCCAGAAAGCTAGTGTTCGATGAGATCTATTCCAGAGAAAAGTCTTATACACAAAGACTAATGCTGTTTTTAATACATACATGTATGTGAAAGTTCTTTCTCCATGCACAAAAGGAAGCATTGCCTACATTTTCACATATAAACCCGAGAGGAAAGAGGCAATTCCTTCACAAAAGCTAGGTCCAGGAAAGCCAACATTCCCAATACATGCACTCAGCAATACACACAACCTTGAGCTGTGATGGTACTGATGGCCAAAAATGTCAGTAACATGAACACACACCATAAATATACCTTTACAAAACAGCTTCTAGGGAAGCTTTGCTATTTAGTCTCTCAATTAACAATACAAGGAGATGCTTTGCGGAGAAAGAATTAACCTCATTTGCAATGGCCATTACTCTGTGTAACAAAATCCCAACCGAATGAAAGATAAACAGGACCCAATTAAAAAAAGAAAAAAAAAGTCTAAAGAAATTTACACAGTAGAAAAGTATAGGCTAACACATCCTCTCAAGATAAAAATAAACAAAACATTCTTGGCTATGACTAGAAATCAACAACAAAAATAGAATTTCTAACAAATTTTCTATAGAAAATAAATAACAATGAATTACAGTGTAACTGCAGCTTCCAACATCACACTAGGGCTCTTTCAGGAGAAAGAAACAAGAGCAGAAAATGCATACTTATTCCTTGTGTTAGATAAGCACTTCAAGAGCAAACCTTAATAGAGTAAACACTATGTAATTTTATAGGAAAAAAAAAAAAAAACAAACACTAGAAATGTCTCTCTTGAGATAGCCTGTTTAAAATCTTTTTAAGAAAAAGAAAGGTGTTATTAAAGAAACAGGATGGTAAGCTATGCCACCTATCTTAGCATAAAATGGAGTTAAAATGCAGTAGATCACGTAACTGTCATGAACTACAGGCCTAGGACTGGTTTAGTTTCTTCCTGGATAGTATGCTGAAAACATACGTTAAAAAAAATGCAACTCATTTCAGCATGGTCTGGATGTATTGGATATGTTTTTGCTTTCTCCCAGGGAACAGAAAAGAAAACCCTGGAGCTTTTAAACCAATGTGAATCAGGATTATAATCCAAAAGCAGAAGCAAAAGGAAGAGACAACTGCTATGTCCACAAAAGCACTTTACAGCAGCATGACACACCTAGACAATCCCAGAGCACAAATGAAGCTCAGAGAAAAGTCCAGCTCTGACTCAGAAAGCCGTGTAACTGCAGCATCAGCACAGCTTTGCACCAGCTCCTCCCACCACCAGAAAGACTTGCAGCCTACGTTCATGTCCAATCAGACTCAAAGCCATCTGGGGAGATGGCTTAGCCACAGCCTCTGAAATAAAACTGAAAGGACATTTTTAAGGGAGGAGAACCCTGAGGAACATGAAATACAACCCCTTGCCCTGTAGATCAATGGGCTCTGGGAGAGCATTCAGGGAAGCATCACCTCATTTCCTCAGATAGAAAACTCTGTGCTTAATATTTTTCACTTTCTTTTTCTCTTCTAAATACCATTTTTCCTCTCTTTGAAAGCAGTAAGATGCCTAAAACACAGTAACAGGGCACATAACTATCATACAAAAACAGTGACATACCTGTTCGTCAGAACCTCCAGAGGCAAAGAAGTCTCCCGCTCTTGAAAATGCTACACAGGTGGCTGGACCCTGTGAATAAGTTTAAAAGAAGTGTTTAAAAAAAAAAAGTGGGAAAAAAAAAAAAAAAGTGTTACAAGCTCTATTTACTATACCTTTATAAAGTATTTCTCTTTTAATATCAGCAGGCTAAAGACCAAGTTTCAACTGCTCTTCTCTGTCAGGTAAACAGCCCACAATTAATGTGCTGAGCTTGCTGGCACTTATTGTTCCCCGTATTTTTGCCTGCAGTTTAAGATACTCACTCTTCAATACCAATAGCACTGAGACAGAGCGAGGAACAAGCCAAGTTTTACAGCTTCAGCCTTTCCCTTGTTCCTCTCAGTCATCCTCTTCCCTTTAGAATTAGCATTTCCTAATGCTCCTGTTCATCTTTTAAGAATTGGTGAAACTGAGTTTTGTTAAGCACAGACACCCAAAGGAAAGGTTCTAAGTAGAAAAGGAGGTTTACAAACACAGACACACACAGCTCTGCATCAAATGGTGCACTGATAGACTGAGAAGAAAAATACTCCAGCTACTGACAGTTCTGAGCATCACAAAACATAAGCCATTCCTCATAAAAACACAAGGTTTTTTAGAAATTGGAACCTGAAAGATGGAGTTACCACTCCCCAAACTGCCAAGCCTTCAGAGTTTGTTTTCCAAGCTCCTCTTCACACCATGATTATTAGAAACATGAATGAAAAACCAACTAAACCAAGATTTCCACATAACCATACAGCTCCAGGGACCAGAACATCAAGAACTACCACAAAATCTTCAAGACCCTGACAGCACAAGACAACATATTTCACAGACCACTGTGTGCAATAGAATTGCCTTGGAAAAATCACATCTTTTCTCTGCACACTTTCCCAACAGCCTGTCTTTGAAAAATACGCAGCTGCCACTAAGGGACAGCATAACACGACTGATTAATAGGTGGGATGAGATGCAAGAGATGAAAGACAATCAGTTCTATCATGAAGGAAAGGGATGTTTTCCTTCTCTTTGTTAGTTTTTTGGTTTTAGTCATCACCTGCTCTCCTATGTATTTATAGGATATTCCATGCAAGCTACTCACTACAGAAGACCCAAGACTTAAAGCTCTTGTCATTCCACTACGATGTAATTTCACAACATGCCTGACATGCTATCAGCCAAACCAATCACTTTGCATCAATTAATTTGGCCAAGGCTAGAGGCATTTCAAATCAAGGAATCTGTACAAGCAGAATAACCGAATGCACAAGACTCACAGCAGAATCCAATTCATCTTGGAGACTTGGTTGTCAAAAATCCACGAAGTACAAGATCATGGTTCTCAGCACAGGAGGAAGAAAAAGGCACGGTTTTCTGAGGAGCACTGGAAAGAAGAATATGGGGCAGAAGAGTGGCAGACAGAGCAGCGCAGCAGCATGAACAGGTACCTGCAGCACCACTGGAGAATGCAAGAAGCAGGCGGGCACTCCTTACACACAGTTGTTTGCCATTTTTAAGGGATGAGCTATGATCTATGCAGGCTTATGAGAGTTGTCATGCTGTTAAGTGAAATATAGAAGGCTGGCTTAAAACAGCTTTTCTCCTAATAGTTTTAGAGAACAGATGCAAGAATGAATGCATCCAGGATCACTGTCATACAGCACAGGCACTGGCATTTTGAAGAAGCCTTGCACTTAAAAAAAAAGTCATTTCTGAGAGACTTTAAATGGTACTGACTGCTAAAGCACTACTTGAGCAAAAGCATGCATCTCACACCATGCATTTATTTTAATGCATTTTCAACCTTTAAGCAAGCATGAAATGAAGGAGGAAGCACACAGGAAGGCTGAGGCAGGCATCTTCTGACATGCAGCTAAACAGAGCTGGGAAATCGATAAGTTTGTTTGAGCACAGGCACCACAAAGTATTCTGGTTAGAATAAACTGGCAAGGATCCAGACAGGAGGTTTTATGTCAACTGCTAAACCCACTGTCTTGCAGACTGTTCTAAGCTTCTCCTCACTCTACATCAAGTTACAAGGATGAACTGTTCTAATAAGAGTTCACATCTTCCCAAAGGGCATTGCACAGGAATCCCAGATCCAGCTTATTTCTGATTTCCCTTTATTCTTTACTTAAAAAAAAAAAAAAAAAAAATACTAAGAAGAACAAATGCATCACTATAAATCCTGAAGTTTGACAAATACGTAATGATTACATTCAGGACAAATGCCCAACTGTCATTGCAACGTCTGCCCTACAGTCCACTGTGCTTTCAAATGTGCTGGCACAAGATAATGCCAGTAATACTGTGTCTCAATGTGTTCGTGCCTGGTGTGAAGAGTTTTAGCCTCCTTAAAAAGCCACTAAGGTAATTCTATATTGTCATTTCACCTCAAGTAATTTCAAAAAGTTCTTGAAGCCTTCCATTAGGAAGATCTCGTTCTGGAGACATCTTGCCAGAATTGATTTTGTAGCAGCAATTTCAAAGTGCATGCACAATCATTAGTGTAACCAATGCTGTCTTGGATGATCAAGCTTAAATACTGCAGGTATTTCCAGCAAGAGACTGCCATCACTCAGCCAAGACGAAACTTGCTTCTGGTGCCTTCTCCCACCCACTTCCTCCAACCATTCAGCTCTCTGACCACACCAGGAATGCAGAATCTCTAAAGTAAGTGGAAAAACGAGAGGCGAGGAAGCAGAACAAGGACATAGCCAGAGAACTGCACAGGGGTCAATACTGCTCAAAGATAAAGTTTTTTGAATGAAGTGGGAAATGTAGCAGAAGGGAACAATTTATGCTGTTGGTGCACTGTCAGGGTATCATACGCTGTGTTTTAAAGAATTGGCCCCTGGAAATAAAGAAGTTGAGCTCTAACTAATAAACCAGAAAGGGTCAGGAGGGAAAGAAACCATTCAAGACCTTGCCTAAGACAAAATGTTCAGGAACAGGACAAAGTGTAGAACACTGGAAAAAAAAGTAGTATATTTGTGAATTGTTTTTTAATCAGTCTACCTATTTCAGTGCATTTAGTCAAAATTTTGCACAATAAAAATCACATCAAAACAGGCACTGAACTGACTCCAAAGTCATGCCATTCTGAAGGGGGGGTTAAAAAAAAGAAAAAAGGAAGTAGAGCAGAACACATTCCTCCCAAAATAGAAACTGATATCAAAGGCTGAATGTGCCTTTCTAAGTTGAAAGAAGAGGAACAAACAAGTCGATAGACACAACACCCTCTCCAGATTTGCTGACATAAACTACGTGAAAAGTCTTTTTGATACAAGTACTTGCAGCAATCCCCCCAGATATAACAGGTTTGCTATAGCAACATGCAAATAATAATTTGCCAAATATTTAAACTGTTAAATACTCTTTTAAATCAACTTTTTAAACAAACGTGAAAAAGTCACGCATAGTAAAAAAGCCAGTGATTAGGCATAGCCCAGCTTGCATTCATTCCAGGTAAGCATGGAGGAGATACAGTATAGTTGTGATGCAGTCCTGGACAACAGGTACGTGGCTGGAGACTGAAGAATTTAAAGCTTACTTCAGATTTTTTTTCCTTTAAACTTACTGTCTGCATTAAAAATGACAAAAAGCAGCAGTTGCATATTCCTCTAGGCAACCTGTAGGAAGAATTTTAGGTTTATTTCCCATGCAGCTAGAACATGTGGGGTGCAACCTTCTCGTAATGCCCTTAAGGTTTAGGAGCTCCCATTGCTGATACCAAGACACCAAGGCAGCAGTAGAAAACATTTTTATTTTGTCCTCAGGACACCAACAACATGAAAACTGTCAGCTTTTTGTGCACCTCAGAGTTTGAAATAATAGATTTTGGTGATACTGGGAGAGAACTGAAGGAAGCCTGAGGAAAAGTACAAAGAGCAAAAAGTCATTCACTGGAATTGTTGAGTGGGAAGAACATCACCACCAATCAATATTCAACTCATCTCCTCCAGTAAGGGAGCAGCACCAGGAAGGGTAGAGACAAACCCCAGGGAGCCTTGAAAGGAACAAACATCTCACACAATGGATGCAGCAGAGAAACCTGGAAACACACACTCTTACATGGAAAAAAAAAAAAAGAAAGAAGAAAAAAAGAGAAAGCCATACAAAAGGAATGATAACGGGATCAAACCTAGTCCTTTGCAGACAAGATCCCAATGAACAAGATTTGGGCAAGATGAGACAGCCATAGCATGGTAGCTGAAGCTCCAGGTGCCATCCTACTTTCAGCTGCCTCCATTGGTATGAAAGGGCAGGCACAGCATCTTACACAATCTAATTTATGTGCAGACCACCCCCAAGAGACAGCAAGTACTTTTTCTTTTCCCACCTTTGTGTTCTCCCATTTCCTACAGATCGGGGCTAATGATCACATGTCATTTATTGCTCTAGCAATCCATCTTGACCAGCTTATGCAAAACAAAGTGCAGCTTTGAGAAAAGATACTCTGAATTATTCTGAATGGCTTTAATGTAGTCTGCCTGCATTGTCTAAAGGGATGGTATCAGAACGCAGGACACAGATTACAGCTCTGAATGACTGGCAGGATGATGGTAGCATCTGTAACAATTGACAAAAGCATGACAAGACACACCAGGACGAGCATCCCTGAAAACAAAAGCTTTCAAAAAGTGAAGCTAAATAACAGATCACTAAAGAAATACTGAAGAAAGAGGCCAGGAGTTTGGTTTGGAGAAATGGAAATAAGCGTGGAGCAGAGAGTCATACCTACATGCAGAACACAGGTAAATGGGTACACACAATCACAGAAAAAGCGCTCTTGAAAGCTTTTCCTCCCCAGTAGAACCAGTAAAGGAAAGGGGACACATGACTTCAAGAACAGCAGGGCCAACACTATCAATTTAAGTCAAAAGAGGACAGACTTCTGAGCTTCAGCTATGAGCAGAGCTAAGATTTTGGCTTTAGAGTAACAAGGAAAAAGAGCCAGGCTGGAACAGGTCCAGGATTAAACCAGAGGAAAGAAATTTAATGATGCATGTTCTTCAAGATGAAAGGAATAGCAGAGAGGTGGTTGGAGAGACAAGTGGGGTCAACAATGCTGGCAGAATTATTTAATCTTGTTATTATTTTTTTAATCTGGGAGAAAATAATGCATACCAGACAAGAGCCAGATAGATTAAGGGAGATGCCAAGAGTGGGTACAAGGCATAACTGGGGGAAGTGAGTAACTTAATTCAAGGAGAGCTGCTTCTCCAGCTGCCACAGGGAAAAGAGGGAATGTACTACCCAGTACATTCATTCAAACTCTCTTGGAACAAATGAACTAATGCAATGAGGAAAAAGGAGATGTGAATGGTGCTGAGGTCTGAGGAGCAGATCAGAGGCAGCTAAATGCATGCTGGAATCCCAGGCATGAGATAATCAGTTCAAGGAATGAAAAATAAACAGGGCAGTCATTGCCACTGCTCACATTGCTTTCAACAGCTCTACAGCACGGGAGAAAGATGGCAAACAGATGGACCTGCAAAGGACAATGGGTAGAGGAGCAGGAGATGGAAAAAGTGATCAGGACAACTAGGAAAACACCAGGAATGGGTGAGAAAACAGATAAATGCATTTGAGCATCAAACAGCATAGAGGGTCCAAGATGAAATGTTGACCATCTTATTGGTGTCATCAGCAGAGATCAGAGAAGAGAGTTCATTGAAGGCTGATTCAAATTAACAGGCCTTCTAGTAAGGAGAGAGCACTGAGCAAAAACCTCATGTTTAATGATAAACTTGCATGCAGCAAGGAACACCCAGCTATGAAGACCCATGGAAAAGGTGAAAGATGGGTCTGGAGAAGAAAGCTGAATTCAGGTAGGAAGGCAGAGCCAGGAAGAAGCAGAAGGGGCAGTAAAGGTAATAAAAGGTGACATCTAACACAGGTATTTCACAGCCTGGTACAGGATGCAATACATATCCTGCAGAAGAAGCATCAGACAGGAAAATTCAAATCTTAAAGAGATGAGCTAGGGAAAAAATGGAGAAAAAAAGTTATAAAAGCCAGGGATGCTTGTTGTCTTTTACAAACAGCATGGATATCCCAAAGACAACATGGAGAGAGGAGATGGTAATATATACTGGCAAATCAGGAGGTGCAGAGCAGAGCTGAGTATTGTCCCCAAGTGGGTACAGGGTGGCAAAAGATAGGGGGCATGGAAAGAATCTGCATTCCACACACTAAGAACAAGAGAGGGAAAAAAAAAGTTTAGCTACAGAAAGGTGGATTCCTGGAAACTGCACAACGATGGTGACAGCACAAAGGAGAGAAAGGGAGAGGGAAAGAGAATTAAGGAGAAAAGGACAAAGGATGGAGGTGGTAATGGCAATGAGAGCCTTCCTCCATCACAAGTTAGGTGTGCTACAGCTTAGCACGGGGAAAAACAGTCCTGCTTCCCCAACGTACTGGGGCCTTGGAATTGCATCTCCAGCAGCTTTTCATTTCCTGAAAGCTTCAGCTAAAAAAACAAAACAAAACAAAACCACCTGCTCAGAAGATCTTGCCCTTAAGTTAACCAGCAAAGCAGAGAGCACTTATGCCACCCAGGTAGGTAGAATGCAGCTACTTCATGGTCCAAGTTAAGGTTGCTCGGAGAACTGTAACTTTGCGTTTTCTGGCTTCCTATTTATAAATACAACCATGCAGATGTTTTCTAAATATTTACCAAGAACTTCCATCCATTCCACTACAGAAGTCGTC
This sequence comes from Aythya marila, assembly GCF_965140915.1. Lineage (NCBI taxonomy): Eukaryota > Metazoa > Chordata > Aves > Anseriformes > Anatidae > Aythya > Aythya marila. The sequence continues at coordinate 15,080,207 of NC_139051.1, forward strand.
TGGAAAAGCTCCAATCAAACCATCCCAAAAGGCAGACAGCACCGTATACATACTTGCTTTTTTCCAGCAACTATCCAGAGGTGACTTACACCCCCCAAACATTCTGCTCCTCCACGATGATTCAGTACCAGAGGTGGACTTACATACCAACCCCGTGCCTCATCTGTATGGGCTTAGGCAATAGTACTTCACAGCCCCAAGCACTCCAGAACTAAAATATGCAGCACAGTTCAGAATGATATTCCACAGCTGCAAGATGTCAGCTCCAAGCTGCAAGCTCCCATCTCTAATGATCCTTCTGCTACACCACGGCCAGCCCCATTACAATTTTAAAAGACAGCAATGTAAACTTGGCAATCCTCCCTGTGTAAACTACGGCTAATCAGCTGGTAACAAAATCCTGGCGCTCCAGCAGTTGCGTCAGAGTATGTCTAAAGAACCTTAAGACTTTTTCCTTCAAGTGTCCGCTTGCATGCAGCCTTCCCAGAACAACATAACAGCAGTCAGCTGTCAGAATAAGAACTAAGGACCAACACAGTCACCCACACAAAGTCACAACTCAAGAATGTCTTCAGAACAGGCTGTTCATTTGGTGACTAACCCACAACCCTCGCTTAAAAAGGCAAATCTACTTAATGACCAGAAAAATCCACCCCCACTTCATTTTTAGCCACTTTCAGATACTGGCAGAAATCACGGTGAGCCTGGAGGAAAAAGCCCTGAGTATCACATAGCCCCCAGTTATATGCCAGAGGAGCAGCCAGCAGAGGAATCTACCCCAGTAGCTTCTGATGAAAGCACTGCACGTTGTCCCCGCGGGTTGGTTACTGTGAACAAAGCAAAGTTTATCACAAGCTTTAAGTGGAAAAGATTTATCTATAAAATTAGGCATTAAAACCCCCACAGCAATACAGCACATATCAGCAGAGTGAATGCCAGCCCACAGGGCAATGCCAGGACTGGTTCTATACCCACCTCACCTTAATGTAATACCCTGAAAGAAGACCAGAAAGCACTGCCAGCCACTTTTATAACTCTACTTGTTTCCAGACTAACAGAGATATAATCCTAAAATGGCAACAACCCCTCAGCTGGGCTGCTGTCACAGTGCTTCCAATGTCAGCTTGGTAACATCTGGCACTCTCTCCTGGTTATCTCACTGATAGGAAACAATGTGGGGAACAAGAATGAGCTTTAACCCTACATCTGAACAGACAACTCAATAAACTGTTATTTTGCAGAAGTGCTGAGTTCAGTAGAGCATCAGTCTAAAGGGATTTCCTACTGCCTAATTCTGAACACTTTCATCACCAAAATCGATTTCAGATTCTCAAAGCAATTTTTTGTGCAACTGCACTCTGTGAGAGGTTTAGAAGGGAGGAAGGAATGGAAAGCAGGTTCAGCCTCTAACCAAACAATAACCAGCCACATCACTTTCTAAGAGAAGAATTAAAGGTATCAAGATCCACTGTCCCTCCAGACTTATCCTTTTCCAGAAAGCTACCTCCTAAGCACTTGCATAACCAACTAATGCAAGGGACAAATATGAAAATGAGATTAGGACAACAGGTAAAAGCCTTGCAGCCCTGTCTACACAGTCTAGTTTTGAAAATAAGAAAGTTTTATGCAGATGAGGCTTATGTGTTGGGATACTCAGTATTTATTATCTTCTTTGTATCTTTGTCTCATTCTTTTGAGCATTTAAACCCTTTGGTCAGTTTTATCAGATCTTGTCTTGAAGTAGAGTTTTAAGTATGAGACTGTTACTTTTACTCATTAAGATCATGAAAAAGAAGAGAAGTTTACTAATACACTGTAAGAGAGAAGTTCAAGAACAACTTCAACTTTTTTTTAGGTATCAGACAATGCAATCACTAAACATGAAGCCACAAGAAGCCAGAATTAGCAATTTTGCAACTTACACATATGCCATTATTGACCAGAACCATGCCTCCAACAGCTTGAGGCTGTGATTTTCCCCAGCTAGTACTGATGGCTCAAAACAGCCTCAATAATAACAGAGGGACAGGTAGATTAGGAATGTCTCTTCTTTGTCCCTTTAGAAAGGGAATCTTTAAAACAGGTTTGCTTTTTCATGACTTTGAGCCCCACTTAATATGGGCAATGAAATTAGGTTATTTATTTCCATTTACCATTTTAAAAGAGAGCTCCAAGCATTCATATAATAAACCTAACAAGCAACACATCCAGCAGCATAATACTAATAGGCCAATCAGTTAAACTTACCCAGCCAGCAGCATTTATCACCTTCAATTATTTAATTCAGTCAACTACCAAAATGGAAACGTGTGCCCAAATAACATCCCAAAATGCATCTCCTCCATGTTACCACTACTGTTTGCAAGTGTCCTGTCAGACAAACAGCATTTATGTTCACACACATCAGAAGGCCAAGTGCTGTTTGCACCTCTTTAGAGAAGGAGACAGTCTGAGTACAGAGACTACACGACAGGGTTAGAGTCTGGAGCACAGCACTGATGTGTCCCTTCAGTCTTAGGCTTGCATCCTCAGTGTTGAAGCTCCCTGTCTCGTTTCCTTATCCTCTCCACTCCTGCCTTATCTCCTTTCCTCCCCATATGCCTTCCCTCCGAAACACTGACCTCAAAAGGTTTTCATTATTATCACCGTTATTATTTTAATAAGCAAGGAAGTTTTCAAAAGATTTTTGGATATGAAGGATGAAATCTAAGGCTCGAGCACAGATTTGCTCAGTACATTGTGGGTTTGTATGTCACTGTATGAAAGGCTTTTCCTCACCTGGTGACCATGAAGAGTATACAGAAGTCTTCCTTCCAGCAAGTCCAGAATTTTAAGAGTTGAATCATTGGAAGCAGTAACCAGGTAATTTCCAGAGGGGTGAAAGGAAAGACTGTTTACCACAGCATTGTGCACTAAGGATAGAAAAAATGTACACAAATAATCACCCAGACCAGTTTACATAAGCCCAAGGCAAAAGAATAAAATAAAGTACAAACACATTCCAATTTTCTGTTACAAAGTTTAACAGGAAAATTATCATGGGGGAAACATGCCACAAAAATCTTCAAAGCAGTGGAGAACAAGGGCAGTATTCAAATTCTTGTAGAGATAGGTATAACTTTGCTGAAATGAGAAAGGAAGCTTTCCAATTCTTCTAAAAGATGTAAGACTACAAAAGCTTCAAGTGTAGCCCTAAAATGTAACTACGTGCACAAGTGAACTATATGATTTTGTGACAGAGAATGCTAAAGAAAATGCTCTAGGAGGACAGTCAAACTACACTTTTATATTCAATAGAACATTAAACATCTATCACATGTAGGACTTCCCCACTCCCCCCTAAAAAAACACCTTTCACAAAATAAGCTATTGTGCTTATTTATCTGTAAGAACATGCAGTACTTCACATATGCATGGCTTATGTGACATAGAACAGTAAAGCTATGCTTCAAGAGCATTTTAACTCTCCATTTGTTCTTAATTATACTGAACGCCCTCCAAATGTTCCATCTTGAATCTACTACTACTAACGCAGCCTCCCTTGACAAGCCCCACACTAAACTTATGTTTTCTTAAGTCAGGTCTACTTTTCATATCCAAACTGCCTGCTAAAGATACTCACCCAAAATACAATTTTAAAGACACTAGCACCACCTATTCCCCCCTTCCCCTGCATAGAACATATCTACTTTTCAAACTCTCAAACACTAGATACTTCAGCTTCAGTTCTTAGGAAATATCCTCCCAGATAGTTTAAAAAAAAAAAGGAAACAAACAAAAAACCTTAACTCAACACATGTAACTTCTCATCAGTTATTCCTGAAGGTGAATATTGCCTGTAACAGGTCTCCCAGTATCCCTCCCACCCTTATATAGGAGAAAAATTACATATTGAGCTTTTTATCCTTAAAGAGCACTTAAACACACTCCTTTGAAAATTTTATTCTGAGTAATTTATAACATTGCTCAGCCCTTTACTGTCTATATTCAGATGCAGGCAAGTTCATATTTTGTCAAGTAAAGCAAGTCCTAAAAGGAATCACACCAGAAACTGATCAAGATAAAGATACAACCTCTAAGCTCCAGACAGTGAATTAAGTATTTCTGGCTTTGCCAAAAAACTTTTCACAATGGCAAGAACTCACACAGGCTGTGGCCATGTAAGCAGTCGCAGCTTCTGTGCCCAGGCAGTTCTTGGCTGCCATCAGCTCAGAGAAAACTTCATCTTCCTTCCACCAAACCAAAATTTCATTTATTCAAAATTCAGAATTTCATTTATTTCACCGATAGACCAGGCACAGCATGAGGAAGAGTCTCCCACTGCCACAAACCTGCCCTTCCACCAGCCAAGCCCTAGAAAACTAACGGCCAGGTAAGGGACTGCTACTGGGCTCAGGCGTTACCTGCACAGGTCAGCTGCTGAAAATTGAGTCATGCCAACCTACTGAGGGGCTGAACATAACTGTCTTGAGCCTTGCAATACAGTCACTGGCTGCACAGAAGCAGTGACACCTCAGTAACCAGCAGGCAGAAAAAAAAAGGAAAAAGGCATGTACTTGAGACAGCCACAGTCCCAGAGACTGATGCCCATCGCCCAGCTCTGTCTGAAGTGTAGACACAGGTCAATTGCTCTTTTGAAACAGCAGTGACAAAGCAGGTTAAAGCTGTTTCCGCAGCCACAAGTTGTGTGCAGGGCATCTCACTTGCATAGGAAGCAAAATCTTTAGGGAATAAATACTGACCATTTTAACTATGTGGTTATTTGCTGTACAAAAATAGTTAGCATCAACTAGAGGAGCGAATAAAGCATCGTCTACTCTCCTATACAGTAAATGGGACCAGAGATCCTTTACTTTGCTAAAAAAAACACACCATACAAGGAGTTTTACAGTTTGCATTCTACTTCCAACTTCCCTTTACAAATGTTACAGTAGGAACAAGCTCTGCTAACGGGAGCAACATAGCTAAAAGACATCAGTTTTAGAAAACAACCAAGCTGTAACATGCAAGAGCCAGTGGCAGGGACACTTATCTACTAACTCCTCAAAGCAATTTCATCTTTAAAATGGATTCCCTTGAAATCAGGCAGTGTGAGCCCATACAGAGGCAAGAGATGCCCTCTAGTGGGACAGCCACAAAACTAAATCAGATTCAGCCAGCAGGCATGTGCATAAAACCTTACAGGGCAGAGTCTACAAACACATCTCCATTCCATGTTACAAATGCACCAGCTTGAAGCCGCAAGTGCATCAAGTGCCTGCATACAACTACCACTGCCGATTTAGATTTCTTTGGCTTTTATGGCTATTTCTAGCTCAAAATTTAGTACATGATTAGAACTTACGCTGTAGCTGTTAAAAACAACGCAGCAGGAAAAAATCGCTTCAATAGCAAGAGTGTCAGACTAAAATACAGAAAGGGTGGGTTATAGGGGAAATATACAATTCCAAGACAGAAATAAACCTGGCAGTCAAACCTGAACCACATTAGACTTGGAAAATTTAATAGCAGTAAGTGGAAAGCAAGAAGAGGTCATTACTGAGCCAAGCTATGCTGTGGCTGGAAACATGCACAGCAGATCTTGCCACTGCTGAGAAGCTGATAAAGTAGGTTGAAGGGCAGTCTGACACTATGTGGGTGTTTGAATATGGCACCTATTTTAGCAGCAAGACTTCAGAAAGGCACTTCCAAGTATTGATAAAGGTCACAAGTTAACAATACTTACTACACAAAGAATCACACTTTAGCATTCACAGAATCACAGAATGGCCAAGGTTTGGAAGGGACCTCCGAAGATCATCTAGTCCAAACCCCTGCTGAGCAGGATCACCTAAAGCACATTGTACAGGATGGCAGCCAGACGGGTTTTGAAGATCTCCAGAGAAGGAGACTCCACAGCCTCTCTGGGCACCCTTTCCTGGTGTTCTGTCACCCTCCCAGTAAAGAATTGCCCTCTCATATTCAGCTGGAACCTCCTGTGCTTCAGTTTGTGCCCGTCGCTTCTCGTCCTGTCACTGGGCACAACCAAAAAGAGACCGGCTCCAGCGTCTTGACACCCTCCCCTCAGATACTGCTACACATGGATGAGGTCTCCCCTCAGTCTCCTCTTCTCCAAGCTAAACACGCCCAGCTCTCTCCGCCTGTCCTTGTACGACACCTGCTCCAGTCCTCTCATCATCTTCGTAGCCCTCCTCTGGGCTCACTCCAGTAGTTCTGTGTCCCTCTTGTCCTGGGGAGCCCAGAACTGCACACAGTGCTCCAGGTGGGGCCTCACCAGGGCAGAGCAGAGGGGGAAGACTACCTCTCTTGACCTGTTGGCAACACTGGTGGCCTTGGCCACAAGGGCACGTTGCTGGCTCACGGTCAGCCTGCTGTCCACCAAGACTCCCAGGTCCCTCTCTGCCCTCAGAGAGGGCCCCAGCCTCTCCTGGTGCTTGGGATTATTCCTTCCCCAGGTGCAGGACCCTGCACTTGCCCTTATTGAACTTGATGAGGTTCCTCCTGGCCCGACCCTGCAGCCTGTCGAGGTCCCTCTGCATGGCAGCACAGCTCTCTGCGGTATCAGCCACTCTTCCCAGCTTCGTGTCGTCAGCAAACTTGCTGAGGGTGCACTCCGTCCACTGTCCAGGTCATTGCTGCATAAGTTGAACAATAGTGGAGCCAGTACTGACCCCTGGGGGACACAGCTAACTACAGGCCTTCAGCTAGACTCCGCGCCACTGAGCACAACCCTCTGGGCTCTGCCATCCAGCCCATTATCAATCCACCTCATGGATTCATTGCTGGTATGTGGCCAGTACAAGGTACAATTACAATGACTTGAAACAACAGTCCTCAAAAGGCTTTATGTCCTCTACATTTGTTAATTTCCACTACATTTGTTAATTATCAGAACCAGAAGTGATTGTCCGTAAGAATAACTGAATAAATAAAATAAAAATAATGTTACATGAGAGTTCAAGAAACTGAAGCAGGTTTAAAGTTGAAAGAGTTCAACACCCATTTGACCTGACTTTACAGGGGCAATACACTTGAGAGGACAACCTTCAGTTCAGAAGCCAGGATACGATCATATTCCTTATTCCTGTGTCTGCATTTTTTTTTTTAACCCAAGAAGAGAACTGTTTCAATAATGGTGGTGTCGCTATCAGTGCTTAAAGGTTTGATTAGATGACCATAATGGTTTCCATCTATGTGCAAAGAACAGCCCACTACACAGGGCAAAATTACTAAAGGATTCCAAAATGTGCAGACTGTTCCTAATCCTCACCAACTTCTTTTTGCAAAGCTTTTAGGTACTCTTTCACGGAATCCAGAGGACTTTCACAATGTTAGTGACTTCTCTGCAAATTGTCCGTGTTTGCTCTGAGATGAGTAACTCCCACTACTCTTATGCACAAGACGAGTCTGTCTTACACAGGTCACTGAAGGAACACAAGAAGGAGCACCCTGCTCCTTAAGCCACGATAACACTTTCTCTGCCTTTCTATTGTAATGGAAACTGAGGAGCCTTCACTGAAAGACTATGCAAATTCTTTCATTGACCTGTGAGTAAAGGGATACATAGACAAAAGCACTTTGAACAACAATCAGTTAAATAAAGTCAGGAGGTCCAACTGTTTCAATTTAAAGTTCAGTTTTTGCCTTTTAATTTGTGAAGTTAACAGAAATCAACTGCAAAAATATTTTACTATTTTGCCTTTTCTGCCTGGCATTCACCTGTGAGGCTGTAGCAGCAGGAACTGACGCTATCTGGCGTGGATTGCAGAAAGAACAGAATACTGAGCTCCAGTCCCCTGTTTTTGATCTGCTTGACTATTGCGTGCCAGAAGTGGTCCTCACAAAAGCTAACAAAATTAAGTTCGATGCACTATTTGTATTGACGACAGTGCTTCAGAACGTATGGATTGCTGAGCTTGCAGGAATCGGAAAGGACCTACTTTCCCTACTAATGGCCACACTGATCAGTTTGACAGGAACAGGCAATAGGAGGAGATGCCATTTTGAAAGTAAGGATTAAAAAACAACAAAAAACTAGACTCCTAAATATAAAGCTACTCCAAGGACAAACTAGCCTGTTAAAGGTGTAACAAGGTCAAAAACAACTCTGGAAGATGAAAACCAAAAGGAGATACCGGAGAAGGAACTGTAAACATGTATCATGGTCTAGAACTGCAATGTATTGATTTTCATTTTCCTTCTTTTGTTAACTTTCCATAATTTTCTCATGAAAAACTTAAATTTTTGCTTTGCTGGAATGCACTGGATTTCTCTCACAGACTTACTTGATGGCAAAGGCCACATTCTTTCTACTGCACTTTATTTCCTCAAGAACAGTAAATAAAAGCCAAGTGGAATTGCAAGTAACACCTATGCACACCTACAATATGAGACAATTTCAGTTCTGGGGCTTTTTTGCCTTTTTTTATGGTGGGCAGAAAAGGAAAAATCAGAACAGAGGCATCTCTCATCAATTTGCAGGAATCAGTCTTGGAGCTAATACAAAGCAAAGCATGAGGTTTGGTGAAGAAAGGCTTCCCTGGGTACAGCTAAGCCAATGCCCTTCTGGAAAAACAGCAGGTGAGGAGAGAGAATGCTGGGGCTTCAGAGCAATCCATATTAAAACATGGAATGGTCAGGTTTTTCAAAGATCTTAACTTGCCTTGATAATGTTGAAGAAGTCTATTCATCCTAACATCCCACACCTTCACTGTGTTATCTGTACCAGCTGCAGCAATGCATGTACCACTGGGATGAAAATCCACATGATTCACAAACCTGTAAATTGCAGTTAAATCCAACTGTTTATATTTAATTCTTGCTGAAGATCAGAAAGGTATTTTCAAGAAGAGAAACTATATCGTGATGCACTGAACATTAAAGAAAGGAGAAAATGTAAAAATTCATACTGGCAAACTTCTCTCAAGACCTTACTTATAACCCCAAGCAGACTGCAGGACCATATCTAAGCACACCTGTCTTCAAAGTTTTGCATAACATCTGTGTGTAGGAGCTGTAGATACAAGCCTCTGGAAATTTGATGGATCCAGTTGTGGAATATTTTAAAGTGTAAAGGTCTGCATAACACATGCCCTTTACTAAATTAACAGGATTTCTAGATTGGCATATGCAAGAATGGAACACAGATTCTCCCCCCCTGCCCTTTATTATTCTTAACTAATTTTGAGATACAACTTACTGAATTTACTACTGTGCTTACTGAACTTACTAGAAAAAAATAATGCTGCCTGAATTTGTCTTAATATAATTGTTTGTTACCTGGAAAGAACATAAATTTGTACTTGAATTTTCAATACAGCAAGAAGCTAGGCAGAGTCCCACCTCAGTACTCTAAAGACTCATTTTGTATTTCTGGACAAATTAACTTTTGCTGCAGCTCAACATTTTGTATGAAAAAAAATCCCTGATTCCACAACTGAATAGAACAGGGGTTTTTTTGAGCAACTCTTTGGCATTCTGAGGATGAAAGAAAGCACAAAAGTACCAATTCGCCAGCACACTTTTACTTTAATGGTATTCTGAGTTGAAGAAGTAAATTAAAAAAAAAAAAAAAAACAAAAACAAACAAACAAACAAAAAAAAACACTTGACAAGTCTGGAAGAAAACAATAATTTAAAGATCTTCAAAAATAAGTTTCTCTGTTCTTATTATTTAAGGCCTGACATACTGGACAGTTATTGAAACATAACCCTTCATGTTCCAACCTGGACAATGTATAACAAGATCAAAGCAATTCTGGAAGCTTTTTGCACCTTGTCTGCTGCTTGCTGTTTTTGAAATAGGTGCTAATCATTTTTTAAGGAGGTAGAAATGATTGCGAGGACAAGAATCTCTGACTGCTGTGACAAAAACAGGTGTACAGTCACCACACACCCCAATTGAGCCATCACTACAGGGCTGGTCCCTGTGCCCTGGCAGTTACTTACCCCCCATGCTCACAGAAGGAATGTATACATTCTCTGCTGGTTTTATCCCACAGCTTGACAGTCTTATCATCACTGGCTGATACAATCAAGCGTCCATCTGGAGAGAATCTAGGAAAAGAGTAACAGCAATTAAGAAGTGTCCCCACACAAAAAGTACACACGGTCAACTGGATTTGGCCAGCTGTCAGGGCACATCCATAAACACACCTGACTCTTCAAGAAGTCACACAGACATCAATGAGACTAAAAACACAGCTGTGACAGGTTGAGAAAAAAGGCAACCCATAATTCCCCAAACCGTCCCTAATTCCATAAGCGTGTAAAATAATCCTCAGGAAAGTCTCCAGTCTGACTTAAGATCTCCTGTCCTACCTGTTTTAATTGAAGAGTATCTCAAGTTGTTTCTTTACCCCAATTCAAAACAACTCCTACATTTGCCACAAGTATTAACAGCAATGTGATTACTCCCACTGGAGCAGCTCTTAGAGGAGAAGCTTCATCATTCTAATGCCTCAGGTGAATGTACATCATTCAGCTAAAAATTTCATTACAAGAGAACCAAGATCAATGTACCTCTTTCAGAGGCGTAAATATTACAGGATCAGAACTTGAGTTTCTAACTGGAAAACATTACATATACCAGAAAAATATTCCTTCTATTGTACTGTGGGCATCTGTAATTCTGTCAGTCACTGTCACGATCACTTTCATGAACTCTAATGCAAGAATCACCTTTAGAGACATTGGCTTTATCCTTAGCACTATATCCATAAAAATTCTTCAGAACAACAGAGATGGATCGTGGAAAACTGAATTTTTGAGACAGTTATAAGGAAATAATGTATTTATAATGGCAACCCTTTCAGCGTTTTCTGTACTTGCTTGTTATTTACAGGAACTATAAAGATACCATTAGCTGATCCTCGCGAATGTCTACAATGAATAACCTGACATACTAAAATGCTTGTAGATGATTATCTTTATGTACTTGGAATGTTCTCCTTAACCAAATGATGGAAGGAGAACGCTTGATCATTTTTGAATAGAGGCATGACAAGTAACTAAGCTGCAGTAACTATAATCTCTCATTTTGCCTTCTTTAGTAACTTCAAGATGCAAAAGGCAGGTAGAAGTGAAACATGGAACTAAGCAATAAAGCCTCTGCTTGACAAAGGTTATTAAAGAAATATAAAATGGGTACACAACTGCTATCTAAGGCATTTCTCTGCATGTTACCAATTTTTCTCTGCACGCTACCAATTTATTTCAGTCACTGGACACATATGAATCATCCTAAATAGTTACACAAGACCATGATGCTCAACCTCTACCTTGAAGGATAAATTACCATCACTATTTGCCAGAAAGTCACTTACCTGGCACAGCGAACCCAGTTTATGTGCTGACTAAGTGAGAACAGAAACTTCTGCCTGTGAACTGTCCACACTTTGACTGTTTTGTCATCAGAAGCTGTAACCAAGGACTGGCCATCGCTGGAGAAATGAACGCTTCTCACAGTTGCTGTATGAGCCCTGAACACGGTAGATTCACCTTTGCTACACAGAAGGAAAGGACACTTTAGAACTGCACAACATGACAGCAAAGACATTGCATACCTGAGAACATGAAGCTTCTGTATGGCTATGCAGTGCTATTAACCATTATTTCAGGTCAAGGGGGAGTGGTTTTCAACTAAAAGAGGGGAGATTTAGATTAAACATCAGGAGGAAATTCTTCACGCAGAGGGTGGTGAGGCACCAGCACAGGCTGCCCAGAGAAGCTGTGGATGCCCCATCCCTGGAGGTATTCAAGACCAGGCTGGAAGAGGCCTGGGCAACCTGATCTAGTGGGTGGTGTCCCTGCTCATGGCAGGAGGGATGGAATTAGATGGTCTTTAAGGTCCCTTCCAATCCATTAGGATCACAGAATCCTTTCTATGATTTCTATGAGAACTGTGTATGCTGACATTAGGGAGAGATCATTGACCAACCGCAGACAAATTCATGAGCTGAACAGAACACAAAGCTAAAATCAGTTTTCTACCTCAATACTGTAACCCCATCCAACTTGAAACAACTTACATGGCCTAGAAAGGGGCAAGGATGCTGTTAATTTGTGCAACTATTTAAAACGTTTACAGAAACATCACTATAGATGAAGAGGCTGAGATTCTGTACTGTTACTAATTCCCTCACTGCAATGCAGATGAGAAGAAAGGTGCCTTCACAGTTCACATAGACAGTGCCAAGAAGGCAGCAACCACCTCACATCTGTTACTGCAGTGGCCCATGCTCCAGCTGACAGCTCTGGATGTAGCATCACAGGAGAAACAACAGGAGTAAATGCAGAATGCCTGACATTGGACAACACTGAGTAATGCTACTATTAACGCAGTCAGGCTGGACAAAAGACAAGGTATCACTAATTCCTCCAGAGTTTCCAAATAAATGAAAGAGGTATTTTTCTGGCAAACAAACATGAGGCAGAGTGCAACATATTTCAGATCCAATAGGAATATTTTGGACCAAGAGTCCCGCATGTGCACAATATATACTGTGCTACAAAGAGTGCAATATTCACAAACAGAAGAGGATGGAGAGACATATTTTACTCTCTTTTCCTTCGGTATCTAATAGCCTAGCTTTGTACTGTGGCTTCAGGAAAACTGCATTCTGTTGCTATACGCTGAGTTCCATAGCACTACTGAAGCCAAAAAGGTAGAAAGTCAAAATCCTATATGCCTTCCAGAAACATTCTCTCCCTTTTCAGAAAAGTCAGAGCTCCCAAGTTTTATTTGATCCTTATTTACCAGGAGGCAAAGAACAGCAATGGTTATTTCTTTATGAAGTTTTCTTTTTGTTTAAAACCACAAAACATCTCCAGATCTGATAAAATCTCATAGCAGAAACATGAAACTGTAAAATTCTGTCAACATGACTTATCAAAAAAAAACAAATCCCAAACAAATCAATACAGCAGGGTAGCATTAACTCAATAATGTATCACCCTTGAAAGGGACTACAAGGTTTCCAATTCTTTGGAAACTAGCTCCTGACCCACAAATAGGTGATGCTATAGCTTTTCCTTCCCCTTTAATGACCCTTACAGTTACAAACCTGACTCAACCTGGACGCCTCTTGCTTTAGTTGTGTCTAAAGCAGGTAAATTGACAAAGAACACCAAGAAAGCACAGATTAAATCTACCATGTACCAAAGTATTTCACAACTGGTGTAACAATAGTTTCCTTTCCATGCTGTCCCTTTTCTGACATGACAACCACAGATAAAGTTTAGACCACAGAGATCACATCCCTAAACAACTGAGATAGCATCACTGAAGTTCACTTCTCCCATTACATCCCAGTCCTTTCTATTTATATGTTAGTTTCTGAGAAATTCAACAAGCTTGCGCTAATTGTCCTTCTGGGAGATTTCAACTTCCCAGACATGAAGTAGGACTATCATAGTGCTGCAACAAGCAAGTCTGGGAAATTTCCTAAAGCATGCTGAAGATAATTTCCCATCCAAGGCCTGACTGAGCCAACTGGGAAAGGTGCCCTCATGGATCTGTTGTTTGAGAACAGAGAAGGCCTTTGGGGGAGATGAAATGGTAGGTAGCTGTCTTGGTCACGGTGATCATGAAATAATTGAATTCAAAAATGTTGGTGTAATTAGGAAAAGAGATCAGCAGAATTGCTGCCCTGGATTTAAGACCACAAACTTGAAGCTACTCAGGGAGCTAGTTAGCAAGCTAGTAACCTTTACCCTGCTCACAGAAAAGGTATCTCCATCACCAGACCACAGCTTGTGTCTAAACATCTTGCTTAACACTGGCAGAGGAGCAAAGGATCGATTTGCTAGAAGAGACAGACAGGTGGGGGGAAGGAAAAAAATCTAACAGCTCACCACTGATGGGTAACATTAATGACTTGTTATATTAACATAGGAAAATAATACTGATTTTAAGCTTTGTAAGGGACTTCAGTTTCATTTCCAATGCCATTTCAAGACTGAAATACCTCTCCTCTGTCCATGTTGCTCCATAAAATGGTTCTTTCTTCAGGCCTAGAGCTGAAAAATTGCACTCAAGAAGCAGGGAAAAACCCTAAGTCATAGTTAAACATAAAGAGAGACATGGTGGTAAGAAATACTTACACACTGGGAACCCACAAACGGACTGTTTTGTCTCTGGATCCTGAAGCTACTAGGTGGCCAGAAGGGGAAAACTGAACACACATCACCGCATCTTTGTGGCCCACAAAGCGATAGGCTCTCATCTGAGGTCTCATACTCCAGATCATCAGACACGAGTCCATCGAGCCACTTGCTGAATTGAAAAGAAAATGAAAAATAATTTGCATTAATTCTCCTCCAGTTACAATGAAACCACCTTTCACACACAGTTCACCATCACAGCTTCCAACAGTCTTGGGCACACCATCCTTTAAATTTCACTGATGTATTGCATACTCTGTATTTCATTAGCAATTCATACAAAGTCATGCATTGGCTTGCAAACACATGCCAGCATTGCCTTAGCAAAGAGAAAAAATACTAGATGGCAAGTCTCAGAAACCACGACAGTAAAAATAGCCCTTCAAAACAGTTTAATGCCTAAATAATAGAAAACTTTGTAGGTTTTCCACAGGCTAGGACAGAGTATATGTCTTAGCCTGCCAACAAACCCAAGCTGCATCTATCTCTTCCCAAGCAGGACATATCTGCAGGGAGATCTCAGGATATTCCTAAAAAAATATCAATTTGATGCTAGGTTCTGATATGGATGTAACGTAATTACAAGAAGATTCCAGGTCATTAGCATTAAGGCAAACAACAAATAGCTTTTGCTGGAAATGTCCTTTCACTTCACAGTCATTCCAACTGCAACAAAAAGACAACGTTTACCTGCAATTGATCCAGGATTAATACATGCCTCTTTCATACAGAATCATGTCCCTTAAAGGGAAACAAAAAACCTTACAAAAACAACAGTTGAACTCATAAAGATTCAGGCAAAACCTTTTCTTAGGGATACTAAGGTTTAAGGGTGGACAATTGTGTAAAAGTAAATTGAGCATACAGCCTAGTATCAAAAGATTAAAACTTTAATCATGGTTTTATTAAGTCATTGCCTAGCAAAAATATTAAGTTGAAATAACACATCTTTTCCAGGACTAATATAAAAAATATACGGCAAATAATGCTCTGACATCTCAATTAAGCATTTTAATCGGATACTCCTTGGGACTGGTTAGCAATAACTATCCTAACCAGACTGGGCAAACAATCTAATGGAGTAAAAAGACCTTAGTCCTTTAGGTTTGGCAGGCTGATTTGGGGCAGCAAAGGGAGGGAGGGAGGGAGGCAGGGAGGGAGGAAAATCTCTCAATAGTCAAGTACACCACTGACCCAACAGTATCTAAAAAAGAAAAATCCTTAGAATTCCTTCCCTTTCTAACCTGATCTCATTTACTAAAAAATATCAAGAGTAACTCTTTCACAGTTGGATGAGGCAAAGGCTCAAGCACTACTTCTGGAAAGATGGTGAAAAGCAACACTAAGTTACATTCAGAGCATCATTACTAAACAAAGATCTGCACTGACTAGATAAAGTTTTAGGGAAATGCAAATAGAATCAGAGAGGGGAGAAGAGAACAGCAGAAGGATGGTCCAAGATGGGTTTGAGTAATTTTCATTTTCTTGTAACCTCCCAAGTGCTCTGCATGTTGCAAGGTCCAGAACAGGATTATTACAAGTAGCCCACAGCTACAGATTGCTAACACCTAACAGCTTGCTGTATTTCTATTTACTCATGTCTGCTGTGCCCACTGCCTAGCAGGTGCATTGTCTCAAGCAATCATTTCTGACATATCTTCTCCGTGAGTCAAAGCACTGTTCTCACAGATGGACCAACAGCTTCATCAAGAGCCAAAACCCCTATCAGTTCCTACTGAAAGCATACACAGTGAGTTACTGAATAGCAGGTAGGAAACAAGCCTTGACGTAAACACAGGCAAGTGTCTAAATAGGAGAAATAAAAGACGGAGGAGGAAAGATACTTGTGCAGGGAAAAAAAAAAAAAAAAAAAAGAAATAAGGTTTTACTTTATGTTCACTGCATTGTAAAACAAAGCATCTGCACAATGGTAGGCAACAGCAGATGATCCTAAAGCTCTAGTAGGATGCACACAACTTATCACCACCATGGTTCAACTACAGAATTTTTAAAGGCACATGTAAATACTCATCCTAAAACTCCCACAAATCTCTTCATCACAAAACTAAGTAATTTTAATGCTCAGGACCTCCAAGGCTCTCCTCACACAGCTGAAGGAGAGAAACTCTCTCATTACTGGGCCATGAGAACACAGAGCGTATTTACCCAGTTGTTTCTTATTGAGGCTGAAGTCCACGCTAGTGACAGCATCTCTGTGGCCTTTGAAGTGTCTCTCCAGGGACGGATCTTCCTAGAAGACAATAACGTTCAGACACGATAGATGAAGCATCTTCACACAACAAAACCGTTTTATTTCCATGACAGGCTAGCCAAGCTCCACATCCACCCCATTAAAGCCTGCCAGAGGTATGAACATTTTGCAATGCAAAACACACAAACGCTGTGCTCCCCCGGCACCCCCCGCCCCCAAAGTCCAGGAATCCCCCCCCTGAACCCAGCCCCAGCCCGGCGCGGCCCTAGGGACTCTCCCCGCCCTCCACCGCGATGCCTCCGGCCGGATCCCGAGCCCCCGGCCCCGGCCCCGGCCCCTCACCGGCCCGGCCGCCGCCATGCCGCCCGTTCGCGCCCCGTAGCAACGGCGCCGCCGGCAGCAAGGCGCCGGGACGAGCGCCGCCGGGCGGCCGGGAGGGCGGCGAGGCCCTCGGCCTTTCCTCCGGTTCCGTGTTCCTGAGGTGATGCCTGCTCCCCCCTGGGCCTGCTCGAAGAGAAAAAGCCCAGAGAAAAAGCCCCGAAGGCCGCCTGGCAGCCTCAGCAGGAGCAGTGGCGAGCAAGCACCCAGTCACCCAGTCACAAGCACCCAGCCACGCGAGCCCTGCACGGGCTCCAGGTGCCCCTCCGGCACGGCATGGCACCGCCAAATGTTTGCTTGACGGTGTGCTGAGAGGCAAAACTGCACATAATTCTCTTCTCAGTGTTTTACAGACTCATTTTTTAGGCTGTCCAATGTGACAGCCCTCCCTCCTGACCATCCAGGCCAGCAGTGTTGACAGTGTGCCTGCTCCGCTTCATCGCTTCTGCTTCACTCATAAACAAAGAGCATTTGCTCGCTCAGGGGCCATATAAGTTAAAGCTGTTTCTTTGTTGTCTTTTTGTTCCGTTTTGTTTGTTTAATTGGGGGAGGAGCGGAGGAAAGCTTCTTTACTGAGACTCCCATATTAAGACTCCCACAACAGGGCGAAAGAAGCATTGATTTAGCAGAATAGGTTAACTTGTCAATTAAAAAAAAGAAAAAAAGGAAAAAAAAAAAAAAAAAGGATGGAGATCGATAGAGGAATGAATTGCTAAATACAAACTTAAGTGGCGCAGGAATGGCTGCTGCTGACGGGAATGTGGACGATTTTATTATAAGATGCAACGCAGACTTTTTCAATGACAAAACCTTTTTTGAGAGGAACACCCCTTCTTTCACATTCCAAAATCCTCACGCTTGTTGAGGAGTCCTGAATTTTAGGGTCCAAAGCCTCCTTATCGGGTCCAAGCACGTATATGGAGGGAGCAAAGAATCACTGTAGGATCCAGACCCTGAGCTGCAGAGTCCAAAGGCCCAGGTTTCGGCTCCAAAGCCTGACCTGGAGGTACAAGTTCCCCTTTGCTGCCCTCACCCTTTTCCCCCAGCCACCCTCGGATCTTTCACCAGTCCAAGCCTCATTATTAGGACCCACTGTGGGTTCTTTTTAGCCTCCAAATCCCTATTTTCAGGGTCAAGAACCTCCACATGGTATCCAAAGTCATCTTCTGATTGCCTAAACCCTCCATTTTCAGGACCAGGGACACCATTTAAAGGACCAAGTGCTTTTGGTCAGACCCCTGACACCTGCTTCTGGATCCAAAGCTAGATTTTCCTTGCTTCAAGCCACACTCTTACTAACCAGACAGCCATTTTTAGAGCACAATGCCCTATATTAGGGTCCACACTTTCATTCTACGGTACAAAGCGGCCCTTTTAGATGGTGAGGCCTTATTTGAGAGGAACAGCCCTACTTTCAAATTCCCAAATCCTCATCCTAGGAGCCAAGGAGCCCTCCACAGCGCAGTGCAGCCAGTGGGGATGCAACGGGCTTGTTATCACCTACACCCTCCGTTTTTGGATGCAGGCATTTTTTTCAGACCTCAGCATCACATGTTAGGGCAAAAGCCTCTTCCTGGAGCTCCAAAGCCTTGTTTGAAAGGATAACCCCTCCTTGTCAGTGGCTTTTTCTTGCTTCCACGTCAATGTCGTGGACCAGGCGGCCACTTCCAAGGAACAGTTCCCCGTGTTTAGGGTCCCCGATGTTATTCTCATTTCGTCTGCCCACTGCAGGGCCCAGGCAGCGTCTCCGGAACCGGGAGCAGGGCCTCTGGGGCGGGGGCTCTGGGGCGGGTCCCATCCCAACGGACACAACGGACCTGGTTCCGTGCAGCAGCGACGGCTTGGAGTGCTCCCAGGTGCTCCAGGTGCGAAGCAAAGGCACAAAGCACGGGCACCTTGCCCCAGAAAGCCAGCGCAGGAGCCAGGGCTGAGGAGCAGGTGGGGCAGCGCTGCCAGGGCTGCGCAGCGGGGCCGGCCCCAAGGGGCCTGGGTCGGCAGTGGGGCTGGGGGCAGCCCCGGGCAGGGGGACCTCCCTCCAGGACAGGGGCTGGCGTCTGCAGGCCCCTGGGGACAGGACCCCCGCGGGGCTCTGGGGCCACCCGCGGGCAAGAGGAGGGGGCCTGGGGCCGGTGGCAGCGCTGGCACTTTGTGGCATCCCTCCCTCCCTCCCCCGCGACAGGAGCAGGAGCCACATTCCCTCCTGAGCGCTCCCGGCAGGATGTCGGGGAGACCCCCCTGCTCCCCGCGAGCGGCCTGGCTGGAGGAGGCTGGGGCCTCCCCGGCCTCCAGGCCCCAGCCGCAGCCCTGTGAGGAGACCGAGGTGCAGCCACTGCAGGCGCCCTCTGGCTCCGGCGTGGGCCCTTCTGCCTCGGCCGTGGCGCATCAGGAGCAAGAGGACGCCCTGAGCTTCCTCCGCGCTTGCTGCAGCCGCAGACCCAAGGTACCGCTCGCTCGCTCGCTCGCTTTTGTGCCGCGGCTGCTGGCCTCCTGCGGGCAGCCCCTGCTGGGCTCCCCTGACCCGCTCGCTCGTCTCTCCCCTGCGCGGCTCAGCGAGAGGCGCAGAAGCTGAGGTTTCTGGCCTCCGTCTGCGACGCCTGCCAAGCCGCCGTCGCGGACCCCCGCACGTGGGACGCGCTGTATTTCTGCCAGCTGGAGGTGGCGCAGAGCATCGAGGTGAGGGGACGCCCTGCCCTCTGGCCGGGTGCTGGGCACGGCCCTTCCCGCTGCAGGGGCCAGCGGGGAGCCCCGGGAGCCGTCTGGGACGGGGCAGCCATCCTGGAGGCTGTAGGCCAGCCCCTGGAGCCGCTCGCTGGCCAGGGGACGCTGCCCTGTGCCATCCGTCGCGCTGTGCCCTGCAGGCGCTGCTGCAGGAGGAGCCCAGCGACCGCCTGGACACGGAGGTGCGGCAGAAAGCCATGCTCGCCATCGCCGCCATGAGGTACCTGGGCCAGCGCGGGCTTGGCCGCCACTCCCGGCCAGGGGCCCCGAGTGGGGCACAGGGTGCCGCACAGGGGGCGTTCCTCACCTCTGCCCCCCTCCCCTTGCAGCACAGCACGGCTGCTGCCGCAGGACATGACCGACGGCCTCCTGCACGCCTGCTTCTGCAGGGTCTTCCACCTCCCTGGCCACGAGGACGGGACGGACACGGACACGGACACGTCTCTCTACTCCAGCGTATGCACGGGCCGGGCTCTGGGGCTGCCACTGCTCCGCGTTCGGGCGCCCCGAGCCCTGGCCTCCTCTTTGCAGACCGTGGAAGCCCTGGACAGGCTGCTGCAGGCGCTGGTGAGCAGCGCCGGCGCCCGCGGCCTCCTGGAGCTGCAGAACATCTTGAAGGTGGGGCTGGGCAAAGGCTGGGCTTCAGCAGGACGGGGACACGGCCACCCGCCTGGCCAGCGCAGCGGGGGGACAACGGGAAGGAGCAGTGCCCCGTGCTGCGGGCACACCAGCAGCTTTTCTCCCCCCAGCTCCTGCTGCCCTTCACCCAGCAGCAGCCGGAGGCCGTGGAGGAGAGGGCCATGGCGCGGATCGCCAGGCTGGCCGCCTTCCTCACCAGCTGCTCCTTGCCCCAGGTAGGGAGCCCCTGCTGCAGGCAGCCCCGGCGCCCCCGGCCTCGCTCCACGGCCGCGGCTCTCCCCACCTCCAGGCTTGCGCAGAGCCGGGGCTGGGGCTGGGGCCCTGCCGCCCCGCTCAGCCGTGGTCCCGCGCTGCCTCTCTCCCCAGGTCAGCTCCTGCAAAGCAGGAGCCACAGTGCCGAGGCATCATCACCCCGAGAAGCACCGCTTCGCCATGCTGGGGAGGCTGGTGGGGTACCTCCTCCTGTGCTGCACCTGCGAGAACGAGGGAAAAAGCCACGAGGCAGCGGAGGCTGTGCGCCACCTCTGCCTCTTCATCACGCAGCAAAGAAGTGAGAGGAGCCGCGTCGGGCCGGGTCCCTCCACACACGGGCACGCCGGCACAGCCAGGCCAGCACCAGGCCGCCTGGGCCCCTCTCCTCAGCAGGAGAGACCCGAGCGAGCGAGCGAGCCCGGCTGCCTTGCCGCGGGCTGACGAGCCGTTCCCCCTGCCCTGAGCGCGAGAGCCCGGGCCCTCCCTGGCCGCGCTGCCCCCGGCTCTGCTCTGGCATGCCCCCTTCCTGCCAGGGAGGCTTGTGCCCGAGCCCCCGGCTGCCACTGCCAGGTCCCCAGCCCCCCCGCCGACAGACCCTGTGTCCGCTTTTCTCCAGGCACAAGGCTGTGGGACCAGGATGCCGAGCAGCCGCAGGGCTGGCAGAGCTGGCGAGCTCGGCTGTCCTTGCGGCTCTCCGAAGACAGCAACAGCAACAGGATGCTCATGGTGAGAAGCGCCAGCCCCGAGCCCCGAGCCCCGAGCCCCAAGCCCCGGAGGAGAGCCCGGCCCTGCGACGTCAGCAAGAGGACCGGCGCCGTCCCCGACAAAGCCCGGTCCCCACGGGGCCCGCACGCGGCCGCACCCCAGCCGTCGCCCAGCCCCTGCTCCCAGCTCTCCTGGGGCGCTGGGAGCAGCAGGGCTGAGCGGGGCCGTCGCAGCCCTCGGGGTGGCTGACGTGCTGCCCTTCCTCCCACAGATCTTCATGAAGTACCTGCAGCCCTCGGAGCGCCTGGGCGTCTTCCTCGCCGCCGTCGAGAGCATGAGAGCCCCGAGTCCCCACAGCACCGAGCTGGCTGCCCACATGGTGGACGTGCTGGTGGCAGAGACCGACTTCCATTCGGGACAGGTGGGTGCCCGCCAGCACCCCCGGCCACGGCCACGGCTCCAGCCTCCAGAGCTCCTGCCCTGGTGCCGGCCCGGTCTCAGCCGTGTCCCCCCGGCAGGTGCTCCACATCGTGTGGGCCATCTACAGAAGCCTGCCGTCCGTCAGAGCCGCGCTGGCCCTTCAGAGCCTGGACAGGGCCCTGCTGCTGCTGGCCAGCAAGCGCCCCAGGGAGACGGTTGCCAGCCTGCTGCAGTGCTCGCCGACCTGCACCAGGTACGGGGCCCAGCAGGGCTCCTCTCGCACACCCCCAAAGCCGTCAGCCGGGCCGGGGGCCGGGGGCGGCCCTGCTGACAGCCCGGGGGTCCCTCCCGCAGCGTCGCCGTCACCATGTGGAGGGCGACGGTGTCTGAGCCCCCAGGCACAGAGAGGGTGCTGCGGGAGCTGCTCCGCATCCTCATGAACCAGTCTGGCTGCAAGACATCCACCTCCACCGAGGACCACCCGCGCGTCCTGGCCCTGGCCGTGAGTTCCTCGCTTGCCCGTCTGCGTCTGCGTCTGCGTCGGGCCGGGGCAGGGGCAGGGGCAGGGGCAGGGGCAGGGGCCCCGCTCCCCTCCCCTGGCCCCTGCCAGCCTTCTCCGCACCCTGGGGCACCAGCCTGGGGGGCTCCGTCCTCCTCTGTCCCTCCCTGCCCACGCCTCCGCCTCCGGGTGCTTCCTGCAGGCAGCAAGGCCCCTCCACGAGATCCTCCTGCTGCCTACCAGCCGGGGGGAGGCCAACGCCATTTTCCCCCAGCTCTTCCTGGCCCTCCTCTTCCAAGTGTCCTTCACCACGGAGCTGACGCTGCAGGAGGTGCAGGTCTTCTGGAAGAAGCACCCGCAGGACCTGCTCACTCCCGTCAGGTGCCACAGCCCCGGCCCCTGCTGCTCAGAGGAGCCCAGGGCTGGGGCTCCCGGCGTGACCCGGGCCCTTCTCTGCCTGCAGGTCCACGGTGCAGGCCCTGAAAGCGCTGCTCCGCAGCGTGGGCCTGGGGAGCCAGGTGCTGGCCATCGAGGCGCAGGGCGGCTGGGCCGCGCTTCTCAGCGCCGAGAGCCACCTCTGGGGCGTGCAGGTGGTGGCCAGGTGAGAGCCCCTCGTCGGCACCATCCCAGCCCTGGAGGTGACAGGGGCTTCTCGGAGGAAGTGCTGCCACAGCACGGGTGCCCGTGGCCGCTGGGGCGGTGCCAAAAGAGAGCGGTGCAAAGCCAGGAGAGCTGGGCCCGCCCGGCTCGGGGCTGACGGCGCCTGCTTGCCGTTCTCCCTGCCAGGGAAATGAAGGAGTTGCCCAGGAGCCTGCGCGCCACCATCATCCACCAGCTGGTCGAGCTGCTCCGCATGGAGGCCTCCTCCTGGGAGACGGTGGCCATGGTCATCCTCAGCGAGGTGAGCAGGGGCAGCGGGAGCAGCGAGCCCACGTGGGCCTCGGGGCCAGGCTTGGCCGTGCCCTGGCATTCCTGCCCTGGCATTCCTGCTGCTGAGCCGGCACTGCGCCCCACGTCCTTTTCAGCTGCTGGAGTGCACAGAGCTCGGCGACGAGCTGGACTGCGTCGTGAGCCTCTTTGCCAGCTACCTGCGGAGCCCGTGCCTGGGCATGCAGAGCCTGGTGCTCAGGGCGATCCTGGGGCTCACCGAGAGGCCGGCCACGGTGAGCGGGGGCAGCCGGCAACGCCACGAGTGCCGCGGCTCGGGCTGGGCTGGCCCCGGGCTCTTGTGGCTCGGCACCTCGCCAGGCAGCGGGGAGGGGAAGGGGCGCTGGGCGGGCTGGGAGAGTGTTGTCGCCCAGGGGGCAGTCATTGCTTTCCCCAAAGGAAGGTGTTTTGTTCACACAGGCGAGGCGAGCGCTCGTCCTGCTGCCGAGCATCACGGAGCAGCTGCAGGGTGCAGACAGCGACACCCGCGCTGTCGCTCTGCCCGTGCTCAGCACCATGCTGCGGCTCCTGGAGGGGAGGACGCTCAGCCTCACGGCTCTGGAGCTGGCCGGCAAGCTCCCAGCCCTCTTTGGCGACGTAAGGCTGCGTCCCCATGGCTGCGTCCCTGGGACAGCCCGATTCCCAGCCCGGGGCACTGCGAGCCCTTGGGCAGGCTCGTTTTGGAGCGCTTCTGGGGGCTCGGGGCCTTTGCCCCCAGCGGGACCGATGTCCCCCTCTCGCCCTCCCCAGGAGTCAAGCACGGTGCGGCTTCTCTCTATTCGCCTCTTCCTCGACACGCTGGGCTTGGTGGAGGGCAGCAAAGAGAAGCTGCAGCAGGTGGCACACAGGAGCCTGCTCCCGCTGTCCTTCCACCTGCACGACCAGGACGAGAGCGTGGCCGAGGTGGGCATTTTCGGGGGAGGGCGATGCCGACTGCCCTGCCCTGCCCTGCCCTGCCCTGGGGGCCCCCGAGCACCAGGGGTGCTGCAGCTGCTGGCAGCGTTAGTCTCCACTGAGGCCCCCTCCCTGCGGAGGGGCTGCGGGGGGGGGAGCAGGGTCTTCTGCCCAGGCTCTGCTGCCATCTCAGCTGTTCTGCAGGCCTCCCGGGAAGCCCTCCTTGGTGTCGCGCGCGTCCTGCGCTGGAGGCAGCTGGCGCACCTGGCCGAGACGCTGCAGAGCTGGGAGATCGGCGAGTGCCTGGTACGCACAGTTCTGCACCCGGGGCCGGGGCCGGGGCCGGGGCCGGGGCCGGGGCCGCCCTGCGCTGAGCCCGCGCCCTTCCCTCTGCAGCTGGCCAGGAGGAGCAGCGCAGCAGAGGAGTACCTGACCCAGAGCCTGCCCTACCTGCAGAGCCCGCAGGAGCCCCTGCGGCGGGAGGCTGTGAGGTTCACTGGTGAGCCGCGAGCCTGGGGTCCCCCGTCCCTGTGCCTTCGTGCTGCGCCCCGGGGAGCAGCCGGGGGCGCTGACAGGCCGTGTGTCCCCAGGGCTCGTGGGGAGGCACCTGCTGGATCAGCGCCAGGACATCTGCCAAGGTGAGCCAGGGAGGGGGATGGCAGGAGCCTGGCCCCTGCTCCCTCCTGGCTGTGCGGAGAGCTGGGGGCAACGTCGGCGGGGGGCCGGGCGCTCTGCGGGTGCAGGGCCGTCACCTCGCCTCTCCTTCTCTGTTCTCTCAGCCCTGCGAGGCTTGGCAAACGACCCCTGCAAGTCGGTCTCGTCGCTGGCGATTCAGACGGGGCTGATCCTGCAAGCACCATGGCCACGCTCGCGCTTCAGCTTTCGGCAGCTGTGCTCCAGGCTGCAGAAGGCGTGGAGGAGGCGACGCTCTTCCCCGGCAGGCAGCTGAGCGTGCTGGAAAGCTCCCGGCATCTCCTCCTGCCTGCGGCGCAGCCCCGCTCCCCGGGCACGTTCCCTCCACTTCTCCGGCCTTCTGCGTGCCGGGGGCACGCCCGAAGCAGCTCCCGAAGCCCATGAACAACAGGGCTTCAGCCGGCGCCTCTCCAGCAGCGAGCCTGCTCCAAGACCCCCGCTTCGGCCTGGGACACTGCCAGGGATGGCACAGCCGCAGCTCCACTGGGCCACCCTGAGCGCCCTGAGCGCGGAAAGTGGCCTCCTCCTCCTCGTTGCCATCAGAGCTGGCCAGCAGCATCCTCAGCTACACGCAGGCTGTGCCTCCCCAGCCCCGGGGGCGCCGTGCAGCCCTCCCTGGAGCGCAGCTCTGCGCACACGCCCCACGCCTGGGGGCCTCGCTATTTGCCCTCTCTCTGGCCTTTCGCGCGGTCTCCCCCATTTTCTTCCCTTCCCTTCCCTTCCCTTCCCTTCCCTTCCCTTCCCTTCCCTTCCCTTCCCTTCCCTTCCCTTCCCTTCCCTTCCCTTCCCTTCCCTTTCCTGCCCTGCCCTGCCCTGCCCCTCCCTGCCCCTCCCTGCCCTGCCCTGCCCTGCCCCTCCCTGCCCTGCCCTGCCCTGCCTTTCCCGTCCCTTCATTTTTTTCCTCCCTCTCCCTTTTCCCTTTAATTAAACTTTTTGTATCTCAACCCTCGAGCTCCATGTGTCTGTCGTATTTTCTCCCCCTGCCTCTTGCAGCAGGGGCAGGGAGAGAGCGGCCGTGCTGGAACTCGGCTGCCCACCTGAGGAAAACCAGCACCCTGTTGGGACAGCAGGGGCGTGCTGGAGTGCTGCCTTTCTCCACTTCACCATTTGCCCGGAGGAAGGATCTGCCCCCTCTGACTCTGGCCAGCACTGAGCGTCCTTTTGGGATGCTGCCAGGCTGCACCAGGACAGCCAGGCGCTGTAGCACTGGGGAGAGAGTCTCCAAGTGCCTTCCCTCCAGAGGCCAGCTCTTCTGAAGCACAGCGGCCGAGAGCAGTTTCAAACCAGTAGGGGGAAACCAAAACCACTGCTTTGTGTCCCAAAGAAGAGGCTCTGAGCACAGAACCAGAGGCCTTGGGTCTGAAAAAATAAAAATTAATTAACTTATTAATTAATTAATAGAAAAGAGTAAAAGAAAAAAAGAAAAGGAAGAAAAGAAAGAACAGGAAAAAAGGTGGTGGATCCTAAAAGGCTTCTTTGGTCCCTCAAAGCCTCTGAGCTGGATGGTCCCAAACCCCAGTTTTAAAGTCCAAAGCCTCACTACTTTGAGGACCACCCCTTGTTTAGGATCCAAAGGATCTTCATTATTTGGCCCCCGTGTTTCCTTGTTTGCCTGCCACAGCCTTATTTTCAGGGTCCAGCACCTCCACTTGGGATCCAAAGTCGTCTTTTGATCTCCTAACCCCTCAGAATTGAGCCCCAGGCTCTACGTTCTAGTGAACAAATCTTGCTTTTCAGGGCCCTGCAACTCCATGCTGATCCAAAGGTGACTTTTGATGGCTTACCTCCTCAGTTTTCAAGCCCAGGCCATCATTTTTAGGGCACAATGCCTTACTTTGGTGTCTCCCAGTTTCATTTTAGGCTGCAAAGCTGCCTTTATAGGGCGCAGTACCTTAGCTGGCAGGAACCCTCTTTCATTTTTAGTTTCAAAATGTTCATTCGAAGGGCCAAGGCCTGAGGTTTTGGGCCCAAAGCCTCCTTTTCGGGTCCAAACACCCATCTGGAGGGAGCAAAGCATCGCTCTTGGATCCAGAGTGAGGAGGGCAGGCTGTGCTGTCTGACATTTTTAGGCCCCGGCCTCACATGTTAGGGCAAAAGCCTCTTCCTTGGGCTCAAAAGCCTGGATTGAAAGGGTAACCTCTACTTATTCCTGGCCTTTTCTTGCTTACACATCAATCTTAGAGACCAGGCTGCCACTTCCAAGGAACAATTCCCTATTTTTAGGATCCACAATTCTATGATAAGATGCAATGCGGCCTTCTTAGATGGCGAGGCCTCCCTCCTATAGCCCCTTAACCTAGCTTCTGGATCCAATGTCAGATTTTTCTTGCTTCCAGCCACACTCTTACGGACCAGGCTGCCCATTTTAGGGCAACATGCCCAATTTCTAGGGTCCACACTTTGATCGTAAGGTGCAAAGCGGCCCTTTTAGATGCCGAGGCCTTATTTGAGAGGAAAACCCCTCATTCCATATTCCCGAATCCTCATGCTAGGAGCTGAGGCCTGAATTTTAGGGTCCAAAGCCTCCTTTGCGGGTCCAAACACCTATCTGGAGGAAACAAAGCAGCAGTTCAGGATCCAGACCCTGAGCTGCAGAGTCCAAAGGCCCAGGTTTTGGCTCCAAAGCCTGACTTGGAGATACAAGACACACCCTCTCCTCCTCCCTGCCTCTTGCCTCCTCCCCTCATGAAATTTTAACAGTCCAAAACCTCATTATTAGGGCCCCATGCTTGTTTATTACACCCCAAATCCCTATTTTCTAGGTCAAGAACCTCTACATGGCATCCAGACTCTTCTTCTGATTGCCTTAACTTTCCGTTTAAGGGCCAGGCTGCTCCTTTTAAGTGACCGAGTGCTTTTGGTCAGGGCCCTGACTCCTGCTTCTGGATCCAAAGCTAGATTTTCCTTGCTTCCAGCCACACTCTTATGGACCAGGCTGCCATTTTTAGGGCACAATGCCTAATTTTAGGGTTCACACTTTCACTGGAATGTGCAAAGCGGCCCTTTTAGATGGTGAAGCCTTATTTGAGAGGAACACCTCTGCTTTCAAATTCCCATCTGGAGGGAGCAAAGCATCACTCTTGGATCCAGACAGAGGAGTGAGGGCCGCACTGTCCATCATTTTTAGGCCCCAGCATCACATATTAGGGCAGAAAGCCTCTTCCTTGGACTCTAAAGCCTCGTTTGAAAGGATAATTCCTCCTTTTTAGTGGCTTTTTCTTGCTTACATCCACAGTCTTACGGACCTGGCTGCCATTTTCAAGGAACAACTTCCTAGTTTTAGGTCCACAATTTTATTCTTAGGTCCACTATTTTATTAGGGAGCGTCTCCGGAACGGGGAGCAGGGCCTCTGGGGCAGAAGAAGAACGGCACACAGGGGTTTCCACATCACGCTGCCCAGCCATGCCAGAACCTGCCCCCAAAACACCCGCTGGGACTTGCCCGTAGCGCTGCTCAGGCCCCTGGAGCTCTGCGGGAAGGAGATCCTGCAGCCAACCCCTTGTTGTGTGACTGGGGATCCAGCACCTAGTCTGGGGGCTGCTGCTGAGGAATTTCCCTGTGTGGCAGGCCTCGCCGCAGGGCTGAACGTACCCATGACTTGCGGAAAACGGTCTCCACCATCAGGAAGTTGTACAGTAGGTACGTTTATTCAGCGCTGGGCAGCACGGGGGGGAGTCCCACCAAAGTCGTGCGCACCTGACGCGGCAACTTGCCATGGTTCCATGCAGTAAAGAG
Source organism: Aythya marila (assembly GCF_965140915.1). Classification (NCBI taxonomy): domain Eukaryota; kingdom Metazoa; phylum Chordata; class Aves; order Anseriformes; family Anatidae; genus Aythya; species Aythya marila. Next base: position 15,108,443 of record NC_139051.1, read on the forward strand.
TTACCTATGCATGAAGTTTCACACCACGCCTATACTTATTCGTAACCTGTCCCCGCTTGGTATTAAAACTAGTTGCAAGGAGTCATTTCCATCAACTCCTCCCATCTGCACTTTCACAGTGTAGTCTGGTGGTCGTGGGATGAAGATTGATGACTCTTCCTCATCACCGCTAGCTGACCTTTTGTCTCTGCGCAGACTCAGTTGCTCCTTGGCCCTTGTCCACCCGCAGGACCAGTTTCTTAAGACAGGCTCACACTCTTCTGAGGAGACTGCCCTTGGGAAAGGGGCCCAAGGCTTCTTGCTTTAATTAACTTGAGCATCCTAGTTTCATGCTATCACTCCCTCTCTGCTTGATAAGATTCCCCTAACTTCCTCTCTCAGTTCCCCCTTTTCTCCAAGTTAGAAAGGAATGTACTAAGAAGTTAGTGACTTCTTGTGTGTTCCTAACTCCCTCTCTCAGCCATCCAACCCGCAGGGCTCAGGACTTGTTGATGCTCTAAGGAAACGCCTGAGGAGACAGAGAGCTGTGTGTCCAGCCCACAGGGCGCCGGACAGCAGGCTGGCCAGGACAAGGAGACAAAGAACAGGCAGCCAAACAGCGTGAAAGAAGCAGGAAAGCTGGAGGAAGAGGTTCTGCCTCTGTTGTGCCGCTGGGTGGAAAGCGGCTCTGAAAAGGGACAGCCTCATTCGCAGCTGCTCGGAAGAGAGCCCCAGCTGGTGTCTGGAATGCTCTGGTGTCCCCAAGGCTGCCAGCACTGGGAACAGCCTGTTTCTGGCGGTGCCTCCCCTTTCCTGGTCTCGCAGAGAAAGGGAAGCCCATGCAGGACCACGCAGGGAAGGCCTGCAATGCCATGGGAGGGACTGCGTGCTGGAGCAGGGCAAGAGAGCGGGGACAAGCGGCAGAAGAGGCTGGAGACGGGGGAAAGGTGTCCGCAGGTTGCTCGTAGCTTCTCCCTCCCCTGGCCACTTAGCGCGAGGCGAAGCACAGCCTGGACACTGGCGATTCGGGTGCAGAGCTTTATTCGGAGAAGGCATGCCGCTCGGCAAAGCTGCCGGACGGCTGCCAGTCCTCACCCCCCCGCTGCCCCGCACGCCGGGGGGGCCGCCCCCAGCCCTGGCAGGAGGGCCGGGACGGTGGTGGGGGCCGGGGGGGTGGTATCCACGGGGGCTGGAGGGCGCTGGGCCGGTCGCGCTGCAGCCGGCTGGGGTGCGCTCGGCCAGGCCCGGGTGGCGGCCGCTGGCGCTGGGCCCGTCTCGGTGCCCGGGCTTCCGAGGCTGCGGAGAGGCGCCTGCGGAGAGAGGAGGCTGGGCAGCACCCGGCGGCCGCGCCGCAGCACCTCACCGGCGGTGCTGCAAGGCCAGCGGCAGCCGGCCGACGGGGAGCTGGGGCGAGAGACGGCCGCTCACTGCTGTCTTCTCCTCCGCAGCCGGATGAGCCCGCAGCACAGAAGCGTGCCGAAGAGCAGGGAGCCCACGATTGCCGCCGCGCTCACGAGGCAGTGCTTGCGCACGGCGGCACCGGCCGAGGCACTCGCGCTCCTCTCGCCAGCCACACCTGGAGGAACAGCTCTGGGCCTTAGCGCGTCCTCGCGCTGCTGGGCAGCCTGCGGGAGCTCTGGCAGTGCCGAGACGGTCGCTCTCCCGCTGCCAGCCTCTCCGGGAAGAAGCTGCCTTGCTTGCAGCAGAAGGCGCCGCCGCCATGCTCGCTAGGCGGCTCCCGCTTACGGGCTGCTCAGTACCTGGACTCTCTGGAAAGAACTGGAACACCCCGGTGTGGCGGGCTTCTCCGGGCTCCGAGAGCACTGCCAAGAAGGAGAGAAAGGGAAAGCCTCAGCACGGCTCGGGCACAGAGGATGCCGAAGGACGGGCGGGCGGACGGGCGGACGGAGAGGCTCCCTCTGCGAGTCCGTGCAGCCCCCTGGGCCGCAGGTCGCAGGAGGGGTCCCGCTCGCTGCTGCGGTGCTGCTTTGGGCCCCTGGGGACTTGGGCAAGCTGCGGGGCTCAGGTGCTGCGGGAGGTACGCTCCGCTACGGGCCACGGGCTGCAACTGGCTGCGGTGGGAGGCAGGCGATCCCCACCCACAGGCACAGAGGCCCGCCAGCATCTCTGGCACACTGCTGGCGCTGCGCTCCGCGCGCCAGAGCCCACAGCCCTCCTCCAGAGCGCTGCCAGGCTCCTTTGGCAGCACCTGCTCTGTGCTAAGCGTGCCACCGGCCGGCAATTACCTGGCGGGACGGTCGCTGGCGCTGCCTCTGGCGCTCCCTCCGAGCCTGGCAGCGTGTTTCCCCTGGGAAGCGCCTCCTTCTGCACAGCCTCTCCGTCCGCCCCTTCGGAAAGAAAGCGGCCCAGTTGCACGGGGAGCGACCGCTCCTCAGCAGGAGGATGCTTCTAGCTGCAGCAGGCGATGCTTCTCAGCATGCCCGCGGCTGTAGCCAGCCCCTCAGGCTTCCCCGTGCAGCACACCCACCCTGTGCTCCCTCCAGTTCCTGCAGGATTTCCTGCAGGATTGCCGAGGTCCTCTGGGAGCTTTGGCCTCTTTTCGCTTGCTGCCTTGCTCTTCGAGGACCCAGCGGGGAAGCTGGAGAGCCGTCGCCTACAGCCACACCTGCAAGCAAACACAGAAGAGAGCAGCTCCCACCAAACAGGGCGGGATGCTTCTTCCCATCGCGCAGCTCCCCCAGGGGATTGCTGCACGGCCCTGGGCTCTCCCTCCCGCCCAGGAGCCTCTTGCAAACAGGCAGCAGGGGCCTGCAGTGCCAGCGTGCCGGGACAAAACGAAGCGTGCGTGCAGCTGCCCAGAGAAGGGCCTCCCCAGAGCTCAGCCCAGGCTCGAAACTCAAGCCCACCGTGCCCGCTGGCTCTGCAGCACGCATGGGGGCGGAGCGGCTGGCAAAGACAGCTTGGCAAGGCAAAGCGCCCCAGGCGTGTCACCGAGCCTGAGCCCTTCCCTCTCTGCTCTCCTGCGGGGCTGAGGCCAAGGAAGGCCTCCAGGAAGGTCCATTGCACGCGGGCAGCAAACAACAAGGGAAATGCTCGCTCCTCCCTCCCGCCGACTTACTTGTGGGATCGCCCTGGGGCACGAGGACAGGACCATGCTCGGACGTCCCGGACAAATCACCTACAGGCACAGAGCAAAACCGTTCCCAGTGCGTGCTGGGAGCTCCTTCTGCCCCAGCGCCCTGCGGTGGGTGACAGAGGGGCCGGGGCACCCAGGAGCAGGGCCCAGGAGCAGGGCGAGCTGGGGGAAAAACACTCGTCCCCGCTTCTTGTGGAGAAGAGCCCACTGGCCAGGGAGAGGCTGCAGCACTGCTCAGCTGGCGCAGAAAGCCACCAACAAAGCCCAAGGAAAGCAAGAGCGACACCGCAGCCCACGTACCTGTGGGGTGCCACCCAGTCTCGGGAGCAGGATTCCACGGGGCAGCTGCAACAGCACGGCCTGCGGGCACAGATGGGGGCCAGGACAGATGGGGTGAGGAGGGCTTCCACTGCGTGCTGCAACCAAGTCTGCCCTCGCGAAGCCCCCGCAGGGAGCGGACGACCCCTCGGAAGGGGGTGGTCTGCCTGCGCAGGACCTCCCGCAGGACTCGCCCGCGGACCAGTGCTGCTGCTTTGGAGGCAGGGGACGGGGACAACTTACCGCTGGGCTGCCCCTGGAGCCCCACTCCAGGACCCAGCTGAGGAGCTGGGGAAGCGCTGCCGAGCGCATCGTCACCTGGAAGCAAGCAGAGAGCAGACACGTTCCCCTTGCCCGCTGTGCCCCCGAGCACCCTGCAGTGACGGAGGGGCCGGGGCACGGGGCGAGGTGCCCGAGGCTGCGGCGGGGCTCAGGGACCTCCCGACGGAGGGGAAGGCTGGAGCCGGGGCAGCGCGGCGCATGGCTCGGCTCACAGGGGCCCCGGGGGGGCTCAGCCCAGGCTTCGGCCCCCAGCCCCTCCGGCGACTCGCCCGCGTCCGGCCCTGCCGCTGCCCCCGGCGCTGGCGCCCACCTGCTCCCAGCGCTCGCCTTGGCATAGCCCAGGCATCGCGGGCACACAGGCCTGCCAGCACGAGGAGGAGGAGGAGGAGGCGGCTGGGGGCCGCAGCCCCCCACATCCGCCCCATGCTGCCACCGCCGCGTGAGTGCCGCCGTTGGGGCCGGCGCAGAGAGGTGCCCGTGGCCTGGCACAGCGTCACAGCGCGGCGCTGTGACCTCATGGCCGCACCCTGCTGGCACAGGGGCTGCATGCATGGGGCTGGGGCTGCGTGGCATCAGCCACAGCCGCAGCTCCACTGGGCCACCCGCCCTCAGCGCGGAAAGTGGCCTCCTCCTCCTCGTTGCCATCAGAGCTGGCCAGCAGCATCCTCAGCATCCCAGAGACCTTGGGTCTGAACAATTAAAAATAAATAAATAAATAAATAGAATAAATAGAATAAATAGAAACCTGTTTTATAGTCCAAAGCCTCACTACTTTGAGGACCACCCCTTGTTTAGGATCCAAAGGATCTTCATTATTTGGCCCCCGTGTTTCCTTGTTTGCCTGCCACAGCCTTATTTTCAGGGTCCAGCACCTCCACTTGGGATCCAAAGTCGTCTTTTGATCTCCTGACCCCTCAGAATTGAGCCCCAGGCTCTACGTTCTAGTGAACAAATCTTGCTTTTCAGGGCCCTGCAACTCCATGCTGATCCAAAGGTGACTTTTGATGGCTTACCTCCTCAGTTTTCAAGCCCAGGCCATCATTTTTAGGGCACAATGCCTTACTTTGGTGTCTCACAGTTTCATTTTAGGCTGCAAAGATGCCTTTATAGGGCGCGGTACCTTAGCTGACAGGAACCCTCTTTCATTTTTAGTTTCAAAATGTTCATTCGAAGGGCCAAGGCCTGAGGTTTTGGGCCCAAAGCCTCCTTTTTGGGTCCAAACACCCATCTGGAGGGAGCAAAGCATCGCTCTTGGATCTAGACAGAGGAGGGCAGGCTGTGCTGTCTGACATTTTTAGGCCCCGGCCTCACATGTTAGGGCAAAAGCCTCTTCCTTGGGCTCAAAAGCCTCTTCCTTGGGCTCAAAAGCCTGGATTGAAAGGGTAACCTCTACTTTTTTTCTGGCCTTTTCTTGCTTACACATCAATCTTAGAGACCAGGCTGCCACTTCCAAGGAACAATTCCCTATTTTTAGGATCCACAATTCTATGATAAGATGCAACGCGGCCTTCTTAGATGGCGAGGCCTCCCCCTGTAGCCCCTTAACCTAGCTTCTGGATCCAATGTCAGATTTTCCTTGCTTCCAGCCACACTCTTATGGACCAGGCTGCCCGTTTTAGGGCAACATGCCTAATTTTAGGGTTCACACTTTCATTGGAATGGGTAAAGCAGCCCTTTTAGATGGTGAGGCCTTATTTGAGAGGAGCACCTCTGCTTTCAAATTCCCATCTGGAGGGAGCAAAGCATCACTCTTGGATCCAGACAGAGGAGTGAGGGCCGCACTGTCCATCATTTTTAGGCCCCAGCATCACATATTAGGGCAGAAAGCCTCTGCCTTGGCCTTGAAAGTCTTGTCTGAAAGGATAACCCCTCCTTTTTAGTGGCTTTTTCATGCTTGCACATTAATCTTACAGACCAGGCTGCCACTTACAAGGAACAAACCTAAAATTTTTAGGGTCACAATTTTATTATCACCTTATTATTGGCACATCAGGGCCCAGGGACCATCTCTGGAACCGGGAGCAGGGCCTCTGTGTCAGGTCCTGTCCCAGCGGACACAACGGACCTGGTTCCCTGCAATGCGGACTTCTTCGACGGCGAGGCCTTATTGGAGAGGAACAGCCCTCCTTTGAAATTCCCAAATCCTCATGCTAGGAGATGAGGCCTGAATGTTAGAGTTCAAAGCCTCCTCTTTGGGTCCAAACACCCATATGGAGGGAGCAAAGCAGCACTTTAGGATCCAGACAGAGGAGGTCGGGCTGTGCTGTCCATGATTTTTAGGCCCCAGAGTCACATGTTAGGGCAAAAAGCATCCTCCTTGTGCTCAAAAGCCCTTTTTAGAGAATGAACCCTCCTTTTCAGTGCCAGGATCATCATTTGCTGAGTCAAGGCCTGTCTGTCAGGTCCCAAAGGCTCAACCTGAGAGCCCAAAGCCTCTTTTTTAGCACCCAGAGCCTTCTCCTTGGGACTCAAAGCCTCAGGCTGGGGTACAAAGTCTCATTTTCTGGGTTCAAAGCTCCATTTTGTCTCTAAGATTGATGTGTAAGCAACAAAAAACCAGGAGAGGTTATCCTTTCAATCAAGGCTTTTGAGCCCAAGGAAGAGGCTTTTGCCCTAACATGTGAGGCCGGGGCCTAAAAATGTCAGACAGCACAGCCTGCCCTCCTCTGTCTAGATCCAAGAGCGATGCTTTGCTCCCTCCAGATGGGTGTTTGGACCCGAAAGGAGGCTTTGGGCCCAAAACCTCAGGCCTTGGCCCTTCGAATGAACATTTTGAAACTAAAAATGAAAGAGGGTTCCTGTCAGCTAAGGTACCGCGCCCTATAAAGGCATCTTTGCAGCCTAAAATGAAACTGTGAGACACCAAAGTAAGGCATTGTGCCCTAAAAATGATGGCCTGGGCTTGAAAACTGAGGAGGTAAGCCATCAAAAGTCACCTTTGGATCAGCATGGAGTTGCAGGGCCCTGAAAAGCAAGATTTGTTCACTAGAACGTAGAGCCTGGGGCTCAATTCTGAGGGGTCAGGAGATCAAAAGACGACTTTGGATCCCAAGTGGAGGTGCTGGACCCTGACAATAAGGCTGTGGCAGGCAAACAAGGAAACACGGGGGCCTAATAATGAAGATCCTTTGGATCCTAAACGAGGGGTGGTCCTCAAAGTAGTGAGGCTTTGGACTATAAAACAGGTTTCTATTTATTCTATTTATTCTATTTATTTATTTATTTATTTTTAATTGTTCAGACCCAAGGTCTCTGGGATGCTGAGGATGCTGCTGGCCAGCTCTGATGGCAACGAGGAGGAGGAGGCCACTTTCCGCGCTGAGGGCAGGTGGCCCAGTGGAGCTGCGGCTGTGGCTGATGCCACGCAGCCCCAGCCCCATGCATGCAGCCCCTGTGCCAGCAGGGTGCGGCCATGAGGTCACAGCGCCGCGCTGTGACGCTGTGCCAGGCCACGGGCACCTCTCTGCGCCGGCCCCAACGGCGGCACTCACGCGGCGGTGGCAGCATGGGGCGGATGTGGGGGGCTGCGGCCCCCAGCCGCCTCCTCCTCCTCCTCCTCGTGCTGGCAGGCCTGTGTGCCCGCGATGCCTGGGCTATGCCAAGGCGAGCGCTGGGAGCAGGTGGGCGCCAGCGCCGGGGGCAGCGGCAGGGCCGGACGCGGGCGAGTCGCCGGAGGGGCTGGGGGCCGAAGCCTGGGCTGAGCCCCCCCGGGGCCCCTGTGAGCCGAGCCATGCGCCGCGCTGCCCCGGCTCCAGCCTTCCCCTCCGTCGGGAGGTCCCTGAGCCCCGCCGCAGCCTCGGGCACCTCGCCCCGTGCCCCGGCCCCTCCGTCACTGCAGGGTGCTCGGGGGCACAGCGGGCAAGGGGAACGTGTCTGCTCTCTGCTTGCTTCCAGGTGACGATGCGCTCGGCAGCGCTTCCCCAGCTCCTCAGCTGGGTCCTGGAGTGGGGCTCCAGGGGCAGCCCAGCGGTAAGTTGTCCCCGTCCCCTGCCTCCAAAGCAGCAGCACTGGTCTGCGGGCGAGTCCTGCGGGAGGTCCTGCGCAGGCAGACCACCCCCTTCCGAGGGGTCGTCCGCTCCCTGCGGGGGCTTTGCGAGGGCAGACTTGGTTGCAGCACGCAGTGGAAGCCCTCCTCACCCCATCTGTCCTGGCCCCCATCTGTGCCCGCAGGCCGTGCTGTTGCAGCTGCCCCGTGGAATCCTGCTCCCGAGACTGGGTGGCACCCCACAGGTACGTGGGCTGCGGTGTCGCTCTTGCTTTCCTTGGGCTTTGTTGGTGGCTTTCTGCGCCAGCTGAGCGGTGCTGCAGCCTCTCCCTGGCCAGTGGGCTCTTCTCCACAAGAAGCGGGGACGAGTGTTTTTCCCCCAGCTCGCCCTGCTCCTGGGCCCTGCTCCTGGGTGCCCCGGCCCCTCTGTCACCCACCGCAGGGCGCTGGGGCAGAAGGAGCTCCCAGCACGCACTGGGAACGGTTTTGCTCTGTGCCTGTAGGTGATTTGTCCGGGACGTCCGAGCATGGTCCTGTCCTCGTGCCCCAGGGCGATCCCACAAGTAAGTCGGCGGGAGGGAGGAGCGAGCATTTCCCTTGTTGTTTGCTGCCCGCGTGCAATGGACCTTCCTGGAGGCCTTCCTTGGCCTCAGCCCCGCAGGAGAGCAGAGAGGGAAGGGCTCAGGCTCGGTGACACGCCTGGGGCGCTTTGCCTTGCCAAGCTGTCTTTGCCAGCCGCTCCGCCCCCATGCGTGCTGCAGAGCCAGCGGGCACGGTGGGCTTGAGTTTCGAGCCTGGGCTGAGCTCTGGGGAGGCCCTTCTCTGGGCAGCTGCACGCACGCTTCGTTTTGTCCCGGCACGCTGGCACTGCAGGCCCCTGCTGCCTGTTTGCAAGAGGCTCCTGGGCGGGAGGGAGAGCCCAGGGCCGTGCAGCAATCCCCTGGGGGAGCTGCGCGATGGGAAGAAGCATCCCGCCCTGTTTGGTGGGAGCTGCTCTCTTCTGTGTTTGCTTGCAGGTGTGGCTGTAGGCGACGGCTCTCCAGCTTCCCCGCTGGGTCCTCGAAGAGCAAGGCAGCAAGCGAAAAGAGGCCAAAGCTCCCAGAGGACCTCGGCAATCCTGCAGGAAATCCTGCAGGAACTGGAGGGAGCACAGGGTGGGTGTGCTGCACGGGGAAGCCTGAGGGGCTGGCTACAGCCGCGGGCATGCTGAGAAGCATCGCCTGCTGCAGCTAGAAGCATCCTCCTGCTGAGGAGCGGTCGCTCCCCGTGCAACTGGGCCGCTTTCTTTCCGAAGGGGCGGACGGAGAGGCTGTGCAGAAGGAGGCGCTTCCCAGGGGAAACACGCTGCCAGGCTCGGAGGGAGCGCCAGAGGCAGCGCCAGCGACCGTCCCGCCAGGTAATTGCCGGCCGGTGGCACGCTTAGCACAGAGCAGGTGCTGCCAAAGGAGCCTGGCAGCGCTCTGGAGGAGGGCTGTGGGCTCTGGCGCGCGGAGCGCAGCGCCAGCAGTGTGCCAGAGATGCTGGCGGGCCTCTGTGCCTGTGGGTGGGGATCGCCTGCCTCCCACCGCAGCCAGTTGCAGCCCGTGGCCCGTAGCGGAGCGTACCTCCCGCAGCACCTGAGCCCCGCAGCTTGCCCAAGTCCCCAGGGGCCCAAAGCAGCACCGCAGCAGCGAGCGGGACCCCTCCTGCGACCTGCGGCCCAGGGGGCTGCACGGACTCGCAGAGGGAGCCTCTCCGTCCGCCCGTCCGCCCGCCCGTCCTTCGGCATCCTCTGTGCCCGAGCCGTGCTGAGGCTTTCCCTTTCTCTCCTTCTTGGCAGTGCTCTCGGAGCCCGGAGAAGCCCGCCACACCGGGGTGTTCCAGTTCTTTCCAGAGAGTCCAGGTACTGAGCAGCCCGTAAGCGGGAGCCGCCTAGCGAGCATGGCGGCGGCGCCTTCTGCTGCAAGCAAGGCAGCTTCTTCCCGGAGAGGCTGGCAGCGGGAGAGCGACCGTCTCGGCACTGCCAGAGCTCCCGCAGGCTGCCCAGCAGCGCGAGGACGCGCTAAGGCCCAGAGCTGTTCCTCCAGGTGTGGCTGGCGAGAGGAGCGCGAGTGCCTCGGCCGGTGCCGCCGTGCGCAAGCACTGCCTCGTGAGCGCGGCGGCAATCGTGGGCTCCCTGCTCTTCGGCACGCTTCTGTGCTGCGGGCTCATCCGGCTGCGGAGGAGAAGACAGCAGTGAGCGGCCGTCTCTCGCCCCAGCTCCCCGTCGGCCGGCTGCCGCTGGCCTTGCAGCACCGCCGGTGAGGTGCTGCGGCGCGGCCGCCGGGTGCTGCCCAGCCTCCTCTCTCCGCAGGCGCCTCTCCGCAGCCTCGGAAGCCCGGGCACCGAGACGGGCCCAGCGCCAGCGGCCGCCACCCGGGCCTGGCCGAGCGCACCCCAGCCGGCTGCAGCGCGACCGGCCCAGCGCCCTCCAGCCCCCGTGGATACCACCCCCCCGGCCCCCACCACCGTCCCGGCCCTCCTGCCAGGGCTGGGGGCGGCCCCCCCGGCGTGCGGGGCAGCGGGGGGGTGAGGACTGGCAGCCGTCCGGCAGCTTTGCCGAGCGGCATGCCTTCTCCGAATAAAGCTCTGCACCCGAATCGCCAGTGTCCAGGCTGTGCTTCGCCTCGCGCTAAGTGGCCAGGGGAGGGAGAAGCTACGAGCAACCTGCGGACACCTTTCCCCCGTCTCCAGCCTCTTCTGCCGCTTGTCCCCGCTCTCTTGCCCTGCTCCAGCACGCAGTCCCTCCCATGGCATTGCAGGCCTTCCCTGCGTGGTCCTGCATGGGCTTCCCTTTCTCTGCGAGACCAGGAAAGGGGAGGCACCGCCAGAAACAGGCTGTTCCCAGTGCTGGCAGCCTTGGGGACACCAGAGCATTCCAGACACCAGCTGGGGCTCTCTTCCGAGCAGCTGCGAACGAGGCTGTCCCTTTTCAGAGCCGCTTTCCACCCAGCGGCACAACAGAGGCAGAACCTCTTCCTCCAGCTTTCCTGCTTCTTTCACGCTGTTTGGCTGCCTGTTCTTTGTCTCCTTGTCCTGGCCAGCCTGCTGTCCGGCGCCCTGTGGGCTGGACACACAGCTCTCTGTCTCCTCAGGCGTTTCCTTAGAGCATCAACAAGTCCTGAGCCCTGCGGGTTGGATGGCTGAGAGACGGAGTTAGGAACACACAAGAAGTCACTAACTTCTTAGTACATTCCTTTCTAACTTGGAGAAAAGGGGGAACTGAGAGAGGAAGTTAGGGGAATCTTATCAAGCAGAGAGGGAGTGATAGCATGAAACTAGGATGCTCAAGTTAATTAAAGCAAGAAGCCTTGGGCCCCTTTCCCAAGGGCAGTCTCCTCAGAAGAGTGTGAGCCTGTCTTAAGAAACTGGTCCTGCGGGTGGACAAGGGCCAAGGAGCAACTGAGTCTGCGCAGAGACAAGAGGTCAACTAGCGGTGACGAGGAAGAGTCATCAATCTTCATCCCACGACCACCAGACTACACTGTGAAAGTGCAGATGGGAGGAGTTGATGGAAATGACTCCTTGGAACTAGTTTTAATACCAAGCGGGGACAGGTTACGAATAAGTATAGGCGTGGTGTGAAACTTCATGCATAGGTAACTCTTTACTGCATGGAACCATGGCAAGTTGCCGCGTCAGGTGCGCACGACTTTGGTGGGACTCCCCCCCGTGCTGCCCAGCGCTGAATAAACGTACCTACTGTACAACTTCCTGATGGTGGAGACCGTTTTCCGCAAGTCATGGGTACGTTCAGCCCTGCGGCGAGGCCTGCCACACAGGGAAATTCCTCAGCAGCAGCCCCCAGACTAGGTGCTGGATCCCCAGTCACACAACAAGGGGTTGGCTGCAGGATCTCCTTCCCGCAGAGCTCCAGGGGCCTGAGCAGCGCTACGGGCAAGTCCCAGCGGGTGTTTTGGGGGCAGGTTCTGGCATGGCTGGGCAGCGTGATGTGGAAACCCCTGTGTGCCATTCTTCTTCTGCCCCAGAGGCCCTGCTCCCCGTTCCGGAGACGCTCCCTAATAAAATAGTGGACCTAAGAATAAAATTGTGGACCTAAAACTAGGAAGTTGTTCCTTGAAAATGGCAGCCAGGTCCGTAAGACTGTGGATGTAAGCAAGAAAAAGCCACTAAAAAGGAGGAATTATCCTTTCAAACAAGGCTTTAGAGTCCAAGGAAGAGGCTTTCTGCCCTAATATGTGATGCTGGGGCCTAAAAATGATGGACAGTGCAGCCCTCACTCCTCTGTCTGGATCCAAGAGTGATGCTTTGCTCCCTCCAGATGGGAATTTGAAAGCAGAGGTGTTCCTCTCAAATAAGGCTTCACCATCTAAAAGGGCCGCTTTGCACATTCCAGTGAAAGTGTGAACCCTAAAATTAGGCATTGTGCCCTAAAAATGGCAGCCTGGTCCATAAGAGTGTGGCTGGAAGCAAGGAAAATCTAGCTTTGGATCCAGAAGCAGGAGTCAGGGCCCTGACCAAAAGCACTCGGTCACTTAAAAGGAGCAGCCTGGCCCTTAAACGGAAAGTTAAGGCAATCAGAAGAAGAGTCTGGATGCCATGTAGAGGTTCTTGACCTAGAAAATAGGGATTTGGGGTGTAATAAACAAGCATGGGGCCCTAATAATGAGGTTTTGGACTGTTAAAATTTCATGAGGGGAGGAGGCAAGAGGCAGGGAGGAGGAGAGGGTGTGTCTTGTATCTCCAAGTCAGGCTTTGGAGCCAAAACCTGGGCCTTTGGACTCTGCAGCTCAGGGTCTGGATCCTGAACTGCTGCTTTGTTTCCTCCAGATAGGTGTTTGGACCCGCAAAGGAGGCTTTGGACCCTAAAATTCAGGCCTCAGCTCCTAGCATGAGGATTCGGGAATATGGAATGAGGGGTTTTCCTCTCAAATAAGGCCTCGGCATCTAAAAGGGCCGCTTTGCACCTTACGATCAAAGTGTGGACCCTAGAAATTGGGCATGTTGCCCTAAAATGGGCAGCCTGGTCCGTAAGAGTGTGGCTGGAAGCAAGAAAAATCTGACATTGGATCCAGAAGCTAGGTTAAGGGGCTATAGGAGGGAGGCCTCGCCATCTAAGAAGGCCGCATTGCATCTTATCATAGAATTGTGGATCCTAAAAATAGGGAATTGTTCCTTGGAAGTGGCAGCCTGGTCTCTAAGATTGATGTGTAAGCAAGAAAAGGCCAGGAATAAGTAGAGGTTACCCTTTCAATCCAGGCTTTTGAGCCCAAGGAAGAGGCTTTTGCCCTAACATGTGAGGCCGGGGCCTAAAAATGTCAGACAGCACAGCCTGCCCTCCTCACTCTGGATCCAAGAGCGATGCTTTGCTCCCTCCAGATGGGTGTTTGGACCCGAAAAGGAGGCTTTGGGCCCAAAACCTCAGGCCTTGGCCCTTCGAATGAACATTCTGAAACTAAAAATGAAAGAGGGTTCCTGTCAGCTAAGGTACTGCACCCTATAAAGGCAGCTTTGCAGCCTAAAATGAAACTGTGAGACACCAAAGTAAGGCATTGTGCCCTAAAAATGATGGCCTGGGCTTGAAAACTGAGGAGGTAAGCCATCAAAAGTCACCTTTGGATCAGCATGGAGTTGCAGGGCCCTGAAAAGCAAGATTTGTTCACTAGAACGTAGAGCCTGGGGCTCAATTCTGAGGGGTCAGGAGATCAAAAGACGACTTTGGATCCCAAGTGGAGGTGCTGGACCCTGACAATAAGGCTGTGGCAGGCAAACAAGGAAACACGGGGGCCAAATAATGAAGATCCTTTGGATCCTAAACGAGGGGTGGACCTCAAAGTAGTGAGGCTTTGGACTTTAAAACTGGGGTTTGGGACCATCCAGCCCAGAGGCTTTGAGGGACCAAAGAAGCCTTTTAGGATCCACCACCTTTTTTCCTGTTCTTTCTTTTCTTCCTTTTCTTTTTTTCTTTTACTCTTTTCTATTACTTAATTAATTAGTTAATTAATTTTTATTTTTTCAGACCCAAGGCCTCTGGTTCTGTGCTCAGAGCCTCTTCTTTGGGACACAAAGCAGTGGTTTTGGTTTCCCCCTACTGGTTTGAAACTGCTCTCGGCCGCTGTGCTTCAGAAGAGCTGGCCTCTGGAGGGAAGGCACTTGGAGACTCTCTCCCCAGTGCTACAGCGCCTGGCTGTCCTGGTGCAGCCTGGCAGCATCCCAAAAGGACGCTCAGTGCTGGCCAGAGTCAGAGGGGGCAGATCCTTCCTCCGGGCAAATGGTGAAGTGGAGAAAGGCAGCACTCCAGCACGCCCCTGCTGTCCCAACAGGGTGCTGGTTTTCCTCAGGTGGGCAGCCGAGTTCCAGCGCGGCCGCTCTCTCCCTGCCCCTCCTGCAAGAGGCAGGGGGAGAAAATACGACAGACACATGGAGCTCGAGGGTTGAGATACAAAGAGTTTAATTAAAGGGAAAAGGGAGAGGGAGGAAAAAAATGAAGGGACGGGAAGGGCAGGGCAGGGCAGGGAGGGGCAGGGCAGGGCAGGGAGGGGCAGGGCAGGGCAGGGCAAGGAAGGGAAGGGAAGGGAAGGGAAGGGAAGGGAAGGGAAGGGAAGGGAAGGGAAGGAAAGGGAAGGGAAGGGAAGGGAAGGGAAGGGAAGGGAAGGGAAGGGAAGGGAAGGGAAGGGAAGGGAAGGGAAGGGAAGGGAAGGGAAGGGAAGGGAAGGGAAGGGAAGGGAAGGGAAGGGAAGGGAAGGGAAGGGAAGGGAAGGGAAGGGAAGGGAAGGGAAGGGAAGGGAAGGGAAGAAAATGGGGGAGACCGCGCGAAAGGCCAGAGAGAGGGCAAAGAGCGAGGCCCCCAGGCGTGGGGCGTGTGCGCAGAGCTGCGCTCCAGGGAGGGCTGCACGGCGCCCCCGGGGCTGGGGAGGCACAGCCTGCGTGTAGCTGAGGATGCTGCTGGCCAGCTCTGATGGCAACGAGGAGGAGGAGGCCACTTTCCGCGCTCAGGGCGCTCAGGGTGGCCCAGTGGAGCTGCGGCTGTGCCATCCCTGGCAGTGTCCCAGGCCGAAGCGGGGGTCTTGGAGCAGGCTCGCTGCTGGAGAGGCGCCGGCTGAAGCCCTGTTGTTCATGGGCTTCGGGAGCTGCTTCGGGCGTGCCCCCGGCACGCAGAAGGCCGGAGAAGTGGAGGGAACGTGCCCGGGGAGCGGGGCTGCGCCGCAGGCAGGAGGAGATGCCGGGAGCTTTCCAGCACGCTCAGCTGCCTGCCGGGGAAGAGCGTCGCCTCCTCCACGCCTTCTGCAGCCTGGAGCACAGCTGCCGAAAGCTGAAGCGCGAGCGTGGCCATGGTGCTTGCAGGATCAGCCCCGTCTGAATCGCCAGCGACGAGACCGACTTGCAGGGGTCGTTTGCCAAGCCTCGCAGGGCTGAGAGAACAGAGAAGGAGAGGCGAGGTGACGGCCCTGCACCCGCAGAGCGCCCGGCCCCCCGCCGACGTTGCCCCCAGCTCTCCGCACAGCCAGGAGGGAGCAGGGGCCAGGCTCCTGCCATCCCCCTCCCTGGCTCACCTTGGCAGATGTCCTGGCGCTGATCCAGCAGGTGCCTCCCCACGAGCCCTGGGGACACACGGCCTGTCAGCGCCCCCGGCTGCTCCCCGGGGCGCAGCACGAAGGCACAGGGACGGGGGACCCCAGGCTCGCGGCTCACCAGTGAACCTCACAGCCTCCCGCCGCAGGGGCTCCTGCGGGCTCTGCAGGTAGGGCAGGCTCTGGGTCAGGTACTCCTCTGCTGCGCTGCTCCTCCTGGCCAGCTGCAGAGGGAAGGGCGCGGGCTCAGCGCAGGGCGGCCCCGGCCCCGGCCCCGGCCCCGGCCCCGGCCCCGGGTGCAGAACTGTGCGTACCAGGCACTCGCCGATCTCCCAGCTCTGCAGCGTCTCGGCCAGGTGCGCCAGCTGCCTCCAGCGCAGGACGCGCGCGACACCAAGGAGGGCTTCCCGGGAGGCCTGCAGAACAGCTGAGATGGCAGCAGAGCCTGGGCAGAAGACCCTGCTCCCCCCCCCGCAGCCCCTCCGCAGGGAGGGGGCCTCAGTGGAGACTAACGCTGCCAGCAGCTGCAGCACCCCTGGTGCTCGGGGGCCCCCAGGGCAGGGCAGGGCAGGGCAGGGCAGTCGGCATCGCCCTCCCCCGAAAATGCCCACCTCGGCCACGCTCTCGTCCTGGTCGTGCAGGTGGAAGGACAGCGGGAGCAGGCTCCTGTGTGCCACCTGCTGCAGCTTCTCTTTGCTGCCCTCCACCAAGCCCAGCGTGTCGAGGAAGAGGCGAATAGAGAGAAGCCGCACCGTGCTTGACTCCTGGGGAGGGCGAGAGGGGGACATCGGTCCCGCTGGGGGCAAAGGCCCCGAGCCCCCAGAAGCGCTCCAAAACGAGCCTGCCCAAGGGCTCGCAGTGCCCCGGGCTGGGAAGCGGGCAGGGAGAGCCCACAGCGGGCTGTCCCAGGGACGCAGCCATGGGGACGCAGCCTTACGTCGCCAAAGAGGGCTGGGAGCTTGCCGGCCAGCTCCAGAGCCGTGAGGCTGAGCGTCCTCCCCTCCAGGAGCCGCAGCATGGTGCTGAGCACGGGCAGAGCGACAGCGCGGGTGTCGCTGTCTGCACCCTGCAGCTGCTCCGTGATGCTCGGCAGCAGGACGAGCGCTCGCCTCGCCTGTGTGAACAAAACACCTTCCTTTGGGGAAAGCAATGACTGCCCCCTGGGCGACAACACTCTCCCAGCCCGCCCAGCGCCCCTTCCCCTCCCCGCTGCCTGGCGAGGTGCCGAGCCACAAGAGCCCGGGGCCAGCCCAGCCCGAGCCGCGGCACTCGTGGCGTTGCCGGCTGCCCCCGCTCACCGTGGCCGGCCTCTCGGTGAGCCCCAGGATCGCCCTGAGCACCAGGCTCTGCATGCCCAGGCACGGGCTCCGCAGGTAGCTGGCAAAGAGGCTCACGACGCAGTCCAGCTCGTCGCCGAGCTCTGTGCACTCCAGCAGCTGAAAAGGACGTGGGGCGCAGTGCCGGCTCAGCAGCAGGAATGCCAGGGCAGGAATGCCAGGGCACGGCCAAGCCTGGCCCCGAGGCCCACGTGGGCTCGCTGCTCCCGCTGCCCCTGCTCACCTCGCTGAGGATGACCATGGCCACCGTCTCCCAGGAGGAGGCCTCCATGCGGAGCAGCTCGACCAGCTGGTGGATGATGGTGGCGCGCAGGCTCCTGGGCAACTCCTTCATTTCCCTGGCAGGGAGAACGGCAAGCAGGCGCCGTCAGCCCCGAGCCGGGCGGGCCCAGCTCTCCTGGCTTTGCACCGCTCTCTTTTGGCACCGCCCCAGCGGCCACGGGCACCCGTGCTGTGGCAGCACTTCCTCCGAGAAGCCCCTGTCACCTCCAGGGCTGGGATGGTGCCGACGAGGGGCTCTCACCTGGCCACCACCTGCACGCCCCAGAGGTGGCTCTCGGCGCTGAGAAGCGCGGCCCAGCCGCCCTGCGCCTCGATGGCCAGCACCTGGCTCCCCAGGCCCACGCTGCGGAGCAGCGCTTTCAGGGCCTGCACCGTGGACCTGCAGGCAGAGAAGGGCCCGGGTCACGCCGGGAGCCCCAGCCCTGGGCTCCTCTGAGCAGCAGGGGCCGGGGCTGTGGCACCTGACGGGAGTGAGCAGGTCCTGCGGGTGCTTCTTCCAGAAGACCTGCACCTCCTGCAGCGTCAGCTCCGTGGTGAAGGACACTTGGAAGAGGAGGGCCAGGAAGAGCTGGGGGAAAATGGCGTTGGCCTCCCCCCGGCTGGTAGGCAGCAGGAGGATCTCGTGGAGGGGCCTTGCTGCCTGCAGGAAGCACCCGGAGGCGGAGGCGTGGGCAGGGAGGGACAGAGGAGGACGGAGTCCCCCAGGCTGGTGCCCCAGGGTGCGGAGAAGGCTGGCAGGGGCCAGGGGAGGGGAGCGGGGCCCCTGCCCCTGCCCCTGCCCCTGCCCCTGCCCGACGGAGACGCAGACGCAGACGGGCAAGCGAGGAACTCACGGCCAGGGCCAGGACGCGCGGGTGGTCCTCGGTGGAGGTGGATGTCTTGCAGCCAGACTGGTTCATGAGGATGCGGAGCAGCTCCCGCAGCACCCTCTCTGTGCCTGGGGGCTCAGACACCGTCGCCCTCCACATGGTGACGGCGACGCTGCGGGAGGGACCCCCGGGCTGTCAGCAGGGCCGCCCCCGGCCCCCGGCCCGGCTGACGGCTTTGGGGGTGTGCGAGAGGAGCCCTGCTGGGCCCCGTACCTGGTGCAGGTCGGCGAGCACTGCAGCAGGCTGGCAACCGTCTCCCTGGGGCGCTTGCTGGCCAGCAGCAGCAGGGCCCTGTCCAGGCTCTGAAGGGCCAGCGCGGCTCTGACGGACGGCAGGCTTCTGTAGATGGCCCACACGATGTGGAGCACCTGCCGGGGGGACACGGCTGAGACCGGGCCGGCACCAGGGCAGGAGCTCTGGAGGCTGGAGCCGTGGCCGTGGCCGGGGGTGCTGGCGGGCACCCACCTGTCCCGAATGGAAGTCGGTCTCTGCCACCAGCACGTCCACCATGTGGGCAGCCAGCTCGGTGCTGTGGGGACTCGGGGCTCTCATGCTCTCGACGGCGGCGAGGAAGACGCCCAGGCGCTCCGAGGGCTGCAGGTACTTCATGAAGATCTGTGGGAGGAAGGGCAGCACGTCAGCCACCCCGAGGGCTGCGACGGCCCCGCTCAGCCCTGCTGCTCCCAGCGCCCCAGGAGAGCTGGGAGCAGGGGCTGGGCGACGGCTGGGGTGCGGCCGCGTGCGGGCCCCGTGGGGACCGGGCTTTGTCGGGGACGGCGCCGGTCCTCTTGCTGACGTCGCAGGGCCGGGCTCTCCTCCGGGGCTTGGGGCTCGGGGCTCGGGGCTCGGGGCTGGCGCTTCTCACCATGAGCATCCTGTTGCTGTTGCTGTCTTCGGAGAGCCGCAAGGACAGCCGAGCTCGCCAGCTCTGCCAGCCCTGCGGCTGCTCGGCATCCTGGTCCCACAGCCTTGTGCCTGGAGAAAAGCGGACACAGGGTCTGTCGGCGGGGGGGCTGGGGACCTGGCAGTGGCAGCCGGGGGCTCGGGCACAAGCCTCCCTGGCAGGAAGGGGGCATGCCAGAGCAGAGCCGGGGGCAGCGCGGCCAGGGAGGGCCCGGGCTCTCGCGCTCAGGGCAGGGGGAACGGCTCGTCAGCCCGCGGCAAGGCAGCCGGGCTCGCTCGCTCGCTCGGGTCTCTCCTGCTGAGGAGAGGGGCCCAGGCGGCCTGGTGCTGGCCTGGCTGTGCCGGCGTGCCCGTGTGTGGAGGGACCCGGCCCGACGCGGCTCCTCTCACTTCTTTGCTGCGTGATGAAGAGGCAGAGGTGGCGCACAGCCTCCGCTGCCTCGTGGCTTTTTCCCTCGTTCTCGCAGGTGCAGCACAGGAGGAGGTACCCCACCAGCCTCCCCAGCATGGCGAAGCGGTGCTTCTCGGGGTGATGATGCCTCGGCACTGTGGCTCCTGCTTTGCAGGAGCTGACCTGGGGAGAGAGGCAGCGCGGGACCACGGCTGAGCGGGGCGGCAGGGCCCCAGCCCCAGCCCCGGCTCTGCGCAAGCCTGGAGGTGGGGAGAGCCGCGGCCGTGGAGCGAGGCCGGGGGCGCCGGGGCTGCCTGCAGCAGGGGCTCCCTACCTGGGGCAAGGAGCAGCTGGTGAGGAAGGCGGCCAGCCTGGCGATCCGCGCCATGGCCCTCTCCTCCACGGCCTCCGGCTGCTGCTGGGTGAAGGGCAGCAGGAGCTGGGGGGAGAAAAGCTGCTGGTGTGCCCGCAGCACGGGGCACTGCTCCTTCCCGTTGTCCCCCCGGACAGGGTGTCCCCCAGGCGGGTGGCCGTGTCCCCGTCCTGCTGAAGCCCAGCCTTTGCCCAGCCCCACCTTCAAGATGTTCTGCAGCTCCAGGAGGCCGCGGGCGCCGGCGCTGCTCACCAGCGCCTGCAGCAGCCTGTCCAGGGCTTCCACGGTCTGCAAAGAGGAGGACAGGGCTCGGGGCGCCCGAACGCGGAGCAGTGGCAGCCCCAGAGCCCGGCCCGTGCATACGCTGGAGTAGAGAGACGTGTCCGTGTCCGTGTCCGTCCCGTCCTCGTGGCCAGGGAGGTGGAAGACCCTGCAGAAGCAGGCGTGCAGGAGGCCGTCGGTCATGTCCTGCGGCAGCAGCCGTGCTGTGCTGCAAGGGGAGGGGGGCAGAGGTGAGGAACGCCCCCTGTGCGGCACCCTGTGCCCCACTCGGGGCCCCTGGCCGGGAGTGGCGGCCAAGCCCGCGCTGGCCCAGGTACCTCATGGCGGCGATGGCGAGCATGGCTTTCTGCCGCACCTCCGTGTCCAGGCGGTCGCTGGGCTCCTCCTGCAGCAGCGCCTGCAGGGCACAGCGCGACGGATGGCACAGGGCAGCGTCCCCTGGCCAGCGAGCGGCTCCAGGGGCTGGCCTACAGCCTCCAGGATGGCTGCCCCGTCCCAGACGGCTCCCGGGGCTCCCCGCTGGCCCCTGCAGCGGGAAGGGCCGTGCCCAGCACCCGGCCAGAGGGCAGGGCGTCCCCTCACCTCGATGCTCTGCGCCACCTCCAGCTGGCAGAAATACAGCGCGTCCCACGTGCGGGGGTCCGCGACGGCGGCTTGGCAGGCGTCGCAGACGGAGGCCAGAAACCTCAGCTTCTGCGCCTCTCGCTGAGCCGCGCAGGGGAGAGACGAGCGAGCGGGTCAGGGGAGCCCAGCAGGGGCTGCCCGCAGGAGGCCAGCAGCCGCGGCACAAAAGCGAGCGAGCGAGCGAGCGGTACCTTGGGTCTGCGGCTGCAGCAAGCGCGGAGGAAGCTCAGGGCGTCCTCTTGCTCCTGATGCGCCACGGCCGAGGCAGAAGGGCCCACGCCGGAGCCAGAGGGTGCCTGCAGTGGCTGCACCTCGGTCTCCTCACAGGGCTGCGGCTGGGGCCTGGAGGCCGGGGAGGCCCCAGCCTCCTCCAGCCAGGCCGCTCGCGGGGAGCAGGGGGGTCTCCCCGACATCCTGCCGGGAGCGCTCAGGAGGGAATGTGGCTCCTGCTCCTGTCGCGGGGGAGGGAGGGAGGGAGGGATGCCACAAAGTGCCAGCGCTGCCACCGGCCCCAGGCCCCCTCCTCTTGCCCGCGGGTGGCCCCAGAGCCCCGCGGGGGTCCTGTCCCCAGGGGCCTGCAGACGCCAGCCCCTGTCCTGGAGGGAGGTCCCCCTGCCCGGGGCTGCCCCCAGCCCCACTGCCGACCCAGGCCCCTTGGGGCCGGCCCCGCTGCGCAGCCCTGGCAGCGCTGCCCCACCTGCTCCTCAGCCCTGGCTCCTGCGCTGGCTTTCTGGGGCAAGGTGCCCGCGCTTTGTGCCTTTGCTTCGCACCTGGAGCACCTGGGAGCACTCCAAGCCGTCGCTGCTGCACGGAACCAGGTCCGTTGTGTCCGTTGGGACGGGACCCGCCCCAGAGCCCCCGCCCCAGAGGCCCTGCTCCCGGTTCCGGAGACGCTGCCTGGGCCCTGCAGTGGGCAGACGAAATGAGAATAACATCGGGGACCCTAAACACGGGGAACTGTTCCTTGGAAGTGGCCGCCTGGTCCACGACATTGACGTGGAAGCAAGAAAAAGCCACTGACAAGGAGGGGTTATCCTTTCAAACAAGGCTTTGGAGCTCCAGGAAGAGGCTTTCTGCCCTAAGATGTGATGCTGGAGCCTAAAAATGTTGGGCAGCACGGTCCTCACTCCTCTGTCTGGATCCAAGAGTGATGCTTTGCTCCCTCCAGATGGGGGCTTGGACACGAAAAGGATGCTTTGGGCCCAAAACCTCAGGCTCTAGCTCTTAGAATGATTATTTTGAAACTAAAAATGAAAGGGGTTTCCTGTCAGATAAGGTATTGCACCCTAAAACGGCAGCTTTGCAGCTTAAAATGAAACTTTTTGAAACTAGCCCCTGGAGTGGGCTTACGCGGCAAGGAGCTTGCAGTTTGTGCTTGTAGTTCTCTCTGTGCTGTTCTCCCATGGCCACAAATTCCATCGCTCTTCACCGAGCCCAGTCTCTTTTGCCCATGGCAGTGAGCAGCCCGCCATCTGCCTGTCCTTCTCTCAGCCACGAGCATTTCATCGTATCTTCTGCCCCGGTCCTGCTGAGGAGGGCAGTGAGGGAGCGTGTGGGTGGGCAGCCGGCAGCCAGCCAAGGGCAGAGCCCCACAGGCCTGCAGAGGGCTGGGCAGTAGCAGGGCGCTGCCGTGCCCCAGGGCTGCCTCAGTGGGGCTGGGAGACATGGCCCCGACCCCTGCAGCGAGCCGTGGTGCACGTCCCCATGCCCTGCACTGAGCCGTGGTGCACGTCCCGACTCCCTCCTGCTGAGCCCTGGTGCAGAACCTTTCCCTAACCCCCAGCCTGACCCTCCCCTGTGCCAGCTCCATGCCATCTCCTCGGGTCCTGTTGCTGTCCCCAGAGAGCAGAGCTCAGCGCCTGCCCCTCCACTCCCCTCGTGAGGGAGCTGCAGGCCGCCGTGAGGCCTCCCCTCAGCCTGCTCTGCTCTGGGCTGAGCAAACCCAGGGACCTCGATCATTCGTCCCGCATTTTGCTCTCTAGATCCTTTACCATCTTCACTGTCCTCCTTTGGATGTTTTCTAAGAGTTTTATGTCTTTCTTGTGTTGTGGTGCCTGAAACCACATACAGCAGTCGAGGTGAGGACAGGCAGCCATGGTCCTTCAGCTCAGGGCAGCTGGGGTCCCGAAGCCCATTGGTGCTCATTGGTGCAGAAGACAGCGGCAAAGAAGGCACTAAACGTCTCTGCCTTCTCTACAAAAGCTGACCATCCTCACCAAGTGATGGACCAATGTTATTTCTGCTCCTCCTTTTGCTGTTAACATATTTAGGAAGCCTCTTCTATTGTTCCCCACAGTAGTGGCCAGCTTCAACTCTAACTGAGCTTTGTCTGCATGACCTTTTCCCTACAAAGGGAAGCAGCACCTGTGTAGCGCTCCCATGTCACCCAACCTCACTGCCTGTGGCCATACAATTTCTTTTCCCACCTGGGCCCTAGAAGAAGATCCCTGTGATTCATGGAAGATTTCTGTAACTCAGAAATGAGTTATAAAGTAGGTATGTGGTTTATTTCAGCGCCGGGTGCATGCAGGATAGCTCCCAAAGGCATGTGCACCCTAACACAGCAACCTGCCTTGGTTATATGCAGAAAAGTTACATATGCATGAAGCTGCCCAATACACCTATACATATGCATAATCTGTCCCTGCTTTGTATTAAAATTAGCTCCAAGAAGTCATTTCCATAAAGTCCTCCCATCCGTGCCCGCACAGTGCCTTCTGGTGGCGGTGGTGGCTGTGGGGATGAAGGCTGGTAACTCCTCTTCATCGCCACCAGCTGACCCCTGCCTTCATACAGACTCAGCTGCTCCTCAACTCTTGCCCAAACCACACGGTCAGTCTCAGCTGTTTTTTGAGACAGGTTCCCTTATTTTTGCCAGGAAACATCCTCAGTGAGGGGCCCCGAGACTCCTCGTTTCGGTGAATTAGCACAGCAAGCAAAGACACTCGGCAACATCTGTTTTTAATGCCATTCAGCGAGCCCCCGTTCTCCCGTTCCCGGCTTTACTAACAACGACCGCTTTGTTCAGAACTCACTACCGCGATTCAGCAAGCCCCGGTTCCTCCATCCCCGTCACCCCCTCACCCAAGCCCCCCTCGGCCACCCGTGCTCCGCACCCAGCCCCTCGGCAGGGCTCAGCCCTGAGGCGGCCCCGCCGCCATTTCCCCGCGCGGTGCCACCGCCCCCAGGCGGGCGGAGCGGGGCGGAGCGGGGCGCACGTGTGGCGGCAGCATGGCGGCGGCGGGCAGGAAGGCGCAGGGGGCTGCGGCGGGGCGGCGGCGGCGGCCGCGGGCGGCGGTGAGCGCGATCCTAATCCTAATCCTAATCCCCATCCCGATCCCGATCCTAATCCCGATCCCGGTCCCGATCCGGGTCCCGGTCGCTGCTAACGGTGCCGTTGCATCCCGCAGGGTGCAGGCAGCGGGGGGAAGCCGCGCCCGGCGCCCGCCCGTCCCCGCGATGAGGAGGTGTCCAGCGACTCTGAGGCGGAGAGGTGAGGGGCCGGGGAGCTCCCTGAGGGCTCCGGGGGGCTTCCTGAGGCTGCCGGTGCGGCCGGGCCGGTGTTAACGCGTGTCCCGCAGCCCGGTGGAGGGGCAGCAGCAGCAGCAGCAGCAGCGGAGGCGGCGGAGGGAGGAGGAGGAAGAGGAGGAGGAGGAGGAGGTGGAGGAGACGCCGCAGGAGAAGAAGCTGCGCCTGGCCAAGCTGTACCTGGAGCAGCTCCGGCAGCACGGTGAGAGCGGGCAGTGGGGCTGGGGGGCGGCGAGGAGGGGGAGGAACAGCCCGGGGCTGACGCTGGGCACCCGGTGCAGAGGAGGAGCAGGCGGAGGAGGAGGAAGAGGAGAACGCAGCCTTCTTCAGGGACCCCGTCGGCGAGCGGCTGAAGGAGGATGTGGTGAGCTTGGGGGGCACCGGCCCGGCTCCGGGGTCATCCCTGAGGGGTGAGGGGGTGGCCAGGGAGCAGTCCCTGAGCCCCCTGCTGTCCCCCCCTAGCTCGAGCAGAAGGGCCGGCTGCAGCGCCTGGTTGCCAAAGAGGTGAGTGTGCCGTGGGGGGCAGCGGGTGTCCCCGCGCCTCGGCCGGGGCTGCTGCTGGCCTCGCTCACGGCCGTGCTCCCACCAGGTGCAGCCTCCAGACCCGCTGAGCATCCGGGTGTTGCGGGGGCACCAGCAGCCCATCACCTGCCTGGTCATCTCTCCAGATGACAAGTTCATCTTTTCGGCTTCCAAGGATGGCTCCGTCATCAAATGCAAGTGGTTCTGCTTGTCTTCGGGGGCTGCAGCTGGCTGGCACCCTGCAGCGGCAGGGCAGTGGGTA
This sequence comes from Aythya marila, assembly GCF_965140915.1. Classification (NCBI taxonomy): domain Eukaryota; kingdom Metazoa; phylum Chordata; class Aves; order Anseriformes; family Anatidae; genus Aythya; species Aythya marila. The sequence goes on from NC_139051.1 coordinate 15,133,027, forward strand.
GAGGTGGCTCGGCTCTGCCCTGCCTGGAGGGCAGGGAACTCTGCAAAGCACAAGGCTGCTGGTTTGGGGGCTCAGTTGTGTTGCTCTGGGCTTTTTGTGTCTTGTTCCCACTCCTGGGGGTGATAGATGGCACTGCCTGTCCTCACAGGGGATGTGGAGAGCGGGAAGAGGCTATACGTGATGCCCGGGGGGAAGAAAGGCACAGGACAGCACATGGGGCACACGGCCCAAGTCCTCTGCATGGCCATCTCGTCGGACGGCAAGTACCTGGTACAGTGATGGGAGGGTGGTGCTGCCACGTGGGGCCACATGCCATCCCCAGGGCTGCTTGGCCCTGTCCCAGTGTGCTCCTGAGCCTCTGGGTTGGGGGACATCCCTTCTCAGGGTTCTGGAGGGCAGTTCCTTCTACTGAGCTGATGGTTGCAGGGTTGAATCAGCCTTTATCCCCACTGGTACCAAAGAGCAGGTCCCTGGGCCCACCCAAGTACATGGGGTGGGAGCTGTGGGTATGGTTGGGCAGGTTTTTGGGCATCCCTTGCTTTCTGCCAGGTTACAGGAGACAGGAACAAGCTGATCCTGGTCTGGGAGGCAGCCACCTGCAAGCGCCTTCACACGTTCACGGGCCATCGTGATGCCGTGTCGGTGAGTGGGGCTGTCGGCTGCTGTAGGACGGGGAGGAAGGCTCCTGCCACTGGGCAGGCAGGGGGTGCTGCTTCCTCATGCTGAGCCTGGGGATGTGGGGGCCTGGAACCCATGGGGTGTCCCCTGCAAGGCACAGCCAGTTCTGCCGGCATCCCTGGGGACAGCTGGGCAGGCAATAGGTACCCAACAGTGTGTCTGTGTGTCTGTCTGTCCCTCCACAGGGTCTGTCCTTCCAGAAGGGCACGCACCAGCTGTACAGTGCCTCCCATGACCGCTCCGTCAAGGTCTGGAACGTGGCGGAGAATGCTTACGTGGAGACCCTGTAAGGCCCCTCTGGGACAGGGATGTCACCCTGTTGTCCCCATGTGAGGGAGGAAGGGTAGGGGTGTAGGGCTGTGCTCCCTACAACTCACCGTGTTCCCCACCAGCTTTGGGCACCAGGACGTCATCACGGGGCTGGACAGCCTGAGCCGGGAGTGCTGTGTGACCTCGGGGGGACGGGATGGCACTGTGAGGGTCTGGAAGATCCCAGAGGAGTCGCAGCTCATCTTCTATGGGCATCAGTAGGTCTGGGGTAGGGGGCAGGGGGCTTGTGCTGGTGGATCCAGCAACTCCTCTGCGTGTGCTCAGCATTACTGGGAGCCTGCAGGTGGTTGGGAACATCGCTGGGCTGTGTGTGCCTGGGTCTGTTTCATAAAACCTTAAAGTGTGCTCATGATCACTGGTTTGTTTTTGTTTTTGTTTTTTTTTTGTAGGGGCTCTATTGACTGCATCCAGCTCATCAATGAGGAGCACATGGTGTCGGGCGCCGATGACGGGTGAATACAGGGCTGGGAGCGTGTGCAGGGGCGGGCAGGGCTGTGCCCCCACATGCCTCATTCCTGCTCCCCGCAGCTCTGTTGCCCTGTGGGGGCTGACAAAGAAGAAGCCGCTGGCGCTGGTGAGGCAGTCGCATGGGACACAGGGCGAAAACGACCTGCAGCAGCCCTACTGGGTGTCGGCGGTGGCTGCTCTTCGCAACAGTGACCTTGTGGCTACAGGTACTGGGAGCCCCGGGCTTGCTTCAGGAGGGATGCGGGGCTGGGGGGGGGTCCCTGCACCCTTCCTGGTGCCGGGATGCACGCATTTCATCTCTGTTGCAGGTTCCCACAGTGGCAGTGTGAAGCTGTGGAAGTGCGGCGAGGGATTTCGGAAGCTGGAGCCTCTCTGTGACATCCCCCTGGTATGGGGGAGCGAAGGCCCCCAGTGGTAGGAGGCGTGGGATGACTGCGGTACCGTGGTGCTGATGCCTGTGCTGTTATCTCTAGGTTGGCTTCATCAACAGCCTGAAGTTTTCAGCAACGGGAGACTTCCTGGTGGCTGGCGTTGGGCAGGAGCACCGGTACTGTCACCATGCCCCCATTTTCCAGAACTTGGACCCTGCCTTCCCCCTCCCAGCCCCCCAGCTGGAGCAGGAGAGGTGCGGGGTGCTGATACCTGTGTCATCTGCAGGCTGGGCCGGTGGTGGACAGCCAAAGAAGCCAAGAACAGCATCTGCATCATCCCCCTGAAGCGTGGGGCTGCAGCCCCCAGCTCTGGGGCAGCCGACAGGGCCTGGCCCCGGGAGCTGCAGGAACTTGCTCATTAAATCTTTGTTGATGGTGCTGCTCGTTAAAGCCTTTGTTTGTAGTGCTGCTCCCTGGGGTGGTTGGGCTGCTGGGGCTGCAGTGGGAGCCCCCAGGGCTGTGCCCTGCCTCTGGTCGGTGCCCCCGTGCCCCCCCTGTGCCCCTCTGCCTGGCACAGCCAGACCTGGGTGCTGTAAGAGTGCATTTAAAACAAACAACAAAACCCCACTTTATTTACATAAATTACCAAAATAAATAAATAAATAAAAGCACAATCTTGGTCACGGAAAAGAATCTACTCTTAAAAAGGGGTTGGACTCGAGTACCGGGGCCCCCTTCACCACCCTCGGTCTGAGCCCCACCCCACTTTGCTCCTGGGCTCTGCAGCAGCCCCGAGGCATGAAGCGGACATCTGGGGGTGCTCCTGTCCTCTGCTGTGGGGCTCCAGCCCCTGCCCGCAACAGGAGCGTGGAGGGGGGCTCTGGCTCTGCTTGGCTGGGTAACCCAGGGCAGGTGCCAGCAGCCAGATCCCTGCAAACCCCGGGGGGAAAACAAGGAGGAAACGTAAAATTGTGCCAAGGGCGCAGCCCCCTCTGCTCGGGGTGGGTTCTGCGTGGTGAGGGGCATGGCTCGGCGTGAGGGGGATGTGAAAGGAGGGGGAAGTGCAAAGGGGAAAGAAAGCAGGGTGTGCGAGGGCAGCGTGCTCTGGATGTGGCTGTGTGTGGAGGAAGCATTCGGTGCGGCACAGCTGGAGGCAGACAAAGCGTGACTTGCAGCAGGGCTCGGCACAGGGGACGGGCACGAGGGACAAGCACCACGCAGCGTGGCCTCGTGCTGGGGCAGGGGCTTTGCTCTCCTGGCTGCCGCCAGCCCTCAGCACCGGGGCTGCTGCTGCTGCTGCTGCTCCCCCAGGACGAGGTGCAGACGGATGGGGGCTCGGCTTCCCCCCGCCTTCACAAGGACGAAGTCGTGGAGTCCACCGCCTCGCGGCCGTTGCACACCGTGGGCACGTACTGCGAGGCCGAGCCTGGCCAGGAAGGCAGGGGTCAGGTGCGTGGTGGGGTCCAGAGGTGGTACCCACCCAAGAGCATCCCAGCGTGGCAATGACAGCTGCCCCCCACCCAGCCCGGGGTGCCCGTGTTCCCATGGGATGGTGCTGGGCCCCCCCAGGGGGCAGCTCTGGGGGCTCACAGCCACTTGCAGTGAGGGAGAGGAGGGCTGGTAACGGGGCAGGCGATCCGTGGGTACTGCAGCACCCCTACCTCCCCCGGCCTGGGTTCCCCGGAGTGCCCTCCTGCCCCCCTGTGCCCCCCGTGCTCACCGTGGGACTGGCTGGAGCCCGCAGCCACAACACTGAACCGTGCGGTGCCCACGCGGTGGCTGGCCACGTTCTTCTGCGGCTGGAAGAGGATGATGTGGAGCTTGGGCGTGAAGAGGCAGCCGAGGACCACGGTGCCGCTGAGGCTCACCGAGATGCACATGGTTGTGGTCTGCACCTGGAGGCGGTAGCGGAGGGGTAGGCGTCAGGGGTGCAGCAGCGCCCTGCTGAGGGGCTCCTGCCCCCGTGGGGACGCGCCACCCTGCAAAGCGAGTCGCTTCGGGCACCCCTCGCCACAGCACCCACTCCCCCAGGGCTGCTGACCCTCTCCAGAAGACCCTGCGTGCAGCCAGCCTCGCTGCGACCTCTGGGCCCAGGAAGCAGCACGCACGGGGGACCCTCATCAGCCCTTCTCCAGACTCTCCCAGCCCTGTGAGGCCCAAATCATGAGGACTGCTCCAGATGGGCCCTGCTGGAGCCCCCCCAAAACTCAGGCTCTTACTCGATAATCACTAGAGGTCACGTAAAAGATGGGCAGGAAGGCCAGCCAGATGATGCAGGTCGTGTACATGGTGAACCCGATGAACTTGGCCTCATTGAAGTTTTCGGGGCATTTCCTGGTCTTGAAAGCATAGACCGTGCACAGAACAATCAAGAGGACGTTGTAGGTGAGCGAAATGAGCATGTTAGAGTCACGGTTGTTGCACTTGAGGGTGACAATGTACCTCTTGTCAGGCTCGGTCTCCTTGCCTGTGCCGGGTGTCTCCACCAGCAGCCAGATGATGACAATGATCAGCTGGCAGGAGATGAGGGCCATGCAGATGACCACCTGCGACGTAGGGCTTATGAACCGGGGGCGCTGGACCCCTTCCTTCACCCCGCTGAAGATCCTGGCGATGCGATTCGTCTTGGTCAAGAGGGCCGAGTAACAGACGGCAAAGGATGTGCCCAGCCCCAGGCGCCGCAGCGTGCACACCTCGGTGGAAGGCTTGGCGATGAAGATGAAAGTCATGCTGTAGCACATGAGGACGCCGGTCAGCAGAATATAGCAAAGTTCCCGGCCAGAGGCCTTCACAATAGGGGTGTCGTTGTTCTTTATGAAGACTCCGAAAACAAACAGCGTGGAGATAAAACCCAAGCAAGAGATAGTGACGGGACCGATGGCCCAGACATCCCTCCAGCGGATGTACTCTTGGGGCAACTCATAGCAGCCGTTCAGGGTCTCGTTGGGCCAGTAACCCAGACCACAGTCCATGCAGGTGAACTCATCCAGCAGGTACTCGTAGGGCTGGCAGGGGATGCAGATCCAGCAGCAAATGTCCCCGGGCTGCATGCTCTTTATCTCGTTCTTCTTGCAGGGGTCGCTGCACTGGGACACGGGGATGGCTGCCTCTGCCCAGGGGATGAGGCTGGTGTTGAGGATGAGCCCCTCTGCCCAGTAGCCCACCTTCTGGTACCGATACCGCCCGTCTCTGTGGTGGTAGTTGAAGATGTTGTAGCGTCCGATCCCGTCGCCGTAGCGGTCGAATCGAACAACGCTCTCAGTGTCTGCTGGCCTGAACGGAGCTGGGAGGAGAAAGGGAGATGGTCACTGCTCGGAGACCACTGCTTGGTCACTCCCTGGGGCAAGAGCACCCTCAATCCCGGCACGTAGGTGGGGGTGTTTTGAAGAGAGACAGCCCAACCACAGCCAAGAGCCAATTTCCAACCCGCCCCATGCCTTCATGCCTGTAATGCAGCAGTAACTGCTGCCTGTGCACACTTTGGGATCCTGAAAGCAGTGGTGGAGAACGATCTCCCTACGCTTGGCAGCCTCCGGCCAGTGCTACAAGGCAAAGCGAGGGTAGGGGCAGGGAGAGGAGAGCACAGAGCTCAACTGAGGTCTCCAAGGACACATGTACTTGATGGGCCCTGCTGTGGCTGGTCCCACACAGCCCTAGCAGAAAGGAGTTGGTTGCCAGCTCTGCTGCACGTGGGGACAGAAGGCCTGGGTTACCTACAAAGGGCAGCAGTGGAGCTGTTAGCATCCTGGACAACCACAGCCCACAGCACGGGGGCTCCCAGGTGCAGGCAGGCCACAGAAATTGGAGGGCTGGAGGTTTAGAATTGTGAAGGCTCGCTCTTCCCTGCCCCTCCAGCTCTCCAGCTGTGCAGCCAAGCCCCGTCTCCACCTCTGGACTCACCATCAAAGTTAACGTTGAGCATAAAGTCCTTGTAGAACCTCTTGCCATTGACGGGCTTCATGGAGTCACAGAGCTTGGTGGTGTTGGGGCACAGCGCCTGGTGCATGTTGTGAAGCGAGTGAGCCATCGCGTAGACCGCGTTGACCACAAAGGTGATCTTGGACTCCGGCTCAAACTTGCCCGTCTTCAGGGAGTGCCGGCTACAGTCCGGAGTGTGGAAGCTGCACTTGAACTTTTGCTCCCAAAACTCCCGAAACCAGGGATTTCGGCTGTTGTTGTAGGGGTGGAGGTTGAGGAAGTAGGAAGCAAACTCCTGGATGGGGTATGCTGCCAGCTCGATGGTGATCGCCCCCTCTGCCACCGCTTCGCTCCCTGCCACCACACTCTCCAGGGCTCCCCACCCATCGCTGGCCACCCACATGAAGGAGACGTTGGCTCTGTGGGCAGCTGCCAGCAGCTCCCGGGCATCCTCGCTCCGGGTGAAGAGCACAACCACTCTGGCATTGGGCTTCTGCAGCAGTGCCCGGACCACACCATCGTAGGTCTTCTTGTTCATGGAGCGTCCCACCTTCTCCGAGGTGGCGATGCAGATGTTGCGCATGCGAGCCTCTTGCTCGAAGGCCTCGATGCCCGTCTCACCGTAGTCACCCTCTGAGGCCACGGTGGAGACGTAGGTCCAGTTGAAAAAGCGCAGGATCTCCGACATGGCTTTGGCTTGGTAGAAGTCGGGTGGAACGGTGCGGGCAAAGTAGTCGTAGCGGGACTTGTCGCTCAGCTTGGCGCTGGTGGAGGCGTAGCTGATCTGCGGGATCTGGAAGAGCCGCAGCAGGTTGGCGACCTGCATGGAGGGGAGAGGGGAGCGAGGAAAGTGGGGACGTGGTCCCACAAAGGACAGCCCCTGGGAGCCCACAGCTCCTAGACAAAGCAAGTGGTTGACGGGGAAGGAGGCAATCAGCTGGCAGCAGGCAGGACAGACGTGCCCGTACCATGGGTCACCCAGACCCCCAGCCTGGCGCTGGAGCGCAGGGAAGCGTGGCCATCCCAGGGCTGGGGCGTAATGCACACCTTCTCCTCCGCTATTCCCTGGGCAGCAACTTGTGCCCACTGCTCAGCACAGCCTGGCCCTGCTGAGGGCAGGATGGAGAAGGTGGCAGGGAGGTCCCAGGCATGGCCGGGGTCTCCATGGGCTGTGGGGTGGCTGAGCCGAGCTGTGGCCAGCTCTTGGCGCCTGGCACAGGGACCTGGGGTCGTTTTCTTGCAGAGGTTTCTCCCTCAGCGATCTCTGTGTGTTCCTACTGCTCGCAGCCTCTGCTCACTTATTATTTTTTTTACTATTATTATTTTAATATTTCATGCGCTCCCCTCTGAGAGTCAGGGCAGGGAGTACAATGGATTCATGGCAAAAGCAGAAACTCCACCGCGGGCGACCTGAGCGCTGCTCATCCGCCAGGACAAAGTTGGTGCCTGCAGCACGAGGACGGGGAGGGGGCTGGGGGGCTGGGAGGGGGGACAGAGGGGCTGCCATCGCCCCCAAGCCCCAAGGGACCGGCACCCCCAGTCGCCTGCTGCAGCCGCTTCCTTCCCCTCGTTATCTTCAAAGGAGCGAGAGTCCTGCTAATGAGGCCGTTAAAAGCCCCAGCTCTCCTGCAGCAGTGGGGGGGGGGAGCAGAGCCACACACGGCTCTGCTTCCCCTGCAGGAGATGCTGCTTAATTAACGTGGACAAACGTTTTTAGTGGCAAATCGCCCTAATGGCAAGAAGGCCCCAGAGCGTGGCAGCGCCGTGCCATGGCCGCAGGGACACGGGGGGCCTGGCACTGTCCAACAGCCCTGGAACGGTGTCCCCCTGTCCCCTCCCCAGGGACACCGTGGCCATTCTGACATCAGGAGGCCCCACGCAGGCATCCTGCACCCAACTGCGTGCCCACCCTGCTGGGGCCAGGACCCATGGAGCTACAGGTGAGCTGGCTTTGGGGCAGCCCCATGCGGGGACAGGGTGCCCAAACACCCCCACTGCAGGCTGTGCTTGTGAAGAGGGGCTGGGACATCCAGACACTGCCTGATCCTGTGCCGCTCTCCCCCCCGGGAGGGACCCATCTCTGTCCAGGTCCCCATCCCCAGCAGCAGGGACCCAGGGACACCCCCTCCCAGGACCTTGCTGCTTTCCCAAGACCATCCCCATGGCTCCGGGGGCCTTTTCCAATTACCCACACCTTCCCCTCCCAAGCGTCAGCTGGAGAGACATGTCCCAAGTCCCATTCAATCCTGATTACCCATCCTGGGCCACAGAGCCACATCCTCGCCCATCCCGGGTGCTGCCACTAAGGTCACCCATGCCCTGTCCCTGCAGGCAGAGCCTCGCACCACCGCGGCTGTGGCCATCCAGGCCTGGTGGCGTGGGCAGCTGGTGCGGCGGGTGCTGCAGGTGGCGGACGCCAGCGCCCGGCGCATCCAGGCCTGGTGGCACAAGGTGGCCAGCCAGAAGAAGGAGCAGCAGCGCCTGAAGGTGCTGGTGGACTACGTCAGGAAGGAGCGGGCCAGCGTCCTGCTGCAGGCTCAGGTGCGGGCGTGGGCAGCCCGGGCTAGATACAAGCGCTGCCAGGAGGCCGCCCGCACCATCCAGACCCACTGGCGGCAGCACGCGCGCCGCCAGGAGCAGGGGACAGCGGCCAGCGGCTGTGCCGGGGATGTGGACCTGCTCATCGAGGTCATCCTGGGCTGAGAAGACCCTCGCATGCTGCTGCGGAGCCTGGGGCAAATAAAACATTGTCCCTGTGGAGGGACAGCCACCGGCATGGATGCAGCCCCCTGCGTGGTGGCAGGGCCGGGCTGAGAGCACCACAGAGAGGGGGCTCCCAGCTGAGGAGCTGGAGCTCCCCTGCTGCTGCCAGGGGTGTGACAATATGAGGGGGTGCCTGCACCCACCCTAGCCCCAGGCAGGTGGAGATGGAGGCTTTCCTTAGCAGAAGTGAGCCCCCCTGGCAGAGCCCGGCAGGGAGGCAGGCACCAAGCCCAGGGGTGGGACGGGCTCTGGGCTCCCTGCCTCCAGGAGGTGTCTGGCCGGTGAGGTTGGGCAGCTCTGCAGCCGGGTTGTGCCCTCCTGCCACTCCTACCCACAGCCCAGCCCCATCTCGAGCGGGGTACCTGGATGGAAACGTCGCTGTAGGAGCCCCCGATGACGCCGGTGATGGCCATGGGCACATCGTCATGCACAGCGTAGGAGCCGTCAGGACAGATGTGCTCGGAGCCATCCACCCTGGTCAGGGACGCACGGACAAAGTCGAGGGACTGCTCGAGGGCGTAGGTGTCCTTGGAGCAGGTGTCGAGGATGTGGGCGCCCAGCCTCACCCCGGGCAGGATGCTCGGGTCCTTGTTGATCTCGTCCAGCGCAAAGAGCATGGCCTCGAGGCGCTGGATGCCCCGGTGCTCGTTGATTTTGCCACAGTCTTCGCTGCCCACTCCTTTCTCGTGGATGGGGAAGAGCCCCCCGATGACCAGGTCCCCCTCGGTGCTGATCTCCTTCTTGCTGGTGGGGCCGTGCACGGCAGCCAGGCAGGAGGCCAGGCGCATCAGCCAGAGCCAGGCAGCAAAGGGGACCGCCATGGGGTGCGACGGCACCAGCTGGGGACCCATGTGCCCCATGTCACCCGGTGCCAGGCGTCAAAGGGGGGGCAGCCAGGCCCCGGCCATCGGGTGCAGGGGTGGCACAGCGTGGTGATGGCAGGGGGTCGTGCTGCCCCGGCGGAGCCCTTGGTGCCTGGAAAAGCAAAGGGGTGCCATGGGGTGAGCCGAGAGCATCCCCCCATGCAGCACCCAAGTCAAAAGGGGACACTCGAGGCAGCCGAGCCAGACACTCGGGCAGTATCATCTCGTGTCCCCGGCCCCAAGGTGCCCCACCAGCCAAGGTTCCCCCAGGAGGGAGCCCCTCGCAGCCCACGGATGGGAGAGCTGAGCAGATGTGACAGCTCCAGCAGCGACCCAGGACTTGCAGGACACCAGCGAGTGACACAGATGCGGGCAGACACGCAGGGGCCGATCCGGCTGCCCAGCTCCCCAGGATGAGTTGGCACGTGCAGGGAGGCAGGGAGCCAGCTCCTGCAGCAGCTCCAAGCAGCACAGCCCGGCAGGGGAGAGCTTTGGGAAAGGATCCAGGGACGTTGCCCAGGGGCAGGGGCATCATCCAGGGCAGGGACAGAGGCAGACCTGACGCTGGCTCTGAGCAGAGCCCCCAGACCCCAGCGCCACCTGCCCAGCTGGGGACGGCTCCTCTGTCCCACAGGCGAGGGGCCTGGGGGACATCCAGCCCCCCCGAGCCCCCCTGAGCCCCATCCCCACTGGGCACCGAGCACAAAGCGCAGGGCGGAGGCACGGGGCTGGCTCCAGCCTGCGGAGCTCAAGGCTGTTCTCTCACCACCGCCCCTTCCTTCCCCGTACACTAAATTCAGAGATTTCAGTAAAAAGTAAGAGGCAGGTTTGCTGGCTCCTTCTGCATAAACCACGGAGGAGCTGGGGAATCAAAGTCTTTTGCAACAGACAGGCCTTTTTTTGGCAGTAAATGAGGTCCCCTCAGAGATGAGTTGTCTCTTCCCAAGCCAGGCAAGGGATTTGTTTCCCATTTAAAGTCGGCTGCTGGAATCCCGCAGGGCCGGGCTTCTGGGGGCTGTGAGAGAAGGGGACACCCCCACCCCAGCAGCCCTGGACCCCAGGTGGCTCCGACTGTTCCAGGGCAGCTGCTGAGAGCTGTCAGGGGAAGGGCACCTTCAGCTCTCCTGAAAGGATGCTCCCCAAGCACTGCGAGCTCCGTCAGGGAGCTGGCGATGCCCGTGGCCCTCCCTGGAGCTGCTCGGTTGGGCTGACATTGTGCTGGGGGGCGGACAGCCCCTCGGGAACACCCGGATGCCTCACATCGGGGTGCTGGGAAGCACCTGGCAGGGCAGAGCCACGTCCATCCCGACGGCCGTAGTGCGGTGGGAAGGCTCCTGCCAGCTCCCAGCTGCTTGCAGCCTACCCTCCCGAAATCATCGGCAATTAGCAGTGTTTACGACGTGCTGTCTGTCCTGTCCCCCCCCCTCCAAGAGCTCCCTGACACCCACACACGCAGGGACGGGGGTAACGGGGCCGTGGGGTGGCTGGCCCGGCACACAGCCCCCCGCAGCACAGCGAGGGGAGACCCCTGCCCCTGCCTCACCTCCCGGAGAGGATCCGTGTCCGGCTCACGGCGTGCACGTGTGCCTGCAGCTTCGCAGCCCTGCACCCGGCCACTGCACGGGGCAGCTGTGCCATCGGGGCTGTGCAAGCCATGGGGCACGCTGCAGCGAGGCACGGGCACGCGTCACGCACGGGCTTGCACACCCGTGTGGGGCACGATGCGTGCACAGCCGTGCAGGGGTGCCGTGCGTTTGCTGCGAGCGTGCCCATGGCAGCATCGTGCGGGCAACAGGCCCGTGCGGCGCGCGTGCCCACGGGGGTGAGCGTGCTGTGTGTGCGCGTGCAAAGGTCGGGCGCTGCAGCACACGCGTGCGGTGTGGCCGCTTCGGAAGGCACCTGGGGGGGTGTGCGCGCCCCGCTGGGAGCTGCCTGATGTGGCCTGGAAGCACCTGCATCCCCGCCGCCCTCGGGGTCCCCCGCTGGCCCCATAGGGCCCGGGTGCTTGCTCCCCATCACCGCAGCCTCTTGGCTCCCCTTGTGGAGTGGGGGGGAGCTGGGAGCGTGGGGAGGACTTGCGAGAAGAGGGGCGCAGCTTCAGGAGGTGAGGGCACCCCTGCCCCGTGCCCCGTGCTCGGGCAAGGACGTGGGGTCCCCAGCTTTCCCCAAGCAGCCGGCTGTCCCAAAGCGTGCCGGGGGCTGGCTGCCTCCACCTGGCAGAGCCAGAGCAGGGCCCGAGGGGCAAGCAGGGTCCCACAGCGGTGTGGGGCGAGCAGGGGGCAATCGGGGGGCGAGCAGGGGGCGAGCGGGGGCTGACCCCGCGCCTACCGGAGCCGTCCCTCCGCTGGGGGCCGCGGGCATGCCCCGGCTGGGCACTGCGCCCCCGGAGCTCTCCCCGGGGCTCTCGGCGAAGCTCCCGGAGCCCCCCGGCGCGGTGCCGGTGCCGGGCTCTGCTCCCCACCCGCTGCCCCGGGAGCCCCGGTACCGGCACGGCGCTGCCGGCTGCGGGCAGCGACCGCGGTGCCGCGACCCCGACGGCTCCGGGGGGTGCCCGGGCATCGCTTTTCGGGGCTGGGGCTGGGAGCGGCCGCGGGGTCCGCGGCTCTTACCTGGGCCCGGCGGGCTGAGAGCCGGGAGGAGCCGGGAGAAGCCGGTGCCGGTGCCGGTGCCGCGGCTGTCTCCGGAGCTGCGGCTGCCGCCCGCCTCCCGCCGCCGCCTCTGACTCTCCGCCAGCCCCATCCCGGCGGAGCCGCTCCGCCCCCGGCCCCCGGCCCCCGCCCCGGCCCGGCCCCGGGCAGCGGCGCCCCGCGGGGCACAGATTTGGGCAGGGCTGGCAGCACCGCAGCTCGGCCCCGGAGCCCCCCCCGGCCGCCCCCCGACCCGAGCACGGGGGTCCCGACCCCTGCCCCCGGGTGCCGCTGCCCCGTTGTGGCCCCGCGCTCCCCAGCCTGGGAGATGCTCCCCGGGTGGCCTCCTCCGATTTGGGGTGCAGAGAGCTCCGGGGTGTTCGTGTAGGGGTTCGGCTCCCCGCCAGCCTCCACCATTTGCCCAAATTCTTCCCGGATCTGTTCAGCCACCCAGCGTCCTGCTGTGCCGCGTCCCCGTCAGTCCCACACTGGGAACCCCGCTGTCCCGGAGAGCCCTGAGACCCAGGGATGGGAAGGAGGTGATGGGGGTGACACAGGGACAGGCTTGGGGTGGCTGCTGGGGTGCTGACAGTCCCCACACTGCCCCCAAGCCACCCGCTCACCGCCCCATGCCTCATTCCCCCACTGCCGCGCTGCATTGCAGCAAGGTCAGCCCCATGCTGTCCCCCAGCCCCAGCAGTCCTGGTCCTGGAGGATAACAGGAATGGAAGGCATTCCTCCACAGCGAGGTCCTCCCTCAGGTCTCCTGCAGCATCAGGACCTGGCTCCTTCCAGCACCGGACGCACGGATGGAGCGGGGCACCAGCAGCAGGACGGCGCCTCGGGCAGGGGGACCCTGACACCAGTGGCTGTGGCGGGGCAGAGCCTGGGTGGAGATGTGCCCAGGGTGCTGCCCCTCAGCAGAGCTTCCACATCCCGGCCTTGGCACATGGGGCCTGGCACGAGGCTCACGCAGTGCCAGCACCCAGCACCAGCCACGTACCCGTCCCCTCTGGCACCTCCCAACTGCTGCTGCTCCGGCATTTCTGGCAGCAGGGGGAGATGGCCAAGCCTCCCCGGCCCCCTTCTTCCTTGGGGTTAGGGGACAAGTGGTGTTAGGCTCTGCTGTCTGGCTCCAGCCCCCACGGAGCCTCAGCCAGGCATCAATATTTCAGGGGGCTTGGCTGTTTTGTAATAACCGGCAACAAAGATAAACACCGGGAAGAGCAATATTTTTCCATGTGGGCTGGAGGAGTTTAATATTTTATCACTCGGAGCACAAAATATTTATGAACAATCTCATGTCAATCACTGGCTGAGGACTAATCGTGACCTTTTGAAGCCAGGGAGGACACGTCTCAGCACGGGGGCACAGCCAGGCTCCCTGCCCCTTGCCCTGTAGCCCTGGCACCGGGCTGCATGCCCAGGGGCACCCCATGGCTGGCACCGGCACGCCTGGGGGTGCTGCGTGCACCCGGGTCCCGCTGGACAGCAAGGGCACGATGCAGGTGAGAGCGTGTGGCTAACAGAGAGCAGCGTGAAGGGATGATGGAGCCAGGAGGAGACACAGCTTGGCCATGCCCCAGCCCTCCCAGCCATCGCTTCCCTCCCCATGGACCTGTCCCAGCTCCACGTGGCCGCTCTGGGCTTCCCTGCTTGGGGTGCAGCTGGCAGCAGCAGGGACGGTCCCCGCAGCCAGGACGGGGAGTGCAGGTGATCAGTGGGGCTGTGGGGTATTGCCAGAGCTCAGAGCATCCTCACGATGCCTGGCGTGGGGGTGTAGGGCAGCTGGGGGCAGCCCCTGCCCGGCAGCGACAGCACGGCAGTGCGAGGCAGTCAGGAAAGCCACCGGCCAGCACAGAGGAAAAGCATCCACTTTATTATAGACCCCAAGAAGCACCCGTGGCAGGTCCAGGACAGTTTTATACTGGACATTTCCATTTTCAGCAAGGGAAAGAGAAGAGGGGAACAAAACCAACCGACCCTACTCGTTGCTCTTTCGTGCTAGAGAACACACATCTGCGTGGCAGAGAGAAGCCGTGGGTGAGAGGGGCACCAGCAGAGAAGGGGAGGGACCTGCGCAGTCCCCCCCCGGAGATGCCTGCGAAGAACTTGCAATGCACCTAGAGACACATGAACAGCAAACACATTTCGCTGCCCCGGCCCGCACCTACCCCGCGCACCCAAGCGCCGCAGGGGAACCACCAAGCCAGCAGCCCCTGACCCACTCACACCCCCGTCCCACGAGGGCTACGGTCCCGGGAGGGCTCAGCGACTGGAATCTCGTGGCTGGAGAGGAAGGAGGCGGGAGAGGCAGCCGGCTGGCTCGGGTCCCCCCACAAAGGCCTTGGGGGGGGCCCAGGCCTCTGCTTTACTCTTCTCCTCGCTCAGCAGCAATGGGCTCCTTGGTCCACTTGTCTGAGACCTCCTGGCTCTCTGCGTAGGCCGTGACGGGCAGCAGCCCCGGAGCACCCTCCCCGTCCCCAGCGCCCTCCAGGTCCAGCTCCTCGAAGGAGGAGCCGCTGGCTCCGGACTCGCTGTAGCTGTGCTCACTGCGGTTGTCGGCCTCCTCCCGGCCCCGGCCAGCTGGGAAGGGCAGCAGGACCGAGGTGGCCACCGAGGTGTCTCTGCTGTCGGTCGTGGCCTCGATGCTGATGGAGCTGGCCTCGCTCATGGTGTCAGCCCCTGGAAAGGAGAGAGAAGGGCGAGGCGTGAATGCTCTGGGGAGCAGAGGGTGCCACAGCCTCCGAAGCCACCAGGAACTCGGAGTCCCCAGGCCACAGCTTGCAGTCCTGTGGTTTGCCAAAAAGCCACAGGGCCCAGGCAGGCGCACACCCCGCGATGGGATGGTGGCGGCCGCTTCCTTACGGCCAGACTGGAGCAGCTCCCTGGCAGCAAAGCACAAACCAGCTTGTGACAAGCCCAGCTGTGTGCCAGCCCCACGTGCACCCCCAGATCTGCACCCAGGCAGGCCAACTGGTCCCAAGGGGACAGTGCTGCCCTGCTGCCTGCCCTGGGCACTGTGGTACGTGTCCGTCCTTCTTGCCCTGGGTTCTTCTTGCTGCTGGACGAGCCAGCCTGCCCCAAGTGCCCCAGGGAAGTGGTGGGGTGGAGGTGCTGTGCCTTGGGCACCCAAAGCCTTCACCTCAAGGGGTGGCCCGGGGTGGCCACGAGCAGGACGGGGGAGCCTGGGGATGGGGAGCAGGCGCCCACGCGCCCCGTTCCACCGGCTCCCCCCGTGTCACCATCTCATTAGCTCGGCCACCAACACAATTAAAGAGTTGACAACGAGACAAGGGTGTCAGATTGAGACCGGCAGCTGAGTGCTGTTGCCAGAGCAACCAGCTGGGAGACAAAGCCGTCCTGTAAAACATTAATCATTGTTAATTATGACATCACGGATTCACGTTGTTAATTATGACAACAGCGGTGAGCGCTGGCCAGCAGCAGCAGCCCATCCCGCCAGCCACCTGCGCCGCCCCCTGCTTCCCATCTTCGCCCTCCTGCCCCTCAGCAGCACGGCACCAGTGCGGGCACGGGGCCCTGGCCACTCGGCACAGAGGTCGCCCAGCCCAGGGCAGGACCTGTCCCCATCATCCCGAGCCGCCAGGGTGCCTGGAGCCAGCAGCAGGACAGGGACCGCACGGGGACATCGCGCGGTGCCACCCCGCAGAGGAGCCACACGGGTGCCTTATGCGGAGAAGCGATCCTTTTTGGTGAAAACCAGGGATAATTGGGGCCTAAAACGTGGAACTCCTGTTTTACATCAGTTATGTGCAATATTTACTGGTGATTACTACCAGGAAAAGGGTGCGGGAGAAAGAGGGCAGCGGCAGCCCCAGCTCCCAGGGGACAAACCTGCTCCCCGGAGCCTGCCACACGCTGGGACGCGACGAGCAGCCGTGGCGGCTGGGGAGGGGGGTGCTGAGCCCCGAAAGCAAGGGGTCAGCGACCAGGAGGAAGGCGTGCAGGGCCCACCCCAGGCTCTCGGGGCTGGGGACTGGATGTGAAGGGAACGTTTGAAGCCATGGGGCCGGGTGGGACGCGCAGCCCGGTGGCTGGGCTCCCATCCTCGCGGGACACAGCGCAGCAGCAGCTCCCTTCTCTTTCTGTGTGAAGCCTGAGAGCTCCTGGGGCCAACCGAAGCTTTTGCAGGTCTCTACCTCAAAAAAAAAAAAAAAAAAAAAAAGAATCAAATCTGGCTAAAGACCTGGCATAACATCAGTGACTGAGGTCGCCCAGACACTCTCCCACATGGCCCACGGCAAGGCACAGCGGCACCGTGGCTCCAGGGCTCTGGCTGCACTGAGTCCACCCCACGTCCCTCCTAAAACACCCGTCCTGCACCAAGGGGGGCAGTTTTGGCCGGGGGCTGTTGTGTACACGCAGCCACCACACCGTGCCAGGAGACGGGCACTGGCTGGGGATGCTGAAGATGGATGAAGGCGACCTGGAGCTGCCGGCACTCTGCTACGAGCCGGCACCGCAGAAGACATCTGCCCTTGCCCCCAGCAGCCTCGTCCCAGCCCCGCTCCGAGGGCTACAATAAATAGCCACGCTCCCCTTCGGCCAGGCACTTTTTTTTCCCTGCTCTGTCACTTCTCATCATGTTGGAGTCGCCTCAGCTGGCACACCCGCCCGTTGCCCCTCCGCGCAGGACGGGGCCGGCCCCGGCGCGCGGGGCAAGGACAGGAACCCTCACGGGTAGGGAAGGGGCAGGAGACCTCAGGCCACGGCGTCCTTGGGTGGATCCCTGGGGCTGAGCATGGTCTCCAGCAGGGACAGCATCCCCTGGGGTGTGGGGCATCGTGCAGGGAGGCTACATCAGCTTGGGGACCAGCACGCACAGCCCAGGCTGGAGGAATTCCTCTCCAGAGCGGGCTGCTGGCCGGGTTTGGGCCGGGAGAAGCAGCCCTGAGACCCCAGCCAAGGCCACGTGCTGCAAAACTGCTGCTGCCTGTGCCAGGAGGCCCCTGGCAAGAGCCTGCTCTTGTTTGCCTCCCCGTCCACACACCGTGGCGGGGCCGTGCTGGAGAGCACAACCCCGGCGCTAAAGCCTCAGAAAATAATTAAGTAGAAGACAACTAATCGTGATTGACACTGGCCCCTGGAGAGCCATCAGCTGCCATCAAAAAATGCTTCCTGTCTTTCTGATGACCCTGATGATGGCAAAGAAGGGACAGAGCCACCGCAGAGGCGGCCGCGCTGCCCGGCTCCTTCCCCACGTGCATGAACAGTCGCTGCTTTTGCCCCAAGCCAGAGGCAGCCGGCACTCTGCAGGGTGAGCCCAAAGGTGAAGAAGGGCGAGGCGTCGGAGATTCGCCTTCCCCCACTCCAAGGCCAGGCCGTGCACGTCCAAGAAAACAAACCAAAGCTTTTCTTGCACGTGCAAGCCGCTCACTGCAGTCTGGCACCAGCTGAAAGGCGAGGGCAAGCAGCAGAGCCTGTGCTGCAGGACTGCTCCAGCCCCGGAGCAGCCACGAGGATCCAGCAGCGACAGGCAGCACCGGGAGGCACCGAAAATCCCCAGATTCCCCCAGCACCCCCAAACCCACGAGCAGGGTTGCTCCAGGCCCCCATCTCAGAGGCAAGCCCTGCAGGAGCCACACACCTCAAGGAGCTTTTGGGTGCATCGGTTCTGTTGAGGGCGTGTGGAGAGGGGGCTGCAAACCCCCAGGGGCAGCTGTGGGTTTGGTGCTGCCTAGGGAGCCAGGCAAGGGCTCAGCACGGCGCTGTGCCCCAGGACGTGTTGTCACACGTGCAGCCGTGACCCCAGCACACAGCCAGCCCAGCGCAGGGCTGCGGGCAGGTGCCGGGAGGACGTGGCACGTTTGGGGACGTGGCAAAGCTGGGCTGTGGCGCAGAGCAGTCACCGCAGCCACGCCGCAGATAAAACGGCGGAGAGCGGGGAGAGTGCCCTGAAAATACCAGGGCTCGAAGCGCTGGGAAGCCGCTCCAATTAGGCTCTTAATTTCAGCGCTAAATGGACAGAGCTCTCGGAAAGCAATTCCCAGGCTTGCTTTTACGGCGAGCGCGATTAAGAATTTAAGTGATCCAAAACCGAAGCCGTGTTAAAAAAAAATTACCAAACCGCCCCCGAGGTAGCGAGGCGTGCTCCGGCCGCCGCACGCGGTCATGTTTTTTTCATGCCCGTACGGCAGGGGTGGGGGCCCCGCCGAGGGCAGGAGCCCTCCCCGCCCGCCCCTCGCACGGCTCCGCATCTCGCAGCCATGTGAGCACGTGGGCCGAGCGCGGCAGCTAGCATTTCGGGTTACTATAGCACTGCTGTTCCGCGCCCACAGCGATTGTGGTCCCTTCCTGTATAAATACACTCCAGGCTCCAACAGATCTCTCCAAGCAGATGCTAGCGGGCAACTCCGCCACCAGCTAGAGAAACCTGGTATTTAAGTTCTTCGCAATCCCAACATGTAACAGATGAAGATGAGCTCAAGAAAGATGTATGTGACAGGGAGAAAAACAAGCCCAGCTGCAACCGAAAGCTTCGGCACCCGGCTCTGCTTTCACAACTGCGGACTGGTGCCGGCCCCACGGTTGCACTGAGAGCAGCTCTGAGCCCTGCCACGGGTGGGACCGCGCGCCCCCCAAGGCACGGTGTGTCCCCCCAGGGTGGGTTAAGCTCTGCCACGCCACTCCAGGTGATGGGAAGAGGTTTGCCAAGCCCTGGGCAGGCACTGGGAGGACACGGTGCAGCCCCTGCTTCCTCCTGCTCCACAACAGCATCGGGGTGTTGGCCCCCTGCCTCAGGTGGGCTGCTGCTGGCTACAGGAGGACACGAGCCACGGTACCTGTGATGTCTGTCTGCGCGTCTTCGGCCTCAGCCGCCACTGCCCTGCTCTTCCTCTCCAGCTCCTTCATCTCGGGCACGTAGAAGTCCCCTTGGCGGGCAAGGGGACACACAAAATAGATGCGGTCTTCCTTGTAGATCTCGAGCCGGGGGTGGGCGCACAGCTTCCTCTCCTGAAAGACAGAGGCAGCCCAGGCATCAGCAACCCCGGTCTCAGCGAGCTCCTGTTGGGCCCGACCTCCACAGCGGGCAGGAGCCAGGGCACAGACCCAGGGGGCAAGCGGATGGGGGTTTTTGGGGTGCCCACAGCTGCCTCGGGCAGACCCTGCCACATCCCATCCCCTGCTGCATCCCATCCCCTGCCACATCCCATCCCCTGCTGCATCCCATCCCCTGTCACATCCCATCCCCTGCCACATCCCATCCCCTGCTGCATCCCATCCCCTGCCACATCCCATCCCGCCTCCCGGCACGGTCCTAGAGCAGGCGGAGCGCTTCCCTGCTAATTAATATAATCCAGACCCGTCAGCTCAAGCAGCTCCTTTCAGCAGCGCGAGGGCAGGGGGAGTTGGAGACGAAGCCGTGGCATTTCAGCCTCCCTCCTCCTCTGCCTCACCCTCCCTGCAGCCCAGCCTCCTGCCAGGCCCCGTGGCAGAGGGCAGGCTGCCTCACGCTGGGCGAGAAGCGAGAGCATCCCTTTCGGATTTGCTCTTTTTTCTCTGCCTTTCCCCTCCTCGGGACACCCAGGACCTTTATTTCGGGCACCAGGGGCCCCCACGGAGCCCCCATTCACCGTGTCCCCAGGAGGATGCTGCACTGCCGAGGCCAGCAGCGTGGGCTGGCAGCCCACCCCCCCCCCCCCAGAGCTCCCACTTGCAGGCAGGTGAAACACAAACACGCACAGACCAGCACCGGGTTAAATAAAAGCAAGCCAGGCTGTTTTTAGCAGCGGAGCAGGGGCGGCTCATCTCACTCCTGCTTTTTAAGCACCAAGCCAGGCAAGAATCCTCCCTGCCGCTCTGCCCCTTGCTCCACCAACCACGAGCCCAACTTCAGCTTGTGGTGCTATTTTAGGTAACTGCAACACATCCCCGAGACGGATATCTCCAAGATTCGCAGGTTTTTTGGCTGCATCCAGCTGCCCCCCGCCCCCCTCAATGCAGACGGGAACAATTCAAAGGGACTCAGAGCAAAGAGGCTTTCCCTGAATTCGTTTTCCGACAGACCTAAAACCTCGGGGCAGTGGGCAGGACATCCCAAGCTGACTTCCCAAAGCACAGCCTGTCCCTACAGTTCACCTAGGCTGCTGTCACGGCCCTCCTGACTGTACAGCAAGAGCAGGGATGCCCTTCGAGCACGACCACTGTCCCAGCCGTGCACTCGAAGCGCAGAAATCCTGGCACAAAGCTGCTCGTGAGAGGTCTGGGAGAGAGGTGAGGATGCTCCACAGTGCCAGGGCAGGGCTGCCAGAAACGTCTGCCTGAGGATGGGAGGACGCCGGGCTTGCAGGATGGAGTGAGAAGGAGGGTGCCACGGGGACAGAGCTCCCCAGCTCCTAGGGCCAGGCCCCGGCACCTACATCACGCTGCGGAGATCTGGGGCCTGCCACCAGGCAGGGGACATCGCCAGCACTCTGCCCCCGCCACCGTGCGCGGGTGGGGATGAGCTCACTGCTTTCCCAGCTGCCTAATTTATGCCTTTGCAAATCAAGTTGTGATCCAGAGTAGCGTTGCCAGCCCCTGCTGCTGCACTGCTTCCCAGAGCACCCCAGCCCCTCGCAGGGCCACCCTCGACAAAGGTCCCAGAGGAGCAGCGAGGTGGCAAAGGTGAAGGCGTGAGCAGGCAGCGAGTTGGGAAAGGCTCGACTACGTGGCAAAACAACCCAGAAGCTCAACAGGCAATAACACACTTGGGAGGCGAGAAGGAAGCCCCTCAGCTGACTGCGGCGAAGCCAACAGATGGAGCAGCAAGGTGGATGTGGAATCTGCGCGGCAGAGCCCTCGAGCCAGATCAAATCCGTTCTCGCATGGGTGGAGGAGCTCAGCAAGACGCAAACAGCGAGACGCTCGCAGCAGCGGGGCAGGCTTCTGGCAAGGACAGCAGGACCGGAGCAAGTAGGGCAGAGCAGGGACCGGCCTCTCCTCAAGGTCACGCAGCGCTGTCTGTCAGCTCACCCTTCCCTCCGTGGTGCCCAGGGTCCTGTCCCACTCCATGCCGTGGTGAGGAGCTGCTCACCAGCCCCTGGGGACAAGGAACCCTCAGGGGAGGACGCCAGGGACAAGAAACCCCCGGGCTGGGCACCAGGCTGGTGGGGGAGCTGCAGGGCTCACCTGGGCTGCTCCGGCACCATCCCGCTCGCCTCTGCCCCCACTGGGCTGTACAGAAACATCAAAACCGCCTGGAGCTGGGGGGCCCTAAAATCAGCCCCTAAAATTAGACCTCGAGCTCAGCACGCTGCAAGCGAGCCGCCAGCTAGCGCGGCAGGGCCGGCGCGCTGTGTGCCACAGCCTCCTCCTCTCCTCACACGCTCCACGCACGGTGTGTCATCCACCACGCGTGGATCTCAGCACCACGGGGACCACCCGGCAGCGCTCCTCAACAGGACTTCTCCGGGGGGACCTTGTCCGTGTCCCAAATCACCCCCAAAAGGGTGCAGGGGGGTTGGAGGCAGGCTCGTGGCAGCGATGCCCAGGGATAGGGTGAGTAGCGGGCACAAAGCGGAGCTCAGGAGGCTCTCTCTGAACATCAGCACACGCTGCTGTGCCGTGGGGGGGACAGAGCAGCGGCACAGGTTGCCCCACGAGGCCGTGAGTCCTTCTTGGGGCCAGCCAGCAGCCTCCTGAACGTGGTCCTGGGTGGCCCTGCTGGAGCAGGGGGGCACCGGGTGGCCTCCGGGGGTCCCTTCCAACCTTAAGCACTCTGTGATCCTGTGACGTTGCTCCTCGCTGGGACATCGCAGCCCGGCCCCAGCGTGGGTACAGCTCCGCTCCGCTTTCCTCTCTCCCCTCCCAAGTTCTTCGGGCTGTGAGGTGTTGCAGAAAGAGGTGACACCGCGACCGCGAAAAGCCATTTCCATCCGCAGGAAGAACGCTGCCCTCCCGGTTCCGGGACAGGCAGGCAACAACCAGCCCCCGCGCCTCTCCGCAGCGGTGACGGGAAGAGCATTTGGACCGTGGGAGCTGCGAAATTCCCGGCTCGAGCAATGGGAGAATTTTTCATTTTCACCTCGGCAGAGGCAGCCCGCCATGCAATTTACACCTCGCCCGCCCGGCGCCTCCTGGGGCCCCCAACACTGGCGGCTCCCGGCCCGGGGAACCGGGAAGCGGCTGCTGGCAGCGTGGCCAAGCTGCGAGGCACAGAATTGAGCCCGTGGGGTTTTGTGGGTACGGAGCCAGCACGCGGGGCCTCCCAGGGGTGCCGGTCACTGCTGGAAGCTGCCACGGAGCCACGAGCCCTCCTCTGCAGGATGGGTGCAGGGATGGGGACCCTTCTCTCCTCCAGATCTGCACAGACCTCCTCCTCCTCCTCGCAGCTCCTGCGGGAGAAACCCCGCAGCGCAGCCACCTCTCCCTTCTCCCCCACCACTTTCACGTGGGACTTTGGCTGTGCAAATCCACAAAACCTCTCCTCACTGGAGGAACCCGTCCTGGATTCCTCTTCCCGTCACCTTCATCGCCAGCCATGGGTGAGGGGGGGGAGAGCACGGGGGGTGAGGACCGCAGCTGGAGGGCTGCCTCTGCTTCGGAGCACGGCTCCCCGGGGACCAGCGCTCGCCTCCCAGCCCTCAGAGGATGTTTTTTCAGCATTAATCACGAAGCCGAAGAAGAGGTCGGCGCGATGATCTCTGCCATCACGGATGACTGGAGCAGCGCTAAATGGCTTCGCCTGCTCTGTTGCCTTGGCGAGGCGGCCCGGAGCAGCAGCTGTGGCAATTTATCCGCCTCTTGTCAAGGCAGGGCGCTCCGCTGCCTCGTCAGGAAAGGACTCAGCACCTGAGCAGAGCCCCGGCCAACTCACAGCTGAGAGCCAGGAGGGCTCCCAACTCCCTTGGGTATTCCTGCCGTGGCCCTGACCCCCACGGATTCCTGACTCCGTGTCCTGGCCTGCCACTCCCTCGCGTGTTTGCCTTTCCTTCCACAGCAGGAACAGTCCTGGTCTGCCATTTCCAACCCTCTTGTTCGTGTCCATATGCTGGGAGATCCTCTGGTGAAACCCTTGTGGGGAGAAAAACCAAGGCCCTGGAGATGTTACAGAAGCACAAGCTCCTGGCCGTGCCCGGCTGGTGCCCACAGCCACGGGAGGGCTCCGTCCGCACCGTCCCCTCTGAACCTCAGCCCCTTCCTGCTCAGCTCCAGCAGCTCTCTGGAGGAGGCGAGCACCTCCAGCTGCTTTTCCACAGCTTGTTGGTCACGCTCAGGACGCGTGCCATGTTCGTGCCCCCATGAAGAAAGCAGCACGATGGAATAAATGACCTCCCTGTCCCCTCCCACCTCCTGCAACACCTCCTGCTCCAAGGCTTTAAGGAAGATATTCCCTGACGAGCTGGAGCCAGCCTCACGACACCCCTTCACAGGGGAGAAAGTCGAAAAAGAGAAAGTTTAGGAGTTTAGGGACTTCACCTTGCTGAACCTGCAGTGGCCCAGACCCTGGCAGTGCCGAGCAGAGCCCGAAGGCTGCTGCCTCCCAGACACACCGTGGGGAGCGAAACAAGCCCTTCCCAGCCGCCTCGTTTAGAAGGCAAGGGATGCCACCAAAGAAGAAGATGGAGCAACAGCTGCCTCCTTTTTCAGGACCGGTGTTTTAACAGCAAGCCAGGACGAGCTCCTTTCTGGATTTTTATCAGCCTCTGTAAACAAAAGAGAGGGGCATTTCCCTGCAAGGCTCCAGGAGAGCCGTGTTCAGAGCCAGGAGCTGTGTCCAAGATCTCGCACCTCTTCCCAAAAAGCTGACAGTCCAGAGAGGCCAGCAGCAAAGAGCTGGTGACCCTGGCAAGCTCCAGCGCGGCAAGGACTCGTGCTGGAGAGCTTGGCTAACAGCCCCAGAGCTGCCGGCCGTGTTCACGGCTCCCCCCAGGACATCCCCAACACAAGCAGTGCCGCTGGCCGAGAGCAAAAAGGCACAGAGACAGGGGAGGCAGGTGCTGGAAGCCCAGGCAGAGGCAGAGTAGAGGAGACACCAAGGGAGGCTGTTTTTCAGCAGCCACGGGCAGCAGGGAGGGAGGGAGGCAGCTGCTTTGGCGGCCCCTGCAGCCTGGATGCTTCTCCTCTGCCAGCTCAGGCTCAGGGCTTTGACTGCGCAGATCAATCAGACGAAAGGGGAGCGGTGAGGCAAGGACAGAGCCCAGCCTGACTTTGCCCTTCCAAGAGCCTGCTCCCTGCCTGCAGCTCTCCAGCCCTCCTCTCCTGTGGGCGCGATGCAAACCAGCAGGGACGCGGCGGGGCAGGGCCTGCAGCCCCCCAGGCTCATCTCCCCAGCTGGCCAGCGGAGAAATACCAGAGCAAAACCCGTCTGCACCACTCACCTCTCGCTAAAGCCTTCCCTAGCTCACAGCCCGGCTCTCGTGCCAGCAGACGGATCTCACCCCAAACTGTGAATCTGCGTGGCACGAGCGGCAGAGCAGCTGGCCGGAGCAGATGATGGATGGCCACCTTTCAGCGCGGGGAGAAGCTGCCATCAGCTCCTGGCAGAAATAAATCCCAGCTGAGAGCACCCGGCCAGGGAAAAAGCATCAAGCGCCCGCCACGGGAGTGAGCCCAAAGCCTCTGTGGTGCCTCCCTGCTCAGCACAGCTGGGGGCAGGACCGCTCTCACGTGCTCCCCAACTGCACAAGGACCTCGGTTTGGGCTTCACCTGGAAGCCCACGGCCTGTGCACCACATCTGGCCTCTCCCAGCTGCCTTGAATGTCTCCCCCTGGCCCTCTGGCAACACCAAGCACCACCTCTGCCTCGGGATCCACCCCAGAGACTGCGGGAATTTTGGAGAAAGTGGCCTCAGGAGCCCAATCCCTGGTCTCCTCTGTCCCAAAAACTGCACCTTACCTGCTAACAGGAACCACCACGAGGAGGGGGCGACGGTGCAGCCCCAAGCCCAGAGACCACCACCGAGGGCACGGCAGCAGGACCCAAGGAGCAGGGACCCTGCTGTGGTCTCCTCCCCACCCGGCTACCCCCAGCCTCGAGAGCCCCCTGCGCTTCAGCTCCCCGCAAAGGCACGGCGCCGGCTTCCTCCTCGCGTTTTCTACCAAACCAGAATCCCAAAAGCACAAGTTAGTCAGAGCGCAGCCGTCCCTTTTCCGGCCATAAAAATGCCGCTGCTTTCAAGCCCTGTTATCTCGCGGCTCGGCAGGTTTCAAAGCGGGAGCTTCACAGCCACGGAAAGTGGGCCAGGCTGCCTCGCTGGGAAGGAGCAGGGTTTCTAAGAAGCGGTTTCACGTTTGTTCAGGTTCATTTCACCGCTTCTCGAGGCCAGCACATCTGGCAAAGCCTGGCTCAGAGGGGTACGGAGAAGAAGCAGCCCAGGAAAGACTCATTAGGCCTCCGCTAAAATAATTGCGGCGAGGCAGACCGCTCTCACCTCTGAATTAATTGACGAGCTGGCAAGGAGGCAAGGCCCAAAGGTTTGGGACTGTGCTGCTGCCCCAGAGAGCTGGAGCCACCTCAAACGCCTGACAAGGAAGTCTTTTGAGCTGACTGCATCCTCTGGGATGCTCTATAAATACATTCAGGGGGGAACATGCATACGGATAGAGTCGATAAAGAGATCTGACAGAAAAGCACTGTAGTATTTTACTTTCCCTCTTTGCCCAAGGCAAGCCTTTTCTGCTCGCTCTCTCCCTCGGACAGCCATGTGAGACATCCCCGCCTTTCTCCGTGATCATTAATCCTTGCAGCAGAGGCGATGGGGGAGCAGATCTCTGTGCCTGAGCAGACACATCTCTGTGACAGTTCTGCAAGGCCAGGTAAGCCTTTAAAGGCTGCAGCTCTGAGGTTTGCCAAGCTGCTGGGAGAGCAAGGCAACTTCTGCTGCCTTCTGGGGAGACGCTGGGGGATGAAAATGCCCCACCCAGAGCACCAGCAGCAGCACCAGGGCAGGCTTCAGGCTGTAGGGCACCGGTGACATCCACGTGCTTTGAGTGCACGGCAGGGCAGGCCCCTGTAGGTTGTTCTCCTTCCAGGAGCTGCCTTCTTCCTCCCTGGCCATGGTGTCTCCACGGTTGGAGACCGGTTCCTTCCCAGCCAGGAGCAGCCTGGCACCTCCCAGGAAAGGGAATTTCATGCTGGCAAGGCCACAAGAGCACCAAGCCCTCAGCATCCTCATCCCAACGCTGCGGGGCCAGCCCCAGGGGTGGCGGCTGCTCTCCTACAGCACAGGACGAGGCAGGACGGGGATGACCCCGGTTGCTGGCAGCACATGCCCCACGCAAGCTGCTTCCCCACCCGGGATGTGAATGAAGCTGTGTCTAGGGTCGATGCTTGCTCTGAGTCAGGAAAAAAAAATGGTGATTTCACACGAGACAAACCGCAGCGGCAGGGACTTTGAAACTGGCCAGAACACCTCTTTCCTGCTCAAAGCAGCGATGCCACCAGAGCTGTGGTTTTACACCTGCCCCCAGGTAGCAGGAGCGAAGCAGAGGACTCGAGCAGACACCGGCGAGGTGGAGGTGCCTGCACAAGGCCTGCCCCAGCCTCTGAGGAGGACTGCATCCAGCGCGCGGCCACGGGTCAGCCACCCGCCTGTCACGGACGAGAGGCAAAGCGCCAGCAGCTGAATGGTGGCCTGGGGCTGCCAAATTTCTCCCAGACGAGTGGGAAAGTTGGGAAGCCCGCTGTGAGTGGCAGGAGACGTGACGCAGAGCCCCAGCTTCCCATATGTTCCATTAGGCACGCAGGAGGAGCGCGGCGCTCTGCGGAAACAGGTTAAATGCAGAACCTCTCCGCGTGCAGAGCTGGCCCCGAGATGGGTCGAGAGGCGCCCAGGGCTCTCCACCTGAGCTGACACAGCGCAGCCCCGCAGCTCTCCACCCGCAGAAAGCCCAGAGCCAGGTCCTCGGGCTGTCCTGGGGTGGGCAGCACGGCTCAGGCGTGGGAGGCTGCAGCACAGAGCCCTCGGATGCCAGGGGAGGACACGGAGGGTAAGGATTCGGGAGCTGCCCCCCAGAGAAGCCCTCTCTCTCCCCGTGTGTGCCACTCCTGGGGCTTCCTTCTCCCCGCTGCCCACCTCAGCGCCGCTCGTGCTCGCAGGATGAAAACTTCCCGGGGAGGCTGGGTTGCTAAAAATATTGAATAAATGGGAGCCGCTGTGAGCGCGTGAAGCGATGTGATGTGACACGCAGCTGGGGGGTGCCAGCTAGCAGCGAGTGGCCACGAGAAGCCAGCTGTCAGCAGGCGAGGAAACGGGCACCGGGACCCGCGGGCAGGGCAGGGGGGGCCCACGCAGGGCTGGGGGCTGCAGCAGCGCCGTGCCCGGCCCCGGCTGCCAGGAGCACACGGGAGAAAAACCCCAGGAGGAGCTACACACACACAAGGCACCCCTGGTGCCTGCCGCTGAGAGCGGGATGGGGTGGAGAGGATGGGTGAGAAGACCTGCAGACCCTGTCCTTAAAATTGTCTTCCCCTAAAATAAGCCCAAATCTCATCCGCTTACATCGCAGCCTTCGCTGTGGCAGCAGCATCTCAGGTGGGTTTTATTTCCAAGAGAGAAATGTGGGCAGGGTGCAGGAGAAGAGGGTCCTGGCTCTTTCCCACCTTTGCCAGCCCTGCTGCTGGCTGCCACCGGCGGGGCGAAGAGCGGGCTGTAAGGACACAGCTCGCCTCCGATTCTCCACCCAGGGCTGGATCACGGGGACGGGGTCAAAACACAGAATTAAAAAAAGAAATAAAAAAAGAAACCGCTCTCACGCGAAGCCAGGCTGGGTTGCAAGCAATGTGAGAGAGCTCCCAGGTGCAAGGAGGGAGGCGCTCAGCTGAAGAGTCCTGCGGGGCCCAGGGGATGAGATGGAGAGGGCTGCGAGTCTCAGCTTGCTGGTGGTAAGTTCTGGATAAAGATATCCCGCTCCTCATCCTCCCTGGAGAGATAGATGTGCAACTCCGAGCAGTCTCGGCTCAGCAAAGGGCTTCGCCTGCAGCTTGGGGCTGCCCAAGCTCAAAGGAGGCCAAAGGAGCTGCCAGAGAGCAGCAAGGGAGGTCTGGGATGGGAATTCGTCGCTGAAGATGATCCTTTCAGCCAGGAGAAATGTGACTGACAGAGCTGAAGGACAGAAGCTGTAGCAATGGGGGTAAGGGAAGCAAAAGGAGAAGCACGAGGTGCACACGTAGCCACGCCACCTCCTAGCACCAGGAGCTGCCTGCAGGAAGGACCCCACGAAGGCTCCTGGTCCCCTGCAGACACAGACACCCTCAGGGCCCATTCGGGATGCTGGGGCCCGTTGGACTGGGAGAGGGACCCCGCAGTCACCCCTGAGAGGAGTCCTCGGTGCTGCTGGGACAGGAGCAGCTGTGCCCAGGAGGTCCAGAAATGGCACCGCTCTGCCTGGGATGTGATGTGGCTCGCTGGGGAGGGGACAGCAGGCAGGGGAACAAGCAGGGGATGTGCCATGCACGGAGCAGCATCCTACAGCAGCGAGACCGTGGCTGAAACAAAGCATCCGCTTCTGCTAGGGGCATGTCAGAGAGGTTCCCAAGCTGGGAACACGTCAAAAAAGGGACTTGGGAATTACGAAGGGGTTGGACAATGTGTCAGCGATGGACTTCACAAGCTCTCCATAGTCACTTTATCAAAGCGGAAGGCAAGAAGTGACTGCATCCTGAACGATCACAGCCGGCAAGGGGAACAAAGCTCAGCTAACAGGCGCTGCAAGCTGGCAGGTGAAGGAATGAGGATTTTCCCTGACCGGGAGCAGGAGCAAGGCACATTGAGAGCAGAGAGAAGAGCCGAGGCTTTCCAGCAGCAAGAGCAATACGTGGCATGGGGACTAGGGAGCACCCTGCCTCGGAAAGCACCCTGTGGTGCCCTGCGGATGAGGCAGGAGCTCTGTGGTCCTACAGGGCCTCTGCCAGCTCGTGCTGCGGCGCTGCTAGCACCCAGGGAACAGCCGGGATGGTGACAGCACTCCTCCTTCACTACCTGCCACCTGCACGCTCTCCTCCTCTGCTGCGGAGCGCACAACCTCCGCCAGCCACCCCAAAATCCCATGAAAAGAGGCCAGCTCCCACCCTGCAGGGGGTCCCAGCTGTCCGGGAGGGGTGGCACTGAGGCTGCAAGCCCCAGAGGACACCCGGGGATGCGACTCCCTGCCTCTCCGGCTGCCTGCGGGGCTCCGGGGACGGGCGACGCCAGCCCGCCCGCTGCGCGGGGCTCTCCGGAGCGGCGCACGTGCCCGCAGCCTGCCGCAGAGAGCTAATTAAACCCGAGCCAGAATAAACGCTGCTGGAAATGGCAGGATGTCACGGCTTAATGAGCAGCTCTCCGAGCCACTGAGGACGGTCACCCCGGGGGAACGACTCCGCAGGGGCTCCCTGGCGCTGTCCCCGAGCTGCCGGGGGTACCTGGGAGCAGCCGCTGCCACCTCCCCAAAATCAGGGCAGGGAGCCCAGCGTGCTGGCACCACGAGGCTGGCACGGGGCACGCGCAGGCAGCCAGGCTGGGCCAGCTGGAGGCTGCTGGAAAGCAGGGGGGAGGCAGCGAGGTGGCGAAGCCAAGCAGGGAGCCAGGAGGTGCAGGAACACCGCCCCGCACAGCGCCGCGCAGCCCTGCTGGCAGCAGGGAGAGGCTTTGGCAGGAGCTGTTTGGAAAACAGCACTCGGGAGGGCCGCTAAACAAGCCCAGCCTATCCCTTAAATAACCTGCACTTGCAAAACAAGCCAGCGAGGTCTCTGGGGCTTCTCCGAACGCAGCTCCTGGCAGCGAGGTGCTGCCAGCCAGCCCCCCGGGCAGCAACACCGCTCGCCTGCCCTCTCCTGAGATCCCCAGGCAAAAAAAAACCCGGCACCTTTACCCCGGCACAGCACCACGAATCCCTTTCCAGCCCCTTGCCCCTTTCTCTGCCACCCCAGAGCCCTCTTTGCACCCTCCCCCTGCTGCTCCACACCTCCTCCCTCTGCCCCAACTCCTGCTGACTCCCCTTGAACCAGCCCCGTCACCCTGTCCCCCTTCACGTCCCCTCCCCTGTCAGGGATGTGGGGAACCCCGCGCCCCATGCCTGACCCCCATCTCTCAGCACCAGCAGCAAGCAGGCGCCGCACCAAGTAAATAAATAAATAAATAAATAAACAAATAAACGAGGCAGCTCCGTCTCGTCTGGGGTTGCTCGAGGGAAGCGGGCAGCCGGGGGTGGGATGGAGGATGCTATTTGGAGCAGCCGTCTCCATGGCAACCCCCATTCCCACCACAAATTGGGCACAGGTCGCCCGTTTCCATCAAAGTTCCCCCCCCCTCTTTTTCGCCTTCCCTGTCCCTAGGTTGGGAGGTGCAGGAGCAGGGTTTTACAGGAGACACAGGTCCTGGCCAGCGTGGTACAATGCCAGTGCCACAGCGCCGGGTTCTGGGTTCCTCCGGGCGCACCCCAAAACTCGCCAGGGCTGACCAAAGCTCTGCTCCCTGCACGGCTGAACAGCTCCTGCAAACCCAGCAGGGTCAGTGACAGAGGTAGGTTCACCCAAGAGCACTTTGCCTGCCCTGTACAAAGGGAAAGACAGAGCTCAGGACGCATCCCCTCCTTTTTGAGCACCGCTCCGGATGCTGCGTAGGACTCCAAGGGATTATTTTATTCCAAAAGCTCCTTAGAAGCTGCCAGGTGCTCCCAGAAGGACCCTTTTTGGCCATAACAACCCCACCTCCAGCGGCACACACCTTCGGGGCAGGGCCAGCTGCACCCACGGCTGGGGTTTGGGCACCTCCCGGGCAGCCCCCGGCCCGCTGCAGCCCGGGGGCTGGCACCCAGGCAGCGCGCCCGCAGCACGGCGCAGGCTGGGAGATTCGCACGGCTCCCCCACAGGGCTGGGAGTTTCGCCAGGAAAAGCAAGTTTATAAATAGTGCGCTTCCACACGAGCGAACGAACGAAAGCGGCGCAACTCGGCAGGCAGAGAAGCCACGAGCTGAACACCGTCTCCTCCCCAGCACCCTGCCCCAGGAGCGAGCCAGCAGAGGGGGCTTCAGGAGGCCCCGAAGCAGGAGGCAGCTGCCTGTGGGCCCCCAGAGATGGGCTCTGCAGCACGGCGAGCTGCCAGAGGTGGTGGCACCCAGGGCAGCCACGTGTCTTCAGGGCCAACGGCCTCCAATTTCAGCGGTCTGCTTGGAAACGGGTCTCGTGAGGGCCAGAAAGCTGTTAACTTCTCCCTCCTCGCCGTACAGGCGAGGCTGGCAGCTTAAAGAGAGAAGTTTCATGGCATAACACGCGGCACTGAAGGGGCACGGCCTGCCAGGTCCTAGCAACAAGGCAGAACTTCATGGAAAACCAGACAGCTCCGTGCCCTGGAGCAGAGCAGCAAGTCAGCAGAGGAGAATCTGCTTCAAACACAAGGGCAGAGCAGACAAGGAGCGACCAGGAGGCCACCCCGCTGGGGGACAACCTGCCAGGTGGCACAAGGAGACCTTAACGGCATCGCCCAAGGGAAGGCCAGCAGGAGATGACGGTTCAGAGCAGCCCCATCAGCTGCTGGCAGGATGCTGGCAGCTTCTGGGGGTCCCCCGCACGCCGCTTACCTTGATGTAGGTGTCGAGGGCGGGGTGGACGCGGTTGACGGCGAGATGGATGGACAGCGGCGTGGTGAACGGGAAGCTCGCCATGACCACGTGGCTGGGAGTGGGGAAGGAGAAGATCTTGAAGCCGTACTTCTGGAACTGCCGGATCTGCTCCTCCGTCGGCTTCGCGTCTCCCTCGCTCAGGATTCGGCCGATTGCAAAGCGACACTTCTCCGGGGAGACCTGGCCAAGGGGGAGAGAGCAGCTGAACACCAGCCGAGCCTCCCAGCAAGCAGGTGCCCGCTCCCAACCATGACCAAAGCTGCTCTGCACAGAAAAAATCTCTCCTGACTGCCCCCACGGTGCCCCCTCAGCACAGTGCCCTGCTTCAGGGGCAGGGAAACCACAGCTCAGGTGCACGTTTGGCTGTGGCCCGCTGCAGGAACACGCTGGGAACAGGAGAGCCTGGAAATTGCCCCCTGAAGCTCTCCAGCCTGCTGGGTGGACAGAAGACGGGGTGGCCAGCAACCAGGAGCAGCTGACACCTGGCTGCCTTCGGCCAGGGAGAGCTGGAGGACTTAAGCCTCCAAACTCACGCTGTGTAAGGTGGCAGAACTCACCGGGAGCCACCAGGACGCCTGAAAGCAGCAGCAAGACAGACAGACAGGCTGGGGAACCTGCACTGTGAGGCTCTCGCGGGGAGACAGAGGCAGAGGGAGGGTAACAGCGAGGGCAGAGCGTCACCACGGCCCCGCTCCGGCCCCACAAGGGTCTCAGTTCCCAGAGGAGGCTCCCCAGTCGTGCCTCCAACTCCACCTGTGCCGAAGCTCCGGAGAGGAAACGTGAGCAGAGGCAAAGATGAAGGAAGAGAGCAGGCCGCCAGGAGCAGCAGCATCTGTCTGCGGGCGAGACGGCTCGCTCTTGCCCTCGTGTGCTGCAAGAGAGAGCTGCAGACAGGCTCTGCTGAGCGCCGCGGTGCTGGGGCAGGAGAGGGCGTGATTTGTCCCAAAGAGAGCGGAAGCCCAGGGAAAAGGATCCCCAGGGGAAGACCCAGCTGAATCGAGGAGAGTCAGCCCCACAAGACAGCGACTTTTGCTCTGCTGAGCTGGACAGGAGATGAGGCCGGGGGTGGCATCCATAAGGAGACAGGAACGTGGTCAACGGCAAATGTTCAGCTGCCTCACCCTGCAGACACTGAACGGTGGGAGCAAAGCCCCTCCTGCACCAGGAGCATTTCAGCCTTGGCCATCAGGCGTTTGGGCATCACGCCCCAGCAGGCGAGAGGCCTCAGCACACACCCCGAGCTTCAGAAGTGCGTGGCTGGAGCGGAGCAGCCTCCTGCCCGCCCGCCCGCCACATCCAGGCCCTGCTGAGGAGCTATTTTTGTCCCTGCCAGAGGTGGGAGAAGCCCTTTGGGCTGCTAAATATTGAATAAAAAAGAAAAAAAATGGATATTAATATTAATCTCGTCCATTAAGACGCATCAAACTGTGCTGGCAGGGGTTCTGCAGCACTCCAAGCCACCACGTGGACACCCAGGGGGGCACAGCCAGGGATGCTGCGGGACACACGGGGCACCTCTGCTGCCTCCTGCCCTCGGGTCTGCTTTTGGGGCCAGCTCACCACCCGCAAGGCCAGGAGGGTGCTGCTGCCCTCCAGGGGGACCTGGGCAGGCTGGAGGAGCAACCCCAGGCCCCAGCACGTGCTGGGGAGCAGCCAGCTGGGAGGAGACCCAGCAGGAAAGGACCTGGGGGGGGACTAGTGGACACCACTGCAAGCATGAGCCAGGCTTGTGTCCTGATGACAAAGGTGGCCAGCGGTGTCCTGGGCTGCATTAGGAGTGTTGTCAGCTCATCAAGGTGATCCTGCCCCTCTGCTCAGTGCTGGTGAGGCCTCGCCTGGAGAGCTGGGTCCAGTTCTGGGCTCCCCAGGGTGAGAGAACCACAAACAGCCTGGAGAGAGCCCAAGGAAGGGCCACAAAGATGCTGAAGGCACCGGAGCATCTGTCCTGGGAGGAGACACCATCAGCAGGGCAGGAACAGATGCATCTACACCACGTCCCTGGGGTGGGACAGTGCCAAGCACGGCTCTGCTCCCTTCCAACAGCTGCAGCTGCTCCACCTGCCAAGACAAGGCCCCTCCAAGCCACGTTTTCATGGACAAGCTCCTAAGCAGGTCCAACCTTTGGGAGCAAGAAAGCAGAGGCGGGCACTACCCAGCCCAGGAGGGCTCCCAAAGCAGGGCCAGGCACTCCAACACCCCGCGGTGCAGCAGCACGGAGCCAGAGCTCTTGGCCCAGCCGCTGTGCCCCCTCCGAGCCCCAGCACAAGCACCCAAACACATGTGCAGGGCCACAGGCCCCTCCTGGCACTCCTCCCTTGCAGCATTCTCCCAAGGTCACACCAGCTACTGCAGAATTACTGGAGAGCCAGGCTGTCCACAGAGGCTGGTGCCTGCACGCTGCTATCTGGAGGCCCCGGTGCCACCCAGAGCTGGCAGCCACGTCGCTCGTCCCCCAGCAAGTTATGACGCTGCTGTTGCTCTGTGTCTCCAGAGCACTGAGCTCTGGCCAGTAGCACACGTTTGCTGCTCGCCTCCCCACCTGAAGCAGGCTGTGGAGCCCCTGTTTCATCAGCCAGGAGCCCTCAGCACTCGCCTGCTGAGGTTTCGGTAACAACTGTCAAGGGATTGAAACGACTACGGGGAGCTTGGAAACACCAGGGAATGGCAGAAACAGGAGGAGGAGCATGGATGGGGATACAGCAAGCTGAAGACACCAGCTGCCTGGAGCCACAGAGCAGAAGGAGCCTTGGCTGTACTGCCTGCTGGCAGGTCCATCGGGGAACACATCACCATGGGACCACGGCACCGGGCTCTGCCCCGTAACCAAAGCAGGGGTACAACTTGCTCAGCAGGAGCCACCAGAGCTTTGCTTTGCCCGTTCCTTCCAGCGAGGGGTATCCAAGACACCACCCGCCTTCAGATTGCCCCTCGCAGACCTGGAGATCTCATGAGCCCCAGCGCTCACCGAAGGAGGGTGAGCTACAAGTGCCCGAGGCAGCGCCAGGGAGGTGCCCGAGCTGCAGACCCGTGCAGGCAGAAGCTTACCGTGTGTGGATTGTCGTAGTAGACGCCGATGGAGCAGAGCTTCGACGAGATGCTGCAGCCGTCTGTGAAGAGCTGCCCCGATTCGCCATAGGGACCCACTCTGAACTTGTAGGCCAGCGTGATGCTGCCGATGGGTGGCGAGCCGGCGCTCACCACCACCTCTGTGAAGAGCCCCGAGTAGACAGCGAAGCCGAAGACGGTCAGCAGCAGCAGCACGACCAGCACCGCGATCAGCCCGAGGAGCACCCAGTCGGACATGATGGACACCTGGTGCTTCATAGGTCCTGCACGACAGCGGTGAGAAGAGAGGGAAGAGCGCGGGAGTTAAGCTTGCGCTTGGACAAAGCATTCAGCAGAAAGATCCCACGTCGTGCTCACCTGCTCCAGCTTGGTCACCAGACACCAATTATATTGCCTTGGTGCCTCCCGGGATTTCTGTGTTTATAGGGGTGGGGACAGAGAGGCGCCAGCCCCATTGCCCAGGAACCAGTGAAGCTGCTCGCCTCCAGCCTCGCACCCAAGGGAGATCGCAAGCAATCTAGCGAGCCCCTGTCACTGCACAGACCACAAGCAGATGTACAACACTATGCTAAAGATTACGGGTCCTTAATCAAGTAATTTATTGCTTACACACACCAGACCCTACATCATGGCCAAGGCAGCCCCACTGACAAAAAACCTCAAGCCCAGGCCCTCGAGGGGCTGAGCAAGGAGCTGCTTCAGAGCTCAGCCCCATGTGCGGGGATCCAGGTGCACAGGGAGGCTCAGGAGGAGAACAAGACCCAGCTAGAGAAGCATCCCCAACACCTGGGACGGCTTTTTTCCACCCAGAAGTTTTTAACACCCTAGCCAAGGCTGCCCATTTTGTTTGGCATCTTTCTTCCCTCGCGCTTGCCTGCGTGGCACAGCAGCCGGGGGAGCAGCTCCCCAAAGGTCCTGCCCGCAGCACAAGGGAGCTGTGATGGGGCCCAGCAGGCAGGAGCTGCTTGGAGCTGTTTGTGCTTCGCTCTCCCCTGAAACCTAGCGCTGGTGGCAAGGGCCACGCGTGGCAGTCCTGGGGGACTGCTATGGGGAGCTGGGCTCCAAACCCAGACCGCAAACAAGCGCTTCACCTTGAGCTCTGCTCGATAAACACGCTCAGTCCAAAACAAGCTTTTCACCTCGGTCACGGCGGGCTGGGCTTTACGAGGCACCAAAAGCCACATCCCGGTTAGGGGCACGGGTGGCCCCGGGAGGGGGGGGGGGGGAACGGGGCTGGAGCCCCGACCCCGCTCACCTGGGCTGCGGGGCGCTGAGCCCGGCGGCAGCGCGCGGCCTCGTCCCCCCGCGTCTGCAAAACAGGAAAAAAATAAAAATAATCGATGTCAGCACTTCCTCCGGGCTCTGCACAGCCCCAGCCACCAGCTCTACCGGCACAAAGTCCCCTCAACAGCGGGGCCACGGCGCTGCGGGCCCGGGCACGGGGAGAGGAGCCCCGGGGGCCGGGGGGGCAGGAGCCGGGCACGGGGCAGCTCCGAGGGGGCAAGACCCGGTCCCACCACGGCTCCGGCTTCACGGGGACCCCCCCACGGCCGCCACCAGCCCGGAGGGACCGGAGCC
Source organism: Aythya marila (assembly GCF_965140915.1). Taxonomy (NCBI): domain Eukaryota; kingdom Metazoa; phylum Chordata; class Aves; order Anseriformes; family Anatidae; genus Aythya; species Aythya marila. Next base: position 15,169,237 of record NC_139051.1, read on the forward strand.
GGCTCGGCTCAGCCCGGCTGGGCCCAGCCCGCAGCCACCGGCCCGGCCTCCCGGAGCCGGCCCCGCACCGGGAAGCGCCGCAGCCGGAGCTCGCCGCCGGCCCCGGGCGGTCCCCGGGTGGCACCGCCACCGCTGTCCCCGTCCCCCTTCGTCCACCCCCGGGCACCCACCTCGGCCGGGCGAGCTCCCCGCTGCGGCCCGCCCCGCCCCGCACCCGGGAGGGGCTTCCGGCAAGCGGCAGGGGCTGGGCGAGGCGCTGAGGGGACGGGAGCCCGGGGATGGCGCTGAGGGACGGGGGGACGCGGGGTGAGGGCAAGAGCGGCGCCCAAAGGGGTCCCTGAGGCAGTGGCGCCGAGCTGCAGGTTCAAGGGGGCTGAGGCAGCGCTCGCAGCTCTCCGGGGTGAGGGTTGGAGGTCCTGTGGGGAGCTCTGTGGTGGTCCTGTGTGGGGCCAGGAGCTGGACTCCGTAGCCCAGCAGCTCCCTCCCAGCGCAGGATGTTCTGTGAGCCTGGGGTTCATCTCCTTCATCGCGTGGAGGGGCCCTGGCTCCAGCCCAGCAGCAGCAGCGATGCCCTGCATGTGCCCCAAATCACAGAATCACAGAATTTCTAGGTTGGGAGAGACCTCAAGGTCATCGAGTCCAATCTCTGACCTAACCCTAACAGTCCCCACTAAACCATATCCCTAAGCTCTACATCTAAACGTCTTTTAAAGACTTCCAGGGATGGTGACTCCACCACTTCCCTGGGCAGCCTGTTCCAGTGCCTCACAACCCTTTCTGTAAAGAAGTTCTTCGTAAGATCCAACCTAAAACTCCCCTGGCACGACTTTAGCCCATTCCCCCTCGTCCTGTCACCAGGCACGTGGGAGAACAGGCCAACCCCCACCTCGCTACAGCCTCCTTTAAGGTACCTGTAGAGAGCGATAAGGTCGCCCCTGAGCCACACAGGGCTCCACACAGCCTCAGCACCACCCTCACAACCTCCGCTGGAGGACTCCTGCCCCAGCTGTGGCCCAAATCCTGGCTTTCCCTCTCTGGCTCCCCATCCCCTGCTCCCACCCTCCCATTTACATCCCATCAGGGTCACGGAACCATTTAGGCTGGAAAAGGCCTTCAGGATCATCAGTGTGGATGGATCAAGCTCAAGCATAGATGAGCATCCATCCTGCCCCTCCGTTGTGTCTTTTTCTGCTAGGGGAAGGTGAGCTGGGCCTGCTGGAGTGCACTTGACACACAATGTAAGCAAATGTACCTGGAAAGGATGCTTACTGCCTTGGGCATGTGGTGAAAAACAGCTCGAACAGCATGGAAAAACCCACCCTAGAGGGGCAGGCAAGAGGTCGGGACAAGTTGCAGCTCCAGGGAATTTCCAAACCAGCAGGACTCTATCCAAACTCCTCCCTGGCCTCCTGCAATACAGCAGCTCCACACCAGCAGTGATAAGCAGAGACCAGCACTTGGTCCCTTCGGACAAGGATGGCTGCAAGGAGGGCAATGCAGATGCACGGAAAGCACCCACCCAGCAGCGGGGAGGCTGCCTGCAGAGGCTGAACCCAGGGCTCTTTCTGCACCCCAAAGCAATGTTCCTCAGAGCAACCCAGGGACGCGGTGTCACTGTCCCTAACACGACCCGGCTGCCCCCAAACTTCCAGGATTTGCAACCAAACTGCTGCAGCGTTTAGATCCACATGAACCTGAACAGGGTAGGATCCCCTCACCAAAGCAAGGCCTGTGCAGCATCCTGAGCAACAGAAACTTCCAGCAGCAAGACCAGGAGGAGTCGTCCGTTCAGAGACCAGTCCTTTTTGGTCCGATGCACGGCACCCTAAGATTTCTCGATCAATTTCCCATTTGATAACTTTTACATAACCAGGCTCCTTGCTCATGAAAATAGCTTTTCCAAATCCTTCAGTCAGATGGGGGTCAGTAGGATGTTCCCAACCCACTTTTATTTCGAACCAATGCATTGGTTTGAAAATAAACCTTTTCTCACATTTATACTTCATTCTCTGGTGAGTTTAATTATTTAAAATACTGCAAGGGGAAACACCTCATTGTGGCTTTCATTTTGCTGGGATAAATAAAAGAAAAAAAAAAAGTGTTCATACATGTTCAGTCTCCATTCCCTTTCTCTACACCTACTCCATTTTGACTAAGTATTTTGGAGTGGGAATGCCTAGAATTTGACAGATTACTCCACGGATTTTGTTAGGCCCTTGGTCTTAATCCTGACTTCTGTCACGGGGAATTTCCATGGATGCTAAAAGCCAACTTGCAGGAAGTTATTGAAGAAAACTTGTTGCAGGCTCTAGCCCATGAGCTCCTCCTTTTGCTATCGATGCACTGAACAGCAGATCAGGATGTCGCACCTCTGACTGCCAGCTACTTACTGAGAAACTAAGACGTTGTTTTACTTAACAAATCATGACAGAGTTTTCTTCTCTTTCTTTTAGATGTCACATCTCCCCTGGTGGCTACAGGGGGAGCAATCAATCGGTCAGCAACCGCATTTGGACGTGGCTTTGATTTTCTGTGCAGATCACTTGCAAGTTTGGAGGGATGTATTATCCAGCATTGAACTCCCTCAAAAACAATTCTCAATTCTGCACTCTCAACGTTTGTGCCTCCTGCTGTGTCCTGTATCACACAGGCACATGAAGAATGGGTTTATGCGCACCTTCTCCTGGTGGAAATGTATTTTGTAGGGCCATTTGCATTGAAATATTCTCTAAATGTCTCCTCCCGGGGCATGCCTTCAACTTTCAACATCTCAGCACCAATTGTGTACTTCCTTCTTCACCCTGAGTACAATCTTATATTGTCTTTGAGCTACAGATGAATACAAGTATACAAACTAGGCTTTTCTGCCTTCTTTTCTTTTAACCCACTTTCTTCTATGTGAAATTTAGGTTTAGATTTTTTTCTTTCTGAAAACATGACACGTTACCCAGAGTATTCCTCCATTTTCCATCTAGACAGAAGACAGAAAGCACAAACTTGCTCCAGTCTGTCAGCATTTCTTGTTCAGCTTTACAAGAGTGGCTGAAGAAGGAACAACAAACAGGTACATCTGTCCCAACCTCAACTGCTAACTTCAAAACTTGAAAATGAAGCTCTTACCAGCAGGTTGTGGTCCCGTTTTTACTACACACATGTAAACAGTGCTTTTAAAAAGCTCTCTGTCAGCTGTGTGAAGAATTACACTACAATAGCAATTCCAAACTTAAGGTTGACAGACATTTTTAAGATTTTCATCTCCCTCCTGGCAAAAAACTCTCCTGAAAAAAAATAATTCAGGAGCCTCTTCTGGCTAAAGAACACCCACAGGGTTCTGCTATGAACCTGAGGAGTGGGAACTCTTCCAAGTGGACATCAAGAGTTCCTGATTAATCACACCCTTGTATTATAATATTATATTCACACATGTGAATACAATAATATTATATTCACACCCGTGTAGGTTACAGTGTTGCTGTATTGATGCCTATTCAGTCAGAGGCATCTCCAGACATATTTTTAAGGCTAAGGTAAACCATGCCTCAGTTTTGCCTCTGCCTTTCCTGCACTAGGAATCTAAACAACAAACTCAGGCTCAAATATCTGAGGAAAATGGAAAGAATTCCACCCATTTTGGTGACTCTTAGAGAAAAAAATATACCTGCTGTGTAAGTGATTGCTCAGAATTGCTGGGGTTTGTTGCAGTCTCAATAGAGAAAGCTGGAAAAGGGTAAGGACTGAGATCCAGCCCAGAGAAAAGACAGGAGAAGCAGTGGAGGACAAACGTGTAACATGTCATGAATATTTTGTGACACTTCAGTGCAAAAAAGCCCAGTCATAAGGGACCAATCCGGCAGAAAGTACATAAACTGCTGATGCACATTTTCTGCTGACAGTAGTCAGATTTTCTGACCAGGATACCATTCAGAAACTGCCACTCTCATCTGCAAAGTCAGAAATTGAGGCGAGGTGAATTTCCAAATAAAGTTTTATTTTGGCTCAAAGTTGCCCAGTGCTTTGCCTTGACATTGGCAGGTAAAACGGTTTCTCAAGAAGTTTCATGAGGCCATTCTGAGATTTCACTGGTCCTTGCTGCCCCTCAGGGGTCAGTCTAAAGCTGAATTTGTGGCAGAGAACAGAAAACTGAAAACCCCCAAGGACTCTCTCAAGCTTTCCTGAAAAATCTGAGTTCAGTTTGGGTGGGCTCTGCCTTGCTCGGGTCAGAGCTGCTCCCAGGGGGGCTGCAGAGAGGTGCTCACAGCCAGGAGTTCAGAGGGGAGATGGCAGATTACTCAGTGGCTGTGGAAGGATGGCTCGTCACCTCTGGGGACAACTCTAGGGACACTGTACCTACAAATGACCGATGTGAGCCTCAAGGACACTGCTGAGTATCACTGCATGGGGTCTTCAGCCCTGGAACACAGGCTTGTACACGCTGACATGGCAGAGGTGCCTGGTGGCAGCAGTTAACCCAGAGCCATTCACCAGAAAGATGGCATCCAGTTTGCATCCCCTCGCCCCAAGTACTTCTCCCACATTTTTATCCGTTTACTTCAGTACCAGACCTATTTTTGTGAAGAAATGCAACGTTGTGCAGAGGTTGGGGAGGCCCAGTAACACACATCCCACAGAGACTTGTTCCAAAACTCAGAAAGCTGGAAGCAAGGTTTTTTCCCCATTTAGCTACAAGACCTTTTTTCCCACTATACAAGAGGGCAAGTCTTTTGTCTTTGCAGTATTTGCTCCTGCATCTTCTGCTTCTTGTCCATATATATATATATATATATTTTTTTTTTTTAAAGAGAACATGAAAGGATTGCATTAAGTCTTTAACTGAAAAAGGTATTCTTCCAGATAGATACAGTCCTCTTCTTACTTACTGAAACTGAAATATTCTTCTAGGAAACTCAGCATGAAATTGAGTGATAAAACGCCAAATTTATGCCTTGATTTTTCTCAGGGAACTTTTTATGCAACTATATATTAGTCTGAACTGAGTTGAGAAATAAAGTTTTCTGTTTGAACTGAGCGATTAATTTTAAACTCTTCTCATATCGAATAGTCTAGCAATTCTCTCTGTATGATTCCCATATTTCAACGTGCAAAATTTTAGAGGAAAATTCCATTCTGAGTTCCAAAAGCTTTGAATTCACAAGCATTTTATTGTGTCAGGGACAGAATGCTGGCAAATTGACGTGGTACTTCCCTGGAAATAAGTGATCAAGTGAGCTGATGTGAATCAGTCACTGCTGTACAAGGCATACAAGATTTATCATCAACTCAAACCATCTCAGAAGCTGGTGCACCTACGAAGGTGAAGGCAAGATTGCTGATTTCTAGAACCAGTACCCTGGGGAAAGTTGAACAGGATTTGTTAGTGTCAGGTCAGAGGCTGGACTCTGTGATCTTGGAGGTCTCTTCCAACCTGGATGATTCTGTGCTAAGAAAAAAGATTGGTTCATATGGCATTTGGTATTACTTCCTCACTTGTCTCATCTAAATCTCTCCTCTTTTAGTTGGAAGCCATTACCCTTATCCTATCACTGCACTCCCTGACAAAGTGCCTCCCCAGCTTTCCAGCAGCCCCCTTTAGGCACTGGAAGGCCACTGTCAGGTCTCCCCAGGGCTTTCCATTCTCCAGGTTGAACAGCCCCAGCTCTCTCAGCCTGCCTTCATAAATCCTTCTCTCCAAGGCTGCTCTCTGTCTCGTCACCCAGCCTGTGCTTGTGCTCGGCACTGCCCCAGCCCAGGTGCAGGACCTTGCACTTGGCCTCGCAGAACCTCATGAGTTTCACCCAGGCCCACCTCTTGAGCCTATCCAGATCCCTCTGGATGACATCCCCATCCCTTCCCTCCAGTGTGCTGACCACATTACCCACTGACTGGTCCATCCATCAAATCTGCATCTCTCCAGTTCAGAGACAAGGATATCACAGGGGACAGCATCAAATGCTTCCTACAAGACCAGGTCGGCCACATCAGCTGCTCTTCCCTTACCCGTGAATGCCCTAACCCCATCGCAGAAGGCCACCAGATTTTTCAGGCATGATCTGCCCTTAGTGAAGCCCTGTTGGCTGTCACCAGTCGCCTCCTTATTTTCCATGGCAGAGTTTCCAGGAGCATCTGCTCCATAACTTTGCTGGGCACAGAAGTGAGACTGGCCTGTAGTTCCCTGGGTCTTCTTTTTCTCCCTTTTTAAAATGGGGATTGTGTTTCCCCTCTTCCAGTCCCTGGGAACTTCACCAGACTGTCACAGCTTCTTAAGTGTGACAGAGAGAGGCTTAGCAGCTACATCTGCCAGTTCCCTCAGGACTTACAGGTCTATCTCATCAGGTCCCATGGACTTCAGGTCCCTTAGATGGTCTCAGACCTGATCTTCTCCTGCAGTGGGCAGTTCTTCATTCTCTCAGCCCCTGCCTTTGCCTTCTGGGGCTCAGGTTACGTAGCTAGAAGTCATCTGACATCCAAACTATCCCCACAGAGGGAGAAATAAAGCACTCTATCATGGCTAGGAAGACAGGCTGCCTTGATATTTAATTGTTGTCACCTAACTGCTGCCAGAAGATGAGCATGGTGGAAACCAGACCACAGACACATAACATGGACAGCACTTTTTCGCTAGGCCTTGGCAAAAGGCAAGTAAGAATGAATACCTGTGACTCACAAGAGCTGGGTCTGAGCCATATTTCTGAACGTAGAAAGGCTGCATCAAAGCAGCTCCAGTGTGAAGCAGAAAAAGACCTCTGTGGTACGCTGAATTTAGCAACGTCACCAGGAGCTTCTGACTCAGAGCCCACTGCCCAGCCACGCGTGCACATCACCACCACACCTACCTGCCAAACCAGCACGACTCGGCTCGTGCGGAGCTCTGCCACCAGCAGCCATGAAGCAACATCTCATGAAGAAATCCTTTTTCTTTCAGGGTTATAATTAAGCCATGCTTCGTACCACTGCTGCTGGCTGGTGCGGGAAGGCTGCCGATGAGTTGCACTGGGAGAAAAGGCAGATCGAGTCAGATCGGGATCCCACTTCAAACCTGCCTGTGTTGGCCTAGCCCAGCTTTTCTCTCACAACGGAGTTCAAGACCCTGCTGCCAAAATGTTCCTCTTCCTACCAGCTTCACAGGCCCCCTGCTCCCATTGACCCTGCAGACCAGTTATTGGGGATTTTCCCTGTACAGACGCACAAACCACACCGGACAGGCGCTTGAAGCAAGACATTTAGCTGCATCCAGGCCAGCACCCACCTCCTTCAGGTCTGATTTGACATCGTCCCTCTGTGGGCTGCCCAGGAGCTAAGCCAGTGGCCAGGAGGGCATCTGCTTGCTCAGCCAGGTCACTGGTAAGCTAACAGCTCCCTCCTCTGTCACACAGCACCAAAAGCAGCCTAGAATCTGTCCTAGCATCACGTGCAGCAGAGAATATTATTCACTCTCTCATTTTTGCACGCAGGAATGTCTCCAGGATAGTTTCGCTGGGGTACACAGACACCCAGGAACCCCCAGCCTGGTGCACTGAGTGCAGCTGAGGCTTCAGTTCTCCCCCATTCAATTTGTGCAAGCCTCACAGCCAGCAGCAGGGCATGGTCAGCGTGCCCTTTCCCTTCCTGATGTCCCAGCACATACCAAGCGCCCTGCTCTGGTCCTTCAGGGATGTGGCTTTTGCAGGGTGCACTTTCTCATAGTACAACTCATTAGAGCTCTTCCAAACGTTTCTAAAAGAAAAAAAAAAAAAAAAAAAAAAAAAAGAGAACAGTCAGGTAACCTTTTTCTAAATTGCACAAGAAGTTGATTTTAAATACCTTCCTGTAACTTTGAAATCTTCTCTTCTCTTTATATTCTAATGCTTTACAAAGCACTATAAATTTCTGTCCAGTGGCATTATTGCTGGATCCCACTGAACACCTCTACCTGCTTTTTGTCTGTCCCACTCTGTTTAAAAACTCAAAGTTCTGGATAAATTTGGTCTTTGAGCATAAACTGAATTTGACTGGTCACTTGTTGCCTCCTAGTCAACCTGTATAGTTTTTCTGATAGAGTTTTTAACTCAATTAACTCTCTTCACACATACCACAAGGTAAACTTGCTCGCTTTTATTGCATTTTCTTGCCCTAGCAGCTACTGTGCACTTAAAGACAGCAGAACATCATGTACGAGCTTAAAGCAAAGGTGCTATGTAGGTGTGGAAAAAGCTGAATAATTGTGAATTGAAATTCAAAGCAGCTTTCAAGTGAGGCATGAGCTAAAAGGGTTGTGTGGAAAAATAAATGACTTGCAACAAAAAGAATATGATAGGGAAATATAGGAAAGGGCTTCAGCGCTGCATCTGGAGCTGCTTGTACCCTGCCTGCAGGAGAAAGGAAGGTGGTTCATGCCAAGAACAAGGATCAAGCTTGTAAAATTCACTGCTGTTAGAAACCGTCATGCCCAAGCACCAGCCAGGGGTCTCCGGGAGGTATGGATTTCTGCATAGACATTCCCTGGTACAGACGCAAGATAAACCTTCAGGTTCAAGTAATAAATCACCTTCCTGTGAAGAAGCCAGAAGGATCCCACCTGAAATTGGATAGGAAATACCAAACACCACGATTTCTTTCCGGTTGCTTCACCATAGGATTTGCAAGAGGACTTGCTGCATCTGGGTACGCAGGAGTCCTGCTGGCTCTGCTGTTCCTGGGCAGCCTGCATGCCTCAGCACCTCGAGGGCTTCTGCACCAGGGCTTCTCACGGTGGGAATACAGAGCTGTTTCCTCCTCCTGCACTCCTGCCATGGAGCTGGCTGCTCCCCAGGCCGGGAAATAGCGAGGCACCAACACCCCACACAAAGCCATTGGTGCCACACCAACTGCACTGAGCTCACGGGTTTCATTTCCCCACGCCTGTCTGAAAGCCCCATGTTTGACCAGGGGCTAGCAACTTTTTGGAGCTTCTGCCACCTCCTCTCCTGCAAACCAGAGGGTTTTGATGCTCCTTTCCCTAGGGAAGGGCAGTTCCCTGTTCTCTGGGAATCCCCTGCACTGGAGCTCTCCCTATCGCTAGGGCTGCTGTGACAGCAGTGCTGCCCCACACCATGCTGCAGATCCTTTGCAATCTGCACACCCCCCCAGAGGCACAAGCAGGTTAATTGCTGCAGTCATCAGGAAGGAGGATGCTAAAGGACCGGCCTTTGAAGTGGCTGCTTCTTTTAGGACTTCAGACAAGTGACTTGGCCTTCTGGCTTCCGTATCTGTGGGACAGGTACACAACCTAAATTTGTTAAAGCCTGAACTTGGCCTAAATGCTGCACATATTGAGGGAGAGGAAGAAGAAGGTCTTTCATGGAAGAAATAGATCACCTCTTGGTTTGACTCAGCTTTTTTTCCTTTTTTTTTTCTTTTTTTTTTTTTTTAATACTGGCACCACTGGGAGAGTTCCCATTTGCTTAACTAGGCCATGTATGAGGAAACTGGGAGGGCACTTAAAATGTTTGGAGTGGCTTGACCTGCTAACTTTCATTCTTCATCAATCTGAGCAGCCTGGGTTCAGATGAGTTTTTTGACTTTCAGATGAGCTGAACATCCAGAACAGCATGGAAAAGTTGTTGCGTGTATGTTTATATATATATATATAAAACCACACACAACCTTCACACTTCTAAGTTTAAGTAGTCCTAAAGCAATAAAATGCTATGACAGCATTGTTATATTGGTAAGCATGTTTGGGAGCTGGGAAGGATATCTAAAAACAGCCTACAATACAATTAGCCAAGAGAAAATATCTGAGCAGGGTACATTATGAAAGGACTTTTGCTAAACAATATCTACTCGGACTTCTGTAAAGGCCTTTGACGTGCTCCCACACGGCATCCTGATCTCCAGACTGGAGAGATATGGACTTAACGGACAGACCATTCAGCAGGTGAGGAATTGGCTTGAAGGCTGCACCCAGGGAGCAGTGGAGGGAGGTGATTGTCCCCCTCTACTCCACCCCTGTGAGGCCCCACTTGGAGTCCTGCAGCCAGGTCTTTGGCCCCCAGCACAAGAAGGATGTGGGGCTGTTAGAGCAGGTCCAGAGAAGGGCCACAAAGTTGATCAAAGGGCTGGAGCACCTCTCCCGTGAAAAAAGGCTGAGAGAGCTGGGGCTGTTCAGCCTGAAGAGAAGGCTCTGGGGTGACCTCATTGCAGCTTTTCAGTACTTCAAGGGGGCTTGTAAAAGAGGTGGAGGGAGACTTTTTGTGCATTCAGATGACAGGATAAGGGGGAATGGCTCTAAACTAAGAGAGGGGAGATTTAGATTAGAGATTAGGAGGAAATTCTTCACTCAGGTGATGAGGCACTGGCACAGGCTGCCCAGAGAAGCTGCAGATGCCCCATCCTTGGAGGTGTTTGAGGCCAGGCTGGATGGGGCCCTGAGCACCCTGATCTAGTGGGTGGCGTCCCTACCCATGGCAGGGTGGTCAAAACTAATTGATCTTTAAGGTCCCTTCCAACCCATATGTTCTCAAAGAAAAACCCCGATCAGCTACTGCTTTCTGTTACTTCCTCTCAAGTTCTGTTGCTTCTGGTAGCTGTAAACACACTTGAGAGATTGCCTGACTGCAATAAGTGGAATTGATTGCAAAAGTGTTCTGCAAAAGATATTCTGAGATGTATCAGCTGTTTCTGGATGTCAGCTAAGAAACCTTTTCTGCCCCTGTATGAACTCTTATATTGGCAAAAAAAGTTGGAAAAGGAAACAAACTTTACTGACAGAGAGGGAGCTAGATTAAGGATCCTCATAGCCAGTAGCAGGGCTTGTGGGCTATCATCTCCATTACAAGCAGAGCTCTCAATCTGTTAAAAGCTATTCACCATTCCGAGGGAGGAGGCAGCTCTGCCCTTATCAAGCTCCTGAAGCACTCTGATTAGCACAAGCCCACTTTAACAGTGAAAACCTGACCTGGAGCCACAGAACCAACCAAATCCGAAGAGCTCTGCCTTGGGCAAGGAGATACAGCTCTACGCACACACATGCTGCAGTCACAGCACCTGGCAGCATTCTGTAAATCAGGCCCAGAACAGAGGCCAAACTTCCTGCTGGACCAGGAAAATAGCAGCATGCCACAAGGTCCTCAATCAGAGAGTAGGAATAAAAGAAATGGCAGACAGGAACGTGACACAGGGGTTGCTGTTTGAGCCCCACTGAGGTGGTGTCCAAACTACATACCTAATTTCCCCCCAGACTTAAGACAAATGGATTTCAGTCTCGATGTACCTGTGGTGTCAGAGGTAGACATGTAGTGGGCACCTTAATGAACAAACCATCCCACACAAACCAGGCCCCACACAGTCACTGCCAGCCAAGCACCAGCAACAAGCTGCAGGCCTTAAAACAAGCTGTCACCATGTTAAACGTTAACTCTTGCTCAACTTGGTAAAAAAACAATCATTTTTCAATTCCCAGAAGGCGCTAGCACCAGAGCCTCACCTACTGGAGGAGGTTCGAGCAGTTCCTTCACCAACAGACACCAGGCAGCAGTCCACAGAAAGGCCAGGCAGAGTTAGCTGAGGGGGAAACTCAGCCAGAGGAAGAAGGAAGGAGAACAAGGCACAGTTTGAGGCTCACAGCACCCACTCCCCTCGGGGGAGCCTGGCTGCAGGAAGCTCTCCCCAGACACCAGCAGCAGCCCCACCACCACCACAGGGAGCTTGGAGGTGTCAGGGGCTGATGGCTGCCATGAGCTGCCCCCAAAGGTCCCCTCAGAAGGACCTCAACCGGCTGAAGAAGCCTGGGCAGGCACAGCAGGATGGAGCCCCCCGAGCACAAAGGGGAACAGGAGCTTCACACCCAAGCCTCCTACAGAAACCACAGCACCCCTGCCTGGCCCAGCAGCAACCACCACAGAGCCACCCTCAGCGCCGAGCTCCACCAGCAGCCCAACAACAGCAGAGAAAAAATATTTAAGCTCCTAATTAAGCACCTAACCCGCTCCGGGCCTAAGCCCCCCTCAGAGGAGCACCAACACGACCCCTCCTCGCACACCACCCACCGCCACCCGCCCTAGCGCGGCGTAAATAGCACCCGGGCTTTTATAGCGCCCCTTCCCGGCGGCCCCCGCGGCCGGCCGCTCCCATTGGCTGGCGGCGCGGGCGGGGGCGCGCACGGGCGCGCGCCAGCCGGGGCCGGGCCGGGCGGGGCCGAGCGAGGAGCGCAGCGCCGCGCCGCGTCGCGCCGGGCCGGGGAGCGCGCACGCCCCCGCCCCGCCCGTTTCCGTTCGCCGCCGCTCTGAGCTCAGGGCCTGTGGAGCAGGAAGCGGCGGGAGCCCGGACCCAGGGGAAGGCCGCAGGTACCGGCACGGAGCTCAGGGCCGCGCGGGGGGGGCGGGGAGGGATGGAGGGAGGGCTGGGGGGCCGCTCCCGGTGGGTTTTCCCGGTTGGTTTTCTCCCCGTTGGTTCTTCCATTCGGCTCCCGGGTGGGGCCCGGCCGGGAGCTCCGCGAGGCTGGTGGCGGGTGGGGGGGGGGAACCGGCCCACACACCCCCCCCCCCCCCCCCTTTTCTCCTCCCTCTTTCTCCTCCTCCGCCCCGTCCCGGCCGCGTTTCCCGGGGGAGCGCCGCCAAGTTCCCGGGGTCGGTAACGGGGCCGTTCCGGGCGGCGGGGGAGGGGAGAGGAGAGGAGAGGAAGGCAGGGCTGGAAGGGGGGGGGGAGGGAGGGAGCGGCGCCGGGAGCAGCTTCCCCCGGAGGGCAGCCCACGGGGCTCGGCCGCCCTTTATGGAGGAGAGCGGGGGGCTCCTTCCGCGGGGACGTTGCCGGTTTTTGGGGGGGGGGGGAACGGGGGAGCCGCGGGGCCGGGGCGCGCCGCGAGCGGGGCGTGGGGCGGCGGAGCGGCAGCCGCCGGCGGTGACGTCACCGAGCGCGGGAGGAGCCGGGGGGGGGGGGGGGGGCGGTGAGGGGAGGGAGGGGGGGGGGGGAGGGGAGCGCGGGCGGCGGCCGCTCGGCAACGGCCGGGCCGCGGGGGCCTCGCCTCAGCGCGGAGCCGGGCCCCGGCCGCCCCCAAAGGGGACGGGTTCAGGCCGAGGAGCGAGCGGGGGGTGCTGAATAACGATCCGCGCCGGGCCCTGCTCGTCTTTTTTTTTGTTGTTGTTGTTCCGCTGGGGGAGTTTTTTTTGTTTTTTGTTTTTTTTTTTTTTAAGAGTGGGAGCCCTGCCCCGAGCTGCCTGTGAGGCACGCCCGCTGTAAACCCTCGCCCTGACCGGGTTCGGCCAGGTGGCTGGCGTCGTGTGGTGCTAGAAAGGTGGTTTTTTTTTATTATTATTATTATTATTGCTATTATTTTTTCTTAGGGAACGAGTCCCGCAGACGTAACCGGCGGCCGCGGAGCCCTCGCGGCTCGCCAGGCGCGCGCCCTGGCTGGGTGCCACAGGGCCCGAGCGCCACAGGCAGGCGCTGCCCCGAGCCAGGAATCGACAGCAAAAACATCCTAAAACGAGCTTAATTGCCACCAGGATGTAGGGCTGGAGATGGCTCTTCAGATAAGCAAATTCCGAGTAGAAACAGTTTGATTTGTGTTTGGGGGGGGTTAGGAATTAGCAGCATCTTCCCTCACTTTTTCGTGGTAGCTCTTGTTTTCACTGCTTTTTACTTACATCTTATCTTGATCCTCTTGTTGTTTTTTTTTTTTTTACTTTTCAACATACTTACATTGCCCCAAGTGCCGTTGGCTCTTCTTTGCACAGCTTGCGTGGTCTGCTCAGCTCTCTGAGCTCCTGCCTCGACCACCACACTCTCACCAGGCCGTCGTACCTCCTTGGTCCTGTCTCTGTGTAGTATCTGCAGTATTTCAGTCCCTGCTGCTGTGATGTTGTCGAGGTTCTTCCCAAGTCTCCCTTCAGACCTAACACCTTACATTTTACGCTAATGCCTGGACTGGTTTGTGTGTTGTTATGTGTCCACTTAAACTGCTGTATGTCGCTCTGTTCTCTCAGGACTTGCCTTCAAGTTTAACTAATGTGGAGGAAAAGTTAAACCGGTGAGCTCGAGGAAGTTCCCGTGTCAGGAAAGGCTAGTCAGCGTGCCCTTCTAATGCTAAGTTGTTCCGTGCGGTGAGTCTGTGCTGCTACAGAGGTAATATTGGTAAAAACTCGTACCAGAGAGCATTGCTGTGCGAAGTAAACGCACATAATGACAGCTTGACTTAGGTTCCAGGGATGTGGCTATGCAAATGCACACGCCTTAATGCGGAATGGAAATCCTCGGGTGGTGGCGTGGCTGCCCTCCTGCAGCGCTGAGCACGGTGCAGAGCGCCAGGTAGCCAAACACAGTCAGCTGTGTATTCCCTCTGTGATTGTCTCAAGAAGTCCGAGTATCCCAGAACTGCTTCCAGTCGCTGATTAAGTTACTGTTGCTTTGCTGTGTACACCACTGCCAGGTGTCCAGGTACCTTCTGACCTTGATCTCTGTTCTCACCTCATTCTGAGCTGTGGGTGAAAGATGCCAAAAGCGTGAGTGGAGTTGGTAGAGGAGCCCTGATCCGTCCATCCTCTCTTCTCTCCTTTTCCTAGCCACGTTTTCACTTGAAAAGGGTATTTGAGAGAGTGAAATAACTAAAATATCCATAAAGCAACTTTTGATTAAGGTGTTTGCTGTCCACTCTTGCATGCACACTACTAGTAGCCAGTCCTTCCTAAGCAGATCTCCTAATTAAACCAGTCGGAGCAGGGTTTGCTCTCATCCTCTGACCAGCCTTCATGAAGAAGGAGTGGATGGTGTCACCGGTGTACCTGATGCCTCTAATAAAATTGGGCTGTGCACCGACAACAAATGTGAGGCCTGTCTTCCCTCAAACTCCACTGGCTGGTTTTTGATTGATTTTTTTTTGTTGTTTTTAATCAGAAACCGCAAATTCAGCCTCCTTGCTCAGTAAACTAGCAGTGCTTTGTGGCCAGAAGTCTCTTACCTGACCGTGTACTGGCTGGTGGAACTGTCACGGTGTGGAGCAGGTCCTCGCGTGGGTCTGTGCAGCCAGAGGGATTCCTCCTCAGCTTTTAAGGAAGGTTGCCTTTGTGTGTGTCAGTGGTTTGGAAGAGCCAGCAGCTCTCCCAAGTACCAGTTATCTCTGTTTGCATTCTTTGCTAACGTTTCATTTTTCTTAAATTTTACACGTGAAGGCTCTTTGTTCTTCACCTTCCATCTGCACTGTTGAAGTTGTGTGCGATGAGAAGGCTGGCGTGGGGTAGGATCTCAACAGCTTGGTACTGACAAAGGGAATCGGTTCATTTTTTGAACTTCAGTCCAAAAGCTGTTGGAAAGGCTGGCTTCCATGTAAACCACAGCAGAACTAGGCTTCTGCACTTGAAATTGAAAATGTTGCTGGGAAGATTTTAAATTACAGTGTGGAATGTCAACAGATGAGAATGCAGTTTGGGAGAAAGAAACTGTTCAAAAAAAGAATATGGCCCTCAGAAAGTTCAAGTTCTGAAGTTGACCCAGAAGGTAAATAAGAACATGAACTGTCACGTTCAAGTCAAATGAGAAATACAGGAAACTTCCAGTACCATCAAACTGCTACCAAAATTAAATGATAAATTGTTTTCCAAGCACGTAATACGGTTGCTGGAGTCTAGAGGGTCAGTAGATGATGATGAAGTGAAAGAAATATTTGACGATGAAGCCATCAGAAGAAAGTTACATGATTTATGTGCAGTCCTGTTTACTGTGGAGGAGTCCAAAGAGGTTCCTCTGCCAGAAATTCTCTTTATGGGGAGAAGGACTCACTGGAAGATCAGTCAGCAAAGAGTATTTCAGGAAAATGCTAAGTGTAGTTACAAAAGGCCAAGAGCAGATGGTGCTTGCCCAAGGGGTTCCGAAGGAACTTGGGGATGAAACGTCTGTGTTGGTAATTACGCTGTCTGACTTCTCACTTCATACCTTGAAGCCAGAGAAATAGGAGATGGCCTACATGGTATCAGTTCTTAAAAATAGTTCAGCAGGATATCATAGAGTTCAAGGCCTATTTTTAAAATTAAAAAAAAAAAAGTAAAGAGTTGGGCTAACAACTTAAAAGTGGATAAAATCAGTGCTGCCTTTGCAAAGGAAGTGGTGCTGCTTAAGCCTCCCAAAGTTTTGGAAGGACTTTGTAAGCACAGAGAAGGGAAGCGTGGGGCAAGAGAAGAACAGGGGACTATGGAGTTATGCCTGTTTTGGTCAGCGTGCTCTCAAACAGTCTGGTGAGATCTGAAGGTGAGGCGGGTGTTGGGTAGTAAGTGGAGGAAAGACAAAAGCTGACTCGGAAGAACTGCGTGTAGTCCTGATGCCGAAGTAAAGGTAGTAAAACGTCAAATGAAATTCATTCCAGACACATGCAAAGCCAGGAAAAAAAATCGTGATTTCATGGGGGGAGAGTTAATTATTCCCATTTAGGAGGAAGAGGTTATCATAATTCTTTGGAAATGCTGCAGGTTGAATATTCAGCAGTGATCAGATGAGTGCATGTGAGGAGCCCTGGGGAGAGGAGTAAAGAAGAAAGCAGGAAAGCACCACGGCTCTCGGGTCACAGCCCACAGATACCCTGATTACTGCGGAGGAAAATGGACTTGGGGATTCGGTACAACAGGAAAAGCAAAGAAGAGGCTGACGAGGATGATCAGGGATAATGCATGGATTCCATACAGGGGATGCTTAAGGAGATTTGAACTCCTCAGCTTGGCAAAGATGTGCCTGAGTGCGTTCTGGTCTAGATCAAAACCCACGGTGCCTCTTGCAGGCTGCACAGAGACCACAGAACTCAGCACTACAAAGCGCTCTGCGTGGCGATGATTTATGTGACTTCAAAATCCAACAGATGAAATCACAGAAGAAAACGCTATCAAATGGGCTGCCGAGCACAAAGATTAACAAGCTGGCTAAGAATACCCAAGCTGGAAACTGGGAAAATAACCTCAGGGAGGTGTCAGTGCATTTGTTTGTTCTTCTCCTCCCTCGGTCATCTCAGAGGCAGGTGGGTGCTGGCAGGAGGAGGAGGGCGTTTGGCCTGAACCACTGCAGTCTCAGCAGTCATCTCATGGTAGGAGCAGAGGAAGAGGAAGAAGACAGGTGAGAGCATCCTCTGTGAGTGCAAAGAGGTGGTTTCCTTGCATGTTTGTGCTTCTGCCATGGTGCAGGGCAGTGGCAGGTGCCTGAAGGCAGCGATCTGACCCGAGCAGGACCTGCTGGGCTGCTTTCAGGCCATCCTGCTCCGTGCTGGACACAAGGGAGGTATCCGGACAGGGGGGACACCAAGAAAAAAAGCTGGCACAAATGCAAAGCGTTTTGCAGATCGCACACATGACTGGAAATCCACGGGCCTGCTATAATTACCTCAATATTAAGCCCTAATCTCATTTTGTGCAAAGTAATCTTGGAACTTGCTATTGCATAAGAGAAGTGCTCTCGTAAGTCGTCGTGCCTGCAGATAACGAAGAACGAGTCAGTGGGGGCAAAGTAACAAGAATATTAGACGAGAGTTGGAAGGACAGCGATGGAGGCACAGATCCTGAAGGAAAAGTTTGCTTTCTGCCCCAGCAGTCTCTGCTTTATCTCCTGCCTCGGCTGTGGGAGGAAGGGTGTCGTGTCATCGACTCGTTGTGGCAGAGGCAAAACGATGGAGTTAGCTTTCTTCCCTGGGTTCTGAAGTGGTGTCAATCCCATAACCCTATAGAAAAAAAGAGGAGAGCTTTGCAGGCAGACAAGAGCAGAGCAAACAGGTCCAGAAGGACCTCGCTGAGTTTGGTGCTTGGAAAACAGGGTGCGCAGGGCCAGGGGAGAGCTCTGCTTGCAGGTATTGCACTTCTAGCTTTTAACATTTTTGGCTTAAGCAGGCTAAAAAATATGTTTAGGGAAATTCCTTTTGTGATGTTTTTCCCCAGTCACGTGCTGAAAGAGAAATAAATATCCTGGCTTGGAAAGGAAATGGAAGCATCTTGTTTTGTTTGCATGTAAAAAGCAATGCAGGACAGCCATACTGCTGGGACAGGAGAAGTGTGGAAACCGAAAGTAAGAAACAAAAAACAAGCTCAAAGACCCGGAAAATGCCTGGCTGGGGGGAAGTTGGAACTCAAGGAGAAACCTGTGACTAAGAAATTACGGATCTGAAAAGTTACAGATCTCAAAAGTGTGTTAGAAATAGCAAAGTACTGCTGGGTGTCTGCTGTCCTTCGCTTTGAAGCTGGCTCACCCGGCGCTCCCTCCTGCACCTCCTGGAGACTGAAGACCTGGGCCCTGGCTGTCCTCACCCTCACTTATCTCCGAGAAACACCTGCGAGTCGTTCTCTTCCTCATTGCGAGCCTCTTCCAGATTGTCCCTTGTGCAGTTCTGGCTCCTTTGTTCACGTGGAAGCTGTTCAGTGCTGTAACTGCCGGTGCTGCCGTGCTCCAAAGCGCTCCCGGTTCTGGGCAGCCGTGGTGTGGGGCCCATCAGACCTGCACACGGGCAGGAGGTGCCCTCCTGGGTTCACATGTTGGCTTGGTGATTGCTGCTTTGTTCACTCTTTCCTATTTCTGGATACTGGCTTTTTATTTATTTTTAATTTTTAACTCTTCAGAGTGTTGGGCTTGTATTTTAAAGGAATTACCTATGTACCCAGAATAACAGTCATCAGCTCAGAGTCCCACAAATCCTATAGGAAATAGGAACGGGTTTTGCAGTGTTCCAGTTCCATCCAGCATTTTATTGCTCAGGCAGAGTCTTTTAAGGTCCTGCAATTCATCACTGTAAGCCCTTGTCTTTATTACCTGAGCATCTTGGCGTTGTCAGTAAATGTTGTCTTACTCTTTTTCCTGCTTTTTCAGGTCATTTAGGAACATTGAGCTGTACGGGTGCCGCTGAATGCGGTGCGAGAGGTGCTTTTCTTTGTCCTGGCCTTCACCGATCAATACACAGGGAAATTCCCTGTAGCCAGGTGTCTTTGTAATCTCTGTAAATAAAAAAGTTTGAACATCACTGCACACTGAAACTGGCTGGAGTTGGTGAGCTCTGCCTCTGTTTTGTATACACCTCAAATCTGAAGCTTTGGCCTGAGAACAGTGTGATTTACTTAGATGTTTTTTTCCAGAAAACTCTTTAAGTGCTGCAGCAGTGGAAGGAGCTTGGGAGAATGCTAGTATGTAATAATAATGAGAAGTAGGACAGCCTTAATGATTATAATCCCATCAGACTAAGACATCAATCCCAAGTACAATGATGGAATAAGTAACAAAGCGTTCAGGAAAGAATTAAGGCAATGTCACTCAGCCTAGGCTGGGGGCAAAAGAAACAATTAGTGTTAATTGCTTCGGCTTGGTTCTTAAGTGTCCATCTCAGCCTTCTGGTTAGCACTTGACAGTAATTGCGCATCACTTTCAGGAAGAAACGAAACGGCTACAAAATCAATGTGCTTCATGTGAAATGTGGCAGCTTTCAAATGAAGTGAAGCTGTGTCTAGTGAGCTCGTGGGCTGGATTTCTCGTGGCGCTCCTTGCAAGGTTGGTTGCTGCTGGCCAAGGCATGGGGGGGTTAAAATTACCTCTGCTGCGAGGCTCTGTTCTGGAGGGCCTGCTGCATGAGTTGCAGAAGGGGTGGGTTAGGTTAAGCTGTTGGCTCTCCTCCTGCTTAGGAGCTAGGGGACAGTGAAAGAAACTGATAGGGGACAGCTTTGACTTGGAAGGAAGTGGCTTTACACACAATGTGTAATTAAGCTGCGGGAACTCCCTCCGACAGGATGTTGTGAGCACTGAAAGTTTACACAGGTTCAAAGGCAGTCTGGACGAGCTGATGGAAGAGAAATCAGTTGGAGGTTACCGAGCCCACGGGAACTGCGTCTGGCCCAGGAAGCTCCTGAGCTGAAAACGTCTGGAGTCTGGGGAGCCTGTGTGAGGAAGCTTCTTGTTCCTTCTCCCCCTCTGCTTTTCTGTAGACATCCACTGCTAATCTATTGTCCTCGCTGGGCAGACAAGGCCCAAGCTAATGTGCTCAATTCCGTGCGCAAAACCCTGTAGTAAAGGGTGGCCCGCGAGCCCCAGGTGTGGGAAATGTGGGTTTTGCTGTGGGCTGGTGCTGGAACTGCTTGCAGGATGCAGTGCTGGAGCACAGAGGGGCACACAGCTCGTGGCTCGGGCATCTTAGTGAAGGGTGTGTGTGTGTGATGGTGCTGAGGCTTTGCTCCTGTAAAGCACCAGCAGGGGGGTGGGCTGCTCAGGGAAGGAGAGCAAAGCAAAAAAAAAATGTTTTGCTCTTTCCTGTGGCGGCCAGAAATCAAGAAAACTTACCAGAATCAAAAGCAATTTTCTCATCTAGGAGTCAGATGAGCTGCATGTTGTCACACAAGATTTATACCAAAGAGGAAAGAAAGGGCAAAGACTGCCATTTGATCTGATGAATCCAGCTTTGAGACTTCACGTGATACCTCAGGTTAGGCGTACCGTGGCCGTGTGGTACACAGCCCTGAGCTAGTAGTGGCTGCCGGTCTGGATTTCCACAAAAACTTTGTACGGGCAGCTTGGTGCTGGGCGAGTCACCTCCTGTCCCGTCACGGCTGCCATAAAGGCAGCATAAACAATTTGCCCGGTGCTCAATGTTGTGTGCCCGTGCCTATCAAATTCTAGTTCTGAACTTCTGGAAAGCTCTTCATTACTCTGCATAAAGCACACTGGTCATTAAGGGTTCCCTGGGGCTGGCACGAAACCAGTACATTTAAGACCTCCTGCAGCTGAGCTGACCCTGCTCCCAGTTCTGGTGCCGTGGTGCGAGGAGGCGCGAGCTGGTGCTGTGCAGTTAGCTGAGAGCTGCTGAGGTTTCCTAGCTGGGCTGGTAGCACGGCTGTATGGCTCGCAGGGTAAAGCTGGCTGTGGAAGTATCTAGCTGTGTTTGCAAAGCACTTCTCCCAAACTAGTAAAACTTACCAGGCTTGAGCGTGGTTAATACCCAGCCTGAATAAGCTGCTAGCAGAAAGCCGAGCGCTCTGCACAGCCTGTCCAAGGGCCCGTGCCCAGTATTTTCACCCTGTTGGGTGCCACGCTGACCTGTCTCACTCTTTCAGTTGTACTTCATTCATACGAGAGAAAATTTCTCTTCCACCATGGATTATGTGTAACGTGCAGTGTCAGTAGCCTGCCTTGTGCTTTGCCAGCTTTGGGACTTTTTTGAGTGTTAAATTTGAAATGTAACCCTCAGAAAAACCCTAAGAACACCACCAGTAGATAAATTTTCTTTCCAACTGTTCCCATGTAGCACAGTAGTTAGCAATAGGTGTCTTTTGCAGTGCTGTCAAACAAAGCACTTTGTTCTGGGTGCTCTAAAGAATATGGTTGTTTCCCAAAAGCCTTGTCAGTAATACAGGAAATAGTGTGGTTTATTTTATGAATATCGATGTTCATGGGCAAATTAGCACAGAATTAAGCACACTTCAATGACAGAAGCTGTGCTGCCTGTCACTACAGCAGCAGCTGCATTCATGGATTCAGTGATTGTATTCCAGTGTCACGGAACTGCAGAGCTGCTGGTACCCCAGCAAGCCTTCCTTTCAAGTTATATGTGGTATCAAACGAGTGTCATGGATTTAAGCATAGAGTTTTCTGATTTTTGCTTTCAGTGTAGTAGAGATGAGTTCTGTTCTGAATGCCTTTGGATATAAAGGCAGGAAATAAGTGGTCGCTGGCAGCATGTTTTGGTGTACGTATTTCTTTGGGATCTCTTAGGAAGCCTGCAGCAGAAGCAGGGGTTGGATCTATGTCCTCTCTGTGATTGAACTTTTTTTTTTTTTTTTTTTTTTTTCCGTACTCTTAATGCAGTCCTAAGGCCATTTGCTACCCATTTTGCAACTTCTGGAAGAGGTGAATTGAGGTCACTGTTTCCTTTGCTTCGCGGCTGTCGCCAGTTAAACGCATGGCCCGTCCTGGCTGGGTTACGGGAAAACATGGCACAGGGAGTACACGGCCTTGTGTCTGCCCAGAGGACCTGATTTAAGTCAGCACCAGCAGCATTTCAGTAGTAACCTCCACCGTGTTTCTAACACGTGTTTATAAGTGCTTTCATTGATGAAAAACCTAGCGGGGAAGAACACTGCAAAACATGTAGTCGCTGGTGTCTTGCACTGGGACTTGGAAGGAGGAGGGAGGTGAGATGCTTGCCTTCTGCTGGCAGCTAAAAGGACAGGGATTTGTGGATCCTGGCTTCTGCTACAGGAGGGTGAATCTGGTTGCCATCCTCATCCTGGCCTTTTTCCCTTCTTCCTCCTCGTTCTCTGACCATGCTCTTCATACCGTTTCCCCCAGCCAGATGCTCCGTGTTCTCATCTTTAACTGTCTGTGTACAGCTGCCCTACTGCAGACCTCTTTGCTTTTGGCCTGACCTCCTTTCTGTTCGTGGCTGCTCTGAGACTCAGATCGTCCTCGGTTTCGGTGCCAGACATTGCTAAATGGCCAGAAGAAAACTGGGAAAAGCTTGCTCATCCACGTCCTCTTCCTCTCTGGAGTCCTTGCAGAAACTCCTTCCTCCCTCCCCTGGTATTTGAGCAGAAGTGAGTGTATTGTAAAGGTAAATCCACGCCTCTGGCCCAGAGGCAGTCCTCCCCTGGGAGAGGCAGAGGGCAGGGCTTGGCTGCGCGGGGTGGGGAAGCCTGTGTAGGGTCAGACCCCAGTCCCTCAGCCTTGGGCCTGTTCCTCCTGGCCCAGGTCAGTGCTGACTGAATGAAGGCAGTGGGAAGAGTTTGGGCCTGTAATTTTCTTGGTAGTGAACTTGCAAAAGCACTTAAAAATAAAATAAAATAAAAAAAAAATTAAGTGCAGCAAAAAAGCTGGTTACAAGATTTGAAGGCCCACACTTTCCAACACCTTGGTTTTGAGGACTGCAGCAAGATTAGGTATAAAAGGATTTAAAGGGTGTTTGCCCTCCTGGCATCAGAAACATAGTGAGAGATGCTGTTGAGCTGCTTCTGCTGGGCTCTTGGTAACGTAAGCAGTAGCAGAGCAGCTTCTTGACAAAGCTGCACACCTGTATCACACGTGGGCAATATAGAGTTGGCAGCAGTTGATCGATCATTGGAATTGTCCAGTGGGGACACCTACACAGTGGTGAAGGGCTGTTTCTTGCACCCTGTTACTTTCTGCGAGGTTGAGAGCCAGAGCTAGAGAGGTGAACCTGGCGTGTTTGGTACCAGCTTGTCCATCTGCAGAGTGGCAGCAGCACGGCCCTCACACAGCCTCTGTGGCCTTGGGGTCTGCAGGAGAGGTGGCTCTGGAAGCGTTGTCCCTTGGAGAAATAACTTGCATGCTGGAGAAAAAGGCAAATTCCACTGCAGTAAGCAATAATGCTTTGGGGGGGAGCACGTTTAAAACCTGGGGAAAATTGCCTTTCCCCGTTTCTCACCCTTCTGGAGCGCTCCCTGGGTCCCGCTAACAAGCGGGGCTTTATGCAGCGCGCCTCTCCCCGAGCGGGGCTGCGCTTAGAAATAGCCTCATGCAACAAGGGCATTAGTGTGGCAGCTCTCACCAAACAGCAGCTCCTTGTGTTGTAACCTCCTGTGATGTTAGGGGCATTGAGCAAACCGTCTGAAGCTCTCGTAATACCTGGGGAAGGCACTGGCTTGGGTTGGAGGAAATGTCAGCGTTGCATCTCTTCCATGCAAATGAGTCACTCGTGTCCTCTTGTGAGAGTTTCCACTCTGAGGCTAGCGGACCAGCTGGTTTTAAGAACCCTCTAAACGCAAGGCTGGGAGGACTGCTTCATTTACCAGGTGGAAAAATGGCAGCTCTGGTGTCTTGCTACAGCAGATAGCACGGATGCCCCTAGAAGATGACTGCGGCTGTTGTGTTGCACTACTTGGGGTTGAATATTTCTCACTGATTGCCCTGTGAGCACCTCCAGCGATGTCGCTCCTGCAGCTTTCTGGATTTACTGCTCTCTCCCTGCTCTATGCATTCTGTAAAAGGATGAACTTGTAATACTTGTGCTCAGTTATAGTGAGATTCTGGTGGCTTGGGCTTGCTCTTTGTGTGGCGTCCTCTTCTGAACTTCAGACACAGCTTTGTACCTCTGTGTGTAAGTGTGTGCTGGTCACGGGCTGTGCTGCAGCACAAATCAACTTGTACATAACTTGAGTACATCTTAAAACATGTTAGGCTAGAAAAATACCTGGTGATTTCTGTCAAACCATAGTGCTGGTTCAAACTGGTGTGTTCTCAGGCTTCAGAATACTTGACTACAAAAACTAGAGGATGGCAAAGTGGAGCAGAAAGACCCAGCTGCAGTGAAGGCTGTTAGCGTTGTCCTTGTGGTACGTACCACTGAGGTGTAGCTGCACTGTAAGCAATCAGGTTTTTTCTCAGTTATACTCTAAGGATGTTCTGAGTGTTTGCCAGAGTTGTCAGTCCCTTCTAGCTACCCACTGAATAGTAATGTATTTATTTTAACTTAAAATAATAAACTCAAAGAAGCTATTCTTCCAAATTAAGGAGTTATTGTTGTGAATATGCTAATACAAATAAAGGAGTGATGAAGTAGAAAATAGCTGCCTTAATTTTCCATGAGCTGTGGTATACTGTTGTCACGGCCAGCTATCTACTAACATTGGGTAGCAAAACTGTTTTTTTCTGGACGTGCAGCATCCCTAGAACAACTGTCAGACACACAGAGACTTTCAGTAATACAGACAAGGTGATGAATCTCTTATCAGAAGAAAATTGGTGCAGGCTCAACACCAGTGTTCCTTCCACCTTTGAGCATCCGTATGTTGAATAAAAATGAGGTAGTTCTGAAGTGAGCAGCTCTGGCAGCAGCAGTTCAACCCCCCCAGTAGAGCAGAAACTTCAAGTACCGCAAAGCTGTAATGCTGGGCAGAAACAAGTGCTTGTGATGTTTGGTGACTTCCTTCCGAGGCAGCTGCTGGTGGCTGTTGGGCGATCAGATGTGACATCCTGGGGCGTGTGTAGCGACCCAGCGTTCCTGGGTTGGTTCTGAAAATGTGTTGAGGTCTGTACACAAACTCACCTCAGGCTGTGTGTGGGCAGGAGCGCTAGAGATAATGCCGGGAGCAGACTGAGCAAACCAGGGACAACTCCGAGGGCTTTGGAGGCAAGGATATCCATGGGGATCTCTACATCCCTTGATTTAATTTTGTACAATGCTTTTGTTCCCAGGACGTTATGCTGAGGAAATTCTTCTGCTGTAAGGCTCTGCAAGGTGAAGCTAAAGTAACAAAGATGAGGACACAGTAGGCCACCAAGATACAATAAGGTGCTTGGGGCTCCTTCTGAGGAAGCTGGTGATGAGGGGGTTGTAATTACCCAAATATCCAATGGATTAAATGAGTGAGACTGCTCAGTGAGTGTGAGGTATGCTGCTGGCAGTCAAAAGATACTTCTAAGAAGCTGCAAATTTCAAAGTGGCTTTTGTTTGCTTTGGTTTTGTATTGTGTGTTTTGTTTTTGTTTTTTACTGATTGCAGTTTTCTTGTAGGCTCTTAGGCATATGTATGTGAAGAAAAAAAACAGAAGGCCAAAATACAAAGTGAGATTCAAATGACAAGGAACATTTAGAAAAAAATCTGGAGTGATGTAATTATTCAGAGGAAGTTAAGTGCTCATGTGATACCCCACAGGAAAAGAAGGCTGTCCACAAGCCAAGAAGGTCAGGCCCTAGGTGCTAGTGCAGGTAATGCCAGTGAGAAGGGGGCAGGACCCCAGCCACGAGTACAGAAGGGAGAAGCAGAAATTGCTGAAGAGGAGCAAGTTATCCTGTCCTGCCACCCATCAACTTTGGCTTCGTTGTGGTTTCTTCCATGGCCCAGATGCTTTTCTGGGGGTCGTGATGATGACACTTGCACCTCAGAAAGTCTGCAATTCAGCTGGGACTAGAACTTGGAGATGGAATAAGCCATTAATCAGGAAGGATAAATAAAAGCATGACATTAGACTATTGAGCTGTGACTGCAGGGTGACTTACTGCCTAGCAGTGCTGATGGAAGACCACCAAAGTAATCCCCTTGTCCTATCATTGGGTGTCACCGAGCAGAGCCTGGCTCCATCCTCCTGACACCTTTACAGATCTATAAATGTTCGTAAGGTCACCGCTCAGTCTCCTCTTCTCCAAGCTAGAGACCCAGCTCCCTCTCTCCCCTCACAAAGGCCGTGCCCATGTCAAGTAGGATAAACAGTAATGGGCTTATATTACAGAGCGCAGGCTGAGGATAGGCATTAGGGAAGTTTTCTCGTAGTGGATGTGGTGGAGCAGATTGTTTCAGAGGGTTTGTAGGGCTCAGCCTTCCAGTTTTGAAGGACATATTGCACAGCTGACAGCAGATAGGACTTCTAAGTAGTCAGCTGTGACTTGGTAGAGAGAACAGATGATCTCCAGTTCAGTAAAATCAAATGCTACCAATGCTAGAAAGTATTCAAAACCACTTAAAACCACTGAAAGATATATATTTTTTTGAAGTGTGGATCATTTTAAACCTTCCACAGATGTGAAAGATAACCCTAAGCCTCTAAGGTAAATGTGTGTACATCTGTATTCACAAGGTGAATTAAGCTCATTTTAGAGATAAATTAGGATTACTTGAGCAGTTGTGGCTGATGAAGCTGTGCTTTAGAAGTCCTCGAGCCCTTGCTGCTTGATGGCAGAAATGGTCCTGGCCTGCACACAGAGAAATACAGATCTCTGTAACAACCACTGCTTCTTAGCCACGTGGTACTAAAGGTGGCTTTTAGGTGGTTGGTTCTGCCTTCTCACTGCCTTAATTTCTTAAGGCAAGAGAAGAGGTGGAAAGGAGAAAACATTTTGGCTGTGCTCTTCTCTCCTGTGCTTCCTCAAGCCCTTCTCCCTCGCCAGCAGCACTGAGTGCCCTCAGAGCTTCGTACTGGGATTGTCGTGGCAGAAGTTAACTCTGTGGTGGTGGTCGATTTTACGATGACTTTGCTTTTTGCTCCATTGTCATGAAGCTTCAGCAAAGCTTTTGACACGGTTTCCCATAGGATCCTACTGGACAAGATGTCCAGCACACAGCTAAACAAAAACACCACGCGATGGGTGAGCAATTGGCAAAGGGTTGTGGTAAATGGGGCCACATCTGGCAGGCGGATGGTCACTAGCGGGGTCCCCCAAGGCTCCGTTTTAGGGCCAGTCCTCTGCAGTGTTTTTATAAATGGTTTGAGGGTGGAAAGGCCTTGCAGAGAGATCTGGACGGATTGGAGATCTGGGCGATCACCAACCACATGAAGTTTAAGAAAGGCACGTGCTGGGTCCTGCACGTGGGACGGGGCAACCCTGGCTGCACGTACAGACTGGGCGATGAGACGCTGGAGAGCAGCCTAGAAGAGAGGGATCTGGGGGTTGTGGCTGACAGCAAGCTGAATGTGAGCCAGCAGTGTGCCCTGGCAGCCAGGAGGGCCAACCGTGTCCTGGGGTGCACCAAGCACGGCATTGCCACTCGGTCGAGGGAGGTGATTGTCCCGCTCTGCTCTGCGCTGGGCGGCCTCACCTCGAGCACTGTGTGCAGTTCTGGGCACCACAGTATAAAAAGGACGTGAAACTGTTGGAGAGTGTGCAGACAGAAAAAAAAAAAAAAAAAAAAAGAGCAAGTAGGTGTATAGTGCTATGAAGTACTCTCTCAGCCTCAAAATACTTTCTACTGTGGGGATTGTCTAAGCCAGGTGTGGTCTCTGCGTTCGGTAACCTGTAAGGGACATTTCTCCCACATACCTGCCTGGTCACCTTTAGATCTGCGTAAATTTCTTAAGTCCACAGCATCTTGCTGGAGTTCCTCTGGTGACTCAACTGCTGCCTTCCAGGGGGCTTGAACCCTTTTTTTACCGTCTTTGTGTCCTCCTGCATTTATGGAAAGTGGGGATGAACAGTGAATCCTCTCCGTGCTGCTTGGGCCACCTGTGACTTTGTAGGTGATGGTCACCAAATCCAGTGCCATCATTTTCGGTCTCACCCTGACTCTAGCTTTTGTTTGAACCTTTTCTAGTTTTCAGGACTGAAGACCAACGTTGCTCTGTTTCTTTCCTGGCAGTTCCTGCCATTTCACCGAGCAATAGAATAGTTTGGGTTGGAAGGGACCTTTAAGGACCATCTAATTCCAGCCCCCTGCCACGGGCAGGGACCCCTCCTGCCAGCCCGGGCTACCCAAAGCCCCTTCCAGCCTGGCCTCGGGCACTGCCAGTGATGGGGCAGCCCCAACTAAATTTCATGTAGTTCTTGTGAGTGCTACCAGAGTGATGTTTCCTAGAACTTGATACTTGACCCAAGATCTTGCCTATGCAACGTCACAGGCAGCTCAGAGCCCCTTGTTTTGTACTCAAAGTTGGGACAATTCTTTGTGTGCATCGTTAGAAGCGTCTTTATGGTGAAATGCCCGGAGCAGTGTTGGATCATTTACAAACTTTGTCAGCTCACTGATCGCACTGCCTTCTGTGTCACCAACCCCAGCGTGGTCTGGTCCTGCTGCCGAGAGCTGCAAGGAGCTGCTGGCATGTCCCCCCCACATCTCCCCCGTGTCCCCCGTTAGCCACCGCAGCCCTTGCTGGTGGCTGGCTCCAGCGACCCAGTAACGGCGATGCCCAGCACAGCGGGTTGAGGACTGAGCTGTGCACTTCCAAAAGGCTTTGCAGCGCCGTGGTTGTAATTTGAGGAACAAGCTGGTTACCTTGAGGTCCTCCCGCGAGTGCTCTGACGTGGCAGCAGAGAGCTCCCCAGTCCAAGTGACTCACAGAAAGCTGCTGGCACTTTACGGTTAGGACAGCTCAGCCCGATGAGAAAATGTTACTGCCCTTGAGCTGAAGCGTCTCTCACTGGATCATCCAGAAGACACTTTTCAGAATGTGTTCGTGGGCAGTATTGCTCGCTCGCTCACTTTCAGTGGAGGTTCCCATCTTAAAATGACAGAATAGGCAGAGAAATGCTGAAACATACGGATCTCCCTCCCTTCTACTGCTTTTAAGCCGAGTGTCTTACCGGTGTGTTGACACATCCTGGAGAATATTTTTCTTAAAAGGACAGGAATTTGAACTCATATGATTCCAGATGTGTTCCTCTCTACTGGGCAGATAAATGCAATTTAAAAGCTCTTATTGATTAGAAACATAATGATTGTTAGTTATTAGCATCTCAGTTAAAAGCTGCAATGGAAGAATTAATAAGTTGTTGTCTTGTTTTTCAGCCATGGCAGCCATTCGAAAAAAGCTGGTTATAGTGGGTGATGGTGCCTGTGGAAAGACCTGTCTGCTGATTGTATTTAGCAAAGACCAGTTCCCTGAAGTGTATGTTCCCACCGTCTTTGAAAATTATGTAGCAGATATCGAAGTGGATGGAAAACAGGTACGTGTGCTCTCTTGTAATAATCAAAACGAACTTGCATTTATTCAGAACAGCGTGGAGATCGCCACACTTCTTTAATAAGTGGTCAGTATTCATGCTTAGTACTCAAGATGTAAATTTATTTTTAAATACTTAGCATGTTGCTGTGGAAAAAAAATACTGACCTGCCTAGAACCTGCACATATCCAATGTCTGTTTAAAGACATATTTCTAACCTTTTACAATTTGAGACTCTAAAAACCAGACAGTTCTACCAAGGAAAATGTTGCAGTATATGGGAGTGGATGTTCCAAAGATGTGCCTACATGCTGAGGACACTGGGCCTTTGGAATTGGTAGCAGAGTCCCTGTTTTGATTGGGACCTGGTATCGTGATGACAAAAACAAGTCCTTGGAGTAAGTTGTTCTTCATTCCTGCTTCTGGCAACACGTGGAAGCCTCTTTGGAACAGCTGACTGGCACGCTTCAAAGGGATTTCCTTTCTGTAGTTGTACATCTTCATCATCTGTTCTACTTGTCTGAAGGAATGCAGTTCTTAGCAGCCAGGCGTACTGAGCATGCAGCTCACTGAGCTTCATTTTCAGCTCGTTCTTTTGTAAATGAAATGTTATCACATCTCATTTTAAATATTTTGAAAATTGTTTTTTAATCTATGTGACCTCTGAGTCCTTCTGTTTGCCAAGCAAACAAATGTGCCAAATCCCTGATCCAAGAATCAGCCGTCTGAAAGCCAAATAGCTTGTCTTTGCGTTTGCCTCACACAAGGGGAGTGTGTGATGTGTAAAACTGTCGCTTTCAAGGGTACTCTGGAAGCATGTGAAGCAGAAACTTTGTACCTTGAAAGCCCAACTATTTTCAAAACCACTTAGGCAGGCATGGCATTAGTCTTGTTTTGTTACCGTGCAGCTCACCTCCGTGCCATGGGTCCTCATGTCGAGCATGTGGCAGGTCGTGGTGCTGGTGCTGCTGAGCTTCCTCGTCTCACCCTTACGTGTTTTTTTTGCTGTAGGTTCAGGCACAGTCAGAAAATCTTTCAGTCAGTTCTAGTTCAGATGCACTGACAGATTCATGTGCTCATTTTCGATTCTGATTTGAGCAAAAACTTTTTGAGCCAATTTTGTGCTTTATTTTAAAATTGATTTCCTACTGTCACTGTCTGATTAATTGTGTCATTACAGTTTATGCTATCCAAGTCTGAAAAGAGCTTTTCTCTCTCATGATATGAACAGGTTAGAAAAAAAAAAATCCTTTTAAGCTAACATAAGAACATGTTTTCCTGCAGAATTACAATTTCTACAGTTTCTTGGACTCTGAGGACTATTGTTTAAAATATGTATGATATCCGTTTCTATCTCTTATCACCTAGTTAAATTGCCTCATTCCCTTCTGCCTGAATCTCTGCATCTCTAAATGGTTTGAACAGAGAGCCATGCCCTGTCGGCTCCATGCAGCCAGTACCTAGATAAAAATTGCATGAGCTGCTTCAGCAGTGCATTTTCTGTTGTGGAAATGTCAGCTGAATTTTTCATAACTAGATGACATATTTTATCACTTTGAAAACTTGATTACAGAAGTTTGTAAGAGAGTACTGCTTAGGACTGCCCTGTTGGAGAGTAGCTTGCCTGCTGTTGTCTTAGAAAAGCACCACCAGAAACATTCACAAGTCACGTGAAGACTCGTAGTGGTGCTGCAGGATGTTTCTTTGAACGGTGCAAAGGGGCTGATACAATTGTTGTGTGAGGGAACCCGCAGCAGACGTAGCAAATGTTCATACTTCGTACAGAGACAAAATTCAGATTGGCAGATGTGAATGTGGAGATTACTCTAAGGAGTAATTCTTTGATATTTCAGTCAGAAATTTTCGTATAAGTATGCAAATAAGGCTTTGTATCTTCAAAATACAACCAGACATTTGCATTGCCCGTTCATTCCCATTTGAGTTCCAGTTCTGTGCGTCTGCCTTTGTCTGAGCTGCTGTGGACTTTTTTCTGGAGTTTTTCTAACATAAGAGCTTAAACAAGAATGAACCCACTCTGTTACAGACAGATCAGAGAATCTCAAGCAAGAGTAAATGTCCTTGTTTAAATGTTGGCTCTATCTTCTAAACCTTAAACAATCTCGTTGGGGTGTTCTCCTCTAGTTCTGCCACAAGTATAATTATTGAGAACGTTAGCCAACTTCAGTTCTTAGTAACGAGAAACATTACATAGAAATCACTTTTATTTTGAAGCAAATTATATGTTTAAATTTCTGCTGTGATGGAGTTTTAATGAATTTATGCACAAATAAGTATTACCTTGACATTTCTTAATCACTACAGGTTCCAGCTGTAAACCAATTGAAAACATGAATAATCCTAAATAACGTATGCTTAGTCCTCTCTCATTGAAAACTGCTATTTCTGGAATGCTTCTCAAGCAGATTCTCAGCCCTTTGCAGCTGATTCCCTTTAATTCCTCTGGCTTGGTGTTCTGTTGGTAGCTTTTACGTTTGTTCAGAGAACTGACAGTTGGCATGAATATTTAAAAAAAAAAAAAATGTAAAAAAAAGGCTACAATAAGTTGATTTTTGGAGCTACAGAATGGAAAGTGTTTCATAGTTCTCTTGTCAAAGCATTTTGTCTTATGTTCCCCTCCTTTTGACTGGTGTTGACTGAAATACTTTATCCGCTTTGCTTGGTTTACTAGGTTATGAATCAAACCTTCCCTGACGAACTGGCTAACTGCCTTTGTCTGTCTTCTGCAGGTTGAGTTGGCTTTGTGGGATACAGCAGGACAAGAAGACTACGATCGACTTAGACCACTTTCTTATCCAGATACCGATGTTATACTTATGTGTTTTTCAATTGATAGTCCTGATAGTTTAGGTAAGTATCTCAATAATTGAATGAGAACTGCTGCTCTGTCGCTGTGTTGCCCTGGGAAATCATTCCGTAAAATATATTTTCACATGCTGTATTGATTGAGAACATCACTAACTTTGAAATTCATACTGGTTTTCAGAAATTAAGGTCTTAAAGGAACCTGTATTCTTCAACAACACTGAGTGGCATTTTGATTATTTTTTTCATATTTCTCCTTGAAAATTGCAGGTTCTTAAACACTCAAGATCACACTATATCCAGGAAGATGGAGTAACGTTGTACATAAATGAGGAAGCTTGTGTTTTCATTCCTTCCCCATCTTTTTTTCATCTATATTAAAAAGAGAGATTGGTTTCAAATGCTGCAAATTACCAGGTTCCAAATATACTAGATTCTCTTTCTTGGCTTGGTGAGGAAGAAACGTGGGCTAGAATCATCCTGGAGAGGGGTTGGCACTTAAGGGAGTGGCTGCCTCACTGGTGGAAATGATCACAGAGGCTGAAGGTTTACACTCTAGTCTGCTTTCCCGTGGCTGGCATCTGCTTGTGATGGAGAAACGAGCTGCTTGATATAAGATTTCTGAGCTCCAGAAACACATTTCGGACCTCTGTTTGTTTATTAGGTGGGCACTTCTGTGTGGAGTCTAAGACTGAAATGCTCACTGATCGGTTTATAAAACTGACACGTGGGAATCTCTGTGTTTGAGCTTAAAAAGATATTTTTGAAGAGGGTAAGGAGAAGGAAGTAGAGATGCTCCTATTTCTAAGGTTCAAAAAAAAAAAAAAAAAAAAAAAACTCTGGAACTTTGATTTCTGTCCCATTAAAATGGTAATTACTCCATCCAGTGTAGTCTCCTAACCACGTGCTTTGTGGTAGCACTTAAGTGAATTTCTGTAAAAATTCACTCACCAGTGGGATTTGTTCGTTGGTGTCTGTTTGTGAGGTATCTTGCTAGGATGCAGATAATGGTAACATTGATCTTCAGAGAAAGACTGACTATAGATGTGCTTTCAAACCTGAAAGTGACTGACTTTCACTTGTTTGTCACTAGTCAAAATTATGCCCATCCATTGGGTGAGGAGGCAGTTTCAAACCAGTAAAACTGAGAAACCTGTCTGCTTTGTGTACTAATGAAAGGTGGCAAATTATTTCAAACGGCGCTCATAAATGGCATACAGATTCTCTCCCAAATGCATTAAACCATTGAATCCTTCAGAGTTTTCTACTCTCAGGGCAATCCTGATCACTGCAAGCTGTCCTTAGAGGTGCATCTTTCCTACACTCCTGATCTATCTTACGGATAAACCCTTCCTCCCAGAGTTGTCTTGGGAAGAAGCAAGAATGAGACAGAAAGGAGGCGTGAAACAGTGCAGTTAATGGAAGGATTAGTCCTGAACATCCTCAGTGTATTATGGCTGAAAAATACTGTTCCTGACACAATTTACAGAAGGCTTGAGTACATAAGCAAACAAAATACTTCTTAAGATGTCCCAGTGGCATTACAGGCTGACTGGGGTAATGCCTGATGGCTGTTCAGTCGGATTTCTTGCCTTGCCTCTGAAAGGTAGCAGCCACTGAACAGGTAGGTGTGAAAGACTGCCTTTTTAGGAAAATCAGTGCCAGCTTGACATCTGGAAAGTCCCGAATGCTCTCTTCATCGCTTCCACCTGATTTTGTGTTTAAAGACATCTTTCATGGTCTTGGTCTCTCTCTAAAAACAATTCGAGGCTGGGTTGACAATGGAGCTGTGGTTGTGCTTGGCGTGGCTGTTCAGGCCCGGGTTTGGTCCGTGTTCACTCCCATTGCATGTGCTACCCACGGCAGCTGGAGAGCTGCCTGCCTGCCCTGAGAACAGGCTGGCTTGCTCAGCTCCACCGAGTGCTTTCACTGAGCCAAGTCTGATCTCAGCTACTCTTCCTTTCCTGTCCTCCCTGCTCACCAGTAGCAGAGTGCCTGTGCTCTGGGAGCAGTGAACTGCCAGGCAGCGCTTCAGTTGTGGAACACCTAGAGGTGAGCACTCCAGGCACACAACTGCTTGCTGTTTTGGCTGAAGTGCAAGAACTAGCTTCAAAATGCTTGTCTAAGTTGTTCTTTTGGGCAAGAAAATGATGCCGTAATAGTTTAGTGTCTTAAAAAGCTGAGTGGAATTTCATGAAGTTAAAAAGGGGTTGTGTAACCTGCAGGTATATATCCACTGCTGAATCTCAGGTGTCTGAGAGCTTCTGAAAGCAAAGCCTGATGTTTTGGACTGCTCAACGCTTCCTGCTATTATAGAATTTGTCAAAATTTTCCTTTGCAGATCACCCTCCAGTCTTCCATTTGCAGGTCTGTTAAAATAAAAGTCTTGAAATTGTAGGAGACAAAAGTTGCTTGCACGTGAGCACAAATTCATTTGCTGCAGATAAAGGGAAATGGTAAATCTACAAATGACCTGCACACAGTCTTTGTGTCTGTGCATCTATAATTAGTCTGTAGAGTGATGTTTCTGGTACAGTGAATGGGAGAGTTTGGAGTGATGGTTTGATCTCGCTTTTTGAAAGGAAGAATTGCTGTAAAAAATTATGCTTCGGGGTTGTGTCCATCTTTAGCTTCTGGAGATAAAATAAAATGTTTCTCTTGAAGCACAATATTCCATAACTACTAACTTCAGAATTCTACATTATGTTCTTTGCTAACCCTTGTCAAGTAGTTACTGAGAGACAGAGAAACCAAAAGGTTAGGTATCCTTCAGCCTTAAAATGACCATAGACAGGCTTGGCTTTCTGGTGATACTAGAACAAGTCTATTTGCACCCTACATTAAGAATAGAAAACTGTATCGCTGTGTTTTAGTATGTTAAAATCAATCAACAGATAGAAGCTTTAAAGGAAAACTAGCCCCAGAACTGGGTTTTAATTACAGTCACTCTTGTATTCATTTTTTTCAGAAAACATCCCAGAAAAGTGGACCCCAGAGGTGAAGCATTTCTGCCCCAACGTGCCTATCATCTTGGTAGGAAACAAGAAGGACCTGAGGAATGACGAGCACACAAGACGAGAGCTGGCCAAAATGAAGCAGGCAGGTTCCTTTCTGAGTGTCTTAACCATAAATGAAGTGTGTGTCATTTGTACCCTGAACAGTAAATGGGCATCTGCAGCTTGCTGCCAGCTTCCTATGGGCTGCATAACGAACACTTACTCGTGACAGGGACCAGAAAGTATTCATTACCTTGAACTGAGTGCTTGTTTTTCACATTGGTGATTTAAAAATAATAATAATTCTTTTTTCATTCCAAGCAATGAAAACTGCCTTCTTAGGAGCTGTTGGGTTACTAACAGGCAGCTGCTCCATGCTGGAGAGCTGGATTTGTGAGGTAGAAGTGACTTGATGCAGAGAGTCAGTACATCAAATGCACGCGTGCTTCAGTTAATCTTTATTTTGTATGATCAGGTTGTATAAGGAAACAGTTTAATTGGTACCTGTTTTGAAGGAATTACTCACAGGTGCTGTAGCTCACTCCTGAGCGTGTCACTTGGTTTTATTTTCAGATAGTGTCTGAAGCTTCCAGGTTGGGTGTAGGCCTGCAGGTACTCTGCTCAATCCTGGAATTTTTGCTCCTGTTGCAACATACTTCTTTTTAGACAGACTGAGGCATCAATTTTAGGGTTTGTTCATAGGCTTTTGTTACAATTATGGCAAAAAGATGCTTAAATGTTTAGTTTTAAATAAGCAGACTTGTGCTCTTTAAACTCAGAGGCATTAGAAAATCCATCATGTCCTCAAGCACTGGTGTGATGTGCTAGTGTGCACGCAGTCTGTAATCCAGGCTGAGAATTCTATGCAGCATCTTGAGAGTACAAGCAAATAGTATTTTAAATCTGCCTTTATTATTTTTAAAGTATCAGTCTCAGAGGGGTGACTAGCTATTAATTGACCAACTAATTGTCTGTATTTAATCTAGAAATATCTTTGTGCTTGTTGGGAAGCTGGGTGGGAAAGAAGAGATCGGGGATGTTTGGTGTGGCTTTGGACTTTTCACCGATTGCTTCTGTGTTGTTGCAGGAGCCTGTCAAACCTGAAGAAGGAAGAGATATGGCAAACCGCATTGGTGCATTTGGGTATATGGAGTGTTCGGCAAAGACCAAAGACGGTGTGAGGGAGGTTTTTGAAATGGCCACTAGAGCTGCTTTGCAAGCCCGGCGTGGCAAGAAAAAGTCTGGGTGCCTTCTCTTATAAAGTGTGGCCAGAGGAAGATGGCCAAAGCAGCACCCTGCACTTGAGTAATTTTGAAGTGCTGTTTATTAATCTTAGTGTATGATTACTGGCCTTTTTCATTATCTATAATTTACTTAAGAGATTTAAAAATCGAGTCATCTTGCTACCAGTATTTAGAAGCCAACCATGATTTTTATAACAATCTGCATCAAATTCATCTGTGCACCCAAGGTTAACCTCAACATTCCTCTAACCAACCTTTTCTGCACTCACAGGATATGTCAGGCGCTAACTGAAGACAATTCTCTATCTTCTGTCTTCTCTCTAGAAAGAGAAAAAGCTGTCAACACAGAGGATTGGTCTGTAACTACTTTATAACTAACGTCCTATTCTAATTGAGTACAACAATTACATGGCTGTATGTGGAATCAAGTGTAGCTTCAGTGCTATCACATTTAGGAAGATCTGATTTTCATGGCTCAGTGATTTAAAACATTAGTTTAAAAATGTGATCACTCTGAAATGACCAAGTCCCATTCAGCTAAGGACAAGTGAGGGTTCTGTGGTTTCATGTTAGTTACCTTTTAGTTACTGTGTAATTAGTGCCAGTTTAAATGTATGTTACCAAAAATAAATCTATTTACCCCAGCTTAGATGTAGTATTTTTTGTATAATTGGATTTCCTAATACTGTTACTTGTAACCTCTGCATTAAGGTGTTCTGGGTTTTTTAAGAAACTGTATTTGAAAAAATAAAGTAAGATGGAAAGCAGCTGATCCTCTTCCCCTGTTCATTTGTAAGAGTCTGACCCATTTGAGTGGTCTGCATACCCAGGAGGAGTTTTTTCCGTGACATGCCATAGAGAAAAGACAGCCTGCTCACACTCAAAGCTTCTGAACTGTTCAGTTGCCTTAAGTTCATTGCTGGACCCAGTTTCAAAACTAAAAAAATGAAACTTTTTGTGTAAGTTTGGTTACCATGTAGTGATCAGACTCCTAACCTGTGAACTTCTTGCTGTTCTGCAGCCAACTAAACTCTTTCTGTATTTTCATTTTTCCAACAACTAATAGAATAAAGGCAGTTTTCTAAGCTCCCTGTATCCTGGTGTCTGTATTCCTCACTGTGTTTTTGGCCCAGTGTCTGACAACTTGAACCAGAAATACCATTTTTGATGCGGCTGTGATAGGATTCACTGAGCAGCTGCAAGTGCTTTGATATTTTTTTTCTTGGTAAGTGATGCCTGTGTGCTGCCTTCAGTGGTTCCAAGCACAGCAGAGACCAGAGGTGCAATCCCTCACCCTGCCTGGCCCCTTTGGTGCGTGGCAAAGCTTCCCCGGGAGTCTCTAGACAAATACTCCCTGGAAGCTTCTTGAGCTGTTCAAGCCAGGTGAAAGTGTACAGCAGTTGAGCTGAATTTGGTCTTGAGCACAGGAATAGGCTAGCGGGGGGGGAGAGAGGGGCGTGTAGGAACAAGGGACACAAAGGCAAGTGTTGCTGTAGAGGCAGGCGATGGTATGCTGAGTGCTGATCTCATTGTCAGAGCCCAAGTGCTGTGCTGTGGCAGGCGTGTGCTGTGTAACCGGCCCCTTCTGCCAGCGGTGCCTCTATGGGGACTGCTGGGGGAAGGCGGGGGGGAAGCCCTGATAACACTATTTTGGACAATTCCTGATTTGTTTTCCTGCAGCAAAAAAGTGGACCTAACCCGAGGCCTTGGGAGTGCCCTGTGTCTGCAGCCCCCGTCCCTCTGCAGGCACGGACACCCCAGCGGTGGCACCCGCCCCACCCTTCCCCTCTTCCTCCCGGGTGCCCCTTCCTGGAGCAGCTGAACAGAGCAGGAAGTCCCCAGCTGCTGGGCCGCCTGCGGGGATTTCATTCGCTGCTGCTAAGCTTACTCATTCCTATGCAGTTCCTTTTTTGGGGGTGTTTCTTTTTATTTTTTTTATTGTTGTTGTAATTGTTTATTTGTTTTTCTTGACTTTAAAAACAGAACAAAAATGTGTTTTTTTTCCAATCTCACAGAGTCGTTGGGTCGCAGCACACAATGGTCACAGTTACGAAGCAGCTCTTTAGCCACAGGGGTTTTGAGTAAGATCTGCGTGCCCTTCAGCTCATGAGTTATGCATCTGCTGATGCGCTTCCACCCAGAAGTGATTAACTTGTTATCCTGATCTTAATCTAAGCTCCCGCCTCCAGAACTGTCCCCTCGTCTCGCTTCTGTCTTGTCTGCCAGCTGCTCTTCGGTTTCCAGGCCTTGTCTGCCTTTCTCCGAGGTCAGATGTGTTGGTCAGTCACGGCCTGAACTTCTCGCTCCTTTCCTTGTTCCCTGGCCCACTGGCATTGGAGCAGAAACGTGCTCGCGGCTGCAGGGTGTGAATTTATCAGCCCTCAACCTTCCTGCTTTTGAGGGCTGCCATCCTGGCCTTTGGATTCAAATCCGATCTGTCACCTCTGTCAGCTGCCTTTGCTCCAGTGAAATGAGGACATGGATGGGCAAAACAGAATTAGGGATGGGAAGCTTGCTGCTCCGAGCCAGGCCAGGAGGTCTGAAAGGGGCAAAAGCTGAGAGTGAGGTGCCAGCCCCTGCCGAGCGAGGAGTTCCTGGCGCAGGGGGAGAGTCCCATGCCAAGAGCGAGGCGAAGGCCTTGTGGGAGGCAGGAAGGTGTTTCATGGCCTACGTGATTACTCACCGTTGTTGCTGTTAAACAGCACTAATCTGCTTTCTGACTGATAGGAGAGTTATAACTTGTCAGACATCTCAAGAGGAGTCCCTGGAGCCCATCCTGTCCCCAGAGAACTCCTGTCGCTTCTCTGGATCCAAGTTAAGCTGGCTCCACAGCATGTGCCTAGGCACAGGACATAGCTCAGGGCCAAAAAGGAAGTTGAACTTACTTGGTTAGTTTCCTTAAAGATTGCCCACGAAGGAATGGAAAGCCCTTTAGAAAAGCAGGGCCCCAGAAATAAACTCCCTACTCCAGAAGAAATCCCCAAGTCCAGACTAAGGAGTGATGGTGCCGGTCTGAGCAAGCAACAAAACCCGAAGAGAAATTCCTCTTCTACAAGCCACGGTGGCTTGCTGTGTCCAAGAGGAGGACGATGAATCTTGCATAGGCCGTAACTGTCAATTTACTCAAAAACATGGGTCATGTGTTTCTCTCTGCTCGCCCCATCAGACATTTTCTGGCTGATCTGATCTCAGGACTTCCTGATCTCGGGACAGTTGTCACGGCTTCTGCTATCAGTGCTGCAGCACATTGCAAAGACCACAAGTCCCCGAAGGTACAGGATCATCACCCAAGTCTAAAACTCCCTAAAACTCCTTGCAGCCGGGAACTACTTCAGTTCCCAGCCGCTGGGGCAGATGCCAAGAGTAGCCGAAAGCAAAACCCTGAGGAACCTGGGAACGTGGATCAGAGATGCAACGCTATGTGGTGGCAGCTAGTCACGGCTGGCATTTTGGGGTGAGTCCCTAAAAACCTGGCATGAAAGGTGGTGAGAAAACAGCAAGTTCCCCGCTGCTTGGGGCCCAGGCTGCCCTGGCTCGGGGCCATGCCGATAAGCAGTCGTCTGCCCTTGAAGCTCCTGTGAGTGAATAGCTCAGGCTGGGAGCACCAAGCGGAGCTCCCATCGTGGCAGGGAGATGCCCACCCTGGGCAGGGGCTCCCATCTTTCCCTCGCTGGAGCCAACATCCCTGCTTCTGGTCCCTGCTAATCCACCTCAGGAACTGAGCCACCGCGCCCACCCTTGCTGTTCCCTGACACCATTTTTGAACCCGTTACATGGAACAAGGGCCTGCAATAAACATTAATGTGTGTGAGGGCGAGATTTCAGCACTAACACCCACAGAAGGGCAGTGGGGCCACACGGCCTGCAGTGGGGACGGGGCCACGGAGCCCACCCAGGACCGGCACAAATCCTTGGAGAGCGCAGCCGCTGCCGAGAAAACACATGGAAAAGAGAAAGGAGAAAATAAATAAATAAATAAATAAATAAAGCAAGAGGAGAAAAAAAAAGCTCGCTTTGGAGACGCAGAAAAATTGCAAAAGGGGCCCCACAGGCCCTGCCCTATGGCTCCCATCGCCTCCGCCCGATGGGGGCGGGCTGGGGCGGGCCGGGGCGGGCTGTGGGGCTGTCCGTGGGGCTGTCCGTCAGTCTGTCGGTGTGTCGGTGTCTGTCGGTCGGTGGGTGAGGAGCCATGGCGGCTGAGGTGCTGGCGCGGATCTCTGCGCGGCCGCTGGGCGCGGCGGAGCCGCTGTCGCTCGGCTCGCTGCGGGGCAAGGTGCTGCTGGTGGTGAACGTGGCGTCGCTCTGAGGCACCACCACCCGCGACTTCCTGCAGCTCAGCGAGCTGCAGCGCCGCTTCGGGCCCCGCGGGCTGCAAGTCCTCGGCTTCCCCTGCAACCAGTTCGGCCACCAGGTACTGGGGATGGGTCCCCGGAGTGAGGAGAGGGGCAGGGAGCCGGGGGCGAGGGGACGGATGGGGTGTGACGGGGTGTGATGACGGGGGGGCTCTGTCTCCACAGGAGAATGCCACCAACGAGGAGATCCTGCGCTCGCTGGAGCACGTGCGGCCCGGCAACGGGTACAAGCCCAACTTCCCCGTCTTCGAGAAGTGCGAGGTGAACGGGAAGGACGCCCACCCGCTCTTCACCTTCCTGAAGGAGGCCCTGCCCTTCCCGCACGACGACCCCTCGGCGCTGATGACCAACCCGCAGTACATCATCTGGTCGCCCGTGCGCCGCAACGACATCTCCTGGAACTTCGAGAAGTTCCTCATCGCTCCCGACGGCGTGCCCTTCAAGCGCTACAGCCGGCACTTCGAAACCATCAAGATCCAGGATGACATCGAGCTGCTGCTTCAGAAAGTCCCCAAGGAGGCTCTGCAATAATGCCGAGCTCTTTAGGATCTGCTGCCCCGCCGGCCCTGCTCCCTCAGCTCGTGCCCGCTTTGCTAGGAAGGGGCTGTTACCCTGACCGAAATTCCAATGTCCTTGCAAGTTTTGCTTGTGATGGTGCATCTTCCAAATCCTTGAAGTGTACTTGATGTTTCAAAAATTGCATGTGAATGTTTGGAAAAGTATGCTAGGGAAAGCAGCCCGTGAGTCTCAGTGGCTTACTGTGATTCTCTGAATAAAAACAAAATGAAACAAACCAACAAAAAAAGTGTTTTCTTTAAGGCTACTGCTTGTTAAATCTGGGTGAGTTGGGCAGAACAGCGTTACACACTTGTTGGGTCCTGTTGGTGCTTGCAGGCCTGACTCAAACCACGCAGGCTCATTTTGAACACAAACACAGCCCAGCGGGACGGGGAAACGGTTTGCAGTTTTTGCAACCTCTGAATCAGTGTCGTATCTCACCCTGTGCAAAACAAAGGTGGCGGAACAAGAGCCTGGCGCAGAACTGATACCTTGCAAAACAGCTTAGTGGGCCTTGAGGCTTGTTCAGGAGAGGCATGGGGGCAGGCAGCCAAGGATGAATTTAAATTGGCTGACCCTCAGCACAGACACCAGGAGCAGTCCGTGACAGGTTAATAAATGTTCAGGCAGATGAGCAACCACGGGGTTTGTCCTGCTTTCTGTGCCCACACTGGCAAGGGGCACGGGGAGGAGCAGCCTTTGCCCAAGGCCTGTCTTATTATTTGTCCTGCACCAGGAGAAACTCTGGGGAGACTCAGAACCACAGCAGCATCCACAGCACCTCTGCCTCCTTTCTGGCCCAGCTATCTCCTGTGGCTGTCACATTTTGTATTGGAGGCAGCCCAACATGTGTTGGGCTTTCCACACACTTGCCCAGTCTGGCATTCAGCCCACATCACCTTGCAATGCAGAGAATTACGCAGAGGAGTGGTTCTTTCATTTCCAGCACAGAATATCAGTCTGCTTCTCCTGCAGAAACTGCTTTACCTCAGGTTGTCATTGCTGACCTTTGGGCAAAGAACTGAATGCAACATGAAAAGCATGGGTGAACCAGGGTTCAGGCAATGTTTTTATTTTGTTTTTATTCCTTTCCTGACATGTTTTTGACTCCTGACGGGCACCAAGCTGACATATTTCATGTAGTTGTGACAATCCTGATGTGGTGTTCCTGAGCAGTGATGCAGGGTTTACAACATGCTGCTGAATGGCTGAAATTAGCATTGGTTCTCTCCTGGAAACCATGAACCTGTGCCAAATTCTATTTGCCATCAGATTGGGCAGTCGCACAGGTCCTTCTGCAGGTAAATTTTCACTCCTTAAACATCTCTGTGAGCACATTTTCAGTACAAGTTACTCCTCACAAGGCCTTGTAGCACTGGGTATAAACCTGGTGCTGAACTGAGGGGTACAAACCCAAACTAGGAACTGCAGCTTTTGAAGGGAAGGCACAACACTTTTAAGCTTTATCATTTACACACTGTTTACATAATTAAACTTTAGCTTTAATATTATTATTTATTTATTTATTTATTTATTTATTATTCTCCTGTCCATAGCTTCTTACCTCCTTGATTTTCTGCCTGCTTTGTTAGTGCAAGTACACTCAAGGCCTTTGCTGGGTTGACTGGTGCTGGGCTTGACGCATTACAGCAAAACC
Organism: Aythya marila; assembly: GCF_965140915.1. Lineage (NCBI taxonomy): Eukaryota > Metazoa > Chordata > Aves > Anseriformes > Anatidae > Aythya > Aythya marila. The sequence continues at coordinate 15,212,141 of NC_139051.1, forward strand.
TACAGCCGGCTCCACCCTGCTTACTTCTGCCTGTGAGTAATCAAGATTTGAACTCAGATTGCACAATCCTCACCGGGCTATTTCTTAACTTCCAGTACAGCTTTGTGGAAAAACAGGATGTTTTCAGTAACTATTTCAGCTCTGGGGCTGAAGCTGCTTGATTTGGTGTGTTAATTTTGCAGTAAATCTACTTCCCTAATTAACACAGGATGTTGAAATACGCCGAGAGTACAGCAGCTCACAGGCAGCAGGAACTGCTACTCATTGCACTGTATTTTAAAATTGTATTCAACACGAACTGTGGCATTTCCTTCATCTTGGCTCACCAGATGTTTGAACAGGAGCCTTTGCAGGGACACCTTGTGTGCTCTGCCATCTCTGTACCAGCCTGCAGCCCTTGCTGAGCCCCACAGCAGAGCAGAATATAACACCTGCTGCTGGTCCCAGGGCAGCCCTGCCAAAAGGGAGCTCTCTGCTAAACAGGATCTCTGCCTGCTGACCAAGAGTGCATCTTACACGGTGATCAGTCCGTGCCAACGGCCAAGGGATTTATTTACTGTCTGGCTGCTGGGGCTGTTAGAGCAGCAAAGCAAAGCAGCAGCTCCAGGACAGATAAAGTTGCACCAAAGTCCAGTGATGCTATTCCAGAATGAAAATTAGCAATGCCAGTAGGAAAACAAACAATCCCAGTGTAAGCACGCTGCAGTCCCAGAAGCAACTCTGCAGAGCAGATAAAAGCCTCTTCCCTTTGTTATTTCCTCTCTGGTTTCATCATTCCCCACAATGGCTGGCTTCTGGGGTAAAAGCAGGCTGTGGTAGAAAGTGCAGCCTGCAGGCTGGAAATGTTCCTCAGGGACATACAGAAGAGGACTGCCCCCATGCAGGCTTTCATGCTCAAATGAGTTTTAACCATGTGGGAGGAAATTTCACTACAGGTAGCAGCTCTAAACTCAGGGTACACCCAAAGAATGCCAGCTGATTCCTCAGTGAATATAAAAGAGTTCTATTTCTGTAATTTAAGAGAGAAAGAGACTGACTCAGTAGGACACCTTAGAATAAATACTACTGTAGCATACTTTCTGTGGCCTGAAGACATTGCCCTTTCCATATCTGTCTCATATCTACACTCCTACACCTTTCTACTTCAACACTTATCTGCAAACAGCCACTTCCTCTGTTAGCACTCACCCCGGTTTTCCATTCCTCTACTCATCAGTCCCATCTTTCCCACCTTTCTAGAGAATGTGTTTTGCCCTCCTCCCCACACACCTCATGATCCCCCTCGCCCCCTTTCTAAGCTGTTGATAGCTGCCATCAACTTTTTTAAACCTTTTAACAAGTTTGGAGATGAACCTGTCAGAAGCGTTAACTAGCTGCAAAGAAAATTTTCCCTTCCTGCTCCTATCTCCCTCTCCTGGGTTTCCTAATGCTCTGCACACTGAACCCGAAGGCATGTGCTGAAACCATGATCGAGGAACTGTGGTGGTCTGAAGTGTTTATACAACAGAAATGACATCAAGTGGAGCATAAGACTTTTCTCTGCCTGTTAAAAAGTTCCCAGCTATTTATAATTCCTCCGGATGAGCATGCAGGAACTTTAAGACAGACTGGCTATAATCATTGCCATAGCAGGGCAGGTAGAAAATGCTGACCTCAAACTGGGTGGTGCTTGAAAAGAACAGTTTTTGTTCCTGTTGGTACCTCTCTGGCAGCTGAACAGCCGTTTAGCTTTCAGCTGGAGACAAGAAAGGACAGGAAACTACATGGATGAAAAGACAGCACTCAAAAGAGACAAGAGAAGACATTGCCCCCACATCTACTGTGAAACTGCAATAATGTCATTTCTAGTTCTGAATCAGAAAGCTATGAATGAGACTGTTTTCTTTACCATGCTTTGTATTAGGAGTAGGTAATTCATTAGCAGTGAGGTCAGCCATGTAAAAGCATTACCTCAGAAGAGCTGACTCATTTTAAAAACACACCCAGCCTTGTCCTAACAGGGTGTACTGGGTTCTTGAAAATCCAAAGGGGCACTGCCCTTTGAGAAAAACAGAAGTAACAGAAATCTGCTCTTGCTGGAAGGAGGAAATTGTCATCTTCTTCAATATGAACTGAATAGGCTTTCGCAGCAGTCACCACACCAACAGCTTCCCCCCGGTGGGTGCAGCATGGCCAGACCTGGCTGTGGGGCAGCAGAGCCCACCTGCAGAGCTGTCCCCGTGCCAGGAGCACATTCCTCTGTGCAGATATTCACATTGGCCCTGCTGCCTTCTCGGCGAGGAAAAAGGATTTCTTTGGTATTTAATTTCTTTGGCATTTCTGAACCACCACCTGAACCCCCCCCCATGCTTTTCCCACTGGTCAAGCCCATGCTCCATAAACATGAAGCTTCCCTGCTGGGACATGCTACAATAACGACAAATGCCCAAATCTCTTCCCAAGAAGTTTTTTCCAGAGACACTTCCCCAGCCCCTGAGAGCTCTGTGGCCCATTACTCAGATCTGTTCGCTCTTTCCTTCCCCTTCCAATATGAAATCCCCTTCCCTAGCCAGCGCCCTGAGCAGAGGGCTCCAGCAAGACAGCTGGAGGAGAAAACAAGCACGACAGGTGGAAACAACATTGAGGGGATCTGTCCCTCATGAAATAGGGCTGGACATCAGGAAGAGGTTCTTCAGGGCGAGGGTTGGCGTGCACTGAACAGGCTCCCCAGGGGCGCAGCCACTGCACCGAGCCTGTTGGATTTAAGAAGCGTTTGGGCTGTGCTCTGAATTTTTGGGTGGACCTCTGTGGTGCCAGGAGTTGGACTCCGTGATCTTTACGTGTCCCTTCCGACTTGTGTTTTCTATGATTTGATAAAATACGGAACTAAACTTGTCACCCACCCCACACTAAGCAGAGGGACAAAATGGCGGCTCCCCTTCCCCTCCCCTTCCCGCCCCCGCGGAGGTCGCGCTGAGGCGGGGCTGACCGTTGAGCCCCCCCCAACCCCCTCAACCCCCCCCCTCCCTTCGCAACGCGCATGCGCACGCGGGCCGCCCACCGGCAGCGGCGGGGCGAGCGCACCAAGATGGCGGCGGCCGAGGGCGGCGGGGCGCGGCCGGACACGGCGGTGCAGCGGGCAGAGCTCCGGGCGCTGCTGGCCACGGCGCTGCGCCCCGGGGAGGCCTGGTGAGTGCGGCCGGGCTGCCGGTGTCCTCCTTTTTCTTCACGTCTCCCCCCCCCCCTAAGGGCCGCGAGGCCTGTGGGAGCGAGCCGGGCCGGGCCGCGCCGCTGAGGGGGCTGCGCCGTGCGTTGCAGGTACCTGGTGGACATCAGCTGGTTCAAGCAGTGGAAGAAGTTCGTGGGCTTCGACAGCTGGGACATGTTCGGCGTGGGAGACCCGAGCCTCTTCCCCGGGCCCGTGGATAACTCGGGGCTCTTCAGCGGTGAGTGGCGCCGCGGGGCCCAACCGGGGCCCTCCGCCGGGGGCCGAGCGCTCCGTAACGGCCCCGGGCCTCGGCACGCTCACGGGTGGCTCTCGGGGCTGCGGTAGCTGCTGGGACTGAAGAATTTCTTTTTACTCCCTTGACAGGGAAGAGTTCACTTTTACACCCGGCTTTTTTACGTTTCCCTTTCAGATGCGGAAACGCAGAGCTTAAAAGAACACCTCATCGATGAACTGGACTACGTGCTGGTTCCCACTGAGGCCTGGAATAAGTTGGTAGCGTGGTACGGCTGCATAGACGGACAGCAGCCTATTGTGAGGAAAGTAAGTATGGGTGGAGTGTGTTCTGTTCGTCACGCTTTTTGTATCTTTACACAGCTTAGGTGGTGGTTATTTTACTTGATGCGAGTTAAGAGAGGATGCTTAACCATTCTGGAGAGAATAACAGCAAGTCTGTCTTGTCTGAAAAACATGACTCTACAGCATTGCTGTTAAAACACCTGAATGCTCACAGCTGATGGGTTATGTGGGGTGCGAGCCGTTAACCTTTTCTAGGAACCTTTTTACATTAATGATTGGAGCGGTGTAGTTGCATGGAGTACTTTATTGAAGAATGTGAGTTTACTGAAGAGTGCAGGCTTTTAGTCACGCTTGTCAGGTTTTTGGGACAGAATGAGGCATTGGAATAAACTTCCTTCTAATACAGATGGCTTGGGGACTTTCTCTGGAGTTTAAGGTGGTTCTTGTTTTCAGAAACTTTGGTACTCTAAAATTAGAAGAAAAGAGACAGACCTGTGGTTTTCTCTAAGCTTGTAACATGCTCTTGTTTTTGTTCTGCAAGTAGTCAGGAATGCAATCATAAGTATCTAAGCTGTCCTGAAAAGTCCGATCCACTACTCATTCTCTTTAAATCTTTCAGACAGTTGTTTACAGATAAAAGGAGTTTTGTTCTCATTTTAGTCGTAGGCTTTTGTACTGGCTTAAGTAACTGGCAGTGCCAGTTTGTGGGGTTCATAAAGACTAATTGCTACACCAAGCAAGTGGTGTTGATGTGCAGAATGAGTATTGCGTGTGTTTAAGTGGCGTTGTGCTACGGTAAGGTCTGCTTGAAGGTAAGCGAGGTGTAGGAAAGGGTGGCACCAGAATGGAAAAAGGAAATAAGATTCCTCTCTTGCAGGCACACTCAGTGCTGATCAGTGATGCTGGAATGTTGTCATTCCGTGTGGGTCACAAATCCTATGTAGTAGGAAATTCTGACTTCTTCACAAAGCGTAAATGATCTCAGCTTCTCCTTTCCAAGGTTTACCAGGTAGCCCCACGTTGGCTCTGCTGTGGTAGAACAGTGTGAACTCCCTAGAAGCAGGTGGAGGCAGATGGAAATGAATTATACCATATAAAGATGTATTTTTTAATAGAAATACTTAATTCTGGATTTAAAAATATATACAGAGAAAAAAACTAATACTATAAATGATCACTGCCTTCATGAGTAAGGAAGGTTTTCTTTCATTGACAGACTGATCGCTTTTACAAAACCTGGTGTATCGTTAGATGTGTGTTTTTTTCTGAAAAATTTGGGCAGCAAGTTTGGAATCTGTTGGGGAAATGATTGGGTGACAGGTTGAAGTGTATGAATCTTCTTTTCATGGGGTATCAGGTGCAAGTTTTCAGTACTATAATTATTGAGTGCTAGAGCTTAGAGATGGTGTTGTTTTACAGACAAGTGATGCTGAGTTATCATGGTCCAGTTAAAAATACCTCTATTTTTAAAGTCTTGAATTGTTTTGAGAGTTTCAGGCTATGTCATTAATTTACTAGTTGAAGTAGGTCTTGCAGTCTAAAAGAAACCACCTTAAAATATATGGGAATAGTAATTTTGAGGGATATTAAAAAAAAAAAAAAAAAAAAAAAAAGAAACATCAGTGGGGCATGCAAGCCACAGTACTGCACCTGAGCGTAACCTGACTGGTGTCTGGTGAGAGTTTTCTAGATGGCACTGGAAGTAAAGCACTTGTGATCCTTGAGTGCTCTAATCCTTTTCCTAAAAGTAGGTCAACTATAATTTATGCGTCAGGGTATCTGTAAGATTTTGAAAGTAATTATTTTTCAAGCATCTTCCTAACTTTGCAAGTTGGGGTTTCTTCCATTGCTGTGTGTCTGATGACAAGTACGGGGAGATCGGATTTGTTTGGGGTTCGTTTTGTTCCGGAATTCCAAACCGTGTTTTTGGGACAGTCCCTATAAATGATCCAATGCAGAGTGTGGTAATGTACAAACTGTAGAGCAGTGAGTTTGGATGTCAGCACCAGTGTGCTTCCTCAGCACTTGGACAGCACTCTGAGAACAGCAATGTCTAATGGGATGACTCAAATTCTACTTTGGCAAACTGCACAGAGAGCAAGCTAGCTGAGGAGAGACTTTTTTTAAAAGACATCTGCAGGTGATTAGAGACTTTCATCTGTCCTTCCAGTATCTAACAGGGGCCTACACGCAGTGTAGTGATAGGACCAGGAGGAGTAATGGCTTTCAACTAAAAGAGGGTAGGTTTAGATGAGATATAAGGAAGAAATCCTTCACTCAGAGGGTGGTGAGGCCCTGGCCCAGGCTGCCCAGAGGAGCTGTGGCTGCCCCATCCCTGGCAGTGCCCAAGGCCAGGCTGGATGGGACTGGGGGCAGGGGGCTGGAACTGTATGGTCTTTGTTCTTTCCACCCCAAATTCTATGAATAGATGCAGTAATCTGATCAGAAACTTTTCCTTGAAAAGAGTTCCTCCATTTCTAAATGCAGTTCTCACTTGTTTCTAAGTCAAGAATCCCAGAAACCAAGAAGTCCCATATACTAAAATTTCTTCTAAAAAGAAGCTGAGAGCTTGTGAATGGGTTCCTTTGCATATTTAAAAAAAAAAAACAAAAACTTTCCTGACTTTTACTTTCTGTTCCTGTTGTAACAGTAAAATACTGAAGATCCTTCTGTAAAAAAACAACCTTTCATATCTTATGTTACCCGATAAAAGCTCTGAAAAGGGAAGCGTAGTTTTGCCAAATTCATACAATACGTCTTAGACTTGATTCTTCCTTTCTTTCCAAAACTCGACCAAGTGTTTTTTATTTCTGTTTTCACCTTCTGTAAAATGAGAAAGATAGAGATCGTGGATGTAGATTGTAGTTAGTCTGATGTCACATGAAAAACCTTAACTTTTTACATGTTCTGGTTAGATGAAATGTGATTTCAGTTTCACAGGCTTTACACTGCAAAGCTCTGTGCAAATAATAAAAATAAATAAATAAAAAAAACTATTTTTTTAATGGGGTAATTTTTTCAGTGTCTCTTTCCAAATCGATATGGAATTAGTAGTTTAACGCTTGGGACACCATGTGTTTTTCCTGTACAGTCTTAAATAGATTAAAACTTGTCTTTTATTCATTTTATAAATGAAATATTACTCTTGCATGGAGTGTTGGAAGAGACTTAAGGATTATGCTGTATGTAGTTTTCTTTATCGAAAAGAGACTATGAGGAAGTGAGTATAGTATTTAAATTAATAAAATAGCAAGCTTAAAAGCAAATCACTTGTATACAGGCACGTAAAGTTAAATAGTACTGGTGGAATTGTCCATAGCGTAGAGACAGGAAATGAAACATGCATCAATTTTGTAACCTTAATGGCTTAGCGCATCAGTTAGCTGAAAACAGGTCTCAGGGTAAGAAGCACTTTTAACAACTTTTTAGCTTTTTAAAAACACTTAATGCGCCGTAAACTACACTTCTTTACGATTCTAACTTTCTTGTTTGTGCTTTGTCTGTCGCATCTTCCTTCTGTCTGGAGGTAGTAGAATACGGTCTGTTTGTGAAGCACTGTAAAGTTGAAGTTTATCTTCTTGAACTGAAGCTGTGTGAGAGCAGTGATCCGGACAACTTAATCAGCTGCCACTTCAGCAAAGCGGATACCGTTGGTAAGTAGCTCTCTGATGCATTAAGCTGTGTTCTGAGACTCCATCAAGAGATGTTTTGTACCCTTCAGAGCAAGAAAGGTGCTGAGAAATTAGAACAAGTCTAGTGGGTACCAAAAAGATGGTTGTGGTTGGAGCATGTGACGTGCGAGAAGGGGCTGAAGGAGCTGTGTTTAGCCTGGAGAAGGCTTTGGGGGGACCTCTTAGCAGCATCACAGTACCTATGAGGAGGTTACTGGGGTTATGCAGTCAGGCTCTTTACTGAGACACAATGCAAGAGAATGACAGACAGTCATCATTTGAAACGTGACAGACTGCAGTTGAATATAATGAAAAAGTTTTCCCTGTCAGGACAGCTGGACGTTTGAACAGGGCCCAGAGGGAGGGGGAAATCTCCTTCCCTACCAGCTTGGAAGACCTGGTTGGATAAGTCCCAAGCAGCCTGGTCTGAATGTGGTGTTAACTCAGCTTTGAGTGGTTGGACTAGGAACACCCTGAAGTTTCTTCTAGCCACAGAGACTGTGTGCAGTGCAGAGATTTGTTGTTAAAAGCTTTGAGGAATGCGTTGCTTACTAACCTGTGTTCTTGAGGAACATCCACGTCACTTGTGTAAAGCAGTTCTGTCTTTGGTTCTTATATGACTCTTTGTATGCGAATATTTAGATGTTTTCTTAATGGCTTATCCTATGCTTCTGTTCTTCCTGAAGTGTGGCTTCTGTGTATCATCCCTGTATTTTCACCTGTAAAAATGCTGAGTGTCAGCCATCAGATGTGTCTGTAAAGATGCTTCTTCCAATTGCTGGTGGTAACTGAAAACAATTACTTCTTGAGCCCATGTTTTCAAATCATGATTGCTCCACAAAAGTTGGCCTTTGGGCAGAAGCTTCTCCATATGTTCTGAACATTATCGAATGGAGGGCCTCATATGCAAATGCACAACTGAAATAACTGCATTTCTTTCTTTCAGACTAAATACTGGAGAAGTTACATGAGCAATTGTAACTTCCATGGTGCTTTTCCTACTCAAAAGATCTTGACCAATCGATGATGTACTTCCTTGCTAGAAGGCTGGCTTTTTTTTTTTTTTTTTTTCCAAAAGTACTCATGTTTTAGGAATTTTGGTGTTTTTTCTTCCTGAACAGCCACTATTGAGAAAGAAATGAGAAAACTATTTAACATCCCAGCTGAGAAGGAAACTAGGTTATGGAACAGGTATATGAGTAACACTTTTGAGCAGCTCAGCAAGCCGGATAGCACTGTGCAAGATGCGGGCCTGTATCATGGGCAGGTAAGGGGCATTTCTCCCCCCTCCCCCCCCCCCCAATGCTCACAGTAAAGGATGGCAGTGTACACTAAAAGTGCTCTGCAATTTACAGTATAAGTTTTCTCAAGCAATGCTTTATCTCTGAGTTTAGAGTTTCTTAGGTTATCATGTGCTGTTTTCTTTCCCTGTCATATACATTGAGCAAATGCTGAGAATGTGATTTGTTAATGATTTTGCAAAGTGTGTAGCAGATTTTTAGTTGTGTTTTTATTACCTGAACTCTCTTTCAGGTTGTTCTAATAGAAGTGAAAAATGATGATGACACCTGGCCTAGACAGCATTTACTGGCAAAGTAAGCATATTCTGATGACTTCCACTGTTTTGTCTGACTTGTTTACTTGGTTTTAGTCACCGTGTCTTCCATGAAAGCCTAGTTATCACTGCTTATTGTGGATTTCTTTGTCTTGGATATTTTGGAGGATGTAAAAACTTGAATATAAGCATCCTTCAGTTGTTCTACAGCTGGTTTCTTGTTTTAGCAGCAGTCTTCTGTCCAAAAGTCCGTTTCAAATAGGTTGTGTAAGGATTAAATAGCTTAGGTTTCTGCAGTGTTTAGGAGACAGAAGTGCTATTTATGTTGAGCTAGTCTACTTAAAAAGCTAACTCTGCAGACTGCATAGTGAAAATCTATATTTTGCTGCTATAGAAGAATAAAAAGGATCTTGGCATGTATTTCCAAAGCTGCCAGCAGTTTGAATGCTCTGAGTTCTGGTAGTTCCCCCTTAAAGAGGGCATAGAAACAGTGTGACAAACATGCAGTTTCCACTCAGCCAAAAAAGAAAAAAAAAAAAAAACAACAATTAGAAAACTGTAAGTATTGACACAAATCTTCTATCTAATCTCTAGAGAAGAGATGAGTAAGATGTGTTATGAAATATTGCATACAACTTGCTATATACATACAATGGCGAGGAACTGCTGTTATCTAGTATTACACTAAGGAAGGTAAAATCCAGTGAAGATGAGGCCATCAGACTCAATACTGCTAAAGGAAATGCTTTTCTGTACGATGCAGTTAGCTTACAGAACCTGCTGCCAATTGATCTCACTGAGATCCAGATCTTCTGGGGTGAAATTTGAAGGCTGGGGTCAGGACGGGACTGTCACAAAGCCAGTTCTGAAATGATTCAGTTCCTTTGAAATGCAGTGCTGGAGAAATGGATTAGGAGAATGTCCACAGGATCACTGACCTTCCTATAAGAATACAACGTGAAAAGCATGTAAATAGTCATATGACATACGTAACCGAGTACTGGTTGACAGTAGGTATTTGAGAGGTGGCTGTACACAGACCAGATCATAAGTTTTTGTTTCTACATGAAGCAAAGCTTCAGCCTAGGAGTGCTTCCAGGCCTCAGGGTTTATTTTAGTAGCTAGCCATAAAGACTTTCAACTTAGGTCTAATGGTATTTAAACAAAAATGGTTAGTGGGATGTAGATTAATATTTTCTAATGATGCAGGAATAAAGAAGTGCTTATTACAACACAGAACTTGTGACGTTGTTTGACTTGATGCTGATAATGGTAGCTGAAAGAATTACCTAATTCCTACATGGAGGATTATCTGTTCCTTTGGGCTAACTATTTACTTTCCCCTCATCTCTGTTTAACCATGCGTGTACGTTCCACGTGATGTCTTCCTTATACACTCGGGTGAGTTGGTTTAGTAGGTTCTGCTCTTTGGCTTTTGCGCTTTTATTTAATCTTTTGGGTTAAATGTATATTCGCCGTTTGCTCAGAAACCCTCTTGGAATGACAGAGAGAAAGAAGCAGCTGGCCTGCCCCTTCTCTGGGACTGACACCGGGGTGTGCTGCTCGGAGCACGCAGTGCTAATCAAAGATTTCTGTGTGACCAGTGCACGCGCAGTCTCTGAAGAGAACAGTACGTCTTAACGTCTGTTATGACAAGCCCTAATACTGTGCAGTCCTACCCAAAGGTGGCTGTGCTGTATAAGACAACTTGGGACAAAGCCTGGGCTTTAAACTTTTTTCTGTGTTTGAAATGGAAGGAGGAGGAAGCTGAGAACTTCCTGCTCTTGCACAGACATATAAAAAGGATGATGATGGACGCAAAGTATTTTCCTTAATGCCTTCCGTGTTGTCTTATATCTTTAAACTACTAATGCCATACGGCAGTCATCTTGCTAGATCTTTGTGTTGAACAGGTGTTGATGGCCTGGGGAGATTTTCTCCTGCATTTTGGTGCTTCCCCTGTTACATGCCTTCACTCCCCTCAGGTGCTAGGCTGGGTCATGTGTTTATGTTACTTTTTTTCCTGCTGTTCTTCACAGAAGTTCCTGCACACAACTTTGAGCCTATTTTCTCAGATATTTAAAAAGAAATATTGAAGGTGTATTTTTGTTATTTCATATATTCTTAGCAAATAAGCTAGATTTAATGCCTTTCCTGAATCATTTGTGTTAATCCTTATGAATCCATTCATAATTGCTCTGTGCTTTGCCTTAACATCAGTCATAATCATTTCTGAAGTTTGTTTTCCTTCCCTTTTTTGGCATATCTTGTTATAAATGTATAAACAGTTATTACTTTGACCTGTAATTTATTTGATGTTTGAATATTCTCCAGCTACTTCTCATATTTTATTGCGAATCTTTATTTTTTTTTCATTATTTTCTTAAGAGTAGCTTATGAAGCTACAATGAAACATTTGCCAGCATTTTTAACTGTTCTTCCCAGCTCCAAGACTGGCTAACCTGGAGCAGAGGGCTGGGATGTGGTTTGTCTTCCTCTTTGAGGTTTGTGTGTGCATATACACGTTACATTAAATCAATATTGTATACTTAAGACTTCAGTTTGTCACAAAATAACAGGCTACTTATACATACAAGACTTGTGGGGGATCCTGAGCAATGGAACCAAACAGAGCTGGTGAGAGGAAGGGAAGGAGAGTAGCCACAGGGGCAGTACAGAGCTTGCAGCCCCAAGGAGTTGTGTCTGATCCTGCCCACTGGAGAGGCAGGTTGTGGTAGGTATGGTGGTCTCAAACCTTCTCTAAGGAACTGGGGGACAAAATACGATGGAAAAGGGCTCAAGGGCTGAGATAAGGTTGGGGAGATAGCTCACCAATTACCATCACAGGCAAAACAGATTCAGCATCAGATTAACAGCATGTATTAGTAATAAAGTAACAGCCTAGAGCAGTGAGGAAACTAAAAGTAAGCTGCAGCCACCTTATCTCCTCCCCCAGCCTCTTCTGCTGCCTGCCCCTGAGCTCTGCAGGGGAACGGGCTCAGGCCCCAGCGCTGTGTGTCTGACACTCCTTCACGGTCACTTTTTTGCCCTGCTTTTTTCCTTGGGCCGCATCACTAATATTAAAAGCTTATGAGAAAGCTTTTCGGTGTTCAGAGCTCTGATGCCATAAGCCACGTGGGCTGTCGAGCTCTCAGGTGCCAGTGGAGGAGCTGTGAACGTCTCCTCTGCTGCCCATGTGCCCGAGGAGGCCTTGGGGAGCTGGGGGTCCTTCACCCACTGCTTGCCAAGCACAAGGGGGCTGTGAGGTGTGGGGGAGTTCCTGCCACAAGGCTTTTTCCACACCACTTGCCTCTTGTCAGAGACTCTTTTCCATGTGTTTGATATCCCCAGCCATCAAGTGGACTGGCCTTTAGCAGGAAAAAAAGGCTTTTCAACTCCATAGCATTCTTTGGGGGATATATTTGGAGTGCACGTGGCCACTGCTGTTAACTTGCTGTTCCTGAAGGAGCAAGGTGACTTCTTACCGTAGTTTGAAATTGCTTTTCAGAAGAGGGAATGAATTTTCCTCCTGTTCTTCAGTTTGTTGATAGCACTGTGCACTCAGGGCACTTCTTTCTTCCTAGGATGCTTTCCAATAAAAACGTCGAGGAGGTGTCTCGTAGTTTGCTCTTTGCAGAACACGTGTTGCTTTTCTTCAGTTGCTCTGTCATGATTTAGGCATCTGTTCAACCTGATGCACCAGGCAGTGATAATACACGCCCAAAATTCTTGTACAGTTGAAGACCTCTGATAGGCATTTTGGAGGTACAGAATGCCTTATTAAACGGACTTCCGAATTTGAAACTGATCCTATTCCCTTGTGTGCTGGTGACTTCAGGGAAACCCTTCAGCAACTGGGCTAAAGATGTTGTGGGCAGGTCTTTATTTCTTGCTGTGGAAGTGCTTGCTCTGCAAATGCTGTGCTGTGAGCAGACTAAGAATATGAGATCTGCTGAAGAGGAAATGGAAATTCGTTATAGCCCCTCCTTTTCCAATTAAATACAAGTTCCATCTTTTCTTCCTTTGACATTGATTTTGTCAAAGTATTTTTAATGTTTTTTCTTTTCTTTGTATTCCTCGTTTATAGAAGAAGGACTCATTTTACTGTGAGCTCTGAAGGTAACCTTAGCTCAGTTAGAATACTTTTCTTGTGTCTCCCAACCACTTGAAAGTCTTCTATAGCTTTAATTTCAATAATTCATCTTAGCAGTTTGTGTGCTGATCAACCACAAGGCCTCACAGTTTCTATACTAGATAAAGCTGACAGATTTATTCTGCTGGTCTCCAGGTTTCTCTTCCCTTGCCATTTCTATGCGTTTTTGATAGATCGTGTGCTGAGTGTCGAAATGTCTGTCTTCCCCTGGTAGAGTAGGGGCAAAGTGCATCGCTGCTGCGAAAGGTGAAGTGTGTTTGGGGATCAAGAACAGGAGCCCTGGGTGCTTGCTGGACTCCGTGGCAACAGGATTCCAGTTCTGGGTCAGCCTCCGGAAAGTAACCTCCTGTAGCAGCCTTGAGGCCAAAACAAAACAACCTCGGTGGTTCAGTAGGGAAATTCTGAGTGCGAATCAGATTTTCTTTTCATAGCACCCTGGTAAAGGGCATGTGAAATGATTGTGTGCCTGTAGGTTGAGAAATCTGAAAAGTAGCTTAATGAGGTTTTGGAAGTAGTGGAGTGAACTGCTGAAGTAGCAGCAGATGATATTTGTACCGGACTACGTAAAGTTAGTATTATTCCAGTGAGAAAATTAAAAGGTTATTTGAATGCTTAAAAGCTTCTGCGGTGTTTGAGAAATGGAAATTAAATGAGGAGCTCTACAGGCAGCAGATGGAGATGAGCACAAACCAATGTCTAGAAGAAGCTGAAGCCAGATACTCAATGCTGCAAAATGAAATACAAGTTGGTTGTGACCTCAGAGGTTATTGATGATCTGAATGGCTTATCTGTAATCTCTTGGGTTGAATAAAAGCACTTTAAAACCATGATGTGAGATCACAGAATTACGGAATGGTTTGGGTTGGAAGGGACCTCAAAGACCATCTAATTCCAACCCTCTGCCACAGGCACAAACCCTTCCCCAGCCCCATCCAGCCTGTCTCATGCCACTCAGTGTTAGGAGACGTTTGGTTAATTCCCTCGTTAACGTGTTCTGACTTTTGGTTGGCCTTGAAGAGGCCAAGCACTTGGCCTAGATGGTCATTGGACTTGGCCTAGATGATCACTGGAGGTCCTTGCCAGCTCAGCTACTTTGTTCTCAGTCTCTCCTCAGGAGATGTGCTCTAGCCCTCTGACCATCCTCATGACCCTCTTCTGGACTTGCTCTAAGTGTCCTCCTTATGCTGGGAGCCCCAGAGCTGAACGTGGGGCTCCAGGTGGGGTTTCCCAAGAGCAGAGCAGAGGGGGACAATCCCCTCCCTCACCCTGCTGGCCGTGCTGCTGCTGCTGGTGCAGCCTTTTGGGCTGCAAGAGCATGCTGCTGGCTCACATCAAGCATTTTTCAGCCAGAAGCTCCTGTTTTAACTTCTGCCCTTCTGTATTTCTTTTGCTGATGTTTTATTTCCAAACCTGTAAGGCCTCCAGCTGTTCTGTCTCCTCTTGGCCCTTGCAGCTTGTTGTCTTTCCGTTTTTGCTCTGCCAAGGTTTTCCAGTCCTGTTTTCTTAGTAGCGTCTGAGTATGAAGATGGGAGTTTAGTTTCTATCCTTCAAGACTCAGGGTACCTTAAGAAGAACAAGCCAGACCTCGGGGGCATCATTTCTTTTTGTGTTTTGGGCGCCTAAATTAGCGCTGCTGTGTGGGGAGTTGTGTCCTGGGCCCCTCTGCAGTCAGTTCTGGGTGTTTGGTTAGGTAAAAATGGGGAGGGTAAAGGTTTCCCAGTTAGCCCTTGCTACAGATAAATTACTTAGGCGTACAGAAACTATTCTGATCCTTGTAGTTTTGCTTTTTGTGGAGCCAAAGTTGTTTGTGACAGAACGTTGTTGATTTTTAGAGTCTTGTAGGTGTCTATTAACATGGTGTTCCCGTCCTTTTCTGGACAGGGAGAGGAGTTGTGTGCATTAGTCTGGGACTCAACTGCATAGATTGAAAGTTATGAACTCTTCCATCTAAGTTTTTTCTGTTTTCTCTCTGGGATTTTGTTGTTTCGCATTGTTTAGCCTCCCTCTACCCCCGCTTCCAAAGTCCAACAGTTTTCCACCAGGTAAATGAGGCTGACCAATGCCTCCGTTTTTATATTCAGCAGCTCAGGGAATCCAGAACTCCTCTCTGTCAGCCTAAATTGCCACAGCCCAGATTCCCTCCGTCATTTCCTATGTTCGGTTTAGGTATTTTGTTATATTTGCTAACTCTGCAATTACCAGAAGGTTCCTGGGTGGTTTTTACAGTGGCCACATCTACAAACCTCTACGTTCCTTATAGCTGTCATCTTCCCACTGCCTCCCTCTGGTTTTATACATTGACCTCTGCTTAAGAGAGTGCCTGAATCCAGCATCCGGAGGCCCTCGAGGAGTAACCAAGTGCTTTATGCTCCCCCTAGCACCCTAGTTCTTGCTAATCACTGTTCTGTTTGGGTGGGTGCTCTGGGTTTTAAGTAGAGGAGAACTTATTTTGTGGTGTTTAACGTGGGGTGAGTGTTTTGTGGCCTTAACGCTGGGATTTTTGTTTGTTCCATGGTGGTTTATGAGTAAATGTAAATCTTGCTGTCCTGTCACTTGTGCCATCTGAATTACACTCTTGTTTCAGTCTGGGACCCAGATTTTGGTTTAAGCAAGAATCGCTACTCCTGCTTCTGATACTTTTTTCTGACGTTTCTGTTCCAGACAAGTGTTTGGAAACGTGATCACACAGATCAAAGCAGTAAAATCTGTGTGGAGGGGCTGACTGTCAAGTGGCAAGTCCTCGGAGTTTTGTGGGAGGCGGTGTGGGGGGAGACAAAAGTAGTAGCACTGTTTCTCCTTCTTTTTCCTTTCTCCCAGATCAAGCACTGCAACTAGCAGAAACTTTACTACCTCTTCAAAATCATCAGCAAGTTCTTATTCCTCAGTGTCTGCCACTTCTGTCATTACTAATGGTGATAGCAGTAACTCCTATGGACTGAACAGCTCCCACCTGGGCAGGGGGTAAGAGCAGGAATGTTCTTTTGTTTCTTCGTCTCTTGTGTGAACTCTCTTGTGCATCCTTGCCTGCATAGAAAAGGAGTGTAAATGGTGCCCTGTGAGGAGTTCTGCTTCTCTTGTGTACCTGTCACCAAACCTTGCTTTTGAGGCAACTAGGCTCTGCAGTTCCCTGCTCGCTTGGTAAAGTAGTACGTGTTTTATAGTTACTAACTGCTAGGGTTTAGCCCCATTTTGAGGGGACTGAGGATACGAGGGAACGGATTATATTCTTCTCTCTACCTGCCAGTGTGTTAGCAGCCTTTCCAGGTAGAGACTATAATTCTCTTGCTAGCTGTTACAATACATCGTGTGGATTCTTATACTAGATTTGCTGCATTAGGATAGTGTGCTGTGTACTTGCAGACAGAGGAAATTAAGGTTTTTATGAAGCATAAATTAATAATAGACTGTAGCGATTAATGTTTCCAAAGTTAGCATGTATACCTCATCATCCTGATACCCAGTGTTATCCAGCGTTGAAGCAGCAGAAACATGCATGCTGCTGCCTTTCATTAAACAATTTTTATCTTGTATTTGGTGTGAGTCTTCAGCATTACTGAGCTCAGGTAACTCATTGTGTTTTCTTTCTTTCAGAGGTTCTGGATTTGTCTGCAACTCTTACAACTGCGGGGACTCTGCTTCCCTGTCACAACCTGGACTTTGTGGACTCAGTAACCTTGGGAATACCTGCTTCATGAACTCTGCATTACAGGTAAAAAATGAAAGAAACACTTCAGAATTAAATACAAGAACAGTCCTACAGAAATTGTGAATCACAATCTGTGGAAAGAAAAGCGTTCTGACAGGGTTCAGTGAAGAGACCACTACTAGAATGGGGAAAAAAAAGTGTTTAGGCAACAATGATCTGACATGGAAAATGTCTTAACGTGCGTGCAGCATTAGTGAGATGAGTATGCTGGCCACTTTTTGCAGAAGATTGCTAGCTATCTGCTTTGCTGAACTATTAATTACAGTAGTAGTAAATACATGCGTAAAATTACTCCACACCAAAGGAGCAGAAGGTAACAAATATGATGTTAGTTTTAAATAACTTTCTGAAGATGAACCAAGGAGCTACAGGCCGGGGAGCCTTGAGCCTTATATGCCTTATGCTAGATGAACTGGGAGAAAGTCTTCCAAAGAGAAGGCTTATACTTGTGGGCAAACAAGAGAAGTCAGTGAGGCATCTGCAAAGAGAAACTGCGTTTCAGAAATGAGTCTTTTGAATGCCGTGGTCTGTCATGTGGTAACTTCCTTATTTCAGCAATGTTCTGAGTTGCAGTGATTACAGTATCCCACTCTTCCCATAGATTTTGGATTTTTTTTTTTCCTAAGTATGTGCTCTGTAAGTCCGTTTCACTGATCTGTTAATAACTTAGTACATGTTCGCATGTGAAAGCTGGGTTTGTTATTTTGCTGTCATGCAGATTTATTGTCCTGTGCAGTAAATTCATTTCCTTAATATTTCTTCAGTGTCTGAGCAATACGCCTCCTCTGACTGACTATTTCCTGGAAGATAAATACGAAGCTGAAATAAATCAAAACAATCCCCTGGGAATGAGAGGAGAAATTGCAGAAGCCTATGCAGAGCTCATAAAACAGATTTGGTCTGGGAGACAGTCTCACGTGGCCCCACGCATGTTTAAAGTAAGTACTCTGTGTTCTTGTAGCATAAGTCTTTGACAGAAGAAACAAGATAACGTGCCTTCCACAAATTCTGGTGTCCCGAAAGCAGTAACAACAGAACTGCTTCAGTGTTATTTCATGTTTTAATTAACTGCTTTTCAGGTTAGAAAGAAGGAACTTAACCTGGAATTGGCTACTGTTTTTAATGTTAAGTGCCTTACTTAGTAAATGACTTTTTAACCTGAGAGTTGTTTTCAAATGTATCAACACGATCTTTGCCACAAACCAAGGCAAGGTAATGTGAATTGCCAGCTGTGATTTTAAGTAGTGAAAAGAGGTGTACAAGTCATAAATCTAAAAACTGGAATTTTTAAAGTAGAAAGTAAAATACGTTTCCTTGTCTGCCACATTATTTATTGGTTCAATGTTCTTAATCTTTCATCATAAAGAGCTGCTTTCAGCTAAAATACTGGAATGCAGCATTTGTATACACTCCACCCATAGGATAAAAAGGCTTTTGTTCTAAATATAATGTGAAGATGCTGTGCTGCACAACGATGTAATGAAAGCATCCAAGGTACATTAAGAGTTTGCCTCTGTAAGTGCAGTTTTAGTAATCTGAGAATAATGTCCTGAATGCACAAAATAAGCAATGAGCAGATCTTAATGTAAATGTACACCCTCTTGCCGTCTCGAAGTTGAGGGTAAATGCTTTTGTGACCTGGAGCAAAAGTCTTAGGGACTATAGAAATTGTTCTCTGTAGAGCTGTAGGTCATTATGCATCAACAAGATGGTCTTTAATATCCGTGACTTAGAGTTGGTCGCACAACATCTACCACTATTAAAGTTGTTCTGTAATCTTCTGTTCAGAAGAAATATGCAGAATCAGTAGTAGACATCAATAAAAGTGTCTTAATGTAGGTTGTTCTTATTTAAGACTGGAATAAGCATTAGTTTTTACTTCATAGAGCAGTATTGCTTGTGACT
The DNA here is from genome assembly GCF_965140915.1 of Aythya marila. Classification (NCBI taxonomy): domain Eukaryota; kingdom Metazoa; phylum Chordata; class Aves; order Anseriformes; family Anatidae; genus Aythya; species Aythya marila. Next base: position 15,230,855 of record NC_139051.1, read on the forward strand.
TCGTAATATTGTTGCAGATAAATGACTGTTTGTCTCAGCCCTTCAGTTTGGGTTCTGTTGCAGTTGTCATCTTGAGTGGTTAAAATGTTCTAAGTGTAACTCTGGAAGCACGTTGGATGCTGTGTGTTCATGAGAAAACTTCTGTTGGTCACTTGGACAGACCGCTCCTTCAGCTAATTGTTGAAAGGGATGCCACAGGAAAAGCTGTTGTTTCTAGAAGCAGGAACACTAAAGGGCAGTGTTGTGCTGCATGAAGAAGCAGAGGATGTATTTGGGTGTGCTGTTCCTGGCTTTTGTTGCCCAGGCTGTTATGTATTAGAGCTTCATAGCTCTTTTTTTTTTTTTTATTTAAAATTTTTAAGAATAGCTAGAGGCTACTGGTGACTACTGATTTCAATCTGAATTCTAAGCCAGTTGTGTTAGCTCACAAGCATCTTCTACAAGCATCTCCAATCTTGCAGTCCAACTTCTTCAAGCTACTGTCGTATAGCAAGTCTGCATTGTGGAATCTGTAGGCTTCTGTAAGAAATTAAAAGTAAGAAATGCATCAGGCAGGTAAGTGTTGTGTGCTGGTTGTTTGCAGGTTCCTAAATTAACATTGATAATCTAGATTTCCAGTTACAGCACTAAATGCATTCTTCTCTCTCAAGTGGTGAGGGATATAATAGAAAATAGTTCGGAATATTATCTTAGCACCCTCTGTTCTGTTAGCATCCAGCTCATTGGGGTCTGCTACTAATATAAGGTAGCATAGGTTTGATTCCTGCAAAATCTAGAATGTGTTTTTATTCCACTTTGTTTTACACACAGCTTATATCCCCCCCCCCCCTAACTCTTGCATCGTGTTTCAGACACAGGTTGGCCGGTTTGCTCCTCAGTTTTCAGGATACCAGCAGCAAGATTCCCAGGAGCTGTTGGCTTTTCTTCTGGATGGTTTGCATGAGGATTTGAATAGAGTGAAGAAGAAGCCCTACTTGGAGCTGAAGGATGCTAATGGCAGACCTGATTCGGTATGGTGCCCTTTACCTGAGCGTCCAATGCTTCTGAGGGAGCCTAACTGGGTTTTGTGACACGTGGTGGCCTTCTTGTCCACAGACTGCACAAGCACCTTCCCTACTAGTGTACCTGGGAGGGGAGAACCCTGCCATGCTCTGTGGCCCGTACAGTTCTTCATGACACCTTGCAGCATGGAGCTGTTGCTCTGTGTTATGGCAGAACACCAGTGTCCTTCCTGACAGACAGGCAGATGTGCTCACCGTACCATTCTGACACAATTCTGCAGTGGGAAGGAAGGAAATTGATCTTGTGACATAGCAGCTAAATGTAAGATTGCAGTTATTACCATAATCTTGTCTCTTGACTACGCAGGCCCGCTGTCTTCCTCCAGGTAGCTTCCTCCAGGTAGTTTGGGCAGCAGCTTTTGCATCAATTCAAGGGAAACACTGTGCAAGCAGTCGTATTTACATGTGGCATTAGGTGGAACAGGATTTTCAGTGGCGCCTAGGTGGCTCTCAAGAAAGTGCCAGGATAAGTGCCCTGGGCACGGGGTTGTAAGCAGTGTTCTGGTAGACAGCAGCGTGCCAGACAAAAAGAACTGAGAGGCCGTACTTCTCAGGTGTGCTCCCTTGTGGCCTCTAGGTGAATGTAAGCCATCGGCTGCTAACCTGGGTTGAACAAGGTGTTGGAAATCACCAGGCAAACAAAGAGAGAACTTAGTTTTGTGCGGAGTTGATTCACTGTAACTTGGTACTGCTGTGGATCTTGATCACCTAACAGCTGGTGAACTACCTGCCTCTCCTGCAGAGGCTTGACTTGATTTTTCCTCCTTTCTGGTGTTGTGGGAGTAGGTGCACTGATGTAAAAGCAACTTTACGCTGTTGGGCTCCAGTTACCCACTGTACATAAATACAGAAAAATTCTCTTATGCCGTTTTCCTGACAAGGTCCTGAAAAATCTCATGTTTATTTTTTTTCCTGCCTTTTTCTCTATCTTCTGTCAGCACTGGTACGTGAGCATTCTGCAAACACCTCTTTGTTTCTCTGAAGTTGCCAAACACCACGCTCACATTAAAATGAGACACACAATAGTGGAATGTCTTTCCCTAAGTGAAATTGCCTTCTCCTGATCAGGCTTTTAACTCTTGCCCTGGTACAAACAGCTGCAGCATACTGAGAAATGCAGAGTCCAGAGTAAGTGTATTGTTAGGGTGGGGTAAGGCTTTAGGAGCTGTTAAAAGCCAGGTAAAAAAAGTATTTTTAGGAAGTCTGTGTGAATATTTGTTTTTTTTTCTCTTAGCTGCCAATAGTATAATGGTTTTTGCCTTTTCATGTGTAATACAGTGCATGTAGCAACAACACAAGAAGTATATTTAGTCTTTTTTTCCCTCCAAGAAATGGTGATAGTTGTGGGATGAAGAGGGTGCCCAGCATGCCTTCATGTTATTTAGGTAGTTCCATTTCTCTTGGTGTAGGAGGTGCACAAATTTTTCCGCCATGTTTCTGTGTTGCTGCAATTATTGGAGCTAATTCCTCTATTCTCATCTCAGCATCCTGGTTACTGGCAGTAACTTTGGAGGGGGTGTGTATGGCACTTACTTCATTTGATAAAGTGAAGATGTGCTATGAAAAATACAATATTGTACTGGAACCTAAAAATCTCACGTTAAGATGAGCCTCTAATCACACGAATAGACAAATGATAGCTACTTGTTGTCCTTACACGAGGAATTTTTTAAATAGTATTGTGAAAGTCTTCAAGGGGTTTTAATTGCCTTCTTTTATACTTTGTTGTCAAGCAATAGGCCCTTCCATGAAGAAAAACTCTCTATTTTATTGGAAGCTGTAAACGCAGCTGCCTTTAAAAGCAGGGGACATCAATCCATTCCTCCTGGGGTAGAGTTAGCAGCTTTCTGTTCTGAGGAGCAGCGTGTAACCCTGTCGCTGTCCACTTGCTTCCCTTCATGCTTCTGGCTTTGCTTGCATCAAAGCAATGCTGACCAAGTGACTTGGCTATGATGAATTACACTTAACACAAGGCCTTAGTTTCACCGAGAAAAATCTGTGTGTGTTAGGCTGGAAAGAGGGTAGGCCCCCCCACCGCCCTGTCTGTGAAATTTATCTGTATCTGTCAGTATGAACTTTCTGAATGTTCTTTGATCCCTGTGCTTGCAGAGCCTTGGAAGTGTTGTTGAGAAATATTTATTTATTTTTTACAGGTGGTAGCAAAAGAGGCCTGGGAGAACCATCGGCTGAGGAATGATTCTATCATTGTGGATATTTTTCATGGTCTCTTCAAATCGACACTTGTTTGTCCCAAGTGCTCTAAAGTTTCTGTGACCTTTGATCCCTTCTGTTACCTGACCCTTCCACTGCCTTTGAGGAGAGATCGTCTCATGGAAGTCACCCTGGTATACGCAGACCCACAGCGCAGACCTGTCCAGGTGAGGCATGAGTAACACCTGAATTTCTTTTTAATCTCAGTCTCTTTCTCTTAAGTTTTAAAGTTGAGACACTTCAAATAACCTAAAAGACATCGTCTGCTTTTGAGTTGGGTGGGATGGCCTTTTTTAATTGTAAAAGCTGGGATTTAAACGTGTGAAATCAAAAGGCTTTGTAAAAACTCCATTCATGAGACCAAGGTCATGGGTCAGCTAAAGTCGCTTAATTTTTCTTGTGATGAGGTTATTTGTGATATGCTGTTCTCTGAAGGCAGTAATATGTTTACATCATCATGTTTACCTCGTGTAAAACGTGCCTGGGAAAACGTAAAGGTGAAACTTCTCTGAGTAAGGCCTTGCAGTTTCAAACAACTGAAAAAAACAACCTCTTTTGCAAAAAAAAAAAAAAAAAAAAAAAAAAAAGACTTGTTTGCTTTTAAAGCCTGCTCTTTTCCAGGGTAGACTAAAGTTTTTTCTCCTTTTTTTCAAATAGGCCTGTTGGTGAGTGCACACATACCTGAAGTAACCTTCAATATTTGTATGTGTTGTGCATTAAAATTAGTGATTTGTATATACCCTGGTATTTTGGCAGAGAGGGGACTGGTAGATGCAGTAGGCTGAATTAGCAATGAATTTTCATCCTGCTTTTTGTACAACTGTGAAATCAAGGACAGCTGCACTCGTCACTGAGGCTTTATAAAGGGAAAGAACAGAGGAGGGGATTCATTGAGAAGCTGACCAAGATTACTGGTGGCATAGAGGTTGAAAGGATAAATTCTACTTTGAATTAAGATAAACCTAACTTTCAGTAATTGGAGCTCTTCTAGATGAACTGGCCATGTGCCTGTTCCACATCCCACCTGCAGTCTCCCTGTAAGCAGTTATTTGCATTTTGTGGTCTCCCAGTTGAGAAGCCAGAGGTACGCACCACTTCCTTCCACCTCTGGTGTGTGACACCATGAGGGTTGTGCCGAGAGCCTGTGATGGCCACAGCTGAATATGCACATAGCATAACTGAGAGGATCCCAGTGAATAATCAAGATACGTAGTTCCTTTTAGTCAAGGCAAGTGTATTCCACACGATTCTCTAAACATGTGCCTGTCTATAAGTACTACTGTGCCTTTGAGTCCTTCTCTAAAACATACAGTACCGATTCCTTGATGAAGAAAAGATGCCCTGCTAAATCAAGTTGAAATCTTTGCATTCATGCATATTTCTGCTTGCACAACATCAGCTAGCTGTTGTAAAAGGTCATATAGCTGTCTTGGGAGGAGTGTTTTTATCCAAAGTTTAGCATCTGAGGTAGGGCACTTCCCTACAGACTTGCAAGATCTTTCTGCCGTACAGGGTGAAGGGTTTCTTCAACTGTGCCACTCTTACTTTTTGTAGCTCCATGAGTGGTGTACAGACCCTGGCCAGCAGCCAAACACCCACACAGCACCTCACTCCCCACATCCGCCCCTGAATGGGAAGGGAGAAGAATAGGAAGGACAAAAGCACAGTTTAATAAATGAAGGGGAAGTGGGGATGATGACACAAATAACACCAAGGAAATCACTCACCACCTCCCACAAGTGAAACAGTGCCCAAGTCACCCCTTCTGTCTCCAACACAATTATTTTTGCTGAGCATCAGGTTGTAGGTGTGGAATAGCCCTTTGGCCAGTTGGGGACAGCTGTCCTGGCTGCGTCCCCTCCTGGCTTCTTGCCCACTCCCAGCCTATCTGCTGCGAGGGCAGAGTGGGGAGAGAGAGACAGCCTTGCCACTGCTCAGCAGTGGCTAAAACATCAGTGTGATATCAGCATTGTTTTAGAAACAAATTCACAGCATGGCATCACATAGGCTGCTATGAGGAAGATTAAACTACATCCTCACCAGCCCCAGTGCCATGTAGTGCCCCGTGTGTGCTCTGCTGGGTGAGCTCTGAGAGTATGTCCAGAACAGAGCTTTTGAAAGAAGTAAGCTACACTTGGTGCAGATGATGTTTCCAGTCAACTGCAAGCTTGAGTCATCTGATCTGCTCAGGCAGATCCATCCTCATATGCAGTACACATGAGTTTGCCATCCTGCATTTCAAAATCAGGGGAGAATGGCTATAGGATTTTTTTTAAACACATAAAATAACCCAGCAGGGTTATCTACTCAGCAGGTTGTCGTGTGTGCTTTTTGTTTTGTATTTATGTGTGTGCGTGTATGCTACAAGTGAGCCTTATCAAAGCAGGAGACCAGCTGTTTAAGGCTCTTTTGTTCCCTCCAAATCCTGGCTTTGTAAGGTAGAGCTGAAATCCCAAAAACCTTAATATGTGCGTCTGTGACCTTAACTTCAGCAGAACTCCTACAAATTCGAAGTTTTATATCCATTGTCTTGCTCGCTGCCTTACATGGGTTTATTCTGCCTTGTGTAAGCATGATGTTATCTTTGTTTCTAGTACCGGGTCGTGGTGCCAATGATGGGGGCCATCTCAGATCTGTGTGAATCACTCTCCAAAATTTCTGGGGTTCCTGCAGAAAATGTAAGGAAAAATTCAAACATAATGATTTAGATAAATGTTTTTTTCTTCTGGAAGTATTTTGGTATCTTAGCTTTTAAATGGCTAAAAAGTTGAATCATATGGTTCTGTCGTTATTCCATTAGAAGTTTGAATGAAGTTTTTAACTGTAAAATAAAATAAAAATAAAATTGTCTGTGTATTCTACTCACTCCAGCATTTCTGATAGTGTAGTTTCTTAGTAATGTGAGATGCTCAGTCTGTTTTGGGTCCACCTCCTGTTGGACATCCTTTTGGTAACAAAGGGATCAGGTGAGCTTTTTATAAAGTGAACGATTTCATAGGTGATGGGGACTGTTTTCAGGATGCTAGCGTAGCACTTCATTTTGTGTCAGTTAATTACAGATGTGAGTGATCTCTGCTTAAAATCATAGCCCGTTGTCACTCTGGTGTTGAGATTTGTGTTGTTTCTACCAGCCTGATTAGCAGCTGTAGGAACTGCATCTCCTTGATACCTCTGTAAAATCAATCTGTTGCTTGCTTTGTTTTTCTGATCCACCTTAATGAATACAGCTGATTAGCTGCTGGTGCTGTTACAGAAAGCAGAGTACTGATGATAGATATGCTGAAAAATCACAAGAATGAATAAACTGTTGCTCAAATTTAGTTTGCCTAAGTTAATGTAAATATTTATTATAATCTCTTCGCATATATCACTTGCTGTTCTAGATGGTGGTGACAGATGTGTATAATCATCGATTCCACAAAATCTTCCAAATGGATGAAGGTTTAAATCATATCATGCCAAAAGACGACATCTTTGTGTGAGTAAAGTGGGAAGATGCCATGATGCAAAGAATGTTACAGAACATTTGCTTCAGTGTCAAAATATAGAACCTGAACCTTTTGTTTTTCTCAAAACCTAAGCCTTCCTGTAGACCCTTTCCATGTGGCTCCTGCTTTTGTGCCTCAAGCCTCTAACTTAATGCTCCAAATCAGTACAAAGCCTTGGAGGTGATGTTAGAATAGCATCAAGCCTAAGCTGTTGCACTGTGCCTCTCCTAACAGCGATGCAGTTGTTACAGCACCCAGCTAACCATGACTGGAGTTCTCAATAGACTCCTGACTGGTGCTTACTCAGGTTTTTGTGTCCCACTGCAGAGGACCGTGTAGACTCCCCTCAGGGGTTACAAGTGACTGAGTGAAGCTGGGGATTTGGTTGTGCTTGTTGTTTGGTACACATGTGGTGAATGAGATGACTTAGCTATCTGGGAGGAGAGCAAAAGTAGGGTTCCTGTGCTGCTGCAGCTGAGTAATGGAAAACAGTGCATGTGAAACATAAAACAGACTCTGGGGGCTAGTAGCTGAACCTGGAGCTTGTGAGGTCCAGTTCAGACCTTCGTAAGAAGTCCTGTCTTTCTCACTTGAGAGTATTCCAGAGCAACAATGCTGTTTCTAAAAAATTCTGCTGGTCTGAAGCCCTGCACTCTCATACTCTGGCACAACGTGTACCTTGCACCGAGTGGAGTGCGGTGACATTCTGCTTGGTGCTGTCCTGTTGTGCCACCTGCTGCTGCGAAGGAAAAGCTGATGGTTTCTGGAAATTGTTGTCATACCCGTTGGTTTCGTCAATGACAGCTGAAGGTGAGGCTGGTTAGGGTGCCTTGGAAAGATATTTGGTGAAATCCATTTTGTTATGATACTGTAAGGCATTAGGTTGCAACCAAGCCTTTCTCCAAAGCTCATACAATGTAGAAAACATAACGTTACAGTGCTCTTCCCGAAATCCAGCCTGGAGAATCTCTCAGCTGCACCTTGGGATTGTTCCTGTAACTTTGAGGAATTTGGTAATTGCAAGAAAAGAATTTTCTTACATGTGTGATCTGTTGCATATTCCTCCACAGAAAACTACTGTGTCTTCATTAGCTCAGCTCCTGGGTTGCTGAGGAAGCATTAGCTCAGCTGCAGCCCTGTTCCTTGCAGTGACCATTTCCTTATGTGCAGGCTTAACTGTAAATGAGGTCATGCTGCGCGTGAGTCACAGCAGTGACCTGACCTGGGCTAAAAATAACGCTACAAGAAAGAGGAGAGGCAGCAGGAGGAAACTTTGCTAATCCTATTTTTCCGCGTAACCCTCTTAAGATGTTTTCTGCACTGTGGGACAAGAACGAGCAGCCAGGGAGGCACCAGGGTGGGAATTAGGAGAAAGTTGTGCACCAGAACTAATTGAAGGGATGATACCACCAAGAAAAAGTAATGTAAAATTGTATACTAAACCCCAGCCTTTTTACTGAAAGGAAGTACCAAAACATGACAGCAGCACTTGTTCATAACACGCAAAACTTTTTATATAATCGCTTGATTAAGGATATATGAGAGATTGAGGGTACATAATTCTGTGGTAAGATCGTCACAGGGTGGTGATGGGGAGCAAAGTAGGTCTTCAATGTAAGATTTCTGATCTGCAGTTCCAAGTGATTCTCTAGTGATTTTTACCCTTTTTCTATTACTGCCTTGTAGAACTTGAGGTGTGAAGGTGGTGGGAATGTCGTGGGACTGACAGGAGCTTTGAATCTTTGAAAATTGTCAAAGTTGAAACTTTCTAAATCTTAAACTTTAGGACTATGAGAATGATCTGAGTTGCTTCTGGAGAGCTAATTTCTGCTTGGACTTGGTGCGTTGTTACCAAAATGTGGATCACTTCCAAAGTAATGTGGATATTTTTATCCTACTGGCTTCAAAACATATTTTCCATTGAGAAATTTGCTCCTAGCCATGGAGCTGCATTTCTTCCTCCTGCTTCTTGCAGAAAGGAGGATTTAATACCAGCTTAGAGGGCTCTTTCATAGAACCTGCCCTGGCACTTCCAGCTGACATCCTGGCCCTTTGGCATTTTCCCTCATTTCTGGGACTTCCATGGGTTACCTGCTTACTTTATTTATTTATTTATTTTTGTAACAGAAGCAAATGCAACTGACTTGTACCTGTCACTACTGTTCTTCTCAGGATTGGACTCAGGCACTGAAATGTGAATTTGCTTTGTGTGGGCCTCTTCTCCAAAACCAGCACACGAGCGGCCCCATTTATTCCTCTTGTGTTGCTGGGTTACTTTGTTCCTCCTAGCCTCGTTGGTTTAGTGTTCCTAAAATTTCATGCATATTATGTTCTAAGCAAGAAAATACCCCATGTGCTGGTTGGGTAACGCTCAGCATTCATTTGCCATATTTGTGCTGGCAGAACTGTGGAACTGGAGGGTGAGCTAGATCAGGATATGGGTCAGGTCCCTGTCCAGTGTGCTGTGTCGCTCTGTGCATCGCTGTGCTGCTATAAATGGGGAAATGAGTGGGACAAGGGTATGATTAAACAAATACTCAGGTGCTCCTCGGTCTGTAGTCCTAGTGCTACACTTCTGGTGGAAGTTATCAACAGGGACTGCGAAGTGTTCACAGCCTTCCTGAAGGTGCTGCGTGATGCTTCACTAATGAGTGAGACATCAGGCGGCGTGTTCAGATTGCTGCTGATAACTTCAAGGTTTTCTGATATCCTAGTCATTTATTTACCTGCTTTCATTACACACAAACATCTTGCTGTTTAATAAATGGGAGAATTAAAGATATTTCCAGATATCTCAAGTCTTTCCAATTCTTCCACCTGTAAAGAGCAAACTTGCTGCACTTGAAAGCAGAGGTAAGTAATTGAAATCACAGATAGCTGAGAAATAGTTTATTTCTCTCAAGTCAGTGAAGAAGACTTGAGTGCCCAGTAAAAGTTTTTTTTTTTTTTTTTTTTTGTTGGGCTTAAATTAAGGCTAGTTCTTCAGAGAAGTGATGCAAAGACTTTTGCATCTTAGGACTCGAAGCATGGTTCTGTGCATCTTCGTAGTCCACAAGAACTTTTAGAAAAGATTCTCTTGGGCTGAGTGGCGATGTAGTTGGGTATGTGTCCTGTCTACACTGTATAATGTATCTTCCTTCTGTTCCTGAAATAAAACTTCGTGTTGATTAATAAGGGGAGCAGCTGCCTTCTATTAGAAAGTAGGTGTAATGTTTTTACAGCTACAGCAGTTTCACCTAAAATTCACGATTTAAAGATAGTGATCAACCAATTGTGATAAAGATAGTGATTAAACCAATCATGCTAACCCGTCTTTTTAGTAGTACATTTACAAGAGTGTATTACCACAAAATAAACTTCTAAGAAAACATTCTGTAGTGTTAAATTGGCCTGAGAAGATAATGATTTATACATGTATGCAAGAAAGAAAAACCCCGTTAAGCTGTTTGTCTACAATAATTTGAAAACTATTTTTCCTAAGATTTTCTGAAGAATCACGTAAGTTCCTTATGTAATAACAAGAGTAACAGAAAATGAGATTTTTAACATTAATAACTTCTGGTACATATCAAATGGGAAATCTGCACCATCTTAGGACACTGTGCCTGCAGTCCAGCAAACCTGAGTGAGAAGTACGTTAGCTTTCATTTGGGGAAAAATCAACTAGAGAGAGATCTGATAATCCTGGTATCTTTTACATTGTGTGTTCTTAAGTACTAAATATTAACCTAGGGTGGTGCATGCAATCCAGGATATGATTGTTGAGGACCATGGACTTGTTTGTGCCTTACATTAAGGACATTTTCTAGAATCAAAAGGTCTACCGTAATTAAATTTGTGATATTCACTGTCACAGATACTCAAACTCTTTCCAAATTGCTGTTTCATTGATCCCTGCACCTCCTTGTCCCTTTTATGTGCTGACTATCTGTTCTTGTTTTCCACTAACATCCAGTGGCACAACTTCCTTGTTGGCAAATTGTAACGTGTACATCTCATCACTATGTTTGAAGTCGCTGAAGTTAGATGGAAAGTTCCTTTCACTGGCAAGGAAACAAAGTGCAAGTAACCAAGCAATTAAAAATAGAGTTTAATCAGTACAGCATATTCAGAAATAGGTTCTTAGATGTACATTTCAGAAACTTGTATTTAAAAATTGCAAACTGATCAGTGGGTCCTTTGTGTATTTTTCTTTTTTTTTTTTTTTTTAAGTATTTTGCTTGGTGTTCTCACAGGTCTCTTCATTTGTTCTTTCCTTATCTCCATGCCAAGGGAATTATGAGAAAAGCTGTGATAAACTGAAGGCAGCACCCTTCCCTGCCTCCCACCAGAGTTCGAATAATCTTTTTTAATTGTGTAATATTTTCTTCATTTGAAAAGTACTCCTCCCTTCCACTGAAAAAAGCAAAACAAGGTGGTGTTAGTAACTGCGGTTGTTTGCTAGAGCGTGAGCAAGGGACGAGTATACAGTAACTGGGGGAGCTGTGGGGGGCCCCAAGGCTCTGATCTCACAAGGAGCTGCATCCAAAGTGGGTTTGTCTCGTGCCTTGCTCTCCTTGTCTCCATCTAAAGAGGTTGCCAGACAGAATCCAGCAGTTGATTTTGCAGGGTTTGTATTTTACATCTGTTCCTGCTGGGCTTGTTCAGGAGGAGACAAGCTACTGTCAGCTGAGCAGAAGGAGCAAGGCTGTTCTTTCCTAGCTGGAGCATGATTTCATGAAATTACTTCTTGCAAATACCTCGGTATAGGTATTGAGGCTGTTAGCTGCCGCTCTGGAGTTGACTCAGGACTGTGAAGTTTCAATGTAAAGGGTCAGCCTCTGGCAGTATTTTCTCCAGGTTTGTTTCACTGAAAGCTGTAGGCAAACCAGAGCTTACATGTGAAAACAATATCCCTGTTGCTTCGACAGACTTCTGATTCTAGAGTGTAGTGTGCTAGCCAGTGGGCAACACACAGCTCAGCTCAAAATTCAGTTCCAAATCTAACACTCTAGTCTTAGTTCAAACATCTAGTCCCGTAGAAGGTCTGTGCCCCTGACACTGTTTGTTTCATTTTTAAAAATAAGAAATGACAGTACTACTGTTAGAATTTTTGGTGTCTTGCTTTTGGCACCAGTGTCTGCTATGACTTGCACCTTTTAAAAATGATTTTAGTGGTCAGAAAGCTGTATTTTTTTCCTGTTTAAACTCAAGATACGGAGGTAATCAACTTTCTGTGACTTTGCAGTGCACATGGGGTGTTTTGAGATTTGCACTGTGAATTTTCATGTTCTGCTAAAGTGGTGCGAGGAGGAAGAGTGCCCTTGGACTCCATTTGGAGTTGAAGCTGAATGGACAGTAATTTTTTTTATTTGATACTGGATGGCTAAGATGTATTTTTCCTTTCAGCTGATCTGTTTCTGTTTTATTGGTTATTATGGCATATTACCTGTTGTGCTCTCTGATAGTAAAACCTCTTAAAAAAAAAATAAATAAAAAAAATGAATCATTACTGGACTTCTGAAGTGATAAGCATTCCAAAATGAATTTGGCTCCATTTACGCAAGAGGACAACAATGTTTTTTTTCTCCAGTGGAGAGGGATTTGGGACTAGAATTCTCCAAGCCCATTCTGTCACAGGGCCTTGTACTCTTCTCTTTCTCTTCATGATAGGCTTGGAAATGTAGTATAGTCCTGACGAAAGATATATTAATATATTTAGCATCAGAGAAGAGGTAAGATACTTGCTGAAATAAAGGGTTTTGATATAAGGAAGGTTGCTGGCATGACATGTGGAGCTGTGCAGCCGAAGAGCCGTGGGAGTAGCCCACTTATTGCAGCATTGTAAAGGTTTGTCTGCAGTCGTGGTGGTACTGTGAGAGGACAGGGAGTTCTGTGGCAAATGACCAGAAAGTCACTCATGAAAAGGTGGTCTGCAAATCAATTTGACAAAATCACTTCAGTGTTTGTGCTGAATGCTCTCATTCTCCAGGCTAAGCAGAGAGCAGCATTCAGCACATAACCAAAATGCTTACTATTTCTTTTTCTTAGGTTCCATGAAGTGCAGCCCCACTAGGACCCCCGGCTCCCGCTCCAATGTAACACCCCCGCATGCACCATGCTGGTGATATCACATCACCCAGGGATCCCGCTGGAGCTCGGAGCCGGCCTACAAGGGGTCAGGTAAGTGCTACTGGAAAGCAGACTCCATGGCCCGCTGCTGTATGGGCACAACTCCTAGTATTTCTTCTTAGTTCCTAAGACCTAAGAAGAAAAATGTTTTGACTGATAAACCAGATCTCCCTGTTCTCTTAGCCTGGCTAATGGGGCATATAACACAACGTGTATTGCTTACGTGGATGAGAGTTGCACAAATTGATTTGCAGGTCACCTTTAACCTATAAAAGCTGCATATTTTAATAAAATATATTTGGTTTGCCATACGTACTATGTTTTTTGCCTTCTTTTACAACATGCTGTGTTTTATGTTTAGGTGGTCTTGAAAACCATGATTGGCTGCAGAAAGGTCAAGTTTGTTACTGAAGAGCTAGAACAGTTATTGCACTGCTAGGTCAGCAAACCAGCTAGCCCAGGAGTTTGTGTGAAATCTGAAATGCGTGAGACTGTAGCAAGCTAATCTAGGAAGCTTGTTCTCAGTTGTTTGCTTGTTTACAAGAGTTTGTACCCTTCCAGTATGTGTTTGTATTCTTTAACCTTTAGAAAAATCTTACTCATTGAGTACCCTCATCCTTTTAAATCCTGCTCCTCTGCATGACTTGGAAAATCCTGTGACAGGCTTCTACAGGGCGATCCACCTGTTGTCTAAATATGTTTTACTTCCAGTTTCATATCTCCTAGTTCACTTGATTGTGTTTATTCTCATGTCATGAGAGAAAGTAAACAGATCAGGAGTATCTCCATTTCCCAGAAGAGAGAGAATATGTGCTTTGTTTTCACTCAGTCTTTTTTTCTAGGCCTCTGTTCATTCTTATTGTCAACTTCTGAAAATGCTGTAACTTCACAGCAGCATGTCTGGGTAGATGTGGAATGGTAATCCTGTTCAGGTGAATCTGTTTGTCAGCTTCTTCAGTAGCATGTTTTCTACCCTTCTCTGTTCACATACAAAATGTGCTTGTTTTCTTGGTGGTTATGTGCTGACCTGTGACCCACGCAGTGTTTTCCAGCTGTATTTAATGTTCCATCCCAGGGAATGCTTGAGTAACACGCTGTAGTGTGTGTGGGTAGGTATGTGATAGATAGGTATCTGTGATAGATATATTACCCTGGCATTCAGCTCAGACTGTCTTCTCCTTGTAGTGCCCTTTCACATCACCCTGCCTTGTCTTTCCTGTAGTTTTTCATGTTCCTGTGCTCTCGCTTAATGTTAATTTGCAAAGGATCAAAAGTTAGCTACTTCATTGCTCGGTGCCTCCTTTCTGAATAGTTACCACAAGCCTAAAGCTTCCTGGTGCTTATTTGTCAGGTTGAAGGCTGGTTAAGGCCATCCCTGTTTACTGGTGCTTCACTGAAAAACATCTGTAAAGGCTGTCATGAATTATAAAGGGTAATGTTCAGTGTGTTAGCTGGTGAGCAGATGGCTGATTTATGAAACCACCTTGTGGAATCTGGCGTAGCGTCATCTTTATCTTCTATTATTTCAATTAAGTTCTAGGGTACAGAAGTACAGCTCATTGTCACCTAATTCCCTCTATCAGCTCTGTAGGCTTCCTTAAAATACTGATAAAGTATTTTCTTAATTTCTTTAATTGATTTTTAAATACTCTTTTTGAAGAGATTCAGAAAGTGATCCGGATTCTGATACATCTGTCTGTAATACTAGAACAACAGCCGTTCTGCAGCAGAGTAGGTAGAGGGGCACTCGAGTAACCAAGCTGGGATGTTCTAGTAAGAAGTTTGCAAGATGCTCCCTTGAGGAGTGTTGTAGGGGTACAGCACACTGGCAGCTCGTGGTGGATGGCACCTGTGTGTGGGTAACACTTTGCTTTTCATTGTTTCCCATCTGTTCCAGCACAGAGGCAGGATTTTGTATAGGACCTGCGTGAGGATGGGGTATGAATGGGGGCTGCTTTAATCAGCAGTGTAGGTGGTGTGAGAGGCAGTCACCGGAACGCTGAGGAATGTGTACATTGTGTCGTGTACTGATCTGTTTTGTAGGAGACCAGCCTAAGGGTCTCGTAGGACCTGGAGTTAATCGTCAGTGATGCTCTGAGTATGATGGTCTTCTGTCATTTGAACAGTACTAAGTGAAATAATTCAACTCTTTGTGGTGCTGTTTCTCAGGAAACTTCAGAAGGTGCAAGCTGTATGCAGTGCTGTTGGTTAACTGAATAGCATCAATAGCATAGAAAACCTCAGCAGTCGTGGTCATTGGATTGCATACTTGCTCTTGGAGGGCTGTGCTAATTGTTAGTGCTCCTGGGGGCTGGGATGAAACTCTCTGAAGGGATTTTCTTCTTTATGCTTTCTACTGACATACATAGACTCAGGGCAGGCCTCAAGCTGCGACCCAGACAGTTTTTTTTTTTGTTTTTTTTTTTAAATAGAACAAAGTAGAACTGCAACTCTGAAATTGTTCCACTCCCTGCTCTTCAAGGGTCTTCTGAACACAGGAGCAAAAATCTCTTTCTTGTCTCTCAAGAGAAAGAAAGTGGCTTCTGTAATGTAAGAGAGCTGCTGAGAGTTGGTATGCCCAGATATGTGATTGTGGTTATGTTTAGTGGCATCTTTTCATGAAATATTTATTTTTATTTTCTGAAAAAAAAATCAGTTTTAATGAAAAAAGAAATATAAGCCTGGGACAGGTGACTCACCAAGTTAAAGAGCAGTATGATGTGGCATTCCCGAGATCTCATAAATATTTTCTAATGAATAGTCTCAGAAGATATATTGGGGTGAAAAATGCAGTAGTGTTGGGCCACATAGGTTTTTTGGACACTTATAAAAGCGAATATCTGCTGTTGCTGTTTCATCCAGTAGCACAAGCTGTGTCTGTCTTCTCACTGCTCTCTGGAGCTGTTTGTTTTCATAGGATCACAGGATGATTTGTGTTGGAAGGGACTGTAAAGATCATCTAATTCCACCCACCCTGCCATGGCAGGGCCCCCTGCCCCCAGCCCCATCCAGCCTGGCCTTGGGCACTGCCAGGGATGGGGCAGCCACAGCTCCTCTGGGCAGCCTGGGCCAGGGCCTCACCACCCTCTGAGTGAAGGATTTCGTCCTTATATCTCATCTAAACCTACCCTCTCTTAGTTTAAAGCCATTACCCCTTGTCCTATCACCACACCCTCTGACAACGAGTGCCTCCCCAGCTTTCCTGGAGCCGCTGTTAGGCATGGGCAGGCTGCTGGGAGGTCTCCCCGGGGCCTTCCCTTCTCCAGGCCGAACAGCCCCAGCTCCCTCAGCCTGTCTCCGTAGCAGAGGTGCTCCAGCCCCTTGTTCATCTCTGTGGTCCTCCTCTGGACTTGTTCTAATACATCCCTGTCCTTCTTGTGCTGGGGGCCCAGAGCTGAGTGCAGGCTCCAGGTGGGGTCTCGTGAGAGCAGAGCAGAGGGGCACAATCCCCTCCCTCGCCCTACTGGCCATGGTGATTTTGGTGCAGCCCAGGATAGGGCTGGCTTTCTAGGATGCAAGCACACATTGCTGGCTTGTGTTCAGGTTTCTGTCTACCAGCACTGTCAGGTTCTTCTCTGCAAGGCTGGTCTCTATCTCTTGTCACCCAGCCTGTATTCCTGCTTGGGATTGCCCCAGCCCAGGTGCAGGACCTTGCACTTGGCCTTGCAGAACCTCATGAGTTTCACCCAGGCCCACCTCCTGAGCCTATCCAGGTCCCTCTGGATGACATCCCTTCCCTCCAGTGTGCTGACCACACCACCCAGCTTGGTGTCATCGGCAAACTCGCTGAGGGTGCACTCAATTTCACTGTACAGATTGCCAGCAAAGGTGTTAAATACATGTACAGCCCCTGAGGAATTCTGTCACTGGTTTCCACCTGGACATTGAGCTGTCGACCTAAACTCTCTGAGTGCAACCATCCGGATGGTTCCTTATCTGCTGACTGGTCCATCCATCAAATCCATATCTTCCCAGTTCAGAGACAAGGATATCACAGGGGACAGCGTCAAATGCTTCCTACAGGACCAGGTTGGCCACATCAGCTGCTCTTCCCTTACCCGTGAATGCCCTAACCCCATCGCAGAAAACCACCAGATTTTTCAGGCACAATCTGCCCTTAGTGAAGCCCTGTTGGCTGTCTCCAGTCACCTCCTTATTTTCCATGGACCTCAGCAGAGTTTCCAGGAGCATCTGCTCCATGACCTTGCTGGGCACAGAAGTGAGATTGGCCTGTAGTTCCCTGGGTCTTCTTTTTCTCCCTTTTTAAAATGGGGATTGTGTTTCCCCTCTTCTAGTCCCTGGGAACTTCACCAGACTGCCACAGCTTCTTAAGTGTGACAGAGAGAGGCTTAGCAGCTACATCTGCCAGTTCCCTCAGGACTTGCAGATGGATCTCATCAGGTCCTGTGGACTTGAGCACCTTCAGGTCCCTTAGATGGTCTCAGACCTGATCTTCTCCTGCAGTGGGCAGTTCTTCATTCTCTCAGTCCCTCTTTGCCTTCTGCCCCCTGGGCTGTGTGGCTAGAGCGCTCGCCAATGAAGACTGAGGCAAAAAGTCATGGAGTACTTCAGCCTTCTCTGGGTCGTGGGTCTCCTATTTTCTTCTGGAGAGGACCCACAATTTCCCTTTATCAATCTTCCTTTATCAGTGATGTATTTGTACAAGCCTCTCTTGTTGCCCATGATGTCCCTGGCCAGATTCAATTCCGTCTGGGCTTTAGCTTTCCTAACCTGATCCCTGGCTGCTCGCACAGTGTCTCTGCATTCTTCCCGGATTACCTGTCCTTGCCGCCACTGTCTGCGTGCTTTCTTTTTGTGCTTGAGTTTCTTCAGGAGCCCCTTGTTCCTCCATGCAGGCCTCCTGCTGGTTTTGCCCGGCTTCCTCTTTCCTGGGGTGCATTGCTCCTGAGATGATCCTTGAATATCAACCAGATTTCTTGGGCTCCTCTTCCTTCCAGGGCTTTGTCCCATGATATTCTACCAAGCAGATCCTTGAGGAGGCCAAAGTGTTCCCCCAAAGTCCAGGGTAGTGAGCTTGCTGTGCTCCCTCTTTGCTGCCCTCTGAATACCAAACTCCCCCATTTCACGATCACTGCAACCAAGACTGCCCTTAAGTTTCACGTTTCCCCCCCAGTTTCTTCCAGAATGTTTTTGTTGTGTTTACAGCCCTTGGATTTTTCTATGAAGCAAATGTTTCCCAGCCCTTGGTTTCCTGAAGCATTGGCTGGTTGGTGGTGTGAGCCCAGGCTAGTAACTGTATGAGAGGCTGGGGGAGTGCGAGACCCAAGGTATTGGGAGGGTTTCCGTCTCCAGACAGAACAAACATGGTTTCAGGGATTTAAAAGTTCATTTAGTATTTTCACTGATGCCATGGTTTGGTTGAAACAACATCTAGTTGTCAGGGTAGCGTTTGGGGACATGAGTGACAAGATGGATGTGAATATAGGAGGTGAAGGCAGAGGGAAGGTGACAGCTGAGTTGATTGCAGGTGCGTATCCTGTGCCACTGTGGGCCGTGGGAGGTGTTCAGGAAACATATCTGGCACAAAGGCATGGAGTACAACCCTTTTTGTCCTTCTCAGGAGAACGTGGTGGAGAGAGTTGTTGGACTGAGTTGATATTGGTTCTACCCGCTGTGCTTCTCGGCAGCACAAATAACTTGTGGAAATGCCTGTCTTTCAAACAGATATGAAGTCTGCAAGCCAAGTGAGGATGGCTCGGAGTATGTTACTCTCTCCGTTTACTTTCGGGAAAAGACAATGAGGCAATCCAGCAATACTTCAGGCACCGTTCTGTTTGGGCAGCCACTGCTGATATCCGTGCCGAAACACAAGCTCACAGTGGATCACTTGTACGTTGTAGTTCTGGAGCAGATCAGGTAAGCCACGTCTACATCTATACCTGTGCAGAATTCTAGGGTTTCCTTACTGAGTTAGGCTGCAATAAGATCACTGAAACCTTCTTAGTGGGAGTTTTTTTTCCTTGATCCATTTGTGGACCACCAAGCAGCACTTGGATTACAGAAGTAATCCAAGGAGGCCACGAGAGCATCTCAAGGTCCTGGTTTTCTGGGCTCTGTAGAAACGGGGGCTGTAAGATGATGATGCTGGTGGTGGTCCCAATGGAAGTCACCTGCTTGGTGTTGCAAAACAGATCAGGAGCACAACTTGGGAAATGTTTTGAGGGCTCTCCTGTATCCCCTGTGATGGGCCACCATAACTTATTTTTATGCTACTTCTACAACTTGTAAAACTTGGTACAAGTGGTGAAAACATAAACTTATTGATTTTTTTGTTTGACTGAGAACACCTAGTGTGTGGATGGTGGTTTGCAGAGGGGAATTGGGTGGCAGGGACTGTTATTACTGGTGGTGGAGAGGGTGCAGTTGTGCTGATGTACAGTTTTGTTACGATTGTGTGATTAAAAATATGACCTCTGTTTAGTCGCTACGTGAAACTCCCCTTGGCAGAAGAGTACTCGACGCCCTGCTCAGACAAAGGAACCTGCAATGGCTCCAGCGGTGTGGCTGAAGGTAAAGTCTTTCAAAATTGGTTGGAAGCTTTTCAGCTTAAAGCTTCTGTCAGCATTTAGTTTGTGCTGTGCGTAAGTGGCTTAAGCTCCAGCAGATAGATTTTTAGCTCTACACAAAGATTAAATTGCACTGTTGCATAGAACTTTGTCATGGTGTGGTGAAGATTCCCGTAGACCATTTTCCTTCCTAGAGAGATCAGATGACAGCAAGCAACAGGTGGAGAAAAAAAGTGGTGTGCATTTGTCCTGATCAGTGTTAGTGAAGTTCTTGGTGCTCTATTAGGTGTTCGGGTGCCTCCCTCTAGAGGAAAATCCTTTCTTAATGTGCCCTTTGTGATGAAAACTGGCCTGTTAGATCCTAGGAAGGCAAGTTTTGGAGAAATGCAATGAAAACAGCATTTTGTATTCCTGGACCTAGAATCATGGGGTATTGTGCCTAGGTTAGATGTTTACAAGGAAGCTTTTAATGGTGATGAGAAATACATGTTTCCCTTCCCTTTCTGAAAGGATTTGCTTGTGATGCTGAGAATAACAATCACAACAAGTTATATCGGAAATTTAACTTGGGGAGAAAGCATGCCCATTTTTAACCAAGGAATGGAAACAGCTTCCCTGGAGTTATATTTTCCCTTCTGTGAAGACACCTAGTTGCAACCTTTGCTGGTTCTCTTTTGCGGTATTTATTAGGGTGTGCTATCAGATGGTGTGATTTGATAACCTACTGTGCATTAAGCAGGCTTCATCATGTCTGATGCTGGGATACAAACCCCAGTGTTTTAGCTGACATTTGCTAGAGGACAAAACACAGCTTCAGATGCAGTGATTAGGAAGCGCAGATTTCTTTTTGTGTGTGTTTTTCATTAAATTCTAAGCCAACTGTGCACAGGCTCCTGCAAACAGCCCTCAATGTGAGGTCTCAATCTAAACCTTTAACCGAAACTCTTCAATATTTGGCTTGTTTTAAATTTTGCCAGGTGACATTGAAGAGATGGACCATCAGGATGGCGGACAGGAAGGCAAGGAAAAGTTGTCAGAAATTGAATGCCACTCTGATGGTTGCATGCAGGTTGAGTCAACAAGAGACCTGCAGCCCTGCAAGAAGCAGCATTTCACTTTTAGCCTTGTGAATTCGTATGGGACCTCTGAGATAAACTCCATTGTGGAAGGAAAAATCTTGAAACTGAATGGTAATTATTGACTTGGCATACTTTTTCTTCCTCCTTTCATGAACAAATTTGCAACAAATGTTTTTTGTATTTCTTGTAGCTTTTTCTACACTTGCTATTGACTGGGATTCTGATACGCGGAGGCTACTCTTTGATGAACAGGAGGCACAGGTTGTAGTATGCTCTTTTCATAAATACTGTGTGTGTAACTTTCATGGTACTTAAATAGATTATAGTAAGCACTGAAATGTAGGCGTGGTCCCCTGCATAAAAATTGAGTAAGCAGCATGTGATAAGCTTACTTAAAATCTTCTAGAGATAAGGCCTATAGATCTGTTTTTGCTGATATCTGCTACCAGTGTTCCTAAAAGTAGATACTTTATTTTTTTTTCGTTTAGTTCATTGTCCATTCAAATTTAAAAAAATAAAAATAAAAAATACACTAAACCAAATGCACAGAGCTTCATAGAAACCACAATGTTCTTTCTGTGGGTTCTGCTGAGTCATGCTTTGTAACAGAACAATCTGTTGTTGCTCCCTTGCCAAAACAAAAATAATTTAACTTTGAAGTAAGAACATAAGTTTTGGTCTTATGGAGAGAGGCCCCCATTAGTTAAATGTGGTCTCACGCAAAGCAACTTTTCCATGTGTAGGCATTGTGCAGTGCTAGGCAGTAGCTAAGTCATATTTGGGCTCATGGGTATACCAAATTGGAGTATAAACTTTTGGGACAGGATTAAAGGAAATGGCGTTATTCCATTTAGATGCAATTTCAAGTTTGTGCTAGCTTGAGAGGAACATTTATCTGGTATCACTGTCTTCATAGAAGGTAGGGGCGGAGAGCCAGGATTATATTCCAGACACTCTGCTTGTGTGTGCGAAACTGTTCGTTGCAAGTGTTATACGGCATACCTAAAATTATCACCTGGATGCAAATGCAAGTTGAAGTGCGCTTCATCCACTTATTCCAGAATGCCTGAATTTTACCACCCTCTGGTATCCCCAGGAAAAAAATGCAGTTGCATTATCAGGGTACTACTTGTTTTTCTGTCATTTAAAACAGCAAAGATTTTGTTTAAACTTCTTGTTAGGAGGCTACACTTAAACAATTGAATGGCCTAAAGCAAGAGCTGGTTCACTTGAAAGTATGTATATCAAACATGATTATTCCTCTAGGATTTGATAGCTTCTTTGCCCCAGTATCATGTGGTTTCTGTCAATCACTTGAATACATTTAGCATATGTCATAATGATTTTAACATTTGTTGATTATTCTGGATGTCTTGCAGCATACTTGAGCTATGCCATATGTTTGCAGAGCTATCTGTCCTTTACTAGGGGTTTCATAATCTTGTCAGAGAACAAGTTTAATGGTCTGGTTGTCATAAGGCTGTGCAGACTGATACTTTATTTGCTTTTTGTTCTAGCTGTCATGAAACTACCATAATCATTCCTTGTATCTGCTTTTGGGTGTTTCCAGTCCTTTTCATACCTTATAAACATTTTTGTGTGGAGAAAGTGTTTAGTTCTGGTAAATGCCAGCCTTATTTCATTGCTGCTAAGGTGTGAGGAGTTCTAAATTTGTTGAGGAGTCTGGGAGGATCATACCCGAGGTGGAAAAAGTGAAAAGGACTGTTCAGAGCACAGGAAAGGAGTGGCTGGAAGCTTGATTGTGTGGGTGGAGAAGAGGTCCAGAAATCATAAGCAGAGTGAAGGTGGCCATGTTTGTTTTCATGATGTCAAGGATTAAAGCCTACATGGAATTGAATAAAGCACGCATCTCTTTCACTAGGCATTCGAAAAGCATTCAAGTTTGTTACAGCCACAGAAGAAGAAGGCTGTGGTAGCTCTCAGAGACTGCATAGAGCTCTTTACTACTATGGAAACACTCGGTGAACATGACCCTTGGTAAGACCATCTTTCTGCCTGTCACATTTACCATAAAATGCTGTAACTGCTTGATTTCACATTATTTGTCACGGGATTCTGATAATTTCCTAGGTCTGCCTCTTTGTCTTGGTGTGAAGAAGTCTATTGTGTCTTTGTTCAGTCACTGACAATAGGCTGCAAGCATGGGTTAATAACAGATACTTGTTTCCTGCCTGTATTAAACAAAAAGACACTGGATACATAGAGATTAGGCTATTTTTCATTCTCCAATGTACATCTATCTTCCAGATGCATCAGAGGAAGCAGTTGTGATATCAGTGCAAGCGTGTGGCTACTTCATGGCTAGCATGTGGCTGTTTTTTTACTTCGCTCTTCTATTTTCAGCTTGTACTTAGCCTGAAACACTCCTAACTCTGTGAAAAATCCCCAGTTGAGGGATTAGGTACAGCACTTAGGTCACCCTAAGGGACCAAAATGTGATTAATGTGTATACAGAACATCCTTGGAAGTTGTTTGCTGGGTGTGTAAGAAAACAACCTGTAGCGTAGTAGGTGCTTGTTTGTTACTAGTTTCTAATTACAGGTTATTAGATGTTTGTACCTGTTACCTGTTTGAGCTACATCAGGAAACAATAAAACAAACAATAAAACAGCAGTGGAACCTTTAAACCTTTTATTTGGTTTTGAACAATGTTCAGTTAATGTGCTTGCAATTGGACATTTTACCTACAAAGTGAAAGCAGCGTGTAGCTTTGACACCTTCAGGGAGTTGTGTTCTGCATATTCCACAAGCCAGAAATGTCTTCTCTAAGTCAGAGACTGAACTGCAGTATTGATGTATCCTCTAACAGACGGACAAGAAGATTTTTGTTTACCATAGCCTTTCATTTCCTTGTCTGTACTCTTTCCTCAGGTACTGCCCTAACTGTAAGAAACATCAACAGGCCACAAAGAAGTTTGACTTGTGGTCTTTGCCCAAGATTTTGGTAGTTCATTTAAAACGCTTCTCATACAGCCGATACTGGAGGGATAAACTCGACACCGTTGTTGAATTCCCTATCAGGTAGGATTCTTCCTTCAAGCTAATCTGTATGTGAAGAGCTGGTCAAGAGGAATCTACTTCTGATGTTACTGTTGTGTGGGCTTGTTACTAATGTTATAACTGGAACAGTTCTGTCTTAGGGTTTGAAAGCAGCAGGCATAAGTGAAACTTGGGTAGTAATCAAAATGCAGGGCCCATCAGCAGTTTCCAGTTTCTGTTGCTCTGCTCCTGGGCGGATAGGGTGGGCAAGTGTGTTATGTTACATGGTAGACACACTCCTAGAAAGTCAGAATGTGAATCAGCTCTGCGTTACCTCTTTTTGGTTTTGTTAATCAGTTCCACACATCTCAGAGAACTACAGTTACTATCAAGTATTGGTTCTTCTGAAAAAAGATTAAAACTGGGGGATTGCTGTGAAACCGGACAGGTTGCTCAAAGCCCCAGCCTATATTTGTGCTTGGGATTGCCTCAGCCCTGATGCTGAGGCAATACTCCTTACTACTTCCATCTTGCTTTTCATGCCTACACATGGACACACTCTGAACTGATTTTTATTCATCACTTCCCTCTCAGTCTTTTGGCAGCACCTGATGAATTCACTAGGACCCTATGTGAGAGGGTTCCTGTTTCTGGTAACACGGGCACATCTACACTGGTAGCATCTGGCTGTTCAGCAGCAGAGCACAATCCTTAGCCAGTGCTGACTGCCAGCAGAGCTTTGCAGGTGTGTCAGGCATTAGTTTTCAGAAAATATGCGAGTAACCTGTACTGATACTGTTGGATTTCCTTCCAGGGGTTTAAACATGTCTGAATTTGTCTGTGATCCAAGAAGAGGCTCGTATATCTATGACCTTATTGCAGTTTCCAATCACTATGGAGCCATGGGAGTAGGCCACTGTAAGTAACTGCTTTTCTGTACTTCATGTGTGCAAGGAAATAGAGACAGAGGGACCAGGGGAGGCTCTGTGCACTGGAGAGCTGCAGCAGCCCTCACCCAAGGGTGTCTAGTCCAAAACTTACTCATGTTGTGTAGGCAAGTGAGTATCTTACTGAAAGGAAGCTTCCTTCCTGTTAGGATCTGCTGAGCAGCCAGCTAGTTCGTGTAGTTTGCAGCTGCCTGGGTCTGAATCTAACGACTGTAGGACCTTGGTTAGTAGTTGTTACAGAGCGTGCAAACTGTGTTTCCAGTTAACGAGAGGTGTCATTATTTTCAATGCTGGAACATGACGATGTTGTGGAGCTTCCTACTGGAGAGTGTTGGGGCAGAGTCTTCAGCTTAAGCTGTCAGTTCAACTCCAGGTCTCAGCTTCTTGCCCTGCACCAAACTGCAGTGTAGCTGCTCGTCCAGCATGGGCACAGCGTTACAGCTGCGGAGCAGAGGTTGTGAGCAGTTGAGCCAGCCAGGCAAGAACTTGCCAGTTCCCTCAGTGGTGTCACACAAGGTGTGACAAATAGTTGCATGTAGGCCAAGGACACGGTTCAGAGAACATACCTTGCCATGAACCTGGGTCTGGTGCCTTTCTGCAGTTGCTTTCCTGACTTGTTTGGTGCAGTAGCAATTTAAAGCAGGTTTACATTTTTTCCCCTTTGTTCCAGGCTGTTTTTAAAAACAAACAAACAAAAACACACAGACAAATGTAGGGTGCTTCACAGAATTATAGAATCATAGAATCATTAAGGTTGGACGAGACCTCTAAGATCATCTGATCCAAATATGGCCCTACCACCAATATCACCCACTAAACCATGTCCTTAAGCACCACATACAACCTTTCCTTAAACATCCCCAGGCCATGTTGAACCTCATCCCTTTTCCTTCTGCCCATAGACCCATCCTGTGCAGGTCCTTCTGTGGGGCCTTCCCACCCTCTGCTAGATGGACACTTCCCCCAACTTGGTGTCATCTGCAAACTCACTGAGGGAGCACTCCATTCCCTCATCCAAATCATCAATAAAGATATTAAAGAGGACAGGCCCCAACACCAACCCCTGGAGAACACCACTGGTGACTGATCACCAGCTGGATTTCACTCTGTTCACCACCACTCTCTGGGCCTGGCCATGCAGCCAGTTTTTAACCCAGCACAGAGTGTACCTGTGCAAGCCATGGGCTGCCAGCTTCTCCAGGAGAATGCTGTGGGAGACCGTGTCAAAGGCCTTGCTGAAGTCTAGGTGAACTATGTCAACAGCCTTTCCCTCATCTCCCAGGCAGGTCACCCAGTTGTAGAAGAAGATGAGGTTGGTCAGGCACGACTTGCCTTTCATGAACCAATGCTGGCTGGGCCTACCTCATACTGCCTATCTCCTGCATCTTTTAAATGTCCCAAATATGTACATGTAAAAGCTCACATCACACAGAAAAGAAAGAAGATTGGGCTTTGAGTTTTCATACTGCTACATTCAGAGCTGGTGGAGGGAGTACAGTTATACAGAGATGGTGCTGCTTACTACTGGTGCTGAGTCCCAAGCAGGACATAGCTCTAGCCTCACTAGATGACCCAGCGTGTTCTTGAAGCTGTGATAGTGAATGAGGTGTGGGGCAGCTGCTGACAACGTTAGCTCTGGGACCGTCTCCCCTGACTGGTTTGAGCCTTGAATGTCACTGGTGCGGTGCAGCTGGGCGGCACCACCTCAGTGGCAGTCTCTCCTCCCAACAGACACCGCCTATGCCAAGAACAAAGTGAACGACAAGTGGTACTACTTTGATGACAGCAGCGTATCTGTGGCTTCAGAAGACCAAATAGTGGTGAGTGCTTGGCCTGAGGCTAATCCGAGTTTGTACTGCAGGTGGTTCCTGCTTTGGGTGTTATATTTCTAGCTAAGCTACATGGATTGCTTCAGTCTTTCAGATTCTTTTCTTCTCTGTTTGGTAGACAAAAGCTGCATATGTGCTGTTTTATCAGCGCCGAAGCAGTGAAGAACATCTTGCTCCATCTCCTCCCCAAGAAGAGTGTGATGGCATGGATACCAACTAAGCGTCGCAATCGCCCCCGCCCAGCACTCGCCCACCGTGTTAGCGGTCACTCTTCTAAAGCTATGTCTGAGGCATCTGAAATTTTTTCTTCCTTCTGTAGGATTTGAGCAGAAAACATAGCACTGAAAGATCCGGTGCTTGGGGTTGCAGAATAGCACTGGAGAGTCAGGAATAGGTGCTGACACTTGTATATTTAGAGGCCAAAAATAACATATATTGGAGCTTTGATAAAGTTCTTTTTAAAAAATCTGGCTGAGCTGTGTGGCTAGAGGCAGGGGTCAGGGCTGAGCCGGGCTGAGAGCTGTAGCTGGGGTTGGGGAGAGGAGGAATTGGAGATCACAGCTGAATGTTGTGAGGCCCGTGGAGCGGTAGGTAAGATTCTGTGAATTGGTACAGGGGCTTCCTGTAAATCCTCTGATGTTGCTGATGCCCCAGGCCCCCCCATCCCATGCCAGGGAGGCGCATGCACCCTTTCTGGAAGCTTTCAGTTCAAATCTACATCCATCTGGCTTGCCTGTTGCCATCTCTGCCATTGTACTTTGGTTCCCTTGCCAAGCATCAAGAGTTTCTCCTTCTTGCACCTTTCATCTGCTAATGCATTTCACAACTCTTCTGGGCAGTTTTGACTCAGCCTTGTAAATGTGAACACCGAATCCTGCCATGTGGGTAATTTTACTGCACCTGGCCTCATGGTTGGTGCATGCACGGGCTTCTCTGCACAGTGGCTGCAGGATGCAGCTCTTAGAGCTCTGGCTCCTATTCTTCACTAGAGAAAATATCACCTGTAAGGCTGTCCACTTCTTGTCCTCTCAATCTGTCTCCTATATCCCTCATGTCACCTTCAGGCCACTCTAAGGACTTTCCTGCCTCCACCATTTCCCCATGGTATGTATGGTTGCAGCACTTTTATTTTTTATTTTTAGCTCATTTAAGTGTCTCCTTGGAGCTTTTATGCTGGTAAGGCTCAGCTCTGTATCCCAAAGCCTGTAAGGATGCTAGCCCAGTGCAATGGATTGTGTGAGGTTTTGTCCTTTTCTCGTGACTTTTGCACTGTTCTTTCAGCATTTGTCCTCTTCCCTTGAATGTCACCCACCCTAACACTTTCTGTGAGGCTGCAGGTGTAAAGGCCCTGGCCACAGTTCCCCTTTGCCGTAGCTGCTCAGCTGTTCTGCTCCATCCTTCTGACACAACTGGCAAATGCTCTTCCTGCTCCACCTTTACCCAAAATGTCTGTTATTTGCAGGAATTGAGTCCAGCTTTGCTCTGGAATGAGGGTTCCAGTGACCACTAGATTGGGCCAGTCCTTGATGGAGAACTGGTCTTCCCATGAAAAATAGGAATAATCTAGTCTGAATCTGTGGTTTTGAGGGTAAATTCTAGCTTGAGGTGGCAAACCACACAGGAGGGTTTTTTCCTTCTCGGAGCCAGGTGCATTGGCAGAACCAAAGGCTAAGAAAGCCTATTGCCTCACGAGGGCTTGTTCCTTTCCCCCCCAACAAAATGTGTTCCTGCAGTCACACTCTCCTCTTCACACAGTTCTTGCAGCTTCACTGCTGGCCATAACTGTCCTGTCAACAGCAGCCATCGTTGAACTCCAGGCACACCAGCTCAGCTCCCTCCCGCTTCCCTCAGCAACAAGCCCCATAGCCATAGGAAGTTGTCACGTGCCAGTCCCCAGACCTCTGTGCTGCAGCCCTGCCAAAGCACAGCTGGCTGCTTGCTGTCCTGTCCTGATCCAGGAAGTGGGATGGGAGGGCAGCACCTACGGCTCCCTAGCCAGGGCACGAGAAGGTCTTGGTAAGAGGAGGAGGGAGGACTGGGAGGCCTGTCTCTAGCTGGCACGTTAGTATTATGATCCTGTTCTGCAGAATTTTGCTTTTAAAGCATTGAAATTTGAGTTTATAGAGTTCCGAATTGTTTATTTGCTTCTGCTGTTCTGGTTTTTTTTTTGGGTTGTTTGGGATTTTTACAACTCTTAATATTTTATTTCTGTTCTTTCCTCGTTACCGAGGGGAGCATCCAAAAATCAACTTTTAAGCTGTAGCACTGCACTGAATTACTCTGATCAGCATTTTTGTTAGTTTTACCCTGAAAGTCACATGGGCATTCCAAAATGGGGGGGAGAGGAAAGGGGATTAAAAGACCTTT
Source organism: Aythya marila (assembly GCF_965140915.1). Classification (NCBI taxonomy): domain Eukaryota; kingdom Metazoa; phylum Chordata; class Aves; order Anseriformes; family Anatidae; genus Aythya; species Aythya marila. Next base: position 15,259,475 of record NC_139051.1, read on the forward strand.
TTAAAGGAAAGATCTATCTGAAATAGCCTTTGTTCTCCTCTTTACTTCCTTTCCTGTGCTGACACTAAGAAATGTGTCAGTGGGGCTAAATCTGATGCTCAGATGCTGAACAGACTCTGTTGTACTGCAGAAAAAGTGGCCCAGCTCTTACCTTCTCTGACTCTGAGCCGATGGGCTTAGGCTGGTGTGTGTCTTCTGTAATACCAGACCTGTTTTTTAGACTAGCACTTTGTAAGTGGCTGGCTCTATTGTACAAAGAGGAAAATTAAAGAGTGGTTTGCACTGAAAAACTGGGTTTGGTTGTTTTTTTTTTCAGTTTTCGTTAAGTGACCTGAAGTGTGGCTTGAAACGCCGCTGGTCTGTGGGGCTGCCTGGTGCTGCAGGAGCTCTTTCAGCTGGGCCACGGCAAGTAGAGTGAGGCTGCGCAGCCCACTCTGCTTTGCCAAGGGGATTCAGGAGAACAGCACATCGCTGTGTAAATCGAAGAGTCGGTGCTCAGAGGGTGCCTCTTCCCCTCTGCAGCACTAGGCCGCTCATCTCTGGTGGCATAACGAAGCTCGTCCTGACCTTTCCGTGATACTGGGCAGCCTCAGCTTCGTCGTCATTCCTCTTCCTCTGCAGAACGAGGGTGCCCTGCCCTTATCACTGTTTTTTCCAGTAGCAGGTGGTGTCTTTTGGGCTTGTGGCTGCTGAAATGGTTGTCCTGCAGCCTCCTTTGCAGGCACGCTGAGCAAGTACCCTAAGTTCAGCTGGAAAAGGCTGAGGAAGGGAGTTAAATGCAACAGACTGGTATGTATTTAGCACTCTTCAGTGTAGGTATGTGTTCAGGGAGACTTGGGGGATTATCTGGGGGATCGAGGGTGATTGTGAGGACAAGAGCCCCGGTAAGAAGGTTTATATCTTCATGTGGTGCTGAGGAGCTTGATTTTAGCTGGAGCCTCAGAGAGGGTTAGAAGAACCCTGATGTAGAAGAGCAGATCTTGAGTTTCTGTGTGAAATGCTGACCATCAAAGCATGGCCTGAAACTCCTTGTGACCATCTGTGGCTGCAGAGCAACGCGAGGTTGTGTGTGTCTCTTCAGTGAAACAGGGAGGGAGGTGGGCGGTGTTTTGGGAAATGAGGGAGGGAGGAAAACCGTGAGAAAGGGAATACAGACTGATCAAATTCCTGTGCAATGGGGAGGTCGCATGGAAGAAAAATGATCCAAAACCAGAAAGTGGAGGACAGGGTAAGTTTTATGCAATAGCAGAGGTCAGTGTCAAAACCCTGTACTGATCTGTGTATTTTGACGTTGAAGTAGGAACTGGGGAAGAAGGGAGAGCACACTGGCAATTTTCTGATGTGGAGGTATTGGGGTATTCTGTATCAGTGCATGGGCTTGCAGGAATCTCATGCGAGAATGCCCCAGGCATGAAATGAGACGAAATTCCCCATTACAAAATAAAGACTGGGAGTGGGGAATGACCTGAAACACCAGTGCTGCCAGTGGAGCAGCAGCGTTCTGGAAAGAAATCTCTGAGGCAGAGAATGTCTCAGCGCTATGACTCTTAACAGGAGGGCAAATCAATTTGCTGTTTTTAGCAAAATTGATGTGTCTCAGTCCTGGCTCAGCTCCTGTGTTGTTCATCCCAAATCAAAGGAGCCAAAATAAAAAGGGAAGAAACAACAGCCACAGTTAAAGCAACTTCTGCTTAAGAAACACCTCCCCAGGTCAGTGCTCTTCACCCTGGGGACGGGACAGCTGAGGAGCTCCTGCAGTGCTCAATTCTGGCACTGAAATACACGAGCCGGGAACAGCTTCTCCTTGTTCCTCCCAGCTCAAAAAGGTGACAGGTAAGAGGCTTAAAACAAGATCAGTGTTTATTTTTCCACACCTAGCCCAGTAAATAACTGGACCAGGGACTACAGGGCACCCCCGTGTGCTCGTGCATCCTTCTGCTCTGTGTCAGGCATGGGGGTCTCTGCGATCTGTTGGGGCTGACTCAATGGGCAGATGTGGGGTGCTTATAAAGGTGCTTGGGAAACAAGAAATAAATGGGAAAACAGCCTGTGTGTTTGCTACGTGTGCGCAGAAATGCCTCCTGTCTCTGCTCCCCAAAGCTCTCTGAGGAGCCATTCTGCCCAGGAGCAAAAGCGGTGAAAGGGGAGCCAAAAGTTGCCTGTGTGACCACCACGAGTGTCCACCAGCACACTGACCGGGGCAGAAGGGAGCTGATGGGACTCGGCAGCACTGGGGAGCTGTGGTGCAGGCTTGGATCGGAGGTGAAGGGGGGCTGTGCCAGGCTTTGCTGCGTGCAAGTGTGGAGGGTCTTCTGTGCTCAGGGAGAGAGATAAGAGGGGGTGGGCTGTAATCGCAGACTGGGTTCCCCTGCCTGGTGGGCAGCAGCAGTGGGGTCACTGCCACCACCTTGGTGTGATCACACAGGTGATGTTTTGCTTGGAGGCTGGTGTGTATGCTTTCCATTCTGAATTTAAAGTCCAAGCCTCTGCTTTTTTTCAGAGGCCAGCTGGATTCAGAGGTGCTTTGTAGGCTATTTAGCCTGTTACAGCTAACATGTCTGCAAATGAACCTAATTAATTGACCAGTTTTCCTGTATCACACCTGGAAATCTTGGAGCAAAAGTGACTACTCCCTCTTCCCTCACACTGGAGGGGGCAGCTCAGCCATCAACAGGTGGTAGAAAAACCCCTGTGAGAGCCAGTAGTGGTAAAGGGGACGTCTCTTTTCAGTTCTACATTGTTGTATAGAACTCTCTCTTACCAAAAGAGATGCTTAGCCTGCCAGTCACACAAGGTACAAATACCAGAGCCTTCTCTGTCACAGTTACTGCTCTTAAGTTTTTAGCTCTTAATTGTCAGAGCAATAATCTAGCAGAAGTTGCTTTATTGCCCTCTCTCTGCAGGCGAAAAAAAAAAGCCCTCTTTCAGAAAAATTCTTATTCATTCTTCTGTTTTCTTCTGAGAAAGCATCAAACCACAATTATTGCAAGAGGAAAAGAGGTATCCTCTTTATAAACAGGAAGGACAACCAACACTTCAAAAAAACTGAAACTCAAGCTGCTACTGAAGATGTTAGAGAACCTCCACAGCAGTCAGGTGTGAGTTGTTAATGTGATGTTGTCTTATTCAAAAGACCGCTGGCTACAAAGCTATTTAAACAGATACCTCCAGAAGTACAGGTACTAGGTTTTTTTTTTTCAGTCTCAAATTTTCAATACCGTAATTAATTTGGTTGTTTTTGTACTAGAATTAGAAATTTCCCTTTTTTCCTAAAGCATATGTAGCCCAGGAAGAGTAACACAGCAGCTAGAAACCCACCCTGAGACCTTCTGGCTCCAATATATCATACTTGGGCCCGAGGCTCAAATGAGACAACCACAGTACTGAACATGGTGTGTTTTATTCTCAGCTTTGCTAAAATACATTATACAGTTTTACATAACGTTTCTTTTCAAATGCCTTTTACCAGAAGATCCAACAGCATATTCTCAAATTCAGAAGATGGAGGTCTGTAGTTCTTCCTTAAACATGCCTTCAAAATGGAGGTCTTTTGCCATGAGCTCTTCTTCTACATCTTCTAAGGCCCACTGATGATCAGTCAATTCCAAAGCTTCCCATTCAGTCTTCATTGACATTAAACACAGGTAGAGAAAGAACAGCCACTTAGTATAAAAGTAGTTATCAGCTCTTTCTGTACATGTTAGACAATAACTAAGAAAAAGTGATTTTCTGCAAAGGCAGAAGATGGCATGTGAGTTTTTTTTTAAATCAGGAATGACTGCCTCATCAGCTATGACTGCCTAATCAGGTGTGCTTCAGGGTACTATAGCCCTGTCAGGCTTCCACACACATCAGTTGTCACCTCTAATTTTAGGAACAGGAATCCAGAACAATTCCCTTGCTTGTCAGGGCGAGAGGAGGAGTTATGCACAGCCTGCAATCTTGTAAAGTCACAGCAAAGAGAGATGCAGGTGGAAATACTGTACCTTAAATGCTTTGTTAGTATCTGCTGGCATGGCCATTGCTGCGCCTGTCATTTGTTCTTGCATCACCCTAGACTGATCTGCAGCTATAAAAAGAAATGAGAGGTTCATTCTTATTTGACTTAAATAGGACTGCTTGGAGCGTAGTGCCACCAGGCTGGCTTCTTCCTAAAGACGAAAAGATTGTACAAATTCCCGGAATGCAACATTAACTGGCTAGTGCAGCTTCTCGCAAGATATTTTGTCCCCATTCCTTACATCTTAGCTAAATTTACTTAAAATAGGCAGACAGATAGAGGAAAATACGGTCTTCTACGTTCTCCATAACTATCTTGCCTTGTATCTAACAAGAAACAATCATTGCAGCTTTCCTTAAAATCCATTCTTGCTAGAAACAAAAACACAACATCAAAGTTACCAAGCACCAATTTCATGAGAAGAAAAGCATGGGTTAATTACCATGGAAGTTTACAAGCAGTTAGCCAAGGGCTGGTGCAAGAAGAGCTGGGTAACTGCTGCAGGTGGTATCAAACCTAGCCAGTGCAGAGCAATCTCAAACAAGTGAGAGAGGCTTTGAAGAGCTTTTTGGTTGAAAACGTAGAAATCCTTCCCCGACCTCCCCCACAAGCCTTCCAATGGAAGGAGAAGCCAGCTCTTTCACAGAAATGACGCTGTCTTACCATTATCTTGGCCCAGGATGAGGGTATAAATGCTTCTGAGTCCAAACACATTCAGGAAGTACCAGGAAGCAGAGCTCACCCTGAGAAATCAGAAGAAGCATGTCTGATTGCAGTTCGATGCTGCCTGTGCATGGGACATGTGGCTCGTGACCTTATTTCAGAGGCATGCACAGGCTGCTCAGGGGTTAGTACTGCACCCAGTGCTCCAAATAAACATTCAGCCTTGCTCGAGGACACACGCTTACCAGGATGCATCTAAAGTGAGCAGCTCAATTCCCTGCTGTAACATTGGTTTAAAACGCAGCGTCAGAGGAAACGGAACCTTTGCTGCAGGACAAAAAAAAAAAAAAGACCTGTTTTACCAAGCAACACTAGGTAACTGCAGAGCAAACTGCAAAGCCAACAGATGTTTCATTCATTGGACCTAACGTAGTCTGAAGGTAATGCATAGGATAACAAATACTTTCAGAAAGGCTGTAATTCAAATACTGGCTTTGATGTGGAGTCTTTCAAAATGTGATCAGGCAGCCAAAATACCCCAGCTGTTTCAGTGACTGTTAAGGGGAATATCTTTTCTGAAGGAAACAGCTACCACATAAATAGTAAGGAAAATAAAAACAACAGAACTCTGAATTTGAGGGAGTATTTTAGTTTTGTATACTCTGCATTACACGGTAACGGACTGCCTGGACGTGCTCAAAGTCCCTTACAGCAACTGGAAGTCCAGACTTTTCTTTGTGATCTTGTCCAGCACCCTGAAACCAACCTTCTGCCCTTTACTGGGGGCCAGCAAGTCACTGCACTTCACAGAGCAAACAGCAGCAGCACCACAAAGACAAACCCAGCTGCTCCCACCCCAGCTGAAGGTTTTGATGGACCCAGGAGGTCACCACCCAACACGGCCCGGCCCACGAGCTGTACTACGCCGCACACTTACTTGTGACAAATCCCGAAAACGTCATATTGATCCAACCACCAATGAGGATCATAGGCAGAACGTTGGTTACATTCCCTTTCATCATATCTGTCAGCATGGTAGGATCTGTAATTAAAGGATTTAACATAATGTAGGAGTGTATCACATTAAAGGCACATGTACAGTGTAGCAGTGGCTGCTGCTGAAAGTGTCTTGTGTTCCCTGCTGTGTGTGACCCCATCCCTTGCTCCATATCTCTGAAATTAATGGATCACTCTGCAAGACTGTTTAGCTAGAAGAGTGACGATGAACAAGGCAGCTGGTTTGCTCTTTGCGTTTTTGGCTGTGTTAATGAGTTGTGTCAGTTTAGAGAAGGTCCTGCTGCAGCTGGTGCAACAAAAAAAAGAGAACATGCAGGACTTCCCATTTCCAGCAGCACCGTGACAGTCGTGGTCTTGCGAGATGCTGCAGGCAGACATGAAGTACCGTTAAACAAAACTCAGTGACCTGACACACTGCTGCCACAGGGAGCGATCTCCCACCCCCCCCCAGCCCCACTCCGACCCTCACGGTCGCTGAGCTCTTTGCCGAGGTGGCTCACCTTGCCGCCTTGGCAGCAAGTTACATGTTTTCTGCCCAGCTATATTAACGTACCTGTCATTGGTGAAGGAGGCACTACCTTTCTTTTTGTTTTCTTAAAGAATCCATCCTCTGGGTTATTAAAGTAGTATTTCCGAGTCAGGAAAGACTGGAGAGGAAATAAAAAAGCCAAGGCCAATAGCACCATAAGAAATGAAAAGAGGACAAGGTTATTTCTTGCTCCTTTAGACACATTACGACCTGTTTGATTAAATCTTTTTTTCTCAGGTACTTTACTAAATGTAAAAGTCTCTAAATGGAGCTCTTTAATGTCTCCCTGAAGTACTAGCTCTGTCTCTCTGCAAGCCTTAAAATATTTTAAGACAGAATTCTCTTAAAAAGAATCTACATCAAATAAGGACCTTCTGGCACTGTGCAGAGCTCCTGTTCGCCCAGTACCAGTCCCCGTGTACCCGGAGCTGCTGTTCCCACTGCCCGACTCTCAGCTTTTGCTCTGTGCAGCGTTTGGGGGCGGCCGAGCCCCAAATGCTGCGAGACGCGGGGCTGCCCCTGCCCCCCCCGTACCTGCTTGGGGATGTACTTCCCGTTCTCCCGCAGCACCCTGCTCCGGATCAGGACTTGGCTGCAAGAGAGAGCTGTGGTGAGGTGAGGGGGGGGGGGGGGGCGGCCGGGCCCTGCCCTTCCCCCTGCCCCTGCCCTGCCCTGACCTGTCGGACACCTGCTCCTGCGTGAGGCGCTTGTCGCTCTGCAGCAGGATGGAGACGTAGTGCCGGATCATCCCCACGAAGAAGGTGATGAAGACGATGGGCAGCACCACCCACAGCCGGATGTTGGAGTCCAGCAGCAGCTCGGGCTCGCTCATCGCGGCCCGGCCCCGGGCCCGGGCCCAGCCCCGGCCGCGTCCCGGCTCCTGCTCAGCCTCCGGCCGCCGCCGCCGCTCCGCTGCCAACTTCCGCTTCCGGCTCCCCGCCGGAAGGGCGGTGCCGCGCGCCGGTGGCGGGAAGCTCGAGCCGGGAGGCGCCTCAGGGCCCGGCGCCGCTCTGAGGTGTCGCGAGGTCCCCGCGTGTCGCGACGCGTCCTGTGTGTCGTGAGGCACTTGGCGTCGTTTGGGTGAGTTGGGGCCAGGCCCCTCCCCGCGCGGACACTCGCTGTCAGCTGTTTCCCCCCTTAACCCCTGGGGGACAGCCCGGGCTCGCGGGGTGTCCTCCAGGCCCCGACAGGAGGGAAGGGTGTGGGTGTGGGTGTGGGTGTGGGTGTGGGCGTTTCAATGTGACGGGCTCTAAAAGCCTGACCTGTACGAGTCTAAAATCTAACCTGTACGGCAGAGCAGCGTGGTGTGACACTAGTCAGCCAGGCAACCTGCCTTCCTGTGGAAAAGTTATGTTTCAGGAGCATTTTGCTTCACTATTCACTAATCCATTCTAGAGTTGCGTGAAAGAAATCTGGGTTAAAGCTCTATCTCCTTTACCCACTTGTCTTTTTTTCCTGCTTTCTTATAGGCGACAACAAACGATTTGTTACCATGGTTTCCAAAAGGAAATTGTCAAAACCTGATGCTTCTGGAGAGAACTCAAAACCAGACTTGCCAAGTAGGTGCTCGGGCATGATCTTGCAAGAACTGGAAACCCATTGGCAGCAGCTCCAAGGGAGAGAGGACAGGCCATAATGGCAGTTTGATTATCCCAGTAGCTAATGGTTAATTTACTGTTAATCTTAAGCGCTATTGTTTTACGAAGCTGTGTGATGCAGCACAGGCAGGCAGCAGGAACAACCACAGGCTCCCGGCTAAAATGCAGAGGGTGGATTAATTCCCGTCACCTCGCCAACCAGGGGATTCCCAGAGCAACATCCAGCAGCTGCACACGAGCAGGGATGCAGGCACTGCCGAGCTCAGGCCGTGCTGGGTCACTGCCTCCAGCTGGCACCTGTTTATCAAGGGTTCACACAGGCACAGTTTTTACCACCGTGCTGTGATCCTCACAGTGCTTGTTTGGTCTTCTCTGTACCGAGGTTGGGAGCTCAAGTGTGTCCGACAGGATGCCTCTGAGCCTGCCAAACACCTCTATTACTTATACACAGATGTGCTACTTGCCAAATACCCAGGTACAAACAGTAGCAGGTACAATTTATGTGCTTTCCTACATTGCTACTCCCCAGACTTTACACATTCCCAGCTGCAAGGTCATTTGTACGTATTTACGATCATCCTTGCCACTCTTCAGTTCTGATCCCATCCCCCTTGACAATCTTCCACTTTTAACACCTTCCTCCCAACAGAATCGCAGTAAAACCACACACAAAGCAGTGCCATATCTTTTATTAGTCCCTCTGCTCTTGTACCTTTGACCAAGGTCAATCATCTGAAGCTTCAGCACCTTGGCTTTTTGCAGACTAATCCCATTTGATCAAAAATGATACCTCTGAAACCAAAATAACCTCTCTACATAGTTAGAGGGAAGAGACTTTTTTGCATTAGCATGTGAGTGGACCCCTAAGTGACAAGTTTAGTGGAAGAACCTAAATTAAATTTGTGCTTTCCAGGCCAGAGGAAAGCATGATTCTTGTATTATGCAGTTTGTTTGCAGATATGTCTCAGCACCAAAAGTGTGTCTTCCTGCCTTTGTTTGTGGACTGCTAAAAGTGGTGGTTAAGAAATGTTCCCTTGTGGTGTCGTGCTGCAGGGGTAACTCTGATAGGATCTCTGCGTTGGTGTTTGGGTTGGCTAATGTCTACTGTCAAACAGAGCATCACAGTGTTGTTTGTTGGTCTGATCCCATAAATGTATTCCCATGTTCCTGTAATTTCTTACTAGAAGGTTAATTTTGAATTAGTTCTTCTTATGGAAGTTCCCTGCTACTCTTTTGCACAATAATTTGATGTAGCTTGTCTTGTTTTCTCAGAAACGAAGAAGCCACGGGCTTCTGATAATGAAAAGGCCTCTGCCCAAGGTGGACTGGAGAGTGAGGGAGTATTTGAAGAGCTCCTTAGAACATCAGGAATTATACTGAAAGCTGGGGAAGGGCAGAATGAAATAGGTATGGATTTAACACTTGTTCTTTCTGTTTGTATCTCAAAGCCTGCAAAGATGACTGTTACAAAGTAAAGACACTTGTTACTTGCAGAGTAAGAAATGCTTGAGCGAGCTTGTTTGAAACTTCAAGGAAACTTTCATCTGGACTCTTATTTGTTACATACTTCTTGAATTGCACAGCTCCTGCCTAACTGAGTGCTTCTCTTAAACTCATTACGCCTGCTTGCTGAGTGGATACATGTCAAGGCAAAAGACTTCTGAGAGATTACTGGAGGTATATGGAATAAGATTAGACTGCATCTGTGTGTACAGTCTTACCTTTTTTTTGTTAGTTAGACCAAGATGGGTGAAACAGGAACGTGAACGCCTTTTAGCTCAGACGAGGCACTGCAGGAAACATCTGTTTGGATGGAGCTGCTGCACCCTAGTCATGGTCTAAGCAGAAAGTTGAATTGCTTCGTGGGGTTTTCCATGTTACACCTCTGTGAGACTGTGAAGCTGTACTGCCTCCATGGCTGCAGTGGGTTTGAGCAGAGGGAGGCTTCTTTAGGACGGCAGGGCCGCTGTAGTGGTTTATTTGTGTGAGATTGCACACTGTGTCGTGCTAATGAACTTTGTGACTACAGGCCTGATTTTGCTGGAAGATGGCTGCTCTGTTACGTTAGGCAAAGGGATTTTTGGGTTGCACATGTGCAAGGATCGTGTTGCCTCCTAAGGACAGAAAAAAAAAAAAGCCTAGTGATTCTTCCTCCACTTCTTGGCCCCTCATTCTGTCTGGAATGGATTTGTTTTTATCTGCCAAAAAATGTAGGAGTTGGTGTGTCAAACCTTGTTAGTGCTACTAGGTACCCTCAGCCCAGACTGGAGAGAGCACACGCGGTAGGTAATACCACTCGGGCTTTTGCTAGCTGGAATTCTCAACAGAGCAAATGCAGCAATAATGGTGGGTGATCCTGAGAGCTTGTAGCCAGTGTAGCTTTAGTGCAGTGTTGCATGGCTAAAATACGTCTGATTCCTTATTCTCTTTAAACTTTCTCCTTAGCTGTAGATCAAATGGCTTTCCAGAAGAAGCTCCGCCTGACCCTAGAGAAGCACCCGACTTACCCTGGTGTAAGTACCTGACTGTGCTTTGGCAGGAGCCAGATTTAAAACTGTTTGCTGTGTAGCAAAAGGCACAGATGCAGCTGCCTTTCTCTGCTGGTCTTGTACAGAAGCAAGCAAAACTTGCTATTTTGCTCAATGTCATCATCCCAGCCTTTTGGTCTCATTGTTCTTCTGAACAGTTAGGCACAAAGTGACGACCAGCGCGTACCTCTGGTACCAACCTCAGTGTGTTTGCTCCGAGATTGGTTTTTCATAATTCAAAGCACAACTGCTGCATTTCCAACCCTGTGCCTTGTCAAAGTAATTCACTGGCAATGTTATTCAATAAACAAAGACTCTTAAGAGAGCACAGTAGCTTGCTTAACTTTTCCAGTGGAAGCTTGGTTTTGTGTTAGCTGGGAGCTGGCAGTGTTAAAACTGTCAAGATTTGGCGCTCCTCTCCAGCAACAAACCCAGCATGAATGTCCTGAGGCCAGTGGTTTGAATCCTGCAAATGTTTTTGGATGCAGTTCTTGTCACGTTAAATGTTGCTGTCTCAGCTGAACAGGGAGGTGGGGAAAGCCAGGTTAAATCGAGGTGAAGTGAGACACTGTTGCTTTAGAATTATTTTGCAAACCAACCAGTGTTTGCTTTTGGTTGAGGCTACAGATTATCCAGCATTCCTTCTATGACAAATTCTAGCTCCCTGCCTAACTGGGTAGGAAACCTCTCTCCTGTTTTCATCATCTGCTCACAAAGGGCATCCTGAAAGCCAGCAGTTGATGAGGGCATTTTCTCAGGAAGCGAATAATCTCTCTCTGCTTTGCAGGTTGTGAAGCAGTTTATCAGTGGATTGGAATCTCACATCAAGGACAGAAACCAGTTCAAGAACTGCCTTTTGCCATGCGCTCCCGTACGGACTGAGGGGTCAAGGTCAGGGAAAATGTATTTTTTGTTCTCCCTTTCAGTCAGAGCCGGTCTCTACTTAAAATGTTGTGCAACAGTGAGCGGAGTGGAGTGAAAAGCCATAGCTCCAGCTGATAACAAGACCTGTGTCTTATGCAAAAGACCCCGTCATTCTTTGGTTTGAATATTTTCCCCTTTCGGACACCTATGGAAAATGTCTTCTCTCTTACGCAGCTGCTGATTTCAGGGCAAAGACAGCTGAAACATCCAGTTTGGTTTGACACTGAGAACCTCCAACCAGCATATAACGTCATTTATTTATTTATTTAATTCTTTTAACATGTAGGCTTTCATGTATCTTAGAGTATTTTATATTCTCACTCAGAAAATACAAGTATGAGATGGTGTGGTGGTTGTACTCAGCTGGGCAGCTGAGCTCCACCGCAACTGCTCTCTCACTCCCCCTCCTCAAAGGGAAAGGGGGAGAGAATATGATGAAAAGGGCTCAGAGGTTGGGATAAGGACGGGGAGATCACTCAACAATTATTGTCACAGGCAAAATGGACTCAGCACAGGGAGATTAATGTAATTTATTACCTACTACTAACAAGCTAGAGCAGTGAGAAACCACAAGCAAACTAAAAATACCTCCCCCCATCCACCCTGTTCCGCCTCCTCCCCCAAAGCGGCACAGGGGAACGGGAATGGGGGCTGTGGTCGGTCCCTGACACTGCACTGCTCCTTCTGCCCCTGCTCCCCGTGGGGTCCCTCCCAAGGATGCCGTCCTTCCTGAACTGTGGGGGCTGCCCACAGGCTGCAGCTCTTCAGGACCTGCTCCCACACGGCTCCGTCCCACGGGGTCCATCCCCCAGGAGAAACTGCCCCAGCACGGGTCCCCCATGGGTGGCAGCTCCCCCCACATCTACTGCACAGGGTTTTTTCCCCCCTTTCCTGATTCTGCTCTCACAGAGGCACAAATGACATCGCCATTCATTCATTTGTTCGTTGGCTTGGCTCTGGGCAGCAGCGGGTCCCTTTGGAGCCAGCTGAAACTGGCCCCTGTCTGACATGGGGCAGCTGCTGGACGCTTCTCACAGAGGCCACTCCTGCAGGCCCCCAGTATTAAAACCTTACCCTGGAAAACCAATACAGACAGTTAGGATTGAAAGGTTTTAAAACCTAGCCATTAATTTTCATATTTCACTTCTAAAAGAATTCTCTTAGAAGTCTTGGAAGTGTCATTTCCTTGCAGTTATCTAGTAATGAGTATTTACTAACACTCCTGCTGTATTACCTACTGTTTTGGGGGCTGCCTTTGGTATATAAAGCAAATCATTGTGGTTTTTGTTTGTTTGTTTTTTAAAAGTACTGGAAAAAGTTACTTTGCTCTCCTCCTGTGTTTTTACTACAACTGTGGAATCTCATCTTGCAGGACTTTGGTGCACTCGTATTGTGAAAGCCTCATAAAAATGCTTCTTGGAATTAATATCTTACAGGTACGTACACCTTAGGTTTCTCTTTACAGTGGTGTTGATTTATTTGGGGATCCTTTTGTTTCTGTAAGTAGAGGATGAGCAGAACTGGTGGTGAGGCAGAGGAGGCTGCATCTGGAAGAGCGTCCGTTATAAATGAGTCGAGGCCAACTGTATGAGCCTCAGCAAGGCCACGGGCTGGGTCCTGTGCTTGGGACACGCCAGCCCCATGCAGTGCTCCAGGCTGGGGGCAGAGCGGCTGGAAAGCTGCCTGGAGGAAAGGGCTCTGTGGGTATTGGTGGGTAGCCTGCTGAACACCAGCCAGCAGTGTGCCCAGGTGGCCAAGAAGGCCCACAGCACCCTGGTTTGTGTCAGGAGTAGTGCCAGGGAGGGGATCGTCCCCCTGTGCTCTGCTGTGGTGAGGCTGCACCTCAAATACTGTGTTCAGCTTTGGGCCCCTCGCTACAAGAAAGACATTGAAGTGCTGGAGCATGTCCAGAGAAGGGCAGTAAAGCTGGTGAAGGGTCTAGAAAGCAAGTCTTACGAGGAGTGACTGAGGGAGCTGAGGTTATGTAGCATAGAGAAAAGGAGGCTCAGGGGAGACCTTACTGCTCTCTCCAGCTACCTCAGAGGAGGTTGTATCAGGGTGGGGGTCGGTCTCTCTGCAACAAGCAACGGGACAAGAAGAAATGGCCTCAGGTTGCACCAGGGGAGGTTTAGATTGGATATTAGGAAAAAATTCTTCACAGAAGGGGTTGTGCAGCATGGGAACAGGCTGCCCAGGGAAGTGGTTGAGGCACCATCTCTAAGGTATTTAAAACATGTAGACGTGCTTAGGGATGTGCTTTAGTGGTAGACTTGGTGGTGCTAGGTTAATAGATTGATGATCTTAAAAGATCTTGTCCAACCCAAATGATTTTATAATTTCTTTTTTCTTGAGGGACACAAAGATGCTTAGGGCCTGCAGCACACGGCATGTCAGAAGAGGCAGCGGGAACTGTCCTTGTTTAGTCTTGAGAAAGTTAGGGGAGGTCTTGTGGTCTGCAGCTATCCAGTTGCATGGTGCAGAGAAAATAGAGACAGTCTTCTCAAAGGTGGGCTGGGGCAGGATGGGAGATGACAGTCAAGTAGAAGATGGGACATTCTGAAAGAATTTAACTACTTCCACTGTGGAGAATGTGGTTAAATCTTGGAGGTGTTTAAAAATGGACGAGACACTGAGCAATGTGATCTAATGATGACAGAGTTTTAAGCAGAGACTTGGAGCAGAGAACTCCAAATTTCCCCTCTAAGCCAAATTTTTCGATAATTAAATTAAAGCCCTGAAGAAGCCTTACAAGGAACCAATCCATGTGAAAGGACAGAGGCTCTCCCAAGATTTCCTTGGGTGTAGCAGGGAGCTCAGTTCACTCACCTCTTGTATCAGTCATCTCCCCTTCCTGCAGCTGCTAATTGCAGTTGTGGAAAAGGACAATGGGTATTTGCTTGTCTTCTCTTCCTCTGCTTTGTCCTGGGGCAAGGAAGGGAAAAATGAATATATGGACTGTCCTTGTGCAAGAAATGTCCAGGCAATAAGACACGGTTCTCTTTTCATCCCCTTCTGTCTCTTCCTTTCCCATATGTGGCTCCAAAGATAACTCCTTTCAGCCCTACAGTGCAATCGAAGCTCCTGTTCTCCTGCCTTCCTGGGAGCTGGTACTTGCCCCCCATAAAAGAACCACACACATGAAGCAAAATGCGCTGCGGTGGTACTTAAATAGTACTTAACAGTTGTTGTTAAATAGTAAATAGTTGTGTTTGCAAAGCATTGCTGGTGGTAACAAGTTCTATTAAGTTGTATAAAAGTTGCATCGACATATGGAGTTGAGGATGACGTATCTCACTAAGGCATGACAAACCTGAGAACAGCTGTGGATTTAAATCCTCTTATAATTAAATGTTTTTTCAAAGTTCTTATTTTAAATACACTTTTTTTTTTTAGAATTGTATTTGGGCCAGGATTAAAGGGGGAAAAAGAATCTGCCTTGCAAGGGAAATGGTGAGATCATGTTGGTAGTTTTCAAACCTACCTAAAGTTGATGCTTTAGATTCTTGTGTGGTGAAAAATGACTCAGATGGGTTGGACAGAGTTTGGCCCAGAGGAATTGTAAGTTCTGCTCACAAGATCTACTCCTATTAAATTACGTATGTAGCTTGCAGTTGTGTTTTTCACCTTGCAGGCTGTGTGTCTCCTCTCTGGCAACAGGGAAGAGATTTCTTTTACAGGAAATACTTTTCTTTGTTCTTTTGAGTCCTCTATTCCCTGTGTATTTCAGCTTCTGTGAAAAGTTAGTTCTGATGGCGATGCCACAGCAGAAGCAGTAAATCATCATCTTAATGTTGTCTTTTTGCCTTCCTTCTAGCCTGCTGTCATAACGCTGTTGTTGGAAAAGATCCCTGAATTCTTTTTTGATGTGTGAGTATAGACTTTTCCCTCTAACTTGAAATGAAATTTCTTCATTTGAACAATTAGCAGCTGTTTGACTTCGACCATAATTTCCAACTTACCTAAAAGTATCTACTTAAAAAAAAAAACACAACAAACTTTAAAAATATATAAATGGATGTCTGCACTGCTTTGCTGTTGTTGTTGTTTGTTTATTCATACATGTGTAAAATTATCTGTGGGGTACTATGCCTTTTATATTGTGGGTGCATATAGCAGAAAACAAGCTAAAAGAAGCTTAAATACAGACACACCTCACAATTCATTATGCTGTTGTTAGCTACTGGTACAAACTCTGGAAGTATTTCAGTAGAGTGTCCCAATATTTAAAAAGGATGAAAGTGACTGGCAGTGTTTTAGGTGGCTGTTAGATGCAAATAGACCCTCTTAAAAATGTAGTTCTGGTTTAAACAAGGAAAACAGAAAAAGTATTTGTACGGTATTTGTTTGGTGTTGAGTATCGAGCAGGATACAAATGCTGTACAGAGCTTGAGAAGTTGTTCCTCACTGAAATCTTGTTAGAGGAGGGTTTAACACAGTGACAAGGACTGAATTGCTTTCACTGAAGAGCTCTAAAGAATCCTGGATGTAGAAATGACAAGCTGTTAATTGTGCTGTGAACCCTTTTTATTAAAAAACTCTTACTGACTTCGGAAGGGATGTTGTTACACTTGTTTCCTATCGAGCTGTATGAAGAGTGAAGTTTTTTTTTCCATGCGTTAATGACCAATTACAAATGGAAACAAAAAAGTAGAAAGAAATTCCTTTTGCAGTACAAGGAGGTTTTTAGGACAGTTTTTTGGAGATCTGGGTTGTTCAGCATGCTTGTAAATGAAAAAGGAAACAAAAAGTGAATTAACAGCCTATGGTAACAAGTTTTCAAGCTAATCTTATCTAAAAAGTAACTGAGGAAAGTGTAACCCATGTTTCTAACTATGCAAGGCAGCAAACTTAAGCAGAAGTACTTTTTCAGGTCATGTCTAGTTACCTTGCAGTTTTGGTATTGCAGAGTGCAGAGCCTTCTGCCTTGGGAATTTACTAAGCTGTGTATTGTTGGAGGCTGAGTGGAAACACTGAGAAAAGATGGCCCTGTGCATCCTCTGGTGCTCAAAACTTGTCCAAATGCATCTAATACCGACAGCAGCTGGGGATGAGGATACCAGGCTCAAAAGGAGATTTAGGCTAAGGCAGCGTAACCACACGTACGGCAGGACAGGAGACCTGAAGCGAGGCCATATGGCATGTTTTGGGTTTTGTGCTGTAATAAGGGTGTTGCTGAGAGTGTATTAAAACATGCTGATAGTATCCCTGATTTGTGTGTCCAGCAAGTAAGAAGTCAGGGGTTCTTCCTTCGTGGTGCTAAAAGCTCTAGAGGTGTTAATGATATTTTCACAATGGGATTTTGATAGCTGGCTAATACGAATTGCATCTCATGGTCTTGCTGACCTGCAGCAAAGCCTTTGAGTCTGTCTGTGGATCTGACTAACTCGTGTTTCACTTCTGCTCTTTTAGTGTGGGTACGTTTGGAACGAATTTTCCCCGGCTCATTGTCAACCAGTTTAAATGGCTTGATGGTCTTCTTGACAGCCAGGTGGGTACTGATGGCACAACCCCCTGCGTGTTTCTCCAGTCAACTTCTGTAACACCTCCCAGGTGGGATGAGATCAGCTTTGATGCTAATGAGAACAGATGTTTCCTTATGCACATCCTGAAGGGGAGATGGTATTTAATTCTTGTTTGTTCTTTTCTTCGGTAACTTTTGGACATCCCATTTTATTTTCTTCTTGTCTTGTTCTAAGTGTCCTTTTACATAAATTTGTATCTGTACGTGTGTATCCACATGTTAGCAGTCTCTAACAAGAAGTTACAGAAGTTACAGTCCCCTCCTGTTTACTTTTAACAGGAGGTACTGGATACTTGCAAGCACCTGGGGATAAATTCTCTGTTCTGGCTTTGATGGTTCTTTTCCTTCTATCCCTTCTAAGTCAGCGGTCTCTGCGAGTTACTTTGTCCTGGAGGGCTGTTCCTAAGCAGAGTTGCAGAATGAACTGAATCAAGACCCAACTCTGGGAAGCTTGCTGTTGGGTTTCCCAGTTTGCTTCGCTCAGCAAGATAGTCGTATCTTACCTGTAAAATGCTGGTTTTCCTAAAAGTCTATGCAATGATTCCCTGCTTCAGTGGCACAATGAGTTAAGGGGCAGTTGGCATAAATCCAGGCAAATAACTTCCTGAGTGATCTTTCATGCGTAGTATTGTTGCCATTCCAATGAACGTGCACTTCACGAATGTTCCTTTTCCTGTAGGATCTTGTCAAGAAGTTAATGCAGATGCTTAGTGTGTCTCCTGTACCAATTCAGCATGATATTATCACCAGCTTACCTGAGATCCTGGAGGATTCCCAGCAAAGTGAAGTTGCCAGAGAGCTTGGGTACAGCTGATTCAGCACCCCCCCTATTCCCTCTCCTCCCTTTTTCTTGCTCTTAACAGAAAAATAAAAAAAAATCCTGTGTGAAAGTAGCTTGTACCAGGACTGACTAAAGCAGCACAATAGTTGTTTCTCTTAATGGTAACATTCAAGGACAACCAGCACTGGCTTAGGATGTGTGCTGTTTTGCTCTTAAAGAGATGTCTAAATGCTCCAGAAGTGTCTTTATCTAAAAAAAAATAATATTAAGTTCTTGAGTACATGGGTACGGCGCAGGTAGATTCCAGTTAAGCACTCATTACTTGTGCTGTGATTAGTCACTTGGTTATCACTATCAGCATCTTTGGATTTGTTTTGGATTCTGCCATGATAAGAGTCAGCATTGCTTTTATTAATTGAAAAAACACCACACACAACAAAATAAACATGTTCGTGAAGCAGAACCTTGTAGCTCTTTTATACACTTTTCTCAAGCATTTTTACTGACCCGAAGAACAGGATGACCTTACACCAGTAGATATCCTCCCAGGGAGCATCACATTAAGCTATCTGTCTTTTTTATGGTGTATTAATTTTCCACAATAATTTATTTTTTTGGTAGCCTTAGCCTATATTTAATTATACACATCTGTGTTTCTAGTTTGGGTCGTTACACAGTTCACTTACATTTATGCCAGTGCTAATTATCTTTTCACTCTGGTGTTTGTTATTTCAGCCTACCCCTGGTTGTACCCCTGGTACATTCTATTCCTGGTACCTTGTAGCTTTGTGTTCCCATTACATGGTTCTATTAAGATAATTTATTTTCTTTTTTCTTGTATATCAGCTGCTTACTAAAAGAGGGCAGGCGGCTGACGGTTCCGATTCTGGATGCTCTTTCTCGTTTGGATCTTGATGCAGAACTCCTTGCTGAGGTAAGTGCTGCTACTGAGTGGTCAGGCAGAATCTAGCCCCTTCATAGCAATATGACAGCAAGAGCTGTTTGGTCATTCAAAATATGTTGCTATATATGACTTCTGTAGGCCTTCAGAAGTTCTGAGCTAGCTGGAATTGGAAAGGAATCTTGGAAACTAAAAATATTTAAAAAATATTTTTAGAAACATTATGAGGGATTCATTGACAAGCATACTCTGGCCGTTACAATATCCATTCAAAAGTTTCAGACAACTCTGTTTTAGAAAATGCAAAAGCATTTTGCCTTGCTGCAGTAAATATTTACCACCCATCTTAAACCCACTCATTGTCACTGTTTCTTTTTTTGAGGTACAGTGACCAGACTAGAGTGCTGTATTCTAAATAAAGGCAGGCTGGTGACTGCATCATCATATGACCATAGTTTTTCTTGGCCAAAAGAAAAGAGATCATGTGCCTTGGGTCTTCTGGGTATGCTGGATTGCTTTCAGTTAGGCTTCTAATGAATAGAATAACATTGGTTCATTTGAGTGCATTAAATGCTATTTTTCATAGTCCCCAAAGGCTACAGCTGTGTAACGTGCTAGATTCTTCCATGGTTTCCTCTTTTGAAAGCCATTTGAAAATGATGGAGCCAAGCTCTGCTTGGCAGTGCCAGGTGATACGTTAAGTGGCAGAGGCAACAAATTACAGTCTGGGAAGTTCAGGTTGGACATCTGGAAAATGGTTTGGGGTCTGGTCAAGTCTGATCAAGTCAAGGTCAGCCTGATCTAGTACTGGCAATATTCCTGCTCTGAGCAGAAGGCCACAGGAGAAACCTCAAACTATCCCTTCCCACCGACTTAATCCGTGTATCTGTGAACCAGACTCTTAGTGCTGTGATCCAGCATTGCTCTCCCCTCAGGTGCAGCAGTCTGCCATGACCATTGTACCTTCTGTAAAACTGGAAGATTTGCCCGTGGTGGTAAAATTCATCCTTCATAACATCAAGGCTGCTAACGCAGTAGAGGTACGGCATTTTCTCTATACTAAAGACCACTGAGTTTTATAATATAAGCTTTATAAGATATTTTCAAGTACAGTTTTTAAAATTGCCAAGGATGAAAGCACATGTAGAAACTGTCTGTCCTTTGACATGGATTTGGTTGTGCCTTCAGGCATGAAAATTGAAACCTCCTCCTTTTTGCTGGCTGTTGCAGATTTTTCTCATTTGGTTTTAGAATTTTCATTTATATTTTTCTTCAGAGTTGAACACCTTAGAGAACTGAAAGTAATGAAATTATGCTGAGTTAAGCTCCTAAACTGAAGAACTGTTTGTGGCAACTTTAAGTCATTGAGTTTTATCTAAGAATTTTCATTGTACAGATCTTATAAGGGTTCTAAAATCCTGAAGTATCCAACAGACCTGGGATTGCAACTTGGTAATTTTCTTGTTTCCTCCACTGAGTTCTGCTCTAAAAAAAATGTTCTGCTCTAAATACTGTTCTAGAAACATTCCCAAAGTAGTGATTCTCCTGTTTAGAGGGCTGTTTTCATCTTTATATGTAAGAATCTTTTGGTTTTGAGAGTCATTTTATCAAACGAAACATACATTTTTGATTTGTTAAGATTTCTACATTTACATATTTGTATCTACGTATTTGTATTTACATATTTGAAACATACATGTTTGATTTGTAATTCTAGGGTTATTCTGTGAGATTTTTTCTTTTCCTTAGCCTTTTTTGTTTCTCCCTCGTACATCAGAGTGATTTGTGCCAGGATTTGTGTTCTACAGGTGATTTCTGATCTTCGTAAGAACTTGGATCTGTCGTCATGTGTTCTGCCACTTCAGATCGTAGGGTCCCAGAAGAAGCTTAAAAGCCAAGTCCAAACCAGGTACTTGAGCATATTTACATGATTCTGCAGAGGTGAGGTGGGACAAGGTGACTTCAGTTCTTCTTTATCTGGTCTCTGAGGCATGCCTAGTTGCATACGTGAGCCTAATTTATCTTAAGTAAAGGTGCTGACCTTTAAGACCCTTATTCCTTCCTGCTTGGCATTAGTGTAACACACTTGTCAATCCTTGCCCAGCCAGCTTCCCTGCCATTTATATAGCAGCTTTTGAGAAATGTCTGTCATGGCATCCATGTCTGCAGGAGGGTACATGGCTTCGTTAGTGATGATACTGCTGCCAGTTCACCTGTTTTAACTTCCTTCCAGTATGTCTTTGATGGGTACTGCGACCTCCACTTCCACCCTCTTCTGAAACTCCCTGTCCTCATCACAACATTCCCTCTAGAGAATTTCTGCTTTACATAACTGCCATTGCTGGTAACTGCCTTGTTCCTTTTACTACGGTATTTACAGAGGCTGAGTCTTTCTGATCATTTACAGTTCTTCCACGAGCCAAGTAACCACCAGCCAGAATTGTGTGAAGCTACTTTTTGATGCGATAAAGCTAGCTGTAAGATTTCAGAAAGATGTCTCTGAAGCTTGGATTAAGGTGAGTTGTGTGCTTTGGCCCTTGTTTCCTGATAGAATGCAACCTGTAGGTTGAGCCTGACAACAGGCTGACAGATGTGACATCAAAAGACAAATGTTAGCCCATCATTTTACTGACACAGATTTAATTTTGTTCCAAATCAGGAGTGCTTTTTTAGGAGTCTGCTTTCTTCTTCAGTTACTGATTTCCCAGTGCTTGCAAGCTGGCCACTAGGCTCCACTGTATAGACCCTAGATCTTGAAGTGCATAGTAAACCTGATTCTATGTGTTTACAAGAGAATTTTGAAGAAAAAGTCTTAGCTTTTTTTTCAATCAGCTAGAGAGCAAAAATGTTTACCTATCCACTGAGAATGAGTTTTACGAAGTTTTAAGGTGCTTGAAAATATCTATCAGGATATCTGTATTGGCTGGCATTGTGGCTCATTGTAAACCATGAAACTTGTTCTCAGCCTTTGATTGCTCTGTACCTTAGGTTTGTGTGTGTGTTTGTCATCTTTTGACAATGTCTGTACTGAATTTTCATGCCCATTTTTTGAGTGCCTTCTGGATTCTGTGCTGTTTGCAAGATCCAGTTTGCTGACTTTGATAGTTGTCCTGTTGTAGAGAAGAGAAATCTGTGAGCAGTATTTCTTTTGGTGTCTGCCTTTTTTGATTTGACTTCATGTAACACTCCTGGTTTTGAAATACAGGATTGTACTTTAATGTAACAGCATTCTTGTGTTTTGCTCTTAGGCTATTGAGAACACCACATCTGTGTCTGACCATAAGGTAATACTTCTGAGTAAATTCTGGGAGATTTTTCTAACCAAACCAGAAACTGCAAATAATGTTGTATGTAATGTTGCATCTGTCGGTCTTTGACCTGTTGCTCCTATAACAGCCATCCATTTTCATTGTAACTCTTAGTTCATCCCTTCTAAATGTCAGGGGACAGAATTAACCTGCTTTGAATTTTTCTTGTGGAGCTGAGTTTTCTATAGTTGTGTCTCTTGGGAGTTTTTTGAGCTCTTGATTTTCTTAGTTTTGACTTCAAGAAGCCTAGGCTGTCTGGACTGTTTCATACCTTTTCAGCATAATGGTCGGTGCTTATTTCCTCAAAAAGGTTCTGGATCTGATAGTTTTGCTGCTAATCCATTCAACCAACACCAAGAACAGGAAGCAAGCTGAGAAGGTGCTGAGGAGCAAAATTCGGCTGGGCTGCATGCCAGAACAGCTGATGCAGAATGCCTTCCAGGATCATTCAATGGTCAGTGCTGCTTCTGCACCAGGACACCTTTTCTCCTTTATCCCTCTAATATCTTGTCAGATGATGATTTAACCCTGGACTGCATTATGTATGCTTACTCCTGAGGTTTCTTTTGGTCGCTGATCAATCTTACAAGGCACATGTCCTGTGTTGTAATGGTCTGTTTTAGTTTGTTTGTTATTTTAGAGATCAGAGTTCCTTTATTTTGGTGCAAAACCTCTCAGCCTTTATGTGGTCTAAGCCCAAGATCTCTACTGCATGTTCCTGACATGCTATTGTCTCCCACAGTATTTTTATAAGTTCATATCTTTACATACACCGTTTTTTGAGCACAATATTTTCTAGGTCTAGATATGTGTACATGTATATATGTATAGGCATGTGTTTGGATAATACTATGAGAAAACTGAAAATATCTGAGAAATTGAGATGAGTTTTCAGATCTGAAAGATCTGAAAAACAGAACAGATCTGCAAAACTGAAGAGAAAACTAAAAACTGATACAGTGCTTCTTGTAGATATGGGGGGGCAGGCGAAAAACACTGTTGTGAGTTTAAAATAAACTAAACTATATTAATGCCTAATCTATTCTGAATATAAGTGATTTGAATTCAATTTTTGTTTAACATCCTTCCACTTAATTTGTAAATGAGAGCTTGTTTAGAGGGGCTTTGACTGATTTATCTAAGTTTAAAAGGTAACTCAGAGTTTTCTGAAAACCTTGATGTGGCAGAGTCCTTCTGTTAAAGTGGTGCCAGAATCATTTCTGTCCTGGGGCTTTTATTTAGTGGTGTATAGTTATAAAGTGACTTCTGTGGTGTCACTGATCAGGGATATACTGCTGAGAACTCTGCAGCTTTGCAGATTGGCTTAACCAATCTGTAAATTCTTTGTGTGGAGAAAGTAGGAGAAACCCATTTAGGTGTGCCTCATCTGCTCTTGCTGCTCATTTGTGCTAGATAGGACAGCAAGAGAAGTCAGGAAAGCACTTACTAAAGTAGACAAAGCTTTTGGGATGAGCTGTAGCATCTCTTTAGAGACCTGAGAGTTGAAAATGAGCAGCAGCAATGCTCTAACGATGTCAGTATTTCTGTTTTTCAGGTTATCCGAGACTTCTTCCCTTCAATCCTACAACTTGCTCAGACATTTCTGCACGCTGCACACCCAGCCATAGTCTCCTTCGGCAGTTGCATGTACAAACAAGCTTTTGCAGTCTTTGACTCTTACTGCCAGCAGGTACAGTGTGATGGATTTGTTTTATTTGTGCTTGTTCACACTTTGTTCTGGAACGCATGCCCTGATCCTTCGGAGAAGGGGATTTGAGGCAGTTCAAAGCCTTTGAGAGAGGTCTATGCTGTGGAGTAGGCCAAGCAGAAGATGAAAAACCATTGCAATAAAAGACCATTGTGATGATCTTGTAGCTACCAGAGCCTTACTCAAGTGACTTGAGCACAGAAAGCCCTAAGAGGAGCCAGGAGCAAACTGGCAGGCCTCAGAGGTGACAGAATGAAAAATACTTGTGGAGCAGAGGGACTGTGCTTTTTTCCTTATCTCTTCTGTTTTATTTAATCACTTTGAGCCTCTTCTATTTAAAAAAGCCATTGTTATAGTTTGTATTGAAACACTTTCCTTGGAGAACTCACTGTGATGAAAAAGTCTACACAGCTTCCCCTCAGAGCTCTGACCAACTTGGACTTCTGCATATTCGGAAATAATTGCAGGCCAGACTTTGTTTATGAGTTCCAACACCCATGCTTACATCAGAAAGTCTGTGGTCTGAAAACAGCTCTGCATGAGCTTTTGAATGTATTTGCACTTTTTTGGCACAGTATATTTATAATTAGGGCTGTTTCCAACATTGCACCTGTATTACTTGGTATTGTAAATTTAAAAAAATAAGCAACTGAGAAAAACTTGAAATGTGAAGATATTCACTGCTGTTTGCAGCAAGTTAGGGAGTTTAGTAATATTTTTGAGATGTTACAAATTTCAAAAGAGGATGGCTGTATTAACAGTTAAGGACATAGGAAAGACCCAGAGCCCCAGACAGCGGATTGAGTTGGAGAGAGACCCATGTCTAGAAGCCAGGTGAAGTAAGGCAAATAAGAAGATTTTTGAAACAAAAACATCTGTTTTGAGCTGCTATTGGTAACGAGGGCTGAGACGTTGGAAATGCTGTAGTTAGAGGTGATGTCTTACCGGGTAAGGTGCAACATTCTGTGTGCCTATGAAAATTGTATGGGTTTTTATTAATCTTATGTGATAGTAGCAAATAGAGGAAGCTGCAGGAATGTTAGCAGGCAGGCAGGAAAAGATTGGTGAAGAAAAGCTTTATGAAGTCATGGAAGCTTTTAGAACTGAATAAAACTCAGGCTGAAAGCCTGTATTGTGGATAGTGGGAATTAAAAAGCAAACTGAGAGGGGAGATGGAATAATATGGTTGAGTTTCAAGTTACTATCTGTACTTGATCAATATGTTTCATATGAGTAGAACAGGACAGACATTTTTCTGCTGATATTTCATTGCGGTTTCTCCGGTGGGTGTTTCCTCAGGAGGTTGTGAGTGCTTTGGTGACACACGTGTGCAGTGGGAACGAAGCAGAATTGGATATTGCTCTGGATGTTCTCACTGATTTGGTGGTTGTGCACACATCCCTGCTGATGCGCTATGCCACCTTTGTGAAGGTATGTTTGTTTCTGTGGGAATACAACATTTCAGGACCCTTACAGTACTTGGCCCCAAATCCAGAATAGGTCAGTACTTCTCAGAAATAGCCTTAATGGAACAACCCGTATTTGTAAAGCTATCTGTTTTGAGAAATGCAGTGGTCAGAATGAAAAGGAACCTGCTATGGAAGGGTGAGCTGAAAGATTGGACTGTTTTTCTTTGAACACTTAAAATCACCACAGATGGGAGTGTCCAAGTGTGGTAGGGAGCACTTGCTCACACCTGACCTTGTTTGCATGTTCTTGCCCTGGCAGATTAGTGACAGATTATGGTTTCTGTGGGCCAATCTTCGATGCATTACCACAGCTTGTATGTGAAAGGCATTAATAAATGCTCTGGCTAGATACTAGGGACCTGCAGTGTGACATAGGTGGTTGAGACAGTAGCCATTTACCTGTAAAAAGATCTGTAGAGCAGCAGATGCCTGGCATGTTTCACAAAGAGCTGGAGACTCTTCTGCACAGAGAGAACATACAGATCCTAGCACAAATTTTCTCTCCTAATTGCTATTTTTTAATGTTGAAACTGGGTGAATTTTCTCAGGGGTGGCAAAAAGGGTTATATAATCCTGCTGTCATCCTTGTCAAACTCAGTGCCTGGATCTAAATCCTGCTCGAGGCTGACCAGTTCTAGGAGAAAAATAATGTTAGCAAAATGTCTTGTCAGTGTTAGAAAAGCCAGCATTGCTCTGGAAAATGGCTTGACTATTTTCACTTAAGCACCAGAAGAAGAAATAGCTGAAGATGCCAGTCAACAGAGACTTACCCCTAAATTGTTAAAGGTTTGCCTATTACAGTGCTTGTGT
This sequence comes from Aythya marila, assembly GCF_965140915.1. NCBI lineage: Eukaryota > Metazoa > Chordata > Aves > Anseriformes > Anatidae > Aythya > Aythya marila. The sequence goes on from NC_139051.1 coordinate 15,285,232, forward strand.
TGGAAATATTAGCAAAAAAAAATAATGTTCATTGTGTCAAATACTTTGAACACTGTGAAGAAATATGTAATAGAAGCTAAACAGCTGTCGCTAATGGGATCGGAGCACTCCCAAAATGCTTGTAGTAGCCAGCTTGTTCTTCCCATGCAGCTTTTGATAGAGTGGACTGTAATATTTAAGGCCAGAGCAATAGCTCTGCATTTATGTTTATTTAATTTGAATGGGGATTTTTCATAGCTGTACCAAAATGGCAAAGTTAATCTGCTTCACTGTGACTGGAATCTTGAAAGGCCTTCTTGACATATCTGAGCTAGTTTGTGGCTTCTGTCTTACAGACCATTTTAGACTCTACACAGAAACTGAATCCGTGCCAGATCCGGAAGCTTTTCTACATTCTCAGCACACTGGCATTCAGCCAGAGACAGGAAGGAAGCTATATTCAGGTAAGGAGGGGCACAACAAAAAGGAGTTCAGCTGCACCTTGGTCCTTTGGCTAGGCTAAATTCTAGTGGTTATATTGCACAAATAGCGGCCTCGTTTATAAACAGCAGTTGGTGTCAAGATGTCCTTCAGCTTAGACTCTGTTCTATGCAGACTAGGCTGCGGCTCCAGAATTTCCTATCCTGTATAGCAATGCTAGCAAGGAAATACAGAGGCTGTATCTGTCCTGGAAATGCCCTCTTTTCTCACATCTAAGAAAGGCAGAGTTGGTAGAAATGTCGGTGGAAGGGGACTGATGTCAGTCTCTGATCTAACCTGCCAGTGGAAGTGGGACTGTCACCAGCATGAGATCAGGTTGCCTGTGGCTTTATCTAGCTGAACCTTGAAGATGTGCAGAAGGGTAGATTTGGAGCATCTTTCTCAAGCTTTGTTTCTCATGCATTTGGAAGCATTCAGAAAGCACTGTTCAGCTTCTTTCCCCAAGGCGCTCATCTTAATTTAGGTGGTTGATGTTTATAGGTCAGAGATGACAAAGGCTCTCATGTTAACAAAACTAAACCCCACAGAACAGAAGATTCTGCTGCAATGCTGTAGACTTCATACCTCATGTGTTTATACAAGAGGCACAAAAGAAGCTATCAAACCTTTTAGGAACCTGCTTTGGCAGGGGGGTTGGACTCGATCTCTTGAGGTCCCTTCAACCCCTACAATTCTGTGATTCTGTGAAACCTCTTCTGTCTAAGTTCATATTCGATTTACAGAGGATACCTTGTATGACTCTGTTGCAGCATAACAGTGGTGATGTCAGGTACCTGGGTCTGAATTTGTACCCATTTGCACCAGCACTGCACAGGTCATTCCAGAGGCATCTTGCCTAGGGAAGGTCAAGAAAAGATGGCATAGCCATGGACTCCCCATTTCTCTGCTACCAGTTTGATCTTGTTGGCACTGGTTGAGGCCAACTGGGGCTGAGGCTAGGATTGTTGGGGCTGTGCCAGGGGGAACAATGGCAAGGCCGGAGGATAAGGCAATGGCCCAGCTGAAGTGCATCTACACCAATGCACGCAGCATGGGTAACAAACAGGAGGAGCTGGAAGCCATCGTGCGGCAGGCAGGCTACGACTTGGTTGCCATCACGGAGACGTGGTGGGACCAGTCTCATGACTGGAGTGCTGCAATGCCTGGCTATAAGCTCTATAGAAGGGACAGGCAGCATAGAAGGGGTGGTGGTGTGGCTCTCTATATTAGAGAGTCTTTCGAGGTTGTAGAACTCGAGGTTGGGAATGACAAGGTCGAGTCCCTTTGGGTTAGGATCGGCAGGGACAACAAGGCTAGTGTCCTGGTCGGGGTCTGCTATAGACCGCCGAACCAGGATGAGGAGACGGATGAGGAATTCTACAGGCAGCTGACAGAGGTTGCAAAATCATCAGCTCTTGTACTCGTGGGGGACTTCAACTTCCCTGACATATCCTGGAAGCACAACACAGCCCTGAGAAAGCAGTCTAGGAGGTTTCTGGAGAGCGTGGAAGATAGCTTCCTGACGCAGCTGGTTAGTGAGCCTACCAGGGGAGGTGCCCCGCTAGACCTTCTCTTCACAAACAGAGAAGGACTGGTGGAGGACGTGATCGTCGGGAGCTGTCTAGGGCAGAGTGACCATGAAATGGTGGAGTTCACTATTCTTGGCGAGGCCAGGAAGGGGACCAGTAAAACCGCTGTATTGGACTTTCGGAGGGCTGACTTTGAGCTGCTCAGGACACTGGTTGGTGGAGTCCCTTGGGAGGCGGTTCTGAAGGGCAGAGGGGTCCAGGAAGGCTGGGCGCTCTTCAAGAGGGAAGTCTTAATGGCGCAGGAACGGTCTGTCCCCACGTGCCCAAAGACGAGCTGGCGGGGAAGAAGACCGGCCTGGCTCAACAGAGAATTGTGGCTTGATCTTAGGAGGAAAAAGAGGGTTTATAAGCTTTGGAAAAGTGGGCAGGCCACTAAGGAGGACTTTAAAGAAGTAGCGAGGCTGTGCAGGGACAAAATTAGGAAGGCCAAAGCTCATCTGGAGCTCAATCTGGCTACTGCCGTTAAAGATAACAAAAAACGTTTCTATAAATACATCAACACAAAAAGGAGGACTAAGGAGAATCTCCATCCTTTACTGGATGCGGGGGGAAACTTAGTTACAAGAGATGAGGAAAAGGCGGAGGTGCTCAATGCCTTCTTTGCCTCAGTCTTTAGCGGCAATACCGGATGTTCTCTGGATACCCAGTACCCTGAGCTGGTGGAAGGGGATGGGGAGCAGGATGTGGCCCTCATTATCCATGAAGAACTGGTTGGTGACCTGCTACGGCACTTAGATGTGCACAAGTCGATGGGGCCAGATGGGATCCACCCAAGGGTACTGAGGGAACTGGCAGAGGAGCTGGCCAAGCCACTGTCCATCATTTATCAACAGTCCTGGCTATCGGGGGAGGTCCCAATCGACTGGCGGCTAGCAAACGTGACGCCCATCTACAAGAAGGGCCGGAGGGCTGACCCAGGAAACTACAGGCCTGTCAGTTTGACCTCAGTGCCAGGAAAGCTCATGGAGCAGATCCTCCTGAGAGTCATCATGCAGCACTTGAAGGGGAAGCAGGCGATCAGGCCCAGTCAGCATGGCTTTATGAAAGGCAGGTCATGCCTGACGAACCTGATCTCCTTCTATGACAGAGTGACGCGCTGGGTGGATGAGGGAAAGGCTGTGGATGTGGTCTACCTTGACTTCAGCAAGGCTTTTGACACCGTCTCCCACAGCATTCTCCTCAAGAAACTGGCTGCTCTTGGCTTGGACTGGCGCACGCTTCGTTGGGTTAGAAACTGGCTGGATAGCCGGGCCCAAAGAGTCGTGGTGAATGGAGCCAAGTCCAGTTGGAGGCCAGTCACTAGTGGCGTCCCCCAGGGCTCGGTGCTGGGGCCGGTCCTCTTTAATATCTTCATCGATGATCTGGACGAGGGCATCGAGTGCACCCTCAGTAAGTTCGCAGATGACACCAAGTTAGGTGCGTGTGTCGATCTGCTTGAGGGTAGGAAAGCTCTGCAGGAGGATCTGGATAGGCTGGACCGATGGGCTGAGGTCAACTGCATGAAGTTTAACAAGGCCAAGTGCCGGGTCCTGCACCTGGGGCGCAATAACCCCAAGCAGAGCTACAGGCTGGGAGAGGAATGGTTGGAGAGCTGCCAGGCAGAGAAGGACCTGGGAGTGATGGTGGACAGTCGGCTGAATATGAGCCAGCAGTGTGCTCAGGTGGCCAAGAAGGCCAACGGCATCCTGGCTTGTATTAGGAACAGCGTGACCAGCAGGGCTAGGGAGGTGATCGTCCCCCTGTACTCAGCTCTGGTGAGGCCGCACCTCGAGTACTGTGTTCAGTTTTGGGCCCCTCGCTACAAGAAGGACATCGAGGTGCTTGAGCGGGTGCAGAGAAGGGCGACGAAGCTGGTGAGGGGCCTGGAGAACAAGTCCTACGAGGAGCGGCTGAGGGAGCTGGGCTTGTTCAGCCTGGAGAAGAGGAGGCTCAGGGGCGACCTTATCGCTCTTTTTAGGTACCTCAAGGGAGGCTGTAGCGAGGTGGGGGTTGGCCTGTTCTCCCACGTGCCTGGTGACAGGACGAGGGGGAATGGGTTTAAGTTGAGCCAGGGGAGTTTTAGGCTAGATGTTAGGAAGAACTTCTTCACTGAAAGGGTTGTGAGGCATTGGAACAGGCTGCCCAGGGAAGTGGTGGAGTCACCATCCTTGGAAGTCTTCAAAAGACGTTTAGATGTAGAGCTTAGGGATATGGTTTAGTGGAGGGCTGTTAGCGTTAGGTTGGAGGTTGGACTCGATGACCTTGAGGTCTCTTCCAACCTAGAAAATTCTGTGATTCTGTGATTCTGTTCTTTGCATAAGTTACGCCTTAAGTCTTTATCTCCTCTGTCTCGAGAATATAATTTTTGCATACTGAGCACCTCTGTATGGGCCTGACCCCTCCTTTGCAGAACCAGCATGGGCAGTTAATAAGCATCAAGACAAGCGGGGCTGTTCTGATTGCATAAAATTTTCTGGTGGCCTGTGAGATCTTTGCTGCTTTTATGAAACTGCTTCTGAGTTGTCTCACATACTCAGTTCCAGTCTGAGAGTGCTCCTTGTCAGAACAGGGATGCTGTGTGCTTTCATTGTCGGGAGACTTCTTAAGTCTATCCTTAGTAGTCCAGAATTCTTCCAAGGTGTTTGTGCCTCTTTTGGGAAAGTGCAGTTGATCAGCTGCTTTGACACAACTGTTAAAATAGAGCATGCTGTGTTGAGACCTGCTGTGTGGTCATGTTGCTGCTGCAGAGGAGCCCTTACAGCTGTGCAGGCATGCTTTCCCAGGGGACAAGGGAGGCAGCTGGAGGAATGCCTCAGTCCCAGGTGTCTGTGCTGTTTCCTTGAACTCTCTTTGGACCTTCCCCCAAGAACTACTCTATCCCTGAGCCTCCTGCAGCTGGCAGTGTTTCAGAGGGCAGCTATGCAGCTACAATGTGTATGTGAAGACCATCTATTCTTTCCTTTTTGAATATATATTCTTCTATTAATTATAGATGAAATCTGGACACGTTCAGTACAGTAACTAGAGCAAAGCCAAAGCAAATCACTTTTAATCCTTTCTGCAGCCTTACCTAGAGTTTTGACCAGTGTGCTCATAATAAAGGAAATTACAGGATGTACGTTCATTCTACAACACTGTAATCCCAGTAAACCATTTCTGTGCAGCCTCTGGAGATGACATTAGGTGCAGATGCTGATAGGGCTGAATGATGCCCATAAGTACCTCTGTGGTGACATAGGCTGTGTCTGTCTTTTTAGGATGATATGCACATGGTGATCAGGAAATGGCTCTCCAGCACTGTTCCCAACCACAAACAAATGGGGATTATTGGTGCTGTTACTATGATAGGCAGCGTGGCATTGAAAAGGTGAGAAGAAATGTACAAAGGTGAACTTAACATGTGGTAAGACAGCCTGGAGTGGGACAAAGAAGGTGGGGGAGAGCAATTGTCTTCTAGCTCACGCACATCTCTGTCAAATCCAATAACTTTGAAATCTTTCCTAAAAATTGCAGCATTTGGTGTTACAACCTGCTTAAATCTCCACTGCAAATCTTGAAGGCATCCTGAATTTCTTGTTAGTGCTTACTCATGGGGGCCTTGACTAGCACCAGCAAGATCTAGTGCTTGGAAAAAAGAAAAAGCTGTGGTGGACTGACTGCAGATCAGCCTCTGGCACTAAGGCTGAATAGCTTAATGTGCGCTGTTTGAATACAGGGAAACCTAAAGGAGAAAGAAGAAAAATTACTCCTGTGCTGGGCATTGGTGTGACAATCTCTAATGTACTATATAAATAATTTATAATAGCTTTGATAAACGAGACTCCCAATAAGAGCTGTGACAAAGATCAAAGGGCTTGGAAAACAAATATTTGAGTGGTGTTAGGAAGCATGACCTCTTCATGGAATGCTTTTGCTGATTATTACATGGAGAGAAAAGCCTGTCTTAGCTCTGGGCCCTGAGTTATCAGACTTCTTCATGGTTGCTCCCATAGCACTGATATCAGACTTGCTAATTTAGAGGCACTGGTTTAAGTCTAAGCAGGAGATGCTGAAATGGTTATTTCAAGAACAAGCTTAGAAAATCCTAAAATACAGACTACAGGCAAAAAGTCACAAGAGTGGGGTCAACAGTGCATCAAGAAACCTGCAGTAGCAGTGAATTTGCCAGGTAAAATGCACGCAGGTAACCCCAGCAGGTGGACCATGGTTTGTGCCTCAGAAAAAGGATTAAATCCCCAGGGTAGTTGTTTGTTTGACTTACAGAGAAATTCCTTCCCTCTCCAACTCTGACCCAAGATCCTGGAGAAAATCTGTCTGCTGCCACTTGAGAAATACCCTTGTAATTGGGTCTTTGTGTACCTTACTGGCTTCATGTCTGATTTCTTAAGAAACTGATTGAAGAAGACAGACTCTAAAGCCTCTACCAGAGAAAAAAACTACCCTTCTGAGCTCTGCAAATAAGCAGCAGGAATTTGAGTAGCTGGCACAATGTGCAGCTGCAGATATTAGGCTTGTGTAAGGAGAGGCTCCATGGCCTTCAGAAGAGGAGATGGCTAGAGGTCTTAGGCTAGAAAAAGCATTTCCTTGAAGAAGACGTTGAGTCTTGTCCCAAAGGTGCCAAACAGCAGCAGGTCTTTTCCTAATCATGTCCAAAGCATGTCTTCTTTCCATGCATAATTCTTCATTTTCTGGAGAGAGTTAACATGTGTGATGCATTTTGCTATCTCTTAAATGTTGTGCAACAAATGCAAGGTTATCGATTGCTTTCAGAAATGAAGGAGATGGTGGTTCATTGGAGAGACCTGAGCCAAACTTCGAGCGTGATGGGCAGGTGGGTGCCAAGAATGGGTGCATGCGGGGGCAGTATGGGAGAGAGGGAGGACACGGTCAGCAAGAAGGTGTGACTGGAGACACAGTCTTAGGTAAAGCAGGGTGTGTGTCTGACAGTCAGCTGTACTGGGCATGGGAGGCTTGTGTATCAACTACAGAGGCAAAAATCTATTAAAATTGGTTTTGGAGAAATGCAGGGCTGTATTAAGAAGCACTCCAGCAGTACTAAAGCCACCTAGTGAAAGTCTTCTGTCCAGACATTATTTCAGACAAAAAGGAAAGAAACAGGACAATTTCTTTTGTGTTATTCCATGGTGGAACAGTCCCAGCTCTGGGAAAGACCCGTGTTTCTTCTTAAAACTGGATGTCTGTAGACCAGTCACTATGGGCTGTTAGCCTAGAGCTGAATCTTTGGATATACCTCAGAATAAATTAATGTAAGAACAAGAAGGAGTTAAGGTAAAAGTTTGAATTGTTCTTTAAAAAAAACAAAAAACATTCTGAAGACTGTTCTCTCCTTTCAGCTTTCTACATTGCTGGACCTTGTAGGCTTCTGCTGCGAGCAAACACCAGAAGTCTTGGCACTCTACTACGATGAACTTGCCAATTTGATTGAGAAGCAGAAGGGAAATTTGGACCTGCAGCTCCTGGTATGTTGCAGAGTTTTTTGAATTTAATCACTTATGTATTCTTCAAAAGCAGAATGTTTTTCAAACATGAGCAGGACAAAATCATTTTGAGGATTTCACTCCAGTCTGAGAACTGTTTTTGTTTGAGGCATGCCTGAGGTTCTTGTAAGAGATACTAAATCCTCTTTTCACCTCCTTTTTTTTTTTTTTTTTTTTTTTTTTTGTTTGGTTTCTTGTGGTTTCCTTGTTTTTTGTTGTTTTGATTGTGGCAAATTCCTCGTTATGCTTTAACAGCTTCCTTTATGTGAACTTTCATGTAACAGCAGGAGGAGGGGAAGCCTTTTAAAGGAAATGAAATGACATTTCGGAGTAGGCTTTTGAAATCCATAGATAAAGGTAGAACCTGAAAGAACCTTAACCATTGTATTGAAATTGGCTTCCAGTCAAAAAGCTAAGGCTGTCTGATATCTAGGAACTTGGAGGAGCCACGGTGAAGATTTATGGTAATAGGAAGAGGTTTGTGAAGGCCAACGCTCTTTCTTCTTGCTGGAGATGTTTTTACATGTGTGCTGTGCCAGCCAGGGGACTAGGAAATCATTCTGGGGCCCAGGAGAGCATGAAAGCTGTTGTGGAATTGATCATTCATGGTGCCACAAAGAGATCTTTGCTCTTATGGAGAAGCAAAACTGTGATTTAGAACAGGGGAAGATGATCAGGGGACTGTGAGCTGTGACAGTCACCCTAAACAGGATGGGGAGTTTCTCCCTTTTCCCAGTAAGGGTGATGACTCAGTTCTTGCAACATTTGTGCAGACACTTTTTGGTCTTTTCATTGTCTGTCCAAACTCTGTCACACCTGTTGCAGGATTTCTCCCTTAACTGTTGCTACCCATGGAAGCAGGTGAAGTCTGCGGGATACATTGTGTGAAATAAAATGTTGCCAGCACTTTGTAGCCATTTCATCCTGACCTTGGGTTCTTAGGACAGAGAACTTCCCATGGCCCTTCCAGCCTCTCTGCAGCAGTGGGGAGCTGGTAGATGAGCCCACGTCGAAAGAGCAGGGAATAAATTGATTGTGCATGCTTGGTAATGTCTCCTGGCTGTCTCTCTGAAGTTAGGCTTTGGCTCTCCTTGCAGGCAGTAGGTTCACTGCTGTGATTGTTCCAGGGTGTTTTTGCTTGGCCTCGTCTTCTGCATTTTCCACTGCTGCTGTCGCAGCTTTCTTTGCTGAGCCCATTTGTTGAGCAGGTTTTTCCTTTCTTTATAGGAGGAGTTTGGGAAGAGTCTGGTGGAGGACTTTCCCACTGACTTTGTGGTGGATCTCAGCCCCATAGTGACTGGGTATGCTGAGCACAGGCTAAGTATTTGTAACGTTCCTGTCAGTGACAACTTTGTCAACGTGGTGATCCTTTTAACTGAGTTTGTCTGCCTTTCCTTGCAGCTCCTTCTTGTTCCCAGTGAAGCCCTTGTATAATCTCGATGAAGATGAAAGTCAGGGAGCAATTGCTATTAACCTCTTACCTTTGGTGTCACAGAGTGAGCTTGGCAGGGTCACTGATGGAACGAATAACCCAAGTAAGAGGTACTGTGGAGCTTGCCTTTGCAATCATTCTACATTTAAAGGAATTGTATTTTCATTTTGTGTCCAGCCCTGCCTGCCCAAGTGCTTGATTAGGAGCTGGACAGAAGATTTACCAGTTTCCAGTGTTCTTTTCCTTTCCTTGCTGTTAGACATGGGTCAGATAGGTCTAGAGGCATAAGGACGTGCTGGGGAATTGGCAGTCTGTTCTGGCTCAGACTGTTTAGCTGATGTTGAGTAAGTCATGTTGCATCTAGCTTGTTTCCCATCTGTCATCTGGGAATAGTAGCTCTTCCTTCCAGCATCATTGGGATATTGAAGGCCACGCCAAGATGGATAGGCAACTCCATCCATTTGGGCAAAATTCATATTTTGAGTGTTGAGTCTCAAATGGAGTCAGCAAGTAGTTTGTGTGTGTCAAGAGTACACAATTGGTTCTCACCCTTCAGTTGCACTTTCATAGCATGGACTTCTGCTTCACAGCAAAACCACAAACATGCCACCACAAGTAAAATTTGTATGAGAAACAAAGACTTTGTCCTAAGAGAACGAAACAAGAAGCATGCAGGAAGTAAAACATCTTATTAAACAATGGGACATCAAAGTTAAAAATAATAAAAGGCTTTTTTTTTTTTTCTAACAATCAGCTTTTTATCTTGCATAATTTATTGTCAGATTTTGTTGAGATCATAGTTGCGCTTAAAAAATACATGATTACTTTATACCAAATAAAAAGAAATATAGCTACCTCACATGCATTGATGGAGGGGAAAAAGATGTTAATTTTCCTCGCTTACAATGTGAGCAGTAGCATGCTAGAAAACATTCAGGGAGGTTTCTTTACTGCTCACAGCTGTCTTTTGCACAAATTCTTGTAGTTCCTCCTGAACTATTCAACTTTGATTTCTACCTGAAATAAATCTGACTCTATTTTTGTTCAGTACAGCAGGTTTTCTACCCTTAAGTTTTCCCAGAAAATTGATGGTCACTGATGTATTTATTAACCATATGAGGCATTTCTGCTTTGTGTTGCTATGACTCTCAAGAAGCAAAATAGAAGAAGGTATAGGCGAGGTGGCGGGGGGAGGACATGGGACACAAGAGAAAAGTGGTGAGCATTCCGGAGGCGTATAAAACATAGGACTCACTTCATTTCTCTCTCTCTGTTTTCTTTTCCCCAGGGCAGTGTCACCAATATGTCTATCACCCTCTTTCCGATTGCTCAGGCTCTACACTGGAGAGCAAAACAATGGAAGCCTGGAGGAGATTGATGCCTTATTAGGTATGGAAAGTAAATCTTACAGACCCCTCTGGCTCACTTGTTCCTGTCCCAGATCTGCAAAGCCTTCCTGCAGCTGTGGGAAGAGTTGTGTAGTTTATGATGGAGGCTGAGATGCTCTGTTGGCCACAAGTGGAAGGGAGGCAGGGGAGACAATCACTTTCTCTGGGAAGTGACTGGTGGTGTTCACTCCAAATAGTCACTGGAATCGAGAGTACAGGCTTTTGGAAGAGTCATTGTCCACGCAAAAAGCAAAGCATAGGTAGCAAACACAGTCCAAGGTGTGTTTTCTACCTACCCTGTCTCAGGTTGCCCTCTGTACTTGACTGATCTGGAAGTTGAAGGGAAGATAGACTCTCTTTCCAAGCAGGAACGGGAATTTCTGTGTTCGCTTCTCTTCTATGCGCTCAACTGGTTTCGTGAGGTGAGTAGAGCCTTGTCTGCATGTTTTGGAGTGGAACTGAGGAGTAGCACTTAAAAACATAAACCCCAGACTTCAGGGGTGCAATTGCCGAGGAAGAGTCTTGCCTCTTGGAAATATTCTCCAGCAAGGTCTTCTCTTTCTTTCTCTTCATTATGATTCTTTCTTCTTTCTTCTCTTCATTACGATTTATGCTTTATCCTGATTCTAGTAACAACTCTGCTTATTTGGCTAAGAACTTGACCTATAGCTGCTGTGCTGTTGCTTTTCAGATTGCATTTTCTTATGGGCTTCTGAGGAGCTTTGTTTGTGCAGTCTGGATTTGGTCACCCAGGCCACTTGTGCTAATTGTTGTGTGCTTATCTGGGACTTGTGGATGTTATTCAGAAAAGAAAAAGTAAAAATGGATGCAAATCTCCCTAATTCACAGTGAGTTTGTTTTGTGTCTCTAGGTTGTAAATGCTTTCTGCCAGCAACAGGACGCTGAGATGAAGGGGAAGGTTTTGACTCGAATACAGAACATCACAGAGCTGCAGAATGTGCTAGGAAAATGCTTGGCAGGTGCGTATGAAAACATTTGCATGTTCTGGGTCTGCACCAGCTGTGAAGTGAAAGGTATTGGTTTAAACATCAAAGGAGGAATTGTATGGTAATATATGCTGCATTATTACAGTGACCTAGGAATCTGCCTGAGTATAGAGGAGGAAGCCTGTTTCTCTCCAAAAGATGCAGTGTGATTCTCTGACATTCAGGTTGTACCCAGCTGTTGAGTCCTGTTACAAGCACCAGCTGCCTTCATTAACTTGGCCCATGAATTCCTGCTGTCTGGCAGCTGGAAGCCAGTGCAGGAACCTGGTGGTCTCTGTCCCAGGCCAATGAGCACAGCCACAGAAACTGACAGATGACAACAGCTGAAGACAGCACCTATGCATAGGACTCATGTAAAACATAAATAAAGACAGCTGAGTCCCCTTCCTGCTCTTCAGCTGCTTAAGACACTTTTGAGTCACAAGCACGCATGCATTTGCAGATCCCCAAGTACTGGCACAGCCCCTCTGTCTGCCTAATTCTCCTGCCCAGATTTTGGGCCCTATAAACTGCTCCACATGTCTCCTGCTAACCACCCAGTCCAGCTTGCTGCTCCTCACTACCCAGCAGACACACACACTCATACACAAACTTTTCCCACAGGCACTTCACACTTGTAGGTCCTCCAGATCCCAGCATGGACCATCCACTCAGCTGATAGCCCCTCCTGGACCCAGGGCCTCCTACTTGCTGGCTAGTCTGCCTTTGAAGTTGGATGAGAAATTGCAGACGCACACCCCAATGCGTGCCAATTTTGGGGAAGATGCAAATGCTCGCCCCTGCTCTTTCCCAGCAGCCAGCACCGGGCATGTGGGCTGTGACCTGTGGTCCTGCTCCAGCTGCTGGTGTTCAGTCCCTCACTTGCTCCACTCACGCTGATGCCCTCTAACATCTGGTTCTCAGCACACACAAACGCTGTTCCTGCCCCAGTGGCTGGTAGCTGAGACCCCCACCCACACCAGGAGCTGACAGCGAGGACCCACTTGCTGCAAGTGCTGGCACCAAATCCACTCACACCAGTCACCCCAGTAGCTGGTGCTCTGGTCACAAAGTCCACAGGACCTGTTGAGATGCTTCCAAGAGCTATTGGCCCTGCAGCTACTGAAGTTGAGACCTTTGCTCACTCCAGATACTGGCACCAAAGGCTAAGGGCTCCTAAATGCCCAGTCTGACTCTAGTTGCTGGCCCAGCATTTACTCACACAGGTCTGGCCAGTGGTTTGTGTTTTGTCCTTTGCACGCACACACTCACAGGATAAGAGAAGTGAGATTACATTGAAATGAAGCTAAGAAAGGATTTAATACAAAGATAGGACAGACTGTGGGGTCAGGTGAAGGGCTCGGTCATGCAAATGTACTGATTGGCAATGTTGTACTCATTTCCAGTCCTTTTATACCTGCTTCTGTCTGTTCCCCTCTTCTTTCCTCCCCATCCCCTTTCCTTGCATGCACATGCCTTTATCAGTTTGCATAGTTCCACCACCACTCCTACTCCCCTGGAATATCACAAGTCCTCAAATTCCTCTTTTTCATCCCATTTTATCAGTTTCAAAGCCCAGCTGTCTCTCCTTAAAGCTTTGCTGGGAATTCCTTATTGACCATCAATGAGTAAGTGGAGACTTTTGGTCTTTGTCTACCAGGTTTGTGTTTGTCCTTGTTTATGGGCTTCCCCTATTACTTGTACTCTTTTTTGCATTGAAAAGGTCCTCAATCAAATAACCTTAATAGAGAATCCTTTATCACCTTCCACAAGCTATCCATTACAAGCTTTGTTTTTAAACCAATGGATCAACATCAATCCTAAATAAAGAGCCTCTTTAACACCTTTCTATTGCTCCAAGAGAACTACAGGGACAGCAAGGAAAGGGCTCAGATGTGCTAGAGCAGCCCTTTTCAGCTTCATTTACATTTACCAAGGTCCAAAGAGGGCTGAGCTCTTGTTATCCTCCTTTCTGGAGGAATGCAAAGAGCTGTGATTCTGATGCAGTGTGGCAATACAAGAAGGTTGACTGGAGCTAAATGTGCCTGAGCGTAAGAGCAGAGGGCTGTTCACAGGGATGGGGAAACATGGGGTGCTTCCTCTAGACGTGCATCTTGCCTCTGTTTTCTCATTCAGGAGCTGAACTAACCAAAGTTCTGCATTTTGGCTCTTTCAGCAACCCCTGGTTATGTCCCACCACCAGCTACTTTTGATTCTGAAGCCACGGAGGGAGGACCATCCGTTAACGCTGTTGGTGCCATGAGAAAAAAAAATGGTAACAAGTTTATAACAAGGAAGCAGATGTGATGGGTGTGATTGGCAAGTTGCACTGTAGTCAATAGCACTTGTGTGATGCATAAAGCACAGAATTTCTGGTATGGCCAATCTAGCTTGAAATCTTACCTGATCAACTCCTGGTGAAGATGGAGGTGTAAAATTTTTCCTACTCCATACAGCTGCTGGATAGTCTGTTTTTTTGGGGGAAAGCTATGCTTAGCATATAACTATTGAAAATTCATTGAAATGAATTCCCCAGATCCCCTTTAGATCTCTTTTCATTGATGGAAATTCTGTTGGCAAGCTGTCAGTCCTTTGGCACCGTAGCCAGCAGTTCTGAAGTGTTCCGCTTGAATTGCTTTTGGAGCTTGTGTGAATGTTACCTGGCCCTGGTGACTTCCTGGATGATGTCTGTTTGATCTATCAAGTTGTTTAGGATTACTTGAAATGTAGTTCCTTTGGTCTCTCGAGATGCTACACAGTGTGTCAGGTTTGAGATTCTCCCCACCTTTGTCAGCAGTGAAGCCTATTGCAAGGAATTCATTGAGTTACTCTATTATTGGCATAGTGTCCCTGCAAGCCCCTTCTGGAGTTGTTCATCTTGTTGTCATCTTCCAGGTCCTCTGCTTTTCTCAATGAAACAGCAACACTGATTTTGGTTCATGCATTTTTATTTTTTTTTTAAGATAATGACCCACCATTTTTTTGCAGTCACAGCATAACATTTTTAAAGTACAGTAAAAAAAAGTGAGACTTACTTTAATTTCTTACCTTGATTTTATAAAAGAGAAGCTGGTTGGGGAGAGAGCCCCAAATGCTTTTGACTCTCTTTCTGACCATGATCCTGGCTGCAGATGACACACAACCTGTGTATATTCCATGCTTTCTTAGGGCTGATTAAAGTACAGCTTGAGCTATTTCCCTGCCTTGCAGCCTCAACAGTGTTGAGCATGGTGCAGCTTTTTTTTTTTTTAAAGTTGCTTTTCTCTTTAAGGAAGGAAGAAAAAGTCTGATGGCAGCAAAGCCAGCATTGCAGACCGTTCTCAAGCAGATGAAAGCTCTGAGGGAAACCAGCCTGACAATGAGCTCTCTGAGCTGGAGAAGGTAGGAATATACCCCTGGGGACTGGCAAGAAAGGCAGACAAAGGAAAATGACTTAGAAAAAGAAACAAAAGTTTTGAATTACTCAAATAATCAGGCAACTGCTATTTCTAGACTCTGATCAGAAATTGTGAGATAAATCTGGAAAATACAGACCCTTGTAAGGATCGTATTTCCCACTGTCTCCAGTCTGCTTCAGTCACACGTGCTTTGATTTTTCATATTTTCTTTGGGGTGTATTTTCTTTGATCAATGTATTCATCATAAGGCACATTAAAAATTACCCATTTTCATCCCATGTTAAGAGCTAGTTCCCAAACCTGTCAGCTAATGAATTGTTGAATTACATTTCTAGTTCTTTGAAGCAAGGTCTTAAAGTATTGTCATCGTGTTGAGAATGCAAGGTCTGTGCTGGCTGAGGGAGCAAAGCCAGAGAAGTGTGCCTGGTTTTGGGCTCTGATGTCTGGCTGGGCACGTTTAGCCTGGAGAAGAGAAAGCTTTGGAGAGACTTCGTTGTGGTCTTTTAATGCTTAAAGGGGTCTTATAAAAAGGATGGAGAAGGACTCTTACTTGATTAGATTATGATAGGATAAGAGGGAATAGTCTTAAACTAAAAGAGGATAGATTTAGGTTAGACATTAGGAGGAAATTCTTTACTGTAATGGTAGTGAGGCACTGGCACAGGTTGTCCAGAGAGGATGTGGATGCCCCATCCCTGGAGGTGTTCAGGGTAAAGCTGGATGGGGCCTTGGTCAGCCTGATTTAGTGGGTGTTGTCTCTGCCTATTGCAGAGGGGTTGGAGTTAGATGATCTTTAAGGTCCCTTCCAACACAAGCCATTCTATGAATAATGTCACAAGTTACAACAAATAAACGGAGTCTCAGGTAGTTTGGGAATTAATGTAACTAACCTTTCTTAGCTAAACAGAGTACAGGTCCCAGACTAACCCAAAGATGCCATGCCCTATCCAGGACAACAGAATAGAGAAATCCTGGTGTGAGCCACATATAACACACATTGGGTCACACGACAGGGCTGCATGGAATGAAACTCTACGAATTTATAGATATGATTAAAAGCAAGATAGCATCCCATGGCTTACCATCCTGATAGTTATCAAAGGCAAAAACATTTGCCTTCCCCTTTTATGGTGCTTATGGGACACTGTCTTTTATCGAGTCCAAAATGAGTTTCATGATGGCTGTTGATTCATGGAAAGACAATAGCAAAGATTGTTCCAGTTTCCTAGATATTATTTTTTTCCAGAAAGCTTTTAGTGACTTGTACAGTACAAAATGGAAATGATTCTAATTCTGTGTGCTCATCTCTGTATTAGCTACTGTGAATTCTTCTTAGTCTTGTTTCAGCCTGGCATGAAATATAGAAGACTGTGTGAAAGAAACAGTGTTATTTGAGCTAGTAAGTCTTATAGTTTTACAAGTTGCAAGCTGAATTCTGCCATTTACTTTTCAGACTGCTGCTGAGAGAGAGGCAGGGAACCCTCTGGCACAGCTGCAGAGTTATCGCCCCTACTTCCGAGAACTAGACCTGGAAGTGTTCACTGTACTCCACTGCGGGCTGCTGACAAAGTCTATCCTGGACACAGAAATGCATACAGAGGTGAGTGGAACAACACAAAAACATCCAGGTATGACTTTGTGTTATGTATTCTCTCTCTCTGAGGCCTTGTTTCCTTCTGATCCATTGAAATGGGTAGAAGATTGATCCAGGGCTGTGAGCTGGCTACTAGGAGAGAATCTGTCCGCAAAGAAAATGAAGTACCTCAGGGCACTGAGATAAAAAGGACTTTCCTTCTATATTAGACATGAAGTACAGCAGCAATATTTAAAAATAATAATAATTTTAATATTGCATATAAGGGGAAAAGATACAGCATAACGTATGCATTTAACAGAAAGCAAGAGGCTTTAATACTGAACACTGCTCAGCTGCAGGATGTGGTGGCCTACCTATTGCAGAGAACCTATGGCATTACAGTCCACATTGCAAAAGGCAAATGTCTCAAGTTATCAGCAGATGAATCTGTGTAAGGGGAGATTCAGGTTGGGTATTAGGAAAAGATTCTTCACTGAGAGGGTAGTTGGGCACTGGAACAGGCTCCCCAAGGAAGTGGTTATGGCACCAAGCTTGTTGGAGTCCAAGAAGTGTTTGGACAATGCTCTCAGGTACGTGGTTTGATTTGTAAATAGTCCTTTGTCAATCCAGGAGTTGGACTCAATGTTCCTTGTGGGTCCCTTCCAGCTCAGGATATCCTATGATTCTAGATGGGAAACTCGGCTCAAATATGGGATTAGTGTCATGGATGTGCCCTCCCTGAACAGGGTCCTGTCTCCCATGGATATGGAAAGCAGAAATGCGTAATTTTATTATGCTCTTTGTAGGCAGGCTGAGTCCCCTAGAGTCTAATTTTGTTGCACAGCGGTGGGATTAATAAGCTATGAAAGGGGCACAGTAGGCTGGAGTGTGGCCTGGCCTGCTCCACGGCCAGCTATCTCTGTGTGTACAGAGAGCAGGGCAGTTGGAAGACTGTATGACAAATCTCCTGGCATGTGTTGCAGTATTTCAAATTATGTCTTGGCTATTGCTCGGTGATTTTTGTGGTTCTTTGGACTCAAGCCTCTTTCTATCCCTAGGACGTCAATGGTATTTTGAACTTTAATGTATAAATTGGTTCTCTGTCAGTATGGAGGAGGTGAAGCTGAGCTTCAAGGCACCTACAACTAGGTCCTGAGTCCAGGAATTGACTGTCCTTCCTTGTAATTACAGGCTAGTGAAATTGTGCAGCTGGGGCCTGCTGAACTCCACTTCCTCCTGGAGGACCTGTGCTGGAAGCTGGAACATGTGCTGACTCCAGGCTCCACAAGGAGAGTGCCCTTCTTAAAGGCATGTACAGCAGTAGCTAATGGTGCAACGCCTGTGCCAAGCAGAGCATGTCAGTGACTTCCACGCGTATCCTGAATGGATAAATGCTTTTCAGAATTATTTTCGCTTAACAGCTAAATGTCCCAACTGTGTGTCACAGCAGCATTTGTCCTTTGTCCTAAAGACAATTTGTCTTAAAGAGATTTCTGTACCACTTCTCTGTCCAAGGGGACAAGATGTAGCTCAGGTTAGGCAGATAGAAGCTGTTGGACTCAGTTTTTTTTTGTTTGTTTGTTTGATTTGTAGTCTTTAAAACAGCACCTCGAATGTAGTAACTCTTTGGTTTCCTGGCTGATGACTTCAGGAAGAAAGTAAATGCATGTGGCCCATTGCATTAAACTATGAGAAATTCACTACATCAGTGTTCCTGTTCTTAATCTTTCTACCTATCTTAATTCCCATGTACACAGACTGCCTTCTCTTAGTGTTTGAGTAAAACATGATGACCTAGATGTCACATCAGTTTTGTTCGCTCCATCAAATGTTGTCCACTTGTCTGAGTTGGTGCTGGTTGTTCAGCAGAAGCCCTTTTTTTTATTCAGTGCTCCTTCCTGGCAGAGTATATGACATCAGGAATTGCACTGCTGAAGTAATCTTAAGTTATTCTTAAGTATGTCATACAACATTATTCTCAAGTAAGACTGATGAAGTGACTTTGAATTTTTGGGTTTGCCACAGGAAAGAAGCCATAAGGATATTGGCTTTACCCACCTGCGTCAGAGATCCCCTAAGGAAGTTGCTGAGTGTGTAGTCAAGCTACTGAAGCCACTGTGTAATCACATGGAGAACATGCACAATTACTTCCAGGTCAGTGGGCAGCAATTTTGACTCAAAAAAATCATCCGGTTTTGTTGCCTCTCAAAGTATTTTTGGTTTTGTTTGTGGGGGAAAAGAGAGTGGTTTTGGTGTCTTGAGCGTTTTTTTTGTTTTGTTTTGTTTGTTTGTTATTTTAAACATGGAATTTATGGAAATGGATTGCTGTGCTGTTGTCTTTCCTTGGAATGGCATGTAATGAATGATTTGTTCTGTATTAAAGGCAGTTACACAAAATCAGGGTGTGGTAGACGAACCAGGAGTGAACATCCAGGAGCACCAGATGATGTCCTCTTGTTACCAACAGCTGCTACTAACTTTTCGCTTGCTATTTGCTTGGTGAGTTCAAGCAGAAGAGTATATAATTGCATAAATAAACAAGGTGTATTTGCTGCTTCCTTTTCTTCTTCCCTTCCTTTAAAGTATTTGTACCCAGCAAATGGCCTGTTAGTCATGCAGAACAACACACTGCACACATGCACACAACACACTGGAGACATTTAAACATTTTGTAGTTATGTCAACCTT
The DNA here is from genome assembly GCF_965140915.1 of Aythya marila. NCBI lineage: Eukaryota > Metazoa > Chordata > Aves > Anseriformes > Anatidae > Aythya > Aythya marila. The sequence continues at coordinate 15,304,225 of NC_139051.1, forward strand.
TGTTGTCGACCCTGAACTAAACCAGTAGGTGATTCACAGTGAATGCAGGGTAGTCTGAAGCATAGAACTGGTCAGCATTCATTGTGTTAATCCGTGTGGTTTTGGATTAAGACCAACATAAGAGGCATACTCTCACACCTGCCTGTGCAACTCTCATTTTGCCTAAGGATCTTGGAATTTCTTGCCCCTAAGTCCCCTTGTCTCAGGCTAATTTGTCATCGCCTGAGTCCTGAGCAATAAAAGACTTCCTTCTGTCAATGGATAGGATGAATATGTGTTTCATTAATGAAAAGCCTGTGCTGCTCATGTACTTGAACTGGATTCATAAATGCCAAACTCAGTGCGTGTGCAGCATGGATTTAGCCTCCGCATCTGTTAGTATAATTCTGATTAGCATCATGGAGGTTTTTTATCTGAATCCTAATTTAGATCTGTATATAGAAAGCACTTTACCTTTGTTGTACTTCAAAAACGTCAGTAACTGTAAAAAGAGTATGAAAAGGCAGTAGCAGAGCGCAAGTAACTGTCACTTTGGCACTCCCTAAACGTTAAATGCTCAGTTATAAAAGTTACATTCTCTTTAATATTTAGCAGAATTTTCTAATTTCCTTTTTCTCTTCCATTGCCCTGGCAGTTGCAGGGAAAAAGATGGAGTATTTGAACTAAGCTTGCTGTTAAAATTGTGGGTTTTTGTGTGTGTGTGCCCTATAACTTTCATATTGCTGGGCTCTTCTTGCATATCAGCTTCTTTATTTTTCTTGTTGCAAGTGTATGCCCAGATATGCTTTTGTATCTGATATTTCTCCTCTTTCTAGTCTGATGATAAACTGGACTTTTTTTTCTGCCCTCAGGAATGGTTTTTCTCAGCAGGAGAATACTGACTTGCTAAGGTCAGCTCTCCAGGTAGTTGCAGACAGGCTAAAGCCAGGAGAGACGGAATTTCTTCTTCTTGACGAGCTGATAAGGTAGAATCAATATTTCCCAAACTTTGAAAGTGACGAATTTCAAGCAGGTTGTTTTTTTGTGGGCATTGTGGGTAAATGTGTGTTTGGGATCTCTCCCAGAGATGATACCACCTTTAAACAGGGGATTTTCCATTTAGTCTAACTATAGTGCAGTCAAAGCTAATAAAATGTTGCTACAGGATTGTAAGATGTGCATCAGTCTGTGCATCTCATTTGTAAGCGAGCTATTTGAGACTGGGAGATCAGCAGGATTCACAGAAGGGATGAGCAGGTTCTGGGTAGTTAAAAGGTCTGTAGGGACATGAGGCAAAAGCAGTGTATAAAGACGTTGCTAAACTTAAAGTGACTGGAGCCTGAGAAAAGTTTCCCAGTGATTGACTTTTGGTCTACTAGAGGTTGACTACCCCTCCTTCAAAGAGAGTATTGCTAGAGACAAATGCCAGGCTAGACTATGGAGACCTTGGATCTAAGCTGGTCTAATACACCTTTTTTATTTATGTGCTTATGGGAGATTACCCTATTTATGCTCTCTTTACCTTTTTTCTTTCCTGTCATTCCCCAGTGAGAGTTTCCAGTACCTACTGAATTTCCAGCAGAGTGTTCCCAGCTTCCAGTGTGCATTCATCCTCACTCAGCTCCTGATTGCCATCTCTGAGAAACCAATGGCTGGCTGGAAGAAAGAGAAAATGGGTAATGTGTGAAGAACCTCTTCTCCCAGATTAGTTTTCATGCTGTCCTTTGCCAGTAAATCTTGGGTTCTGTCTCTGGAGTGCATATTTTTGGGGAGAGTTTTCCTCTCAGTATCCTAGTGGTCTCACCAGGCTGAGCAGTCCTAGCCACTAATAAAAGGAACTGCAGTAAATGTATGAGAAGCTGTTTGATGTTTGTTTTATTGTGCCTCAGTCACGTGCAGAAAGGCAGACTCCAGCTCCTTTGGTTGGTGTTTTTAAAATCAGAGCCTCACAACTTTTAAGAGTTTCTGCTGTTTAATTTTGATACCAGTTTAACCGTTGATGATGGAGCTAACCACAGACATAATCAGATGTAACTTCCCTTAAAATGAACTGTCCACGTAGAGCTGTTACTTCAGGGTGGAGAGGGGAATGCTTATCTGTTATTAACCCCATACAACAGATGTTCTCAGTCACTAGAACCGCCCTTCTTAGGGATTAGGACCAACTTTGTAGGAGGGACAGCATTCAAGCAGATAAGGCATAGGCATGCTTGCAGGTAATATACAAGAAAAACACTTGCTCTCCGCTTGGAATTCTTTATTTCAGTGTATGACAGCTCTCTCAGCTGTACCTTGTCATACTGAGACACCTCTAGAATTTGCCTTTCTCAGATGTCCATAGCCACTCAGAATGGTAAGTTCTCATCTTTGAGAGACGTGATAAATCCCATCTTTGATGGGATTTTACTGCTTTAAACAGGCCCACATTGAGAGAACTGCCCACTGACCATGTCAGGGAATAATAAATTTTAACTAATAATATCCGGTTTTAAAATATTTCTGCAAGACACATGGACACGTGGCCTTTTTATGGAAGAAGGAAATTGTTTTAGATTCTTGGGAACCAAAGCATGTACAATTTCTTCTGTAAGTTATTCCTTATCTTTTACAGCTTTGCTGGCAAAGCAGTTCCTCTGCCGGTCCTGGGTGAAACCCAGTGGGGACCAAGAGAAGGGCAGCCAGTTCAACAGCGCGCTGCATACTCTGCTCTGGTAAGACTCAAGCCGTTGTAAAAGCATGCTGAGACACTATAGAAATTTTTCTAGTTGTTACTGTTGTTGCAGAGGGATGACTCCTCTCAGTCATTACCCTCATACTTTAAGGATACAATGAGTGGTAAGAATTCTGTTAGTCATTGGCCATAGAAGCATGCTTGGACCTCGTGTTTGCTAGATGATAGCTTGTCAGTGTACATCAACACATCACAGATATGTGCACATACAAGTAGAAATATGGATATGGACTAAAATATCTTGTTTTGTTTTCACAAAAGTGAACACTAATCTGCTCTCACTAAAGCCAAGGAGCGCAGGACTGAGTCTTAGATGAAATATAATCACCAAACCAAAAGATGGTGAAGGTTGGAAGGGACCTTTGGAGGTTCCTTTGTTTCAAATCCCCTGCTCTAACAGGTACCCCTTAGAGCAGGCTGCCAAGGACCGAAAGAGGGTTTGTGACTTCTGGAAGAAGGGACAGGCAACTCAGGAGGACTACAGAGCTGTTGTGAGGTTATTACAGGGAGGAAATCAGAAGAGCCAAAGCCCAACTAGAGTTTAACTTGGTCATTACTGTAAAAGACAATAAACATATTTTTATAAGTGCATAAACAAGAAGGGCTAAGGAGAATCTCCATCCTATATTGGATGCAGGGAGAAAAAGTGATGAGAGATGAGGAAAAGGCTGAGGTACTTTAATGCCTTCTTTGACTCAGACTTCATTAGTAAGACTAATTGTTCCCAGGGTACTCAACCCGCTGAGCTGGGAGGCAGAGGCAGGGAGCAGAATGAAGCCCTTGTTATTCCAAGGGGAATGGTTTGCCACCTACTATGCCACTTGAACACATACAGATCTATGCGGCCATGCGGGATCCACCCAAGAGTACTGAAGGAGTGCTCACCAAACCACTTCTAATGATTTATCAGCAGCCCTGGCTATCCAGGGAGGTCTCAGTTGACTGGAAGTTAGCAAACACGATGCCTGTCTACAAGAAGGACAGCAAGGAGGCTCTGGGGAACTGCAGGCCTGTCGGTCTGACCTTGGGGCCAGGGAAGGTGATGGAACAGATCATCCTGAGTGCCCTCACACAGCACATGAAGGACAAACAGGTGATCAGAGCCAGACAGCATGGGTTTATGAAAGGCAGGTCCTGCCTGACTAACCTGATCTACTTCTGTGAGAACATGACCTATTTAGTGGATGTGGGAAAGGCTGTAGACTTTGTTTACTTGAACTTTACTGAAGCAGTCGATACTGTTTCCCACAGCCTTCTCCTTGAGAAACTGGCTGCTTGTGGCTTGGAGGGCTGTATGGTTCACTAGGTAAAAAACAACTGGCTGGATGGCCAGGGCCCAAGGGTCGCTATGAATAGAGTTAAATCCGTTTGGCAGCCAGTCACAAGTGGTCTTCCCCAGGGCTCAGTACTGGGGCCAGCTTTGGTTAACATTACATACATATCCCTGTAGTTCCCTGGGTCCTTTTTGAACGTAGGAGTGACACTTTTCCTCTAGTCCTCAGGCACCTCTACCAGTCACTATTGCTTTGGATTTCCTACGTAAGAGTGGCATAAGAGTGAGCTTGACAGTTTTAGGCCACGTGTTGCAGGTAGTTCAAGAATTTTCTGGGTTATTCTGTGTAATATTTACTGGTGAACTAAGCTTGTTTCGGATTTAGTGTCTACCTAGAGCACACAGATAACATCTTGAAAGCAATAGAAGAAATCTCCAGTGTTGGTGTTCCTGAATTGATCAACTCTGCCAAAGATGGATGTTCTTCTACATATCCTACACTGAGCAGGTAATTATATCAATAGAGACTTTGTACATCACAAGATGCACAATGACTTTTTATATTCAGTTATTTTGTAGTCTATTATGGTTTCATGCTAGTACTGCTGTGGACAGCTCTGGGCACTTCTAAACTTTTTTTGGGGCAGTCCAAAATAGGTTAGTGCATAGTTAGCTTTAAATGGATATGGAATGTCATTGTGCATTGCAGCAATGTTAACTTTATTATTTGTGAGCCGTTTCAGTTGGAGAATGAACTGCCATCCATCATTAAGTATGCTGCCTCTTTACATGCTGCTACTGTTGTGATATAAAGCACTCTAAAAGTCACCTTCATAGACCTGGGGCAGCTCTAAGCAGTCCTGGGCTGGTACATGGTTTGCAAAAGCTCTGTGGACTCAGGTTATTCCTGCTACTAGTACAGGAATTGAGGAGCATGGCATACGTAGGAATGGCCAAATTTCCTGCACTTCAGAACAACTAAAATCTTAGATTTTTGACGGAGAGACATGCTTATGAGTCCTAGGTTCAGTCTCTTGGGATTTGCTACTAAGCAGAATGCTCAGCTGGGCAATCTTTAAGTATTCCACATTGTTCTGGGGACAATAAGTCTGTCTAGGTGCTGAGGGATGGCTTTTAATTTTGCTCTTGTTTACTCCACAGGCAGACATTCCCAGTTTTCTTCAGAGTAATGATAGCTCAGCTAGAGAGTTCAGTGAAAAGCATCCCAGCTGGGAAACCATCAGACTCAAGTGAGGTAGGAAAACAAATGCAATGGAATCTCTGAGGGGGAAAAGGGCCTAAGTTAAACTATACAGCATAATAAAGTTGTACAGCTTGTAAAGGAATCTACTGCTGAACATGGTCTGTGAAAAGCAGTCAGAGATGCTCATTGATCATACAAAACTGATACACAGGAGTAGCATCCTTTTTTTTCTTGGTTTGCACCATGTAAAAAACAGTAAATTCATTAGAAGCCATAACTGGAAAACAGATAGTAATCAGGAAAATAAAAAGCTTTGCAGTTGGCCTGCACACCTGTGTTGCAGCACAAAATTATTTTACAAGCAAGAGTTTCTCTAAGATCAAGGAAATGTGTTAACTCTGAGCATTTTTTAAGGCATGTGGGAACTGATCAGGCTGGCATTGCCATTGTGTGGTTTTGTCAGTGGTTTTGTCTGATAAATCTGCCTGTGGGGAAGCTTTGTCCAGCTGTTCTCAAAACCAACCATGCTTTGGGTACAGTTCTTCAAGCCAATTCCTTATCCATTAAACAGTCCACCCTTAAATACCTTCTCTCTCTAGTCTGGAGATCAGGATGTGATGTGGGACCATGTCAAAGGCCTTACAGAAGTCAAGGTAGATGACATTGGTTGGTTTTCCCTTGTCAACTGATGCAGTCGCTTCATCATAGAAGGCCTCCAGATTGGTCAGGCACAATTTGCTCCTGGTGAAGCCATGCTGGCTGTCTCAGATCACCTCTTTGTCTTTCATTTGCCTTAACATTGTTTCCAGGAGGTTCTAATTATGGTCCCCTTGCATCCCATTAGACACAACTGGAGAAACTGCTGCAGTGGAACATTGCTGTGCGGAATTTCCACATCCTTGTTAACTTGGTCAAGGTGAGGATCGATTATGGTTTGGGATATTTTTCTGGTTTTACCTTCAGATTCCTAGCAATTTACCCAGTTTTGTGAGCACAAGGGAAAAATGTGAAGGATGATTTACTAGTGATGACTAGTGAAAGATGATTTACTAGCTAATGCTCTGATCTCGGAAGGCTTGGATTCCTGTCTAGAACATTCATTCAGCGTTTATCTGATAGCCCTCAGCTCCTGACTCACACCCAATGTGTGCTTCCTTTGAACCCTGCCAACGTTCCACGTCACCCTGTGGTGATAAATTCCAGAGGTCAGCCCCACTGGATGAAATACTCCCTTCCATCAGCTTTTGAGTTGGCACAATCAGTGTCACCAATTGTGACCACGTTTTGGGCAGAAGGGAGCAAGTACGGCTGCACTTTTGCTCTGTGCCTAGATTGATCATTACTGTTTGCTTTTATCATATTTGCAGTGATGATCAGCAAGTTCAGCTTTTTCAAGTACAGCTTATGAGTGCTGGTGAATTGAGCTGGATTCTTCTGTACAACAGCATTCACTGGGGCCCTACCTGCACTCCAGATGCTCTCACAGCACCTGCCATCTGAGAGCATAAAGAGTAGAGCTGACTCAACTAGTTGTGTTTTTTGCAGTCCATAGCAGCACCAGAGTACCTTCTCAGCCTTTACTGACATCTGTGTGCTATGCCAGTTAAAATGCTCATTGTTTGGTTACAGAATTGGTCTCTGGCAAAAAATATGTATGCAAAAATATACCAGAAGAAAGCCCACAGCTGTGTGACCTGTGCAGTGACACCTGCTGCCTTTTCATGGCTGACACCATTAATATAACAGCTCCATTACTTCCTCCAAAATACATTATTTTGAACGCCTCAGTTTTGCTTTGTCTGTTAGGTGGTTACTTGCCCACCAGCTGGACTGGGTCTCTCAGTTCCCAGACTATCAATAATTTCAGACTCATTAGGATGATTTTGTGCCATCTGCAAAAGGTATATCTCCCTGCTCCCTTTAGATGACTGAATAGCCAGCCTGCAAAGTACTTCTCTCTGACAACCACTACATTTCATGCACTTGCATGGTGTTCTCTGCTGAAATTTGAGAATGGATGGTGCCTTAGAACAGGTTTCACACACTGTGAATGAATGGCATGTAACTGAGGACTATTTGCAATTGGCTGCTGTGCTTGTGTTGCTGCCTTTAGACTTGCAGACTGAGCTAGCTCTCCTCTTGCCCACACAGGTATTTGACAGCAGGCCTGTACTCAACATCTGCCTGAAGGTAAGCAAGAACTCAAAATAATTGAAGAGAGCTATTAAAATACCAGCTTTCTTGAATTACTGCTTCCAGTGGAGAAGAGTAGTTACTGATTTCTCTGGAAGAAGCAGATATAGCTCATTCTCATACGCTGAGCTGTCTTCCAGTTATCCTTCTCGAATGGCTCAGTCATGAAGACTTTGCTGCTAATGGCATTACTGACTTAAGCCCTTTTCCATCTCTGCTTTCCCTGGGGTACTTCAAATCAGAGGAGACATCACAGCAGGCAGGTTTCCTGTGGAGCCCAGAGAGGCAGTGTGTCCTCCTGCAACTCTTCCTTTTCTGGCTAGGATTTACGTAGTGACTTTGTCATTTTCTTTACTTAGGTTTATCACCAGTTTGCTAGTGAATAAAACCAGGGATGTGTACAATTATGAGACCATTTACAAGGCCATGTATGAGTCCACCTTTGTAGTGACTAGAGTGGGACCCTTTACTGAGCTTGTATATTCCAGTACAGCTTTTATATGAACGTAATCTTTTACTAAGCAAGAACAGTCTCTCCAGGATAGCTTGAAAGAATGTATTACTCTCCTACTTGACTTCATGATGGTTCTTTGAAAAGGAATTTAAATTTGCCTTCTAATGTATTTATTGTTCTTTTATAGTACGGACGTCTTTTTGTAGAAGCATTTCTGAAGCTTGCCATGCCTCTCCTGGATCACAGCTTTAAAAAACATAGGGTAAATACTTTGGAGACAGAACTGTCTAGAACTGGTTGAGAAGCATGATTGATACTTGCTCTAAGGAGATTCCTGTCTTTGGTCAAATGTTGGCACAACACTTGCAGAGCTTCGTGACAAATGTGTCTGATGTTTCCAGCTTGCTGTGCCCTGCTTACGTGCCTGTGCAGTGCTCTCTTAGCAAACAGATTGCTATTTCTGAGCTCTTTGCCATGAACTCTTGGAAAAGCTGAATAGATTCGCTGTTAGCAAAGGAAGCCCTCTCAACCTCCTTCTCCTTCAACAGTTATCACCACAAAGGTGTCCCTCAAAGTAGGAAGCTCACGTTGAGCAGTTGGTGTTGGTGGGGTCTAGGGATCCAGTGGGAGGGTGTTTTTGCAAAAAATCTTGCAGTTTTGAGCAGTACAATATGCATGAATGCAGATGGACTGAGCAACCTCAGTGCTCTATGTGATAAGCAAGAACAGTCCTTTTATTCCCTTTCCTTTGTTGCAAGATGAGCTTCCTTTACTGGTGAGACTCGTTCTTTGCCTCCGTCTTCGCAACTTGTCTGAGTCTTTAATAGATAACCCATTTCCATTGCAAATATGAGATCTGTTCTTATGGCTCTTTGGTGGAATGAAGTCATCAAAAAGATATCTAGTCATTACTACTGCACAATAGAAAGTGCCTCATAATTTGCTCAGTAGAGAGAATTGATGTCCAGAGTTCACATTTAAAGTGTTTCAAATATCACAGTCTAGCAGTATGTTCCATATTTTCCTTCCGGTTCCCCTGATAAAAAAGGTTGTACTTGAGCAAAGATGTGCCAAGATGGTCTTGATCTTAACTGCTCCACTTTCACTGTTAGGTTCCAAAGGCTGACTCAAAATCAGTTTTCAAATTGCTTGGCCTGATAGTGCTTATAATGTGTCATCCTACTTCTGTTACCAGTGACTTGATGATGTGCATGGTGCAAGTCTCCTGTGGTTTATCCTGTTCATCTGATGATCTCTGCATCATATCTTTAAAAGGATTACTGGGACTCTCACATTACTCTAATTTTCCTTATGGAAAAATCCTTTGACCATGATTTGATCTACTTTTTTATTTTTTATTTTTTTATTTCAGGATGATGTGCAGGGTTTGCTGAAAACCTTGCAGCTGAGTACCAGACAACTTCATCACATGTGTGGCCACTCCAAGGTAAGGTAACTTCCAATTGCAGCACAAACTTCTGTCATAAGAATTGATTATTTTCCTCTCCCTGTTTTTCTAGGGCATAGACAGGTTCTACTTGCAGGCTTACAGCAGTATCAGTTATAGCAAAAGTTCTGGAAGGAGGAGAAATAGCCTTAGTTCATGGCCCTAGAGTTCAATTATTTGATTTGGAAGTGGCTGAGGTGGATATCAGATCAGGTTAGCGTACCCTATTTTTTAGGACAGGTTCTTGATATCTTTGGTCATTGGTATCTGCAAGAGGATGTTTCTGAGGACACAAGCTAAGACCTTAGAGACCTGGAATAAAGTACAGGTGCTAGACTGATAATATGGGAGAGAAGCCTTGGCAAAGACCAACAGCCTTGTGAGTCAGAAGAACGGACGAGGAAAAACCATACTCAAAATCCTCTTGAGGTGCCTTTTTGGCTTTATACATTTATATTAAAGAAAAGGGCAAAGGGAGAGGAGTAAGATGGTGACACCCAACCAATCTGCAGTTCTCTCTGTAGAAGACTGGGGGAAAGAAGGAAGAAGAGGACTAGCACCCTGCTTGCAGTGTGGAGAGACAGTACTTAGCACAAGAGAGAATCACAGGGGAAAAATGCAGTAAAAAGGAATTTCACTTGTGTCAGACTCCTCAGAGCTCCAAGAACATGTCTGAGAAAGAAGCTTTTCCAAAGTAGTTGAAGCAGTGCTCCCCAAGCTAGACTTGCTAGCAGTGTAATCCAGAGCTGACATCAGGAGCAGAAAAACCTCGCTGAAAAACAGAACGTGCCATTGCAGCTCTCAGCATAGAGGAGAACCTGTCCAATCAGTCTGGTGAACTAGAACCTGGCACCAACCTGGGAAATGCTAAAAAGCCAGTGTAACACTTGAAACTTAATTCCTTGTGCCCACTTTAAAGTCCCAGTTTACCCCAAAAGCAGCATAACACCACTGCAGCTTGTGATGCTTTTTTTTTTGCACTTGACCTGGATGTGTAAGTGTGGTGTTCCACAGTCCCTCTTAGCAAATAACTGCGATTAGTGAACACCTTTGTTTTACAATTGCTCTTCCATCCACTGCAATCTGATCAGGTATCTGTGCCAAATCGTTTTGGCAAGAGTGAGAAGGCAGCGACTGATTCGGGGCAAATAAATAAATGTATGCAATGAATGAAGAGGATTACCTGAAAATAACCTGTGTGGAGTTAATGGCAACACTTGTTAAAACAGTCTTGATACCATTTTCGTACAACACTAGTAGATGCTCACTGACTTACATGTGATGTTATCTAAGATTTGGTACTCCCTTGATAAGAATGTCTTTAAAGAGCTTCTCGTACCAGACAGCAGCGATCAGCTTCACCTGAGGTATTTAGCATTTGCTCTTCTGCATCAGCTTGCATATCTCATGCTGGACATAAGGGAACAGATTTTTGCAAAGGACATGGTGCTTTGTCGAGTCTCCAAACTGCTTGAAAGCAGTTGGGTGGGTTCCAAGACCCAGGGAGCACTGTGGTGTTGGTAGTGTCACTGGCGAGCTCTTCCCTGATTAAGTTCTGATTAATGCTGATGCTTGCTAGCTCCTGCCTCTCACGCAGACCAGAGAACAGATTGCTGTTGGTACTCAGTTGCTCGTTCCCTGCTGGCAGAACACGAAGCAAGGCAGTGCCCCTCTTCCCATACATGTTGACCTCGTCCAAGAAATAAAGTTACTCTGATTTCAGACTACAGCTAATGAGAGCAAGAAGCTTGCAAAGTATTCTCGTGAATGAAGAAAACACACACAAAGTAATTATTTACGACTCTTGGCAGGTTCTCTGGTTTAGCAATGGCTCTAGATCCAAGCCTAGCAGGAAGGGACTGCTCAGACAAACACGCTCACCTGGAGCTAAATCTCACACGATACTTGGCATAGCTGCCCTTCTTCAGCTGATTTTTGCTTACATCAGCTCCAACTGTCCTAGTCCTCCAAAAGCCAGTGCTGCTTTGGTCTGCATAAGCTGCCTTTGGAATTAATAGTGCAGATACATTCCATGCAGCTAAGGTAAAGGAACTATGTCAGGCACTAAGCAAAAAAATATTGTCGTTACAGTGGTTTATTCAACACCTTTCTCGTTCTGTCTTCTCTGTACTTGGGAATCTGGCAATTTCCTGACGTGAAACTCCCTCGGGATTAGTTGGCAGTTTGCAGCTATCAGCAAGCAGCTATTTCCCTTCCTAGGCAGGTAGTGTGGTGGTCTGCAGTTTGTAGCGTTGCTTTTTGCTGGGGATTGGATCTATGCAACTGTCCATTGCTGACCTACACAGATAACTGGTATTTCACCAAGAACTTGCATGTGAGAGCCAGATTTACCCAAACATTATCAGTTGCACATGCCACCAGCAGCAGTGCATCTTTCAGACACTTGTGTGCAAGCAAGCTGTGGTGCCATGAGCAAGGTAGCAGCAGTGGGAGATCTGTCCATGAGGAGCTGTGTGTTCTTGGAGAAAAGAGCAAGTGACACCAGCCTGTTGCTGAGAGGATGGAGCAAATGAAAAGCAGATTCTCAAAAGATTTCCCAAGGCTGAGCAGAATTCATCTGACTTGGTAGAGGTGTTAGTGGCCTGCCTGTAAGGTTTATGAGAAAGCTGAGGCTCCCCCTGTTCTTACCAGAGGATGCAGCTGCTTGGATTATTGGAAATGACTCATTTGCTGTTTTAGACAAAACGCTTGTCTTTTATTTTATTTTTTTAATACGTGAAAGAATTTGGCTAAGAAATTACATAGTTTGGGCAACCTTTGCAGGAACTGTGTCCCATCCCTCCCACCTGTATAACTGGCTTGGACTAGCCCAGTTTCCTGTAACATTGGAACATAATTTGTTAGTGAAATTCTCCTCCCAGCCTGAGTCCATACTGCCTAATTTTTACAGGCAGAAAATGTAGGCAAGAATCAGTTGTAACCATGTTGTTCAACTGTTTTGTATGTAGATTCGCCAAGATCTTGGACTGACTAACCACGTGCCTTTGTTGAAGAAGTCACTGGAACAATTTGTATACCGAGTGAAGGCAATGCTGGCATTCAACCACTGCCAGGAGGCATTCTGGGTGGGCATCCTCAAAAATCGGGATCTGCAGGTGAGAATTGTTTGGGGGCAATTACAAGCAGGGAAAGGATGGTGCTCACCTTACCCCACAGCTGTAACTCTGCCTTTGTGTGTGGGTAGTATTGAAAGGCTGCATTCAACGTGACCATACTACAGCTGTAACAAGCACAGCAGGAAGCATTTTGTCAGGTTTTCAAGGTCCTGCATCTCTGGGGGCTTTCTCACAGCGTGCCTCACACCGAAGGGGTCAGCTCTTCTTGTTCCCAACAAGTGGGTACGGGGACCCTTCCTCTCCTCAGGGCTAAGAACTTGCAAAAGGAAGAAGTAACCCCCCTTGAACACCTCCTGCACGGCTGTCTGCGTGTTAATGGAAACCCGTTCTGGCCGTTTTCTTCATCTTGCACTCTGAAGGCAGGCCAGCCAGCACAAAGCCTGCTTTTCACCCCAAACCTATTCATTCGAGGCAGTAACAAAACGTCTTCCGTTCCACCCCAGCACGCTTCTGCTGCTTCCCATCCACTCAACACACATCCGTGTTACATGTAGGGAGAAGAGATTTTGTCTCAAGCTTCTGAAGCTTCCGAAGCCAGGGACTCCGAGGACTCCGCTGAGGTAGGGCCGTGTGGGCACCGCCTGCCCCCTCCGTGAGGCGGCCGGGTGGGGATGGCGGGGGGCGAGCCCGCAACCCCCGGGGCTGAGGCCGGCCTCTCCCGCAGGACCCCAGCGACCAGGACGAGGAGGAAGAAGAGGAAGAGGAGGAGGAGGAGGAGGAAGGGCAGGGGGCGGCAGGCAGCGGCCCTGCCCCCTGAGCACCGCCCGGGGCGGGGAAGGGGAAGGGGAAGGGGAGGGAGCGGGAAGGGGGGGGGAGGGCGGAGCGCGGCGGCCATGTCGGTGCAGGAGGACCCGGTGCAGCGGGAGATCCACCAGGACTGGGCCAACCGCGAGTACATCGAGGTGATCACCAGCTCCATCAAGAAGATCGCCGACTTCCTCAACTCCTTCGGTGAGGGGGGCCGGGGCCGGGGGGGCCGTGTGGGGCCGTGTGGGGCCGTGTGGGGGTGGCGGTGTGTCTCACTGCCGCTGCCGCAGACATGTCGTGCCGCTCCCGCCTGGCCACCCTCAACGAGAAGCTGACGGCGCTGGAGCGCAGGATCGAGTACATCGAGGCCAGGGTGAGCCTTGCGCTGTGCTCGGGGGTGGCGGGGCCGAAATCGGGCTTGGCTCCTCCTAAGGCACTCCCTGTTCCTGCAGGTCACCAAGGGCGAGACGCTGACATAGACCGGGGGCGGCCCCGGGCCCCCCGCCGCTGGAGCTGGAGTCCCACAGCCTGCACCGGGCTCGCCGCCGCCGCCTCCTCCTCTCGTGTTGCCAATAAACCGCTGCGCTCCTGCCCTGCCTGCTCTCTGCCTGCCCGGGACCGGCTGCCTGCTGCCCCAAGGGATGTCCGGAGTGCGCCCTCCTGCCTGCCCACCCCTCCGGGCCCCGCGGGGTCCGGGCCCTCGATCGTCCCCTTTGCAGAGGGGAGACGCTGCCGGGGTCCTGGGCCTGGCTGCTGGTGACTCCGTGAGGCATCCGGGCAGCGTGGCGCAGCCTCCGAGGTGCTTTGTGCTCCTGCTGGGGTCTGGAGGAAAAAAGCTGGTGAGCCCGAGGGTTGGCGGGGTGATTCTGCCTGCGCCTGTGCACGCTGTAAGGGCTGGCAGGGGGCAGCAGGCTCACCCGTGTCGTGCACGCACCGAGAGCACCCTTAGACAGCATCAAGGAAGGGGGATGTCTCCTCCTCTGGGAGGCAAGCGTCACGGAGAAAGCAATCTCTCCTCCCTTTGTACCACTCTCCCGTTTTTCTCAGTTCTTCAGTGGGCATCTAAAGCTGCTATCTCACTGCTCTTATTTTTATTGTGGAGACCATGGGGTTGGGGTCAGTAAAAGTCTTCTTGCTTCCCAGCAGGCTTTAAATGTCTCTGTACGTTATTCAGCTTAAAAGCTCACCTTTTTGTGGTGATAATGTGATGTCAGCAGGTTTTACTGAACACCTGAGTAAGTTTGTGTTCCCCTTTTTATCATCAAGGCTGGCAGGTCTGACGTCAGCTGGCTGTCCCCCAAAGTCATGGTTTTGCTGTCCATGGGAAGTCCTGTTTTTCTCTGCCATTTGAGTAAGAAAACTCCAAGCTTCCTTGCTGTTGCATAGCCAGTTGCATGTGCTTTCCTGTCAGGTCAGGCTGCACATCCAGGAGGTTTGGCTGCTTCTGCTGTGTAGTTCCAGCAGAAAGAACTGCTTTGTGCCAGCCCAGCAGAGCTTACAGCAAAGAGTGGGGATGTTGTGCTTTTGCTCAGGGGTGCTGTCATACAAGACAGGTAGAGGGAAGGCACCTAGCTCTTCTTGGAAGACAGTTGTGCTGTGACCCACACACACCAAAAGTCCACCCATGACTCACGTGCTGCCTATTCTGGATGTGCTCGTGGCTGGGCTGGCGTGGAGTCCTTGGAGATGATTGATACTTGTCTGGATGAGGCCCTGAACAGCTTGATTGGACTTGAAGTTAGCCCCACTTTGAATGCGTGTGTGTGAAGTGGGGTGGGGTGAGCTAGACACCTCCAGAAGTCCCTTCTGCCTGAATCACTGTAAGATTCTTCAGCCTAAAATTAAATGGGAGACAGGATTTTCTGGGTGGAGAAGCCTGGTCCTTGGGGTGATACTTCAGCTACTGCTGCAGTGTGCAGCCTCAGGGAGTAGATAGAATTTGGCTATGTTGAAAGCACTTGGATTATTGTATAGAGCAGAGAATTCTGCTGGTCTGTCTCAAAATCACAGTGGCTGAGCCCAGCAGGGACCCCTGGAGGCCACCTGCTGCCCCCCTGCTCCAGCAGGGCCACCCAGCGCACGCTGCCCAGGACCACGTTCAGGAGGCTGCTGGCTGGCCCCAAGGACTCACGGCCTCTTGGGGCAACCTGTGCCGCTGCTCCGTCCCCCCCACGGCACAGCAGCGTGTGCTGATGTTCAGAGAGAGCCTCCTGAGCTCCGCTTTGTGCCCACTGCCACTCGCCCTGTCCCTGGGCATCGCTGCCACAAGCCTGCCTCCATCCTCCCCGCACCTTCCCCTCGGGTGAGCTCCCCCTGAGCGTCTTCTCCAGGCTCAGTCCCCCCTCCCCCTGCCTGTCCTCCCTGGAGAGATGCTCGGTGCCTTCAGCATCTTTGTGGCCCTTCCTTGGACTCTGGATATGATGCCCTAGGCACCTACATTAAACTTTTTTTTTGGCATGGATTCATGTATTCTAAATTGGGAGACTGATTTTTTTTTTTTTCTGTGCATTTTCCCCACCACACATTTAATGTAGCAGGAGATGACAGCATGCTCAGTATCATCAGAGCGCGCTTTCCTTTTGCACAGGGAGAGCTGAGTGCCCAGGCAGCTCTGCTTGGTGCCAGCTGGACCAGTCCAGGACCTTGCCTCAGAGCCTGCAGCAGAGAGCAAGCTCACCCAAAGCCTCTTACAAAGCTGCCTGAATGGAGCAGTTTCATTAGTTTCATTTTCATTAGAGCCAGAGCCCTAACTTGAGAAATGTCTGCACAGCCAGAACTGCTTGCAGTGAGCACTGCCTGTCACCCAGGCAGCCAGACCTCAGAGGGAGCGATCAGAGCAGTCCAGCAGTCCTCATTTGGGCCCACAATTCCCAGATCTCAGGTCTGGGAACCAGAGGTAGTACTGAATTTTTTCACCATTTCCTAGTGCCAGCAGGAAAGTGAGAAAATGCAAAGTTTCGATGTGGGCTCTATGCCACAGAAGTTGCAGTCGATGAGCCAAAGCACGTGTTTTAGCAGGCGTTATTCTCAAATAATTGTAGCTTCTAGTTGTGGTTGTACTCAGCTGGGCAGCTGAGCTCCACCGCAACTGCTCTCTCACTCCCCCTCCTCAAAGGGAAGGGGGAGAGAATATGATGAAAAGGGCTCAGGGGTTGGGATAAGGACGGGGAGATCACTCAACAATTATTGTCAGGCTCAGCACAGGGAGATTAATGTAATTTATTACCTACTACTAACAAGCTAGAGCAGTGAGAAACCACAAGCAAACTAAAAATACCTCCCCCCATCCACCCTGTTCTGCCTCCTCCCCTGAAGCGGCACAGGGGAACGGGAATGGGGGCTGCAGGCAGTCCCTGACACTGCACTGCTCCTTCTGCCCCTGCTCCCCGTGGGGTCCCTCCCATGGATGCCGTACTTTCTGAACTGCGGGGGCTGCCCACAGGCAGCAGCTCTTCAGGACCTGCTCCCACACGGCTCCGTCCCACGGGGTCCATCCCCCAGGAGCAAACTGCTCCAGCACGGGTCCCCCACGGGTGGGCGGCAGCTCCCCCCAGACCCCCTGCTCCTGTGGGGGCTCTCCATGGGCCGCAGCCTCCTCCAGGCCACATCCACCTGCTCCACCGGGGGCTCCTCCACCCATGGGGGGGCTGCAGGGTGGAGATCTGCTCCATGTGGGACCCATGGGCTGCAGGGGGACAGCCTGCTCCACCAGGGGACCTGCTGCTGCCTGCCTGGAGCGCCTCCTGCCCTCCTGCTGCACTCACCTGGGGGGCTGCGGGGCTGCTTCTCACTCCCGGCTGCTGTTGCACGGTAGGTTTCTTTTTCCCCCCTTCCCACAGAGGGTCCCACGGTGGTGGTTTGTTTTATTTAACCCGGCGTACAGAAGCTGTGCGTATAGAAGCAGTTTTGCTGCTACTGGAAAAGGTGCAGTTGCCTGTGTCTTGTTACACTGGGCTTTAAAGTCAAATTCACCTCTGTCCCCTCTGTGTTATGGATGATTGAACCTGGTAACAATTCTGTGACCTGTGGTGATCTCACGAGAGGAGCCACACAGCTGGGTTGCTGAGGGAGAGCTGCCATTTGTCCCTGATAAACGTCCAGCCTCAGAAGGCTCTGTCAAGGTGCGGGAGGACGGTGTCTGCTGCTCTCCGGGTGCGGGACCCTGGCAGCAGGGGAAATCGCCTGGAGCAGTCCCACAAAGGAGGCCGGCCCTGCCTGCCTGTTGGTCCTACTGGGTCAGTGTGTGAGCGTCCTGAGGGTAGGGGAAAGTCTCCACATTCACCGAGGTTTTTGTGTCATTTCCCAAAAGCTGCCGCTGACGTTTCTCTGAAGTCTGCAACACACCAGGACTGGGACGTGGTCCCAGTGCATGCAGAAGCTCGGGGGTGGTCCCGTTCCCCTGCAGCCTGGCACATCCACGCGCATTTTCACTTTAGCTGACACAGATGCAAAGCCCTGGTTTTGGGAGAGGGGCAGGTTCTTGTTGGGTGCATCCTGCAGCAGAGCTTTCTGCAAATCATATCCTGGGGACAAATAGGATAGGTCACGTTTGGCATCCTGCCAACTACTCACCTCCACTTCTGTTTGCAGGAGGCCCATCTGTTCTCTAGGAACAGAAAGTGTGTAAGCCTCAGGAAATCTCAAGGGGAGACCGTATCTGACATTTAACCCGACTTAAGACACCTTTGGGCTGGGGCTGCCCAGCCACAGCTCGCCCAGACTTTCCCTTGCCTCTTCCGGAGCCGTGGTGTGGTGGTCCCCCCTGTCCAGTCCCTCGCAACTGGAAAACTGCTCCTTTTCTAGTGGCGTTATCATAGGGGACGTCTGTGGTTTTAAGCCATCATCCTTTGAATTTGCCTTTGCTACATCAGGGAACATTCATGCTAAGGTTTCCCCTTGCTTATTTTTGATAGCCACCCAGAGCTGATTGACCTGGTATAAAACAGCTAACGGAAATACAAGTCGAGACAAAGCAGAGAAAAATAGTTTTTGGTAGCTGTGGTAGTTGATGCTTGGGACCATACCAACACATCAGTGTGTTCCCAAAGGAGCCAAGAACCTTGCCACTTCTGCACTGAAGTTTATAAAGCTGTCGATAGCCAGCTTTTGCAGTGATGCTGCCTGCATTAGCTCCAGTTTCTCCCAATAGTGACAATTTGTTAGGGTTTCAATAGCAAATGAACTCAGTAGTCCTGTGTCCAAAAACAGAGGGTGTAGGTGATAAAGGCGGCTTTGGATCCCAACTATAGGCTCTCTTATCCTGAAAACGTCCTGAAAGCTGGGTGCTTAAGAACAAGGCTGTAGTCTATAAAGAGGAGCCTTGGTGCCATGCCTGTATGCTTCTCAGCTGCAAGGAAAAGGTGAGAAAAAGGTTTTGGATCCGCAAAAGATGCACTTAGCCCTGAAGTGAAGGAGTTATAGGGTGAAAATGAGGCATTTGGCCCTAAAAATTTTGGCTTTGATTCCTCAGAAATGGGCTTTTCTGTGTGCCAGAGCATTGGACACAGCCAGTCTGAAGGCCCAGCTTTCAGCTCCAAAGCCTGACTTGGAGATACAAGACGTGCCCTCTCCTCCTCCTCCCTGCCTCTTGCCTCCTCCCCTCCTCATATTTTAACCGTCTCAAACCTCATTATTAGGGCCCCATGCTTCCTTATTTCACCCCAAATCCCTATTTTCAGGGTCCACAACCTCCACTTGGTATCTGAACTCTTCGTCTGATTGCCTTAACCTTCCGTTTAAGGGCCAGGGTGCTCCTTTTAAGTGACCGAGTGCTTTTGGTCAGGGCCCTGACACCTGCTTCTGGATCCAAAGCTAGATTTTCCTTGCTTCCAGCCACACTCTTACTAATCAGGCTGCCATTTTTAGGGCACAAGGCCCGATTTTTAGGGTCCACATTTTCAATGCAAGGTGCAAAGCGGCCTTTTTAAATGACGAGGCTTTCTTTGAGAGGAACAGCCCTGCTTTCAATTTCCCAAATCCCCATGCTAGGAGCCGAGGCCTGAATTTTAGGTTCCAAAGCCTCCTTTTCGGGTCCAAACACCCATCTGGAGGGAGCAAAGCAGCACTTTAGGATCCAGACAGAGGAGGGCGGGCTGCGCTGTCCATGATTTTTAGGCCCCAGAGTCAAATATTAGGGCAAAAAGTATCCTCCTTGTGCTCAAAAGCCCTTTTTAGAGAATGAACCCTCCTTTTCAGTGCCAGGATCATCATTTGCTGAGTCAAGGCCTGACTGTCAGGTCCCAAAGGCTCAACCTGAGAGCCCAAAGCGTCTTTTTTAGCACCCAGAGACTTCTCCTTGGGACCCAAAGCCTCAGGTTGGGGTACAAAGGCTCATTTTCTGGGTTCAAAGCTCCATTTTAGTGTCCAGAGACCCCTATGCTAGGCTCTAAAACTTCATTCTTCATGGCTGACGTCTCATGCTCAGGCTCCAAACCCTGATTTTCAGGGCCCAGACGCTGCTTTGGGATCTTAAGTCCTCTGCTGATTGCCTACCTTCTCCTTTGTGGGGCCCAGAGTCTCCTTTTTGGTGACCAAAGCCTTAATATTAGGGCCTGGAGACCTAACTCTTGAATTCAGAGCCGCCTTCTTGGGGCCTTCCTCATTAGGGCCAAATGTCTCCTTTTCACCCTATTACCCCTTCGCTTCAGGGCTAAGAGCATCTTTTGCGGATCCAAAACCTTTTTCTCACCTTTACTTTGCAGCTGAGAAGCATACAGGCATGGCACCAAAGCTCCTCTTTATAGACCACAGCCTTGTTCTTAAGCACCCAGCTTTCAGGACGTTTTCATCACCAAGAGAGCCTATAGTTGGGATCCAAAGCCGCCTTTATCACCTACACCCTCCGTTTTTGGACCCAGGCTCTCACTTTTAGGGCCCAAAGCATTCTTTTTAGACCTCAGCGTGACATATTAGGGCAGAAAGCCTCTTCCTTGGGATCCAAAGCCTTGAGTGAAAGGATAAACCCTCCTTTTTACAGGATTGTTCTTGCTTACACGTCAATCCTACAGAGCAGGCTGCCCTTTCCAAGGGGCAATTCCCTATTTTTAGGGTCCACAATTTTATTATAAGATGCAACGCGTCCTTCTTAGATGGCAAAGCTGTATGTGAGAGTAAGACCCCTGCTTTCAAATTCCCAATCTTCATGCTAGGAGCCGAGGCCTGAATTTTAGGGTCCAAACATCCATTTTGAGGAAGCAGAGAGTGGAGGGCGGGCCGTGCTGCCCTGACATTTTTTGGCCCCAGCATCACATCTTAGGGCAGAAAGCCTCTTCCTTGGACTCTAAAGCCTTGTTTGAAAGGATAATTCCTCCTTTTTAGTGGCTAATGATTTATTGTATACCCCTAACTCCCTCTCTCAGCCATCCAACCCGCAGGGCTCAGGACTTGTTGATGCTCTAAGGAAACGCCTGAGGAGACAGAGAGCTGTGTGTCCAGCCCACAGGGCGCCGGACAGCAGGCTGGCCAGGACAAGGAGACAAAGAACAGGCAGCCAAACAGCGCGAAAGAAGCAGGAAAGCTGGAGGAAGAGGTTCTGCCAGAACCTCTTCCTCCAGAGAACTCAGAGGTTCTGTCGTATTTAACTAGTCCTCTGACTAGAAACCTGACCCAGCCTGGCTGTCTTTCTGCAGGCTGAAAGAGCAGTTTCTTACTGGAGAGCAGTTTCCCCCAGCATCCATTCAGCCCCATGTGGCCCCATTGGAGCCACCAAACCTGTGACCACCTGCCAGTAGCCAGCAGAGACTTTGCGATGCTCTGGCGCACAGAAAAGCCCATTTCTGAGGAAACAAAGCCAAAATTTTTAGGGCCAAATGCCTCATTTTCACCCTATAACCCCTTCTCTTCAGGGCTAAGAGAATCTTTTGCGGATCCAAAACCTTCTTATCACCCTTTCTTTGCAGCTGAGAAGCATACAGGCATGGCACCAAGGCTCCTCTTTAGAGACCACAGCCTTGTTCTTAAGCACCCAGCTTTCAGGACGTTTTCATCACTAAGACAGCCTATAGTTGGGATCCAAAGCCGCCTTTATCACCTACACCCTCCGTTTTTGGACACAGGCTCTCAATTTCAGGGCCCAAATCATTCCTTTTTGACCTCAGCATCACTTATTAGGGCAGAAAGCCTCTTCGTGGGGCTCCAAAGCCTTGTTTGAAAGGATAACCCCTCCTTGTTAGTGGCTTTTTCTTGCTTCCACGTCAATGTCGTGGACCAGGCGGCCACTTCCAAGGAACAGTTCCCCGTGTTTAGGGTCCCCGATGTTATTCTCATTTCGTCTGCCCACTGCAGGGCCCAGGCAGCGTCTCCGGAACCGGGAGCAGGGCCTCTGGGGCGGGGGCTCTGGGGCGGGTCCCGTCCCAACGGACACAACGGACCTGGTTCCGTGCAGCAGCGACGGCTTGGAGTGCTCCCAGGTGCTCCAGGTGCGAAGCAAAGGCACAAAGCGCGGGCACCTTGCCCCAGAAAGCCAGCGCAGGAGCCAGGGCTGAGGAGCAGGTGGGGCAGCGCTGCCAGGGCTGCGCAGCGGGGCCGGCCCCAAGGGGCCTGGGTCGGCAGTGGGGCTGGGGGCAGCCCCGGGCAGGGGGACCTCCCTCCAGGACAGGGGCTGGCGTCTGCAGGCCCCTGGGGACAGGACCCCCGCGGGGCTCTGGGGCCACCCGCGGGCAAGAGGAGGGGGCCTGGGGCCGGTGGCAGCGCTGGCACTTTGTGGCATCCCTCCCTCCCTCCCTCCCCCGCGACAGGAGCAGGAGCCACATTCCCTCCTGAGCGCTCCCGGCAGGATGTCGGGGAGACCCCCCTGCTCCCCGCGAGCGGCCTGGCTGGAGGAGGCTGGGGCCTCCCCGGCCTCCAGGCCCCAGCCGCAGCCCTGTGAGGAGACCGAGGTGCAGCCACTGCAGGCGCCCTCTGGCTCCGGCGTGGGCCCTTCTGCCTCGGCCGTGGCGCATCAGGAGCAAGAGGACGCCCTGAGCTTCCTCCGCGCTTGCTGCAGCCGCAGACCCAAGGTACCGCTCGCTCGCTCGCTCGCTTTTGTGCCGCGGCTGCTGGCCTCCTGCGGGCAGCCCCTGCTGGGCTCCCCTGACCCGCTCGCTCGTCTCTCCCCTGCGCGGCTCAGCGAGAGGCGCAGAAGCTGAGGTTTCTGGCCTCCGTCTGCGACGCCTGCCAAGCCGCCGTCGCGGACCCCCGCACGTGGGACGCGCTGTATTTCTGCCAGCTGGAGGTGGCGCAGAGCATCGAGGTGAGGGGACGCCCTGCCCTCTGGCCGGGTGCTGGGCACGGCCCTTCCCGCTGCAGGGGCCAGCGGGGAGCCCCGGGAGCCGTCTGGGACGGGGCAGCCATCCTGGAGGCTGTAGGCCAGCCCCTGGAGCCGCTCGCTGGCCAGGGGACGCTGCCCTGTGCCATCCGTCGCGCTGTGCCCTGCAGGCGCTGCTGCAGGAGGAGCCCAGCGACCGCCTGGACACGGAGGTGCGGCAGAAAGCCATGCTCGCCATCGCCGCCATGAGGTACCTGGGCCAGCGCGGGCTTGGCCGCCACTCCCGGCCAGGGGCCCCGAGTGGGGCACAGGGTGCCGCACAGGGGGCGTTCCTCACCTCTGCCCCCCTCCCCTTGCAGCACAGCACGGCTGCTGCCGCAGGACATGACCGACGGCCTCCTGCACGCCTGCTTCTGCAGGGTCTTCCACCTCCCTGGCCACGAGGACGGGACGGACACGGACACGGACACGTCTCTCTACTCCAGCGTATGCACGGGCCGGGCTCTGGGGCTGCCACTGCTCCGCGTTCGGGCGCCCCGAGCCCTGGCCTCCTCTTTGCAGACCGTGGAAGCCCTGGACAGGCTGCTGCAGGCGCTGGTGAGCAGCGCCGGCACCCGCGGCCTCCTGGAGCTGCAGAACATCTTGAAGGTGGGGCTGGGCAAAGGCTGGGCTTCAGCAGGACGGGGACACGGCCACCCGCCTGGGGGACACCCTGTCCGGGGGGACAACGGGAAGGAGCAGTGCCCCGTGCTGCGGGCACACCAGCAGCTTTTCTCCCCCCAGCTCCTGCTGCCCTTCACCCAGCAGCAGCCGGAGGCCGTGGAGGAGAGGGCCATGGCGCGGATCGCCAGGCTGGCCGCCTTCCTCACCAGCTGCTCCTTGCCCCAGGTAGGGAGCCCCTGCTGCAGGCAGCCCCGGCGCCCCCGGCCTCGCTCCACGGCCGCGGCTCTCCCCACCTCCAGGCTTGCGCAGAGCCGGGGCTGGGGCTGGGGCCCTGCCGCCCCGCTCAGCCATGGTCCCGCGCTGCCTCTCTCCCCAGGTCAGCTCCTGCAAAGCAGGAGCCACAGTGCTGAGGCATCATCACCCCGAGAAGCACCGCTTCGCCATGCTGGGGAGGCTGGTGGGGTACCTCCTCCTGTGCTGCACCTGCGAGAACGAGGGAAAAAGCCACGAGGCAGCGGAGGCTGTGCGCCACCTCTGCCTCTTCATCACGCAGCAAAGAAGTGAGAGGAGCCGCGTCGGGCCGGGTCCCTCCACACACGGGCACGCCGGCACAGCCAGGCCAGCACCAGGCCGCCTGGGCCCCTCTCCTCAGCAGGAGAGACCCGAGCGAGCGAGCGAGCCCGGCTGCCTTGCCGCGGGCTGACGAGCCGTTCCCCCTGCCCTGAGCGCGAGAGCCCGGGCCCTCCCTGGCCGCGCTGCCCCCGGCTCTGCTCTGGCATGCCCCCTTCCTGCCAGGGAGGCTTGTGCCCGAGCCCCCGGCTGCCACTGCCAGGTCCCCAGCCCCCCCGCCGACAGACCCTGTGTCCGCTTTTCTCCAGGCACAAGGCTGTGCGACCAGGATGCCGAGCAGCCGCAGGGCTGGCAGAGCTGGCGAGCTCGGCTGTCCTTGCGGCTCTCCGAAGACAGCAACAGCAACAGGATGCTCATGGTGAGAAGCGCCAGCCCCGAGCCCCGAGCCCCGAGCCCCGGAGGAGAGCCCGGCCCTGCGACGTCAGCAAGAGGACCGGCGCCGTCCCCGACAAAGCCCGGTCCCCACGGGGCCCGCACGCGGCCGCACCCCAGCCGTCGCCCAGCCCCTGCTCCCAGCTCTCCTGGGGCGCTGGGAGCAGCAGGGCTGAGCGGGGCCGTCGCAGCCCTCGGGGTGGCTGACGTGCTGCCCTTCCTCCCACAGATCTTCATGAAGTACCTGCAGCCCTCGGAGCGCCTGGGCGTCTTCCTCGCCGCCGTCGAGAGCATGAGAGCCCCGAGTCCCCACAGCACCGAGCTGGCTGCCCACATGGTGGACGTGCTGGTGGCAGAGACCGACTTCCATTCGGGACAGGTGGGTGCCCGCCAGCACCCCCGGCCACGGCCACGGCTCCAGCCTCCAGAGCTCCTGCCCTGGTGCCGGCCCGGTCTCAGCCGTGTCCCCCCGGCAGGTGCTCCACATCGTGTGGGCCATCTACAGAAGCCTGCCGTCCGTCAGAGCCGCGCTGGCCCTTCAGAGCCTGGACAGGGCCCTGCTGCTGCTGGCCAGCAAGCGCCCCAGGGAGACGGTTGCCAGCCTGCTGCAGTGCTCGCCGACCTGCACCAGGTACGGGGCCCAGCAGGGCTCCTCTCGCACACCCCCAAAGCCGTCAGCCGGGCCGGGGGCCGGGGGCGGCCCTGCTGACAGCCCGGGGGTCCCGCAGCGTCGCCGTCACCATGTGGAGGGCGACGGTGTCTGAGCCCCCAGGCACAGAGAGGGTGCTGCGGGAGCTGCTCCGCATCCTCATGAACCAGTCTGGCTGCAAGACATCCACCTCCACCGAGGACCACCCGCGCGTCCTGGCCCTGGCCGTGAGTTCCTCGCTTGCCCGTCTGCGTCTGCGTCTCCGTCGGGCAGGGGCAGGGGCAGGGGCAGGGGCAGGGGCAGGGGCAGGGGCCGGGGCAGGGGCAGGGGCAGGGGCAGGGGCAGGGGCAGGGGCCGGGGCAGGGGCAGGGGCAGGGGCAGGGGCAGGGGCAGGGGCAGGGGCAGGGGCAGGGGCAGGGGCAGGGGCCCCGCTCCCCTCCCCTGGCCCCTGCCAGCCTTCTCCGCACCCTGGGGGGCTCCGTCCTCCTCTGTCCCTCCCTGCCCACGCCTCCGCCTCCGGGTGCTTCCTGCAGGCAGCAAGGCCCCTCCACGAGATCCTCCTGCTGCCTACCAGCCGGGGGGAGGCCAACGCCATTTTCCCCCAGCTCTTCCTGGCCCTCCTCTTCCAAGTGTCCTTCACCACGGAGCTGACGCTGCAGGAGGTGCAGGTCTTCTGGAAGAAGCACCCGCAGGACCTGCTCACTCCCGTCAGGTGCCACAGCCCCGGCCCCTGCTGCTCAGAGGAGCCCAGGGCTGGGGCTCCCGGCGTGACCCGGGCCCTTCTCTGCCTGCAGGTCCACGGTGCAGGCCCTGAAAGCGCTGCTCCGCAGCGTGGGCCTGGGGAGCCAGGTGCTGGCCATCGAGGCGCAGGGCGGCTGGGCCGCGCTTCTCAGCGCCGAGAGCCACCTCTGGGGCGTGCAGGTGGTGGCCAGGTGAGAGCCCCTCGTCGGCACCATCCCAGCCCTGGAGGTGACAGGGGCTTCTCGGAGGAAGTGCTGCCACAGCACGGGTGCCCGTGGCCGCTGGGGCGGTGCCAAAAGAGAGCGGTGCAAAGCCAGGAGAGCTGGGCCCGCCCGGCTCGGGGCTGACGGCGCCTGCTTGCCGTTCTCCCTGCCAGGGAAATGAAGGAGTTGCCCAGGAGCCTGCGCGCCACCATCATCCACCAGCTGGTCGAGCTGCTCCGCATGGAGGCCTCCTCCTGGGAGACGGTGGCCATGGTCATCCTCAGCGAGGTGAGCAGGGGCAGCGGGAGCAGCGAGCCCACGTGGGCCTCGGGGCCAGGCTTGGCCGTGCCCTGGCATTCCTGCCCTGGCATTCCTGCTGCTGAGCCGGCACTGCGCCCCACGTCCTTTTCAGCTGCTGGAGTGCACAGAGCTCGGCGACGAGCTGGACTGCGTCGTGAGCCTCTTTGCCAGCTACCTGCGGAGCCCGTGCCTGGGCATGCAGAGCCTGGTGCTCAGGGCGATCCTGGGGCTCACCGAGAGGCCGGCCACGGTGAGCGGGGGCAGCCGGCAACGCCACGAGTGCCGCGGCTCGGGCTGGGCTGGCCCCGGGCTCTTGTGGCTCGGCACCTCGCCAGGCAGCGGGGAGGGGAAGGGGCGCTGGGCGGGCTGGGAGAGTGTTGTCGCCCAGGGGGCAGTCATTGCTTTCCCCAAAGGAAGGTGTTTTGTTCACACAGGCGAGGCGAGCGCTCGTCCTGCTGCCGAGCATCACGGAGCAGCTGCAGGGTGCAGACAGCGACACCCGCGCTGTCGCTCTGCCCGTGCTCAGCACCATGCTGCGGCTCCTGGAGGGGAGGACGCTCAGCCTCACGGCTCTGGAGCTGGCCGGCAAGCTCCCAGCCCTCTTTGGCGACGTAAGGCTGCGTCCCCATGGCTGCGTCCCTGGGACAGCCCGCTTCCCAGCCCGGGGCGCTGCGAGCCCTTGGGCAGGCTCGTTTTGGAGCGCTTCTGGGGGCTCGGGGCCTTTGCCCCCAGCGGGACCGATGTCCCCCTCTCGCCCTCCCCAGGAGTCAAGCACGGTGCGGCTTCTCTCTATTCGCCTCTTCCTCGACACGCTGGGCTTGGTGGAGGGCAGCAAAGAGAAGCTGCAGCAGGTGGCACACAGGAGCCTGCTCCCGCTGTCCTTCCACCTGCACGACCAGGACGAGAGCGTGGCCGAGGTGGGCATTTTCGGGGGAGGGCGATGCCGACTGCCCTGCCCTGCCCTGCCCTGCCCTGGGGGCCCCCGAGCACCAGGGGTGCTGCAGCTGCTGGCAGCGTTAGTCTCCACTGAGGCCCCCTCCCTGCGGAGGGGCTGCGGGGGGGGGAGCAGGGTCTTCTGCCCAGGCTCTGCTGCCATCTCAGCTGTTCTGCAGGCCTCCCGGGAAGCCCTCCTTGGTGTCGCGCGCGTCCTGCGCTGGAGGCAGCTGGCGCACCTGGCCGAGACGCTGCAGAGCTGGGAGATCGGCGAGTGCCTGGTACGCACAGTTCTGCACCCGGGGCCGGGGCCGGGGCCGGGGCCGGGGCCGGGGCCGCCCTGCGCTGAGCCCGCGCCCTTCCCTCTGCAGCTGGCCAGGAGGAGCAGCGCAGCAGAGGAGTACCTGACCCAGAGCCTGCCCTACCTGCAGAGCCCACAGGAGCCCCTGCGGCGGGAGGCTGTGAGGTTCACTGGTGAGCCGCGAGCCTGGGGTCCCCCGTCCCTGTGCCTTCGTGCTGCGCCCCGGGGAGCAGCCGGGGGCGCTGACAGGCCGTGTGTCCCCAGGGCTCGTGGGGAGGCACCTGCTGGATCAGCGCCAGGACATCTGCCAAGGTGAGCCAGGGAGGGGGATGGCAGGAGCCTGGCCCCTGCTCCCTCCTGGCTGTGCGGAGAGCTGGGGGCAACGTCGGCGGGGGGCCGGGCGCTCTGCGGGTGCAGGGCTGTCACCTCGCCTCTCCTTCTCTGTTCTCTCAGCCCTGCGAGGCTTGGCAAACGACCCCTGCAAGTCGGTCTCGTCGCTGGCGATTCAGACGGGGCTGATCCTGCAAGCACCATGGCCACGCTCGCGCTTCAGCTTTCGGCAGCTGTGCTCCAGGCTGCAGAAGGCGTGGAGGAGGCGACGCTCTTCCCCGGCAGGCAGCTGAGCGTGCTGGAAAGCTCCCGGCATCTCCTCCTGCCTGCGGCGCAGCCCCGCTCCCCGGGCACGTTCCCTCCACTTCTCCGGCCTTCTGCGTGCCGGGGGCACGCCCGAAGCAGCTCCCGAAGCCCATGAACAACAGGGCTTCAGCCGGCGCCTCTCCAGCAGCGAGCCTGCCCCAAGACCCCCGCTTCGGCCTGGGACACTGCCAGGGATGGCACAGCCGCAGCTCCACTGGGCCACCCTGAGCGCCCTGAGCGCGGAAAGTGGCCTCCTCCTCCTCGTTGCCATCGGAGCTGGCCAGCAGCATCCTCAGCTACACGCAGGCTGTGCCTCCCCAGCCCCGGGGGCGCCGTGCAGCCCTCCCTGGAGCGCAGCTCTGCGCACACGCCCCACGCCTGGGGGCCTCGCTCTTTGCCCTCTCTCTGGCCTTTCGCGCGGTCTCCCCCATTTTCTTCCCTTCCCTTCCCTTCCCTTCCCTTCCCTTCCCTTCCCTTCCCTTCCCTTCCCTTCCCTTCCCTTCCCTTCCCTTCCCTTCCCTTCCCTTCCCTTCCCTTCCCTTCCCTTCCCTTCCCTTCCCTTCCCTTCCCTTCCCTTCCCTTCCCTTCCCTTCCCTTCCCTTCCCTTCCCTTCCCTTCCCTTCCCTTCCTTTCCCTGCCCTGCCCCTCCCTGCCCTGCCCTGCCCCTCCCTGCCCTGCCCTGCCCTTCATGTTTTTCCTCCCTCTCCCTTTTCCCTTTAATTAAACTTTTTGTATCTCAACCCTCGAGCTCCATGTGTCTGTCGTATTTTCTCCCCCTGCCTCTTGCAGCAGGGGCAGGGAGAGAGCAGCCGTGCTGGAACTCGGCTGCCCACCTGAGGAAAACCAGCACCCTGTTGGGACAGCAGGGGCGTGCTGGAGTGCTGCCTTTCTCCACTTCACCATTTGCCCGGAGGAAGGATCTGCCCCCTCTGACTCTGGCCAGCACTGAGCGTCCTTTTGGGATGCTGCCAGGCTGCACCAGGACAGCCAGGCGCTGTAGCACTGGGGAGAGAGTCTCCAAGTGCCTTCCCTCCAGAGGCCAGCTCTTCTGAAGCACAGCGGCCGAGAGCACTTTCCCCCAGCAGGGGGAAACCAAAACCACTGCTTTGTGTCCCAAAGAAGAGGCTCTGAGCACAGAACCAGAGGCCTTGGGTCTGAAAAAATAAAAATTAATTAACTTATTAATTAATTAATAGAAAAGAGTAAAAGAAAAAAAGAAAAGGAAGAAAAGAAAGAACAGGAAAAAAGGTGGTGGATCCTAAAAGGCTTCTTTGGTCCCTCAAAGCCTCTGGGCTGGATGGTCCCAAACCCCAGTTTTAAAGTCCAAAGCCTCACTACTTTGAGGACCACCCCTTGTTTAGGATCCAAAGGATCTTCATTATTTGGCCCTCGTGTTTCCTTGTTTGCCTGCCACAGCCTTATTTTCAGGGTCCAGCACCTCCACTTGGGATCCAAAGTCGTCTTTTGATCTCCTAACCCCTCAGAATTGAGCCCCAGGCTCTACGTTCTAGTGAACAAATCTTGCTTTTCAGGGCCCGGCAACTCCATGCTGATCCAAAGGTGACTTTTGATGGCTTACCTCCTCAGTTTTCAAGCCCAGGCCATCATTTTTAGGGCACAATGCCTTACTTTGGTGTCTCCCAGTTTCATTTTAGGCTGCAAAGCTGCCTTTATAGGGCGCAGTACCTTAGCTGGCAGGAACCCTCTTTCATTTTTAGTTTCAAAATGTTCATTCGAAGGGCCAAGGCCTGAGGTTTTGGGCCCAAAGCCTCCTTTTTGGGTCCAAACACCCATCTGGAGGGAGCAAAGCATCGCTCTTGGATCCAGACAGAGAAGGGTGGGCCGCTCTGCCTGACATTTTTAGGTCCCGGCCTCACATATTAGGGCAAAAGCCTCTTCCTTGGGTTCAAAAGCCTTGATTGAAAGGGTAACCTCTACTTATTCCTGGCCTTTTCTTGCTTACACATCAATCTTAGAGACCAGGCTGCCATTTCCACGGACCAATTCCCTATTTTTAGGATCCACAATTCTATTATAAGATGCAACGCGGCCTTCTTAGATGGCGAGGCCTCCCCCTATAGCCCCTTAACCTAGCTTCTGGATCCAATGTCAGATTTTTCTTGCTTCCAGCCACACTCTTATGGACCAGGCTGCCCGTTTCAGGGCAACATGCCCAATTTCTAGGGTCCACACTTTGATCGTAAGGTGCAAAGCGGCCCTTTTAGATGCCGAGGCCTTATTTGAGAGGAAAACCCCTCATTCCATATTCCCGAATCCTCATGCTAGGAGCTGAGGCCTGAATTTTAGGGTCCAAAGCCTCCTTTGCGGGTCCAAACACCTATCTGGAGGAAACAAAGCAGCAGTTCAGGATCCAGACCCTGAGCTGCAGAGTCCAAAGGCCCAGCTTTCAGCTCCAAAGCCTGACTTGGAGATACAAGACACGCCCTCTCCTCCTCCTCCCTGCCTCTTTCCTCCTCCCCTCATGAAATTTTAACAGTCCAAAACCTCATTATTAGGGCCCCATGCTTGTTTATTACACCCCAAATCCCTATTTTCTAGGTCAAGAACCTCTACGTGGCATCCAAACTCTTCTGATTGCCTTAACCTTCTGTTTAAGGGCCAGGGTGCTCCTTTTAAGTGACCAAGTGCTTTGGGTCAGGGCCCTAACCCCTGCTTCTGGATCCAAAGCTAGATTTTCCTTGCTTCCAGCCACACTCTTTCTATCCAGGCATCCATTTTTAGGGCACAAGGCCCAATTTCTAGGGCCCACACTTTCATTGGAAGGTGCAAAGCGGCCCTTTTAGATGGCGAGGCCTTCTTTGAGAGGAACAGCCCTGCTTTCAAATTCCCAAATCCTTATGCTAGGAGCCGAGGCCTGAGGTTTTGGGCCCAAAGCCTCCTTTTCGGGTCCAAACACCCATCTGGAAAGAGGAAAGCATCACTTTAAGATCCAGACAGAGGAGGGCGGGCTGCGCTGTCCATGATTTTTAGGCCCCAGAGTCACATGTTAGGGCAAAAAGCCTCTTCCTTGGGCTTGAAAGCCCTGTTTGAGATGATAAACCCTGTTTTCAGGAGCTCCAGATCCTCATTTTCTGAGAAAAGGCCTGACTGTCACGTCCCAAAGACTCACCTTAGAGCCCAAAGCCTCTTTTTTAGCACCCAGAGCCTTCTCCTTGGGACCCAAAGCCTCAGGTTGGGGTACAAAGGCTCGTTTTCTGGGTTCAAAGCCCCATTTTAGTGTCCAGAGACCCCCATGACAGGCTCTAAAACTTCATTCTTCATGGCTGACGTCTCATGCTCAGGCTCCAAACCCTGATTTTCAGGGCCCAGAGGCTGCTTTGGGATCTTAAGTCCTCTGCTGATTGCCTACCTTCTCCTTTGTGGGGCCCAGAGTCTCCTTTTTGGTGACCAAAGCCTTAATATTAGGGCCTGGAGACCTAACTCTTGAATTCAGAGCCGCCGTCTTGGGGCCTTCCTCATTAGGGCCAAATGTCTCCTTTTCACCCTATTACCCCTTCGCTTCAGGGCTAAGAGCATCTTTTGCGGATCCAAAACCTTTTTCTCACCTTTACTTTGCAGCTGAGAAGCATACAGGCATGGCACCAAAGCTCCTCTTTATAGACCACAGCCTTGTTCTTAAGCACCCAGCTTTCAGGACGTTTTCATCACCAAGAGAGCCTATAGTTGGGATCCAAAGCCGCCTTTATCACCTACACCCTCCGTTTTTGGACCCAGGCTCTCACTTTTAGGGCCCAAAGCATTCTTTTTAGACCTCAGCGTGACATATTAGGGCAGAAAGCCTCTTCCTTGGGATCCAAAGCCTTATTTGAAAGGATAAACCCTTCTTTTTACATGATTGTTCTTGCTTACACGTCAAGCCTACAGAGCAGGCTGCCCTTTCCAAGGGGCAATTCCCTATTTTTAGGGTCCACAATTTTATTATAAGATGCAACGCGTCCTTCTTAGATGGCAAAGCTGTATGTGAGAGGAAGAGCCCTGCTTTCAAATTCCCAAATCCTCCTGCTAGGAGCCGAGGCCTGAATTTTAGGGTCCAAACATCCATTTTGAGGAAGCAGAGAGTGGAGGGCGGGCCGCGCTGCCCTGACATTTTTTGGCCCCAGCATCCCATATTAGGGCAGAAAGCCTCTTCCTTGGACTCTAAAGCCTTGTTTGAAAGGATAATTCCTCCTTTTTAGCGGCTTTTTCTTGCTTACATCCACAGTCTTACGGACCTGGCTGCCATTTTCAAGGAACAACTTCCTAGTTTTAGGTCCACAATTTTATTCTTAGGTCCACTATTTTATTAGGGAGCGTCTCCGGAACGGGGAGCAGGGCCTCTGGGGCAGAAGAAGAACGGCACACAGGGGTTTCCACATCACGCTGCCCAGCCATGCCAGAACCTGCCCCCAAAACACCCGCTGGGACTTGCCCGTAGCGCTGCTCAGGCCCCTGGAGCTCTGCGGGAAGGAGATCCTGCAGCCAACCCCTTGTTGTGTGACTGGGGATCCAGCACCTAGTCTGGGGGCTGCTGCTGAGGAATTTCCCTGTGTGGCAGGCCTCGCCGCAGGGCTGAACGTACCCATGACTTGCGGAAAACGGTCTCCACCATCAGGAAGTTGTACAGTAGGTACGTTTATTCAGCGCTGGGCAGCACGGGGGGGAGTCCCACCAAAGTCGTGCGCACCTGACGCGGCAACTTGCCATGGTTCCATGCAGTAAAGAGTTACCTATGCATGAAGTTTCACACCACGCCTATACGTATTCGTAACCTGTCCCCGCTTGGTATTAAAACTAGTTCCAAGGAGTCATTTCCATCAACTCCTCCCATCTGCACTTTCACAGTGTAGTCTGGTGGTCGTGGGATGAAGATTGATGACTCTTCCTCGTCACCGCTAGTTGACCTCTTGTCTCTGCGCAGACTCAGTTGCTCCTTGGCCCTTGTCCACCCGCAGGACCAGTTTCTTAAGACAGGCTCACACTCTTCTGAGGAGACTGCCCTTGGGAAAGGGGCCCAAGGCTTCTTGCTTTAATTAACTTGAGCATCCTAGTTTCATGCTATCACTCCCTTTCTGCTTGATAAGATTCCCCTAACTTCCTCTCTCAGTTCCCCCTTTTCTCAAAGTTAGTACATTCCTTTCTAAAAGTCTAACGATTTATTGTATACCCCTAACTCCCTCTCTCAGCCATCCAACCCGCAGGGCTCAGGACTTGATGCTCTAAGGAAACGCCTGAGGAGACAGAGAGCTGTGTGTCCAGCCCACAGGGCGCCGGACAGCAGGCTGGCCAGGACAAGGAGACAAAGAACAGGCAGCCAAACAGCGCGAAAGAAGCAGGAAAGCTGGAGGAAGAGGTTCTGCCTCTGTTGTGCCGCTGGGTGGAAAGCGGCTCTGAAAAGGGACAGCCTCGTTCGCAGCTGCTCGGAAGAGAGCCCCAGCTGGTGTCTGGAATGCTCTGGTGTCCCCAAGGCTGCCAGCACTGGGAACAGCCTGTTTCTGGCGGTGCCTCCCCTTTCCTGGTCTCGCAGAGAAAGGGAAGCCCATGCAGGACCACGCAGGGAAGGCCTGCAATGCCATGGGAGGGACTGCGTGCTGGAGCAGGGCAAGAGAGCGGGGACAAGCGGCAGAAGAGGCTGGAGAGGGGGGAAAGGTGTCCGCAGGTTGCTCGTAGCTTCTCCCTCCCCTGGCCACTTAGCGCGAGGCGAAGCACAGCCTGGACACTGGCGATTCGGGTGCAGAGCTTTATTCGGAGAAGGCATGCCGCTCGGCAAAGCTGCCGGACGGCTGCCAGTCCTCACCCCCCCGCTGCCCCGCACGCCGGGGGGGCCGCCCCCAGCCCTGGCGGGAGGGCCGGGACGGTGGTGGGGGCCGGGGGGGTGGTATCCACGGGGGCTGGAGGGCGCTGGGCCGGTCGCGCTGCAGCCGGCTGGGGTGCGCTCGGCCAGGCCCGGGTGGCGGCCGCTGGCGCTGGGCCCGTCTCGGTGCCCGGGCTTCCGAGGCTGCGGAGAGGCGCCTGCGGAGAGAGGAGGCTGGGCAGCACCCGGCGGCCGCGCCGCAGCACCTCACCGGCGGTGCTGCAAGGCCAGCGGCAGCCGGCCGACGGGGAGCTGGGGCGAGAGACGGCCGCTCACTGCTGTCTTCTCCTCCGCAGCCGGATGAGCCCGCAGCACAGAAGCGTGCCGAAGAGCAGGGAGCCCACGATTGCCGCCGCGCTCACGAGGCAGTGCTTGCGCACGGCGGCACCGGCCGAGGCACTCGCGCTCCTCTCGCCAGCCACACCTGGAGGAACAGCTCTGGGCCTTAGCGCGTCCTCGCGCTGCTGGGCAGCCTGCGGGAGCTCTGGCAGTGCCGAGACGGTCGCTCTCCCGCTGCCAGCCTCTCCGGGAAGAAGCTGCCTTGCTTGCAGCAGAAGGCGCCGCCGCCATGCTCGCTAGGCGGCTCCCGCTTACGGGCTGCTCAGTACCTGGACTCTCTGGAAAGAACTGGAACACCCCGGTGTGGCGGGCTTCTCCGGGCTCCGAGAGCACTGCCAAGAAGGAGAGAAAGGGAAAGCCTCAGCACGGCTCGGGCACAGAGGATGCCGAAGGACGGGCGGGCGGACGGGCGGACGGAGAGGCTCCCTCTGCGAGTCCGTGCAGCCCCCTGGGCCGCAGGTCGCAGGAGGGGTCCCGCTCGCTGCTGCGGTGCTGCTTTGGGCCCCTGGGGACTTGGGCAAGCTGCGGGGCTCAGGTGCTGCGGGAGGTACGCTCCGCTACGGGCCACGGGCTGCAACTGGCTGCGGTGGGAGGCAGGCGATCCCCACCCACAGGCACAGAGGCCCGCCAGCATCTCTGGCACACTGCTGGCGCTGCGCTCCGCGCGCCAGAGCCCACAGCCCTCCTCCAGAGCGCTGCCAGGCTCCTTTGGCAGCACCTGCTCTGTGCTAAGCGTGCCACCGGCCGGCAATTACCTGGCGGGACGGTCGCTGGCGCTGCCTCTGGCGCTCCCTCCGAGCCTGGCAGCGTGTTTCCCCTGGGAAGCGCCTCCTTCTGCACAGCCTCTCCGTCCGCCCCTTCGGAAAGAAAGCGGCACAGTTGCACGGGGAGCGACCGCTCCTCAGCAGGAGGATGCTTCTAGCTGCAGCAGGCGATGCTTCTCAGCATGCCCGCGGCTGTAGCCAGCCCCTCAGGCTTCCCCGTGCAGCACACCCACCCTGTGCTCCCTCCAGTTCCTGCAGGATTTCCTGCAGGATTGCCGAGGTCCTCTGGGAGCTTTGGCCTCTTTTCGCTTGCTGCCTTGCTCTTCGAGGACCCAGCGGGGAAGCTGGAGAGCCGTCGCCTACAGCCACACCTGCAAGCAAACACAGAAGAGAGCAGCTCCCACCAAACAGGGCGGGATGCTTCTTCCCATCGCGCAGCTCCCCCAGGGGATTGCTGCACGGCCCTGGGCTCTCCCTCCCGCCCAGGAGCCTCTTGCAAACAGGCAGCAGGGGCCTGCAGTGCCAGCGTGCCGGGACAAAACGAAGCGTGCGTGCAGCTGCCCAGAGAAGGGCCTCCCCAGAGCTCAGCCCAGGCTCGAAACTCAAGCCCACCGTGCCCGCTGGCTCTGCAGCACGCATGGGGGCGGAGCGGCTGGCAAAGACAGCTTGGCAAGGCAAAGCGCCCCAGGCGTGTCACCGAGCCTGAGCCCTTCCCTCTCTGCTCTCCTGCGGGGCTGAGGCCAAGGAAGGCCTCCAGGAAGGTCCATTGCACGCGGGCAGCAAACAACAAGGGAAATGCTCGCTCCTCCCTCCCGCCGACTTACTTGTGGGATCGCCCTGGGGCACGAGGACAGGACCATGCTCGGACGTCCCGGACAAATCACCTACAGGCACAGAGCAAAACCGTTCCCAGTGCGTGCTGGGAGCTCCTTCTGCCCCAGCGCCCTGCGGTGGGTGACAGAGGGGCCGGGGCACCCAGGAGCAGGGCCCAGGAGCAGGGCGAGCTGGGGGAAAAACACTCGTCCCCGCTTCTTGTGGAGAAGAGCCCACTGGCCAGGGAGAGGCTGCAGCACCGCTCAGCTGGCGCAGAAAGCCACCAACAAAGCCCAAGGAAAGCAAGAGCGACACCGCAGCCCACGTACCTGTGGGGTGCCACCCAGTCTCGGGAGCAGGATTCCACGGGGCAGCTGCAACAGCACGGCCTGCGGGCACAGATGGGGGCCAGGACAGATGGGGTGAGGAGGGCTTCCACTGCGTGCTGCAACCAAGTCTGCCCTCGCGAAGCCCCCGCAGGGAGCGGACGACCCCTCGGAAGGGGGTGGTCTGCCTGCGCAGGACCTCCCGCAGGACTCGCCCGCGGACCAGTGCTGCTGCTTTGGAGGCAGGGGACGGGGACAACTTACCGCTGGGCTGCCCCTGGAGCTCCACTCCAGGACCCAGCTGAGGAGCTGGGGAAGCGCTGCCGAGCGCATCGTCACCTGGAAGCAAGCAGAGAGCAGACACGTTCCCCTTGCCCACTGTGCCCCCGAGCACCCTGCAGTGACGGAGGGGCCGGGGCACGGGGCGAGGTGCCCGAGGCTGCGGCGGGGCTCAGGGACCTCCCGACGGAGGGGAAGGCTGGAGCCGGGGCAGCGCGGCGCATGGCTCGGCTCACAGGGGCCCCGGGGGGGCTCAGCCCAGGCTTCGGCCCCCAGCCCCTCCGGCGACTCGCCCGCGTCCGGCCCTGCCGCTGCCCCCGGCGCTGGCGCCCACCTGCTCCCAGCGCTCGCCTTGGCATAGCCCAGGCATCGCGGGCACACAGGCCTGCCAGCACGAGGAGGAGGAGGAGGAGGCGGCTGGGGGCCGCAGCCCCCCACATCCGCCCCATGCTGCCACCGCCGCGTGAGTGCCGCCGTTGGGGCCGGCGCAGAGAGGTGCCCGTGGCCTGGCACAGCGTCACAGCGCGGCGCTGTGACCTCATGGCCGCACCCTGCTGGCACAGGGGCTGCATGCATGGGGCTGGGGCTGCGTGGCATCAGCCACAGCCGCAGCTCCACTGGGCCACCCGCCCTCAGCGCGGAAAGTGGCCTCCTCCTCCTCGTTGCCATCAGAGCTGGCCAGCAGCATCCTCAGCATCCCAGAGGCCTTGGGTCTGAACAATTAAAAATAAATAAATAAATAAATAAATAGAATAAAAAGAAAAGAAAAAAAGAAAAGGACAAAAGAACGAGAAAAATGGTGTTGGATCCTAAAAGGCTTCTTTGGTCCCTCAAAGCCTCTGGGCTGGATGGTCCAAAACCTGTTTTATAGTCCAAAGCCTCACTACTTTGAGGACCACCCCTCGTTTAGGATCCAAAGGATCTTCATTATTAGGCCCCCGTGTTTCCTTGTTTGCCTGCCACAGCCTTATTTTCAGGGTCCAGCACCTCCACTTGGGATCCAAAGTCGTCTTTTGATCTCCTGACCCCTCAGAATTGAGCCCCAGGCTCTACGTTCTAGTGAACAAATCTTGCTTTTCAGGGCCCTGCAACTCCATGCTGATCCAAAGGTGACTTTTGATGGCTTACCTCCTCAGTTTTCAAGCCCAGGCCATCATTTTTAGGGCACAATGCCTTACTTTGGTGTCTCACAGTTTCATTTTAGGCTGCAAAGCTGCCTTTATAGGGTGCAGTACCTTAGCTGACAGGAACCCTCTTTCATTTTTAGTTTCAAAATGTTCATTCGAAGGGCCAAGGCCTGAGGTTTTGGGCCCAAAGCCTCCTTTTTGGGTCCAAACACCCATCTGGAGGGAGCAAAGCATCGCTCTTGGATCTAGACAGAGGAGGGCAGGCTGTGCTGTCTGACATTTTTAGGCCCTGGCCTCACATGTTAGGGCAAAAGCCTCTTCCTTGGGCTCAAAAGCCTGGATTGAAAGGGCAACCTCTACTTTTTTTCTGGCCTTTTCTTGCTTACACATCAATCTTAGAGACCAGGCTGCCATTTCCAAGGAACAATTCCCCGTTTTTAGGATCCACAATTTTATTATAAGATGCAACGCGGCCTTCTTAGATAGCCAGGCCTCCCCCTATAGCCCCTTAACCTAGCTTCTGGATCCAATGTCAGATTTTTCTTGCTTCCAGCCACACTCTTACAGACCAGGCTGCCCGTTTTAGGGCAACATGCCCAATTTCTAGGGTCCACACTTTGATCGTAAGGTGCAAAGCGGCCCTTTTAGATGCTGAGGCCTTATTTGAGAGGAAAACCCCTCATTCCATATTCCCGAATCCTCATGCTAGGAGCTGAGGCCTGAATTTTAGGGTCCAAAGCCTCCTTTGCGGGTCCAAACACCTATCTGGAGGAAACAAAGCAGCAGTTCAGGATCCAGACCCTGAGCTGCAGAGTCCAAAGGCCCAGGTTTTGGCTCCAAAGCCTGACTTGGAGATACAAGACATGCTCCTCCTCCCTGCCTCTTGCCTCCTCCCCTCCTGGTATTTTAGCAGTCTGAAACCTCATTATTAGGGCCCCGTGCTTCCTTCTTGGGCTCCAAATCCCTATTTTCAGGGTCCACAACCTCCACTTGGTATCTGAACTCTTTGTCTGATTGCCTTAACCTTCCATTTAAGGGCCAGGGTGCTCCTTTTAAGTGACCAAGTGCTTTGGGTCAGGGCCCTGACTCCTGCTTCTGGATCCAAAGCTAGATTTTCCTTGCTTCCAGCCACATTCTTTCTATCCAGGCATCCATTTTTGGGGCACAAGGCCCAATTTCTAGGGCCCACACTTTCATTGGAAGGTGAAAAGCGGCCCTTTTAGATGGCGAGGCCTTCTTTGAGAGGAACAGCCCTGCTTTCAAATTCCCAAATCCTTATGCTAGGAGCCGAGGCCTGAGGTTTTGGGCCCAAAGCCTCCTTTTCGGGTCCAAACACCCATCTGGAAAGAGGAAAGCATCACTTTA
Source organism: Aythya marila (assembly GCF_965140915.1). Taxonomy (NCBI): domain Eukaryota; kingdom Metazoa; phylum Chordata; class Aves; order Anseriformes; family Anatidae; genus Aythya; species Aythya marila. The sequence continues at coordinate 15,342,926 of NC_139051.1, forward strand.
AGATCCAGACAGAGGAGGGCGGGCTGCGCTGTCCATGATTTTTAGGCCCCAGAGTCACATGTTAGGGCAAAAAGCCTCTTCCTTGGGCTTGAAAGCCCTGTTTGAGATGATAAACCCTGTTTTCAGGAGCTCCAGATCCTCATTTTCTGAGAAAAGGCCTGACTGTCACGTCCCAAAGACTCACCTTAGAGCCCAAAGCCTCTTTTTTAGCACCCAGAGCCTTCTCCTTGGGACCCAAAGCCTCAGGTTGGGGTACAAAGGCTCGTTTTCTGGGTTCAAAGCCCCATTTTAGTGTCCAGAGACCCCCATGACAGGCTCTAAAACTTCATTCTTCATGGCTGACGTCTCATGCTCAGGCTCCAAACCCTGATTTTCAGGGCCCAGAGGCTGCTTTGGGATCTTAAGTCCTCTGCTGATTGCCTACCTTCTCCTTTGTGGGGCCCAGAGTCTCCTTTTTGGTGACCAAAGCCTTAATATTAGGGCCTGGAGACCTAACTCTTGAATTCAGAGCCGCCGTCTTGGGGCCTTCCTCATTAGGGCCAAATGTCTCCTTTTCACCCTATTACCCCTTCGCTTCAGGGCTAAGAGCATCTTTTGCGGATCCAAAACCTTTTTCTCACCTTTACTTTGCAGCTGAGAAGCATACAGGCATGGCACCAAAGCTCCTCTTTATAGACCACAGCCTTGTTCTTAAGCACCCAGCTTTCAGGACGTTTTCATCACCAAGAGAGCCTATAGTTGGGATCCAAAGCCGCCTTTATCACCTACACCCTCCGTTTTTGGACCCAGGCTCTCACTTTTAGGGCCCAAAGCATTCTTTTTAGACCTCAGCGTGACATATTAGGGCAGAAAGCCTCTTCCTTGGGATCCAAAGCCTTGAGTGAAAGGATAAACCCTCCTTTTTACAGGATTGTTCTTGCTTACACGTCAATCCTACAGAGCAGGCTGCCCTTTCCAAGGGGCAATTCCCTATTTTTAGGGTCCACAATTTTATTATAAGATGCAATGTGGCCTTCTTAGATGGCAAAGCTGTATGTGAGAGGAAGAGCCCTGCTTTCAAATTCCCAAATCCTCCTGCTAGGAGCCAAGGCCTGAATTTTAGGGTCCAAACATCCATTTTGAGGAAGCAGAGAGTGGAGGGCGGGCCGCGCTGCCCTGACATTTTTTGGCCCCAGCATCCCATATTAGGGCAGAAAGCCTCTTCCTTGGACTCTAAAGCCTTGTTTGAAAGGATAATTCCTCCTTTTTAGCGGCTTTTTCTTGCTTACATCCACAGTCTTACGGACCTGGCTGCCATTTTCAAGGAACAACTTCCTAGTTTTAGGTCCACAATTTTATTCTTAGGTCCACTATTTTATTAGGGAGCGTCTCCGGAACGGGGAGCAGGGCCTCTGGGGCAGAAGAAGAACGGCACACAGGGGTTTCCACATCACGCTGCCCAGCCATGCTAGAACCTGCCCCCAAAACACCCGCTGGGACTTGCCCGTAGCGCTGCTCAGGCCCCTGGAGCTCTGCGGGAAGGAGATCCTGCAGCCAACCCCTTGTTGTGTGACTGGGGATCCAGCACCTAGTCTGGGGGCTGCTGCTGAGGAATTTCCCTGTGTGGCAGGCCTCGCCGCAGGGCTGAACGTACCCATGACTTGCGGAAAATGGTCTCCACCATCAGGAAGTTGTACAGTAGGTACGTTTATTCAGCGCTGGGCAGCACGGGGGGGAGTCCCACCAAAGTCGTGCGCACCTGACGCGGCAACTTGCCATGGTTCCATGCAGTAAAGAGTTACCTATGCATGAAGTTTCACACCACGCCTATACGTATTCGTAACCTGTCCCCGCTTGGTATTAAAATTAGTTGCAAGGAGTCATTTCCATCAACTCCTCCCATCTGCACTTTCACAGTGTAGTCTGGTGGTCGTGGGATGAAGATTGATGACTCTTCCTCGTCACCGCTAGTTGACCTCTTGTCTCTGCGCAGACTCAGTTGCTCCTTGGCCCTTGTCCACCCGCAGGACCAGTTTCTTAAGACAGGCTCACACTCTTCTGAGGAGACTGCCCTTGGGAAAGGGGCCCAAGGCTTCTTGCTTTAATTAACTTGAGCATCCTAGTTTCATGCTATCACTCCCTTTCTGCTTGATAAGATTCCCCTAACTTCCTCTCTCAGTTCCCCCTTTTCTCCAAGTTAGAAAGGAATGTACTAAGAAGTTAGTGACTTCTTGTGTGTTCCTAACTCCGTCTCTCAGCCATCCAACCCGCAGGGCTCAGGACTTGTTGATGCTCTAAGGAAACGCCTGAGGAGACAGAGAGCTGTGTGTCCAGCCCACAGGGCGCCGGACAGCAGGCTGGCCAGGACAAGGAGACAAAGAACAGGCAGCCAAACAGCGCGAAAGAAGCAGGAAAGCTGGAGGAAGAGGTTCTGCCTCTGTTGTGCCGCTGGGTGGAAAGCGGCTCTGAAAAGGGACAGCCTCGTTCGCAGCTGCTCGGAAGAGAGCCCCAGCTGGTGTCTGGAATGCTCTGGTGTCCCCAAGGCTGCCAGCACTGGGAACAGCCTGTTTCTGGCGGTGCCTCCCCTTTCCTGGTCTCGCAGAGAAAGGGAAGCCCATGCAGGACCACGCAGGGAAGGCCTGCAATGCCATGGGAGGGACTGCGTGCTGGAGCAGGGCAAGAGAGCGGGGACAAGCGGCAGAAGAGGCTGGAGACGGGGGAAAGGTGTCCGCAGGTTGCTCGTAGCTTCTCCCTCCCCTGGCCACTTAGCGCGAGGCGAAGCACAGCCTGGACACTGGCGATTCGGGTGCAGAGCTTTATTCGGAGAAGGCATGCCGCTCGGCAAAGCTGCCGGACGGCTGCCAGTCCTCACCCCCCCGCTGCCCCGCACGCCGGGGGGGCCGCCCCCAGCCCTGGCGGGAGGGCCGGGACGGTGGTGGGGGCCGGGGGGGTGGTATCCACGGGGGCTGGAGGGCGCTGGGCCGGTCGCGCTGCAGCCGGCTGGGGTGCGCTCGGCCAGGCCCGGGTGGCGGCCGCTGGCGCTGGGCCCGTCTCGGTGCCCGGGCTTCCGAGGCTGCGGAGAGGCGCCTGCGGAGAGAGGAGGCTGGGCAGCACCCGGCGGCCGCGCCGCAGCACCTCACCGGCGGTGCTGCAAGGCCAGCGGCAGCCGGCCGACGGGGAGCTGGGGCGAGAGACGGCCGCTCACTGCTGTCTTCTCCTCCGCAGCCGGATGAGCCCGCAGCACAGAAGCGTGCCGAAGAGCAGGGAGCCCACGATTGCCGCCGCGCTCACGAGGCAGTGCTTGCGCACGGCGGCACCGGCCGAGGCACTCGCGCTCCTCTCGCCAGCCACACCTGGAGGAACAGCTCTGGGCCTTAGCGCGTCCTCGCGCTGCTGGGCAGCCTGCAGGAGCTCTGGCAGTGCCGAGACGGTCGCTCTCCCGCTGCCAGCCTCTCCGGGAAGAAGCTGCCTTGCTTGCAGCAGAAGGCGCCGCCGCCATGCTCGCTAGGCGGCTCCCGCTTACGGGCTGCTCAGTACCTGGACTCTCTGGAAAGAACTGGAACACCCCGGTGTGGCGGGCTTCTCTGGGCTCCGAGAGCACTGCCAAGAAGGAGAGAAAGGGAAAGCCTCAGCACGGCTCGGGCACAGAGGATGCCGAAGGACGGGCGGGCGGACGGGCGGACGGAGAGGCTCCCTCTGCGAGTCCGTGCAGCCCCCTGGGCCGCAGGTCGCAGGAGGGGTCCCGCTCGCTGCTGCGGTGCTGCTTTGGGCCCCTGGGGACTTGGGCAAGCTGCGGGGCTCAGGTGCTGCGGGAGGTACGCTCCGCTACGGGCCACGGGCTGCAACTGGCTGCGGTGGGAGGCAGGCGATCCCCACCCACAGGCACAGAGGCCCGCCAGCATCTCTGGCACACTGCTGGCGCTGCGCTCCGCGCGCCAGAGCCCACAGCCCTCCTCCAGAGCGCTGCCAGGCTCCTTTGGCAGCACCTGCTCTGTGCTAAGCGTGCCACCGGCCGGCAATTACCTGGCGGGACGGTCGCTGGCGCTGCCTCTGGCGCTCCCTCCGAGCCTGGCAGCGTGTTTCCCCTGGGAAGCGCCTCCTTCTGCACAGCCTCTCCGTCCGCCCCTTCGGAAAGAAAGCGGCACAGTTGCACGGGGAGCGACCGCTCCTCAGCAGGAGGATGCTTCTAGCTGCAGCAGGCGATGCTTCTCAGCATGCCCGCGGCTGTAGCCAGCCCCTCAGGCTTCCCCGTGCAGCACACCCACCCTGTGCTCCCTCCAGTTCCTGCAGGATTTCCTGCAGGATTGCCGAGGTCCTCTGGGAGCTTTGGCCTCTTTTCGCTTGCTGCCTTGCTCTTCGAGGACCCAGCGGGGAAGCTGGAGAGCCGTCGCCTACAGCCACACCTGCAAGCAAACACAGAAGAGAGCAGCTCCCACCAAACAGGGCGGGATGCTTCTTCCCATCGCGCAGCTCCCCCAGGGGATTGCTGCACGGCCCTGGGCTCTCCCTCCCGCCCAGGAGCCTCTTGCAAACAGGCAGCAGGGGCCTGCAGTGCCAGCGTGCCGGGACAAAACGAAGCGTGCGTGCAGCTGCCCAGAGAAGGGCCTCCCCAGAGCTCAGCCCAGGCTCGAAACTCAAGCCCACCGTGCCCGCTGGCTCTGCAGCACGCATGGGGGCGGAGCGGCTGGCAAAGACAGCTTGGCAAGGCAAAGCGCCCCAGGCGTGTCACCGAGCCTGAGCCCTTCCCTCTCTGCTCTCCTGCGGGGCTGAGGCCAAGGAAGGCCTCCAGGAAGGTCCATTGCACGCGGGCAGCAAACAACAAGGGAAATGCTCGCTCCTCCCTCCCGCCGACTTACTTGTGGGATCGCCCTGGGGCACGAGGACAGGACCATGCTCGGACGTCCCGGACAAATCACCTACAGGCACAGAGCAAAACCGTTCCCAGTGCGTGCTGGGAGCTCCTTCTGCCCCAGCGCCCTGCGGTGGGTGACAGAGGGGCCGGGGCACCCAGGAGCAGGGCCCAGGAGCAGGGCGAGCTGGGGGAAAAACACTCGTCCCCGCTTCTTGTGGAGAAGAGCCCACTGGCCAGGGAGAGGCTGCAGCACCGCTCAGCTGGCGCAGAAAGCCACCAACAAAGCCCAAGGAAAGCAAGAGCGACACCGCAGCCCACGTACCTGTGGGGTGCCACCCAGTCTCGGGAGCAGGATTCCACGGGGCAGCTGCAACAGCACGGCCTGCGGGCACAGATGGGGGCCAGGACAGATGGGGTGAGGAGGGCTTCCACTGCGTGCTGCAACCAAGTCTGCCCTCGCGAAGCCCCCGCAGGGAGCGGACGACCCCTCGGAAGGGGGTGGTCTGCCTGCGCAGGACCTCCCGCAGGACTCGCCCGCGGACCAGTGCTGCTGCTTTGGAGGCAGGGGACGGGGACAACTTACCGCTGGGCTGCCCCTGGAGCCCCACTCCAGGACCCAGCTGAGGAGCTGGGGAAGCGCTGCCGAGCGCATCGTCACCTGGAAGCAAGCAGAGAGCAGACACGTTCCCCTTGCCCGCTGTGCCCCCGAGCACCCTGCAGTGACGGAGGGGCCGGGGCACGGGGCGAGGTGCCCGAGGCTGCGGCGGGGCTCAGGGACCTCCCGACGGAGGGGAAGGCTGGAGCCGGGGCAGCGCGGCGCATGGCTCGGCTCACAGGGGCCCCGGGGGGGCTCAGCCCAGGCTTCGGCCCCCAGCCCCTCCGGCGACTCGCCCGCGTCCGGCCCTGCCGCTGCCCCCGGCGCTGGCGCCCACCTGCTCCCAGCGCTCGCCTTGGCATAGCCCAGGCATCGCGGGCACACAGGCCTGCCAGCACGAGGAGGAGGAGGAGGAGGCGGCTGGGGGCCGCAGCCCCCCACATCCGCCCCATGCTGCCACCGCCGCGTGAGTGCCGCCGTTGGGGCCGGCGCAGAGAGGTGCCCGTGGCCTGGCACAGCGTCACAGCGCGGCGCTGTGACCTCATGGCCGCACCCTGCTGGCACAGGGGCTGCATGCATGGGGCTGGGGCTGCGTGGCATCAGCCACAGCCGCAGCTCCACTGGGCCACCCGCCCTCAGCGCGGAAAGTGGCCTCCTCCTCCTCGTTGCCATCAGAGCTGGCCAGCAGCATCCTCAGCATCCCAGAGGCCTTGGGTCTGAACAATTAAAAATAAATAAATAAATAAATAAATAGAATAAAAAGAAAAGAAAAAAAGAAAAGGACAAAAGAACGAGAAAAATGGTGTTGGATCCTAAAAGGCTTCTTTGGTCCCTCAAAGCCTCTGGGCTGGATGGTCCAAAACCTGTTTTATAGTCCAAAGCCTCACTACTTTGAGGACCACCCCTCGTTTAGGATCCAAAGGATCTTCATTAGTAGGCCCCCGTGTTTCCTTGTTTGCCTGCCACAGCCTTATTTTCAGGGTCCAGCACCTCCACTTGGGATCCAAAGTCGTCTTTTGATCTCCTAACCCCTCAGAATAGAGCCCCAGGCTCTACGTTCTAGTGAACAAATCTTGCTTTTCAGGGCCCGGCAACTCCATGCTGATCCAAAGGTGACTTTTGATGGCTTACCTCCTCAGTTTTCAAGCCCAGGCCATCATTTTTAGGGTACAATGCCTTACTTTGGTGTCTCACAGTTTCATTTTAGGCTGCAAAGCTGCCTTTATAGGGTGCAGTACCTTAGCTGACAGGAACCCTCTTTCATTTTTAGTTTCAAAATGTTCATTCGAAGGGCCAAGGCCTGAGGTTTTGGGCCCAAAGCCTCCTTTTTGGGTCCAAACACCCATCTGGAGGGAGCAAAGCATCGCTCTTGGATCTAGACAGAGGAGGGCAGGCTGTGCTGTCTGACATTTTTAGGCCCTGGCCTCACATGTTAGGGCAAAAGCCTCTTCCTTGGGCTCAAAAGCCTGGATTGAAAGGGCAACCTCTACTTTTTTTCTGGCCTTTTCTTGCTTACACATCAATCTTAGAGACCAGGCTGCCATTTCCAAGGAACAATTCCCCGTTTTTAGGATCCACAATTTTATTATAAGATGCAACGCGGCCTTCTTAGATAGCCAGGCCTCCCCCTATAGCCCCTTAACCTAGCTTCTGGATCCAATGTCAGATTTTTCTTGCTTCCAGCCATACTCTTACAGACCAGGCTGCCCGTTTTAGGGCAACATGCCCAATTTCTAGGGTCCACACTTTGATCGTAAGGTGCAAAGCGGCCCTTTTAGATGCTGAGGCCTTATTTGAGAGGAAAACCCCTCATTCCATATTCCCGAATCCTCATGCTAGGAGCTGAGGCCTGAATTTTAGGGTCCAAAGCCTCCTTTGCGGGTCCAAACACCTATCTGGAGGAAACAAAGCAGCAGTTCAGGATCCAGACCCTGAGCTGCAGAGTCCAAAGGCCCAGGTTTTGGCTCCAAAGCCTGACTTGGAGATACAAGACATGCTCCTCCTCCCTGCCTCTTGCCTCCTCCCCTCCTGGTATTTTAACAGTCTGAAACCTCATTATTAGGGCCCCGTGCTTCCTTCTTGGGCTCCAAATCCCTATTTTCAGGGTCCACAACCTCCACTTGGTATCTGAACTCTTTGTCTGATTGCCTTAACCTTCCATTTAAGGGCCAGGGTGCTCCTTTTAAGTGACCAAGTGCTTTGGGTCAGGGCCCTGACTCCTGCTTCTGGATCCAAAGCTAGATTTTCCTTGCTTCCAGCCACACTCTTTCTATCCAGGCATCCATTTTTGGGGCACAAGGCCCAATTTCTAGGGCCCACACTTTCATTGGAAGGTGCAAAGCGGCCCTTTTAGATGGCGAGGCCTTCTTTGAGAGGAACAGCCCTGCTTTCAAATTCCCAAATCCTTATGCTAGGAGCCGAGGCCTGAGGTTTTGGGCCCAAAGCCTCCTTTTCGGGTCCAAACACCCATCTGGAAAGAGGAAAGCATCACTTTAAGATCCAGACAGAGGAGGGCGGGCTGCGCTGTCCATAATATTTAGGCCCCAGAGTCACATGTTAGGGCAAAAAGCCTCTTCCTTGGGCTTGAAAGCCCTGTTTGAGATGATAAACCCTGTTTTCAGGAGCTCCAGATCCTCATTTTCTGAGAAAAGGCCTGACTGTCACGTCCCAAAGACTCACCTTAGAGCCCAAAGCCTCTTTTTTAGCACCCAGAGCCTTCTCCTTGGGACCCAAAGCCTCAGGTTGGGGTACAAAGGCTCGTTTTCTGGGTTCAAAGCCCCATTTTAGTGTCCAGAGACCCCCATGACAGGCTCTAAAACTTCATTCTTCATGGCTGACGTCTCATGCTCAGGCTCCAAACCCTGATTTTCAGGGCCCAGAGGCTGCTTTGGGATCCTAAGTCCTCTGCTGATTGCCTACCTTCTCCTTTGTGGGGCCCAGAGTCTCCTTTTTGGTGACCAAAGCCTTAATATTAGGGCCTGGAGACCTAACTCTTGAATTCAGAGCCGCCGTCTTGGGGCCTTCCTCATTAGGGCCAAATGTCTCCTTTTCACCCTATTACCCCTTCGCTTCAGGGCTAAGAGCATCTTTTGCGGATCCAAAACCTTTTTCTCACCTTTACTTTGCAGCTGAGAAGCATACAGGCATGGCACCAAAGCTCCTCTTTATAGACCACAGCCTTGTTCTTAAGCACCCAGCTTTCAGGACGTTTTCATCACCAAGAGAGCCTATAGTTGGGATCCAAAGCCGCCTTTATCACCTACACCCTCCGTTTTTGGACCCAGGCTCTCACTTTTAGGGCCCAAAGCATTCTTTTTAGACCTCAGCGTGACATATTAGGGCAGAAAGCCTCTTCCTTGGGATCCAAAGCCTTGAGTGAAAGGATAAACCCTCCTTTTTACAGGATTGTTCTTGCTTACACGTCAAGCCTACAGAGCAGGCTGCCCTTTCCAAGGGGCAATTCCCTATTTTTAGGGTCCACAATTTTATTATAAGATGCAACGCGTCCTTCTTAGATGGCAAAGCTGTATGTGAGAGGAAGAGCCCTGCTTTCAAATTCCCAAATCCTCCTGCTAGGAGCCGAGGCCTGAATTTTAGGGTCCAAACATCCATTTTGAGGAAGCAGAGAGTGGAGGGCGGGCCGCGCTGCCCTGACATTTTTTGGCCCCAGCATCCCATATTAGGGCAGAAAGCCTCTTCCTTGGACTCTAAAGCCTTGTTTGAAAGGATAATTCCTCCTTTTTAGCGGCTTTTTCTTGCTTACATCCACAGTCTTACGGACCTGGCTGCCATTTTCAAGGAACAACTTCCTAGTTTTAGGTCCACAATTTTATTCTTAGGTCCACTATTTTATTAGGGAGCGTCTCCGGAACGGGGAGCAGGGCCTCTGGGGCAGAAGAAGAACGGCACACAGGGGTTTCCACATCACGCTGCCCAGCCATGCCAGAACCTGCCCCCAAAACACCCGCTGGGACTTGCCCGTAGCGCTGCTCAGGCCCCTGGAGCTCTGCGGGAAGGAGATCCTGCAGCCAACCCCTTGTTGTGTGACTGGGGATCCAGCACCTAGTCTGGGGGCTGCTGCTGAGGAATTTCCCTGTGTGGCAGGCCTCGCCGCAGGGCTGAACGTACCCATGACTTGCGGAAAACGGTCTCCACCATCAGGAAGTTGTACAGTAGGTACGTTTATTCAGCGCTGGGCAGCACGGGGGGGAGTCCCACCAAAGTCGTGCGCACCTGACGCGGCAACTTGCCATGGTTCCATGCAGTAAAGAGTTACCTATGCATGAAGTTTCACACCACGCCTATACGTATTCGTAACCTGTCCCCGCTTGGTATTAAAACTAGTTGCAAGGAGTCATTTCCATCAACTCCTCCCATCTGCACTTTCACAGTGTAGTCTGGTGGTCGTGGGATGAAGATTGATGACTCTTCCTCGTCACCGCTAGTTGACCTCTTGTCTCTGCGCAGACTCAGTTGCTCCTTGGCCCTTGTCCACCCGCAGGACCAGTTTCTTAAGACAGGCTCACACTCTTCTGAGGAGACTGCCCTTGGGAAAGGGGCCCAAGGCTTCTTGCTTTAATTAACTTGAGCATCCTAGTTTCATGCTATCACTCCCTTTCTGCTTGATAAGATTCCCCTAACTTCCTCTCTCAGTTCCCCCTTTTCTCAAAGTTAGTACATTCCTTTCTAAAAGTCTAACGATTTATTGTATACCCCTAACTCCCTCTCTCAGCCATCCAACCCGCAGGGCTCAGGACTTGATGCTCTAAGGAAACGCCTGAGGAGACAGAGAGCTGTGTGTCCAGCCCACAGGGCGCCGGACAGCAGGCTGGCCAGGACAAGGAGACAAAGAACAGGCAGCCAAACAGCGCGAAAGAAGCAGGAAAGCTGGAGGAAGAGGTTCTGCCTCTGTTGTGCCGCTGGGTGGAAAGCGGCTCTGAAAAGGGACAGCCTCGTTCGCAGCTGCTCGGAAGAGAGCCCCAGCTGGTGTCTGGAATGCTCTGGTGTCCCCAAGGCTGCCAGCACTGGGAACAGCCTGTTTCTGGCGGTGCCTCCCCTTTCCTGGTCTCGCAGAGAAAGGGAAGCCCATGCAGGACCACGCAGGGAAGGCCTGCAATGCCATGGGAGGGACTGCGTGCTGGAGCAGGGCAAGAGAGCGGGGACAAGCGGCAGAAGAGGCTGGAGAGGGGGGAAAGGTGTCCGCAGGTTGCTCGTAGCTTCTCCCTCCCCTGGCCACTTAGCGCGAGGCGAAGCACAGCCTGGACACTGGCGATTCGGGTGCAGAGCTTTATTCGGAGAAGGCATGCCGCTCGGCAAAGCTGCCGGACGGCTGCCAGTCCTCACCCCCCCGCTGCCCCGCACGCCGGGGGGGCCGCCCCCAGCCCTGGCGGGAGGGCCGGGACGGTGGTGGGGGCCGGGGGGGTGGTATCCACGGGGGCTGGAGGGCGCTGGGCCGGTCGCGCTGCAGCCGGCTGGGGTGCGCTCGGCCAGGCCCGGGTGGCGGCCGCTGGCGCTGGGCCCGTCTCGGTGCCCGGGCTTCCGAGGCTGCGGAGAGGCGCCTGCGGAGAGAGGAGGCTGGGCAGCACCCGGCGGCCGCGCCGCAGCACCTCACCGGCGGTGCTGCAAGGCCAGCGGCAGCCGGCCGACGGGGAGCTGGGGCGAGAGACGGCCGCTCACTGCTGTCTTCTCCTCCGCAGCCGGATGAGCCCGCAGCACAGAAGCGTGCCGAAGAGCAGGGAGCCCACGATTGCCGCCGCGCTCACGAGGCAGTGCTTGCGCACGGCGGCACCGGCCGAGGCACTCGCGCTCCTCTCGCCAGCCACACCTGGAGGAACAGCTCTGGGCCTTAGCGCGTCCTCGCGCTGCTGGGCAGCCTGCAGGAGCTCTGGCAGTGCCGAGACGGTCGCTCTCCCGCTGCCAGCCTCTCCGGGAAGAAGCTGCCTTGCTTGCAGCAGAAGGCGCCGCCGCCATGCTCGCTAGGCGGCTCCCGCTTACGGGCTGCTCAGTACCTGGACTCTCTGGAAAGAACTGGAACACCCCGGTGTGGCGGGCTTCTCCGGGCTCCGAGAGCACTGCCAAGAAGGAGAGAAAGGGAAAGCCTCAGCACGGCTCGGGCACAGAGGATGCCGAAGGACGGGCGGGCGGACGGGCGGACGGAGAGGCTCCCTCTGCGAGTCCGTGCAGCCCCCTGGGCCGCAGGTCGCAGGAGGGGTCCCGCTCGCTGCTGCGGTGCTGCTTTGGGCCCCTGGGGACTTGGGCAAGCTGCGGGGCTCAGGTGCTGCGGGAGGTACGCTCCGCTACGGGCCACGGGCTGCAACTGGCTGCGGTGGGAGGCAGGCGATCCCCACCCACAGGCACAGAGGCCCGCCAGCATCTCTGGCACACTGCTGGCGCTGCGCTCCGCGCGCCAGAGCCCACAGCCCTCCTCCAGAGCGCTGCCAGGCTCCTTTGGCAGCACCTGCTCTGTGCTAAGCGTGCCACCGGCTGGCAATTACCTGGCGGGACGGTCGCTGGCGCTGCCTCTGGCGCTCCCTCCGAGCCTGGCAGCGTGTTTCCCCTGGGAAGCGCCTCCTTCTGCACAGCCTCTCCGTCCGCCCCTTCGGAAAGAAAGCGGCACAGTTGCACGGGGAGCGACCGCTCCTCAGCAGGAGGATGCTTCTAGCTGCAGCAGGCGATGCTTCTCAGCATGCCCGCGGCTGTAGCCAGCCCCTCAGGCTTCCCCGTGCAGCACACCCACCCTGTGCTCCCTCCAGTTCCTGCAGGATTTCCTGCAGGATTGCCGAGGTCCTCTGGGAGCTTTGGCCTCTTTTCGCTTGCTGCCTTGCTCTTCGAGGACCCAGCGGGGAAGCTGGAGAGCCGTCGCCTACAGCCACACCTGCAAGCAAACACAGAAGAGAGCAGCTCCCACCAAACAGGGCGGGATGCTTCTTCCCATCGCGCAGCTCCCCCAGGGGATTGCTGCACGGCCCTGGGCTCTCCCTCCCGCCCAGGAGCCTCTTGCAAACAGGCAGCAGGGGCCTGCAGTGCCAGCGTGCCGGGACAAAACGAAGCGTGCGTGCAGCTGCCCAGAGAAGGGCCTCCCCAGAGCTCAGCCCAGGCTCGAAACTCAAGCCCACCGTGCCCGCTGGCTCTGCAGCACGCATGGGGGCGGAGCGGCTGGCAAAGACAGCTTGGCAAGGCAAAGCGCCCCAGGCGTGTCACCGAGCCTGAGCCCTTCCCTCTCTGCTCTCCTGCGGGGCTGAGGCCAAGGAAGGCCTCCAGGAAGGTCCATTGCACGCGGGCAGCAAACAACAAGGGAAATGCTCGCTCCTCCCTCCCGCCGACTTACTTGTGGGATCGCCCTGGGGCACGAGGACAGGACCATGCTCGGACGTCCCGGACAAATCACCTACAGGCACAGAGCAAAACCGTTCCCAGTGCGTGCTGGGAGCTCCTTCTGCCCCAGCGCCCTGCGGTGGGTGACAGAGGGGCCGGGGCACCCAGGAGCAGGGCCCAGGAGCAGGGCGAGCTGGGGGAAAAACACTCGTCCCCGCTTCTTGTGGAGAAGAGCCCACTGGCCAGGGAGAGGCTGCAGCACCGCTCAGCTGGCGCAGAAAGCCACCAACAAAGCCCAAGGAAAGCAAGAGCGACACCGCAGCCCACGTACCTGTGGGGTGCCACCCAGTCTCGGGAGCAGGATTCCACGGGGCAGCTGCAACAGCACGGCCTGCGGGCACAGATGGGGGCCAGGACAGATGGGGTGAGGAGGGCTTCCACTGCGTGCTGCAACCAAGTCTGCCCTCGCGAAGCCCCCGCAGGGAGCGGACGACCCCTCGGAAGGGGGTGGTCTGCCTGCGCAGGACCTCCCGCAGGACTCGCCCGCGGACCAGTGCTGCTGCTTTGGAGGCAGGGGACGGGGACAACTTACCGCTGGGCTGCCCCTGGAGCCCCACTCCAGGACCCAGCTGAGGAGCTGGGGAAGCGCTGCCGAGCGCATCGTCACCTGGAAGCAAGCAGAGAGCAGACACGTTCCCCTTGCCCGCTGTGCCCCCGAGCACCCTGCAGTGACGGAGGGGCCGGGGCACGGGGCGAGGTGCCCGAGGCTGTGGCGGGGCTCAGGGACCTCCCGACGGAGGGGAAGGCTGGAGCCGGGGCAGCGCGGCGCATGGCTCGGCTCACAGGGGCCCCGGGGGGGCTCAGCCCAGGCTTCGGCCCCCAGCCCCTCCGGCGACTCGCCCGCGTCCGGCCCTGCCGCTGCCCCCGGCGCTGGCGCCCACCTGCTCCCAGCGCTCGCCTTGGCATAGCCCAGGCATCGCGGGCACACAGGCCTGCCAGCACGAGGAGGAGGAGGAGGAGGCGGCTGGGGGCCGCAGCCCCCCACATCCGCCCCATGCTGCCACCGCCGCGTGAGTGCCGCCGTTGGGGCCGGCGCAGAGAGGTGCCCGTGGCCTGGCACAGCGTCACAGCGCGGCGCTGTGACCTCATGGCCGCACCCTGCTGGCACAGGGGCTGCATGCATGGGGCTGGGGCTGCGTGGCATCAGCCACAGCCGCAGCTCCACTGGGCCACCCGCCCTCAGCGCGGAAAGTGGCCTCCTCCTCCTCGTTGCCATCAGAGCTGGCCAGCAGCATCCTCAGCATCCCAGAGGCCTTGGGTCTGAACAATTAAAAATAAATAAATAAATAGAATAAGTAGGAAAAAAAAAAAAAAAAAACATAAAAGAAAAAAAGAAAAGGACAAAAGAAGGAGAAAAATGGTGTTGGATCCTAAAAGGCTTCTTTGGTCCCTCAAAGCCTCTGGGCTGGATGGTCCAAAACCTGTTTTATAGTCCAAAGCCTCACTACTTTGAGGACCACCCCTCGTTTAGGATCCAAAGGATCTTCATTAGTAGGCCCCCGTGTTTCCTTGTTTGCCTGCCACAGCCTTATTTTCAGGGTCCAGCACCTCCACTTGGGATCCAAAGTCGTCTTTTGATCTCCTGACCCCTCAGAATTGAGCCCCAGGCTCTACGTTCTAGTGAACAAATCTTGCTTTTCAGGGCCCTGCAACTCCATGCTGATCCAAAGGTGACTTTTGATGGCTTACCTCCTCAGTTTTCAAGCCCAGGCCATCATTTTTAGGGTACAATGCCTTACTTTGGTGTCTCACAGTTTCATTTTAGGCTGCAAAGCTGCCTTTATAGGGTGCAGTACCTTAGCTGACAGGAACCCTCTTTCATTTTTAGTTTCAAAATGTTCATTCGAAGGGCCAAGGCCTGAGGTTTTGGGCCCAAAGCCTCCTTTTTGGGTCCAAACACCCATCTGGAGGGAGCAAAGCATCGCTCTTGGATCTAGACAGAGGAGGGCAGGCTGTGCTGTCTGACATTTTTAGGCCCCGGCCTCACATGTTAGGGCAAAAGCCTCTTCCTTGGGCTCAAAAGCCTTGATTGAAAGGATAACCTCTCCTGGTTTTTTGTTGCTTACACATCAATCTTAGAGACAAAATGGAGCTTTGAACCCAGAAAATGAGACTTTGTACCCCAACCTGAGGCTTTGAGTCCCAAGGAGAAGGCTCTGGGTGCTAAAAAAGAGGCTTTGGGCTCTCAGGTTGAGCCTTTGGGACCTGACAGACAGGCCTTGACTCAGCAAATGATGATCCTGGCACTGAAAAGGAGGGTTCATTCTCTAAAAAGGGCTTTTGAGCACAAGGAGGATGCTTTTTGCCCTAACATGTGACTCTGGGGCCTAAAAATCATGGACAGCACAGCCCGACCTCCTCTGTCTGGATCCTAAAGTGCTGCTTTGCTCCCTCCATATGGGTGTTTGGACCCAAAGAGGAGGCTTTGAACTCTAACATTCAGGCCTCATCTCCTAGCATGAGGATTTGGGAATTTCAAAGGAGGGCTGTTCCTCTCCAATAAGGCCTCGCCGTCGAAGAAGTCCGCATTGCAGGGAACCAGGTCCGTTGTGTCCGCTGGGACAGGACCTGACACAGAGGCCCTGCTCCCGGTTCCAGAGATGGTCCCTGGGCCCTGATGTGACAATAATAAGGTTATAATAAAATTGTGACCCTAAAAATAGGGGTTTGTTCCTTGTAAGTGGCAGCCTGGTCTGTAAGATTAATGTGTAAGCAAGAAAAAGCCACTAAAAAGGAGGGGTTATCCTTTCAGACAAGGCTTTCAAGCCCAAGGCAGAGGCTTTCTGCCCTAATATCTGATGCTGGGGCCTAAAAATGAAGGACAGTGCGGCCCGCCCTCCAGTCTCTGCTTCCTCGAAATCGATGTTTGGACTCCAAAATTCAGACCTCAGCTCCTAGCATGAGGATCTGCCAATTTAAAAGGAGGGGTGCCCTTCTGATTGCCTTGAATAAGGCAATCAGACGAAGAGTTCAGATACCAAGTGGAGGTTGTGGACCCTGAAAATAGGGATTTGGAGCCCAAGAAGGAAGCACGGGGCCCTAATAATGAGGTTTCAGACTGTTAAAATATCAGGAGGGGAGGAGGCAAGAGGCAGGAAGGAGGAGAGGGCATGTCTTGTATCTCCAAGTCAGGCTTTGGAGCTGAAAGCTGGGCCTTTGGACTCTGCAGCTCAGGGTCTGGATCCTGAACTGCTGCTTTGTTTCCTCCAGATAGGTGTTTGGACCCGCAAAGGAGGCTTTGGACCCTAAAATTCAGGCCTCAGCTCCTAGCATGAGGATTCGGGAATATGGAATGAGGGGTTTTCCTCTCAAATAAGGCCTCGGCATCTAAAAGGGCCGCTTTGCACCTTACGATGAAAGTGTGGACCCTAGAAATTGGGCATGTTGCCCTAAAACGGGCAGCCTGGTCCGTAAGAGTGTGGCTGGAAGCAAGAAAAATCTGACATTGGATCCAGAAGCTAGGTTAAGGGGCTATAGGGGGAGGCCTCGCCATCTAAGAAGGCCGCGTTGGATCTTATAATAGAATTGTGGATCCTAAAAACGGGGAATTGTTCCTTGGAAATGGCAGCCTGGTCTCTAAGATTGATCCGTAAGCAAGAAAAGGCCAGGAATAAGTAGAGGTTACCCTTTCAATCCAGGCTTTTGAGCCCAAGGAAGAGGCTTTTGCCCTAACGTGAGGCCAGGGCCTAAAAATGTCAGACAGCACAGCCTGCCCTCCTCTGTCTAGATCCAAGAGCGATGCTTTGCTCCCTCCAGATGGGTGTTTGGACCCGAAAGGAGGCTTTGGGCCCAAAACCTCAGGCCTTGGCCCTTCGAATGAACATTCTGAAACTAAAAATGAAAGAGGGTTCCTGTCAGCTAAGGTACTGCACCCTATAAAGGCAGATTTGTAGCCTAAAATGAAACTGTGAGACACCAAAGTAAGGCATTGTGCCCTAAAAATGATGGCCTGGGCTTGAAAACTGAGGAGGTAAGCCATCAAAAGTCACCTTTGGATCAGCATGGAGTTGCAGGGCCCTGAAAAGCAAGATTTGTTCACTAGAACGTAGAGCCTGGGGCTCAATTCTGAGGGGTCAGGAGATCAAAAGACGACTTTGGATCCCAAGTGGAGGTGCTGGACCCTGAAAATAAGGCTGTGGCAGGCAAACAAGGAAACACGGGGGCCTACTAATGAAGATCCTTTGGATCCTAAACGAGGGGTGGTCCTCAAAGTAGTGAGGCTTTGGACTATAAAACAGGTTTTGGACCATCCAGCCCAGAGGCTTTGAGGGACCAAAGAAGCCTTTTAGGATCCAACACCATTTTTCTCGTTCTTTTGTCCTTTTCTTTTTTTCTTTTCTTTTTATTCTATTTATTTATTTATTTATTTATTTTTAATTGTTCAGACCCAAGGCCTCTGGGATGCTGAGGATGCTGCTGGCCAGCTCTGATGGCAACGAGGAGGAGGAGGCCACTTTCCGCGCTGAGGGCGGGTGGCCCAGTGGAGCTGCGGCTGTGGCTGATGCCACGCAGCCCCAGCCCCATGCATGCAGCCCCTGTGCCAGCAGGGTGCGGCCATGAGGTCACAGCGCCGCGCTGTGACGCTGTGCCAGGCCACGGGCACCTCTCTGCGCCGGCCCCAACGGCGGCACTCACGCGGCGGTGGCAGCATGGGGCGGATGTGGGGGGCTGCGGCCCCCAGCCGCCTCCTCCTCCTCCTCCTCGTGCTGGCAGGCCTGTGTGCCCGCGATGCCTGGGCTATGCCAAGGCGAGCGCTGGGAGCAGGTGGGCGCCAGCGCCGGGGGCAGCGGCAGGGCCGGACGCGGGCGAGTCGCCGGAGGGGCTGGGGGCCGAAGCCTGGGCTGAGCCCCCCCGGGGCCCCTGTGAGCCGAGCCATGCGCCGCGCTGCCCCGGCTCCAGCCTTCCCCTCCGTCGGGAGGTCCCTGAGCCCCGCCGCAGCCTCGGGCACCTCGCCCCGTGCCCCGGCCCCTCCGTCACTGCAGGGTGCTCGGGGGCACAGCGGGCAAGGGCAACGTGTCTGCTCTCTGCTTGCTTCCAGGTGACGATGCGCTCGGCAGCGCTTCCCCAGCTCCTCAGCTGGGTCCTGGAGTGGGGCTCCAGGGGCAGCCCAGCGGTAAGTTGTCCCCGTCCCCTGCCTCCAAAGCAGCAGCACTGGTCCGCGGGCGAGTCCTGCGGGAGGTCCTGCGCAGGCAGACCACCCCCTTCCGAGGGGTCGTCCGCTCCCTGCGGGGGCTTCGCGAGGGCAGACTTGGTTGCAGCACGCAGTGGAAGCCCTCCTCACCCCATCTGTCCTGGCCCCCATCTGTGCCCGCAGGCCGTGCTGTTGCAGCTGCCCCGTGGAATCCTGCTCCCGAGACTGGGTGGCACCCCACAGGTACGTGGGCTGCGGTGTCGCTCTTGCTTTCCTTGGGCTTTGTTGGTGGCTTTCTGCGCCAGCTGAGCGGTGCTGCAGCCTCTCCCTGGCCAGTGGGCTCTTCTCCACAAGAAGCGGGGACGAGTGTTTTTCCCCCAGCTCGCCCTGCTCCTGGGCCCTGCTCCTGGGTGCCCCGGCCCCTCTGTCACCCACCGCAGGGCGCTGGGGCAGAAGGAGCTCCCAGCACGCACTGGGAACGGTTTTGCTCTGTGCCTGTAGGTGATTTGTCCGGGACGTCCGAGCATGGTCCTGTCCTCGTGCCCCAGGGCGATCCCACAAGTAAGTCGGCGGGAGGGAGGAGCGAGCATTTCCCTTGTTGTTTGCTGCCCGCGTGCAATGGACCTTCCTGGAGGCCTTCCTTGGCCTCAGCCCCGCAGGAGAGCAGAGAGGGAAGGGCTCAGGCTCGGTGACACGCCTGGGGCGCTTTGCCTTGCCAAGCTGTCTTTGCCAGCCGCTCCGCCCCCATGCGTGCTGCAGAGCCAGCGGGCACGGTGGGCTTGAGTTTCGAGCCTGGGCTGAGCTCTGGGGAGGCCCTTCTCTGGGCAGCTGCACGCACGCTTCGTTTTGTCCCAGCACGCTGGCACTGCAGGCCCCTGCTGCCTGTTTGCAAGAGGCTCCTGGGCGGGAGGGAGAGCCCAGGGCCGTGCAGCAATCCCCTGGGGGAGCTGCGCGATGGGAAGAAGCATCCCGCCCTGTTTGGTGGGAGCTGCTCTCTTCTGTGTTTGCTTGCAGGTGTGGCTGTAGGCGACGGCTCTCCAGCTTCCCCGCTGGGTCCTCGAAGAGCAAGGCAGCAAGCGAAAAGAGGCCAAAGCTCCCAGAGGACCTCGGCAATCCTGCAGGAAATCCTGCAGGAACTGGAGGGAGCACAGGGTGGGTGTGCTGCACGGGGAAGCCTGAGGGGCTGGCTACAGCCGCGGGCATGCTGAGAAGCATCGCCTGCTGCAGCTAGAAGCATCCTCCTGCTGAGGAGCGGTCGCTCCCCGTGCAACTGTGCCGCTTTCTTTCCGAAGGGGCGGACGGAGAGGCTGTGCAGAAGGAGGCGCTTCCCAGGGGAAACACGCTGCCAGGCTCGGAGGGAGCGCCAGAGGCAGCGCCAGCGACCGTCCCGCCAGGTAATTGCCGGCCGGTGGCACGCTTAGCACAGAGCAGGTGCTGCCAAAGGAGCCTGGCAGCGCTCTGGAGGAGGGCTGTGGGCTCTGGCGCGCGGAGCGCAGCGCCAGCAGTGTGCCAGAGATGCTGGCGGGCCTCTGTGCCTGTGGGTGGGGATCGCCTGCCTCCCACCGCAGCCAGTTGCAGCCCGTGGCCCGTAGCGGAGCGTACCTCCCGCAGCACCTGAGCCCCGCAGCTTGCCCAAGTCCCCAGGGGCCCAAAGCAGCACCGCAGCAGCGAGCGGGACCCCTCCTGCGACCTGCGGCCCAGGGGGCTGCACGGACTCGCAGAGGGAGCCTCTCCGTCCGCCCGTCCGCCCGCCCGTCCTTCGGCATCCTCTGTGCCCGAGCCGTGCTGAGGCTTTCCCTTTCTCTCCTTCTTGGCAGTGCTCTCGGAGCCCGGAGAAGCCCGCCACACCGGGGTGTTCCAGTTCTTTCCAGAGAGTCCAGGTACTGAGCAGCCCGTAAGCGGGAGCCGCCTAGCGAGCATGGCGGCGGCGCCTTCTGCTGCAAGCAAGGCAGCTTCTTCCCGGAGAGGCTGGCAGCGGGAGAGCGACCGTCTCGGCACTGCCAGAGCTCCCGCAGGCTGCCCAGCAGCGCGAGGACGCGCTAAGGCCCAGAGCTGTTCCTCCAGGTGTGGCTGGCGAGAGGAGCGCGAGTGCCTCGGCCGGTGCCGCCGTGCGCAAGCACTGCCTCGTGAGCGCGGCGGCAATCGTGGGCTCCCTGCTCTTCGGCACGCTTCTGTGCTGCGGGCTCATCCGGCTGCGGAGGAGAAGACAGCAGTGAGCGGCCGTCTCTCGCCCCAGCTCCCCGTCGGCCGGCTGCCGCTGGCCTTGCAGCACCGCCGGTGAGGTGCTGCGGCGCGGCCGCCGGGTGCTGCCCAGCCTCCTCTCTCCGCAGGCGCCTCTCCGCAGCCTCGGAAGCCCGGGCACCGAGACGGGCCCAGCGCCAGCGGCCGCCACCCGGGCCTGGCCGAGCGCACCCCAGCCGGCTGCAGCGCGACCGGCCCAGCGCCCTCCAGCCCCCGTGGATACCACCCCCCCGGCCCCCACCACCGTCCCGGCCCTCCCGCCAGGGCTGGGGGCGGCCCCCCCGGCGTGCGGGGCAGCGGGGGGGTGAGGACTGGCAGCCGTCCGGCAGCTTTGCCGAGCGGCATGCCTTCTCCGAATAAAGCTCTGCACCCGAATCGCCAGTGTCCAGGCTGTGCTTCGCCTCGCGCTAAGTGGCCAGGGGAGGGAGAAGCTACGAGCAACCTGCGGACACCTTTCCCCCCTCTCCAGCCTCTTCTGCCGCTTGTCCCCGCTCTCTTGCCCTGCTCCAGCACGCAGTCCCTCCCATGGCATTGCAGGCCTTCCCTGCGTGGTCCTGCATGGGCTTCCCTTTCTCTGCGAGACCAGGAAAGGGGAGGCACCGCCAGAAACAGGCTGTTCCCAGTGCTGGCAGCCTTGGGGACACCAGAGCATTCCAGACACCAGCTGGGGCTCTCTTCCGAGCAGCTGCGAACGAGGCTGTCCCTTTTCAGAGCCGCTTTCCACCCAGCGGCACAACAGAGGCAGAACCTCTTCCTCCAGCTTTCCTGCTTCTTTCGCGCTGTTTGGCTGCCTGTTCTTTGTCTCCTTGTCCTGGCCAGCCTGCTGTCCGGCGCCCTGTGGGCTGGACACACAGCTCTCTGTCTCCTCAGGCGTTTCCTTAGAGCATCAAGTCCTGAGCCCTGCGGGTTGGATGGCTGAGAGAGGGAGTTAGGGGTATACAATAAATCGTTAGACTTTTAGAAAGGAATGTACTAACTTTGAGAAAAGGGGGAACTGAGAGAGGAAGTTAGGGGAATCTTATCAAGCAGAAAGGGAGTGATAGCATGAAACTAGGATGCTCAAGTTAATTAAAGCAAGAAGCCTTGGGCCCCTTTCCCAAGGGCAGTCTCCTCAGAAGAGTGTGAGCCTGTCTTAAGAAACTGGTCCTGCGGGTGGACAAGGGCCAAGGAGCAACTGAGTCTGCGCAGAGACAAGAGGTCAACTAGCGGTGACGAGGAAGAGTCATCAATCTTCATCCCACGACCACCAGACTACACTGTGAAAGTGCAGATGGGAGGAGTTGATGGAAATGACTCCTTGGAACTAGTTTTAATACCAAGCGGGGACAGGTTACGAATACGTATAGGCGTGGTGTGAAACTTCATGCATAGGTAACTCTTTACTGCATGGAACCATGGCAAGTTGCCGCGTCAGGTGCGCACGACTTTGGTGGGACTCCCCCCCGTGCTGCCCAGCGCTGAATAAACGTACCTACTGTACAACTTCCTGATGGTGGAGACCGTTTTCCGCAAGTCATGGGTACGTTCAGCCCTGCGGCGAGGCCTGCCACACAGGGAAATTCCTCAGCAGCAGCCCCCAGACTAGGTGCTGGATCCCCAGTCACACAACAAGGGGTTGGCTGCAGGATCTCCTTCCCGCAGAGCTCCAGGGGCCTGAGCAGCGCTACGGGCAAGTCCCAGCGGGTGTTTTGGGGGCAGGTTCTGGCATGGCTGGGCAGCGTGATGTGGAAACCCCTGTGTGCCGTTCTTCTTCTGCCCCAGAGGCCCTGCTCCCCGTTCCGGAGACGCTCCCTAATAAAATAGTGGACCTAAGAATAAAATTGTGGACCTAAAACTAGGAAGTTGTTCCTTGAAAATGGCAGCCAGGTCCGTAAGACTGTGGATGTAAGCAAGAAAAAGCCGCTAAAAAGGAGGAATTATCCTTTCAAACAAGGCTTTAGAGTCCAAGGAAGAGGCTTTCTGCCCTAATATGTGATGCTGGGGCCTAAAAATGATGGACAGTGCGTCCCTCACTCCTCTGTCTGGATCCAAGAGTGATGCTTTGCTCCCTCCAGATGGGAATTTGAAAGCAGAGGTGTTCCTCTCAAATAAGGCTTCAACATCTAAAAGGGCCGCTAGGCACATTCCAGTGAAAGTGTTGACCCTAAAATTAGGCATTGTGCCCTAAAAATGGTAGCCTGGTCCATAAGAGTGTGGCTGGAAGCAAGGATCCAGCTTTGGATCCAGAAGCAGGGGTTAGGGCCCTGACCAAAAGCACTCGGTCACTTACAAGGAGCACCCTGGCCCTTAAACGGAAGGTTAAGGCAATCAGAAGAAGAGTTTGTATGCCACGTAGAGGTTCTTGACCTAGAAAATAGGGATTTGGGGTGTAATAAACAAGCATGGGGCCGTAATAATGAGGTTTTGGACTTTTAAAATTTCATGAGGGGAGGAGGAAAGAGGCAGGGAGGAGGAGAGGGCATGTCTTGTATCTCCAAGTCAGGCTTTGGAGCTGAAAGCTGGGCCTTTGGACTCTGCAGCTCAGGGTCTGGATCCTGAAGTATTGTTTTGCACCCTCCATATACGTGCTTGGACCCGATAAAGAGGCTTTGGACCCTAAAATTCAGGCCTCAGCTCCTAGCATGAGGATTCGGGAATATGGAATGAGGAGTTTTCCTCTCAAATAAGGCCTCGGCATCTAAAAGGGCAGCTTTGCACCTTACGATCAAAGTGTGGACCCTAGAAATTGGGCATGTTGCCCTAAAACGGGCAGCCTGGTCTGTAAGAGTGTGGCTGGAAGCAAGAAAAATCTGACATTGGATCCAGAAGCTAGGTTAAGGGGCTATAGGGGGAGGCCTCGCCATCTAAGAAGGCCGCGTTGCATCTTATAATAGAATTGTGGATCCTAAAAATAGGGAATTGGTCCGTGGAAATGGCAGCCTGGTCTCTAAGATTGATGTGTAAGCAAGAAAAGGCCAGGAATAAGTAGAGGTTACCCTTTCAATCAAGGCTTTTGAACCCAAGGAAGAGGCTTTTGCCCTAATATGTGAGGCCGGGGCCTAAAAATGTCAGGCAGAGCGGCCCACCCTTCTCTGTCTGGATCCAAGAGCGATGCTTTGCTCCCTCCAGATGGGTGTTTGGACCCGAAAAGGAGGCTTTGGGCCCAAAACCTCAGGCCTTGGCCCTTCGAATGAACATTTTGAAACTAAAAATGAAAGAGGGTTCCTGCCAGCTAAGGTACTGCGCCCTATAAAGGCAGCTTTGCAGCCTAAAATGAAACTGTGAGACACCAAAGTAAGGCATTGTGCCCTAAAAATGATGGCCTGGGCTTGAAAACTGAGGAGGTAAGCCATCAAAAGTCACCTTTGGATCAGCATGGAGTTGCCGGGCCCTGAAAAGCAAGATTTGTTCACTAGAACGTAGAGCCTGGGGCTCAATTCTGAGGGGTTAGGAGATCAAAAGACGACTTTGGATCCCAAGTGGAGGTGCTGGACCCTGAAAATAAGGCTGTGGCAGGCAAACAAGGAAACACGGGGGCCTACTAATGAAGATCCTTTGGATCCTAAACGAGGGGTGGACCTCAAAGTAGAGAGGCTTTGGACTATAAAACTGGGGTTTGGGACCATCCAGCCCAGAGGCTTTGAGGGACCAAAGAAGCCTTTTAGGATCCACCGCCTTTTTTCTTTTTCTTTCTTTTCTTCCTTTTCTTTTTTTTTTTTTTTTTTTACTCTTTTCTATTAATTAATTAGTTAATTAATTTTTATTTTTTCAGACCCAAGGCCTCTGGTTCTGTGCTCAGAGCCTCTTCTTTGGGACACAAAGCAGTGGTTTTGGTTTCCCCCTGCTGGGGGAAAGTGCTCTCGGCCGCTGTGCTTCAGAAGAGCTGGCCTCTGGAGGGAAGGCACTTGGAGACTCTCTCCCCAGTGCTACAGCGCCTGGCTGTCCTGGTGCAGCCTGGCAGCATCCCAAAAGGACGCTCAGTGCTGGCCAGAGTCAGAGGGGGCAGATCCTTCCTCCGGGCAAATGGTGAAGTGGAGAAAGGCAGCACTCCAGCAAGCCCCTGCTGTCCCAACAGGGTGCTGGTTTTCCTCAGGTGGGCAGCCGAGTTCCAGCACGGCCGCTCTCTCCCTGCCCCTGCTGCAAGAGGCAGGGGGAGAAAATACGACAGACACATGGAGCTCGAGGGTTGAGATACAAAAAGTTTAATTAAAGGGAAAAGGGAGAGGGAGGAAAAAAATGAAGGGACGGCAAGGGCAGGGCAGGGCAGGGCAGGGAGGGGCAGTGCAGGGCAGGGCAGGGCAGGGAG
Source organism: Aythya marila (assembly GCF_965140915.1). NCBI lineage: Eukaryota > Metazoa > Chordata > Aves > Anseriformes > Anatidae > Aythya > Aythya marila. The sequence continues at coordinate 15,367,383 of NC_139051.1, forward strand.
GGGCAGGGCAGGGCAGGGCAGGGCAGGGCAGGGCAGGGCAGGGCAGGGCAGGGCAGGGCAGGGAAGGGCAGGGAAGGGAAGGGAAGGGAAGGGAAGGGAAGGGAAGGGAAGGGAAGGGAAGGGAAGGGAAGGGAAGGGAAGGGAAGGGAAGGGAAGGGAAGGGAAGAAAATGGGGGAGACCGCGCGAAAGGCCAGAGAGAGGGCAAAGAGCGAGGCCCCCAGGCGTGGGGCGTGTGCGCAGAGCTGCGCTCCAGGGAGGGCTGCACGGCGCCCCCGGGGCTGGGGAGGCACAGCCTGCGTGTAGCTGAGGATGCTGCTGGCCAGCTCTGATGGCAACGAGGAGGAGGAGGCCACTTTCCGCGCTCAGGGCGCTCAGGGTGGCCCAGTGGAGCTGCGGCTGTGCCATCCCTGGCAGTGTCCCAGGCCGAAGCGGGGGTCTTGGAGCAGGCTCGCTGCTGGAGAGGCACCGGCTGAAGCCCTGTTGTTCATGGGCTTCGGGAGCTGCTTCGGGCGTGCCCCCGGCACGCAGAAGGCCGGAGAAGTGGAGGGAACGTGCCCGGGGAGCGGGGCTGCGCCGCAGGCAGGAGGAGATGCCGGGAGCTTTCCAGCACGCTCAGCTGCCTGCCGGGGAAGAGCGTCGCCTCCTCCACGCCTTCTGCAGCCTGGAGCACAGCTGCCGAAAGCTGAAGCGCGAGCGTGGCCATGGTGCTTGCAGGATCAGCCCCGTCTGAATCGCCAGCGACGAGACCGACTTGCAGGGGTCGTTTGCCAAGCCTCGCAGGGCTGAGAGAACAGAGAAGGAGAGGCGAGGTGACAGCCCTGCACCCGCAGAGCGCCCGGCCCCCCGCCGACGTTGCCCCCAGCTCTCCGCACAGCCAGGAGGGAGCAGGGGCCAGGCTCCTGCCATCCCCCTCCCTGGCTCACCTTGGCAGATGTCCTGGCGCTGATCCAGCAGGTGCCTCCCCACGAGCCCTGGGGACACACGGCCTGTCAGCGCCCCCGGCTGCTCCCCGGGGCGCAGCACGAAGGCACAGGGACGGGGGACCCCAGGCTCGCGGCTCACCAGTGAACCTCACAGCCTCCCGCCGCAGGGGCTCCTGTGGGCTCTGCAGGTAGGGCAGGCTCTGGGTCAGGTACTCCTCTGCTGCGCTGCTCCTCCTGGCCAGCTGCAGAGGGAAGGGCGCGGGCTCAGCGCAGGGCGGCCCCGGCCCCGGCCCCGGCCCCGGCCCCGGCCCCGGGTGCAGAACTGTGCGTACCAGGCACTCGCCGATCTCCCAGCTCTGCAGCGTCTCGGCCAGGTGCGCCAGCTGCCTCCAGCGCAGGACGCGCGCGACACCAAGGAGGGCTTCCCGGGAGGCCTGCAGAACAGCTGAGATGGCAGCAGAGCCTGGGCAGAAGACCCTGCTCCCCCCCCCGCAGCCCCTCCGCAGGGAGGGGGCCTCAGTGGAGACTAACGCTGCCAGCAGCTGCAGCACCCCTGGTGCTCGGGGGCCCCCAGGGCAGGGCAGGGCAGGGCAGGGCAGTCGGCATCGCCCTCCCCCGAAAATGCCCACCTCGGCCACGCTCTCGTCCTGGTCGTGCAGGTGGAAGGACAGCGGGAGCAGGCTCCTGTGTGCCACCTGCTGCAGCTTCTCTTTGCTGCCCTCCACCAAGCCCAGCGTGTCGAGGAAGAGGCGAATAGAGAGAAGCCGCACCGTGCTTGACTCCTGGGGAGGGCGAGAGGGGGACATCGGTCCCGCTGGGGGCAAAGGCCCCGAGCCCCCAGAAGCGCTCCAAAACGAGCCTGCCCAAGGGCTCGCAGCGCCCCGGGCTGGGAAGCGGGCTGTCCCAGGGACGCAGCCATGGGGACGCAGCCTTACGTCGCCAAAGAGGGCTGGGAGCTTGCCGGCCAGCTCCAGAGCCGTGAGGCTGAGCGTCCTCCCCTCCAGGAGCCGCAGCATGGTGCTGAGCACGGGCAGAGCGACAGCGCGGGTGTCGCTGTCTGCACCCTGCAGCTGCTCCGTGATGCTCGGCAGCAGGACGAGCGCTCGCCTCGCCTGTGTGAACAAAACACCTTCCTTTGGGGAAAGCAATGACTGCCCCCTGGGCGACAACACTCTCCCAGCCCGCCCAGCGCCCCTTCCCCTCCCCGCTGCCTGGCGAGGTGCCGAGCCACAAGAGCCCGGGGCCAGCCCAGCCCGAGCCGCGGCACTCGTGGCGTTGCCGGCTGCCCCCGCTCACCGTGGCCGGCCTCTCGGTGAGCCCCAGGATCGCCCTGAGCACCAGGCTCTGCATGCCCAGGCACGGGCTCCGCAGGTAGCTGGCAAAGAGGCTCACGACGCAGTCCAGCTCGTCGCCGAGCTCTGTGCACTCCAGCAGCTGAAAAGGACGTGGGGCGCAGTGCCGGCTCAGCAGCAGGAATGCCAGGGCAGGAATGCCAGGGCACGGCCAAGCCTGGCCCCGAGGCCCACGTGGGCTCGCTGCTCCCGCTGCCCCTGCTCACCTCGCTGAGGATGACCATGGCCACCGTCTCCCAGGAGGAGGCCTCCATGCGGAGCAGCTCGACCAGCTGGTGGATGATGGTGGCGCGCAGGCTCCTGGGCAACTCCTTCATTTCCCTGGCAGGGAGAACGGCAAGCAGGCGCCGTCAGCCCCGAGCCGGGCGGGCCCAGCTCTCCTGGCTTTGCACCGCTCTCTTTTGGCACCGCCCCAGCGGCCACGGGCACCCGTGCTGTGGCAGCACTTCCTCCGAGAAGCCCCTGTCACCTCCAGGGCTGGGATGGTGCCGACGAGGGGCTCTCACCTGGCCACCACCTGCACGCCCCAGAGGTGGCTCTCGGCGCTGAGAAGCGCGGCCCAGCCGCCCTGCGCCTCGATGGCCAGCACCTGGCTCCCCAGGCCCACGCTGCGGAGCAGCGCTTTCAGGGCCTGCACCGTGGACCTGCAGGCAGAGAAGGGCCCGGGTCACGCCGGGAGCCCCAGCCCTGGGCTCCTCTGAGCAGCAGGGGCCGGGGCTGTGGCACCTGACGGGAGTGAGCAGGTCCTGCGGGTGCTTCTTCCAGAAGACCTGCACCTCCTGCAGCGTCAGCTCCGTGGTGAAGGACACTTGGAAGAGGAGGGCCAGGAAGAGCTGGGGGAAAATGGCGTTGGCCTCCCCCCGGCTGGTAGGCAGCAGGAGGATCTCGTGGAGGGGCCTTGCTGCCTGCAGGAAGCACCCGGAGGCGGAGGCGTGGGCAGGGAGGGACAGAGGAGGACGGAGCCCCCCAGGGTGCGGAGAAGGCTGGCAGGGGCCAGGGGAGGGGAGCGGGGCCCCTGCCCCTGCCCCTGCCCCTGCCCCTGTCCTGGCCCCTGCCCCTGCCCCGGCCCCTGCCCCTGCCCCAGCCCCTGCCCCTGCCCCTGCCCCTGCCCCTGCCCCTGCCCCTGTCCCTGCCCCTGCCCCTGCCCCTGCCCCTGCCCCTGCCCCGGCCCCGGCCCCTGCCCCTGCCCGACGCAGACGCAGACGGGCAAGCGAGGAACTCACGGCCAGGGCCAGGACGCGCGGGTGGTCCTTGGTGGAGGTGGATGTCTTGCAGCCAGACTGGTTCATGAGGATGCGGAGCAGCTCCCGCAGCACCCTCTCTGTGCCTGGGGGCTCAGACACCGTCGCCCTCCACATGGTGACGGCGACGCTGCGGGAGGGACCCCCGGGCTGTCAGCAGGGCCGCCCCCGGCCCCCGGCCCGGCTGACGGCTTTGGGGGTGTGCGAGAGGAGCCCTGCTGGGCCCCGTACCTGGTGCAGGTCGGCGAGCACTGCAGCAGGCTGGCAACCGTCTCCCTGGGGCGCTTGCTGGCCAGCAGCAGCAGGGCCCTGTCCAGGCTCTGAAGGGCCAGCGCGGCTCTGACGGACGGCAGGCTTCTGTAGATGGCCCACACGATGTGGAGCACCTGCCGGGGGGACACGGCTGAGACCGGGCCGGCACCAGGGCAGGAGCTCTGGAGGCTGGAGCCGTGGCCGTGGCCGGGGGTGCTGGCGGGCACCCACCTGTCCCGAATGGAAGTCGGTCTCTGCCACCAGCACGTCCACCATGTGGGCAGCCAGCTCGGTGCTGTGGGGACTCGGGGCTCTCATGCTCTCGACGGCGGCGAGGAAGACGCCCAGGCGCTCCGAGGGCTGCAGGTACTTCATGAAGATCTGTGGGAGGAAGGGCAGCACGTCAGCCACCCCGAGGGCTGCGACGGCCCCGCTCAGCCCTGCTGCTCCCAGCGCCCCAGGAGAGCTGGGAGCAGGGGCTGGGCGACGGCTGGGGTGCGGCCGCGTGCGGGCCCCGTGGGGACCGGGCTTTGTCGGGGACGGCGCCGGTCCTCTTGCTGACGTCGCAGGGCCGGGCTCTCCTCCGGGGCTTGGGGCTCGGGGCTCGGGGCTCGGGGCTGGCGCTTCTCACCATGAGCATCCTGTTGCTGTTGCTGTCTTCGGAGAGCCGCAAGGACAGCCGAGCTCGCCAGCTCTGCCAGCCCTGCGGCTGCTCGGCATCCTGGTCGCACAGCCTTGTGCCTGGAGAAAAGCGGACACAGGGTCTGTCGGCGGGGGGGCTGGGGACCTGGCAGTGGCAGCCGGGGGCTCGGGCACAAGCCTCCCTGGCAGGAAGGGGGCATGCCAGAGCAGAGCCGGGGGCAGCGCGGCCAGGGAGGGCCCGGGCTCTCGCGCTCAGGGCAGGGGGAACGGCTCGTCAGCCCGCGGCAAGGCAGCCGGGCTCGCTCGCTCGCTCGGGTCTCTCCTGCTGAGGAGAGGGGCCCAGGCGGCCTGGTGCTGGCCTGGCTGTGCCGGCGTGCCCGTGTGTGGAGGGACCCGGCCCGACGCGGCTCCTCTCACTTCTTTGCTGCGTGATGAAGAGGCAGAGGTGGCGCACAGCCTCCGCTGCCTCGTGGCTTTTTCCCTCGTTCTCGCAGGTGCAGCACAGGAGGAGGTACCCCACCAGCCTCCCCAGCATGGCGAAGCGGTGCTTCTCGGGGTGATGATGCCTCGGCACTGTGGCTCCTGCTTTGCAGGAGCTGACCTGGGGAGAGAGGCAGCGCGGGACCATGGCTGAGCGGGGCGGCAGGGCCCCAGCCCCAGCCCCGGCTCTGCGCAAGCCTGGAGGTGGGGAGAGCCGCGGCCGTGGAGCGAGGCCGGGGGCGCCGGGGCTGCCTGCAGCAGGGGCTCCCTACCTGGGGCAAGGAGCAGCTGGTGAGGAAGGCGGCCAGCCTGGCGATCCGCGCCATGGCCCTCTCCTCCACGGCCTCCGGCTGCTGCTGGGTGAAGGGCAGCAGGAGCTGGGGGGAGAAAAGCTGCTGGTGTGCCCGCAGCACGGGGCACTGCTCCTTCCCGTTGTCCCCCCGGACAGGGTGTCCCCCAGGCGGGTGGCCGTGTCCCCGTCCTGCTGAAGCCCAGCCTTTGCCCAGCCCCACCTTCAAGATGTTCTGCAGCTCCAGGAGGCCGCGGGTGCCGGCGCTGCTCACCAGCGCCTGCAGCAGCCTGTCCAGGGCTTCCACGGTCTGCAAAGAGGAGGCCAGGGCTCGGGGCGCCCGAACGCGGAGCAGTGGCAGCCCCAGAGCCCGGCCCGTGCATACGCTGGAGTAGAGAGACGTGTCCGTGTCCGTGTCCGTCCCGTCCTCGTGGCCAGGGAGGTGGAAGACCCTGCAGAAGCAGGCGTGCAGGAGGCCGTCGGTCATGTCCTGCGGCAGCAGCCGTGCTGTGCTGCAAGGGGAGGGGGGCAGAGGTGAGGAACGCCCCCTGTGCGGCACCCTGTGCCCCACTCGGGGCCCCTGGCCGGGAGTGGCGGCCAAGCCCGCGCTGGCCCAGGTACCTCATGGCGGCGATGGCGAGCATGGCTTTCTGCCGCACCTCCGTGTCCAGGCGGTCGCTGGGCTCCTCCTGCAGCAGCGCCTGCAGGGCACAGCGCGACGGATGGCACAGGGCAGCGTCCCCTGGCCAGCGAGCGGCTCCAGGGGCTGGCCTACAGCCTCCAGGATGGCTGCCCCGTCCCAGACGGCTCCCGGGGCTCCCCGCTGGCCCCTGCAGCGGGAAGGGCCGTGCCCAGCACCCGGCCAGAGGGCAGGGCGTCCCCTCACCTCGATGCTCTGCGCCACCTCCAGCTGGCAGAAATACAGCGCGTCCCACGTGCGGGGGTCCGCGACGGCGGCTTGGCAGGCGTCGCAGACGGAGGCCAGAAACCTCAGCTTCTGCGCCTCTCGCTGAGCCGCGCAGGGGAGAGACGAGCGAGCGGGTCAGGGGAGCCCAGCAGGGGCTGCCCGCAGGAGGCCAGCAGCCGCGGCACAAAAGCGAGCGAGCGAGCGAGCGGTACCTTGGGTCTGCGGCTGCAGCAAGCGCGGAGGAAGCTCAGGGCGTCCTCTTGCTCCTGATGCGCCACGGCCGAGGCAGAAGGGCCCACGCCGGAGCCAGAGGGCGCCTGCAGTGGCTGCACCTCGGTCTCCTCACAGGGCTGCGGCTGGGGCCTGGAGGCCGGGGAGGCCCCAGCCTCCTCCAGCCAGGCCGCTCGCGGGGAGCAGGGGGGTCTCCCCGACATCCTGCCGGGAGCGCTCAGGAGGGAATGTGGCTCCTGCTCCTGTCGCGGGGGAGGGAGGGAGGGATGCCACAAAGTGCCAGCGCTGCCACCGGCCCCAGGCCCCCTCCTCTTGCCCGCGGGTGGCCCCAGAGCCCCGCGGGGGTCCTGTCCCCAGGGGCCTGCAGACGCCAGCCCCTGTCCTGGAGGGAGGTCCCCCTGCCCGGGGCTGCCCCCAGCCCCACTGCCGACCCAGGCCCCTTGGGGCCGGCCCCGCTGCGCAGCCCTGGCAGCGCTGCCCCACCTGCTCCTCAGCCCTGGCTCCTGCGCTGGCTTTCTGGGGCAAGGTGCCCGCGCTTTGTGCCTTTGCTTCGCACCTGGAGCACCTGGGAGCACTCCAAGCCGTCGCTGCTGCACGGAACCAGGTCCGTTGTGTCCGTTGGGACGGGACCCGCCCCAGAGCCCCCGCCCCAGAGGCCCTGCTCCCGGTTCCGGAGACGCTGCCTGGGCCCTGCAGTGGGCAGACGAAATGAGAATAACATCGGGGACCCTAAACACGGGGAACTGTTCCTTGGAAGTGGCCGCCTGGTCCACGACATTGACGTGGAAGCAAGAAAAAGCCACTGACAAGGAGGGGTTATCCTTTCAAACAAGGCTTTGGAGCCCCACGAAGAGGCTTTCTGCCCTAATAAGTGATGCTGAGGTCAAAAAGGAATGATTTGGGCCCTGAAATTGAGAGCCTGTGTCCAAAAACGGAGGGTGTAGGTGATAAAGGCGGCTTTGGATCCCAACTATAGGCTGTCTTAGTGATGAAAACGTCCTGAAAGCTGGGTGCTTAAGAACAAGGCTGTGGTCTCTAAAGAGGAGCCTTGGTGCCATGCCTGTATGCTTCTCAGCTGCAAAGAAAGGGTGATAAGAAGGTTTTGGATCCGCAAAAGATTCTCTTAGCCCTGAAGAGAAGGGGTTATAGGGTGAAAATGAGGCATTTGGCCCTAAAAATTTTGGCTTTGTTTCCTCAGAAATGGGCTTTTCTGTGCGCCAGAGCATCGCAAAGTCTCTGCTGGCTACTGGCAGGTAGTCACAGGTTTGGTGGCTCCAATGGGGCCACATGGGGCTGAATGGATGCTGGGGGAAACTGCTCTCCAGTAAGAAACTGCTCTTTCAGCCTGCAGAAAGACAGCCAGGCTGGGTCAGGTTTCTAGTCAGAGGACTAGTTAAATACGACAGAACCTCTGAGTTCTCTGGAGGAAGAGGTTCTGGCAGAACCTCTTCCTCCAGCTTTCCTGCTTCTTTCGCGCTGTTTGGCTGCCTGTTCTTTGTCTCCTTGTCCTGGCCAGCCTGCTGTCCGGCGCCCTGTGGGCTGGACACACAGCTCTCTGTCTCCTCAGGCGTTTCCTTAGAGCATCAACAAGTCCTGAGCCCTGCGGGTTGGATGGCTGAGAGAGGGAGTTAGGGGTATACAATAAATCATTAGCCACTAAAAAGGAGGAATTATCCTTTCAAACAAGGCTTTAGAGTCCAAGGAAGAGGCTTTCTGCCCTAATATGCGATGCTGGGGCCAAAAAATGTCAGGGCAGCGCGGCCCGCCCTCCAGTCTCTGCTTCCTCAAAATGGATGTTTGGACCCTAAAATTCAGGCCTCGGCTCCTAGCATGAAGATTGGGAATTTGAAAGCAGGGGTCTTACTCTCACATAAGGCTTTGCCATCTAAGAAGGACGCGTTGCATCTTATAATAAAATTGTGGACCCTTTGCAGTTCTCCTGCAAAGCCCTGAGAGGTACACAGCTCTCTTGATAGCACTGGGGCATCCTGGAAAAGAGCCAGGGAGAGTCCCTGCCTCCAGCTCACCCCAGAGCAGAGCTGAGAGCAGGGCACCTGCTTTTGGAAATACCTCCTTGGTCCTGTGGTCTTCCTGGAGTCATATAAATGGGAAAACCTTCCCCGCCTGCTGCTCGTTAACCCCGTGGAAGAAGCAGCTGTACAGCGGAGTGCCCTGGGCTGTCACCTCCTGCTGCAGCCCTCAGCCCTGCACCCTGTCCGTTTATGACTCCATGGCTGGGGCTGACTCCACACTGGGGTCGCTGTGTCCGTGGAAGCCTTGGCAAGTTCCTGCAAGCTTGTCCAGGGAAACTTCTCTCCCATTATTTGGCTGACGATTTCTAAACCTCTGTGGCTCCAGTTCCAGCCGTACATTGGCTTCTTCTGTCTCTTTTGTGGTTCTTCAATTTTCTCCTAATGCTTTACAGAATTCTGGTTGCTACACAGTGTTTCCAGGCTCAGCCATCTGTAACAATCCTCCACCATGGCTGTGTGCAGTTTGGCTGCAGCACAGATGCTTTGCTGATTATTTTGCCTTTTATTTATTTATTTATTTATTTATTTATTTATTTATTTATTCACAGTCATTTTGGATGCTTGGAAATAAACTGAATTAAAGATTTTACTAATACCTTCCCCCTTCCTCATGCCAATTAACTTCAGTAATCTTTTGCCAAATCAGCCTTTGCATGGTCTAGACCAGGGTGCAGACAACAACACAAACTGCATCGAAGCGTGGAGCTCGGCTTACTCCCCACTTTTGCTCTCCCCAGTGTCACATAGAGGAGGAAGGTGGGCAGAAAGAACCAAGGGAGTGGCTCAGGAGGCCAAGCCCAAGTCAGAGAGGGTTTATCTGAGCACCTTAAATGTGGGTATTGTGTCATTGCACAGCGTGAGGGAGGGGAAATCTCAGGGGCTACTTCTTCGGCCAGAACACAGGGAATAGGAAGGATCCGAGTCCTGCCCTCCCACATGCTACACATGTCCCAGTCCCTGGACTATTAAATACAACACAGCCATCTGCTGTTTCATAATCCTTTGGTAGTATCTGAAAGGGAACGCTGTACGGTTCCCAGGCATCTTCTAAGATGAATATTGTCACCTCAGCTGCTTTTCTGATCTGTGAGCAGCAGCTTTCCAAGCTGATTGACCATTTTATTGAATTCATCGTCGTTCCCTTCGTCCTGCCCATGGTCTGTGTGTTCAGGCTGCGTTGCATGCCAGCTTGGAAGGTCTTTCACCCGCTTGGGCTCCAGGTGTGCAGAGGAAAGAATAGCATATTAATATCCCATCCCGTTTTACGCATCAGGGCATTTATGCACACAGGCAGCCTTGAGATTATCTTCTTCACACGTACAAGTCCATGATTTTCCCACTTAAACACCGAGTGAGAAGGCAGGAATAACTGTGTCGTGAAGATCCCTTCCCAAAGACAGGGCATGCAGGGATGATAGAGCATAATGAATTGTAAATTTTAAGCACAATCTCCGCCCTTAATATGATTACATTCATCTTCAACTCTACCGGTGTTTTAGAAAGAAGTTTTGGCATCACAAGAAATATGACTAGCATCTGCTGGCAGTAAAACAGGGAAGACCATGAGAGCTGCAGCAAAGTGTACGTGCAAATCAGATGTTATGGCTTGCACTTAGTTGTAAGGGGCTCCAAAGGCAGCATGCACAGGGCTCAGGGAAACCCTTAAATCAAAGAATCTGCAGTGGCTGCAGGTGCTGTAATGAACAAAATTTCTCCCGCACAAAGAAAAGAAGAGAGTGGAGAACGTACAAAAAAAAAAAAAAAAAAAAAAAAAAAAAAAAAAAGGAAAAGTTGGCCATTCTATTTTATGGCTGCAGATTAGTAAGTAAACCCTAACTGAGTCTACAGGATGAAGAAGCAAGTGTAAGTCTTAGCAGCAGCAATGTGCTAATGTGTCTGTCCAAGACTCGATAACCTGCAAATATTTCTGCCTGTTTCATCACCACATGAAATAGAGAAATCATTTATTACTAGCCATTCAATTGCACGTATCCTTCCTCTGCCCCAACAAAACGCCTTTTGCCATCCCCATCTGCGACAAAAAATTGATTAAGTTGTGAAGCAAGCGATACAGAAAGGGTTCACTGAGCTCAGACAGGGTTCAATGGTCCTGGTTGGTCTGTAGCTGTCCTGCACGCACGTCCCATTGAAAACCATGGGCAAAATGGACAAACCGAAGGTGGAGGCCAACAAGCTCTGCCCCAGGGGGAGGAACAAACCCTGGACAGGGCAGTGTCCCAAGCAGGAGAACCAAACATAAGTGGGGGCCCCAAGTGAGGCTCATCAGGGCCACTGGGGCTCATTAGGGCCCTGACATTCGCAGCCCAGCACAAGGACAGGGTTATGACAGGCAGGAAGATCCCTGGCATGGAGCACCATCAGAATTAATTCCCCAGGAGAAAGCTCCCTGGAGCAATGGGAAGGAGGCTTTGGCAGAAGAGTGGTGGTGGAAACCCATTCCTCCTGGGCATGGATCGTGTCATTTTCTCTGCCCCACAGCTAATGAAAGGGACTTTGGGGGTTTGGGGGCTGTGGTGGAGGTGGCCGTCATTTGGCTCACCTTGTTGCACCTGCTGCAACCAGCTGGCTGGGAAGGAGGGCTCAAAAGGAGAGAGCTGGGAATGTGGAGGGGTTTGGTTTCTCAGGCTGGGCCTGGAAGCATGCAAGCAAGAATATGGTAATGCCTCCTTTTAGCCTGCGTTTTGTTTGCTTAATGCTCAATTTCTGTGCTATGTACGTATCGTACTGGTAAAGCAGTGAAATCAGAAAGCTGTGTACCTTCCAGGTTTCTGTAGGGCTTGCTGGGAATTTGCTAATGCTTTTTGCAGGTAATTCGGTGATGTAGCTACCTGTGCTGGAGCTTTGCCCGTGTCTAGGGGATGTCTGGGCTTTGTGTGCTCTGTAGGCAGGTTTACTGATGAACTCATAGCCCCTGCAGTGGGTGGCTAAGCAGCATGAGCCCTGATTTAGCCAAGCACCCTGCTGCAAGGACTGCCAGGAGGAGCTGTGTGACCTCTCCTGATAGAGCGTTGCCTTGCATTAGTTCTTTAATTCACTACTTCTGTTTCCTTAAATACACTGCTTTCCTTCTTGTAGGCAAAGCAGTCTCTCCTGCCCTCACGCCCTCCTGTTATTACTCTGTGTATTATTGTAGCTTTGTTATTCCTTTTCCTGACCTGAAGCTGTAAGCTCCCACTTCTCTCTGGGAGAGGTGGTGCCTCGCTTTACCTTCCTATTGCCTTCTCCAAGTGGCTGCACCCAGTTCTGTCTTGCCCTGTTTGAAAACAGGATGATGAAGGCAAGTAAGCAGTGCTGTGCTGAGCTACGTTACACTGCCTTGATACTGAAATCCTCCGCAGAGCAGCTCACCACAGGTTAAGAAAAATGCTGTCTCTCCAGGCAAAGAGATCATTGCTTGGAAATGCTACCGAATCTTTCCTCGACTGGTCTAGTTCAGTGCCTGGGATGTGGAGTTTAAGTTGTTTCAGGTAATGAGGGTTATGTTTAACTTTGTAACAAAACTCCCTGGCTCCTGTTCTGCAGTGTTCTTAGCTCCTTCTAGTGGGGAAAGGGGAAGGCTGCAGACTGACCATTGAGGTGCAAGGGAAATCCAAGCTGAACGTTAGGATGCTTGCTAAACGTCCACGAGCTGAACTACTACAACTTCACCTGACCCCTGTGTGAGGGGAGGCTCCCCTGTAACTCCTTGACCAAGTCCCTGAGCACAAAGCTTCATGTAACTGATGCTGCCAGTGTGCTGATCTCTGTGTAGATTTGCTTCCCTCTGCGTAGCTGTTTGAGTCCTTTTCCCAGGAAGGGAACGGCTTAGCAGCACCTGGGGGTTTCCCTTCCTGTAGCCTGGATGTGCTTGCCCTGAGTGAGGGAATAGCTGGGGTGCTGGGTGGGGGGGAGGCAAAGGAAACTCTGAATGTCATCATCCAAAGTGAGCCCCAAATAAAGAAATGGGAAACTCAGAGGCAAGTCAAGGCACCTGGAAAAGGAGGCCTTTGTGCAGGCAGTGTAACTGAGGCAATGCAGGCTCTGCCAAGCAGGAGGACAGTGGCGTGGCATGGAGCACTGTTGGCTGTGGAAGGTCTGCAGCAAGCAGGAGTGGTGATGACATGGCACGCTGGTGGCTCTGCCTCCTCCACCTTGGGTAAAACAACACGGGTCAGACCCAGCAACTGGAAAACAAGGGTCAAAGCAAGGGCATGCTCACCAGTGGCAGGAGTTATGCTGCAGCAGTTGTAATGCTGTCACTAGAGTATCTGAGAAACAGTTGCTGAGATTTATTGTCCCATCAAAGCTAACACACTTGTGCCAGTGATGAAGTTGGTGATTTATTAATTGTGTCCTCATGTGAGGACTCCCAGCGGAGTTGTAGAATGAAATTCAAAGCTGCAACTCTGTGTCCCCGGACTGCACGTTGATGGTGTTCACTTTGTTTCCAAGTATCTCATCACATGCTTTCAGTTTGTTGAACTTTGGGGCATAGCTGAGGATGGAAGAATCCAGAATGTCTGTCAATGCATGACAGGGCACTGAAAGGACAGCTTTGTTTCCCAGCTGATGGGGTATGTATTTCTCCCGAGACAGCCTTCAGTGCTCTCACCTGTGACTGTGGTTAGGCTTGGGAGATCTTTGTGTAACTTTCAAGGAAAGGTTTTTGCAAGGACTTTCCCGATGCATTTTGCAGGTTACAGCTTTCAGAGCACTTATTTGGAGGTGTTTCCCAAATTGTGCTTTGCACCTCTTTAAAAGACCCTGGGGTGGGAAGGGGACACAGAGTAACTACAGCAGTACTGGTCTCCTTTTCATGGCACTGAGCAGCAGGGCAGCAGAGTTACCTGATGGACACCTTCATCTGGATACCAAACCAAGGCCTGACAGCTCTGTGTATTGAGACCTCACTTTGAGATCACAGCTTTGATCAGAAAAGCTGTGAAAGGTAGGGCTTTGAAAGTGCCTTTTTCCAAGTAGCTTGAAGCTTCATAAATTGTGCTCTGTTGGACAAGAATGACATAGCCAAGTGCAGAAGTGCTCATGGTTATGAGAGAATCAATTAGGGCATGTTGATGAATAATGTATGTGCAGCTTAGGAGGGATGGATGACATCTGTTTTATTTTTGTACTGTTAATTGAGAGTGATTCTAGGACAGAAAAGCACAAAGAGAAGAAGAGGAGTTTTGGGGGAGACTCTGGTTGGAGCATCAGAAGCTGGATGCTCACCAGAAACACTTCCTGTCCATTAGGCTGTAAAAACCTCAGAAAGAGAAATTGTTCTAATGTCCTCTACAGCTCCTAGTCCATGTAACTGATACTGCCTAGGAACCCCGCTCAGACTGTAAGTGACATGAACACTTAAATAGAGGTTAAAGCTGCTGCTCCCAAATCTGATGGCTTTTCCTGTATTAAAGTAGCTGCTGCCTTGCTCTTCTTGGCCCTTGTGGAAGTTGTGGGTTATTAATCAGCTCTCAGAGAGGGGGCATGCTGCTGTCCTGTACCCACCAGAATTTTGGCTGTGGTGAACAGTCACTGGCCCAGGGAACAACATCAGCTTGTTTGTATGGCACTTCTGGCGATGGCTGATATATGTGTCAAAGGCTGGGAAGGGATTTGGAGGGTTGCATGGACAGCTGCTCTGCTCCAGTTGGGTGGGAACCACTGAACCCACCCAGAAGACTGGCTACTGGAGTGACTGCAGAAGTGACCTTTGCTGGATTGTGCTTGCCAGTGCTGCTGTAGAGCAGCGAGTAGCTGAAGCATGATTATTTTTTTTTTCCTTCTCATAATCATTAAGGTTGGAAAAGACCTCCAAGACCATCTGGTCCAACCATCCCCCTACTACCACTGTCACCCCCTAAGCCATGTCCTAAGCACCATGTCCTTGAACACCCAGAGGGATGGTGACTTCGCTCCCCTGGGCAAACTCTTCCAAACCCTGACTGCTCTTTCTGAGAAATGTCTCTTGATTTCCAAACTAAATTTCCCCTGGTGCAACTTGAGGCCATTCCCTCTAGCTACCTGTGAGAGGAGGCTGACCCCCAGCTCCCCACAGCTTCCTTTCAGGTACCTGTAGAGAGCAATGAGGTCTCCCCTGAGCCTCCTCTTCTCCAGACTAAACACCCCCAGTGCCCTCAGCCGCTCCCCACAGGACTTGTGTCCCAGGCCCTTCACCAGCTTTGCAGCCCTTCTCTGGACACGCTCCAGGGCCTCGATGTCCTTCTTGTAGTGAGGGGCCCAAAGCTGAACACAGCACTTGAGGTGTGGCCTCACCAGAGCACAGGGGGACGAGCACCTCCCTGGTGTGCTGGCTGCACTACTCCTGACACAGCCAGGATGCTGTTGGCCCCCTTGGCCACCTGGGCACACTGCTGGCTCGTGTCCAGGTGAGCATCAACCAGCACCCCCAGATCCTTTTCCTCTGCACAGCTTTCCAGCCAGTCTGCACCAGGCCTGTAGCCCTGCATGGGGTTGTTGTGGCCAAAGGGCAGGACCCAGCACTTGGCCATGTTGAACCTCATCCTATTGCCCTCTGCCCATCGACCCATCCTGTCCAGGTCCCTCTGCGGGGCCTTCCCACCCTCTGGCAGATCAATGCTTCCCCCCAACCTGGTGTCACCTGCAAACTCACAGAGTGCACTCCATTCCCTCATCCAAATCATCAGTAAAGATATTAAAGAGGACGGGCCCCAACACCAACCCCTGGAGAACACCCCTGGTGACCGGTCACCAGCTGGATTTCACTCTGTCCACCACCACTCTCTGGGCCTGGCCATGCAGCCAGTTTTTAACCCAGCACAGAGTGTACCTGTCCAAGCCATGGGCTGCCAGCTTCTCCAGGAGAATGCTGGGGGAGACCATGTCAAAGACCTTGCTGAAGGGTAGATAGACTATGTCAACAGCCTTTCCTTTGTCCCCCATCAGGTCACCCAGTCATAGAAGGTGATGAGGTTGCTCAGAAACCTTGCCTGTTCCAAGGTTTATTTCTGCTCCCTGTCCCAGACTTCCAGGTTGGGAGGCTGAGTACTCCAGGTTTAAGTGGTCTGGGTTGTAAAGACATGCAAAGAAGTCATTGAGAGCCTCATCCTTTTCCTTATCCTCAGTAGTTATGTTGCAGTGTAGAATGAAAGCCAACAGGAACTCCTCACAGTTCTCTTGGGGGGTTTCTGTGCTTGCTTTACCTTGTACTTCTCTGCCTCTCTGAGGCCTCTGCCTTCATCTGGAGGTCTCTGTATGATGGGTTGGAGCCGTGAAAAATTCTGTAGTCTTCATGTCAGGTTCAACACAAAAAGGTCCCATGGAGGACTGGGTATTTAGGCAGGCGGGAGGGTGAAGGGCCTGGTATCTCATGCCTTTGAAGGATCCCCAGGGATGTGTTGTGTGAGATCTTTGAGCCTCCTGGCCACTGGTGTTAGTCCTTTGACTCTGGATCAGCTACGGCTTTCCTGAAATACGGGGACCTGCCGAGAGGCTGAGCTATGTGGGTTGTACCCAGGCTGCCACCACAAACCCAAACTGAGGTTATCAGTCACTTTATTTTTTAATATTCTGGCTGTTTGAGTGCCAGCCTGGGGGGCCAGGCAGGAGGTTCCTCTGCTGCTCTTGGGTCATTTCACCAAAAGCAAACGCGGGGCTCCCACCGCTGCGCAGGGAGCTCTGGGGGCAGCGGCGTCGTTCTGCGGGCAGGGGGCTCTAACGCCTGGCTGGGCTTAATTACCTCAATTAGCAGCACCACTGAGGGGAAGGGAGGGAGGGAGGGGGGGGAACCTTTCTCCGCCCTGCGGAACCTTTGAGGCGGAGGCGCCTGTTGCTGCCCGGGGGAGCCGCGGCTGCTCCGGCGGGGGGGGTGCGGGGCCGGCCGCTGGCTGAGGCGGCCCCGAGCGGCGGCTGAGGGCCGAGGCCGGCAACGGGGGCGGCCGCCGGCAGCCGGGGCCCGCAGCCTCCCTTCCCCCGGCCCCCCGCCGAGGTGAGAGGAGCCCCGGCAACGGGGAGAGGTCCCGGGGGCCGAAAGAGGGCGGCGGGGAGCGGGGGGGGGGGAACCGGCGGGAGGCCGCGGCCCCGCCCCGGAGGGTGTGGGGGGGGCTCCGGGCTGCGGGCCCCGGGTTGAGGGGGGGAGAGGGGGGCGCGGCCCCGGGGGGGGGGGGGGGGGGGGAGCGGGGCTGGAGGCCGCCGGGGCCGGGCTGGGGCCTAAGCTGGGGGCTGGGGGCTGAGGGGGGCCTGGGGCGGAGAGCAGCGGGTGGATGGAGGGGCCCGGGCGGTGCTCGGAGCCGCTTTGGGGTTGGTTTTGGGGTTTTTGGGGTTGAGTTGTGGTGGCTGGCGGGGTGTGCAGGGTGGCACGGCTTGCGCCGGGTTCCCCTCCCGCTCCTTCGCGGCTTTGTGCGAGATCAGGGCTGGGAGAAGTTGTCAGCGTGTCACGGCGGTGTATGTGCAGGTGTGGGGTCTTTATTCCTAAAAAAAAAAAAACGACAACAAAGCTAAAAGATCCGAGCTCTTTTCCCTCTTCTTTATGCGAATGAGGTGGTGATGATCACATCTCATTGTGTTTTTAAACTTTGTCAACGTCGGGTGGTTTTTTGGGCAGTCACCCCAGCGTTGTGCCTCGTGAACAATCCCATAGCCCCTAAGCGATCCCCACAGAAGCTTCTGCTTCCGTTCAAGGTGTTTCTGCTGCCTGGCCAGAAGTTGTAATCCCCAGCCCCTCCCCGGCTTGGAGCGATGGACCGACCTCTGTCCGCTTCGATGTGAGATCAGTTGGTTCAGAATAAGCAGCCTTTGTTTTGCTTTGGTACGTCTGCTCCAGGGGCGGTAGCGTCCAGCAGAGGGATGAAAACAAAACAGCCCGCCTGGACCGCTGCTGGTGCTCCTGCTGGAAGCTCCACCGTGGCCTGGCTTTGTCAGCACGGCTCCTTTTCCAGGTGTGAGGCTGCACCTCTGGAACACGCGGAGTGAACAGCGCAGCCTTGTATCCTGTGATCTGAACAGCATCAGGGTGTAGGGCTTGGTCAGCAATGGTACATGCTGAATGTGAAATTTCCAAGAAAATTCAGTCTCTGATTTAAAGGAGAGCTGTTGTGGGTGCAGCATGTGATTGTTTCTAGGCTGGCACTGCCTCGGACTGAATACCCCTGAAAAAGGTTGACTTTATAGCCGCTGTGTTCCCCTTGTACTACACCTGGGTTACTGGTAGCTTCTGCATCCCTGAAATCTCCTGACACTTTGAAATTCCCGTTCTGGTACTGGGGAGTATTTCAGATCCTGAGCACTACTGTGTGTCCTGCACATCACGCGCTCTTTTCAGGAGGAGAACCAAACAGTGTTTGCTGCCTCATCTCGGTAGTGGATGCATTTTAGTGAAGATTTGAGAGGTGTAGCCTGACATAAAAAACTGTAACAGGTTGTTATCATGTTCTCTGGAATCAAAATCGGTGTCATGGGGTAATTCAGGTTGGGAACTGCCGCAGGAGGTGTTTGGTCCAGCCTGTTGCTCAAAGCCATGTCAGCACCCAGTTCAGAGCAGGACTTTGTTCACTCACATCGGAAGCCCTCCAAAGCCAACAATTCACCAGTCCCTGGGCCCCTGCTGCGGGGCTTGACCTGTCCTCCCGGGGAGAAGCCTCTCCTGTGGGTCAGGTCACAACCTCTGCTCTTGCAGTTTATGACCTCCGGGCTTAAACAACCTCCCTTCGTGTGGCAAGTGTGGCAGCCTCCCTCTGAACTCTCTCAGTTTTGTGTCTTTCATGTGCTGGGGGTGTCCAAAAAAGCACGTCTTGTGCTTCAGGTGGCTCTCAGGAGTGCCGAGGGGAAGGAAGGAGTCACTTCTCTCGGTCGGGCCGTGCTCCTGCTGCTGGGGCCCGGCGTGCTGTTAGCCTGCATCGCTGCCAGGGTGCACTGCTGACTCACGTTTAGCGTTCTGTCCTCCATCTGTGACCCTCCGTGTGCACACACAGGCTGTGTGTGTGTGTGTGTGTGTGTGTGCACGTGCTGCAGCCTTCCCTTCTCCTCCCGCCACGCAGCTCCAAAGAGGTGGGACTGGGTTACCAGGGCAAGGGGGGAGCGGTGCTGGAGTGGGATCTTCCCAGGAGGACTGAGGTGCATCTTGTTTGATCCGAAGCAAAACCAGAATATAAGAACATAACAAAGTATGGGGTGTTTTCCAGTTTGTTGTTCATAGGTGCAAGGTAAATGGGACAGTTGCAGTGTTTTTAACTGCACTTAGTGGCAGCGAAATCATCCTGCTGTCATTCCTTTGAGCTTGTTTGTGAAAGCATCTGGGCGGTAGTACGCTGTAGGAGAAATATCTGCACCAAAGTTTCATAGTTTAAACCTTCGGTGAGTTCAGTCCCTGCAGCAAAGTACCATTTGATGTATTCTTGGATACTTGGTACAGAAATAGAGATCTGTGTTTACTGTTTATGCAAAACAATCTCTACTTAATGTTTTCCTGATTGGCAAGTATGTCAAGTTAATTACAGCTAGGGTTGTTTCAGAGAGTTCTCACTGCAAAACAGGAATTTACTGTGCTTAAGCAGCATTTTTAGCCATAGAAAAACAAAAGGCTATGTAGAGATGTGTTTTCTTTTCCAAATCGGTGTTCTCTTAAGTATTAAACAGGAATATTTAGGCTTATGCTTGTAGGATACCTCGTGTAGGATCTGATGTTTGGGTACTCTGAAAGTCTCATTTCTTGCTAACTTTTGAAAACCTTGCATTTACATTCTGGGGTTTTGTGCTTATCAAGAAACAGAATCTTGAAGAGGAATGATAAAGTAACACCATTCCTCGTGTGAGAAAGGGGAAGCATTACTTGACGAAATCCTTTGTCATTGCGTGCTGTGAGAGGGGAGAAGGGGAATTGGAAGTAGCTGTTGGAGGCCAAAATTGTTGAAGAGGCAACTTGTGAAGCTGGCTGGGCTTCTGAGAGTGTGGTGCAGTTGGGTTCTGGTTTAGCCATCTTTAATCTTTTAAGCAGCCTAGCTGCAGACTTCTTGTTCTAAGTAACATTCAGAAAGTTACTGATCAATATTTCATCCGTGGTAGCCAGCAAATGCTAAGTGCTCGCATCTGTTAGCAGACTGAGCGTGGCTGAAGTTGAAACAAGCTTCGGAAAAAAGGCATGGAAAATAAGTTCTTCAGCCGTGCAGGTGTAAAACCCAGAGAACTGACTTGAAAAATTCCTCAAAGCATAAAAAATAGGTCTTTTGAACTTCTTGGAGGCCAGGCAAACTTGGTGCTGTGTCTGAAGCCAAAAGGCAGCATGTCAGCCAGTCCTGCAAGCGAGACCGATGCGGCGCTGCTGTAATCTCAGGGCAGCTGTGGTCGTTTCAATTTTGTTCTTGCTCAGTCAGTGTGAATGCTGGGCTTGGGGTCAGCCTGACACCTCCAAAAGCCTTGTGGCATATCGAAGGCAAGATGAATTCTCTCAAAGAAAAAAAAAAAAAAAAGGGAGGCGAGTATCACAGCACTTCAGGGTAACGGCCGCGCTGTCCGTGTGCTCGCTTCAGTGGGTGAGTGGTTGCGGTGACTGGGAGCGCTTTGTGGTGGCCTTTCAGCATGCCCTAGGGTTACTGTTCTAGAGGGGTGTCGGCGAATTTGAAGGTGAATGAATCAACCTGGGTGTTAGGGATTTACTCAAACATCAGCAAAGACCTGAAGGCTGCCATGTACCTGTCCAGAGGATGCATTGAATCTGTGCCTGAGCGGAGGCCTCCCGGACAGCTTGCTGACCCGAGATACCATTGAAGGCTGCAGAAATATTGAGGAGAGGACTTAGCCAGCTGCTTCAAAAGGAATCTGCAGAAATCTCAGATTTTGGTTTGCAGTACAAACAGCGTTCGTACCGCGGAGTAGCATCAGCTACGGTCCGAAAGCCCAGGAACTTGAGCACTTCTTGGACACCTGCCTGGAAAGGAGGCTGAGGTGAGCGGTGTCTGGCTGGTGCAGCTTTGCCCGACTGCAGGCCTGCCCGGGGCTGTCCAGGTGGCAGCCTGAGCAGATGCCACGTGCTGGCATGGAACACCTCCAGCTGCTGTACAAGGGCTGCAGCCAAGGGCTAAGCGTGCTGGAGGGCTTCTGCTGGCAGAGGAGCAGAAAAATCAACGCTGGAATACCTGAATGTATAGCCAACATGCTT
Organism: Aythya marila; assembly: GCF_965140915.1. Classification (NCBI taxonomy): domain Eukaryota; kingdom Metazoa; phylum Chordata; class Aves; order Anseriformes; family Anatidae; genus Aythya; species Aythya marila. Next base: position 15,387,867 of record NC_139051.1, read on the forward strand.
TCTGTGTCCCAGATGCATCCAAACTTGTGCCGAGCACGAGGAGGACTTTGATCAAGGCCTAATGTGCACAACAACACTTTACATAACAAGGGAGCCTTAAGAGAGGCATTAAACTTATAAAAGCAATTAAAGAGGCTCTGTGGTGATTTGGCAGATAACAAGCAGACATTACTCTGGCATTCTCTGCGGAAAGCTCGCTTGATCTAATTAACAAAGAGCCGGGGCTGTGCAAGGGCAGAATTGATGAACAGAAACTGCAGATCCCTTCTGCTGCTCAGCCAGTGTGGGCGATCGAGTACAAAGAGCCTGTAGGACCAGCACGGTCTGGGAAGGAGTTCAAGCATGGAGATCCCATGGAGATCTTCTACGTTCTTCCTTTGGCAGTGGAAACTTTTTTTTTCTCTCGAGATTTTGCTTGTGAAGAAAGCTTGTCCTGCCTATCAGAATGCTGGAAATAATGGTTTAGAGACATAACTCATTAAACACTTCCCCAAGGCTCTTAAACTCAGTTTTGTCCAGCACTTCAGCATCAATTAAGTGTAAATTGTTAGATTTGGAGTTCAGTCTGGAATAGCCAGGTTGTAGAAGTGTATCGCTTTCACATGAGTTGCTCCAGGTCTGTGTGGCACCCAAATGTTAACAGAAAAAACAAAACCCCTGATTCTGAGAGAGGCTGGCAAGGAGGCTGGAGGTGCTCATGGGGTGCTCAGTCTGCTTAGAGAACGGGGCAGTGCTCAGAAGGGAGTCGATTGATGGCTGGCTGGGAGGATTTAGTCAAAACGAGTGGAAGAAAGGAAACGGCTCGGTGGCCGGGTGCCAGGGCTCGGCCGATACTCTGGAAGATCACAGCGTGGTAATTAAAGCTCTTGTATCGAGCACCCGGGCTTAGCGTGATATTTATATTCCATTCCTCCCCTAATGCTAATCTGCACGGGTGTTACCGAAAAATGAATCTTGGTCAACAGGGACGAGTGGTCAGCGAGTCAAAACCTGGCTTAAAAAAAAGCAGATGTGGCAACTCTGAGTGGGGGCATTTCCCAGGGTTGTGCTGGGTCTGGTGCTCCGCTGTGTTTTCATCAGTGGCCTGGAAGAGAGCACCAAACTGGAGCTGATGGGAAGTGTGGTTATATAAAGGTTACGCCGCGTGGTGAAGCATGAAGAGGGAAGAAGAGCTGCGGAGTGTCCTCGGAGTTGTTTGGGTGCCCGGGCTAGTGTGACCGAGTGTGTCTGCAGAGCCCGAGCGTGGCTACGGGTGCTGCTAAGGCCTTGGCAGGGATGTCAGGAGCAGAGCAGGTATGTGGCAGTATGTGAGCCCTCGGAGCCCTGCCATGGGTCCTAAGGCTCCTCAAAGAAGCTAATTACTTTTTTAAAGAGTAATGTTCATCTGTAATTGGATGTATAAACAGGAAATACTGAGTACGGATGGGGGTAAGATCAGGAAGCGCTCCATTGGCTTAGATTTAAAAGTTTCACAGTTTTCTTTGGGCAAAACAAGCTGAGTACCAAAGGGCTCTTAAGTTAGTGGAGAAAGCTGTGATGGTGCCTGGGAGTTTTCAAATTCAGCTTCGGAAAAAGGCACGCTCTGTCAACAAGGAGTGCGTTTAACCACTGGAGGCATTAAGAAGGTGCTTGGGACTGCTGAGGGAGACGGGCTTCAGGAGCTGGAGACATCCCAGCGAGTCAGGATGAGGAGGCGCTTGGAAGACACCCGGGTGGAAGGCGATCTCCCCACCAAGAGCTGCTTTCCCCCCCCCATTGCTTATATTTTATCAGGATGGTAAAGGTCTCCTTCTTTTCTTCACACTCGTGGGTGATCCTCGTGGGCTGGTGGAGTCTTGCACCTGCCCTGGGGCAACGGGCCTGGGAGAACACAAAGCTTAAACTTGGGACTTTCTCTTTTTTCCTCTTAAAGTTGGGAACTAGCGCGCTTCTGAAAGCAGTGGATCTTCTATGTCGAAGCTTGCTACTGGTCTCCTTCAGTTCCTAAGCCTTTTAGTGTATAAATTTCCTGAAAATATAAGGCTGCCCCTTTTAATGGGGTTCTCCGTTTTTTCAGGTCTTACTGTTTTAATTGCAAGTGTTCTCGTGGAAAAATACACCACGAGAGCTGGAAGAGTAAAATATGCCAAAAGGCACGGGTCGGGTGGCTTTTGCAGGGGATGTTGGGGTGGGGGAGGCTCCGAAACTGAGCTGTCGTAGGAGTGGGATGTGATCCTCTTCTCTCTGGAAGAGAACTTCCCAGAGCTCTGTGGGTTTCCTCTGTTTACTTTTTTACTTCTGGAAGCTCCTCGCTCTGGGGTTCCCGAGACAATGCGCGGCAAGGTTTGCAGCAGGCGGCCTTTGAAGTTTCTGCCCGTTGTAACTGCACGTCCTGTCCCCTGCTGAATGTGAGTAGTGACGGCCTCTTGTATGTGCCCTGAGTTCCCTTATTCTGTAACGACAGCAGTTAACTGCTGGGAAGGAAGAAGGCCCAGATAATGAGTAGAGAACAGTGGGGAAGCGGTGATCTGCATGGCCATGCGGACTGAAGAAATTCTTGTTCCTGACTCTCTCTTAAAAAAAAAAAAAAAGGGCACAAAATGGCTTAGAGGTGCCTTTTCCTTCCTCCCATGCTTATTATAGCACTTAAAACAACACAGCACCACAAAGCAGAGAGGAGGTCTTAGGTTTCAACTAAATCAATACTCCTGGTCAGGGAAGCGCTTATTTTCCCAGGAGGAGATACAGAGCTGTTAGCCTCTGCTGCTGGGCTGGGACTTCTCTGTGAGCCTGTGTGCTCGCATCGTGATGGGAAGGTGCATCCTCTGGACAGCCCTGAGGTTTTTGCCGTTTGTCCCTAACAGAGACAGGATTGGGAGTGAAATTGAGCAAGGTGTAACCAGCTGCCTGGATAAGGAATGCTGCTCGTTGTACCCAGGCGTTCCCATCGAGAGGATTCACGCTTCCTGCTCAAATTCCAGAGCTCAGCCCTTGTGAGCAGCACTCAAGGATTTCTGCAGCCAGACGGCCGGGCACGTTGCGTGAAGGGCTTGGCACCCTCAGGTCTGTTCCTGCCGGCTCCGGAGGAGGGCAGGAACAATGGGGACGAGACAAGAAGTTCCACTCCTGCTCTATTTTAGGGGAGAGCTCCGCTGAGCCTGAGGACGCTGACATGTCACGGCTGTCCCCTACTCCCAGGATGGTGCCGTGTCAGCAAGGTGCTCGCCCACAGCCTCGTGCTGGTGCTGTGGGACAGCTGCTGGCCCGGCCACAGCCACAACTGGTGAACAAACCAGGCCAGGAGCAGTCTCCTGCAGGAAGCAGTTGGCCAGAACCTCCTCCTCTCCTCGAGGGAGGCAATACACAAAAGGTCGTGTTTTTGTTTTTTTTTTTTTTCCCCAGATCATGGCTGAATGCTTTGTATTGTTCCGCTTCTGAGTCCTGGAAAAACAGCACTTGGGCTCTGTGTGGGTCTGAGTGCCCGTGCAGCCTTGTCTTATCAGCAAGAACCTGAAGTACAGGAAACGTGGCTGTCATAAATGCCAGGAATGTGACTTTATGAATGTGAGCTGGCGATGCTTCTTTGCAGCTGAGTGCAGTAGCCAGCAGCTGATTGTGTAGGTTGCTGTTAGGGGGCTTACTCCTCATGATGCTTTAATAGTTTGCTGATAATCCCCCTCTGGTTGCACCTTCCCGTCCGAGTGTTGGGTATGCCTGTGGCAGTTTGTGACTAATTAATGTCCTCTTTAACACCTGCTGGGACCGGACAGTTGGGTATGGCTACTGGAGTGGCTTGGTAGCCCCCAGGGGACCTTTGTTGGGGATGTTTGTGATGCTCTTTAGCCAAATGCACAATACACTGTTTTTAAAGCTCTACTGAAAGTTATTCAAATAAGTCCTATACTCATGGATTTAAAGCCTAAAAAATGAATTATCTCTAGGGAGAGACTCCTAGTCCATTTTTTTGTGCAGTAACACTTGTCTCTAATTATGTGTGCCAGCAGTCCTCTAAAAAGTATCTTAGGCTTTTCACAGCATGCATTGAGCTGTGGTGTCCTTCCCTGCAGAGGTGTCTGAACCACCAGGAGGCTTTGTGCCAGCGGGACACACCTTCGGGGCCGTGTCCTTTGCTGTGGACCAAAGCCCAGGAGGCTCCTTCGTCCAGCCACATCCCCTGCGTGCTGCCTGAGGTGCTGGGCCTGAGCGGTACCGAAACGAGCGCTGGCTTAGGGTTTGTGTGGGGTAGGTGAGGATCCGTGTGACTTTTTATCCTGACCTGTTCAGAGGGGAAGGAAAAGATTGAGCGTTTTTTGGTGGCTGTTCTCAAAACCAGCAGAAGAGTGACCTCTGTAAGTGGCACTAACTATAAATCTTTGCAGCCCTGTGCCAGCAGGATGTTCTGCCGGAGGGGATGACTGAAAGAAACTCATCTTGCTGGCAGTTCTTAAACCTTTAATGGATTTTTAATCTAGAGTGGTAGCCAATAAAAGTCAGCTTCTGATCACATCACAGACGGGAGCGATTTGGGTCTGCCATATGCTAATTGTCATCTTTATACCATGGGAGCTCAAAACTGCTTATTTCCGTTTCCTCCTACAGCTTTTTTTCTTTTTTTTGCTTGTGTTCAAGTTTCTTTGGTAAGCTGTAGGTGGCTTAAGTAATGCTTTCTTGTCTCCAGCGTAATTATCGGGGTTGGAGGCGAGATGGGGAATGAAGAGGGACAAAACTGCGTGGAAGCTTTCCGTTCCTAAAAACTGCATAAAGCCAGAGCCTGGGTTTTAAGGCCGGTGCCGAAGAGGAAGGAAGGTGAGGAATGGAGAGCCAGGAGGCAGCTGGATCTCAGCTGGAGGGGATGGGGGCTGCCCTGGACCACCGGTGATGGCAGAACGTCAGGCAGTGAAGGCAGTGAATCATTCCCCGGTAATGAAACTCCTCAGTGCTTCCCTGGGTGGCAAAAAAAAAGGGTGTGTGGGTGGGGCGATTCTGCCAAAGTGGGGGAGAGCAGCTCAGCCTTTCAGCACCGCAGAAACATGCAATGTTCCTCGTGCTGAAGGGGGAGAGAGCTGTTTGGGCTATCTCAGCCCGTTTCCCTGGGGGGCCCTTCCAGGAGGAAAGCCCCAACGTTAGCGTCTCGCCATGGCCAAAGCCACCTCCGGGCATTGCAGGGTCGCAAGGGCTGAGCTTTGCTCAGGAGGGGGCTCTTTGCCTTCCCCCTCCCTGTTCCACTGCTTCTCTCAGGGTTATTTATTGCAGAACTTCTCTGCCACTGCTGTGTAACGAGGGCTTTGGCTCCTGCAGGGATCTTTCAGCTGTCTGGATCCTCCTTGCTTGTTGCAATTCGCCTGCCTCTCACCAGTTTGTCCTCACGAGAGGAGGCTTGGGCTGCCTTCCCCCTGAGCTGACTTCTACATCCTGGCTTTTCAGACTGGTAATCTGTAGCGGTGGCTGGGTAAATTTGCCCCGAATTCACCTGCTGTGTAAAACAGACGTAGCTGGGAGTCCTGACGTGCTGCCGTGGAGCCTTCCCACTCGTCTGAAATCCGTGCTCAGGATTTCGCTCCTTCCTCCGGCACCGCCTGCCTTGCTGCTGCTGTCGGCACCACGGGCAGAGCCTGGAAAAGCCACTTAGCCAGAAACTGCTGGAGCTGGGACCGTGGCCGGTGGTGTGGTGAGGTGAGAGGCTTCCTTCAGCTGTGGTGTTAATCCCAGGGGTATTTCCAAGGAGTCTGTTTGTAGGAAGCCAATTTCTACTCTAGCATAATTTTAAAAGATTGCTTTCAAAGGCAGTGCAACGTTGTTCAGGCAGATAGTTGTACAAGTTATACTCCACCCCTTCTTGCGGGGGCTTTTCTGTTTGTTTTTGTCAGGGAACAGCCAGTTTCACGCTGGTTTTGGTATTGTGGTGCCTTTCAGGAAGGAAGCTGTTAGTCTATAAAGTAGACTCCCAAAGTTGATACATGGAAGTGTTTTTTAAGCCCCTGGGTTATTCTGTCCCTCGATACCTAATCCCCACAAATCACAGTGGGCTCCTTAATACTTGAGTCAAGCATGGCAAGGTCTGGCTGTGGGCAGAAGTGCAGCCACCGACCTCAGGCATGGTCCGGGACAGGCAGGTAACCCCCTGACTTGGGGTTTCAGATGGCTGCTTCTTCCTTCCTTAACATCCCTCTAGTAAACATGTCACACAGGGGATCAATGTCTCTTAGTTTTGGTGTGATTTGTACAAGGGGAAAGGAAGGAGAATTTTTTTTCTTCCGTCCCAGCTATGTCCAGATTCACAGCTGAACAACCAGATTGCTCGAGTCAAACTCCATGGGGAGAAGGGCTTTAAACCACAGAGTAATCAGTTAGGTAAGGATGGCCCTAAATGTGATTGGGAGTGTCGTGGGGGAAGAAATTCTTGTTGATTTTTAGTTTAAAAAAAAAAAAGAAGAGGAGGGGGGAAGTCTGCTAGATCCACTGGGTTAGTGACACTGCTGGCTGCTTTTGGGGTAAATATTTATCCTGTGGAGATTGTAACGTTACGTGATGAAAATTGGAGAGGTTCTAATGTTTGTTAATCAAACTGTCCAAGCCCACTGCTCTCAGACTTATTTCTAGTTAGATTTTTAAACTGAAAAGAAAACCATTCCTTGGGGTATTACTTGCAAACTGTTAGGAGGTTCTTATCTTACAGAAAGATTTAGATGTGACTCTTCAGTGATCCAGCTCTGTCCTTTATCACCACTTCCTGAAGGCTGCCTATGAAGTACCAGAGCTGTGCATGCAGGTGATCCAGCAGGAAGAGGAGGTTTCCTGCCCCACAGAGCCCGTCAGCACGCTTCCAGGTTGAAATGTTGGTGTGCGCTCGGAGAGTGCCAGGGGAATCTTATGGCCACAAGCAACTATTTTGCTGCCAAACAAACAGAAAGGAAATGATTAATACCATAAAACGTGACTGCAGCGAAACCCAAAGAGCTTTACACAACACTGACTTTGAAATACCTGGTTTTATTAAACTGCCTGCGCAAATCCTCTTGCGACTTGCCGGCGCGCTTGATCCTGTTTGCACGGCCCGGTACCGCGCTGCCCACCGTAAGGTCTTGGTTACAAAACAGGCTTTAAGGGACAAATCTTGATGAGTCCCAGATACCGGCCTTGGCTGGCGGTTGGGGAGGTGATAGAATCCTCTTTGCTGTTCAGCACCGTGCATTAGTGCTAAACCTGCCCTTTTGGAAGGGATTTGCGTGGGACGAGCGTGTCCTGTGCCCTGAGCGCTCCCCGCAGCAGGTGGGCTCCCTCTGCAAAGGCACGTTGCTCCTGGTGGCACCCGGTGTCCTGTTCCGCGCATCCTCCGTTGCTTCTCGGTGCCCAGAGCAGGTAATGAAAGGACAGATTAATTAAAGGGTGGGTTCTGTGAGTGCTGATGCTGTACAGAAGGGGTGAGGCTGTGGCAGATCCTGTGCTCGCTGCCCACTTGACAGCCCGGCTTGCAGCACGGGTAACCCCCCCACGAGCATAGGAAGGAAGATGATCACTGTCATGTTCCTCTCTCAACTTCAAGGTGCATTAAGAAATGTGATTAAAAACCTCTGCAGAGCAAAAGAAAAGCAGTAGGACAGCAGAAATGTGTCTGCGTTGGTGAGTTTTTTTCAGTTTCTGAGTCCATAACGGGGCCTCCTTTGTGCATGTGCCAAGGAGGTGGCAGTTGTTACCACCTGGCACTTACTGCCTGAAGATTTCTGCCTTAAAGCAAAGCCCAGGAAATTGCTCACCTGTTCTTATCTTTGCTGAAAGCCAGGACTTGATGCAGGAGAGGGGCTGTCTGGGTGTTAATTTGATGCTCAGCTGATGGCAGGGTTTACCTCCCTGGAGGGGATTAATAATGATAGCTCTCTTCTCCCGATGTAACCAAGAGGAATTTGGGAGCGTTTTCACCTCGTAGCCAAACCAGCTTTCTCAGCATCACCACCTGCAGGAACTGGGCATCGTGCTGCAGGGACTTCAGGCTCTCGGTTGTGTCCTGGTGCCAGTGACCCTCCTGAGGCTCAGGACGCGCTGCCCGTTGGGTGAGGGGGCAGCAGGCTCTGAGTTGGTCTGATGTGGGACAGCCAGAAAGTCTGGACGAGTGGTGACTTCGATCAGGTGAAGGGGATCTGTTCACCTCTTGGACAGTGCCCTTCCTACAGCGATTATATGCAGAGCACGGCATGCCTGTGTTCCCAAAGCCAGGGGATGGGGCAGGCTGGAGTAACTCAGCCCTAAAACAGGAGAGGCAGCTCCAGGCTGGCTGGGTGATGTAATTCCCCTTGTGCAAGCCCCAAAGTGGGTCAGGTCTGCGTGAGAAACGAGGGCAGTCTCCAGGCTGTGTAATACCTGCCCGGTGTGCCCTGCTGCCGCCAGGCAGGGTGCGAGCCTCCGCAGATGTGCAGCTCCCGTGGTGGGTGGCTGGTGTGGTGGGTGGCTGCAGAGCTGCCAGAGCCGAGGATGAGGATGGGAGGAGGACAGGCAGACAGTTACATGGCAGGGAATTGGGCATCTCTGCACCTACCAGGCTTCTGGAGCCCTTATGGCTCCTCGAATGCCTCTGTTTGACTCTTCTGCATATGGCTAGGGCTGCTGAAAAGGTTTCAAAATCTAGGTTTTAAAAACATGTACGTACTGCTTAAAAGAAAAATAAATCTCATGTTAGAGCATTTCTGTACTGGATAGCTGCTCTCTGCTGGGTGTGATGTTATTTATGGGAATGCAAGGACCCATATCCTTTCCCATGAAAGTTTTTTAAGGTTCTGCAACAATGAAACAGAAGAATCCTGATGTAAGAAGCTCGATTGTGTTGTACTTCAGAATGGTTACTGGCATTACAGCACTTCTGCTTTTCCCATTTGCTTAAGAAACCTTAATTCATTTCTTCCAGTAGTGTTTGTATGTCTTCACTGGTTTTGGTTGGTGCTGACTTCCTAGGATAGTGAAGCCTGTAACTTTTTTAATACGGTTCTGTTGGTGCAGTTTCTGGCAGAGAGGATGCTACGTGCCTTCTTAGCACAGTGTGGTCAACAGAGAAATAAACAAATCCCCGTGAAATCCCAGATGAGCAGCAGAAAGCTAGGAAGGTCGCGCTGCTCACCACCCCCTGAACCGCAGGAAGATGTGTGCAGCTTCAGGGTTACGAGTCTGAGTACAGCCTGGCTATTTCTAGGAGTAAAATGTTGGCTGATTTCCTTAGGGCTCCGTATCTGCTGGAAGTGGACGTTGTAGCTGTTTGAAAGCAAAAATAAGCTCCTGTTCTGAGGTATGCACAGAGTTGAGAGAACTTGTGGTCCCTTTTGTGTCTGCAGCCCTGGCCTGGAGGCACCAGGTGTCAGAAGTCGGCTGTGGCAGGGCTCAGTGCCTGTCCCCAGCAGGGCTCAGTGCCTGTCCCCCAGCAGAGCACGAGCTGAATGGATTCACTCAGCTTGTGTGAACTGGCACGGCTCCACCTGAGCTCATGCAGAGTTTGGCCGTTTCTCCCATCTGCTTGGCGAAGCCAACTTGTTCTGGATGCCACATGTAAGAGTGCGAGGGCTTGAGTTGTCTCTGCATGGCGGCGAAGTGCTACCAGGACCTAGTGGTGAAAAGCTTCCTATTCCAACCTGAACCTACCTGAACTCCACCACCTGTCCTTCCCTTGCGTTTATTTTCTTCCCTTCTGCTTTCTCACAGACACTTCTCGATGTTATCGAGAAGCTGAGAGGTGCAAAGCAGGAGCTGATGACTTCAGCTGGAATAATTCAGCATTCCTGACAGGGAGATTGTCAGCCCTGCTCCAGGAGACTTCGGTTGTCTTTAACCTTGGAGTTTCCAAACTCTTATGAATCCTTCTGAAACACAATTGAAAAATGACTTTTTTCCACTTCTTGGAATTTGTGGATGTGTATGCTGCCTCAGCTGCTTAGGAATCTTTTCTTAAAGCCATTTAGTTCCCAGGCATTTTATAGCTTACACTTAAGATATGGTGTAAGTAGGGGGCAATGGAAAAAGAATGGCTGGAGGGAGTGTTTTCTTCATTTTAGGGGATGAGTGGGCCATAATTCTTGTTTTTTAATATGCCCTCTGCTTTACATTCCTCAAGATCAAGCCTTCTTTATTATACTTTGAGTGTATTTCTTTTCATCCATCCTGCACAGCCTCCTCATGATAATTCTTGCATGGAAGAGGAGTGACCAGATAGGGCCAGGGCAACCAAAGTCTTTCTTGTCTCTTTCTTGTCTTCTTTCTCGTCTCTTTCTTGTGCTTCACAATTGGATGGTAGTGAAATTGTTCCCATAAGGTATTTATACTGAGTCCTCCCGCTGTGTACGTGTCAAGGATACAAAGAGGTGCTTTTTTGAATTAGCTAATTTGGTGGTTCTCATATTTTTTCTAGAAAGGGGGACCTTTATTATCACAGTACCATGCTTACGGCATCCGTTTTCTACACAGGGTTTTGTGCAAAGTCTGCTATAAATGTTACTTAAGGCTGGCAGTAGATCCATGCTTTTAGATGTAGTAACAGTGCTATGATCTTGGGCCTTGGTGCTCAAAGGTTGGGATTTGCTGGGCTCCTTATGTACCTCCTTGCTCTCCGTTGCAGGGCTGCCTCACAGCAGACCATGAGCAGGTAATGCACGAGGAGCACCACTGGGAATCATGTCGGACGAGTCAATCTCAGGGAGTGATCCGGACCTGGACCCGGACTTGGAGCAGGAGGATATGGAAGAGGAGGAGGAGGAAGATGAAGAGGAGGCAGCGATGGAGGAGGACAACGATGGGGACGACGAGGAAGACTTACTTGATGAGAGTGGTAAGTGAATGGGGTGGAGTCTGTGCATGCAGTTGTTAGACAAAAATGTCGTTACAAATTTTGGTGAGTGACGGTGTAAAGGTTAGGGTCCAGAGATTGGTAGGGAGAAGTGGCTGTTTAAACAGCTTATGTGGCTGTTTAGTTTAAAAAGGGATTTAATGTAGGACTTCTGGACTTCTGGCCAAAAAAAAAGTCCATAGTGTAAACAAACCACAAGTGTAACCTGTAAGGAGTATAGCGTTTATAAAATAGCTACAGATTCTAGGGAAGCAATTACATACAGAAGCAAATAAATTGCTGAAATTTGCAGAAGCAAATAAATCAATTTACAATTATCTCTATTATTAAAAGGATATTGTGAAATTAAGTATATTTACATCATTGGCTTGCCAATGGGCAAACATTTCAATGGATTCTGTGGGCAACGATTGCTCCCTTAAAATAATTCCTTTTAGAAAAAGGGAATTGTTCTTTTCTGACAGAGTGCAGGGTTCCTTTACAATACAAAAGGTGGCAGTGCTGACTAAGTGAGCTGTCACCTTCTGTCCTCACCCAGTTATAAGTGCCCCCCTCACCTCTTCAGTCAGGACCAATATAGCTGTTTGTGGAGCTCTGCTCTGCAGGTTCTGTTCAAGCAAGGTTAGGTAACTGTTCTGCTTCATAGCATGGTCCTAGAAATGCCTTTTGCCCACAAGAAGGGGTGATGTTGGAGGGCACATAGCAGTGCATGGCTGTTGGGTGCCACTTTTGTCATCAAACTCCTTGTGTCATTAAACTACAGCCCAACCCTGTAGAGATGTCACTGTATTTGCTTCCTTAGAAATTGTGATTTTTTTAATAACCTCAGAGCATACAGATTTTTGAATGCACCTACTTCAGCCTACTGAGAATAGATCTCCTTTTCTTAGATGTACCTGTATTTAACACATTCTACACTGTCTTCTTCCAGTTCTTAAGGTATTTTTGGTTTCAAAGTACCTTGTCCTTAAGTTCTGTTTTTTATTCTTTCAGCCACTTGCTGCTTGAAGATGCTGTTTTGATTTAAAATGCTTAGAAAATGTTTATACAAATCTTATTCCTCTGATTCTATTCACATGACTTTATCTCACGAGAAAGTAGTGGGAATGGCAGTGTTTGGTTAAGAAATGAGTTCCTGGGCTGCAGATTGCTCAGACTGACCTTGTCCCTTTGTTCACAGGAACCTGTACTCAGCAGAGCCTTAAGAACCATGACGTTTTAGAAAAACTTCTATTAACAGGGAGGAGTGGCTCTGTTTTGTGTCCAAGTGGGTCACTTCCTGTGGCTATTTTATCAGAGGCCTATGCTTTTAATCATCTACATCGGTGTTGTTGTGGCTGAATACTCACCCTGTTCCTCGGGATCATTCTTTCCAAGCAAACTGAATTAATGTCTGTATCTCAGAACATTGCTAACCAGTAACGACAGTAGTTTAATTTTTTCTTAAAACACTAGAAGCATGCTTATGCTTTGTATTTCTTCAGAGACTAATTAAAAACAAATTTTAATGAATGTAGGAAATCAGGAGTGAAAAGAATTTACATGTAGTTAACAATGGTTTTGTAGTTATTAGGTACAAGAGAAGACTTTCTCACACAGTGTGAGCCAAGCGAGGATTTCTCTGAAGCTTCAGATTTTCAGCTTTAATTCTGCTCAGCAGAAGATCAGGATGCCTTCCGTGTGCCTAGCTGTGAGAATATTGCTTGCTGTGGAAGGGTGCACTCTGCTTTTCCTTCACTGCTGTGGAGTGACTCGGATGTTACTTGGCGTCTGTTTTGCCTTAGATTTAATATAAAATCAGTCCACTGTTATTTGGCTTATGAATATGGCTAACTGCGGGCAGAAGAGGATCATTTTGTGGATGTGGCACTAAGGGACATGGTTTAGTGGTGGAATTGGTGGGTCAGGTTGAAGGCTGGGCCTCAAGGTCATTTCCAACCTAGACAGTTCTGTAATTCCATGTTGCTTTGTCCAAGTAATATTTATAGTCCTGTCTCTTTGTAGATGACCCTCATTCATAAAACTCCTCTTCAGAATGCTTACTTTTCATTCACAAGCAGGAAGGAAGAGCTCTCATGGTTTTACTACAGAGCTTTTAAAAAGCTTGGTTCTCTGCTGGAACTTTGTGCTCCCCGTTCCCAGCTGTGCCCATCTCCCCTCCTAGTATTGTGGTTATCCTGAAGATGTTCCGTCAGGGATCCTGGAGGGATCCTTCCCCCGTAATGGGAAAACAGTAAAAGATGTAAAAGATTAATTTCTAGCAGTAAAAGATTTAAAAGATTAATAATCTTTCACAGTTCCTTCCTTGGAAGGGCAACAGGCTGAAAATCCCCAGGCTGAAAATGATTACTTGTTTTTGAATTGTATTGATAACAATAAAACTAACCTTTTTATAGTTTTCTTACAAAATAGTGACTTTATTTTATGGAAGTAGGTTTTCTGTGTTCTGGTGGTGATTCGGATCACTGAAGAACCATCCAAGGTGAATGTAACGTCCCCACCTGTTGGTGGTGGGTAGGCCGGTCTCAGGCTCAGCGGTGACTTGCTCTCTGTACGTTCAGCCTGCTCCGGTCCTTTTGATGTGTTGTGTGGGGAATTCATGCAGTGACTTGTTTCAGAATTTGCTGAGTTCTTTGTATTTTTCCGTATTGAGGGTCATCTTCAGTTTTAATGGATTTTTTTCCTCAATTCTGCTCAGAACCTTAAGTTTTGTTTGAGGTTAGTATGGGCTGTTACGGAGATGATTTAGAAGGTAGCTAGGACTCTTACTGTGCAAGCTTACTTGATGAAAGCAGTTACTAAACCCTGCCTCTGAGGGGAAGAAGAGCATGTGGGCTAGTTTCCTGAATGCTTCTGAATAAGCAGGAGTTAATAACTATACAGCTTGCATCCTTTGTTCGTTTCTGCAGTGCTGGGCAGTTAATGAGCCATAGCGCCATGTGCAGGAGCACTTAGAGTTTCAGTCCTTTCTCCAGTGCACTTCACCCAGGACATACCGACCGTGATGCCTGCATCTCCTTCCCGGTGGGTGCCGGGTTGCACACCCGTCCTAGCAGCGTGCTGTAGGCACAGCCAGAGGCTTCCCCTTCCCAGCCTTGGCATCCCTGCCCGCAGCATCTGCTCGCATCGCTTCTGGGCAGCAGCCCGGGTGTAATCGTGTCTGATTTTGTGATAGCAGTGCACGACTGTGAAGAACTTGAACTCCCCAAATCCTTTTTGCTACAAGCGTGGTGTAGTCATGACTGTAGAGATAAAGGATTCTTACAACTCTGATCCTGGCAGTTGCTCAGGGCTGTGCAGCACGCCATCGGAATAAAAGCTAATCTGAGCAAAGAGGAAACAAACCTCCGATATGGATTTTGCAGATGAACGGTCCCTGCATTTGAAATCATACCTCAAAGCTTTCCCAAGGAAAAATGGAGTGTTTGAACAGGTCCTACTGTAATGCTCTGTTTTTTTTTTTGTTGTTTTTTTTTTTTTTTTTTGTTTTTTTCATTTTTTCTGTATATCTTTGGATCGTTCTGATTGAAGTGTCTGGAGATCATTGTCTCTTACTCATACATGTTGCTGTCATTCTGCTATTAATAGCCATAGCAAGTTGCTTGTTCTCTTGCCTCTGAGAATATGGGTTAACACATTTTTTTTAAAAGTATATTTCAGGGGAAAGTGTTAAGAGCTGATTGTTTCAGGTGTCTGAAAGGTGCCGTAAGCAGGCAGTCAGACACTGTGCTCAGGCTCCTGTCTGTGTTTGCATGACGAGGGGGTAGGAGCAACAGATAGGGATTGAAATCGGTACTTCTGGAGCACAGCAGTGGACAGCTTTCTGTTACAACCCTATCACTGCACTTCTTAATATGCACTTGTACTGGACCGGGGGATAGCCAGGAACAGCATGCTAGAGACTACTGCTGCAAACCAAACTGGTCTGCATGGGGGTCTTACGGATGCGAAGGGGGCACGGTTGTGTTGGCAGTACAGAGCTGCAGGTCCCGAGGGAGTGGAAGGGCTCGCAGCTGCTGGTTTTTCTATTGCAGTGCAGCTTCTTTGCAGGGCGAAGGCACCAGCATCAAGACTCAGCTCCTTTTCAGGGGAGACCAGAGGAAGCAGATGGTGCAGGAGGTCAGGGAGGGGAGAGGCCTTCCTCTTCACCCAAGCCTCTCACAAACCATGCTCATCGCTGCCTGTGATCTTGAATAACCCCAGTTATACGCATAACACACTAGTTTCAAGTAGGAGCACCTCTCGCTTGTGCAGCGTGTCGCAGAACACCTTTCTGTGGCTGCTTTTTGGTTGAACTCGAGCACGCTGCTTGTAGTTGTGGCTCGGAGCTTCCCAAACACCGCAGCAGTACTTCACTCCAGATGGAGCTGGTGGGGCAGATCTGTGAGGATCTCTGCTCTCTTTGGGCTCTTGCTAAAGGAATGACTTTCTGGTTGAAGTGGTGCTGCTGGATCAGCTTTGCTTATAATTTTTTGCATAGTGGTTGGGGGAAAAGTTGCTGTGAGATCATAGCGAGAATGGACTTTGTTCGATGTGATGTTCCCTTGTGGCTCTTTGTAGCTCATCACAGTGTGTGTAGTGAGCAGTACGGTCACATTGCATGGGAAATTGAGTTGTAGGTAGCTGGAAAATTTTCTTCCCTAACCTGAGGGGGAAAAAAATAAGTAGTTAACACCGCGGTCACAAGAAATTACTGGAAAGTATTTGTCTAAAGTGATGTGGAAGTGTGGATTAATATTCTCCCCTTCTCCTGCCTGCAGTCTGGAAGTGCATGGCCTTGTTGGAAGGGTCCCTGAATGCATCCTAGAGCTGCCTCCTTTTAGGAGAGCTTCATTCAGGTGCTTCCACTTCCATCTTTTCTCCTCCCCCAAGACAGTGCTGGAACAACAAAGTTGTGGTGCTGGGGGGCACTCCCCAGCTGAATGTGTGGGGTTGGAAATGGAGCAAGCTGCTGTCCTTACAGAAGGGAGAGTCTTTGGTATAAATCTGTTCGTTTAACAGGATCCTCTACTCATTTACTTAAGCTTTGGCTCCTCTGAAGTTGTTCTCATAAATGAGGTCATGTCATACTGACTTTTATGAAACTGAGAGGCAGAGGAAGTGTGTGGAGACAGTCTCCTGAATAACATGCTGCTAAATGATATCCTGTTTTAAACCATTTCGTATCCAAATTTAGAATGGCCTGTGCTGCAGGAGGAGGAGGGGAAAAAAAAAAGGCAAAGGGGAGCTGCAGCTAGGAAGTAATTTACCTGCAATTTTACTTGAAGTGACTGGTACAGGAGATCAGTCCCAGCAACCTGAAGTCTTTTCCCTTCTACTTCTGAACCCTTTTTAATGAAATGCTTCCATCTGCTGCAGGACACGAGCACAGTGGATGTGATTGTTTCTTGCTTGCAGTCAGACCCGGCGATACGCTTGCTTTGGTCTCTTCACCCTTGCTGTTTAGCCAGCAGCTGGTGGCAGGGGTAAGGGGAGGCGTGGACCTGTTGGTGTGAGCTCGGCATGGAAAGGCAGCTCTGCTCGGGGGCTGCAAGTGGGGGAGTCCACAAAAAGGCTTGTGGGGAGGGTAGGGGGGAGCAAACAAAGTCAGGAGTTGCCTCTAAAAAAGCACTGGAGATGATTCTTAATAAAAAGGAATTTTTTTAACTTAAACCTGGCTGTACTGGGTGTATGTATGCCAGTGATGGGTGCCAGTAAGTAATAATCCTGTGATTTAACCTACACGTTCACAGTTGCAGAATGCAGGATGGATTGGGGATGTGGGAGCAGTGACTGACATCTTCCTGTTTTGTTTTTTTCCTTCTGATGGACTTTGTCTTGACTCTTATTTCAGTTACTTGTGTCTGGATGCAGCTCCCTCTAGAGTCCTCCCACGTTATTTCTGAGGAAGCCAGCAGGCTGCACGCTCAGGGAAGCAAACCTCAGCAGCAAGTTGGCTGCCTCGACAAAGCTCAGGGCTGCTGCAAGCCTGGGAAACCAAACCTGAACTTCCCTGTACCGCTGTGCACTCTGCTGGTTTTGAATTAGCAGGAAGACTTTTATGCTGGTAGTGACTGTGTTGTAGACTGTCTTCCAAGCTAATAGTTGAGTGCAGGCAGGATGGGATGTGTGATTTTGTAGAGGTGCAGAAATAATCACCGCATACAGAAGAATTTGCTTATGAATTAACCTTGCATATTGGTCTGTGTCTAAACCTTGGGGAATTTTCATGTAGTGTCTGATAACAACAATCCTTACGGATCAGAGCACTTAAAGGTTTCACTGTAAGGGTGTAGGTTGTGGGATAACCTCGAGGCAGCCAACTTGCATTTAACTGCAGGTGTGTAATGCATTTCTGAGGTGGGTTACTGTAGCTAAGAAGCTGTGGTTATTTTTAATGCTTTCTCACTCCCTGGAAAGGGCAGGAGCATCTGCAGTAGCTTTGTGTCTGTTAAACATACATTCTGTGCCTCTGCAAATCTTAAACTTCAGAGCTGTGTTGATTTCCTAAGAGCCAGAAAGGTAGGGGCTGGCTGTCCTCTGTGCCCACTGAATAAAATACAAAAACAAAATTAGTAGCAAAAGCGAAAGGAGGCTGGGTGCTACCGCTTGGTAAGTAACACAGAAAGATGCTGAACCTGCAGGAGGAAGGTTTGCCACTCCTGAATGGGCAAAAGCTCCCTCGATTTCTCTGGAAGTCTTTGTTCCAGCAGGCTGCATGCTTTGCCCGTGGGTTTTATGCGGCATGGTCTGTCCTTCAGAAGAAACGTGGGGTTGTGTCGGGGGCTGTCTGGAGCACAAGGCGTTTTATCCCGATCTCGTGTTACCCACCTCAGGTGAGGTGTGGTTGCAGGAGGAAGGATGCTGAGCGCTGCTGCTGCTCTGCAGGGCATTGCAGACTGACAGTGTTTCAGCTGCCCAGCCTCGCGCTGCCCAAAAGCCCCAACCCTTTCCCCATCTCCTCCATTCATCCTAAGCTAGGGAAGTGCCAAAACGTCCCCGACTGCCTCCCTCCCAGGCTTTGCCAGCAGCTTCCTCTCCTGAGAGCGTGGCACGAAGTCTGGTGGCGTGGAAGTGTTGTGTAAGTCCAGAAACGACTCGCTCAGCTGCTTTAAAAGGAGGCGATGACGCCGGAGCTCTGCTGCTTTCACACCCGCTGGCTGGCACAGCGATGGCCGAGCTCCCGAGGTGATGCGCTGTTACGGCTCGCCACGCTTTCTTCCCCCCTCTCCTTCTTCCTCCCCTTCAACCTATCACATAAGTCACGATACAACCCCGAAATCCTTCTGGGTGACTAAAGAAAAAAGGCTGTGGCTGTGGCTCTGCAGTGTGTGTATGGATTTGTCCCAGGCCAGAAACCTGCCTTTTAAAGATAAATTTCTCTTTATCACAAAGGAGCCCGGGAATCTCTGACAGAGGACAGTCAGGCTCACTTCCTGGGCAGGTTTTGTCCCTTCTTCCCCGTGCTGTTTTCAGCTCTGCGCCCCACCTACTCATTGCTAACAGCTACAGTATTCCACCGGCAACTTGCGAAACCATAATGAAATCACAAGGAAGCTAATTAGTGAATTTGTAAGGTGGTGTTTTCCCTCCTGAACAGGTAAGGAGTGGCAAAGTTGCTTTGCCAAGGTTGCCTGATGAAGCCGTGGTGAAGCCAAAGTCACAATTCTCTGCTTTACATTTCATGCAGTGCCCCCTTTTGTTTTCAGATGTACCAGGCAGAACGAAACACTTCTGTTCTGAATTTGAGTTTAAGCTATGCAAGGGCTCATTTTCATTTTTTCTTAATTTATCTGGCATTGTGCTGGTTTGGTGACTGGTTAAATAAAATGCATGTAACTGGCTGCTGTAAAAATAGAGTATTTGTGGCCAAGCAGCAGCAGATTTGGGAACTGTTTCAGTTAATTTACAGCTGTTCTTCAGCCTCTGAAACACAGCACCACATTGGTTACTTGCTTAATTTGGTACTTTAAATTGTTGCGCTAGGCTCTATAGAAAACTGCAGAAATGAACTTTTATGAGTGATGAACCAGAGTTCATCATTTAGATCAAAGTTTTTGATACAACACCTGTTTTTATACCCAAGTTAACACCTCAAATTTTATTTTGATGCACTGCCTGTTTCTAACAGCAGCAGTTTGTGCTACAGATGTTGAAAACATCTTATTCGTGTTTTCTTCAGCATGCAGCTTAATGAGTAAGTCTGGAAAAAAAAAATTAAGAATACAAAGACATTATTTTCACTTGCTAATGTGAAGACAGGAATGAGACAGGAGAAGGCTGCAAGATAAAAGTCTTTTGGGGCTAGGTGAACAGCAATTTCTAGTTTAATTCCGTCCAAACAAATTTTGTAATTTAAGTACGTGAACTATTAAAAGCACTCCTTAAATGACACTTGTGTACTTTTAGCTTGTGTTTGTCAGCTTTGCACTTACATGAAACCGGAACGGAGTTAAAGTTGTACAAAATCACCCTTTTGCAATGCACAAATACCTCGTGGTGGCAGCAGCAACGTAGCAAGCTGTAGGAGGAGATTCAAAACAGCTTCTTGAAGGATATAACTGAAAAACACACGTGCTGGGATTGTAGCTCAGTGGACTTTCTGACTAACCTGTTGATAAATATCTGATATAAATCCCCTGGCTCTGATAAGATGTGACTATTTTAACAGCTGTTTTGCTTCAGGACATTGAAATTCAGTACAGTTAAACAGCCCTGGAGCGTCTGGGTGCTGAGGCTGAAGCAGGGCATGTTTTATCATTCGCAGCACACCCTGGTTCATCACTGTACAGTTCAGGGTTAGGTTGTTGTGAAGTTATGTGCAACTGCTCTGCCCTCCTTACGATTTTGGGGTCCTTGTGAAGAACAGGCTTAGGTAGCAAACAGAATAAACCAAGATTTATATGGATATAAACAAAAATCTCCCATTCCCTGCCATACGAGGAGTTAGTGCCAGGAGGAGCTTTCAGATCCAGCTTCCCGTGTGTAGGCAGATTTAGGTGTGAGTTTTAGGCCTCGTGATTTTCTAGTGCTCAGGGGTGCTGCTGTTGGCTTGTCAGGTGGATAAGAGCCATGCTCTGAAGTGCCTTTATCTTGGCGTTCTATGGAAAATACAAATTTTAGAGTGATTGGAGCAGGGGAGTGTGCTGCGTCGCTGACTCGGGAACCTCTCAGGCTGTAGGGGTTTGCTGACAAGCCCCTGGTGCAGTCCCTGTGCCTCACCAAGACCTCGCCTGCGTTTGGGATAGCCGGGACTGAAGCTGGGTGAGGTGTCTGGGAGGGAGCTCATCCCTCCTGGTCTCACAGAAACACTGTTCAGTGAATGGGCTTATTGATAACAAGCTCACCTTCCAGGAGGAGATCATTTTTATAAACGGGCCATTTCTGGCAGACCCAGACTGCGGATGTGTGAGCATGTACCTGTGGTGGTGACAGTGGTGGCCTCACCAGCGAGGCTGCTGCGAGCAGCACAGTCCCTCTCTGGTTTGCACCCTAAGGGAAAGGAAAGTGACTTCTTATTCCTCTGTGGAAAAGGGCAGGTGTGTGTTGTCTCTGATGCGATCAACTTCCATTTTCCTCGTGCTTGGCTGCTGTAACAAGCCTTGGAAAGCACCCAGCTGTATTGACACAAATGCTTGTCTTTAAATCTTGCTTCCCAGTTTCAGAAATCTGCTGGGTCAGATGCTGAGGTCACGCTTGGTGGCTTGTTCCAACCCTACCGAGCCCTTATAAGGCCTGCTGTGAGGTCCTTGGCCGCATACTTTTAACATATTCATCCCTCTCTCGCCCCTTGATGAACACGGTCCTTGTAAGAGCCGTGCCGATTGCCAGGGGCCAGCAGGAGTGCTGCACATCGCTCTGCTCCATCCCGCAGCTCCGCGGGGCTGTGCCAGGGCTGCCTGCACACAGCAGCTTGGGGCTGGTTGCGCCCGTGCTCGTTTTCTCCCCCTCCAGCTTGTTGCCTCTTCCAAGCAAAGAGCTGCCTTTGTCTGCAGAGAGATGCTCGCAAAGACCCAGCTGCTCTCACCGCGTGCCCCTCAGCCCAGATTTGCTGTCTGTTACTGATGGGGTTCCCCTGTGAGGGGTGGCAGGTGAGGATGAAGTCCCTGTGGCACTGAAGGAGGCCAGACAGGACCTCCAGCCCCTAGGGGCACCTCCAGCCCTTAGGGGCTCAACCCCAGCTCTAAGCGCTCCTTTCCTCCTGTACTTGGCCTTCTGGTGCAGACAGGTGGTGGGCAGGAAGCTCCGAATAAGCTTGTGCTCCACAAATTCCACATGCTTATTTCCTTAAAAACTTAGAGATGTCACCTGGGGTCCTCGTGCTGTGCTCAGAGCCTCCTGCAGGCACGCGGCAGTCGCTGATGTAGGAGCCCAGGGTTGCGATGCTCTTTTGCTTATTATTGCGCAAACGAGTTCAAACCGCTCAGGTTTCGGGCTCAGCTGTCCCGGTTTCTTGCGAGCTGGCAGGCTTCGTGCAGACACTTCGCAAACCCGCAGATCCTCAGGTTGTTCCCAAAGCCAGAAGGCCGTGCTCCTTTTCCTTTGGGCGGCATGGTGAAGCCCGGAGGCGCGGCGGCGATCCCCGGCCGTCCTGTTGTCTGTTGGGATTCCCCTTGCTTGGGGCCCCGCCGGAGCCTGGCTGGTTATGTAAGGAGTTTCATTTTATTCTCAGCCTCCCTCCCTGCCACTAGTTGAGCTGGCTGGCGGGCTGCATGAATGGGACCCGATCCCGACGGCGCGCAGCTCCGCCGCTCCAGCCGGGGGAGAGGAGCCAGGCGCCCCCCGCGCGCACCCTCCCCTCTGCGCCCCGCTCCCTGGGCGCACTGAGGGTGCCGCGGCATCGCCTCCCGGAGCCACGCCGGGCACTGCCAGTCCCTGGTGGAGCAGCAGCCACCTGGGGCAGGGCGTTTGCCTCCTCCAGGGAGGGCAGAGCGGCAGTTTTTTTTATTTAGACCCAACACGAGGCGTATTTAACCAGTTATGTAACGGTGACCGTGCTCCGTCTCCGCCGAGTTCGGGGCAGATAGGTGCACGCCGATTGCCAGCGCGCCGGCTGAGTGGGTTCGCGCACCGGGAGCTCCTCACCAAAGGTATTTTCGGAAACCTTAAGGAGCCAGGACTGTTTTCTCAGGAGGCATTTCCTGCCTGCGAGGGCGGTTTAGTGCTCACCAGGCTGCGGGCAGAGATACCGACTTGTTGGGAGCCACTGGAAACTTTTCCTCCAGACCCTGAGCCTGGAGTATACCGGGAGGGCCGGGAGCACACGGCCACGTTGAACAAGCACCAGGGCAGAGGTGCGGGCAGAAGGCTGTGCCCGGAGCAGCATGTTACTCCTGGATGAGTCCCAGCAGTTCCCAGGTAGGATGCAGGTGTTTCGTTCTCCTTCTGCTTCCTCATCCCTCCCGCTTCCCTGCGGGGCTCCTTGTGCCACCCCCCTGTGCTGGAGCACCCCATGGGATGGCTGGCAGCGTGCCTCAGGAGCTGGGGCTCAGGTTTTTGTTTCCTAACCACCACGCTGTGATGGCAATGGGTGGATTTTCAGGGTCTTGCAGTGCTCGCTGATTTTAAGGAGGGGATACGAGAAAGAAACTTACTTTCTTTGTGCTTTTAATTGTGAAGACTTCAGTGTTGTGACGCCCTGGGTCTGTCTGTCACTGGTTTTGCTGCTGTCATATTGTAACGCACAACTTTTTAGCAAGAGGGGAGGTAGTTGTTAATATCAGTAACATATCCAGTGTCCTCTCCTCCATCCCCTTCAACTCCGTGTGCCTTTTTTCCCCAGCAGCCCCCTTGAGAAGAGCTGTAAGCTCCTAAGCTCCTCTGGTGCCAGTGAAGTGCTTGCTGAGCCGCTGGCCAGGCGCTAGGCAGAGCTCTGGGTGCTCCTTCCACAGCAGGTGCCAAATAGACCGGGAGCCACTTGACTCTTTTTTTCTGCCCTCCCATTAAACAGAAGATGCTGGTCAAACCCCAGCCACGGTGTGGGGGTGGCTGCCTCTTTGGTTGGTTGCTGTGTGTTGGAGAAGAAACTTTCTTTGGACTTGAAGAACTTCCTGTGCTTGTCATTTACCTTGTTCCTTGGAGGTCAGCTACTTGCAGAAGCCAAGCTCTTCAGCCTTGCTCGTGGGGCTTCTACCTCCAAAGCTCATGCTGTGAGGCCGTAGGCTGCTCAGAAGTGGTCCCCAGCAGTTCCAGTGTATTACAGGGGAGCTTTTACAGAAATGAGCCACGCACTGTTTGTTGTCCCTTAGTGGAGAGGTGAATTCTGGCAAAGATCCCTTTTTCTCACTTCCTTATCTCTGGTTGTGGTGGCAGGACAAAGAAACTAGTTCTGGGAGAGTGTGAACTGAGAGGAGAGGAATTGCACTGCCAAATGTGTGGATAAACGAGGAATCTGGGTGATACAAATGGTGCGTGTGACCCAGCAGGTAACAGGCGTAAAGAGGACAGGAGGGGCAGGTGCTGCTGGAAATGGGGCTGTAGGTCACGTAGGCGGAGGGAGAACGCCCGGCTAGAGGCCTTCCGATATTTTTTTTGTATGGAAAGCTATTTGGGGTCATTTGGACAGACATCAGAGCCCGAGATGCGAATGAGCTCATCCTCACACAGCACTGCACTGGTCAGGAGTTCTCCCCCTGGGGGCCAGGACACTGCTGGGGTGTTCAGAGCAGGGCACCTGTGGGTCACTTGGCTGTAATCTCAGCAAACTTACCAAGGAACTGGTGTTTGTTGCTTTTTTTTTTTTTTTTTTTTTCCAGGGTGTAATGAGCTTAGCTTTTTGGGGTGTTGCCTGCTTTGGATGGGGGTGCCCTTGTGACACTGCGCCCTGGATTTGTGAAGGTCTCCTGGCCCTGAGCAGCTTGGCAGCTCTTTGGCAAACCGCTTGGGCAGCGCACGAAGCAGCGCCGGTGTTTTGAAAAGAAAAGCTAGATAGAAACAGCTCGTTCTTTGCTGGTGGTGTTTCACCCTGGGCTTATTAGCTTTCTCCAGTGCTCTCGGTCACTTTTTTTGGCTACGCTTGGCGGGAGAGGTGCCAGTGGAATGCGGTGCCACACAGGCTCCAACTCAACAAGTTGCATTTTTCTCCCAAGTGATGCCTCCCTCATTAAACAAAGCCCTCAAAGCAATTTCGGGGGAATTTTTAGGAACTGAAGCAGCAAAGGCCAACGCAGCTGAAGTCCTGCGCTGCTACGGTTCTCCAAGCAATAGACAAGTTTGTTTTGTTTCCCGAGTAGGAAATTCTATTTCAGGAGAGGACAGAGCACAGACGAGGGAGCCGACAGCTCGGGAGCTGCTCAGCACTGCTGTCTACCCCAGCTCTTTGCTGTAGTTTCCCTCTCTGCAAAACGGCCCTGCTGGTGGTTGAGAGGTCGGTGTGTGGAGTGCGTCCTGGTCGTGACCTCCCTGCCCCGAGGCGGAGTGCCAGCACCAGGTCAGAGTTTTTGGGAGCCTCCCCTCCCGTACACCATTGCTGTGAGCAAGAACAAAGCGGTGCACAGACACGAGGGGCTGCGTTGTGCTGAGATGATGTCTCACGCAGCTCCTGTAAGTTATGAGCACAGCTCGGGTGTCTTCTCTCCCCTCCCTCTTCCCAGCTCCTGAATGAAGCTGTGGCGAGGCCTTGGGGCAAAGATGAAAGTTTGGCAGCTCCTGCTCCACGCTTGTTTGCCATTTTGGTGGCCTTGGAGCGTGTGGCAGCAGTAATCCCCTCTCTTATTTCTCCTTGCTTTGAGGGTATCCTGGTATAAAGCTAATACCACAACTCCCAGCTACCTAGAGTAAACTAATGCTTATGTAAGCGTTGCATAATGCAGAGCGCTCGCTCCCTTGCTCGTCCTCTTTCCTCAGTCCCAGAAATGTGTGCCTAAGAAGGGTACTGGGAGCAGCTGGCCCCAGCCACTGTGCCGGGAGCTTGGCAAGCCCCCGGTTTGCATCTATTTTCTGAATGTGAGTGTGGGGGAGAAATTAGCTTTGTTACCTAAATCGGTGTTTGTCCACCTTCACAGGGGAAAAAAAAAAAAAAAAAAAAAAAGTTTTATTCTGTTTTCTGAAGAAGTTTTGAACTGTTCTGAAAACAAGTAAGGTCTGAGGGATAAATCCAGTTTCTTGCTGCCTAGATGTCTGTGGTTATTGATTGTATTTTATTTATTTTTTAACCTGGCTGGCAGATCTGTGCCCTGGGTTACTGGTTAACTGGGATAAGCAGCACGGGGAGGTTTCAGCTCGCTCCTTCACGCAGCTTGTTGAACGCTTTCCAGCACTGGAGCCTGAGACACTTCCTGGCTCCCGTGCGTTAGATTTATGTAACTCAGTTGCCCTCCCATACACCCCCCGTCGTGCAAAGGACAAATGTAACCCATCCCTGCTTCACTTGCTGCCTTACTGGGAGCATTTGCTGGCTTTGTTTCCCTGCCCTGCCTAATGCCTGAGAGAGGGAGGGCTCCCGAGGAGGCGGCGTTTTAGGCTCGAGGACTTTTATTGGGGAAAAGTAACTCCGATTACCTACCAGGGACAGGGATGCGAGGCAGGAGATGCCCTGCATTTCTCCAACCCTAGGAGAGCATCCCTCCGAAATCCCACAGCCCCCTGAAACCCCGCATCCCTCCTGGGAGCTCAGCGGAGCTGGCCAGGGGCGCGCGGAGCTCCGGGGCCACTGGCAGCCTTTGCCCCGCGGTGCCGGGCTGGGGCAGCCGGCGTTGTGTAAGTGCTGCTCGGGGTTTATGTAACCCGGGGCTCGGCGTATGCGGCCGGAACGAGAGCTGCTGGGTGTCTGGGGCCTGGTTCTGCTTGCATAACCCGGGAGTCAGAAG
Source organism: Aythya marila (assembly GCF_965140915.1). Classification (NCBI taxonomy): domain Eukaryota; kingdom Metazoa; phylum Chordata; class Aves; order Anseriformes; family Anatidae; genus Aythya; species Aythya marila. The sequence goes on from NC_139051.1 coordinate 15,413,451, forward strand.
ATGGATTGTCTGTCACCAGGGCCGGCTGCGGGAGGTTCCATTCCGCCTCTCAGCGCTTCTCAGCTGGTTTCTCTCCCTTTGGTTTTCGGGTTGCTTCTTTCTTTCCCCTGCTCTTCACTTTTGCTGGCCAAGGATTCCCTCGGGCTGGGAAAGGAGTTTCGTTCTGCAGCACGAGCTGGCTGTAAACAGATATATTGAAAGGCCACCAAAAGAGGGAAAAAAAAAAAAAAAAAAAAGAGGGGCAGCGCTGCCTTATCTTTTAAATTCTTCCATTGACTGGGGCTTACTCCCTGCCTAAAAGGAGCTTAAGGATGTGTTTGGGGTCTGTGTGCTTTTTGGTTGGGCTCCCTCTGTTTTCTGTGCTGGTGTTTGCTTCAGAGCTCAGTTTGCACCTTCCCCCTCTATCCCCCAGTCCTGGGCCGGGGTTCAAGGCAGCCTCTGCCCTGCAGTGTGTGGATGGAGTTCCTGAACCCCCAACCCGGAGCACGTTACAGACACCCAGAGCAGTGCAAGATGTGCTATTTGAACTTGCAGCAGTGCTGCTTGTCATCCCAACGTGACAGTCTGTGCCTAGGTAGCAACGGGAACAAGTGACAGACCCCCGGCAGCTGAGCCCCAGCCCCAGCAGGAGCTGACGTGTGGTGCCAGGGGACACTTCTGGGAACGGAGCAGCACTGGGGCCAGGCACAAAACTCCACTCGTGTCCGTGGAGCCGTGCAGCAGTGACTCAGCAGGACACCAACATCACAGCCAGCTGCGGAGGGTGGTGGTGGGAGCAAGCCCACCCCTCCCCAGCAGCGGTTCCCTGCAGTCCAAAGGGGCCAGAGCGGGGCTGTGGGCTGCCTGCCCCACGGGGACCAGCATCTCCCCTCATCCTCAGCCCTGGTAAGAGGAGGACAGCCCCGGGTGGCACCCGGAGCAGCACAGCACGCACCAAACTGCTGCAGCCCAGAGGCTGGGTGCTGGCTCTCGGTCCGCTCGCTGGGAGAGGACCGAGGGGCGTTCAGCTGGAGGGGCCGAGCAGGTGCTGCTGGCGCAGGGGGGGGTAGGTGTGCCGGCTTATATAATGCTTACATAATTAGTGCTTTGTTAAGCAGTTGTGGCTGGGAGGGGCGTCCTGCCGCTGCCGAAGACCGAGCGCAATTATTTTCCCCGGGAGAACAAAGTCTTGCTGCTAATTAGCTGCCCCGAGAGCGGCTGCAGGAGGTGGCACAGCCCCGAGCCTCCTGCGGAGCTGTGTCCTGCTGAGGGGCGGCTTTCCTGGGGCTTCAGGAGGAAGGGAGTGGGTGTTGGTGTGTGCTGGGCCCCAGGAGGGCTTTTTTTTGGCTGCAGTGGGTGTTACAGCAGGTAGGGCCTCAAGGAAGGCAGCCTGGGCTTCCCCCCTGCACTGTCCTTGAGCGGTTTCACAAGGAGCGCTTCACAAGGAGTTTCCTGCTTCCAACCAGCGTCCTGGAAGCGTTTCCATCGTGCTGCCTCTGGGAGAGGTGCTCTGTGCAGCCACCTCTCCTCCCTTCTTGCGTGGCACCCGCACAGCAGCCGCGCCGGTTGCATACAGAGAATATTCTGAAAACTCTTCATTTATTTTCCGCTTCAGCTGAGGACGGGATGAGCCAGGACACTGCTGCCAGCCTCCGAGATGACCGCTGTGCTGCAGCCGAGCACCGGCATCACCTCCACTCCCCTCCAGTGCCCAGCGCGCGGGGAAAACACCAGCTAACCCCAGAGACATCTCCCAGCACGGCAGTGCCTTGGCAGTCAGGCTGGCTCCGTGGAGCCACCCCTGTGGCCCTTGGCACTGCCGTGGTTCAGTGTGTCAGCGACTGCAAGCTGCAGCTGGAGCTGTGCAGCGAGGCTGTCGTGTCCCATCCCTCAGCACTCCTCCCATTCATGCTCAGGGCCGGCTGCAGCAGTGCTCAGTAAGTTCCTAGAATGCCTGCACCAGCGTACAACTGCTCCTTGCTCTTCACATGGACAGCAGGCTGCTCCCAAAGCAAGCATTGACCTCCCTCTGCTCTGCACGCAGCCTCCGGCCTCGCCACGCATGCACAGCTCTGTCCTCAGGGTAGGAACTAAGGCTCAGCAACGCAGTGCTATTTAGTACCGTGAATTCCTGTAATAAAATGATTTTAAAGTCAAACAAGGGGCTGGTTCGCAGTGGTGTGCCTTCCCAGGGTTGTGCTGGCAGGACGCTGACTTCCCAGGAGGAGGGCGAACTTCTGGGGAGCTGCATGGGCTAGCCAGAGATGGGGTGGTAAAGAAGTAATTGTCTTACTCGGCGGTGGTGTATGCCAAGGGGGCGGTGCAGCAGCCTCAGGTTGGGAGCCCTTGGGTCTCACCCTGCGTGGCATTTTCTGTGCTCCTGGTGAGGTCTGACTGGCCCCAGCCCTGTGGATATTTACACCTGTGTGCGTTGATACCTGGCCTTACTGAGGCTTGCCACGGAGTATGGATGCTGGACGCAGATACATGCCTGCTTCTCGCACACCTCGGTGTCAGGAGAGGACTCGGGTTCCTTACAGAAACCTCGTTCCTCAAAAAAAAAAAGTACCTGATGCTCCAGGATGCTTGGCAGTGACCTGAGCCCCCTTGCAGAGCAGGCAGTATGTGGTGGGAGCAAGTCAGTGCTGACCCAAAGATGTTGGAGACTGTCCTGCAGGCCGGTGCCATGCTCTTGTACGTGAAGCCTGAAAATATTATGCAAGGAGGAGGTGCACGGAGCTGTCACGACTCTTCCTTGCAGAAAGTCAGTGTGCAAGCACGGCCGGTGAGTTGTAGCATTGTGCAGGAAGCTATCTGTGTAGCCACGTCGGAGTAGCGCATTGAGCTCCTGTTACAAAACCCTAATTGCATCTCTGTTGTAGAGGGAGGCTTGGCAGAGCAGGGGCAGGAATTACTCCACTCGATCACCTGATGAGACCTGTTCAGCGAGGCCCTTCCCGTGCTCCATCCATCCCGAGGAGCAAACCTGTTCCTCGTCCAGCAGTTTGGGAGCAGCTGTGGTTTCTGAACGTGGTTCTGTTCTCTTGTGGGTCCCAGCTGTGCTGAAGCCCACTGCAGGACGTTCAGGGGTGTTGCTGGTGAAGAAGAGATCTCGGTGCCCAAATGCCCACATGCTGGGAACGGGGCTGAATGTGGCTGTGTGCCCCCCGCCCCGGGACCTGCCTTTGCAGGGCTGCGGTGAGTGAGGGTCTGCACCCAGGACGACACAGGTTTGGCACCAGATTTTAGGCTTCGGTTGAGAATTACCTTGTAAAAACAAAACAAATAAAACAAAAAGCCAGGTCCAGCTGTGTGTACGCTGACCGGAGTCTGCATTGCAAGTGAATAAGAGGAAAAAAGGCGAAATGCAGAGGTGGGATGGGCGTGTGCAGAGTTTGGCTGACAGACATGACAACATACGGAGGAGGCACGCAGTGGCCTTGCCTCTGGGCTGCCGAGCCCCTGGGGTTTTCTGGCCTTGCCCCTGTCCCAAAGACACCCTTTGTGCATGGCACGGGTGGCAGTCGCTGCCAGAGGAGGTGATGTGGGCAACTGCCAGGGTGTGGGGAGCCTCCGTCTCCCAGCCAAAGCCGCCTTGGTGCTCCCCCTGCCTCGGCAAGGGCCCCCGGGCCTGGGTGAGGTGGCAGCAGTGTGACCGTGGCAGCGGTTGTCTCTGGGACTGTCGCTGGTTTAATGACTCATCCCGGAGAATGCGATCATGTGCACAGCCTCCCTGCTTCCCTTTGCCCTATTTCATCCGATCTTTTGATCTGGTTGCATAACCGTGAGGCAGAAGGGATGGGGGGGGGGGCAGGGGAAGGAAAGGGCGCTGAGGAATTGCAGGTAATGTGACCACAGGGTGTCTGCAGCTCACATAGCACAGCTCTTGTCTGGGAAGCCTCGGAAACTGGGTTTGTTCCCAGCACAGCCTGAGAGGGAGCGTGGTGCTCGGTGCCTGAGCTGCTGCCTCCAGGAGGGTCCCAAGATGGCGGCGGTAGGAGAGGTGCCCTGGCTGGGGCTGCGATGCCTCTGCCTCCCGTCTTCACGCCCAACACAACTTCTCTCCTCTCATCGTGAGCTCCGTGTCCTCACGAAAGCTGGGCTCCCTGCTTTCCTAGCACGCGGAGGACTTGCTGGTACTGACACTCACACAAACATTTGAGCTGCTCCTGCTGGCTTTGGCCCAGGGAGAGGCGAGCCCAGACGTCCCAGCTGGGCTCCGAGCGGGTGCCAAGCCAGCGCTGGGGCAGGGCCTGTGGGACGTGTGGAGGGGGAGCTGCCAAGCTGGTGCTTTTTGACCACGGTGGATCTCGTTCTTGTCACCACAAATTCGAGAGGTGATGTTAGTGGTAAGGTTCATTGGAACAGGCGCGTTTCTGGGGGGCCGTAGAGGTGCCTGCGGAGCGCTTTGCAGAAGCATCCTTTTCACTTCAGCTCTCGCCTCTTGCAGAAGGGATAGTTTTTGTCTCCGGATCCCACAGCATCACAATACGGAGCTTGTTGGTTCAGCATTACTTCTTCCTCTGCTGCATTTTTCTGCGCTGAGGTCTTCTTTCCCTTTTTTCTTCAAAGTTCTGTCTAAGTGTCAGTTCATTGCAGCCATTAGCTCACAGACGTACTGCGAGCAAGAAAGCTGCCTGTGAGACGAGGTTCTCTGTCAGACACAAGGGGACAAGATGCTTCAAAGGAGCTATTACGAGGATTGTCAGAAACAGTTTACTTCAAGGGAAGCTTTCAAACAGAAACATTTCTGTGCTCTGCAAGCATTAGCTTGGTCACTGGCAGCCTGTTGAAGTGGCACACGGAACAAGGTGTCATTTCACATGGCGCTTTAAGACTGAAGTCAACTGTTAATGCAAGCCTGAAAATAGGAGAAGTCAGGGAAAGAGAAGTGTGCTTTATAAAACAGGAAGAGAATTGTCACTTTTTCTTTTTTTAAAAAGCTCGCCAGAAGGTAGCGTTTAAATCCTGAGAGTGGAGTGTGGTGGTAAAAGCTTTGAACTGCCTGCTGGGCTGTGACCCAGGGCTTGAACCAGATAACCCCTTGAATGCTGGGTTCAGTTAGCTTGGAAGATGGTCCCAAAGGTGCCATATGAATGGAAATTTCTGCCCCACCTAAATGTTGGGAAACAAAGAGATCTGAGTTGCTTTGTCTTCTGTTTTTTTCAGTGGGAGCTCATCTGGTCCCTGAAAGAAAATAATGGGCACTTAGGTCAGCAAGTGCTCTGTGTGGACTAATTAATCTTGCCCATTTTTCTTGTAAGGACACTTTTGGACTGTTAGTGTAGTCTTGGCTTTTGCTGGAAACAGGTCCTTTGGTGCAGAACTTACTGACACTCTGACACAGAAGGGACCCCGGTTTTCACCCAAGTGGGTTCCCATTCAGCTTAAATCCTGATGAATGCTCACGTAGAAGGCAGTGACAGTTCTCCTCACGTTGTGACCTCCTTGTCTTTGCAGACCAACCCCAAGAAGCCGTGTTCAGCAGTGACCATGTTGAGCAGGCGGAGGATGGAGAATGGCAGCGCTCGACTTCAACTACCTCATCTCAGAGTGAGCGGGCAGAGCAACTCTTGCAGAACCAGCACAAGAGCCTGGCCTCTGAGGACACCAAAAAGAAGAGGGCTCAGAAACCCTCTCACATGCGGAGGAACATAAGGTAAGCATCAGGACAGAAAGCGGTAGGGAACTATGTAGCGTTTTGAGTAGAAAGGGAGCCTGTAGGCTTTTCTTCTAAGCTACATTTTGCTGCTCTTGGCAAAGCAGATGGCTTTTCTTTTCCAAAACCTTTGGATCTCACCAGTGGGAGTAGTCTGTTCTCAGTCTGGAGTGCCGCATGTGGGTGCAGACTTGTTTGGTATTTTCAGAAGGGTAAATTATTTGGTTATGGAATATGTTTCAAAAAATGTGTATTTGCTGCTGTTTAATAATGATGGTGCAATTTTTCAGTTAGATGTCTTAAGTAAATAGCGAGTTTCAGATGTGTGTATGTGCTCTCTGCTGATGAGGATCGTATTGCAGAGAGCCTAAAATACAGCCCTTTCCTCTGTCCTGGGTACTTGTTCCCAGGAATGCTCGTGCTGTGGCTGGCAAATGAATTGCTGGAAATTAATTCCTTCTGAATTTTGAGAAGTAGAAATTGATTGTGCAAGTCACCACATACATTCTGGGATGGCTCCTAAGGTAGTAATTCACCATGAAAGTTTGTTCAAGAAGATCTAAAAGGCTTAGAGCAGGGACTCTTGAGGCAGCAGGCGGCTCATTTTCATGGTATGTAAGGCACTGGTAGTCTTTGGCTCATATTTCAGCTTGGGCACTTGATGGACTTTCTTCAAGTTGGAGGAGTGAGTGTTGAGTGAGCCTTGGGGTCTGAGACGTTGTTAGGATGGAGGAGATTGTCCCTTCAGTGTAGGCTTGGCTGGATTGAAAGGCTGGCTTAAGGGAACTGGGTTTTACCACTGCTTGTATTGTGCCTCTCTTCTGGCAAAAGAGCCTTCATTTCCAGGGCTGCAAATCTGAAACAGTGAAACTGGAAAAAAAGGAAAAGCAACTTTCAGATGTATGGAAATGACCTGTGAAAGTAAGCTGCTTTGAGAACAGCCTTTGAAAGAATTGTGCTAAAGCTATGAGAGGTCCTAGTTCCTGAAAACACTGAGGCAGGTGAAAATCAGGGTGAGGACTCTGGGGGGAAACTGATGCTTTTTCACAGAATCATAGAACTGCTCGGGCTGGAAGGGACCTTAAAGACCATCTAGTTCCAGCCCCCCTAGCATGGGCAGGGACGTCACCCACTAGATCAGGTTGCTCAGGGCCTCACCCAACCTGGCCTTGAACACCTCCAGGGAAGGGGCATCCACAGCTTCTCTGGGCTTAGCTCTTTTCTCCTCACATGTCTTCTTTGCATGACTTTGTGCCTTTTCTATTTATAAACTCTATGGCAATAAATAACATCCTGCCAGATAGAACTAGTCTCTGGTAACCTAACTCAAGTATATACTTATCCATGCACTTTTTTCCTCCTTTCATTATTTTCCTTGTCAAACTTGTGTCTTTTCCTTGAATGGTAGTAGTGATGCCCGTAGCTGGGAAGCACGGTCTTGAAAAAGATGTGAAATTTGTCTGTAGCTTTTGGCTCTATGATGTTCATAGTCTCTGTAGCTGACAAATTACCTGGAGCTTGTCAGTCGTCTTTTAAGCCAGCTGTACAGCCCTTCAAGTTTTTTTGTTGTTTTGGTGGGTGTTATTTTGAAGGACTGTAAGTGTAACCAAGATGTATTTCTCTGTTTGCTTGTGCATTCAGAAAGCTGTTGCGTGAGGACCAACTCGAAGCCGTGACAAAAGCAGCCCAGCAGGAAGAGTTGGAGAGAAGGAAGCGGCTAGAGCAGCAGCGGAAGGATTACCCAGCCACTATCCCAACCGTACCCCTAGAGTTTCTTCCTGGTAAGCAGTGGCAAATGCCACCTGAAGCAAGATTTTTAAGGGTAGGAGCTGATTGAAGAAGGAGTTAGTCTGCCAGTGCTGCGCTTGCACTTGCAAGTGTAAATTCTTGAAATGATCATTTGGAACAACTTATGGCTCAGTAGTGCAGCCAGTTCCACTTCTGAGCTTGTTCTGCATCAAAATGGTGTGGCTGTATGGTGGAAGGTGCCAGGAAACTTCTGTTGGAGACATTTTGACCAGTTAATTGTGTGTGAGCAGGATGCTGGAATCACAGAATGGTTTGGGTTGGAAGGGACCTTAAAGACCATCTAATTCCAACCCCCCTGTGATGGGCAAGGATGCCTCCCATTGACTCAGGCTGCCCAAAACCCCATCCAGCCTGGCCTCAAACACTTCCAGGGACGGGGCATCCACAGTTTTTCTGGGCAGCCTGTTCCAGTGCCTCACCACCCTCTGAGTAAAGAATTTCTTCCTTATATCTAATCTAAATCTCCCGTCTTTTAGTTTAAAGGCATTACTCCTTATCCTATGACTACACCCCCTGACAAAGTGCCTCCCCAGCTTTCCTGTAGCCCCCTTTAAGCACTGGAAGACCACTGCAAGGCCTTCCCAGGGCTTTCTCCAGGCTGAACAGCCCCAGCTCTCTCAGCCTGTCTTCATAGCAGAGGTGCTCCAGCCCTCTGATTATCTCTGCGGCCTCCTCTGGACTTGTTCTAATATATCCCTGTCCTTCTTGTGCTGGGGGCCCAGAGCTGAGCGCAGGCTCCAGGTGGGGTCTCGTGAGAGCAGAGCAGAGGGGGACAATCCCCTCCCTCACCCTGCTGGCCACACTGCTTTTGGCTCAGCCCAGGATGGGGTTGGCTTTCTAGGCTGCAAGCACACATTGCTGGCTCATGGCGAGCTTCTCATCAACCAGCACCCCCAGGGCCTTCTCCTCAGGGCGGCTCTCATCCATTCTCCACCCAGCCTGTGCTTGTGCTTGGGATTGCCCCAGCCCAGATGCAGGACCTTGTATTTGCTGGAACAGGTCTCTCTCATCTTTCCAACTGCTATGGAAGCTTAAACTAATTTGACAGAAATGCCATATCCTTGATACAGATCACGTTTGTTCTGAGGGTAGTCTGGTAATACATGGAACTGGTGCTGGGGACAGTGGAACAATAAACTGGGGGTACTTATGTTCATAACATAGCCATATTCTTTCGTTCATGTTTTGACAAGCAGCGAGACAGCAGGCAACATAAACAGTTAAGCATCACTCTTCTCTTCCCGCAATGGGAGTGACCTCAGTAACCGTATGTCAGGATGCAGTTCCACAGTATGTCATCTTGTGCTGCTTTCTACCCTGGGTAGTTTCAATGATTTTATGCCTCAGCCTCTCAGATGGGTGTGTGAGGGCAGAGGAGTGCAATTGCAAGTAGTGTCAGTGGTCTAGGAGTTCCTGAGTCGGCTTTACCTCATGGGAAATGTGTAACCTCCTTTAAGTGTAAGAGTTCAAAACATTTTGCATTTAAAAAATAAGAAACAGGAGCTATTTAAAATACTTTTAACTGTTGGGGAGTCGGTTGTAGCCCCAGAAGACCGTGGTTGCTTGCTGAGTCACTGCCATGGTTCTTACTTGGCCCTGTTGAGCTTGCCTCTCTCCCTGCTTGGCAGTACTTAAATATGCAGACAAATGGTCTTGATCAGCAAAAGTTGTTTATGATATGTGGGATATAATTTTTACAGTGTCTCTACTAACAAAGGACAGTTACCATCCCTTCAGCAGTTGGTACTTTCTCTGCTGGATGAAAAACAGAAGTGGAATGAAGAAAAAGGAAATGCTTTTACTTCTGAGACGACAAAAAAAAAAGGGGGGGGGCGGCAGAACGACTTCAGTATGTGTTTGGTCAATGTGCCCCAGCCAGGACATGCAAGGGAGAGGGTGCCATCAGCAATGGGCTATTGTTTAGGCATATTGAGAAAGAAAGCGATTGTGACCCAGGAAGCTGAGTCATAGCAGTGTTTTAGACAGTGAGAGTCTGTTATGGAAAATTCCAGGGCTAAGTTATTAGAGCAAAAGTGGAAGGAAATACTGTCTGGTTTCTGAACAGTTTTGTCTCCTTCCCCCTTATTATGAATTACTTATTGTCGTGTTTGTAGAAGACATCGTTTTCAGAACAGCAGAAGCTACCCAGCTCCCCCCTCAGGTCCTTGCTGAGGAAGTGATCTGTCTCGATAGTACCAGCAGTGGCAGTGAAGATGATGCTAAAGGAAAAAACAACATTAAAGATGGTAAGCGACTGGCTGTCTTACTCTGGACTTCTCACAACATGCTACTTGTTCAGTCACAAACCTCCCATGCTCAACTAGTCAAATGTTCCAGTCGTGAATTACTTTGGATTTTTGGCCAATTTTTGCCTTTGAGTCCTAAACTGGCATTTCTAGCCTGGCCCGTCAGGCACTTTAGCAAACTTGTGTTTGTCTGTTTTATAAATAAACTCCATTTTGCTCAGTGCTCTGCTGAAGAGTGCTTACGTGAGGTGTCGCATCGTCTGCTGTGTATATGCAAGGAGCATCTGAGTATTCAAATCTGCAGCTGAAAGCAGTTTTTGTGTCCTTTGTCCTGAACAAATCTAACCTGACTGCTTTACACTACTCCGATTTCTTTGGCAGTTGTTAAAGACAGTGTACTGACAGATAAAATGTGTGTCTGGATTTGAGAATTAAGAGGACATGTGGAAGAGAATGTAAAACACACAGAGAAATTGCCTCGTGCTTAGTGTTCTCTGAAACAATGGGAAACTCCAGTTTTTATATGCTGGCCCAAGGGACGTCTTGTGAGCCTGTATTCCGCCTGCTTGTTCATTAGCCAGGGTAGAATTACAAAACACGGCAGCCGTATTTTCCTGCTACAGTTTATTTTTTTCCATATGCAATAAACCCTGCTGTCAGTTAAGCTTTGCCCCTTTTTCTCTCCTTTTCTGGTTACAGAAGTGATTGAGCTGAGTTCGGGAGAGGACGATGCCCTCCAAATCGTGGACAGCAGTGACTCTGGCAATGAAGGGGAGGAAGACGGCAGCGAAGAGAGCAGTGGCTCCCATGTGAATGATGCCTTAAATCAGTCCGATGCTTTGGGGCAGGTCATTGTCAACATCAACCATCCACCAAACGAGGAGGATATCTTCCTGGCTCCCCAGCTTGCACATGCAGTAAAACCTCATCAGGTAGGCTTCATTAGGCTTGGAAATGCAGGGAATTGGGCCAAGCCTGCTTTGTAATCTCAGCAGAACTTTTGGTGACTTCTGTGACCAGTCTGGTTGTGGCAGTTGCAGTTGTGGGCAGTCAAATGATAAGGAGAAATTAAAGGAAGGCCTGGGTTACGTATAACTTTGGCTATTGTTGCAATTTGATTACACGCCGTAGCTTTTATTTCAAGGGCCCATACTCATATTCAATTAAAAATAAATAAATAATAATTAAAAATACTTTGCTTGTTTCTGGCCGCACTTGTAACAAAATTCCTTCAGCTCTCAAAGGTGAAATATTTTGTAATTATTAGAGTTTGTTGTGATGGCAAAGAAGTTTCTTATCTGGATACCCTTGTGGTGGATGGTGTAGTGAAATCTGGAACAGACAGGAGTGTTTTCTTTGCGTATTTAGATGAACATTTTTTAAATCAAATTGTATTTATAAACAAACGGACCAACCTCAATTCAGATTCTCTGTCTCCAAATTAATGTTAGATTTATTGGTATCATATCCTCAGAAAGTTTTATGAGAATCTAAAAATAGCATCTTTTGGAGCCTTCTCTAGCTTAAAATACTGCAGTGAACTTGAAACATCCCATTTATATTTTCGTGGTTATGCAATCCTAATATGTTAGCCCCTATAAATAATAAATAAATGAAATATAAACCTATTTCATTTTTTCCACATTTTTGATTCTTTTTTCTACTTTTCTCTCTAGATTGGTGGGATCCGATTCCTGTATGACAACTTGGTCGAGTCCTTGGAGAGATTTAAAACCAGCAGTGGGTTTGGGTGTATTTTAGCACATAGCATGGGCCTGGGCAAGACCATACAGGTCATCTCTTTCTTGGATGTACTTTTTCGGCACACAGAGGCAAAGACTGTTCTTGCCATTGTACCTGTAAGTAGCCCATGCGGAAGGCTGACTGATCACCTTCCTTGGTCTACTTCCTCCTTTGTGTAGAGATTGATTGGTATCCTATCTCACATCACACTCTGTCATACCCTTGCTGCTCTTTTCCCCGTTTCATTCCCTGTCTCCCTGAGTATGCATGTTGTAGTCTGCTGCTCTTGGCTGGGCACAGCTGGGGGGCATTCCACGCTCTTATTTCTGCTGTTAAAACCCTGAGCAACTCAATTGGGTTTTCAGTCCTTCCGTCGCTAACTTTTTCAGGTGAACACGCTCCAAAACTGGCTAGCAGAATTCAACATGTGGCTCCCAGCACCTGAAAACCTTCCTGCTGATTACAACTCCAAAGAGGTCCAGCCCCGCACCTTCAAAGTCCACATCCTGAATGATGAACACAAGTAGGTGCCAGTAAAAGCCCTTTTGAACATTTAGGTTGCATCTTGAGGAACTGTTACCAGAATTGCTGCTGCAGACTGCTAAGTTTGGGCTAATTCTGTGCCATCAACTCCCAGATCCTTCCCATTCTCCATCTGTGTATGCTGTTTAGAGGGGAGGATTTTGGTACCTGGGAAAGACTTACTGTATCTTTCATGCAACATTTATATCTTGTACTTCCTTCTCACTCTGCTTACTCACCTTTCTATTCTTCCATATATGCTGAAATCAGAAACCCAGTTGCCAGAGACAGAGCTACTTCTGCAGAGTTGAGCAGAAGTGCTGTGTTTTTCTAGTGGTACGTTGCTAACACTATCATAATCCTGGGTCTCCTGACACGTGTGCTCCTTATACCATATATCTCTTGTATTTTAAATGTTTTTCTTTTTTTTCCTCTGAGTTTTTTTTTCATACACTTTAAGGATTCTTCTACCCAACACTGTGACTCTCTGTAAGCTGTGTTGTCCTTGAGACATACAATTGAGAATACAGTTTCGTTGTATTCTTCTGTCTGATTTCATGCTAGAAAGTACTTTAACTGTGTATGACCTTTTCTTCAGCAGGCTCCAGTCCAGTGGTACAAGCTGAAACTGGAGAGAAAGCTTACAGCTTATTTCATTTCTTTTTTCTTTTTTCTTTTTTTTTTTCAGAACAACAGCTGCACGTGCAAAGGTGGTGAATGACTGGGTGATAGAGGGTGGTGTGCTGCTGATGGGATATGAGATGTACCGTCTCCTCTCACTGAAGAAGTCCTTTGCCACTGGCAGGAAGAAGAAAACAAAGAAGCAAACTGGCCCTGTCATTATTGACTTGGATGAGGAAGACCGGCAGCAAGAGCTTCTGAAAGGTGGGGGGCTGGGGGGAGGAGTTCCTGTTGTCTAGCAGGCTACCAACTCTGGCAGCACACGGAAACAACCTATTACTGCTTGTTTCTGGGAACTAGTAGAGTGAATAATAGTCAGTCTTAGCCACTGGCAGTAGTTTCTGCGTCCTGACTCCAGTGACTACACTTACTGCAGTAGATATATTTGTGCTCACCTGATTCCTGCCTGTAATACAAATGCTTTCAGGTGTCTTAGCTACTTTTGGCTAGAAGCTGTGGTCCTCAGTATCAGAACAAGTCTAAGAATTGGTTGTTCACTTTTAGTATTGCTGACGTGACCAAGCTCTGCTGGGTAGAATTGCATCTTTGGAGACAGGTTGTTGAGCTCTAGTTGAGTCTTTCATTTTTGGGGTGGCTGCAAGTAAGAGTGCAAGTCAGTATCTTGAAGTTGGAGATTTGTTTGTGTGAGGTTTGCCAGTCAGATCTGACACAAGACACACAACATGATGCAATGTAGACCATGGAGCAGAAATCAAGGGCCAGTCGTGTCTGATCAAGACCACATCATGCTAAATAGGAGATGGTGTTGCTTCCTGAATCAGCCTTGCTCTCTGCCACCCGTGAATACTGCTTTTCGTCTTTGAGAACTGCCCCTCCTTTTCCTTTTGTGAAGTTGGTGACTATGTAAAGCCAGAACTTTCTCCTGTTCACCTCAGACTAACGCTTTAATGTTCCTTGTCCTCAGGGATTGAGAAAGCTTTGTCTCGCCCTGGCCCAGACGTCGTGATATGTGATGAGGGACACCGAATAAAGAACTGCCATGCCAGCACTTCGCAGGCCTTGAAGAACATCCGCTCCCGCCGGCGGGTGGTGCTGACTGGCTACCCACTCCAGAACAACCTCATCGAGTACTGGTGCATGGTAGACTTTGTCCGGCCTGACTTTCTAGGCTCGAGGCAGGAATTCAGCAACATGTTTGAGCGCCCCATCCTGAACGGGCAGTGTATTGACAGCACCCCTCAAGATGTCCGTCTCATGAGGTATCGCAGCCACGTCCTGCATAGCCTGCTGGAGGGCTTTGTGCAGCGGTGAGTCCACAGGGAGTTGTTAGCAGTCTAGTCCATGCAAAAACAGCTCCTTCACCCCAAATCAACCTGCTTGTTTGCTGAGTTTATGCAGTACAGCTAATTGTGCTGCCTTCTTGGGCTTGAGTTTTAAACAGTTACATTAGCTGTCTGTGTGGGAGGGTCTTAAGCATAAAGAGAAAAGCAGAGAGCTTCTCAGGTTAGCAGCTCCATGTTTCTCTCAATTTGTCGGCTGCAGAGTGGTCTTTGTGGCTGTGTTTTGCCTTTGGGGTAGAAGTAAAGTTAGTTTGTTATAGTGCTCAACACTCATGTAATGGAGAACAGCACCTCTAACTGTACTAGAATGGCCTCAGGTTTATTTCAGTGTCTTAATAGTTAATTCGGATGGGCACTCTTAGATATCCTTTATACAAGGATCTGAAAGTATTTCATGAACTGTCAGTTATGAAAAGTAACAGTGCTTCTGCCATCCTGGAGACAAATCAGCTTTGTTTCTTGGTCAAGGGTTCTGAGGTGCTGGATCAGTGATTTGGATGGAGTGCCTTAGTCATTGGCAGAGTTAGAAAGAGACCTTAGATCTTATTTCTGTTTTTCAACTGCCATGGAAAACAAGACTTTCATCATTCTCCTAACACTGTGACCTGTGCTGGAAGATTGTAACATTTGAGATCTCTGTAATTGTGTTTACTGTTGGTATATGGCTGCAGGGAGAGTATCTCATGAGTGTCATGTGTTAGAGAGGCATGCAACTAGAGCTCTTTCTTCCTGCAGACAGGTGGGCAAGAAGTCAAAATCTTACCCTGCAGGCAGCCACAGAGATATCAGATTGGGAAACTCTTCCATCTGTTTATTTTTCTTTATCGCCTCCACAGGCGAGGTCACAATGTGCTGAAGGTTCAGCTCCCCTCTAAGGAAGAACATGTCATTTTGGTACGTCTGTCAAAGATCCAGCGGGCCCTTTATACGGAGTTCATGAACCGGTTCCGCGATGCAGGCAACAGTGGCTGGCTGGGACTGAACCCTCTCAAAGCTTTCTGTGTCTGTTGTAAGGTAGGTTTTGGCAGGAGCTGCAAAGAAGTATCCTTCTATGTAAGGGAAAGACAGGAGTATGAGTCAAAAGAAAAGGCAGGAATATGAGTCAAAACAGGAGGGAAGTGTGGTTGGCTAGATACATCTTCTTTCCTCAGAGCTTCCTGCAGTGTTCCAACAGAATTCTCTCCCTTTATAGAGCTGGGGTGCGGGGATGTTAAACATTTTGTTCAAATTTGTGCAAAAAAAATCTGCAGCTGTCTGCTGAAGCAGTACTAGACTGGTAGGTACCGTGTCCATTTCTCTGGTACAGCATGAACCAAGCAGCTTCCTCTGCATTTGTGCTGTGTAGGGGTGCACTGTGGCCTTCTGTTTTGTTCTAGGGAAAGAATTTGGTGGTTTTAAAGTCAGGAGAGCCTTAGTTAAGGCAGAGGCCATACCTGGTGTCATGGCAGAATCATGCTTCACTACCTTAATACGAAGAGAAAGTCAGTCTGATCACGCCTTACAGTTCCACGCAGGGGTGGTGATGAGATGATCAAATATTAATTTTTCCAGCTGAACTGCTGTGGGAGCTTTCAGTTCTCAAACGTTGTCAGGTGGCAGGCCAGCACAGGTCTAAGCGCTACCTTTTCTTGCCTCTTCAGATCTGGAACCATCCTGATGTGTTATATGAAGCTCTGCAAAAGGAGAATCTAGCAAATGAGCAGGACTTGGATGTGGATGACCTTGGCACAGCAAGTACTAATTCCCGCTGCCAGCCTCAGGGAATTAAAGTCAAAACAGAGAGTAATGCTTTGGCATCACCGGTTGGAGAAGCTACCAACAGCAAGTTCCTCCAGAGCGTTGGCTTCAACCCCTTTCAGGAGAGAGCAAATCAGGTCGTTACTTACGAGTGGGTGAGTACCACTGCTGGAGAACTCTTCGTTTGTCGAGTTCCAGTGCACGTAGGCTAGATATTACTCCGAAAGACTGTACCTCTTTTTGTTAGGGCAGATTTCTGGAGTAAAGTAAAGAAGACTCTTCTGTTTGAAAGCTGGATATTTCTCATCCAGTTTCTCTGCCACAGAGCATCTCGGTCAGCATGTTTGCATGGAGCTGGGTGGGGATTTTGTGACACCCGTGTGATGGGAGTGCAGGTGACACTCTTATAGAGAGATCTGGAGATAGAGCAGAGCGATGAGAGGTTAGGAGGATGCTTGCTCATCCATTCTTCAAGCAGTTTGCCATTTGGAGCTTCTAGAATGGGAAGTGGTTGGAAATAATGTTGTCGCCTGAACCTGACTGAATGGATGAATACAACCTCTCTGCAATGACTTATTTCTCTCACCTTGAGACAGGATTGTTGAACTAAACAGGGAATGAGCAACTCCACCTGTAATAGTCTCCTGTTTCTCGGTAGGCCAAAGACATCTTGTGTGATTACCAGACGGGTGTCTTGGAGAACTCACCCAAGATGGTGTTACTGTTCCACCTCATTGAGGAAAGTGTGAAGCTTGGAGACAAGATTTTGGTCTTCAGGTAAGCGAAGTACCAGTGGTTGATCCTACTAAATGCTCAAGTAGTTGAATCCCTGTTGGTACTAGCAGGTTTTTACACAGGGTGAATGGTGTAGCAGTTCCCCTTTTCTCCTTTATTGTATTAGGCCCTTTTTTTCCTTCACATATTTTATGCTTCTGCCACTATAAAGCTCACTAGCAAGAGGTGTGCTTCAACAGCCAGGGTTTGGCCCCATCAGTGCTAGTGTGGTTGGGGAAGAGTTCTGATATTCCACTTTTGCTGCTGGGGCCTTTCTCCTGAACAGAGTCCTTGGTTTTACAGCCAGAGCTTGTCCACTTTATCTGTCATCGAAGAGTTTTTGGCGAAGAGACCAATGCCAAGTCCTCCAGGCTCAGATGGAGGAGTTCACAACTGGGTCCGAAACATCAACTATTACAGTGAGTGCAGCCAATCCCCCTCTCTTTTGGTGTGACACTGATCTTCTGTGATGGACTCATATCTGAAAGCATCCCACCATCATCCTGTAGTTGTCCTGGGTGTGTAAATGCTCGTCTGAAGCATTCTTCTGATGAAGTCTTTTTCAGACTGTTCTTGGGAATTTGCTCGGGAAGATGATGTCAGTTCAGTTACAACCAGCTGATAATTTCTCAGTCATTTTTGGCATCGTACTCAGACGATGTTAGACACCTTTAACATCTACTCACACACTGGTGCTTTTTAAAACTGTAAAAACTGTTTTTAAAACTTTTGTGCTTCCCGTTCATCTGTTTTCTAGATCTTGCTTCCGAAACCAGAATTACTGTGGAATGGTTTCACTACCTTGAGGCTGTAAATTCCTCCTTCCCTCTTCCCCAGCTTTAAATCTTTTTCTGGCAGGGGTTGTTACTTCGTGTTGGCTACTTTACAGACCAGGACTGAGAGGAATGGTGGATGTGGTGTTCCTGGTTTTTGCGGGGCTGCCAGAAGCAAGCTGCTGCTCAGGAACAGAGACTTGACACTCCCCTCTGCAAACCTTTAGACTGTTGTTCTCTGTGCTCTGATCCAGTTGACAGGGTTTTGCCAAAGTCTTTCACAATCTCCTTTCTCTTGGTTCCTTGAGCTTCCAACATACATGAGGCTGTTGTGCCTGCTGCTCTTGCCTACCATCTGCCTTGCCTAATACAGGGTCTTGATGGGCTAGGTGCACTGTAGCACTCCCAGGCTTGGGTTTGCCAAGCTTAAGTAATGTTTTGCTTGTTCTTTCAGTTGAAAGCCCAAACTGTCTGGCTGCATTGCACCCGCCAGACTGGGCAAATAAGAGGTACAGAGTGGTTGAGCTGAGGTCCTGGAGTGCATGATTTGAGGAAGACCCAGAATTGTTTGGGAGACAGTGCCAAAGCTGAATGGTTGGGAAGCGGGTCTGTTCTGATGGGATTCCCCCAGACAGGCAGAGCTTTTAAACGTGTCCTTAATTTCCTTCTCAGGACTGGATGGCAGCACCTCTGCCTCGGAAAGGGAGCGACTGATTAACCAGTTCAATGACCCCAGTAACACTTCTGTGTGGCTCTTCCTTTTGTCCACGCGGTAAGTTGGCTGGAGGAGGAGGGTGCAATGGAGAGCTCACACTGCTCCTCTGTGTGTGCATGTGTTTTCTGTTCTTAGATTCCTCTGTACCTTGCTTTAAAGACTCTCTGGCACGATAGTGCTATCTGCTCCTGAATTCCCTAGGGGTGTAAGATGTTAGCCCTAGTCCTTTGCAAACTGTTAACAACAGTCTTGGAAACCAGATGTGGGTCTGAAGTTGCCTGTATGACTGGAGGGAAATCTCAGTGGTGTCAGCACGGCTGCGGTGGCTGTCCCTACCTAGAAGCTTTGAATATTGGCCAAGGCAGCAACTTGAAATTTTCCTTTAATTTCCAGTGCGGGGTGTTTGGGTGTCAACCTCATTGGAGCAAACAGAGTGGTGGTGTTTGATGCTTCTTGGAACCCATGCCACGACGCCCAGGCTGTGTGCCGAGTGTACCGCTACGGGCAGAAGAAGCCATGCCACATTTACAGACTGGTGTCTGATTATACCCTTGAGAAGAAGATCTATGACCGTCAGATCTCCAAGCAGGGCATGTCAGGTAGGTGTGTGGGCATCATGTGGGCGCTCTGATCTTGCCTTTCCCTCCTTTTGGCTTCCAGTCCCATTTCTGTGGTTTTCGTAACTTTTTTTTTTTTGAAGGTTGAAAACCAAACAGCCGAAGAAGTTGTCAGAGGTACATTATCCTAGGGCTGCATTTGATGTTTGAGTCAACAGTGACACAAGACCCCGTAAGAAACACGGGGTAGAGCAGTAAGGGTTATAGAGACAGGATCTTGTAGCACAGTTGTGCTCTGCATTGCCATTTACTTTCCTTGCTATTTTCTTGGTTACAAGAGACTGGGAACTTGGGCTGTGGTCATCCTGTTTCCCCTGTGTCTGGACATAGCATGTCTTAAACTGGGCATTACTTATTAAATAGCTCCTTACCTCCATTTCTCCAGCATCAACAGAGGGGAAAAAAAGCCAAATAAAAATACACATTGATATCTTTGATTGTACTTACTTAGGAGACAGAAATAATTAATTCACTACAGTTCTGACCTGCCCTTGTTCCAAAAGTACCTTTTGTGCTGGCTTGTGCCAGCTGTCAAGCTGCTCTTGTGGTGTATGCAGCTGAGGGTTGTAGTGACCCAAACAGGGTTCTGCTGCCTGTGTCCTGCTTTGTCTCAAAACCCAGCTCCAGGGGCAGCAGCCCAGCATGACTGACTCAGTGTGCCGTCTTGCGCTTGAGGTGGAGTCTCCTGGCAGCTGGCCTGGCTCCCAGGAGAGTCTTGGGTATAGATGTTTTGTCCATGTGCCCTGTGGCAGCAGTATCCACCTCTTCTCTTCTCAGTTCGACCTGTTCTTTCCTTTTCCAGATCGGGTGGTGGATGATCTGAACCCAGTGCTGAACTTTACCCGACGGGAGGTAGAGAACCTGCTGCATTTTGTGGAAGAAGAATCCGACCCTGCTCAGCTCTCCCTCAATCCAAGCAAGATGAAGGAGTCGGTTCTACAATTAGCCTGTCTCAAGTATCCTCACCTCATCACCAAGGTACGAACAACTTGCTTCCTTCCTGTACAGCACTGTGTAGACAGGAGGAGGACTGCAGGAATCTGTCTGTGTGATGGGGACTTGGTGGCAAGAAGGACACATCGGTATGCTGGTGGGAATAGGGCCCTCACTAGAGGATTTTTTACCGAAGAGCCCTGCCCTTCCCTACAGTATCTTCTATGCATTTAGAGCCACTTCTGCCCTGGACGGGCTTGGGGGCAGGTTGTAGGGCACCTCTTTTTTCAACATGGTGCTGTACCAGGAAGGTGCCAGTGGCAAATCCTGGCTTGCTGCCAGCTCTCTCCCTGGGGTGGCTTTAAAACAATGCTGGAAGAAGCCAGCACTTGGCTCCCTTAAGGAGAACCCTGCTGGTAGGGTGGTGCTGCGGGGTGGGCCTGTGGCCTGGTGCCACGGGGCTCTGGTGGCTGTGGGACATCGCAGTAGGCTCTGTGCTTTGTGCTCCTAGCCTGGCCTTCAGCTTGAGGGTTGTGCTACGTACCCACGTGGTGAGCGATGGCCCAGACGTGGCAGACAGGATGGCTTAGCTGACTCTCCGTCGTTTCTCAAGCTGTGCCTTGGTCGCTTCTGCAGCAGGGCCCCAGACAGGCTGTGCTGTGACCAGCTGTGCCTCCAAATCCCCACTTCAGCGCTCCAGTCCTGGAATGGGAACAGTGCTGACACAGGGACGGGGTGGCTGTGGGGTGTGTTGGTTCCCTCTTGTGGTGAGCTGGTGTCAAAACCTCTGTGCTGTGGGTTTCAGGAGCCTTTTCAGCATGAGTCACTGCTGATTGACCGGAAGGAGCACAAGCTGACCAAGGCAGAGAAGAAAGCAGCCAAGAAAAGCTACGAGGAGGAAAAGCGAGCATCCGTCCCCTACACCCGGCCGTCCTACGCACAGTATTACCCAGCCAGTGACCAGAGTCTGACGAGCATCCCTGCCTTTAGCCAGAGGAACTGGTGAGTACCTGCATCTTCCCCTTCTTCCTGCTCTGTAGATGTGAAATGATGGGGCTGAGGACGCTCACCCCTGTTGGTGGGAGCACTGCACTTCCCTCCCTCCTCTCTCACTAGGCGACCAGCCCTCAAGGGTGAGGACAAGCCAGTGGCAAGCGTCCGCCCAGTTCAATCTACCCCCATTCCTATGATGCCCCGTCACGTCCCCATGGGCAGTGCAGGATCAACCTCCAGTTCCAACCCTGCTGTCAACTTCCCCATCAACTATCTACAGCGAGCTGGCGTCCTGGTGCAGAAGATTGTCACCACCACAGGTGAGTTGCTGAAGGGAACTGCTGATGCTCGCAGGGGGTTATGATGCCCACACTGAATTGAGGAGAAAGGTGAGTTGCTGATGCGCACAAGGACTGTGGGCAGACAGGCATCAGAGCAACTGGTACCACTGCTCTGCCTTTGAGCAGCTCCCCTGTATGGCGAGGACTTTGTCTGCAGGTGTCTAAGGGACACGTGCCTGGCGGGTTGTTGGGAGTGAGCTCCGTGAGAGGGCCAGCAGTACTGCTTCCAGACAGGAGTCACCAGCTGTTTGTGTTGGGGCAAGGGAGATGCTGTACCAGAGCAGCACGGCTTTTGCTTCCTCAGAGCTTCTGCTGCCTCCTGTGCTACTCAGAATTAAACGTGGGGCTTGCTTCTAGCACAGCACAGAGAGGAGAGTAATGCACTGCAAACAGAGGGGTTTGGTGGTACATTTCCCGTGGCATGCGGTTTCACAGACGCTGTTCTATTTCTTCTCCCACTGCCAGATATTGTGATTCCGGGTACAAACACATCCACTGATGTACAGGCAAGAATCAGTGCTGGTGAGAGCATCCACATTATCCGAGGGACGAAAGGTAAGTTCCTCTGTCTTGGTAAGGTTCGTGAATAGGGGCTTGGCCAATGCTAATTCACAAAGAAAATGACGTAATAGCATCAGTTAGTCCCTCGAGAGGGAAAAAATACAAGAGGAGGAAGAGATCTGGACTCCACAGTGGCTCTCTTGCAGCTCGTGGTGTGCTCCTGTAGCTGATGCTTCAGGGCTATTGCAGCTGTGGCTGCTTCTGCCTCTGAAAGGAGCCGTTGGACTTTGTTACTGGGCTTCTTGTTCTCACAACACCCATTGCATGTTCTGGGGCAGCCAAACACATTTCCCAGTGCTCCCACAACAGATGTAGCTCCAGCATGAAGCTCCACATTCCCCACTGGCAGCATGTTGGGTGTGGGTCAGCTTCAACACAGGAAAGCTGAAAAAGGAGGAAATGGGGAGTGGGGAAGGGGGCAGAAGCCTCTTAGTGATCTTCCTACGTGTTCTGTGGGCCTGGCCTTATGCACCACTGCTGTCCTGTTCTTGCCCAGGCAGCCTCGCTGGCTCACCGACCCAGGGTCCTAAGCTGAGACCAGAAACCCTGAATGAAGTTGTTCTGCCTCTGTTCCAGGGACGTACATCCGGACCAGCGACGGGCGGATTTTTGCTATCCGGACCACTGGGAAGCCAAAGGGCAACGAAGATCGTCGGACAGCTGCCTCAGGTAGGGGCTTGCTCACGTGCTTTCCTGCCCAAGTGTCCGGATTTGCTGTTCCCTGGCTGCCTTCCATTGGTCCTGTGTTCAGACCTCACCCACAATCTTCCCATCACTGCCTCTCAGCCCCCAGCTTTTCCTCCAAGGCTGTCTTTCACCTCCTCCACCTCCTCGTTTCCAGGCTCCCAGAGCTCGTCGCTGGAGTCCGCGAGCAACGGCAGTCACAGTGCCTCATCACCGCAGCTCCCCAGCGCGGAGGAGCTCACTCGGCCCATATCCCCCGACAGCCCCGAGATCATCAGCGAGCTGCAGCAGTACGCAGAGGCCGCGGCAGCCCGCGAGTCCCGGCACAGCTCTCCCAGCACCAACGCTGCCCAAGGCCACCCTGCCCGCACGGACAACGCGCCTGGCCTAGCAGCTCGAGGAGCCGAGCAGCGTGCTGGGATTCACTGCATGGCTCCCTCCGTGTCTTCAGCCTTGCCGGCCACCAGCCAGCACGCGGATGCCCACTCGGTGTTGGACTTACGGGGCAACAAGCGCAAGTCAAGCTCGCCGTCGGCTCCGGAGGAGCAAGCCCTCAGGCAGCAGAAAAAGCGCCAGTTGCCATCATCCGTGCAGCCGTATGAACACGGGTACCCTGTCTCTGGTGGGTTCGCCATGCCTCCTGTCTCTTTAAACCACAACCTAACCCATCCGTTTGCCTCCCAGCCAGGAAACTCCTTGTACATGGGCACTGGGTCCTCTTACTACCAGCTGCCCAATTTACTCCCAGACCCTCATCTGGTGTTCCCTGTGACTACTGACCCTCTGCTGACAGCCGGCACCGCCAGCTCTTCTGCTGCTACCTCAGTCACCGCCAGCGTCCCCTCGTTCATGCTAAACCCTTCTCTGACGGGGGTGCTGCCCAGTTACTCGCTTCCCTTCACGCAGTCACTCCTGCCCGAGCCCAGGATGTTTGCTCCTTTCCCAGCCCCCATCTTGCCTAGCAGCCTTCCCAGGAGCATGGCATCTGCCTACCCTGGCTACGTGTCCCCTCACTCGGGCTACCCGGCCGGGGGCCTCCTTCGGTCCCAGGTGCCTCAGTTTGAACCCCAGGAGGTCCCAGAGGTGGGATGCAGCTCTAATGACGAGGACAAAGACGACGATGTTATAGAGATCACAGGGAAATAATGGGCCTGGCTCCTGCTCGGTCTCAGCTCCACCAGGAGGCAAAAAAAAGTTGCAGGACCTTCTTGGGAGTCAGGATTTCCCCTCTGGGCCACAGCAGTGGGTGGAGAAGGATGCGAAGGGTGTGGCGTGGTGTTTGTTTTCTTTTCGTTTTGTTTTGTTGGTTTTTTTTTTTTTTTTTTAGCTGTCAAGGATCTGAATTGTACTGGGAGCTGGGAGATGGGTGGGGGGCGTAGAGCGGACCTGCGAGGGCCAGGGGGGAGCAAGAGCCAGGGGAGGAGGGAAGCAGTAACGCAGACCATAGGAGTGCCTCCCTCCCACGCTCTGTCTGTCTGTCTGTCTCTGTTCTGTCTTGTCTGAAAGGGGGAGGCTTGGTGCCACGAGTCCCTGCCCTTCGCAGGCCTGGAGGCACGGGCTTGACCGCTGGCAGGGCTGAGCTCCTCCTCACACGAACTGCCTTATCTGTGAACTTCTCTCACTTGGGGAGGGGCGGGCCAGGGGCAGTGACTCCAGCAGAGGTTGGGGACGAAGCATTTTTACTGGGGAGGGAGAGGGGGGACTTTACATTGTGTGTGTTGGGGGGGGGGGGGAAGGGGGAGGGATTGATGTTTTTTACAAAAAAAAAAAAAAAAGGAAAAAAAAAAATCACCCCACAAACAATTTGTCAACCTCTATCAAATTCACGTGAAACTTGAGTGAGGGCTCCCCGGGCCCCTGTGGGTCCCACCCAAGGTAGGTCAGTCCCACAGCAGCGGAGCCATGCCAGACCTGGTGGTGGCTGCTGGAGGGGAATCCTGGTGACTCCCCCAGCTCCACGGCCCCGCCACGCTGTGGCCCAGTGGATCCAGGGGTCGCTGGGCTTGCTGCTGCTTCTGAACAGCACCAGGCACCGGAGGAGGTTGGGATGGGACGTGGTTCTGGCCCCAGTGCCCCTTGCTGGTGACCCTGATTGGAGCAACTTCCCCCTGCACAGAACCTCTACCTTAATTTATTACGCCAAGGCATAATATTTATTTTTGGGGGGGGCTCTTTCCTTCGATTTTTAAATTAATTTCCATATTAAAAAATAATAATAATAATAAAATGCTGGCCTCCGTCCTGCAGTGGTTGCTCGTCGGGCTGTCTGTGTGGGGAGAAGCAGCCAGCTGCCCAGAGCACAGCCCAGGGCCAGGAGCAGCCGCGGCAGCTCCCTGTAGCACCCCCAGGAGCTCCCCTCTGCTGCTGGGGAGCAGCAGGAGGGAGGACAGAGTCCCCTCGCTGTGTCAGGGCAGGTGGAGGAGCACGTGTGGGAGCTTCTTGTGCTAGTTCCTGGTGAGGAGGAGGAGGGCGTGAGGAAGGGCTGGCCCTGGCACTGACAGCGAGCACGCAGGCTGCTCCTCTCCGTGCTAGGGCTCTGGAGGAGAGGCAGCTCCGTGCAGGTCCCGTGAGCGCAGCTGGATGTGTGTGGGGCGTGAACACCCCGGGATGGGGCCCTGCAGTCCGGGACCCTTTTTGTCCCCATCTGGCTGTCACCAGGCCGGGTCTGTGCTCGCCTTGGGGGCCTGCCCCGGAGCAGGGCTGGGATCTTGGAGCAGGGGCAGCTTCTAAGGGCCTGCTGTGAAAGCAGCAGTCACTGATACCTGCTGGGACCGGGTAGGGAAGGGCAGGATGTCCTGTCATCCTTCACCAACGGTGAGCTGGAGACCTCCCCTCTTGAGAGAGAAAGAGAGAGCCAGGGGCTGTGTGTGTGCTCGTGTGTCACAACGACAATAAAAAAACGTTCCGGGGCTTTCCTAGTGTCTTTCTCTGTTTAATGGACATTGTCTGTCGAACATAACCACACCATTCATAGAAGCCTTAGATCAACAGTTTAGCTATGCAAATTATTTTAATTATTTTTTTAAAAAAAGACAAACATTAAAATAGTGCTTTCTTCTTTAACATATCCTAGGAGTTGAAAACCGAGGGGTTCTGAGCAAACTGCTGGACAACTTGTCTTTGGATGCACCATGGAAATAAAAATCAAACCCCCCCACAAAAGTAACAAAGCAAATTAACTGATGGTGTTCATGCAAGTTTCTCCAAAGACTTGACAGTGCTGCATCTGTGAGTCATGCCCTCCTGTGCTCTGTGTGTCCCCCTCATGCGCAATCCTGTGCCACTGATTGTATGACGAGTTCGCCCAGATGTCCGTTGCGTCCCTGTGAGGCTGTCAGATTGCCGGTGGATTTGGGGGAAGGGGGCAGAGGCGAGGGCTTTCCTTGGCCAGAGTAGCCAGGGGTGAGACCTGCGGGCTTGTGAGCAGGACCTGCAGGAGGCCGGAGTGGGAGCGGACTGGCACCGGCACCCTGCTGCAGCCCAGCTCCGCGGCGCTGGTCAGTATAGCAGAGTTCCTCTGGGGGAAGCCTCCCAGCGGGGCTTTTCTGCAGCCCTGCACTGCAGCGAGGCACGAAGCTGTCCCTGGCACACCCATGGGTGCTGGAGGTGGCCGTAGCCCGCAGGGAGCAGGCTGGGTGCCACCGGGTGGCCTCCCTGTGCCAAGCACCGGGTGCCCCGCTGGCCAAGTGCCTGCCGTGAGCCCCCGCTGCCCAGCCGAGCACAGCAGGGCCCCATGCCCCCTCCTGCTCCCTGCCAGCCCATGGCGCCCTTGTGGAGAGGGGGGACAGGTCCCCTGCACCCATCAGAGCCTTGGCCAGGAGGTGGCTGCCACCCCTGGGAGAGGGGCCCTGGGGCTGCTCCTCGATCTCCGTGGGGATCATCCAGGGCGTTCCTACAGCAGGGGACCTCTCTGAGCCCTTACATCTCTCCCGTGGGTCTCCTCTCCCCTCCCCACCCTTCTCCCATCCCTAACGTGTGGTTCTGCTGCAGAGGGTCCTGTCCTGGAACGGGGGCTTTCCCCTCACAGGTTAGATCTTCCTTTTTTTTTTTTCTTTTTGCTGCTGAATTTCTGTCTCCAAATGACCGGCTGGAAGCGGCTGCCGGCGCGCAGCAGGGCTGCGGGTGGTGCTGAGGACAGCAGTGCAGGACACTCTGCCAAAGTTTTTTGGAAGCTGAGGAAGACCCGGGGTGCCCCAGTCAGCCCCAGAGGGGAGGGGTCGGCCCATGGACGGGGTGGGGTGGGGGCAACGCAGCCCAGAGCAGCCCACGCAGGGCAGGATCTGCTGGGATGCCGGTGGGGTGGATACGGGCAGGCACAGAAAGGGAAATACTGCAGCAAGCAAAGGGGGCTTCACCAGAAATGGTTATATTTTGGCCTAACGATGTCAGCTGAACCCCAGAGAATCGCTCTCGGTTTGTGGATGGGCTCCAGGCCGAAAGGGACAGGTACAGCAAACGCCTCCGCGACTGGCGTGCCGTGCCGCGCTCTGATGAATTTTGTTAATCCGGGCTTGGGAGGACTGGGAGGGAAGGGTGGGGTGGGGGAGAGGTCTCGAGGGGAACGTAGTCCAGCTAGATTGCAGGGGGGATGAGGGCTCCTTGCGACTCGAGGGGAGAACACGGCCCCTTCCACGGGGCGACAGCCGCGGCTCCCACGGCAGTGGCATCCTGGAGCCTCCGGCAGATCCGCGCCTGCGGGGGGAGCCTGAATGAATCCATCGATGAGTCTCATTTTTTTTTTTTTTTTTTTTTTCTGTTGTTTTGGGGTTGTTATTATTATGGCTTTTTTTTTTTTTTTTTTTTTTTTTTTTTTTTTTTTTTTTTTTTTTACTACCGCCTTAGTTTGTGGACAGTCTTTTTGTGGTTGGCAAGAGGAGTATCTCTAGCAGGGTGGGTGGGTCGGTGCCCCACGCATGACCATGTGCTTCCCTCTTCTCTCTGTCGAACGGGACGTGCTTGCCTGATCTCCCAGAGCAGAGACTTTGAACAATTTGTTGTTTATATGATGTATTTATTTTTACTTGTGTTTCATGTCATTTTTTTAAAAAATAATAAATTGTAAGTTGGTATAACTGCCTGTTTCTGTCTGGAATTTGTAAAAGCAGCCTGGGCTGGGGTGGGTGGGGGTGGGCGCAGGCGCTGGGGATGACACGGGGTCCGGGGACCTGTGACCGTGGCCAGGTACAGAATGGTTTGTTTCCATTCCCGCCCCCCCCATCTTCATCACTGCTGCTAATAACCATCACCCCTAAGGGCTGGAGAAAACCGAGGAGAATAAATACTCTGCAGGGCGCCCGAGGCTTCGTGTCTGGGAGAGCTGGTCCAGGCCGCGCGCCCTCACCCCGTCGTGCACCCTGGGGTGCGCGCAGAAGCGGAGGGGCCCGGCGTGGCTTGAGGTAGTCGCAGTTCCTGCGGTTGGACGCATGGAGCAGTCCCGAAGCTGGCACCCGCCTGCGAGAAGGACCAAGAGAGAGAGCAGGCGGCCCCGGCTCGCCCCTACAGCGCCTGGGGCTGCCTGCGCACGCGGCCGCTCTTGCTCTCCGGGGAGCGGTGCTGCCACTTCTGGTGCCAGGCCTTCTGCCGCTGCCTTTCCTGGTGCCACAGGGCATTGCAGTAGGTGTCGAGGCTGGTGCCCGGTGCCCCCAAGGCTCGCGGGTCCGTCCGGGGGCCCTCGACCCCCTTGCTGCGTCGGTACGGCGGCACCTCCATCGCTTCGTGCTGGATGACGCGGAGGCTGTAGCGGGTGAGGGGCCGGGAGAAGGAGCGCTCCACGGCCTGGCACTCATAGGTGCCAGCATCCTCCCTGCCCAGCTGGCGGATCAGCAGCCCCTGCTCCAGCACCGCAAAGTGGCCGCCGGTCCTGATCTGGTGCACGGGAAGATTCAGGTCACTGTCCCCGAGCCGCCCCGCGCCCCCTCCCTGCCCTCCCCGCACCTCGCTCAGCCCCGACCCCTCGCCGCGCCACGCCAGCCACCGGATCGTCGTCTGCGGGGAGCGTGCCAGGCACTCCAGGAAGGTGGAGTTCTTCTCCACGCCAAAAACCAGCTTCTCCGTGGCCACTGCTGTCCCTGCACGGGGACGGGACAGGGTCAGCGCGCGGCACCCGGTGCAGGGGCGATGACAGAGGGTGCCAGGGGCTTCCCCAGTGCCCTGCTGCCTGCTCATCCCAGCATCACCCTGGGGCTGGTGCTCACCTTCTGCTGTATCCTGGCACTGGCTGAGCACATCGGGCTTCAGCACGTCCTGGCACCGGGCACGCCTGTGGGAGGGTGGACAGGACCACGGTGGCACCAAGTGGAGGCACCCGCCACTGTCTGCAGGCTGCCCCTGAGCGGGGTGGCCCCAGCGGGTGCTCACCTCTTCTCTGTCAGCTGGTGCGGGGCGCAGGTCTTGCCGTCCCAGGTGCAGTAGGGGTCCCTGGCCAGGCAGCAGTCCGTGCAGGTTTTGCCGTAGAGCTCGCAGCGGTACAGGGCGAGCTGGAGCAGCCCCTGAGTGCTGCTCACCAACAGCTCCTGCTGCTCGGGCAAGCAGAACGGCAGCGCTCAGCACCGCACTGGGCTGAAGCTGCCGGGAGGTGTGGGGACAGCGGGACAGAGCCAGCCACCAGCAGGCTGCTTGGTGGGAGCAGGACCCCAACACGTGCAAGTCCTGGGGCCAAGGGACGCTGAGGATGGAGCGAGTACCCCGTCCCTTTAGGTACCAGTGTGAGGGAGGACTCACCCGCTTCGGTGACAGCTTCATGTCCAGGATGGGAGAAGGTGTCTGGAAGAGAGGAAGGGGTTCCAGTGAGGCTGAGGGCCGGGGTCCCTGCTCCCATCTCCTCATGCACCCACTCTCTGCGGTACCTTAGAGACGCTGATCTCCTCCAGGTTAATCACCTCGGTGCCGCTGGCCAGCCCCACCTTCAGAACCTTCCCCTCATCTGCCAAACACAGCGGGAGAAGGAGCTGGTGGGGCCGGGCTCCCCGGGGGTGGGGGACACTCCTGCCACCCAGCCACCCTCTGACGACCCCGGCCCCAGAGCCGGGCTGAGGCCCTACCCGTGCCGAGGAAGAGCACGTCGTAGTGCCGGCTCTCTGTCTCCAGCCGGTGCACCAGCAGCCGCCGGAGCCGGTAGGGAACGTTGACCCTCACCAGGACGGGCTGGCGGCCCTGCGGCTGCACGGGCTCCCACATCAGCTGGTGGGAGCGCACGAAGCTGATCACCTCATCGGGGAAGTCCTTGGTGGAGCGCAGGAGGGGGTCGTAGGTCTCGCTGGGGCACTGAGGCGACACGAGGAGCTGGGTCACCACCGGGCCGACCCTTTGTGTTGCCTCAGCTGCCCTCCCAGCTCCTTACCATGCCGGGCCGGGGGTAGGGGACGCGTCCCTTGTATTCCACCCAGCGGTAGTCGAAGCCCTCCTTGTGCGCAAAGGGGCCGCTGAAGGCCGCCCTGATGGCAGCCATGGAGTAGACGCAGACGGCGGAGCCGCTGAAGACACCGCTGCGGGGTGGCTGTCAGCATCCCTGCTCCACCACGGGCAGCCGCGGAGAGGGGCTGGGGGTGCTGGGCTGCCCCGCGCCTGGGCACGGGCTCACCTGGACACCGTGAAGAGGCCGAAGATGAGGGGGTTCTGAGGGTCCCGGGTGCGAAGGAGGAAAACATCCTCTGCAAAGAGAGAGGTGGAGCTGGAGCCAGAGGTGCAGGGGGGGGGGTTCCCGGCCGGGCGGCTGGGGCAGGCTGCCACTCACCCAGCTGGTCAAAGTGCGTCTGGGTGCCCTGCGGCCCCGGGATGGAGCACACCAGGCGGGCCTTGAGGAACGTGCTCCAGCGGTTGATGAGGCTGCGCTTCCCTCCGACGTCGTTCTGCCGGGCAATGAGAGCTGCACCCAGCCCAGCCCCGCCAAGACACCCCCACGGCTGTCCCCGCAGCGGGACACCCGAGCT
Source organism: Aythya marila (assembly GCF_965140915.1). Classification (NCBI taxonomy): domain Eukaryota; kingdom Metazoa; phylum Chordata; class Aves; order Anseriformes; family Anatidae; genus Aythya; species Aythya marila. Next base: position 15,443,447 of record NC_139051.1, read on the forward strand.
GCGACAGCAGTGGCAGCCCCAGCCTTGCTCCTCGCCCCGCTGTGGGGTGCCCGGGGGTGGGAAGGTGCTTGGGGAGCCACCGAGTGGGGCAGGGGACTTGGGGCTTTCTCACTGCCGTGCAGCAAAGCACAGGCAGAGGTGGGAACCAGGCTCCTGCTCACCAAACCAGCACGGGGTGGTTAAGGTTGGAAGGGACCCCTGGAAGCCCCCAGCCCAACCCGAACAGAGGGACAGTGGCTTTTCACAAGGCAGCACTCCCCGTGTGTCCGGCAAGGGGGCAAAGCCTGCCCTGTGTGATCCCAGCCTGAGCCCACTGACCTTGCAGACCCGAGCCACCCTAGCATGGATGTGCCGCCTGTCCCACTGCCCAGCCTCCAGCGCCGTCTCGCGGAAGAAGACGTAGACCTTGTCATCGTGCGGGTTGTAGGTGTCGGGGATGGCGAAGGCACCCACAAACGCAGGCTCTGGAAGCGACGGCGTGCTAGCACCCCGTGCAGGCGTGCCCGTGCCACGGGGGAGGAGGTGGGAGCAGGGCACCGTGCCGAGCACGGCCCCCCTCGTACCGTGCAGCCAGTGGTCCTGGTTCTGCTCCGTGCGGATGTAGCTCTGCTCGGCCCCGCGCACCCAGGTCCGGAAGAAGGCGGCGCTGCTGCCCATGAAGTCGCTGGAGGTGCCCGAATACAGCTCCCCATCTGCGGGGTCAGTGGGGGGCACGTGGAGGAGCTGGGGGTGCAGTCCCCCACATGCCGAGTCCCCAAGGAGCCCCAGCTCCCTGCGCCCCCAGCCCTTACCGACAAGGAGCGCAGAGAAGGGCTGCCGGGGGCTGTAGGGGCACCGTCCTCGCCCCGACTGCAGGGAGTGGGTCACCAGCTGCATCAGGGCGCCCTGCCAGAGCCCAGGGGGAGACGTCAGCTCCACCAGCCAATGGAGGAGGGAGCCTCGAGGGGACTGGGTCCCTCCGCAGCATGGCCGTAGCTCACCGGGTGCCGCTCACCTTGCCGCGGGCTCCCAGCTGGATGAAGGCGCAGACGGGCTGGTAGGAGCCCGTCCCGCAGGCGAACACGTGGCTGCTGTTGTAGGGCTGCAGCAGGCGGATGAAGTTGGCGCACTCGGTCTGCCCAAGGGGAGGAGGTGGTTGTTGGCAGGGAGGACCCGAGCCGGCGCGCTTTGTAGGCAGCCCCCCCAACGGTTTGGGGTCTCTGGGCGCTGAGTGCCTGCGCCGAGGCACAAAAAGCCCCAAGCTGGGGACTCCCGGCCCTGCTCACCTCCACGTCCTTCCCCGCCAGCCGGCAGTGTTCAACCTGCTCCCTGGAGGCTGGCCAGAAGATCTGCGACAGAGGCGCCCGAGGCGCGGGCAGCAGCACATGTTTGGGACAATTTCACGGGACGTGGCCCTGGGTGCCAGAGCTGCCCCTGGAGAAAGCGGGCAGCCCGGCCCAGGAGCACGTCTGCACCCCCTGCCCAGCACTGACCTTCTCGGGCTCTCTGCCGGGATGGTCGAGATGCAGCAGGAAGATGTGGTTTTTGGCTCCCACCATCAGCCAGGCCCTGTCTTCATCCAGCAGGAGGGACTGGAAACCCAGCCCGTCCCCTGAGCTCAGCAGCAGGCGGGAGCTGTTGGATTTCAGCAGGTCTGAGGAGCATGAGGTGGGAGGAAGGGCAGCCCGTCAGCGAGCTGCACCGCCCTGCACGGCCCTGGGCCACTGCCGGGAGCTGAGCGAGGGGAGACCCTGCTGGAGCCCTGTGGGCACGGCTCTGTCTGAGGAAGCGGGGCTGGGAGATGGAAATAGCGAGGAAGGAGATGCTGGCCACATGCTGCAGGCACTGATACCTGCCTGGGCCTCGGGCAGGGATTTCCAGGCTGCTTCCCACCAAGTGAACAGTCTCAGCAGCTGCATTCCCCTCCCTGCCCTTGCCGTTGGTGCTGGGTCCTCAGGAGAGGACAGGGCTGGCACCCCCACATCCCGCAGTGGCTGAGATGCTGGGTGAGAAACCTCCTCTCCTTCGTGCTCATTATCTCCCAAGGCCAGGGGTTTTTTCTCCTTGTCAAGACCACTGCGACGGCCCTGTCCCACCCCCTACCTTTGCACCCTCCGAGCAGGGTGACCCGGGGCTTCCTGGGGTCACCGCCCGGCTGCACAGGGCACAAGGAAGAGCCGGCCCCACAGGACATCCCCCAGCCCAGGGGAAGCCGGGCTCTGAGCCTCTGAGGGGTTTCCATCCCCTCGCTGCAGGCTGATAAGAGCTGCACCGGAGACGTCTTCGGTGCCGGTGACCCAAACCCCGTGCCACCAAATGCAGCCAAATGTCAGGGGACCAGAGCCCGGCAGAAGCCCCATTCGCCACCCGCCAGCTGTGCCAGCCCCGGTGGGTGCAGCAGGTCCCACAGTGACCCCACAGCCTCCTCCAGCATGGCCAAACCCCCTTCCCAGCAGGGGGGAAGCCACCAGCACCGCTCCCGGCCCCGCACCCCCTGCCCCATCCTTCCTCCGCTCCCACAGCCTCGGCTGCTGTCATTTCCTCCCCGCAGGCTGCTTGCGTCTTCCCCCGCTGCCCCCCTGCCTCCCCCCTGCTGGGGCCTGACGTGAGGCAGGCGGGCTCTCCGAGGTCCTTTCATTTGATTTCGATTTTCTTTTTTTTTTTTTTTTTTTTCTTTCTGAAGTTTTTTTTTAAACCTGAGAGCTCCTTGCGCCGCTGTGTCCTTGAACCTGCCCGCTGCTGTCCCTGAGTCACATCCCCTGCCGCCGTTCCCATTGTCCTCGAGCCCTCCTGATGCTGGGAGCTTCCTCTCCTGCCCCTGCCCAAGACCGGAGGGCTGCTGGCACGTCTGGCCACGGGGCTTTGAAGGCAGAGCCCTCCACGTTCCCAGCTCCGGCTCCAAGGAAGGACCAAAAGCTGGCCCTGACGCCTGCTCCCGAGCTGGGTCACCAGCAGGACCACTGCTCCGGGGATGTCCCCTGGCACCCAGAGGCACCTCCATGGCAAGCCTGCCCCATCCCCAGGCTGTCCGGGACCCTGCTCCAAGCCCTTGGCACAAACAGAGCCTGCCCTGAAGCCCTCACAAAATAATTACAGGCAGCAGGGATGGAGCGGGAAGGGCAGGGAGATGGCAGGTGGGGCACAGGGGGGCTGCTGGGGGACATCGGAGCCGTGGTGCCACCGTGGCCACGTCCCCCTGCCCGTGCCCAGGCTGGGAAAACACAGCCCGGCCCCCGCGGAGACGCGTTCCCCTTACCTTTGTAGGCGACACGGAGGCGCGGGGCGTGCTGCTTCCAGGCCCCGGCGCTGTCCGGCTGCGGCAGCAGGGCGCAGAGCAGGAGGGCAGCCAGCGGCAGCCTGCGCCCACGGGGACCCCCCGTCCTCGCCATCGCGCCGCCGCGGAGCTGCTGCCTTCAGCTGAGAGGGGAGAAAATTGGGGAAATGCAGGGGGCGGCCATGGGGGGGGGACACGGGAGTTGCCCCGCACCCAGGCACGCTTCTGGAAGCCCCCCCGGGTGCATCCAGGACCTCACGGCCTCGTTCAGTGCCCCCCTGTGTGCCCTGGAGGGGCGGGTGGCAGGGCTGGCTGCTGCCAGGTCAGGACAAAGAGACATTTCTAGCCCTGCTCGTGCATGTCCTGCACTGCAGCAGCTCTGAAACCCACCCTCCTGCTGTGCTTTCAGCTCTTTTGAGTCCCACGGTGGAAGGGTTTTAAACGAGCGTGGAGGCTTCAGGTGCAAGGGCTGGGGGCTTCCTGCAGGTCTGCGCAGGAGCAACCACACCACCGGGAGCTGAGCACCTCCAGCTGCCCTGCTCCCTCTGTCCCACAAGAAGCAGCACTGGGCTGTGCCTCCAGATGAGGTTTGGGGCTCTCAGGGCCCCCCAGACCCCCCCCGCCACCCCAGTGCTCATCCAGAGGTTGCACCCAGGATTTGGCAGGGGTTTATTCTACCAACGCGCACAGGGTTGCTGGAGAAGCAGGGAAAAGGCCAGCCTCTAAAGTCTCTGAAGGTGGCAGCCAGGGCACAGCCACCTCCCTGGGGACACGGGGACAGCCCCAGGCTGTGGGGACACGGGGGTGGCACGTCCCTCGTCCGCTGCACCGCGAGACCCAGCGGCGGCTTCGTGCCACCGGCAGCATCCCGGCTGCGAAGGGGGTGGAAAAGGGCAGGGAGGGCGCAGCCCCAGCCCGTCACCCCAAATTTCTCCTGGAGGAGAGGAGCCGGTCCCTGCAGAGTTTACACTGTGAGAGGGGGAGCGGGTGTCTCACGGATGGAAACAAGCTGCGGGTGATGAATCCAGGGCTAAATTAAACACTGCCGACAGCTTTAAATAATCAACTGTCCTGAGCTGGGACTGTTTTTATCGGGGCTTGGAGAGGGAGCTGCTGATGAGGGCAGGCTGCCGGGCCGGGGGAATTTCAGCAGGGTAATGCCTTCCTGGGGCTCCCACGCTCTGGGTGCTGGGGGATTTGGGGGCTTTTCCTTCGGAGACCGGCTCCCGCAGAAGGTCTTGCAGGAGATGGAGCAACGCCAGGAAGAGGAAAGTCCCTCCAGCTTACAGCGTGCTCAGAAACCTCCAGAAAATACAGCTCGCTCGTGAAAGCCATGCCCCAGAGAGGCAAATTTCCAGGGCGGAAGGGCCCCGGCAGCAGCTCCATCCCCAGGGACGGAGCGTGCCGGAGGAGAGCTCGGCAGCAACCCCCTGCCAAGTGCCAGCCCCACAGACCCCGATTGTCTGGCTGTTAATCCCGAGCCCCCACGCTCAGGACGTCGCCTTCTTGAGTTACAGCCTGGGGCCAGCCGGGCTGCGGAGGGGCCCCAGCAGCAGCTGGGGGAGCCTGGGGGGGGGCTGAGAAACGGGGCAAAACCTGGCAGCCAGCAAGGGCAGGAGGATGGGACGGCTGCTACCGTGCCGTGCCCCCGTCCTTCACCTCCCCACGGCTCCACATGGCCCCACGATGCGCTCTGGGTGCTCAGCGGTGCCCCAGGACGTGTCACCGAGGCCACGTCTCATGTCCAGGGGTGGCAGGGCTCGGTGCAGCCCCCCCGGGATGTGATGGATGCCCCGGCAGCTGCTGCGCCCTGCTAGCCGTGCCGTCACGCAGAGGCAGCTGTCAGCCTTGTCCCCTTCTGTGGGGGACAAAGCCACCGTGTGCCCCCCCCCGGCCTTTCCCCGGAGCCCAGGGGTGGGAGCGGAGCCCTCCATGGGGAGGGGATGGGTGCTGATGGAGTGGGACCCCTGACAGCAGAGCTGGGGTGGCAGTGGGGCGCTGAGGCACTGCCTGCAAACGGCAGGGTGAGACAAATCCCCTGGTCACACACATCCAGCGGCCCTAAAAGCTGGGGAAGGGGGCTGAGCCCCCCCCAGGGCTGGGTCCCCCAAGCCTCGGGACCCCTGGGGGCACAGCTGCATTCCCGGGTGCTGCCCACACCCCGGGGCCGAGCCCAACACTTGTCACTTGCCCAGCACATGGCCCGACACCCGATACGGAGCTCGCCCCGCCACGGGGCCGCTTCCCCGGCTTCCTGAGCCAGGCACGGGCTCAGATGTGCGCGGGGCTCCGCGGGCAGGAGGCTGGGAGGCAGCTGGCCAGCTCCGCGGGCAGGCAGCCCCCGTGCTCCGGGCTGGGCTGGGGTCTTCTCCAGCACCCCTGAAGCTGCCCCCCACCCCTCCCTGCTCCCTGAAGCACATGGCTGTTTTTTTTTTCCTGACCGGCTCAGCCCTTTGGGCAGGGATGCTCAGCGCCTCGCCGGGAGCTGCTCCGCGTCCCCCCAGCTCCAAAGCTGGGGATGAGGCAGGAGCTGCCCACCAAGCACCTGCTCCTCGGTCACTCCTCAGAGCGACGGGGCTGTCACCCTGCCTCCCAGCACCGGGCAGCTGAAAAATTGTTTTCTTTTCATCAAAAGCAGGCCCGCTCCCTGCCCTCCTGTGCTAATTGGAAGAGGTTGAGCAGGCGTGGGGGGCTTGGCCAGAGAAAGTATTTTAATGAGGCTGGAGGCAGCCTGCGTGGCCGCCTGCTTCATCTCAGAGCCTCTCGGTTGCAGCTGCTGGGTAGTTCCAGCTGCGAGGCTCTGCCCTGCCAGCCTCGGGCCCCTTCGCAGCCCCCAGGGTCTGCCCTTGGCTCCAGCACGCTGCTGCCTGCGTCCCAGCGAGGATGAGGAGGAGGAGGAGGAGGGATGCCAAGTGAAGGGCCGCAGTTTTGCATGTGGCCCAGGGCACTCGCAGCTCTGAGCGGGGGCAGCGTGGGAAGACCAGTACTTCTCCCCGCTGACAATGGGCAGATTGAAACTGAAAGTCTATTTCTTTTTTTTTTCTTTTTTTTTTTTTTTTTTTTCCTCACGCTGGCCAAATGAGCTTACATCAGTGATCTCCTCCTGGAAAACAGGGAAATAAACCTTAGCCCGCTGGTGGGAGCAGCGAAGTTGCTTCCGCACACAATAAGCGGCAGCCTGCCAGCGAGCTGGACGAGAACAATAACCCCACGCGGACATGTGCCTGCGAACCGCATTGTCTGAGGGAAACCACATCCTGGGCAGGCTCCCAGGACCCATGAGTGCTGCAGCAGCCGTGCCGGTCCGTGCCAGTCCGGGTTTGGCAGTGCCCATACCGCAGGCACGGCTCTGCCGGGGCTGTGCCAGGATTGCACGGGGTCACCGAGCGTGGCGATGGCACATCCACGAGTGTGCCCATCCCGTGGTGCCCGCACCGGGGAGCAGTGAAGGTGCTCGTGGAGGCCGGGGTTGGTGGCAGCCAGGGCTCAGGGTAGGCTCCTGTGTGCCACCATGCCCCGGTGGCCAGCTGCAAGCTGATGCCCGATTGTCACAGCTGCCTTTTGGGGTATTCCCAAACGTTTGGGGCATATCCCAAATGCGTGATGGCTCTAGGGGTGCAGAGCACCTCAGTCCCTGGCCCTCCTGTGCAGACCATGGCAAGGCTCCTCAACAAGTGGTGTGTGGGGGGCTCAGTCCCCAGCCCCAGCCCCACCCCGGCTGTTTTTTCGGCCGGTGCCTCCCAACACCTCTGTGGTGCTGGCTTTCAGCCGCCTTCCGCAGCTGCAGGAGCCTGTGAGACCTCGCGCCCTCAGGGACTCCCCTTGCTGTAATCCCAGCCGCAGTGGGAATAGAGCAAACACGGAGGAAGAGGCAGCCCCGAGCGCTCGGCAGCCACAGTTTACAATAAATCCTTGTCCGTGCTGTAAACAGTCCCCGAGCGGGTGTCAGAGGAGCGCAGCAGGCGGCGGGGAAGCCAGCACCACGCGCCTGCGATAAGGGCTGCCAGCCCCCGTGGCCGGGGGGCTGGGGGCTGCCCAGAGCATCGTTAGCAGCACCTTCTGCTGCGGCCACCCCGGGTGGGCACGGCCCCTACACGCCCTGGGGGGTTTCCTGTCCAAATCCTGACCAGCAAAGCAGAGTGAGTGCATGAGCCCTGCCTTGCGTCCTCGTGGAATTCGGCGAGATTAGATTAGGGATGAGTGCTTCCCGTATTTTCTTATAGCAGTGATATCTGTGTTTTCAAATTGACCTCACCATCGCTGGCTGATAAACCATAGGGGCGTTTGTTAGTTTTTCGGGGACGTTCAGTGCCCTCAGCTCTGCAGGAGATGTTCATGCTCTCCAGCAATGAGCATACTGCAAGCTGTGGATTTCGGCACGCCGGGCACTGCAGCAGTCAGGGCATTACAACGGTGCTGTCCTGTCCTCAACTGCCCGGGCACTGCCTGCAGGGTGCTGCGGGGATGGCAGTGGCTCCACTGGGAGCGGATGGAGCAGGCAGCACACGTCTCAGTCACACTGTGCCATCAGTCCCTTCCCAACGGTCCCTGCACCGCTCTCAGTGCGTTGTTTTTCTGGATGGATTTGGTTTCCTACGGGCACTTCTCCCACAGCACTTTCCCCTCCTCCTGTGGGCACGAGGCTGCATCCAAAAGGCGCTGGGTTCCTGGATCTCACGCTGCCCTCCAGCCTCACACCCCCAGCTGGGCTAACGAAGCCAGCTCATTACAAGCATCATTTCCCCCGGACAGGGCACTGCGCGCTGTCACAGTTTGCACCGTTTGTGGAGGTCTTGTTTCAAGGACAGGAAGAAATTACCCTCTGCTTTCATTTAAGTCAATCGAGTGCTTTGCTATTTGTGTCTGTCCATAACTGTTTAGCCTTCTCCTCACCATCTTCAAACCGAGTGTCACCAGACCTCTGCACCGCAGCACCCAGCTCCTTGGCCAGCCCCAGCCCTGTCCTGAGACCCTGGGAGGCAACAGAGCAGGGGCTAAACCTCCCCCACCACTCCCTCGCTGTCCCTCCAGCTCTGCTCCCTCCCTGCCTGCTCCATCCGATGGCCCGAAGCGAGGCATTTCTCCTCTGCAAGGCTGTCACAGCTGCCTGAAGGCAAGCGATCGATTTTCATTTGGGGGTGGGGGGATCCAACAAAGCTGTCTCTGGCTGGCAGAGAGGTCCCCAGACAGGAGCAGCCCCTTGGATAAACCTGCCAGCAGCATCCAGATGAAACAGCCCCCCAAAAATCACTTTGGAGATCGAGAGCTTGACAGTACAAATAAGAGCTTTACGGTCCAAATAAAAGCTTTGCGGTCCAAATAACTCCCGGGACCAAGTTAAGGCGTTAACAGATAGGAGCCCACAAATACCATCACCAAAAACTTTTTCAATGCAAGCTATGGCAAGCCGAGCGGCAGAACAATCTCTGCTCTCGGTTTTGGAGTTGGCAGAAGATTAATCGCTCCAAAGCCGCGCTGCACAAAGACATGAAGTGCCCCAAGCCCACGTTAAGCCCAGAGGAGCGCTCATTTACACAGGGTCAAGCCTGCTCCGGCTGTCCGCTCCGCACCGGAGCCGCTCTGAGCTGGAAATGGCAGCACGGTTTCGTCCCTCCGGGAGGGAGAAACAATGCCGAATATTCCAGCCGGCCCTGCCAAGCGTACGAGCAATCAAAAAGTTCCCTCGTTACTCACCGAGCAGCCCGGAGGACCCCACGGGCAGGGAGCTGCGGGCGCACCCCGCACCGGCCGCAGCGCGCCGAGCTGGGCGCGCAGGGTGGAGCCGGGTGCCGGGTGGGCCGGGGGCGGCCTTCATTCATAAAAGCAGCCCCAGGAGCATCTGTCCCGGTGCCGAGTGTCCTGCTCAGCCCCCATCCTGCCTGCCGGGCCCCGCGGATCTGCGAGCGGCAATTGCCATCTAGCGGCGCCCGCACCGCTCCGGCCCCTGCTCCAGCGCAGACCGGGCTGCGGGGCTCGCCTTAAGTCATCAGGAGCGACGCTGCTTTTCCCTTTAACTTTTCATTCCCTCGGCTCAAGGCGTACCTCGCAGGGGTGGAACAGTGGAACAGTTCATCGGATGCCTCTGCCAAACGTGTCTGCTGCACCGGGGGCTGGGGACGGGGAAGGGCGCCGTGCAGGTGCTGCTCCTGCGCTGCCTTCACGGAGGAAACCCCTTTTCCCCAAGGGGCTCCAGAGGCTGTGTCATGGAAAGAAGGAGGTTGTGTTCCTCTGGACGGATCCAGGCTCCTGCGTGCCTGCACCAGCACTGTGCTGGCAGCAAGGGTCGGCACAGCCCAGGGCCACGTCTGTGCTATCCATCTACATCTACACCTAGATAGAGATACACATCACAAAGGGTTTTCCCAGCTTCTTGGTCCTAATCCGAGCCCATAAACTGGACGCCCACAAGCGCTTGGAGAGCGTTAGGTGCATTCCTGGAGCACGTTTGGTTTGTTTTCATCTGAAAGGAATCCAGGCTCTCCCGAGTCCGAGCTCTCCAAAGCCACTCCAGGATGAGATCCAAAGTGCAGCAAGTGGGGGAAGCTGGGAGATCAGTTTCAAAACTGAGCCCTGCTCCAAATTAACGTGCTGGAAAGGATGCAGCCTAGCAGGGCTTTGGGGAGCAGGGGCTTCACTGTCCAACGCCCCACCACCAGTGCACTGACCCGGCCATTTCCTAAGTCCTGCCCATCAGAAAGGCCCCTGGGATGACAGCAAGTCCCAGGGTCAGAGGCAGCTTCATCAGCAGCTCATTTTTAGGGGCTCCATCCCACTGCCCCAGACCTGCTTGCCCCCCCATAGTGGCCAGGGCAGTGACGGGACACTTGCCACTTGCCGCAGCAGAGGCGGTGGCAAGGCGGTGGCACAAGGCAGCTGAGAGGTGAGCCCTGAGCTTTCCCCCAGCTCGGGGCTGTTTCTGGACAAGCCCATCCTCCCATTGTGCTGCCTGCAGCCCTCGGTCTCCTGGGTGTGCGGGGCGCTCATTTCCCAGCTTCCTCGAAGCACACCCAGGCGCTCGGCAGGAAGGCGAGGTGCACTTTAGCAGCTGGAAGCGATCACCAGGCCTCTCCTACATAGGAAACGGGTGAATCCTGGCCAGCCCTGTGAGGCTGCTGACCTGGGGTCCTCCCTGTGGACACCCACCCTATGCCAGGGTGGAGGCTCCGTGCTTCCTGGGCAGGAGATGCTGGGGAAAGCAAGAGCGCACCGTGGAGGAACCCCCACACTCAGGAGAAGAAGAGGAGCCCCGAAGATGCAGGGCACGAAGTTGGATGGGGTCCTGTGCCCCCTGCCCAAGCAGGGCCAGCCTCACCCCAAGCCATTCGGGGCTAGGTGACACCTGGGAGAGGCTGGGCTGCTGACCGCACTGCACCGTGGCTGAGGGAAGAGGAAAAGAGCAGAGAACTGGGGGGTTGGGGGAGAACCTGCCTCCCTCCCATCTCGTGCGGAGGCTGGGGTGACACCTCCCGGGGTCACTCCACCTCCGTGTGTGCACTGTGCTCGGAGAAACACTGCACAGGGCTGGGTCCTGGTGTTTTACTGCCGTCCCAAAGCCAAACGCAGCTCCAAAAAGGCTTTCTTTGTGAAAAAAAAAACAAACAAACAAACAAAAAAAAAACATGAAGCCCAGCGATTTGCCTCCCTGGCCTGGGGGGTGCTGCATCAGGCTGAGTGCTGCCAGCCAGGGGAGCCAGCCCTGCCCTGCAGCCTGCGCGGGGCCGAGGAGCCCCAGCTGGCCCCGAGCCGGTGGCACTGCTCTCCCTGCTGCAGGCAGCTGATGCTCTCCATTACAGCCCCACACGGGTCGCTTCTGAGAAACCTCCTCCTTGCCCCATGCCAAGCCCTGTGGCTGGGTTCAGGTACGTGCCTCGCTTGAGGCATTAAGTTACCGAGCATGGCAGAGCACAGGAGGGGGCTCGTACCTCTGGCTGGGGGGCGCTCAGGGCTCTCAGCCTTGTTCTGGCTGACCCCTGGGGTCTTCCAGCAGGCACAATCCCAGTCCTAACCACGGAGAACACAGATACTTGAAGAGGAATTATCAGGTATTGAAGCCTCATCTGAAAGGTTGTAATTGATAAATAAGAGCCTTTTTTTTTTTTTTCTTTGAAAGCGTGCTGCCCAGCACCATCCTGCCGCTATATTTAGCTTTTATATTAGCCGAGCACTTCATTCGCAGAGGGGTCGAGCCTCTCCCCAGTAGCACAGCCTGGACACGCACTGTGTGAAGGATGATCCCCTGCACTGCACCTCCCGGGGTAAGACAGATGTGAAAGAGCTGTCAGCACCCACGGGTGTAAATTTGGCAGGGCCTGGGCGGGTCAGGGCCCCATGGGTGCAGCACGGAGCCAGCTCCTGGCTGTGCCTTCGCGGGCCAAGTCCCTGCACACAGCAGAGATGGGCACCAAAACGTGACCCAACAGCTGCATTCGGCAGGAAAGCCCTAGGAGCTGCCTTTTTTAGCTCACTTGCAGCAAGTGGTGCAAACCCAGCTTGTGGAGCAGTTTTGTTTGTTTTTTTGGAGAAAAGCAGGGGTTGCTGCCCACTGCTGATGGAACGGGTGTGCCTGGTGGCACTACTGTGGTATTTTTCCATACAAAGCTGAGCAGAGCATTTCAGAGAGGTTCCCCAACTGACCTCCCCGGTCAGGAAGATGGGGCCAGGCCCTGCACGTGTCTGGTTTCAGTCTTTACACTACCCACAGAAGAGGCATTTTGCTTTCCTAGGTGCATGAGAACTGGTCTATCATCCTGCATCCATCCCTCTGGCTCTTTGGGGATCTTACACTCCAGCCAGAGCTGCAAAAAGTTAAGAGCATTTGCTTTCCAGATAACCCTGCAGTCACAAGGTCCCGCATTTGTGACTCTTCCCCTGGTGACACACTGCAGAAGGAAGGAGCCCCAGAAGGAAGGAGCCCCACAGGGTCCGTTTGCTGCAGATCATTTGTCTCAGCCTTCTCGCTCTGCTCCCTGCATCACACCCCGTGATGTGGAGGTGCCCCCAGACGAGCAGAGCAGGAACCCTGCATTAGCAATGCGCTGTGCCACTCCTGCTCTTTAGAACAAAATCTGGAGAGAGCCACAACTGAGATAAAGCAGCACTTGTTTTATTGAATCCACACAGCACAAGAATCCCAGGCCAGCCTTGCAGGACAACTTCCCTCTCTGTCACCTCACTCCTCCACAGGGAGAGGGTTTTCTGGACGTGCTGGAGCGGAGAGGGGGCAGTCCACAGCTGCATCTCTTCTGTCCTTGTAGAGGGAAGCATGGTCACTGGTTCCTTTGCTCACTCCTTCTCTCTCCTTCCCCTTTACACGATTTGCCACATCCCACTTGCCGTTTTCTTCTTAGAAAGCTACTGGAAGTACAACTCTAGCTCTACATCAGTATGTTCTGCTTAGAAGGTCCCACCTCACTGTTGTATCAATATTAATCTTGCTTTAATATGAACAAATATTGGAAATCAAAGAATCCACTAGCTTTTCTTAGGGAAAGAGAGAAAACAGCACCTCTTGCTTCAGAGACTAAAAATGTCTTAACTGATGTTAAAAACCAACATTTGTAATCTTCAGTCATACCCACTACTGAAGGACGGCATGCAAGGCAACATGCAGGACATGGCAATAGCACGAGCACAACTGCGAATAGTCTTTGAAATACAAGCAAAATAACTAAAAGATATCAAAGTAGTTGCAAACCAGCTGTGGCTTTAGGTGCATTCATTAAATATAAATATATATAAATGGTATCAAAAATATCAAAGACATTAAAGACACCCTGCCAGGGATAGTTGAGGTTGCTACATCACCTAGGCTGTTGTTTTAACATGTTACAATTCTTTTTTTTTTTTTTTTTTTGGCTTTGTGCTTCTTTTTAAAGATTTTGGCTTCTTGATCTATTTGTTCCAATTCATTAATAACCTTGTCCCAGTCATCTCATCCTAACGCCAGCGGAGGGCTCCCCTACGTTCCATAAAGCTGGGTGTTCCACAGCTGATGGGTTACGGATGCAGAAGGCATGTTTCATGCTTACACACATACATTAATGCACACAAACACACCCCTTCAAGGGAATTATTACACAGAGACACCCGCTGGGTTTTCGTGGCGAAGAGGAATCCAGAGGAAATATGGCAATATCAAATGTAGCTTGATTTTCTATGAGGTTGTCCAGGCAACTGTCATTTTCAAGCCACACATGGCACAGCCCCTGGAAATCACAAACTTCTGTTAGTAACATGGTATTGTTCCAACATCTTTAGGCACAAGCAATATCCATAACTCCCCATAATCATTTAACTATGATCCTCACAGGAATGGAAGCTGGCATATCTGTACTATTTCTATGATGAACATAAAAACCAGGATGCAGATGTACCTCCAACGAGAGAAAAGGAGATTCCTGACTGGAGACAGGCACACCGTGAAATTAGATTATTTTTTTCCCCTTTTCCGTGCAGTCTGTTCCTACTCCTGTCTTATTTCTAACTTGAGTCCTGGCAAAACTGCTGTTACGTTTCTGTTTTATCTGAACACCTGCGTGTAACTCAGACTCACCTGGGCTTTGCCGAGCTGGGAGCACCCGGTGACTCAGATACCCAGCATCTGAAGTTGCTACCAATAGCTCATAAAAAGCTTTCTGCTGCTATGGATTTCCCCAGACATCACCACCAAGGCCATGTTCTTACCGCCACACCCCACGGCAGGGCTGTGCACACACCTTTTTGGCTGTCCCACACCTCTGCAACCCTCACTGCAGACGCTCGAGGGAGCCACTCGGCCAGGTCACACCCAGCATGTTTTCCCAAATCCTTCACCATCATCTGGAGAGAGCTAGAAGGGTTGCTACACTTTTGAGGTTTTGCATTACTCATTCAGGCTCTAGTTTGGGATGCTTCCTCACTGTTTCCACTCTAACAGAGCTATTGGCGTCCCGTGAGTCAGGACCATTGCCCACCCCTCTACCTGAAGCATCATCATCGCCACTACCCAGAGCCTCCTGATCTCTAGAGCCAGACAAGCTGTTCCCAGCTGCTGGTTGTGTCTTCATTTTAAGGCACAAGCATTAAGGTGACTCTTCCTCCATCTGGACTTCCACACAGTTCTCTCCCTCAAGCAAGTTCCCTGAGCAGTTCCTCTCCCTGGGTGTGCATGAAGTGCCTAGACAGAGCACAGACGGGCTTTGTGGCAGGGGAGGACTGTCTACAAGTCCTGTCTGAACGATGTGACTTGCCCTGGGCACACACACTCCCCCCCTCACACCACTTACTCACCAGAACCACGACGGGGATCCCCACATCCTCCCTCGCTGGGTGCAGCACTGAGAATTGGGGTGTCACTGAGTAAGAACTCCACACTTCCCTGGGGTTGCCTGTGTTAGAGACAAAGAAATGAAGCTTGGACAGGTCTTCTGCTCTCTTCAGAAGCTGTCAGGTGTTGGTGGCAGCCCTTTACCTCCAAATCTTGCTGTCTTCAGCTTCCACACATCTCTGGTTTTCCTTGCTTTGGGATATTCGAAAGCAATGTCCGTGCTGGCTCTGCTGGACACGCAGGGAAGCAGTGTGCACGTGCAGGCTGGGACAGCTCCGTCACCACCCTCCTGCTGCTCTGGCACACAGTCTGTGCCACCAGCACTGCCCTTACCTGTGCAGAGCACACTCAGCCTCCTCACCTGTGGTCCCCGCTGAGCTCACACACACACACACACCACACACACACATGCTTCCATCGTGCTTCAGCCAAACCCTCCCCGTGACACAGCCCTGCCCAGGGAGCTGCCTCTGTACCTCCCAGGGCTGTGTGAGCACTTGCCCAAAGCAGCCTTTTCCCTACCAAACACGCTGCTAGCAAACAGTCCTCCCCAGACACTATGCAGCCCCTGCCATGACGGAGCAGCAGGGCTATCTACATCCCCACAAAGTCCCCCAGCGGTGCTGCCAACAGATCCAGCCCTTCCCCAGGGAAGAAGGGTTGGGAAGCCCAGATGATGCCCAGCATTAACCAGAGCTTCAGCTGTGAAGCTAAATTGCTACCAATCGAACCCAACTGTCCTTGCTAAAAACCGGGATGAATCCCACACAAGTTGCTCCTGCTCCCAACTTCCTCCCAGGCCTTGGGGCTGTCTTCTGCTCTCTGCTCGCTTCTTGACCCAAGAGTACGTGGCAGCAGGAGCGCCTGACCCTGACATGGACACATGCCCCTGGGACCTTGTCAGCAGACAGCAAAACATGATGGGGAATCTTCCAAAGCAACGCGTCCTTTCAAACATGCCATTTCAGGCAAGAGACAAGCACTGACAAATTTTCAGTTTTATTAAAAAAAAATCTAGCAGCAAAACCTGTAACAATTCAAAAAAAAAAAAAAAAAAAAAAAGAACATGACACAGAGAAAGAGACAGAGATGGAGAGAGACAGGCTTGGGGTTTTCTGCACCATTCACTCAAGTTCCTTGTAGCGGGCAAACATGACTCTCCTGACAGCATCTCGGTAAGTCTCGTTGGACTGCCTCTTGTTGGGCTTCCCTTGGGCCCCCAAGCCAGGTCCCTTCTTCCGATTTTCCACCTGGAAACAGACACAACTAGGATTAGTGATTTCTGCTCTTTGCCTGCTTCTTCTGCCTGCAAAGAAAAAGCTTCCCCTGCGCTGCTTCAGGACAGCCGACTGCTCCTCCCATGTGGACAGGGATAAGAAGAAATGACGTGTTCCTCCAGAAGCTGTTTGGGAGAAACTCCAGGCCTTTGCGGGCAACAAAAGCACAGGCAACAAGTGCCCGGTGCGAATAAATCCATAGGACAGTCTGTGGAGACCAGCACTAGCATATGGTGCGGTAGGAGCAGGCAGCCAAAACGTGCAATGCCAGCAGACGAGAGGCATCCGTGTGCAAGCATGGATCGAAGCAGAGCAAAGGAAAGTGCCAGCAACAGAGCTGGGCGCCCAGGGAGCTGTTTGCAGTTAGCCTGCACTTGCAGGAGCTCAGCTGTTCTCTCCTCTAATAGTGTTCCCATGGGAGCTGGTAGCACACTTAGAATTTCAACCAGTTTTTAACGACTGGCATTTGCAGCCAGTGTCTGAATTTTTCATTAATACCTGCCTAGAGTTAGCCCAGGAGAGCTGAAGGCTGAAAGCTTCCCTTGCTTTTAAGTCTAACTTCTCTGGCTACCAGAGATGTGATCAATTAGGCCGGGAGATCAAAGTCCTGTGGGGCTGAAGTGGGCACATGGCTTTGCCCAGCAGGACTTGGAAGTGGGAAGAAGGCACATCTCTAGGGCTCTTTGGAGAGGTTTCTATAGGGATTGTATGACGGCTGTGCCTTGCAATCAGCTTCCCCCTCCAGGCCCAGGAGTCCCGATTGGAGGTCAGACCTCCCAGAGCGCATCGCTAGAGCTGGCTCTTTGACAAGGCCCGTTTTATGGCCGCAGGAAGCTCTCCACGAGGACCAAACAACAGCTGGAGCGAGTTCCTGCTATCTAAACCGATGAGGGAAAGTTGCCTTGTGCGTGTGGGCTCAAGCAAGCACGTCACAAAGCCTCAAATATTTGCCTTTAACAATATACTCAACTGCGAGCTGGGTGTCGCAACGCGCTGCACTGCAAGTTGTGGTGCCCTTCGGTGAGGAGCTGGCACCGTGCAGCAAGGCAGCCAGGAGACAAACCCGCTGTGGCAAGCAGCTCCAGCTGCAAGGGTTCAGTGCTGCCCACCAGCCCCATGGCAAGCAAAGCCCCAGGCTGTTTGTTCTTGCTGTTTCCAGGCATCGCATGTTGCCCACTGAACACGTTTCTGCAGAAGAGTGGCCTCAGTCTTTTGAAGCCCTCAGTGGTGTCAGTGTGACTGTCTGCACGTGAATTAATCCACTGGAAAAGGCTCTGTCTTATTTGCTTGACTGACCATGTTATCCTGCAGCTGCTAAGATTGCTTTCCCTGCCACTCTAGAGATGACGTTTAACCTAGCTCTGCAGCACTCTGCCCAGCATCAAACCGTGCCCTCAGCCCTGCCCATACAGCTGTGTGGGGGCAAGGGAAACAACCCGCAGGAGAACAGCCTTCCTTTCAACTCAGGTAAGCCCCCGAATGCTGTCCCAAGGGTGTATCTGAGCTGTGTAGGGGAGCAAGAGCTAGCAGCAGTGGGTATGAACCACTCAGTGGAATCACCAAGAAGGACAAAACCCATGAAGCTATTTCAAACTGCAGGTTGCAGATGACTCAAAACCAAATGTCAAGTGCAATTAACACATTAATACCTTGTCGCAGGTAAACCCTCTCCAGACCAGACTGTCCCGGAAGGCAGGATCTACCCAGCCCTGCTTATTCCTGAAGTTCGTTTCAGATGATGTACACTGGTATTCCCTTCCAAAGCCCAGCACTTAGAATTGCAGCAAGAGCCTTGGCAGGTGCAGACACACAGCAGCACACACCCAGGGGCTTTGGCTGCGCTCACCCCTCCCAGGAGAAGGCCCACCTTTTCTCTCCGTTGACGTAGCTGCAGAGCACTGAGCTGGTGACCTGCTCAAATCCCAGCCTGCTTTTGGGCAGGTATTAATCAGACGCTCACGCCCTCCTTACTCACCGTCAGATCGTTTTGAACCCCTCCAGATCCATAAGGATTCTAAACCTTTTCTCCCGCCAACATACTCGCGGTCCCTCCCCGCCTGCAAAGCTAATCAGCGCGCATATTACTGCATCGAGCGGGTGCTGAGTCACACAGCCTGACTCCTGTTGGAGCTGGGAACTCCCTCCAGCTCTCTTGGGCCACATTACCAGCTTGAACAACAGTGATTCCTTCTGAAGGGAAGGCAAGGCTCACCTCCATTGGTGAGGTTGTACCCTGCTGGTTGTAGCCAAGGCCTTTCGTCCACCCTGTGGACTGCAACATTCGGTTTCCTTTGTTGTTACTGTCAATCCTTGGATCATAGTCACTGAAAAAGAGACAGAATCAATTGTACAACTTTGCAATGTTTTGAACACATGCCAGAGATGTTTAGCTCTGCTAATAGCACCTTCATTGACATTCAAACCTCTCCTGAGGGGTATTTCCAGTTGTTTACAAGGAACACACTGACTGAAGAAATCAACACAGTGCACTGTGTGCAGAGTTCAGACACCTCTGACAGTGTAGCTAACTCCCTGTCCCACCTCAGGGGATAATACACCGGGACATAGGAAATGAGCTCAGGCTCCAAAATATTTACGGTACAAGAAGGCCAGAAGCATTCTGTTCTTGTATTTCTTAATCTGAGTTTTAGCAACAGCAAGAAAGTGAAGTCTAATCCCTGCTGCTCCAGGAGATCTTTCTTTTCTCCCAGTGCTGTGAGCATTGTGGTCACCAAGCTCAACAGATGCAGTGTTGATTTGGACACGCCTTCTCCCACCTTGTCATTACTCATCCAAAACCATTATCCAAAACCCATAGTTTTGAAAACTGTTCTGCACAAAAATAGCTGCCTGCATTCAGACAAGTTCTACTTTCTGGCTGCTGCTGACACTGCACACAAACTGCTTTAGTTTATCCACACCTTTTCCAGGAAAACAGAGGGAAGAGAAGAAACAGATTTTTTAAACTGCAAAATGTGAAGGAAAGGTCCTCTTTTGAGGTGCTGTACCAGAAGGGAAGAGGCACGTAACCAGTTTTGTCTTCAACACATGCCTAGCAGTTCCTCAGCCCACTGGAACACATGAGCTTGCAGCAGGCAGACCTTTTGAGAGCTCCACACAGCACGCACTTTCTTCCTACACCTACTCTGACTGAGATGGAAACAGCTAGTGTTCCTCTGAGTCAGTAGAACAGAAGAAACACAGCTTTGCTCCTTCTTCTGATGGCTAAATGCCAGGAAAGGAGGACAGCGAGTGCCTTGAGGATGTGCTGACTGGGAATGAACTGCGCTCTGCTCCCTATGTCCGGCCAGGCACTCTCAAAACCCCCATCCTACCCATACAGTACCCATCTGCATGTCTCTGCCTTCCCCTAAGGCCTTGTCTCCAGCTCTGCACTACATAACCCTCGCCTCTTCCTGCCTTCTCTGAGAAGTCCTGCAGCTTCTGACAGACTTGCACTCTGGGGAACTCTGCCCACAAGAATCACAGCCTGATCGTTACTCTTGTACATTACCCCACCAGCCAATTCCTGGCCTCGGTGTGCCAGCAGCACACATGCCATCATGGCATCAGCAGCCCCAAAGACATCCAACCAAGAGCAGATGTTACCTTTCCGAGTCCCGGTCATATCTGAGTCGTTTCCTCTCTGGTGAATCCATTTGCTGGAACTTCTCCCTTCGGTCATTTCCTTTGTCTTTGTATCTCCCCTTCACAACAGAAAGAACAAATTAAGTACAGGAGCTATGAAGGATTTGACACTGCACAGGTAGCTCTCACCTCAGCCACTAATCCTCAACTGAGAAGGAACTCTGTCCTGCAGACCCACAAACACCGGATGTTTCTAGAACCCACAATCCACTTATTCTGTCCTGATGGCATCTGTTGCTGCCAGACCGATGGTCTTGGCCTTCCCGCTACGGCACCCTGAGCAGCTCTGCTAGCTTCTGAACAGCAGCCACAGCTCTCCCATTCCTGGCCAGGCAGCAGCAGCTGCCCATACACTGCATCAGTTTCAAATAGAAATCTGTGTCCCACGTAGCTCATAGCCCCACGCTGGCTCGCAGGGTGACAGAACCACCGCTCAGAGCCTTCTGGGAGGAAGGCAACCTGCTCCTAGAAGTCATGCCATAACCTACAGGTCCAAATGCAGAGCGTGTCCACATTTCAGTTTAAGACTCTTTGCCCAGGCTACAGACAAGTGTAAAAGAGGAAGGTCTGCCTGGACCAACATTCCCCCTAGCACAGGATGACAAACAGAAGTCTGCCCACCACCACAGACCCACCTCACGCTCTCTCTTCTCCAAATATGCCAGTTCCTGCTCAGATCGTTTGATCTTCATGTGTATCTCCAGGTTTTGCTGGAAGAAGGAAAACAGAAGGCAGAGTCAACAGAGGACACAAGCTTCCCCATTTGCTGCAGTATAAAAAAAGCAGCATGCCCTTGCACCTGCACTAATCCAGATGCAACAGCCCCCCATGCAGCCCAGATGACCTGCTCACCCACCAGGAAAGGCTGTGGGACAGCCTTTCCAGCCCCACAGTAGGAAAGCAAGCAGTCCTATTTTAACCTGCGTGCAGTTTGGTCCCCCCAGAAGCAAGAGCTCAAAGAGTGCAGAACATCGGAAGGCATGCCTAAACTTCTTCCTGCTATTGCACTTGAATGTGCCAGCAGCCCACTCTCCCCAAACTTGAGCTGTATCACTATAGCTTAAAAAGTCACAACCTGCTATTATGGCACTCTCAAGGCAGGAGCAAGCAGCTCACACAATGCTTTGAGCAGAGCTTTGATGGGAACTTTGCCTGCTACTGTGTCAAACTCAGAACAGCTCTTCCCACACAGTCACTGCGTCTTCTCCCTCTATCACAAAGCTCTTGAGCCAACGGCAGCTCACATCACACATACAGCCCCCCCGCCACCAGCTCCCCCATACCTTGTGCAGGTTGGAGAGCTGCTGGTGCTTGATGAGCACTTCCTTGTTGGGAAACTGCCTCCTGCACAGCAAGCAAGCCAGCTTGTTCCAGTCAGTCAGCTTGTCGTCGTTCGCCTTGGCCTTCCTCTGCTGCTCCTCGCGCTGTGCCGGTGGGTGGGGAGGTGGCAGCCACTGCGCCTGTTCCTCCTCTTCCTCCTCCTCTTCGTTGTCACTGTCTCCTCCGTACTCTCCCAGAAGACCTATCAGAGGGTTCACCACCTTGGGCTGGGGGAAGAGGCAGAAAAACGTGACAGTTTGTCTCACCAAGCCTTCTCTGCCAAGCTGGGCTCTGCTTCCCCAGCATTGTGAAGCAAACTGCCCTGGCCATTCTATCTCCAATGCTCTCTCCAACAGCAGGAGAAGCTGGCACTTCTGCCACCCAAGGTCAGAGCCAGGCTGTGGTGAGCCCCCCTAGTCACCTGCCCTACCTCAAACAAGCCAAAAATCGATCCTATGGAGCGTCTTACCGGGGCTGCACTCTCATCCTTCTTCGCAGAGGGAGGTAATGGTTTCTTAAAGACGTCTTCTGCAGAGAACTTCTCCTCTCCAGACTCATTCTGAAACAATTGAGACCAGGTGTTAAGACTGCTGTAGCACAGCTTCAGTGCAAGCAGCAACTAATCACACGTTTAACAGGCCTCCAAGGAAACCAGGCAGTCAGAAGAAATGAGGTGGTGTTTTTGGTGGCAGACATTCCAATTCTGGGCATCGCCCGAACTATTTCTCCTGGAGGTAGGCCCTTGGTTTCAGGGACAGCTGAAGCAGTTGCCATGCTGCCTCAGCCTGATCCACCCTCACCCTCTGCTGGACTGTGATGCTGGCCATGGCCCCAGCTGCAACTTAAACCAGTGAGGGAGCTGGTGCAGGGCCAGCTCAACATTTCAACACCTCTGTGTGCACAAAGGATGTGGAGATCATGTGCAAAGCAGCCCCCAGAGCCAGTTAGCACAGGACCAGGGAAGCCCACCAGTGCATGACGAGCTCCAGTCCTGCTTCACTGGGAGAGAACAGACCAAGCAGAAGTACTACATGTGGGGAGAGGAAAGGATGACAATGCCAGTTTCCTCTGCCATGTCTGTGGTACATGACCAGGCTCAACCCAGCTCTTTGATTTTCAGGATTTTCTCCTGGACAAAGACCACCAAATACTGTAGTTACCTAGCATTGTAACAGGATGAGGCTGTGATGCTCACTTGCATGCTCAGCAGCACAAACAATAGGCTTGGGTGAAGCTTCACATCTACATTCTTTACAGAGAATTGCTCTGATGTTGCTCTGATGCCCTGGACACGCTCTAGTTCAGTGGTTCATTAGCTACTCATGTTTGACTGGGGAAAGACAAGAGCTATGCAACATCTTACCAAGCTTGCACTTTCGTCCTTTTTCACAGAGGGTGGTAATGGCTTTTTGAAGACATCTTCTGTGAAGAACCTCTCCTCTCCAGGCTCATTCTAAAAAACCCAAGATCGGGCATTAGACCATTAGCAGCACAGGGCTCAGGGTGCACACAGCAGCCACAAAGCCAGTTCTGAGCATCTGTGGAAACCAGAAAGCCAGGAAAAGCAATGGGGGGATTTCTGCTGCAGATGCTTTCACACTCCATTCAGCCAAGACCGACGTTTATCCTCAGTCAGTGCCCTTGGAAGCAGGCATTCTCCACGCCAGATGAGATTCCTTGGCAGGCTTGGTACCATCATCAGGGACAATTACTCCCCTCAGGTCCCAACTCCCCAGGACCAAGCACGCCACAGAGCACATCCAGACCAACAGGTAAGGAAGAAAAAAAAATCTGCATTTGTGACTAAAACACTTCTACCAACTCCTGTGGTCAAATTCACTCTACTCGGCATTCCTCAGGCCGAGTCAGTATCCCAGCACAGTTGTGGTAGATCCTGCTCAAAACACCCACGCTCAAACATTGTTTTGGACAGCTACTCCCACTCAGCAGTTCCCCACGTTGGGGAAATAACATTTGCTCACTGGGAGTAGCACTAAAGGGCTGGACTCTGGGAGGAACCGTACAGGATGTCCGTGATGAACTCCTATCTGCATTCGATCTTGGTTCACCTTTGCAGTCCATCTGCACCGCTTGCTTCATCTTCCTGTCTGTCTGTGATGTTTGGAGGGGGCAGGAACTGTGGTTAGGGAAGAGCTGAATCTCTGTTATTATCTGACCTGATATGTTCAGATACGCCTTCTATGTTTTTGCTGGCTCTGTTACAACAGTTGGGTGCTTTCAGCAACGGGGAGTGAAATGCAAGTCTCAATTACATGGCTGTTTCTGAATCCTTTAGCATAAAGAAGGGATAAGAAGTCCTGACTTAATGTCGGGAGACAAAAATTTCAAGAACTTGTCCCCACCTCGCCAGAACCATGTCCCTGGCCTGCTGGTGACCCCATGTATTTCATCACTTTCTCTCACAGACTCTCCCCTTTTTGAATCCTCTAAGAATTTTTTTCTAATATCCATTACCTCAACCTCCTAGCCTCAGATCTCTGACCATTCTGACACCTGGAGTTATTTACCTTAGAAGAAGTATTTTTCCCTTTCTCCTTTTTGTCCCTGTTGTCCCTGTTGTCTCTGTTGTGTGGTTCCTTCCTTTCATTTGTCCGTTCTTGGCTTCCATGTCGCCGCCTTTTGTTCTCTACAGGTGATGAGCAGGCTTCTCGGTCTATCGTGACTTCTCTCTGAAAGAGGCATAGAAAAAAAAAAAAACCTTAGCTGAAACCCTACAATCTTCGTATCAGACTTTTTGTCCTTATTTGGCTGAGGAGACCAGCACAGTAAGAAGGGACTGCAGAGCCTCAGATAGATGAAGGAAAAGGCTTCAGGACCTTGCTGGGGCAGAAGACTGTCTACTACAGCTAAGCCACAAGAGCACAACCCTGCTCACAAAGAGCATGGACATTTCCAGTTTCATAAAAACAAGACAACAGTTCCAGAGAACCTCAGCAGATGGCTCTTTTTTGGGATCCTTGTAACTATTGCTGGCCAGGCTTAGGGAGCAAACGGATGAAGACAGAGCTCTGTTGTCCATCTTTTAGTACAGAATTTAGTAGAGAATCTTTTAGTGTCCATCTTTTTTACTGTTTTCAAGTAAAGCTGAGCGAGGATGCTCTTTTCTTAAGTCTTCAGAGGCCAAGGAGGCAACCACAGCAAATGGTTCGACACACAGCTGATGGACTCCTAGCCTCTCATGGTAACATTTTGGAACACAGATCCCTTTTATACAGGTCAGAGAACTGAGCAAGAGAAACAAAGCTAACTCTGTGTCCTTATGCAGTTCTATGCTAGCCCTCTTCAGGCTGCAAAATCTACTCAGAGAAAGGCAGTTTGTACGAACATGTCACGTGTAAAGCTTCCTTCACATGCACTCACCTGAGTCCTGGGGTCGTAGTATGTCCCAGCTATGGGATCGTAGTAATTCCCAGTTTCAGGATCGTAAATGTATGTGGACACATCTGATGGAGCTGAATGGAGAGACGAGTTAATATCAGAGTCTTACAAATGCAGAACTTTCTCTTTACAAAGAGAAAAGCAAGAGTAAACCTTGCACTGTCAAAAGGATCAAGAGTGGGAAAGAAGCAATTTTCTCCCCTGGTAAGACAGGCGAGAGCAGTCCTCACATCACTCTACCTTCATCTTTTCTCTCTTAGGAGTAATAAGGTAGATAGGTTTTCACAGTTCTTCTGTTTTAGGACTGGCAAAAATTCTCCATCAAAACACACTTACAGGGGCTGTGCTGAGATCACCAGATCACAACACTTGACCGGACAAAGATATGAAATTCAGTAATTTCCCAAAGAATGGGTTGATGTGTTCCAGGCTCTGTTTCCACCCACCCCTGTGAACAAGGAAGATCTCTGCTCTTATAAACAATCTCCTGTTTGAAGTGATGACGCTCCCCACATCCCTTCTGTCTCTGGGTACATGAAAGCTCCCGACAAGAAACAGAGCAAACTGTTTCTACCAGGAAAGCCAAAGGCTTTAAGGGTAGGGCCATAATATGAGGAACGTCTCACATTTCCAAAATATTATTTAGACAGAGCTCAGCAATGCTACATGTATGTTAGTTAAATTATGGCAGGGGGTTCTGGCTACTGGCACTGCTGCAGTGTATTTTCCTCTGTCTCATCTGGAAATTACCAGGCTGATTTTATCCCATCAGTATGCTACAACAAGGAAAAGCAAGCAGCAAGTTTTCTTTATCTGCATGTAGCTTTTGCACAGTAAAAGTATGGAGAAACCCATTATCAGATAGGAAAATGTGACTAAACAAAGTTGGCAAAGGAACTCAGAAGTGGGTGTAGCAAATAAACCTACTCTTAGTCTTTAAAATATTTTTGGGCTGATTTCTACATGTCAGTGCCCTTTTAAGGAAGTAAAGTCTCCACAGTAGGAGTGAGGCAGAGCTTAACTTACACTGTGCTCTGGTGCGTCTCTGTGATTCGTTGCCCCTCCTGTCTCTCATGCCCCTTCTGCCCTGGATTAAGTGAACAACACAAACAGATCAGAGACTCTCTGACAGACATCATATTGCTTCTCCTCCCTCCCACGGGCCCAAAGTTCAGGAAAACAGTTATTTAGCTCCTCTAAATAGAACACAATCAGGCATAATTTTTCATCTACAGAATGACGGACAGTATTGCAAGGCACGAGACCTCCATAGCCCCCCTGAATCTTTAAATCAGCTACTCATGGCAATCCATTTGAAAGCCCCAAACCCATTCAGTATGGGAAAAGCCTTGCAGTCTGTAACACAACCACTGGAGAAGAGACGCTCTCTTCAGGAACTGAGATCAGCCATCAGTAAGTCAACCTGTAAAAGCCTGTTACACAGTAATCCACACCCAAATTCCCTCATGCAGCATCTGTGCTGACCCACATTTCCATGTGCCTTATAACCGTTGTGGCACAGTAGCAGTGAAGAGCATACTTGAGCATTATTACCCCACCTTCCAGCACGTTGAAGTTTCAGCAGTCCAAAGGGAAAAAGCCTAACGAAGTCATGCCCACTGCCCTCGATGCTCCCACCCTTCCCTCCCAGTTGCAGCTGTGCCTACCTGTCCATAGTAGGAATTGTCACTGTGCTCCCCGTAGTCATTCCTGCTGAGATAAGCATTGCAAGTAAACATCAATCCGGCTTCAAGTTAACCTCAGTGTATTCAAAATGATCAGCAGAACCAATAAAGACAGAAAGACCATCTCCACTGGCCACATGTCGGATGGTGTTCAGCCCAAGAAACAGAGAGGCTTTGCAGATTGCTGTCTCCACTAGAGTTATGCCCCCTCTCTGCTTGATCAAAGAGCAGCTGAATCTCCCCAGCTGCTTTTGAAACAAAAAAAAAAACAAAAAAAAAAAACACCACCAAACCTATTAATTCCTTCACAATGAGATTTGACAGCTGGACAACAACAGAAAGCCACCTACTACAGTGGCTAGTCCCACACTGCTCAGACCCTGAAGCTTTTTCTAGCTCTGATACCTCACTGTGCACTTTGTTAGGCTGCAGGAACATCTGCACTAATTCATTTACCAACCTCTAAGGACGAGGTCTGACAACACACCTCTAGCCTCGCAGCACGTCACACAAAGGGCAACCCTACTGACTTATTCATCCTTACCTTCTCCTCCCGGTAGCAAGATTCACTTCCACTGTACGACCATCAATGCACATAGGGGGATCCAGATTCTGCAGTATCTTTAGCACCCTCAGTGCCTCCTGTAAAATGAAAGGAGAATTTCACATCTCTGCGGAGTGAAGTCTGTTTCTGCCTGAAGAGAAGGTACATCCTGCGCCTACACGATGACCAGAACAGGACAAGAAACACAATACTCTAAATATTAGTGAGAGATATTTAAGGTGTGACAAAAAGGATAAATACACTGCTAGGTTCTCTGCTTGTCTCACAGCCGTTTTCAGCAGCCAGCTAGGGGCTGTGTTCTCCTAGGGCTGCTGGACAGTGCAGCACCATACGGCGGCTGTTGCCCCACAGAGTTTTGGTGAACGCTCTCTGGACCAATGCAAAAACACAGCTACAGAGTCTGGAAATCACTCTGGATAAGGAGAAAATGTGAACCCTCCAGCGTGGAACTGTCTGTTAATTAAGATTCTTGCCTTTCGTGGACAGAAACCACAGAATTCAAGTTCCCTGCAAACAAAATACCTGTGCAAGAGACAGTCCAGTTTAGGAGGGTCTACAGAGATACGTATCAGGGCAAGAAACTCACTCAACATCACAGTTTGTGACAACATTCTTTAGCTCCTCATGTCTTTAACTTGTGACCAGCAGATGTATCAGATGTTTCCTGTGTCTAGCCAGACAAGCAGGAGTGGTCAGTAACTCTCTGCAGAGCAGCTGCCCAACAAGTGCAGCTATTTCTTAGAGTCTTTTGTTCCTGTGCCTCCTCTACTTCTACAAGCCACAGATGCCAACAGGGGGAGCATGTGAAAACAGGAAATTACTTACAGCATGTGAGTCCAGTTCAATGAAGCCATAGGTCTGCCCCATCCGGCCAGCTTTGTTCTTCATGATGCGCACTCTGGATGTGGAGATCTGCACGTATGGAGCCAGGAGCCCCACAATCACTTCTGGGGGGGTGAATCGTGTAATACGCTTCAGCATAATTGCTGAGAAGGACAATGAGAGAGGTGGCCAGGAAAGAAAAAAGTGGAATAAAAAAAGATTATTCAGATCCAGGCTTACTGTCACAGCAAAAGGCAAAAACTAAACCCACCCAAAGCAACAGCACAGCTTCTTGCAGTTGGGTCTGGAAGCTGATACTTTTTTCCTCTCTAGTTTGCTCAGACTACTCCCTCCAGTTGCTCACCTTTCCTTCCCAGAAAACAGAGCAGAAAGTAGTCCCTAGTCCCCTCTCTCCTCAGAGGAGATTAGACCAGAGTAAATTCTGGCCAAAGGAGACTTCTGCTGCTGTGCCAACTTAACTGTAGCATCCTGAAGTCGGCTTTCTCTGAATTAATTTTCCTAAGGGCAGCATGCCAGCACCTTTGAAGCTGCACAGCCCACCATTACTTGATGCCATGGCTTTGCACAACACAGAAACAGCCTCCAGAGGTTTTGGTGAAATGCTGCCCTTTCTGCAGATAGCCTCATGGAGAGCAATCAAGAGGAATCCCAAATCGGGCTTTCTGCTACTCACTTCTGCTTCCTCCACCTTCCTGTGGTGTGGCTTCCTCTGCTTCTCTCTGAGAAGGCATCTCCTGGTGCCTGTCCATGTCCCTTCTCTTCTCCTGCGAGGGCCGCCGCTCTCTCCCCTCATCTCTTTTCCTTGGCTCCTGCTCCTGAGGCTGGCACTCCTGCTGTGGAGCAGGAACTGAAGGCTGGACAGGCTGCTTTGGAGATCCGGGTTGTGCTGGTAACTCTTGCTCAGGTTTTTCAAGCTTTGCCTCTGCTATTAGAGAAGAGAAACAGACTGGTTCCACATACAACACTCCAGCACATATTTTGCTTCTGCTATTTTCTGGCCACTGCAACTGCTCGCCTTCGAAAAAGCTAGCCTATTCCGTCCTCTGCACATCCCATGTCTTAATCTGCAGGGAAAAGGCACACAAAGAGCGAGACAGACAGGCAGCTCATCCTTCCATTGCCCTGTTTCACATCAGGCTCCTCCTTTACTTCACCTCTCCTGTCAGAGATGAGGCATTCTGGCCTTTTTATAGGACCAGCTCTTGCCTGGGCACAGATGACTTAGGAATGGGTTTGGATATGGTCTACCCACATCCAGGACAACCTACATGGCACTGGTACCCTTACTATGCCTGATCTACTCTTGAACACTCAAAGCTGAGCAGTATCAGCTACCGACTGCCATCCTGTCTCTATGCTAGGAGAAAACTGGGTGCAGACACCTGTGATCACTGAGTGAAACGCACCATACATGAAATCACTGATTTTTATTAGGTCTCTACTTGTCCCAAAATGAAGCACCCACCATGTGGAAACACCCTGCCTCAGCCTAGCTCTGCAGCACAAAGAAGATAAATCCCATCATGCTTCCGTGCTCGAAGGCCTCTGAAACATCTAGCTTCACTTCAGAAGAGATCCTTGCCTACGCTTCTGAAGCTGTTAGAAAGGGAAGCCTAAGCTGTGGGGCTGTAAGGTCAGATATCACTAGCCCTCCACCTGCTGCTGAGATCCGTTCCCACAAAGAAAGAAACAAGTACCAGACCTAGCGCAGTAAAGCTTCAGTTGGACAGCCCCATACAAATTTGTCTCCAGCTTGCAGGGTGCAGTGAGGGCTCCACTTCATGAGCAGGACCTCATGCAGAATTTGCATAGGAAACCAAATTATGCAGACATAAGCACAACCCCAGACACACAGAGAGCACTTCTCTTACTGAATTCTTGCTCAGCGGACGTGTCCTCTCCCTCAGAACCACCTCTGGACTCTGGGCCTGCTCTGCTCCCTGTAAGAGAGGCATATTAAAATCCACTTCAAGACCATCAGTCACAAAGCATGCAGGAGCCTACACAAAGTTGCAGCAATGAATGCAGACGCTCAGAGCCCTGCTTTGTCTCACCCAGCAATTAACAAACAGTCACAGAGAGATTACCTTATTATGTTCTCCAATCAGCAACACCAGGTTAGGGAGAAGCACGCACCACAATTAGTTATCACAGCATCTTAAAGCCCCTGTTTAATTTGTTCCTCCGTAGCTTTTATTACACTGCACAGCTGTGGGGACCAAGGGGGCCAAGTACACAAATTCTGCCTTCCTAATACTAATGAGGAGCTACAGTGCACGGAAAGCAAGGCAACCACAGGGACAGTGCTTCAGTAAAGAAAGAGCTCTGCATCAGCAGTTATTTTAATGCCCTCCTGCCTAAGGTATGCACATAAGAAATGCATAACGTCACAAGTCTGCTCAAAGATGCAGAGTCAAAGCTCACAGAGGGCCTGGAATACCTGCTCATCCCAAAGAAATCAGATCCTCGAGGGACTGTGCTTTGGCTGTTGTGCCATCCCATGCTTAAAAGCAGAGGTGCTGGTGGGTGAGGAGAAGCTCCCAGAGGAGCTGAACTCCTTCCTTTCCACACACAGTCAGCAAGGTGAACTCAGCAATTCACAGCCCGGATCCTCAAATCTGAGAGCCTCAAAAGAGTAACACTAAATCCCTGCAGCTGCACGTCCCAAGGAATGGGGGCTGAGGGGAAGCTAACACTTACAGCAGCAGTGCAAGCTCACAGACCTGCAGGACACAACCTGTCGCTCCGGAGGGGTGACAATGCCAAAGCAAAGGGAAGGAAAGGCCTCGTGCAGTAAGACCCCGAGCCTCACAGGAACAGAGAGCCTGCTACCAACACACGGCATGCACCACATTTAGTGTTGACAGGGAAAGGGGGCTAAACGAAGCCAAATTAATGATCCTCCTACGCAGTGCTCGCCTTGGTGCTCAGCCAGTTCCACCACGAAGGACGCCGCAGGGAAGGCAGAATGCAAACTTACTCGTCAGGACAGGTAAAACTTTTAAGCGACCAAACACAGGAGGACCAGGTGTACTCACCATCTCTTGGGAGCTTGCAATAGGAGCAGGAAGATCTGTAGCCCACAGTACACACCTTACACTGCAATGGAAGATGGACAGCATGAAAAAGGCATGTTGTGAAGGGGGAGGCACAACCTACTCCAGAAGGCCAGGCTCTGAAGTACTCGCAGAAAGTAAGCTGTGGCCACGGAAAAGTTACAGCGAGAGCTTGGGAGGCAGGATGGGCACTGGCTGCAAGAGCCTTGAATGGAACGGGAAGGGGACTGGAATGGGAAGGGGACGTTCACAGGGCTCACACCTGGGATCGCCTCGGGGCCGGGATTTTCACACAGCCTCTGAGCACAGATCTGCTCACGCCACAGAGGCACTTGGCTAATCCCTGAGGCAGGATCCTTCCCCCTCTGGAGTGATGCTGGACTGAAAAGCTCCCTGCTGGCTGCCATCCTGCCAACCCCATTGTTTCAAAGGACCCAGAGTGACCTTTGTTCTTCCTCCCCGCAGCTCGCTCCTCAAGCAGTGACAAAGTCCTCCCCGCAGTTAAAAGGCACGTGCGGATACCGATGCCGTTTGCTGCACCAACAGCAAGGTGTCTGCCAGCTGCCAGGCAAAGCTGCTGGGGCTGAGATGTTATCCCACCCGGAGCTGCTGTGGGAAAGGCAAGTGCCCGGTCTTCACAGCTCTCCCTGAACACAGTGTTCCTAACGTTCCCTTCAAGCTCTTTATTATAAACGCACTGCTGCTCTTTCGTACCACTCCTTTCTCTGACTGAAGCCCTGCAAACACTCTGAGGCACCAGAGGGCTCTTTCTGGCCATGCCCGTGCATGGCACGAGCCAACTTCCCACCACACTATGAGCTGTTGTGAAACCACTGCCCCTAACTCCTGTCTCCACTTGATTTCTTGAGCATTAAAAGCCCAGACGAGAGCAGCATTGTCCTCAAACGATGGCTTTGTTTGCAACTGGAAGGCATCCAATTAACCTGGAGAAGGGTCTTCATACCCCAGTGTGACCCAGAGCTCAAGGGGGCAGTGTGAGCACAATGAAGCCCTTCCCACCCCACTGCCACCTCCTGCTTTGTGCTCAGGGGCAACGGGAAGAGCCACCCTCCTCCTGGCTCCGCACTCCTCCTCAGCCCTCTGCAGCTGCACCTGCGCTGGGAGAACCACGGGAAGGGCATGGGAACAAAGCCGGCCCTCGAGCAGCTGTGCCACCCCACAACCAGGCTGAACGAACCCTGCCTGGGCTTTGACTTCTTTCCTCGCTTCCTCTCTGCTGCCCTTGCCAGAGCAGCCAGCAGGAAAGGCACAGTGCAGCTCTCAGTCGCATACTTACACGTTTGCAGCGCCAGAACTCCGGGCACGGAGTGTACTCAAGGGTCACTTCTTTGCCTCCAATCGAAAGAGTTCCCTGTTGAGACAAGGGGGTGAATGACGAATGCGCCCAGCACACGGAGGTCGCTCAGAGGCAGAGGAAGGGGTTAAAGCTCTGCTTTCCAAAGGCTCGGCAAGTGAGACAGGGGACGAGGGGCCAGTTAGCTGGGGCTTCGTCATGGAAGTGGAAGCGCCCGTGCCCTGCTCTGGCCCAGGGCTACAAAGCCACGGGCTGGCTCCGGGGGAAGCAGGCAGAGGCTTTGCCACCTCCCAGGGAGAGCAGAGCTGGTAAGAAGAGCACAGGAGGGAACGGCTTTAACTTGCTTTTGTCCACAAGCTGGAAAGGCAGCCGGACATCCTCCTGCACACCAGCCACCACCAGGCTGGTCTCAAGGCAGCTCCTTGAGGAGGAACACAAGGAAAAACGCCATCAAGGGGAGAGAAATCTGACGCTTGGGTGAGTCTTCACGTCACTCAAGAGACCCTGGCTGTCCTTCAGGGAAGTGAGGGCACCCCCAGCTGCACGGCCGGCCCCTGGGGGGGCTGCACTCGAGCCCTTGTGCAGCAGGGAGAGAAGAAGAGTGAAGACACCCTGCTTTGGGCCTCGCACAGCACGGTGGGAGAGGTGGCAGGCGCCCAAGAAACCCCCCAGCTTGGCTGAAATGCGGCTGAGTGCAGGGATCCCGAAGGCTGATCACAGGGATCCCAAGGGCGAAACATGGTAGGGGAGAGCTCCCCAGCTCCTGCACGAAGCCACCTGCAGGAGCAGGGACCCTGCTCTCACCCGACATGGACACAGCCCATGCCCAGGCACAAGGGATGCGGGGCGAACCCCAAAAACAGACCGTGGGCCATCTCGCATCAGCGCAGGCACTGCCTGCCTGCCTTTCCAACACCACAACACAGGAAGGGTGACAATAATGAGACTCAGACCCAGGGCTCCCAAGCCTCAGGGAAGCAGCCGCTCTTCAGGCCAGTGCAGACAGGTGCCAGGTGCTATTTTGGGGATCCCTGGGCAGTCAGAAGCTTCCCAGGAGCTCCGAGCCAGCAGCCTGGCCGCACGAGAGTGCACAGAGCAAACCAGGAATGTGACAAAACGAGTTCCCAGGGGTATTATTCAGAAGTCACAATACACCCATGCAAGAATTGCTGTGCAAAATGTGCTGGAGATGCCAGGGAATAAGTAAAGCAGGTGGGAGGAGTTCCTGGGAGGGAAGCACTCGGTGAGGGTAAGCCAACAACCCTTTAACCCCTCCAAAAAACACGGCGGAGAAGGCTGGAGGCCCAAAGGCAGCACCAAGGCCAGGCAGCAGTACCTCCCTGTCC
Source organism: Aythya marila (assembly GCF_965140915.1). Classification (NCBI taxonomy): domain Eukaryota; kingdom Metazoa; phylum Chordata; class Aves; order Anseriformes; family Anatidae; genus Aythya; species Aythya marila. The sequence continues at coordinate 15,476,459 of NC_139051.1, forward strand.
CGCAGCATTGCTCTTCCACACCACGGCTGTTCCTTCCTGCCAGGCCTACATGCACTGAGCCCTGCAGGGGATTCCCAGCTGCCACCCAGCTGTTTGGATGCCGATTCCCACTTGAGCAAGGCAGGGAAGTGAAGGCTGAGGTCAGCCCACTTGGGGTGGAGATGCTCCCTGCCCTGAGCAGGGCACCTCCGAGAGCAGCAGAGAACCACCCGTGTCTGCCCGGGGACCCGGTGAGCACAGGGGGGAAGAAGGCAGGGTGCACATCCTCGCAGGCATGGCCACAGCCCGAGCTGCCAGCCCGCAGAAGCCCCAGGGAGCAGCAGGCAGCCGGCCCCGCTCAGCACGAGGCTGCAGCCCTGCAAAGGGCCCGTGCAGCAGGGACAGCTTGCTTTGGGGACGCTTCCTCCGGCAGGGCAGCGCCCCACAGCTTCATCCTTCCAGCAGTTTACTTGAAAACAAAACTTGCCAGAAAGCCCTGAGATGATTTTTTGGGTTTGTGGACGATCATCTTTCAGCGCACGTGGTGCTGGTCTCTCCTGCAAACTCATTTCTCAGAGACTGTCAGAGGTGTCACTTGCTAATTACTCACTCATTTCCTTAACGCCCTGCTGATTGCCTGCTCACTTTTCCAAGCTCGCTCTTACTGCCTTCTTGATATAATCATTTTCAAGGCTGCAGCGATCACTTAACATACCAAAACGAGCCCTTCAGTTAGGGCACACAGTGTCAGGAGTCAGTAGCTCAGTGACTTTAAATTCCTCTTTCCCCCATTTTCTTAATAGATTCCATCCCAAATATTTCCAGAATCTTTATTTCTTCTAATCCCCGTCACTCCTTATTCTGTTTCAGCTCCACCTTCTTCTCCCTGCAAGATATTTTGGATAAAAACCTCTAATTTTCAGTTCACCAGCTTCAGCTGAGCAGATCTTAGTGAGTTCAGGAAGACTTTCAGAATATTTCAGGGAAGACTGCAAGAAGGGGAGAAAAAAAGGCAAACCCGAGGAAGGCTATGCCACACCATGGCAGCACCCGGACAGCAACAGCCTCTTCCACATCCACACATTTTATCTCGGCCCTCTCTCTCAGACTCCCCTGCTCTGTGCCTATTAGTTCTCCTCGTGTATTTTCAACATCCTGTACTTCTGAGCAGCTTGGCCTTTTCTTTCCAAATTGTTATGCTACAGAAATGTCTCTCCCGTCCTCCCCGTGAGGAACCTCCCCCTCAAAACTCTCAGTGAGCGTGCGGTTGACTCACCAGCGAAAGGTTTAAGAGGCAGCACAGTCCTGTGGCACTAGAACACAGAGCTCTTGGCAGTGGAAATGCCCAGGCTTTTGAGGGCACAAGCAGCTTTTACTTTTGTTTTCGAATTCCCAAATGCAAAGCAGAGCATCAGGACTTTATTTCTGGCATCAATGTTTAATGCTGCTGTTAGATGTCTTTCAAATGCAATTCTATTTTATTTTTTTTTTACTTGGAGGTCTGGTGTAGATGCAGTACTGGATTTTAGCTTAAGTGGTACAACAGAATATAAACCATTGCAGCTAACGTTATCCAAAAAAATGTATCATCTGGGCTAAGAGCCAACGGCCCAGCACGCAAACATCCCTGGAAGCAGACTCCAACCAACTACGCAATCCCACCACCCGGTGGTTCTGGAGCGCGATGCCATGAAGCCATACAAGCTATCTGCAACGAGCACGGAGCAGTGTCCCGAAGCCCTCCGATGAGCAGGGATGTTAGCATGTGAAATTCCCCCAACCGCAGGAACGGGATACTTTAAGAGAGGGGGGAGAAAGGGAAAATCCCTTAGCCACGATATTCACGGAGGGTAAAACCTTTCCAGAAGCACCATGGAGACCGCATGCCAGCTGGGTGTGAGGCTTCAGCAACCAAACTCCACAGTTCCTAGGGCACTTTCCAAGCTCTTTGTCACCAAAGGCAGTTAAACCAGAAGAATTTTTAAAATATCGGTATGATCTAAATGGTAAAGACAATGCTAACCGAGGCTCACCTTCAGAGCCCCCAGATCCACGAGGACTAAAGGGTTCTGCTGTCCAGTTTGCTGAGTCAAAGTACTGGCACAGTTCAACACACTAAAAGTGAACTGCAAACACCATTTGCAAACAGATTTAAGGCTGCATACGAAGATTATGACAGAAGAATGCTTACGGGCAGCGCTGCAGGGCAGTCACATTAAGATGCCAGGATTAACCTCACTTAGGGGATGTTTATTCAGCTCTCTTACGCATATTTACTGCCATTAGGACGGTTATCCAAAACCCATTGCACAACAATCATTTAAAAATTATTTAAACTGATTAATGACTAGGCTTTACTGCGTGGTGGAGCCTCAGGCCATAGCTGAGGAAGCAAGGGAAAAGGCAGCAGCCTCGGGCCTCAGAGGGAGCCCCCAGGGCCAGCAGCGTTTCCAGAGCAGCTCTCACCACCCATGGATATTTTCCAGCCCTGCCCTCCTCGCACAGCGGGCAGCACAGCTCAGGGAGACAAGTGGCTGACAGCAGAAGTTGGCTTATCTACCTGCAACCGCAAATCAGGCTGCTTTGGGGTTGCCCTCTAATCTGAGGACGGGTTCTAAATGCAAATGTGACAACCCCAAGTGCGCCGCTACCCAGCTGACACCACCTCGCCCCGTAACCGGCACGGCTCTCGTCTCGCGCAGAGGATGGGGGAAGCTGGCAGGAAGAGCACAACGCTCCCTCCCTTCAGGTAGTCACCTGCACGTGAACCAGAGAGGCTCAAACGCCAAAGGCCCTTCTGGCCTACACATCCCCAGCTGCTCCTGGAACCCATGAGGTGGCAGCTTCTGGGGCTGGAGCAGTGGGCCAGCAGCAAGACACCTGGGAGGGTACGAGACCAGCTGGATGTATCTCAAAACAAGATCATCTCCACACAGAAACTAGCTTCCCATCCCAGTTTTCCCATATGCTGAAGTTTTTATCTCCGAGCTTCTTGGCAGCTGCTGTACAAGGGCCTGGAGCCTGCAGAGCACCAGGCAGCGCATCTACCTACCTCTGGCAAAAAGCTGGGGAGAAAAGCTGCGAACCCACAAACCACGATCCATCTGCAATCAAGGATTTAGAAAACAGAGCGTGACACGGAGAGATGAAGAAACTAGACGCACAGCCCAGAGATGTCACCAGCAACCCCGAGTTAACAGGGCATAGCCTCTGAACTGAGGCATTAGGAGGAAAACCCTAAGAGCCTGAAGACGTAGGAGCTATACAGAACTGATTAAGATGCTCTGTAAGGATCCCCTCATCCCTGACAGCACCCTGTGCCTCTTTCAGGCTCCCTTCCCACAAAACCCATCACCCACTTGCACTGGGCCCATCCGTTACTCCACTTGTTTCCAGATCCACTCACTCCCACGCAGCCTTCCTCAGCCTCAATAACGAGGCAGTTTGTCCTTTAGCAGCTTGCCTGTCTGCATCGTTATTTCCACAGACGTCCCATCGACGCTGCTGAGCCATCTCTGGTCTTCTTCCTGTGATTTCCAATTCCCTGGATAGCAACCACGCCACCGTGCTCATCTGTCTCAGGATCTTTGTGGAACTCCTGTCCCCCGCTGGCACCCTCTCTGCAGACACACAGCGCTGCCCCTCAGGCCACGCTAGCTCTCTGCATTTTCTTGCTTGGATTGTTGAACTACAATTCACTTCCCCGTCAAGACGCTTGAAGGGCTTATCTTTTAATTACAGCATTTGCTCCACTTGTCAGCACACTCAGTCCTGCTCTGAGAATGTCACCAAAACGGTCGGCACAGGCAGGCTCCGGAAGGATAACAGCTTCGTCTTACAGCTTGAGAAAACAAGCGATGTGCACAGGACTCCACGTGCTCCAGGACCAGCTCTGGCTGGGAGGGGATATGAGTGGCTTTGGCACGTCACCCCTTACCGAAATTTCAACACACCTGAAGGTTTTCTTTGATCCAATGAAGCAGACTGCATCTTTCACCTGCCACTGAAAGCCCTAACTTCTCCTTTTACAGCTAATTCTAACCTCCAGCCTCTCTTACCCCCAACTTTTCCCCTGAAGAGGGCACCTTTGCAGAACAGCATTGTAGGATTCCTGGACAAAAGGGAAATTTTAAAACAAAAGCCTCTTCTGTATAGTCCAAAGGGGTCAGACGAGGACGCTGAGGGCCAGGGGGAAACCCGAGACGATAGCTCAAAGGGGGACAAGTTCTAAGCTTTGGTGTCGCTGGCTGGGCTCCCGACCCACAACCAGGAGAAGCACGGAGGGTTAAGGACGTGTTGTGGGGTAAGCTAAGAAGGTCATGCATAGCAAACACTTGTTCCAGTTCCCGGAAGAGCATGAATCAGGTTGCACCCTCTATTTGAAATGCATACCTAAACTACTAAAACTTAGATTATTTAAATATATAATGTATTGAGTACAGTTATTCATAGATGGCTCTAGGGCAGGTCCCATGTGGCTCTGCCTCATCTCTACCCCCTTCCTGATTCATCGAGGACTGCCCAGACTGTGTTTGGACAACAGCTGCCTCAAAGACTCCCCTTGCTCCTGGCACAGACATTTTCTCTCTCTCCCTCTCCCCAAAATGCTGCTCTGCTGCCTGGACGTATTTCTCAGTATTTTGTTATATGACCACCTTCTTCCTCAAAGGTCATCCCATGCCATAACGCCGTGAAACAATATAAAGCTTCAACATGTTAGCACAATGCAGCTGCGTGCACTAACCCACCCCAGGACCTTCCGGTGCCTTTCCCCCAGGGGCACCTCACAATTAGCAATGGCCATTAGGAAACCAGGAGAACAATGAGGAAATGCCCAGCTCCTTAATTACAGATTTGCGGCGCAGGACCAAAACACTGATGATCGATCCCAGTGCAGGGTCACGCTGGGAAAAAAGTCGGGCTGGGGAGCTCTGCCAGACAAGGGTAGATTTATTGCTAGACAATCCCGCGTATTTCAATGAGATCCCACACCCAAACAAAAGCGTGTCCTTTCGCTGGAGCACACAGCCATGAGGCTACACACCGAGTCCAACACAGCCTGACCCGTGTGGAGAACAGAGCGCAGGATGTTCTGCACAGCAGCAAATGTTTGCTAAGAACACGATGACCGCAAAAGCATTAAGAGCAGTTGAAAGGTTCCCCCGTGTCTCAAAATGTTCTTCTCCCCCCCAAATTAAGCACTGAGAGCCATCACTGGCAATGCTTTCTCTGCAGCCAGTGCTCAGGCAAGCTCCCTGCAGGACATTCTCTCTGCTGTAAGGAAAAGACCCAACATCTAGGGAAGAGGGAGCAGTTCTGTGGATGAACAGAGGGGTTTGGTCTTGGAGACACCATTTCTCAACATCCCCAATTTCCCAGGTAAAAGCAAGTGCCCGATGCTGACTCTAAAAGGGTCTGAAAAAGAACCAAGTCAGCTGCCTGGGGAAACGCACCAGCAGGGCGACACTTACCTGTGCCTCCCAAATGTGCTTCCCACCACCTCACTGACTTGCAGGTGGCCTGCCCAGCAGCTAAATCCAGACCCTTAACAGTCACGCTTGGGTAGAGCCAGCAGGCGGCTGGCACATCTTCAGGCAGGCACGTGCACGGATTTCTGCACCTGACCAAGTGCAGTCTCTCAGTCATGCTCTCAGGAGCTGCCTTGGGAAGGTGCTGCTTTAACCTTGTCAGGGAGCAGGAGGCAGCAGATGACCTCCTGTGTGGCTGTTCAGGCTCTGAGGATCTGTTACCTACCCTCAGCGGGTCGGGAGAGGGCTCCAGCCAGAGAGGTAGGTGCACAGGACAGATCCTATGAAAACCTTGCTGCCGAGGAAGGAAAGGAACACACTTGCCTCCTGCGTCAGAAGTGAGCCGGCCTGGTTGAATCCATAAAGGACTGGGAAACGGCATGCACAGACATCAATGGTCACAAACAGCTCGATATGGCCACTTGAACCCCTTCAGGGACTCCAACAGCCAGAGAAGCAGGCAGTGGTACGGGATGAGTGTCAATCCCACGTGGACCAGGCACAGAAGAACACGTTGGCAGGAAAAAAACAACCAAACACCCCAGCTCTGCTCTCCAGTGAGATCACAAGTTGGGAAGAATCAAACAGGCCTTCAAAAACCTGGGGCTATAAACATTAAAATACCTTGCTCATATAATTAATATACAGCTTCACACCACAAGACATCTTCTTAGTGAGACCTCTCAGCCTAATCTGACGTGTAAGAAAATGCACCTTAGGATTCCAAGGACTTAAAATTACTTTCCATGTTAACTCTTCTCCTGAGATCCTCGATGGAAAAGTACAGCAAATATTTGCTTGGGCTTTTACTTTCATCCCAGCTCAAATCCGGTACATGAAACCCATCTGAATATTGCTAATTTTCTGCTGAGATACAGGCTGTACATCACAAAACCTAAGACCTCCCCTGCTGGCTATGAAAACAAGAACTGCTTTCCTCTTCCTGTTCTAAAGAAGATAAGTTTCAGAGATTTAAATACTCTAATCTCATGTTTACAGCTTTGTAGCTTTGACCCTCATTAAAAGTATACTTCAGTACATGACACACTTGATTTTAGACCACTTTCCTTTGGGGAGAATCGGCATCCAGAAGCTGCTTGCTCATCCCAGGGAAGACACGACCAGCAGTGTGTGGGTGGCACGAAGTTGTGGCGATGCAGGACCCGTGGGCGTAACGGCCAGTAGCTGTCAGCGCAGCAGAACAACCCTTCAGGCAGAATGCCACCTCACATCAGGCATCTCACTGCAGGAACTCTTTACACTTTACAGCTTCTGTCACTGCAGAGGCCAGGAAGAACCTTCCAGCTCCCCTGGGCAAAGTGGCTTTGGGATTTTCCCCCATTACCTTCCTCTGGGGACAATCTGAGGACCTCCCAGTCGCTGTCCTGTTCATACCTGCTGGGTTACACGGGTCACCTTATGTGATGCACGAAGGAATTCTCCCTCAACTGAGAGAGGAGCACAGGAAATTTGTGCCTTTCTTCTGAAGTACAGTGGACTGCTGGCTACCAGACCCTCGGTGCACTTCCACCTAACACGATGTCTTGTCCTGCACAGACCCAGAATGACAGCAATGCTCCTGATCTCTGATTTCTTCCTGTGGTTTTTGTGTGTGATTTTTGTAGATATGAAGACTTTAATAAGGGTCTTGAAGGTGTGCCGTGGTTTAAATGAGAATGGGTGGGTAATACCATGTTTCCTTCTGTGTTAAATACCTGTTTCCTTGTTGCCTGTGATTCATGGGTAACAGACACAATAGTCCACTTGAGCACACCAGCCCCCATTTTCCACTGTAATCACACTTCATTTCTAGTCAATAACAGTAAGTGTGTCGTTTGCCTTTTTTTTTTTTAGCCTCCAAACTCAACCTTTTACCTTCCTGTTCAGCAACCCAACAACAACAGCTTGCGCACCAAGGAATGGAAAAGCAACCAGCACCAAGATAGCACAAAAGCATGAACAAACAGTTCTGCTGCCCAAGTTAACAAATACGACTCATCAAGTAAAAACTGCAACATTTTGGTACGCTCCCACTTCTCCAAATAGTCCAGATGGAGTCTTAGCAGTGTAATCTGGCTCAAAAGCTTGTAAAACATCCCCTTTGACATTGCTGGGAGTGGGCTGAAAAGGACTGCCATCTCCTTCACAGTGACACGTCTTGTGCGAACCACTATGGCAAAACTGTGACAGAAATTGAGCCTGCTCTGGAAATGAAAGTGAGCGTGTGTTCACTTAGATGCCTTTATGCACGTAAACTGAACCCATTCTGACATTTCCCTCTCACAGCTGCTGTGTTTCCTTTAAGTAATCTCAGCCGTATCATCCACTTTCAAGAGCACAGAGGGGATTTCAGGTAGCGCACCTGCAGCTCTGTTAGGCACCACCTTACTTAAAGGGTGACTTCAAAAGCATCAAAGCAAATTGGTGCAATGGGTCCTACTACCTTTAAAACAGGAGCTCGATCAAAGGATTTTACATCCTCGCACAAAAAGCACGGTCTGAACAAGTAAACAAGCTAGCAATTGAGGCGATGCACTATTTGTACGACAGCTGATTTACCACAATCCCTCAAAGCACTCTGATACTACACTGATAACCACCTTCCGAGTGCTTACACAAGAACATATTTAGTTTCAACATATCTTCATAGAAAGTCAACCAGGCGTGAAGATAAGCACAGTCACAGACATATAATCGGAGAGGCAGAGCAGCCCGAACACTGCTCTTGGTTTTATGATGACTCTGTACCCGTCCCTGGCATCTGTGACTAAGATTTCCTTGTTGAGACAAGATTATCCACTAACACATTAGGAGGACAGAACCCGACAGCTACACTGATAGGGCAGCACCTGTGCCCTGCACATGCGTCCAAGGACTACCTCAAGTCTTCCTAACTCAAGGCAAAATCTCCTCTACAAAGTATTTCAGAAGAGGAGCATGCAAGATGCTACGTCATGCAGGACAACGCTTTGCATGTTGACGGTAATGGAAATAAGGCCATTTCCTAGGTGTTGCTGTCAGAATAAAAACTTGGCCTTACAGAAGAGGCAGAGAGAAGACCTATCTGTGGTATGTGCTGCATTTCGCATTCAAGAACAAAAACTTTCACGTATCTGGTCAAGCCCAACACATAAAACGCAAAGGTCCAGCTGTCCTAAAGCTGGTTCCTCTTTTTGAGCCACCAGTGCAGGGACCATCTGCCCCCACACGCCTTTGGATGCCGTGCAGCAGTTTGTGGTGCCCAACAGGAGCAAGCGAGGCACTGAAGTACTGGTGTCACACCATGCAATCCAACGGAGAGCACCAGACATTTATCTGGGCAACCACTTCTAGATCGAGCCATTTAAGTAAACTTCAGGAAATCACGTTATTCCTTAACGTCTGCCAGCTTACGCTTCTGGCATTTTAACTAGAACATCTATCCCAACAGAGAAACACTTGATTAGCAAGGCGCTTGAGATCTATGCAGGAAGAAGGGACATTTCAGAGATAAATCATCACACAACTTCGCTAATGTCAACTGGCAAAAAAAAAAAAAAAAAAAAAAAAAAAGGCAAAACCAGAACATAACTGCCTGGAGGCCAGAGGGAAAACAGTTTCATTTTGGAAAAGGATAGGGAAGGATGTTTTACCTGGAACAGCCTATTTATATGCAGCCCAAGCGAGCTTCAGTGCACAGAATAGATAATTCTGCAATACAGAGCAATATTTGAGTCCCAAGATAACCCTGCTGGGCCACGCACCACTGCCAGCAACCAGAGATGCTGAAGAATTCCTGCTTACGCATCCAGCACGTGCTCCAAACAGCTCATCCAGGTGGTGGCCTCTGGGACAACCCCGCTACAGAGCAGCAGTTCAACAGCAGCAACAACAAAGCATACAGTGCTCACCACACTGGCACGGGGAGGCTGAAGGAGCAAAAAAGGAGACAGGATTTTGGAGTAAGAGCAGGGAGGCAGAGGGACATGGCAAGCTGGGATCAGACAAGTAGAGGAAGAAGATGCAAGCTTCATGAGTCCTCCAGTCAAATGTGCACAGATTTGGAAGTAAATTGGTTTGCTTGCTGAGACAGGGCAGGACAGAGCTGTGAAGAAGAAGGTTGGATTTTTTATCCGGGTAGGGCTAGAAAAGCCACAGTGAAGGGCAGCTGCTACTAGCTGAAGGAACAGCGTGTGAAGTCTTTGGCAGAAGATCCCTTATGACCTCCTGTGCCAAAGGAAGAAAAGATTCATGGGATTCACACAAGCTTGTAAAGGCGAGATGACAGAAGACGTCGAGATGACAGAAGAGAAGAAGGTCCAGAGGTGCATTTCCAACAGCGGAGCTTTTGGCAGTTACACGTCACAACACAAGAAACCCGTCTCTGCACAGAGGAGGTCTCTGTAACGCAGAGATTAAGCCGGTCTTTCCCAGCAGAGGAGCAGACGGCGCGTTCATCACAGCGCCGCTGCAGGATACACACATGCACACCCACACACACGGCGCTGCCACAGGTCATCGCAGGCAGAGCTGACGGCTTACTCACAGGCAAGCCTCTGCCCAGCAGCGGGAGCCTCACGCTGCAGACTTCCTCGCTGACCTCAGAGGCTGGTAATTCCAATTAAATGGCAGCTCAGTGCAGTTATTAGCAGGACACGAGTGGGAATGAACAAACGATCGAGTCAACACATCAAGCCTCAGTGACGTAAGGCCCTGGTGAACTCATGACAAGGTCAAACACTGAATCAGACACATGCAAAAAAATAAATCAGCTGTGCTGCCTGGAAATCCAATCATCTGATTACAAGGTAGCCTACAGAGAGAACTTTCCATAGGCCAGCAGATCGTGAAAATCAAACACCACGCAGGTTTCCTAAGTCATTAGTTGACTGAAGATACACAGCCTAAGCACTCAAGTCCTTTTCCCCTCTCAAAACACAAACTCAGAGTGGAAGACTCTAAAACATAATTCTAGAAATCCACACAGTCGACAGCAGGACAGGTTTAATAGGGAAAAAGAAGATACATGCTAGTGATATGATCTGAGAAAAATCCCCACACCAAATATACAACAAGAAGCGCACAGGACTTTATGGCAGCTGGTGATCCAAGGGGGAAATGGTAAAGGCAAGGCCATCCCCAGCCTCCTTAACCTAGCACACAAATGGATTTTAGTGTATTTGTGGGCACTGACAACTGTCACCACCACACTCAACTGCAGGATAAAGCCACCAAGGCGTGCAGTGACACTGCCAAGGGAGTAACTGATGGGTCCTCAGGAAAACGCACTGGCGGTGAGCGTTACCTCCCACTGCACGGGGGCACTCTGCAGATTCTGCTGGAAAATCGCAGACTTCACAACTCCATACATCCTACCAAAAGGAAAATTATTTTTTCTCTCTTAGATATTGCAACACGTTCCTCGCACCGAGCACATAAGCAGGTCTCAGAACACACTCGGCAGCTACAGGTCAGCAGAGCTGAAGCATTCTCAGGAGAGTGACAAGCTCCTTCTGTATTTAACTGGAAAGGCACGGAGTTGTGACTGGTTACTGCAAATGTTTTCAGGACAGAAAGTCCCAGGCTCTGCCAGTTTGTCAAAGCATCTTGTGGATTTTAACACCAACAGCTACAGTGAAGTCTGTTCTGTTCACACCAAATGCAAAGCACTGCAGAGAAGGGATAAAAAAGGGGATGCAGAGCAGAAGAAACACACAACTGTTGTTTCCAACCTCACAGTGGCTGGATGTGTTCAAGTAAAGCAAGCACCCACAAAACATCCCTCTCCTGGGAGAAACAAGCAGGGAACGGAGGCATTGCTGTGGTCAGCAAGCAGAACCAGAACCGCAGGGAACCACAGGGAAAGCTGCTCCCCTGGGCAGCTACACACAGGTCTCAGTGCAGGCAGGTACAAGAGCAAGTCTGGGAACAACCACTCTTGCACGCTTCTGGGTATCTCTACAGGAATTTATGAAGTAGGTATTTTTACAAGTTCATGCTACAGCTCTTCCATTTTCACCCTCTTGCTTACGCAGCAGAAGGAAAGGATTTAGGAAGATGTTAATTACTAGCAACAAAAGCTAGGAAATATTCACACTGCCAAGTGTTGCTAAGTTTGAGGCCTGAGGGGACTTGGGAGACACCACTATATAGTCAGTCAAGACAAATCATTTGCTCCTAAGCTTCAAATAAATCTTCTGATTCCATTTGTATAACAACCAGCTCCACGTCAGTGAAAACAGCAAAATATGCAGGCCGTAGAGACAAGATCTCTCTGCTTGTCCTCCTTCAGCTGCCTTTATGACACACACCAATACATGAGGGTACTTCATTTCCCACCCAGCTTTCGTGCACCAAGAACAAGTTCAGTGCGTGCGTTTCTTCTACAGGTGAAGGAGGAGCACACGAGAGAATTCAGGTGCTCAGAGGGAACCCAATACGTACAGGGAACAAGAGCCAGGAAACAAATTGTCAGAGGTGTCTCCTAAGAAACCAAAATGCTGCTGCCAGGCAAGAACACTTCTACACTAGAGGCAACCCTAAGCCTGAACGTAAAAAAAATGCAAGATAAATGGCACACCACTCTGCAACCTTCAGAACGGGAATAAAGGAGGGGAAGATTTAGGAGAAACTCTGTGACTGAGCAGACAGAAACCCCATTTGCCATTTCAAATAACTGCATCTCCCCAAAGGAAAATCAGCTCATCGCTAACAGAAGAAAGAGCTCTCATTAAAGTCAAACTCCTAACAAATTCGACAGCCAACTCATACCAAAAGACCACCAGAGGCACTGTGCCCACCAGCCTGAAAGGAGCGCTGCACCCACGGCCTGCAAGACAACAGCCAACGTGCCCTGCTGGGGCAAAGAGCCTGCCCAAAGGCAGGAGGGCTGGCAGCTGCCTCTTCTCTCAGCAAAACCTGTCGTGCACCACCTCTGTGCAAACAAAGCTGGCGATCCATCACAGTTCACGTACACTAGATGGGCCCCTTGAGCTGTAATAAATTGCCACCAGCACAATCAACAAGGCAAGGCAATTTATCCGGGCGTTACTGCAGTTACTTCAGCTGTGGCAATTAATACAGGTGGAATAAATCTCTCTTCCCAAATTAGGGCAGCACAGAAGATGGATGTTTCCTTACCACAGTGTGTTTAGTTGAACCTCCCCCCATATCTCAGGAGTCACATACACTGCATGGGGAGAGTTGGACCTGGTAAATCTGTAGGGAGCAAATTTGGGAATGACCTCAAGTGAGCACTGCTCTGTGCTGAGTGAAATAAAAGGATCTCGCAACAAAGTAATTACAGACTACAGCAATGTAGGGAGGTAAACAACTGCTCTTTAGGCAGGGGTGGTTAAATAGGCATTAAACAGCATCAAAAAAAGGGATGTCTCTGTAAAAGGGATTCATTCCCAGCCAGTAGAAAACTGAGAAAGAGGCAGGCTGGCTAGTGAGGTGCTAGAGCGTCACCATGGGCTGACACCGCTTTGCTATTTATGCTCTCCCAAGTGATTACATTTGACAGGGAGAGCTGATAACCTGCTGAAAATAACTCAACTATCAACGAATCCAAGCCCTGGCTAACAAAGGTTTTTGGTTTTGCAGTTCGTAAAGTTTGTAAAAATCCAGATTAATTCTCAGCCTGAGGAAACGATCTTACAGCCCTACCTCGGAAGATATTACAAAGGGGTACCCATTGTCTAAGGACAAGTGAATTGCATCTTTCTGAAAACCTCCACCTGGATTTTACTGAGAACTTAGAAGTTAGCTTGCTTTCTTGCAGCAAGTCAGATACAAAACTTAGTACTTTTTTTTTTGCTGTTTAATTAGAAGGAAAAAGGGTATATAATTACCCAGCCTGACGGCCTGCTATAGCTGCTGGGGGGGATCATAAGCCGCAGATGAAGGCCAGCCAGAACCTCCTCATGTGCACAGAGGTACGGGGATGTACTGGGGACCTTTAGGCACTTGGTTCAGCTCAGGGCCTGGCGCTTACGGGCTCCTTGCTGCAGCAATGGACCTGAGCTGATCAAGCCAAACACCCGTACAAATATGTGGGGATGCTCCAAATATGAGAAGGTGGAGAGGAGGCCTTAAAAATAGGAAGAGGAGGAATTCCCAAATCCCAAGGTATTTGGGAAGGGCATTGGCATAGGGAGAGATTATTTCATGTGAGCAGAACTGGGGAGAGAATATGTGGGGGCACGTGGTTAAACAGAGTGCCACACATAATGACGTATTTCCCAGTGACTACATAATAGACTGGGAGCTGTAGCAACACTGAAGGGAAAACAAAGGTTGTCACTGATGGTAAAAGTAATGAATAATTCTGGAGCCTTCTCTCATTTCTGCTCCCTCCCTCCCCCATCCAGTGGGAATGTGCCAGGCTCCTTCCCAGCAAAATAATTATTTCTGTAAAACATTCTTCTAAGTTGCAATATTTTGGAAACTGAAAACAGAGGCAAATGCAAGTGCTTAGTGGGACCTTTGAAACCCCAGCTGCGAAGACTCAACTCTAAGTACGTTTTTGCACATGCACAGCTCTGAATCTGACTCATGACTCTCTTCTCGTGACAGCAAGACATGGGATTCTGGCAAAAAAGGCTTTTGATAATTCATATGGATTCTTACTCAGGCAAATTTGGAGGAAGAAGGCAACAGAGAGGAGGCATAAGGGATGCATCAAAGGAATAGGGATCACTTAGTGGTTTTTCCTGAGTGATCCATCACGGGCAGTTCTGAGGCACAGACAGGGTGGTGTAAGATGGAAATCTATGTTTTACCTGACACGTTTTATGCATCTTGCTGTAGCACAGCAGCCAACAAGTGTAGCCTTGAATATCAGGTCAGATTAAAGGCTCCCCTTAGGTCCTTATTCACTAGGGACTGAAGCCACCTTGCACTTTTAAGGGCTGGAAACTTTCAGATTTACCAGGTGCAACTGAACACAGGGTAGTCCTCGTGTCTGCAACTCCAGCTTGCCAAAGGACAAGACAGATATGGGGGAGATGCACCATTAAGAACCTCTCCCACACACAAGGCAGATGGCAAAGCAGAGCGTGCAAGTCGCAGCTGACTCAGAGCTGCATACCAGAGGCCTCACCTCCAGTCATGTGTGTGTGTGTGTGTGTGCACGCACAACCGGGGGAGACATTTAATGCTTGCAGAGCTCTTTCCGACTGGATTTCAAGTACAAGAGCATCAGGGCCAGAACCTGTGTTGGAATTCAGTCAGCTACCAGCCTGTGAACCTAGCCAGCGTGCTGCCACGCACTGGGAGGAGGGCAGACCCTTCGGTGTCTCGCAGCTCTTTCACACTGGCATTTCTAAGCCTTTTGCAAGGTTCCGGAAACATGTTTAAACCGCGGCGTTGTGTATCATACAAGAACAGATCTGCCTTTGAATAGTGCAAAACAAATCCTCATTGGCTTTCCACCACCCCACCAAAAATTATTATTGTTTTAAATCTTCTAGCAGCATTGACCGAAGTGTAAAGCAACCTGGTTGGCTTCCATGCATCCGATGGCCTCTTCCAAGAGTGAAAACTCCACGCAGACATAGCCATAGTCGTAACCTGGGGACAGCATTTAAATACAGACGGGAGTCATGTTAGTGCCTTGTCATAAAGAAAGCCACATTAAATATTCAATTTCCCTTTTTCTCCAGTGACAAACCCTCTAACCACCCCCTCTATACTCCAGAATGAAAAGGAGAGAAATCAGGGACTAGCTGGATGATGACTAATTGTGCAGTTTATCATGAATTTTAATAGTGCAGTGTTCCCACTTCCCCTTACACAACCCACTGACAGGCACACCCTTCCTTAGGGCAAGAAATAATCACTTTTTTTTCTTTTTAAGGCATTGTGATTTTCCATACTAGTTTCACGTTTTGTTCTGCCTTGGAAGCAGCGTTCTCCAAAGCAAGTGTTGGTAAAAGTCATTCCAAAGTACCTTGCTGTGAATGTATTTTACACCAATGACCAGCATTTTCATTTGGGCAACGTTTCAAAACGAACCATCACAATTCCATTACCTTTGCTATTTCCCATTCAACATATGCTTATTTTTCAAGTCCGAATCCCTTGTACCATGAAACAGAACAATGGAGCAGGAAGCGATAACTCCAACTTTCTCGTTCTGGTATTTTATTTCCAATAGACACGACTGTACGTTTAATAAGAGGGCGCGGGAGCTTAAGTTTAGCAGCAAGAAACTAGAGAGCCTTTACTCTTCTCCTCCTTGGAAGGCTGCCATCTCAATCAGCAGCTGATCTGTGCTCCAGTTACCTGCACTGAAATCTCACGTCCCACGGTAAAGAGCGAGGTGAACACTACAGAAGCTAAGAGCATCCTAAGAGCCATGCTTGGTGTTGGAGGCAGCTCCCAGAACCCAAGAGCTGAGCACCAACCTGAGGTCAAACCTCATCCTCCCCGTGCCACGCTTCCCTCAGGCCAGGCATCCCAAGCTGCTGGAACTACCCCCCGACTCCCCCTGAAACCACTCCCAATGATGCTTGCTGCACTCACCAGTTTTAACTTTTCTGGTTTTGTTGCTGTTTGTGGTGGGTTTTTGTTTGTTTATTGATTCTTTTTATTTATTTTTACCATCTTCACACTTACACGCTTCAGAGACAAGTCCAAACAAATCTATTCCATCACCAAACCCCACTGTTTTTTAATTGGGATCTCTCTAACATCCTCTCTCTAACAACACACCCCTGACTTTGCACATTTGCTGTTAGAACAACACTCCAGCTTGAATCTAGCTCCTCCTCTATCTCACATTGGAATTTACTTCCCTCCCACATACTGTTTCTGTCAATATTAGCACATCAGAAGGAAATTTATCAATCTAGGTGCTTTTCAGCTCAGTGCAAGAGGCAGACCAGCATCACACCACCCGAGATGCCACTAAAGCCACTTGATATTGTTGCATCAAGAGAGCAGCTAGAACTTGAGCTAGGGTTTCAGATGGCAGAAGCAGCAAAAAAATAAAAATAAAAATCACTGGCTCTGCAGTTCCAGCCACACTAACTAGCCTTTAAAAATAAAAGCAGTCCCCTGCTCTGCAGAAGAGAGCTGCTCTCCAGGAGCAGTGCTGCCCCTTGCTGGGAGACTGCTTTGCATTCCAGGCGGACAGCCCTGCTGCTTTGCGGAGCAGCACACAGGCTCTCACAGGGTGTTTGAAAGCCTTCTTCAAATCCAGGTCTCTAAAGTCACTTCTCTCCCCCCCTCATGTTTAGAAGAGGCTTGCTTGAATGTTATTTATCAGCCTGTAGGACTCCCAGGAAGGATTTCCAAAAGCTGCTGTAATCAGCAGGCCGGGATGAGAGCCCTGTCTTTGTTCTGCGAGCACGTGAAGCAAGCTGTCTCCAGACAGACTGGAAGAAGATTGCACGAGTTTTCACTCGATTTGCTCCATGTGAGAGGCAGTTTATACCCGATGTCTGATGAAGTGAACGAGTGTTTTAGATGTGGATTTAATCCAGCATGACAGAGTTGAGCACAGCGCTGATGTTGTTGATGTTGGATGTAAAACCTGAGATCCTCAGAGGTCTGTACGCTGCAGACCCACTCCAGCGAAGAGGAAGATCAGCACGTTTTGCCTTGTGCAATTCCTTCCCTCCCTCTTCCCCACCAAACTCAACCCACCTAATAAGCACTGCTGCAGTTAACACACCCGGTGGGAACCAAACCCAAATTCTGGCCCCGCATCCTGCCCAAAAGCAGCTTCAGGCCACATGTTCATTTCTTGTGGTCGGGTTGCACAGGAACGTCGCATTCCGCGATTCAGTACCAGCTGTCCTTGCACAGCACCGAAGCAGTGACACAAGAGAGCAGCCTGGAGCCACTGCCCCGCTCCAAACTGCCCGTGAAGATCTGTGAGGGCTCAGAACTCTTCTGTCCCCCACCCCCAGGTCAATCCTCTTTTCGCAGATCTGACCAGCGCAGGCAATGTGTGAAAACCACACGGCAGCAGCAGCTTTCAACAGCACGGCCCCTCCGCCCCCAGCTCCAGGACAACATCCTTCCATTTTAGAGCTGGAAAGCCCACTGAAATGCAGGAACAACAGCACAACCACACCACGCCTTGGAAATGCAATGCTTGCTGTTTTTTTTGCCGCCGTTGGCAATAATCCCACTACCCAGAGGACAACACCTCAAATAAAACTTGAGTGCCTTGAGGCTGGCTAGAGAGGCTGCTGCCAGCAACTGTGTTTCTCTGTCTCCTTCGTAGGGCTGCTTCAGCTCTTGGTGCAGCAGCTGCTGAGCTTGCCTATGTTTCTTTCTGAATGCAGTTTGCCTGTCAGAACCCAGCAACTCATCTGCTGCTACCAGAAGCAGGGCACAGGATTTGACAGGCAGATGCACGGGGACAGGCACCCAGCGGCAGGGACCGGTACAACAGGCACCCCAGGGTGAGCTGTCCTCCCCTGCACACCAGAGCTCTGGGACACCTACCAGTATTCTCCAGGGCTTATCAGTAAGAGCAAAGCAATCAAACCAGCAACGCAGAATCACTGCTGATGACTACAGCGTGGCTTTGTGACTCAAGGTGGCCTGAACTCACAGGCAAGGTTTCACATGAAGACATAAAGCCAAGTATCGTCTTAATCACTTGTATCACCGCTGCTTCGGGCTCCACAGGAAAAAAAAATACAAACAAGGAACTGAGTAAGAACTGAGTAAGGAATGCTTTGTTTTGGCAGAAGTGTTTGATATCAACAGCCTCCCCAAACTCTGAGCGTGCTGGAGCAGTAGCTGCTCAAACGAACTTTCCAACAAGGGTACGCACCAGTCCTCCAACACTTGAACTCCGCCAGTTAGTGAATGAGTTTGTTTTCCTGAAGTGCTTCTGTGTATACACAACCTTTATGGATGCTTCCAAGGCATGCTCTGTTGTTTTCTGCACTGACAATGAATATGAGCACTCGATACTACTAAGGATACACATTAAAAGCTCCAGGAAGCTGCTGTGCAAACATCTGAATAAGGAATATTTTGCTTCTTAACCATGCATTTCAGTGGAGTGATTTTTGACGACACATATCTTTGTTAGCATGCCACAGTTTGGCTAGAAGTCCTGAAAGCCTGGTTTAAAATTACCTTTATTGGGATTTAGATAAAAAATGAGATGCACTTGAGATTTAAAATAAGCCTTGTTTCTATACACACACGGTTTCTACTGAACTGACACACAGTAATGCATCACTTCAGGATAGTTTGCTATGTCAAGATCTAAAACAAAGACAATGTTCTTCTGGTGTGTGCTGGAAGTAGCATGAAGACATCAAAAACGTTTCTCTGGAGTTTTAGGAGGCCAAATGAATAAATCATGTAACAACAACGACCCTGATCTATGCCAAACTGAAGATACTTCTGGAGAGAAGGCATGATGGCAACGTGACAAAGACATCCAACTGAAGAGATCTGATCCAGCTCCTTGATTCTACGAAAAAGCACACCCCAAGAGATAGAAGTGCTATAGAAGAAAAACATTTGTAGTTTTGTGTACTTCTAGGACTCTGAGAGATGGCAAAGGCAGCCTGCTGAAGGAGGCTTGCTCTCTGCTGGGGATTGCTCTCTGCAGAGGCAACAGGGCAGAACAGAGTGCAGCCAGGGAAATCCCCTGCAGAGCTCCATCCACGTTAGAGAAGAAAGCTCTGTTGCTTCAAAGGCAACTACAGCATCAAGTATGGAGAGAAAATGAGATCCCTTCAAGGGCTGTGGAAGTCCCTATGATCTCACACACCAGTCTTCACACAGCTGTGGAGACAAGATTTTGCATGTTTCTCGCCAAATCAGCTTTTGCTTGGTTGACAGGAATCACTACCTCGTTTGTGGAAGGTTTCGGCAACGTGTCCGTGACCCCATGTGGAAATCTGGCCTGTTTCCTCCAAGGAAAGCTGCGTACAGATTACCTGTATGAGGCAGCCCAGGAAGCCTGTGAAGTCATCCTTACTAAAGAGTGAATACCTCGTCTCAAGAAAATACCAGAAAATGCAGGGCTTTCTCCATACCTTCATGCTGATAGAGCGTACTGTTCTGAGCAGGGCCAATATACTCGATGCTGCCAAGAAACCAGGACCTCCTCAATGTGCACAGCAGTGCATGGCCAAGGATGGGAGCACAGTAGCATGCAGCAAGGATGGGCAATAGCGTAGTGCCTTCTGCAGCGAGCAGAGAAAATAAAGCTGTCCACAGCCTGCTCCCTTGGAGGGCGCCCCCGCAGCGAATGGCAGCGACCGATCTGTGCTCACACACACTCGGAAGCCAAAAGCGAGAGCGCTCTCCACACCAGCTGGTGGATTCAGAGCTTCCATAAATCTGTCAGGCCTCTTTGCTGCACAGATGCGTTGGCCTCCCCAGCTCCGAAAGCTGAAGAGCTGTATCAGAGAAGCTTGCTGTTGAATAACAAACAGGACGATCTGCACCAAGCCCTGTCCCCGATCCCTTTCAAGGGCTGAGCACTTACAAGCCACACCTGGCTGCTGAAAAAAGGGCTGCCACTTCATACTGTCTCTCTTTATTAAAAAAGATATTCATAACAGTGCTGCACAGGAGAACAGCACTGAAACCAGAAGATCTGAAATGCAGCTGTCCTAAAAGGTATCATGCTACAGCCTGTCCTTCCTCCACCCAGGAGGACAAGATGCAGAAAGGACCTGCTTGAGATGCCCTCAAAGGCAAACAGTCCATGCTGTTTTCTTCCACAGCTGTATTCTTGGCCAGAAGGGCAGTGGTTTGTACACTAGCACAGTGGGGAGGAGGGAAAAATCCAAGACACTAAGATCTTGCACACTGCAGCTTTATTAGAGACAAATTATTACATTATATTTGTACAGAAATGCAGAATCCAAGAGAGGCTGAGGCCTTCACAAAACGCCATGAAAGAACTGGAAGCTGCAAAGGTGGGAAGGTGCTACAGGCAGGAAACTGATTTTGAAATACTGCTAATGTGTACCTGGGCCTCCAGGATCTGCCATTTAGCACAAATGACTCAGAAAAGCAATTAATCCAGCAGTGTCAGCACGCTGTGAGAAGCCTTGAAGCTTTGCACTGGAGATGCAAAAAGGGTGAGCACATTTTAAGAAGCCATCATAAACAGAAGGAACGTGCATGTCAGGAGGGCTGTGAGCACATTTCCCGGCTGGCTGTTGCCTTCTGTGTTGAACAGGCTGCAAACCATGAATCAAGGTTGATCACTGCTGCAAACAGACTTAAACAGCTTCGTCCTTCCCACTTGCTAAGCCACCACATCACAGATGAGGACAGATTGGCAAGAATGCCTTTGGCTTGCATGATGCAACGCTCTCCTGCCCTAAAATCAAGCAGAACCAGCCAAAAACCTACTGCCCACACAGCTGGGAAAACTGACAAGGACTGGCATCAATGACCATGGACTAATGCCAGCCAAGGTGCTTCCCAGTCCTGGCCAGGCTATTTTGGCTACAAACAGGACTCAGCAGTGAAGGTACTTCCCCGCCTTCTGACAGATGAGCCCTCCAGAATGAGGACCTCTGATGATGAGCAGGTGATCTGGTCGTGCTTCAGCAGGGAACTCCAAGCGTGCTACCGCACCCTGGGAACTCCTGGGTGATCACCTCAGACCTCTACGAGCACCTGAGAGCTGTGCACCCTCAGCTGTGGCTGATGCAGCCAAGTGGGCCACACGACCCTCACCATGCAAAAAAAAAAAAAACACTGAGCACAGCAACAGAAGACTGTCCTTCCTCTGGTGCCTAAGCACCAGCCCTGATGGTGAAGGTGTATTCGGCACAGTTAGCACAAAAGGCACCTCCGTGCCACATTAGCAGACACCTCACGCCATCCCACAGCGAGCTCTGTACCAAACCGAAGGACATAAAGCCTTGTGAGACCTAACCACACCGCACAGGGCCGGCACCAAGCCCTCTTCACGAGGACACCACTAGCTGGCCACAAAACCACCCTTCGGAGAGGTTTGCCCACGGGTACTGCGTGACTCCTGAAAGGAAAGAGAAGGTTTTGGTTCAGCAGGGTTCTGGCTGCACTCCTCCAGGAACATCCTTCCCGTGCAGCACGGCAGGGCGGCTAGCTGCCCTGCCTGTGGCTGGAAGCTGCAGCCCACACGGGGCCACGGGCCGTGTTCCTCCAGCACCTCTGACCCCCAGGAGGGTCGCTGGCTCAAACCCCACCTGCATGCACAGTGACTGGGAGGTTTAGCTGTACGTGGGCCAGCCAAAAGCACAGAAATGCCCCCCACACAACAGGAGCTCTGCTTTCAACGGGGAGGATCTCACCACCTTGGGATGCGCCCCAGCCCAGGACAACAGAGAGATTATCCCTGGGATGGAGGGGAGCACTGCTCAAAATCTGTATCCATTTTTCAATCACGAACTATACATTTCTGGACCTTAGATTATGAGTTTTAGTAATATTCAATACTGTAAAGAAAATAACTTTAGATTTCAGGGTCTCCCTGAAAGCAGCGATTCACTGTTCTGAGATACAGGATACATTGCACTGAGGGGCAGGGGAAAGGTGCTTTTCATAGGTTTGCCTTAGAGGGTTATTAATATTTAACAGGGCACCAGAGTGGAGGAGCTTAGTAAGACCAAGATGAACTCCCTCAACTAAGAAAAAAAAAAATGGATCAAGTTCAACAAAGGGAAGGAGAAGGAGGCAGTTCCGAGCATCTACAGTCTAAGGGCCAGGTCTGGAGGGCCACAGAAATGAAACAGGTAAATGTTAGTGCACAGAGGTGGGTGAGCAAGCAGTAAAGTATATCTGGTGCCAATGGTACTTGCTAAAGCAAAAACTTTTTGAAAGTCAGCAGGCAGCTGCCACTAAGCTAAGTTGATCGCATTTGAGGTTACACTGCATTTCCTGCACGTGCCTCCATCACAGGAAGGTGCCTGGCCTCTGCTCACCTGGGCCCTCTGAGTTCACAGAGATCCTCCCTGGCCTTGCTGCTCTCCATCTCAGCGTGTCTGTTCTCCTTCAGGCTTTCCCAGCTCAGCAAAGACGCCTCTCAGATGCACAGATGTGCTTGTAGAGTAAGCTAGGAAAACCTCACGGGCTACCAGCGATTTCTCCGCCCACCTTCCCTAAACAGCTTTTTCCAAGTTGGTACCAACCCTAATGTGAATTTTGGCTGGAAAGTGTGTTCCAAGCTTGGCCACCAGGAGAACAATTTGAATGGAAAGCTCAGAGTACGCTTCATGCTTTCATGTAGCACTTGGATGCTCCTGCAGCACCTCATCATAAGCAGCCCTTTAAGATGAACTTAGATCCGCATGTTCCCTTCTGCAGGTCACACATGTGCATTCACTTGAAGTGCTCCATGCACATCAAACCCAAAGGATCATTTCCTAGATTTGGCTTATGTTTGGCATTAGTCAGGAAAACAGAAATAGAGCTTAAGGAGAAGCAGGCAGGACATAAGCCTAAAATATGATCAAAATCAAAACCGGGACAAGGCGCCTTCATGTTAGATTCCTTGAAGGTCAGAAGGTATCAGTTTCAAGCTTCTGGCAGTCAGTACCAACAAGTCCACAGACAGCAATACAAGAATACCAGAAGCAGCTTGGTGCTATCACCCGCAGCGCTAACAGTTCCACAGCAGGAGGTTCCCACTGGAAAGCCACACGAAAGCCCTGACCCCGGTGAGCAGAGAGAAGCACCTCCAGACGGGCCAGGGGCAGCTCACGAGCACTTACTGACAATCACTTTGCAGAGAGCGGCTGACGAGCCAGCAGCGCTAGTATCTAGCGCAGAAGCAGTGCATCTGCAGCTCTGAAAGCGCAGGAGGCACAAGGAGATATTACAGACTGAAGTAGTTGATGGACTTTAAGCAGATCTCACTATCACCTCCGGGTTTACTCTTTGTAATGATTAATCGAACAGACGTGGCCAAACACACTTCAGAAGGCAACACCCTAATTGTTAGTTCTGCCAACGTTTAACACGTTCTGTTGGGAGAAACCCTCTTCCCCCCACAAACCGGTATGACACTTTCAGCCTGAGCAAGCAGGCATCAATTCCAAAATCTAACTGATAGCTCAGAGACACAAGACAAAACAAGATAATGATGCACTGGGTAATACAATGAAATTTCATTTTGGTATTTTGTGATTGCCTGCAAACACCTGCCTTTTTGATTCAAACGGAAATACGTCAGTTCCCAAGGTCTCTTCTTTCACTACTTTTCTTTTTAAAATCTATGAACTGTTTCAGTCTGCGTTCCCCAGAGACAAAATAGTCTCAAGAATAAACAGCTTGTATGTATATCAAAATCACACCAGCTATGTTGAGAACAGTGTTCCGGGCTTAGCACAACCTTCAGTGAAAATACGCTTCCCTTAGCGCATATACAGGATGTAAAAGAAAGGCATTTGTAAAGAAGTTGAATTTATTTTTTTCCCCCCAAAGAAAAATCAACCACATATTTTTTCCCCAGAACAGAGTCCTGAAAAAGATCACAGAGTGGAATGATCACACAGAAGCTGCTGAGATAATCCTGATGACAAGCATTATCTTTTTGGGAAACTGATCTGAACCTCACACCTCAAGTTAATTGTGTGCTATTTGTTACGCTCGGTTTTGTTCTCCAGCAGCTGCAGGCATTCTTCTTGCTCGAACGCACTCGACATGAAGTACATACACGCTCATGATTAGTGTTATTTTTAACATTTCTGGACAGTGTTCAAAAATACACAACCCACTCAGGCTTAGCGGGGGCTCTTCTGAATCAGGCTGTTGCTGTACCACTGCACTGATACATGAACGCAGCCGGTGGGCCCAGGTGTATCTGAGCCATCAGTAATCCAGGAAGTCTGCTTTTAGTTCTTATGAATATTTACATCGCCCTCCATTGTGAAAGCAGCATTTTATGCACACAACTGGCCCCTAGTTTCAAACAGGCTTAGCTTTTCAGAAGTTAATGTGAATTCAGTTTCGCACGTCTCTGTTAGGATTACCTCATGTGAAAACCTGGATTTAGTTTACTACAGCTTCTAGTTACCCGATTTCAAGAAGACGTTTTCACAATTCAGGCAGCTTGTTTTGTCCTAGATGTATCCATCTTGCGTAACAAGGATCAGAAAGCTGTTTAAATTAGTAGCTGCATTTGCAGCCCTAGGACATGATGCAAACCAAAGTCGTTGAAGCATCGATGTAACCCAGAACAGTGCTACACAGCTTACATTGCTGATGCTGGACAGACAGGGTTAACCATCAGCTTTACGTAGCTCATAAAATATGAGCTAGTTTTAACCCCATTCTTCATCCCCTGGCTTTTGCAAGCCAGGAGAACTTTCTTATAAAAAAAACACACAACTCTCTGCTGCTAAGGAGACAGACAAATAGAATGCAGCTGTTACAGAGACAACAAAAACCACAATCCGCATTTTACGTGTGACCATCAGCAGATACTAGGGCTTACACACTTAACCTCAGACTCCGCATCGCAGCCTGAGAGGCCTCTGTACCAGGGAACGGGAAAGGGACAGCAGTTCTCTACCAGAGGCTCTATGCCCTAATAACGCACACCAGAAGAGACTTATGAAAAGATCCCCAGTTCACGTTGACTTATTACTGGAATGTGTTGTGTTTCGGAAACGCAGCAACTGACAAATCACATCAGGAAGGGCAAAAAATGTGTTGCAATCGTTGGGTAACACTCGGTGCTGTAAGGGTGACGACAGCCATGCTGTACCATGCTTAGAAAAGAGGAAAGGAAGCAAGAAAGATTGCACCCTGTAAGCTCTGCTTGTTGGGCCAGAGCAGACTATGTAACACAGGGGTGTTCTTTAGTTCAAAGGTTCACGAGAAGGTTGTGAAATCTCCTTTGACAGCTTCCAGAAATAAAAATATACTTGAGAAATACCCAACTGCCCCAGTTTCTCTCCCAGCTACTAAACACTCAAGAAGCCTTTATGTAACGTATTGACAGCAGGAATTCCAGCTGCTCCACGTGCAACCCACACTGGTAATAAGGAAAAGCACCACGGATGGTAAAAGCCTCTGCGTTCCTCGGTTTAAAAAGAGACAAAAGCAGCTGTGCCATTTTCCTTTGCTTTGGAAAACAGCAGAAATTCACTTTGGAGCAGGACCTGCTCAATATCATCAGAGCAGGAGCAGTGACTTCAGATTGTCTCCTCCCATTTCCAGGCATTCCCTATTAGTATAACCCAAACCAGTCCTGGGGGCTCGCCCCTCATTCGCTACAATCGCACGTCTTTGTTCCAGTGTAACTCACGCAAAGCAGCCTTGTAAATTATTCCTTTCTTCAGAATCCAATACATACCGATTAGAAGTACAGCAAAATTTCATTCTTTGAAACAAGGAAGAGCATCCTGACCCAGTATTTCAATGTTTGTTTATAAAACTTGCTTTTTCTTTTTTTTTTTTTTTAAAGCCTGTCTTCATATCCAAGAAGGGTGACAGTTTCACGTTACTGAAGGAGAAATGTTACGGGATGTCAGGTTTCATGGGGACACTATTTGTGCAGGGGACACTCCACAGCAAGGCCATCTCAGAAACAAGATGGAGAACAATCCAAAAGGATTGAATAACTAAAAACAAATAATCTATTGGGAATTAACCTGCTGTCCCACATCAGTATTAGCTTTATTATTGATGGCTACTAGAACAGCACTGCTGTTTTTTCCTGCTGCTCCTACAGCTAGAAGCACCAGAACACAATTTAGCTCTGAAGCAACAGTGAGCACAGCCATCAGTTTTGAAGACAATAGAGCGAACTACAGAACTTGGCATTTTCATTTAAAAATACTTGTAATTACGGCATCAAGGACAACCAAAATGGCTAAGTATTGGTGCTAAGAATACCCTTTTGTAAACCTGAATCCAGAAGCACTGAAAAAGCATTCTCACCTGAACTGTAATCTTTCAGTCGCAAGTCCTTCACAGGTGTCCCATCTGGCCCTCGGAAAGCATTGAGAATCTACAGGAAAACCAGGATCCACTTCAGTCTCCAAAATAAAACCTCAGAGTAAAGCACTTGCTGAAGTACATTTCTCTTTCCCTAAGACTTCTTTTCTTTCTAGTTTAAGCTTGTTACAAACATTCATTTTCCTGGTAAAGTTCCTGCAGTTTCTGAGAACTGTTTACTGAGTTTTGGGGAATTTTTGCTCACGTGTTTTTTATTTTTGTTTAAATAAGCAACAGCCATTTACAGCAGAACCGTTCAAAGGTTTGTCATGCTGTTTTCGTCCAGACAGCTCCCCTCTGATCCTTATTTAAGGTCAGTGTATTAAGCCTCAGAAGGGCTGATCACCACAGCTAACCCTTGCAAAAACCGATGTCTGGGGGTGTTCTCATGTCTGGAGCTGCCACCAAAAAATTCTAATTAGAAGTGGAAGCTTGTGGAAAGGTAACTTCTCTCACCTTGTAGCCTAGATGATTATTTTTTTTGAAACTAAAATCAGCAGTAGCAGGAGGCATCTTTTCGTTCTTCGTAAGATCTCATTTTAGGAATTTTAAGTAATGAAGAAGGAGCAAGTTCATTCAGACACTAACGTCTTCCAGGTTCAAAATATACTACCAAAGGAATAACAATACTGTCTCCACATAAAGTAATCCTGGAAGGAAGGTATGTTAACAAGTGTCTGTCGGTCAAGGCTTTTACCTACCAACAACCTGCATATGACTGCAAAAGAGAGTCATAATTTCCAGGCCCTCTAAAAAGCAGAATAATCAGATAAAACAACACTGCAGTCACTCCTAAATCAGGATTTTCTTTGGGGAAAATGACAGACCACCTAAATTCCAATCACCAGGCTTGAAAATGCTAAGTTTAGAAACACTCAATATGAGTTTTGAAAGTCTTACAGTGAATTTTGGATGAAAAACATCCCACTTACATCATCCTTTGTGGCAGTTTCAGGCACTCCTCCTAGCCGAATGAGCTTGCTTGGCTTCACGTATTTGGGGCAGGTCCGGTAATCTTGGTCCTTGAGTTCACACAACCAAAATGTTGTTTTTACAAATGAGAAACGCTAGCTCACGAGATACACAAACCAGAACAAAATATAGCAGGGTATAATTCAAAGGCAAAGGGCCACAAGCAGAATGGCTCAAATCTTTACCACAGCATTGCTTGAGATTCAGAGAGCTCTGCAATATTAGCACAAGCAGCTTCGTATGCTCACTGAGCTGTGCAGTGAGATCCAGGTCCAGCAAGTATCTGTCTACAAGATACACAACTCAGAATAAGCAGTAAATGCCAAGAGGCAGGTCTTGCCCTGAATCCCACGTTTCTCCGAGTTTTTATAAAAAGAGAAGCAGAAAAGCTCTCTGCTTCCCAGCAGTGGGATATTCAAATTCCACAGCGGTTATTAATTCAGTGGTTATCATTAACTTGAGATTTCAAAGTTGACTACGAGGATAAACAAAGCGCACATGAGAACAGCTGTGCCGTTCCACGCGGGTCCACCTGTCCCAGTAGCTTCTCTCTGGTAGCGCTCGTAAGCAGATTCCCAGGAGAACATAAACTATTCTATGCAATGCTTCCCCACCCCACAGAACACCCTCCACTTGTCTGCTCATTTTCAGCTTGGGGACTTTCTGAACCACATCTGGTTCTATGTCTTTAGCAACTCTCAATTGCTAAATTGCATCTCCTTTGAGAATAAAGCATTTCTGGGATAGAAAGCGTGCCCATCCAAATGGCCTGGAGCAGGAGGATGTCCTCAGAGAAGGACAGTGAGTTAGGACTGAACCAAAGTGACGGAACATGAATAGAAGACTCCTTCCCTGCTCCTTCCATTCTTTGGCCAACATGTGCTTAAGAGAAACATCAACTGACAAAGCCACCTACCTGAAGGCTCTTATAGGGCCTAGAATCTTTGCCGGGTTTTCCTTCTGAAAAGGACTTGCCGTGTTCGTAATCAAACATCTGGTGCCCTGGCAGCCGGTGATCCACATCACGATACTCAATGTTTCTGTAGTCCGTATCTTGCCGTCCCAGGAAATCCAGATCTCCTTCACCTTTCAACCCAAGATCAGAATCAGATCTTTGCTGTTCCCCCCCAGAAAGCTGCTGCTGCTGCTGCTGCTGTTGTTGTTGTTGCTTGTTAGCAAAGGTCTGAGGTTGCTCCTCTTGGTCCTGAAGGGTAGTAGGAAGAGGTCCACGGCTGTTTTGGAAATTGTGTGAAGCGTCATCTTTGAGATTCAGTCCAAGGGATTCCTCTTCTCTGGCTGGTGCTTCTGGATGTTGAAATTCGCTTTTTTGGCTACCAAAAGGAGTTCTATCTAAACCAAGCGCAGCCTCCTCTCTCTTGCTGGTGTTTAAACCAGAGCCCTCTCTTTCTGCTAAAGGTGCAGTAGACTGGTTGCGCCTAAAATCTACAAGGCTTTGATCCACAGGAGGCATTTCCCTCTCTGGGAAGTCCATGGGAGGAGCCACCTCTCTGCTCCTAAAATCCTGATCAGTCCGAGACCTGTGCCTATTTCTGAAATCTGACGATGGTGCGTTTCTGTTTCGGAAGTCCAGATCAGACGTGCCCATACCCCTGAAGTCCAAATCAGGTACATCCCTATTTCTGAAGTCGGAATAGGAATGGTCTCTGCCCCTGTAGTCTAGCTCAGGGACGTCTCTTGCCCTAAAGTCCGAATGAGATCCATCTCGACCTCTGAAGTCCAGATCAAAAGACCCCCTCCCCCTGAAGTCTGGCGGAGGCTCATCTCTGCCCCTGTAATCCACGTTATGTGCTTCCCTGTCCCTGTAGTTCATACGGAACGTCTCCCTGTTCCTGTAGTCCAC
Source organism: Aythya marila (assembly GCF_965140915.1). Lineage (NCBI taxonomy): Eukaryota > Metazoa > Chordata > Aves > Anseriformes > Anatidae > Aythya > Aythya marila. Next base: position 15,505,712 of record NC_139051.1, read on the forward strand.
TGAAGGAGCGTCCCCACCCCTGTAGTCCATAGGTGGCCCTTCTCTCTCCCTGAAGTCTCCGGAGTACATATCCCTGCCCCTGTACTCGGAAGGGGGTGGTTCCCTGCCTCTGAAATCCAGCTGAGACTCATCTCTGCTCTGAAAGTCAGACGGTGGGAAATCTCTGCCCCTGAAATCGTGGTGCCCTTCCCTACCTCTGAGGTCACTACGCGGTCCATCTCTGGCTCCAAAGCTGAAAGAAGGTTCCTCTCTGTTGGCAAACTGAGGATTGAGGAGGCCTGCGAGTGCCTGGATATCAAAAGGAAGTGATTCTCTGCCAGAGAAGTTGCCAGAGTGTCTTTCTTGAGCAAGACTATCAAGGGAAGGAGGATATTCCCTGTTCCACCCGGGAGCAAACCTTTCTTCTTGGCTCCCACTGTAGAAATAAAGACAGTATTATTCATAACGTGCTTAGAGTCTGAAATCTATACAGCAGCACATTCTTCTCTAAACTTTTATAGAGTGGTGTAACAGTCTAAGATCCGCAGAAGATATTGATGTTTGGCAGTTTAAGATGAGGCAGCATACGACAGATGTGAGAAAGTAAACTTGGGTGCTCCCATTTCAGCACAATTTCCAGAAGCACTCAACAGGGAAAACCTGCAATATTAATGGGTTAATGACGGTAGCAATCACACAGTCCTGCACTGCACACAGCTCTGCAGCTGTTCAAGGTTCCAGCAGCTGGCCTGCCTGTTTATTAGCATCACCAGCACACGCCTGGGAGGAACAACCTGAGCTTAAGTTCTCTGGGCAGCATTACACACGGCTAACTTATCACATCGTCACGGGGCACAAAAAAGCAAAGGTTACTGAACATGCTCTAGAAACATGCTACACAGAAGAGTTTATGCCTCCCTGTGCTGGAATCTAAACCAGGAAAATGCTAAAAGCTCTCAGTTCGGATGTTGCAGATGCCTCAAGACCAGCTGCCTCGCACCCTCTTTACAACACCACAACCACAAGTTCTGATCTCTGCACAACACCACTCAGGAAGAGATTTCCTCTTACTACAGTTTTTTTTCAAAATCCACTTTCTTTGTTTCTGAGATGAAGCTACCTGACTTTTCAGCTAAGTAGTACTTCAAAATATTAAAAAAAAATAGAAAGATAAAATATTAAAGCAACACATTTTAAAGAAACACCAAATCCTACCGTAATCAGTGGGCATTTCCCTAGCAACTCCAGCAAGTTCTCTGAGTTTCATACAGGATCACTCACCAACCAAACGCACACATGCACAGCTAATCAAACTGCACATGGATTTACTAAGCTGCAAGCCCCTGGTTCACCACCACAGGGAACGGGAATTGAAACTTGGTTTGAGGATAGAATCGCCCATCCACCACAGTAAAGAATGATGCCAATAAAAACCAATTTTAAGAAAATAAATCAGCAGAGCAGCACTGCTGCTATCACCACAAATCATGATCGCTCTCTGATCAACCCTGTTAAGACAGGTTCTGCAGGACACTGTTTTAAATTCACGACATCAGCTTTCTCAACACGTTGCAGTCAGACATTTATTTGAAATACTCTTATTTCAGGAGCCTACGGTATGCCAGGAGGAACTACATTTATCATTCTGATTTTCAAATAACTGAGATGAAGACATGAATAAAGGATGAAAAAATTATGCAGGAGGGAGGAAAACCCTCTCCCTTGGCGCCTCTGCTTTATTTCAGTTTTTATTCCCAAAGGCCTGTTGCAAACACAGGGCCCAGTAACAAGCAGAGGAATATAAACTAAGAAAAATATCAGGCAGTTCAGGTCGGCTGCATGTGCATCTTTGCAACAGCTCCAGTGACATTCAAGAACGTCTTGTGAAGGAGCACAAGAAATAACGTTTGTTAAAAAACAGCAGCTGTCATTAAAAAAGAACCAAACAAACACAAAACTTCACCAAAATGCAGAAAGCTACACCGTGGCTTAACTTGCCTACTGCTCAGGAATGACACCTAGCTCCACAAGGAGCTCAGAAACTTTTAGCAGAATGAGCTGGAGGAGGATGTGCAGGAATATTGACAGAGTTCTCGTTGTTTCAGTAACGTTCTTCAGTGCAGCGAGCAAAGGGTACGTTCCAGTGCTTACCGAAAGGACCCCGTTCTGTTGCCTTGTCGATGGTCTCCCCACATGTTCCCCTTGTCTGGTAGGCTTCCAGAAATGGGTAATTCGCTCTGAGAACACCACGACAGCACAACCTGCTGAGGAAATAACGTGACAGTGAGCCACAGGGCAACGAAGACACAGCGCAGAAGAAAATTTCCACTGCTGGTCAGCGGAAGACGCGTGGGAAGGGCCGAGCCCACCGACACGCAGGGCCACTCTCCGGCAGGAACGAGCTCAGTGCTGCGTTTCTCCACGTTCAAACTCACAAGCTTCAAATGCCTTCCGAAACGAAACCGCCGATATGTGTGGGCAAACGATTTGATATTTGCTCTCGATGAACACAACGCTTCCCGACATACTGTGCTGTCTAACACTACTCAGAGCAACTGCGAGTGTGAGAATCCCACAGTCTATAAACAGCAAGGCCCAGCGCCGAGCAACAGTTTGCAATTAATGTTTAATCCCAACTATTTCTGCCCAAAGCTCTCTGCTGTTCAAGGAAACCATCACCGCTGCTGGCCTGCTGTGCTTACTTTGCCCTCCAAAAGCAGGCAGATAGCAGGGCGCGCTCTGCCAATAAATCTTTACAGGCTCTGCTGTCCGGAACTGCCCTAAAAGCTGAGCGCAGGTATGAAACGTCACCTGCTTCCTCCCACCAGCCACGAAGGGGAGGATTTCCTGGAGACTGCCAAAGCCAGGACTTCAAACAGGAAGAATTTGGGGGCTTTCCCCCACCAGGGCTGCAGCAGAGCCCGGAGCAGAACGGTGCCAGCACCTCAGCGGTCCCCAACCCGCTCCTGGCAGTGGGTTCAGAGTTCTTGTGGCACAGCAGCCAGTCTGCCCCTCGGGTCCCACCACTACGCAAGGGATTCACGTTTCCCCAGAGCAGGGCTGCAGCCAGCTCCCTGCAGTGCTTCCGCAGAACAGAGGACGGCACGGACAGCCACTGCTGGGCCTCGTGAGCGCAGTAAATCTCAACAAAAACCACCCAACGCCCTGCTTCCTCCCGCTTCCAAAGGTCAGAGCTGCCTGACAGGCAGCGGGAGGGAAGGAGCGGGCTGGGATGGCCGCAGCCACACACAGGATCCCCACCCCACCTCTGCCACCTCCGCTCAAGATCCCTCGACCTGCCTGAGGGCACTGGTCCCCTCGAGGTCCCCTCGTGGTTACGTGGCTCTTCCCAGGCTGTCCCACCACGAGCTCTGACATTTTTTCTGGCAGAAGCCGTGCTTCAGGCTGCGAGGACAGGCAGACGGAGGTGGCTGTGGCAGTGGCTGTGGCTTTCACCTGCAACCCACAGCAGCCTGCAGATACCTGCAGAGCCGCTGTTTCTCCATCTTCCCTTCCCGGTTTCCTCCCCCACTCTAGTTTTCATCGAGTCCGCAAGCTTCCCAATGCTTAAAAAAAATCCCTCACCACCAGGGAGCTGCTTGGACACAACATTATAATTATCAGATGGGGAAAAAAAACATCAGACTGATAGCAATTTAACCCAGGGTACTTCAGTGGTACAGTTTACAACGCAGCCCCACAAAACAAGGGGACAGCAGGCGGCCAGGACCTCCAGAGAGGGGCTCCCACTGCCGCCGAGGCCCAGCCGGACCCAAGCGCTGCAGGAGAGGTGCTGTGGGCGCTGGGACCTGCCCTCCTCAGCACCAGGTAATTCACTGCCAGCTCAGCACCCCCGTTCTGCTCACCACCTCTCAGGGTCTGACCCGATGCAAAAAGGGGACGTGACCGGGCCCTGGAGCTGAGCACGCAGAAGGAAATCCAGGAAGAGGAACCGCGACCTGCTGACAAACCCCAGCTCTCCGTAGCGGGACAAACAGGAGGTGAGAGCAGGATCCCACCCCCTGCCCCACGGCACGAGCAGGCAGGGTGTGGGGGAAGGCTGCTTTGCCACAGACAGCCCAACACAGCCTGGGGACAGGAGCGGGCCAGCAGGGGAGCAAAAATCCACCCTCGAGCACTAGGAACAACGCGCCAGTTATTTTTGGCGCCCTTCAGTCACAACCACGCATCTGGAGGAGATGGCAACAGAGGAAGTTTCCAAATGACACAACGGCACGGCCACAGCAAGCACAGCGCGGCCCGGTTCTCCCAGAGCCCGAGCTGCAGCTCGTTTAGGACAGTAATTAGCTGCTACAGTTACTGTGAATATTCAGCAGGGCTGATGTGAGCGTACGCTGCGCTCGCCTCCTCCCAGAGCCCTCCCAGCGGGCAGGAGACACCGAGGAGCAGAGGTGCCAGCCCGAGGGGGCTCGGGGTGCTCCCTGGGACACAGCCCCCATCCTCTCAGCACCCCCCGGGCAGCCCCGTGACCGCTGCTGCCCCTTCAGGGATGTTTCTGACCCTGCTTCCCAAACCACCCATGCCGAGCCCAACAGCACTCTGTCCTTGTGGCCATCTTACTTAAACTTCCACCACAACCCGACAGAATAAAGGGCTGGTGTAGCTCAGCCAGACCAAGCAGCTCTTCTTCCGAGGGGATAAATAATGATTTCTGCCAAGGGGCAGAGCGAGAAGCGCCAGCAAGGCCCTCAAGCACCTCCCCGTCCACCTCCACCAACTCACCCCCCAACACTGCACGCTGCTTTCCAAAGCAGGGAGAGGGAGGAGCAGTCGGGGAAGGAGCGGGCACGCGGCAGTCTCACAGAGATGACGTTTGGAGAGAAACGCTCTGATATTCACCGCTTCTCCCCGAATAGATTTCACCAGGGCTGCCAAACCTGGTTATTTATAGGCCGTGAGGAAGCCAAATACAGCTACAGGCAGGGCTCTGCCCACAGCACGGAGGAAGCGCCGTGCTGACGAACGCCTCGCGCCCAGCCAAGTTCCCGTAAGGCTAAAGAAAGGGAAAAGCCAGCACGAGGCAAGCTACAGGCGAAGGCGTCCCCCTGAGCTGTACCAAGCGAAGCTGGCCCCGAAAGCTCCTTCCTGCCCTTCCTGAGGGGGGCAGCGCCCCGCTTGCAAGCACAGCAATACCACAGCCGCGTCCCCGGGGCTGTCAGGAGAGGAGGCAGGGGGAGGGGAGGCCGCGGGGCTGCGCTTACCCCCAGCGGGCCGCGCAGGCCTCCAGGAGCGGGCACCAGGAGCGGCCGGGCCCCTCCCCAGCCCCTCCCCGGCGGAACGCGGCGCGATTGTGAGCGGGGCCCGGGGAAACCGCCCGGAGCCTGGGGGGGGGGGGGGGAGGGGACACAGCGGCCGGCCCCGCCCCGCGGCCCGGTACCGGGGGAGCGCCCCCGCGCCAGCCGCCGCCCCCGAGGCCTTCCCCGAGGCCCTCCTCGCCTCCCCGGGCCTCTCCCGGCCGCCGGTGCCGCCCCCCCCCCGGCACAGCCCCGCCGCCGCCTCCCCCCTCACCTCCGCCGCCGCCGCCGCGCCAGGCCCAGCGCTCCGCTGAGGGGAACCGGAACTTCCGGGAGCTTCCCCCCCTACCCTCGCCCCGCCCCGCGGCACGCTGGGAAACGGAGTCCGGCGGCCGCACTACGGCTCCCGGCATGCCCGCGCGGCGGGGCGGCTTGGACTCGGCTTCCCAGCGCACCCCGCGCGGCGGCGGCGAGGGGCTGCTGGGAGCTGTAGTCGCGCGGCGGGGGGTGGAGAGCGAGGAAGGCGGGAGCGGGGACTATAACTCCCAGAGAGCCCTGCGGCAGGGGCCCACCGGGGCGGGCTGAGGAGGAGAGGGGCGGGCGCCGCGATGGCAGCGGCGGCGGGGCGGGGGGGCACCGGCACCGGCACCGGCAGCGGGAGCTAGGCCCGGAGCTGCCGGGAGGGGCCGGGGACAGCCCGGGGACGCCCCCGGGGATGGCTGCGGACGTCCAGGCGGGGAGAGGCGGCGAGGAGCCCGGCGGGGGCCTGGCCCCGGGGGATGGGCAGCACGGGGAGCGGGCCGACAGCCCCACGCCGGGCCTGGCGCAGGGCACGGAGCCAGGTGAGCGACCGGCAGGGCCCGGGGGGGGGGCCGGGGGCTGCGGGGAGGGGTGGGGCCGGCACCGGGAGCCCGCAGCCCCCTCCCCGGCGCCCCCCGGCCCCGCTGACCCCCGGCTTGTCCCCAGGGGCAGGCCAGGAGGGGGCCATGTTCGTGCACACCCGCTCCTACGAGGACCTGACGAGCCCCGAGGACGGCGGGGCGGCGGCGCGGAGCCCCGAGGAGAGGCGCGGGGAGGCGGCCGGGCCCAGCAGCATGGAGCAGATCAGCAAGGACTTCAGCGAGCTGAGCACGCAGCTGACGGGCATGGCCCTGGACCTGGAGGAGGAGATGAGGCCGGGCGAGGAGGGGAAGCTGGAGCCGGCCCCGCAGGCCGCCCGCCACGACTCGGTGCTGTCGGGCAAGGAGGAGGAGGACGTGACCATGGACGCCTGGCGCATGCATCGCAAGCACGTCTTTGTGCTCAGCGAGGCCGGCAAGCCGGTGTACTCCCGCTACGGCTCCGAGGAGGCCCTCTCCAGCACCATGGGGGTCATGATGGCCCTGGTGTCCTTCCTGGAGGCTGACAAAAACGCCATCCGCTCCATCCACGCAGGTACTGAGCTGGGGGGGGAGGAGTGGGGTTGGGTGGTGTTGCAGCCCACCACGGTGTCCCTGCCCACATCACCCAGGGGTTCACGTGGCAGTGCCCAGCCCATGCTCCTGCCACCATGGGCTCTCCAAGCTGTCCCCAGGGGCAGGTTGGTGGCTGGGGGGAGGTGGGAGCAGAGTCCATGCACGCTGCAGGCTGGGCGCTCGGGCTGACCACTCTGTCCCCAACCACGGGGACTCCTTCCCAAGCAGATGGCTACAAGGTGGTCTTCGTGCGGAGGAGCCCGCTGGTGCTGGTGGCCGTGGCGCGGACCCGGCAGTCGGAGCAGGAGATCGCCCACGAGCTGCTGTACATCTACTACCAGATCCTCAGCCTGCTCACCTGGACCCAGCTCAACCACATCTTCCAGCAGAAGCAGAACTACGACCTGCGCAGGCTCCTGGCCGGCTCCGAGCGCATCACCGACAACCTGCTGGACCTCATGGCCCACGACCCCAGCTTCCTCATGGGCGCCGTGCGCTGCCTGCCCCTGGCCGCCAGCGTCCGGGACGCCGTGAGCACCAGCCTCCAGCAGGCCAAGGCCAAGAGCTTGGTGTTCTCCATCCTCCTGTCAGGGAACCAGCTGGTGTCTCTCGTGAGGAAGAAGGATCAGTTCCTCCACCCCATTGACCTCCATCTGCTCTTCAACCTCATCAGTTCCTCTTCCTCCTTCCGGGAGGGCGAAGCCTGGACTCCCATTTGCCTCCCTAAGTTCAACTCCAGCGGCTTCTTCCACGCCCACATCTCCTACCTGGAGCAGGAGATGGACCTGTGCCTGCTGCTGGTCTCCACTGACCGCGAGGACTTCTTCACCGTCTCCGACTGCAAGAGGCGCTTCCAGGAGCGCCTGCGGCGGCGGGGGGTGCACCACGCTCTGCAGGAGGCCCTCCGCACCCCCTTCTACAGCGTGGCCCAGGTGGGCATCCCCGACCTGCGGCACTTCATCTACAAGTCCAAGAGCTCGGGGCTCTTCACCAGGTGAGGAGGCCGGGAGAGCACCGACTGGGGCCGCGGTGCGGGCACGGGGCAGAGCTGCTCCCTGAATCCCCTTCCCCGAGGAGCGCGGGGGGCTAACGGGGCGCTGTGTTCCTGCAGCCCTGAGATCGAGGCACCCTACGTGCGGGAGGAGGAGAAGGAAAGGCTCCTGGGGCTCTACCAGTACCTCCACAGCCGGGCTCACAACTCGTCGCGCCCCCTGAAGAACATCTACTTCACGGGCCCACGTGAAAACCTCCTGGCTTGGGTAAGGGCTGTCTTCAGCGTTTGGGTGACCCCAACCTTGCGGCCCCGCGTGGCAGAGCAGGGCTGGTGGCACAAGGCAGCCCCGGCTCTGTGCTCACCAGGGCAGCCCCAAACACACGCGTGCTCCTTTCGGGGGTTCCTGTGCCAGGGAGCGGCAGGCCAGCCATTTAGGGTGCCCTGCTGCCACCCCGTGTCCTGCTCGGGAGCCCCTGGGCCAGCCCACGGGGGGACGTGCAGTACCAGCCCCCCGCGGGGATGTGCAGATGCGTGCCCATCCCCATTTCTTCACCCAGGTCACCAGCGCCTTCGAGCTCTACATATGCTACAGTCCCCTGGGCACCAAGGCGGGCGCCATCAGCGCTGTCAACAAGCTCATGAAGTGGATCCGCAAGGAGGAAGACCGACTCTTCATCCTCACGCCCCAGACGTACTGATGGGCGTCTCCCAGGGCACGGAGCCCGCCGGGGCACCCCGCTGCTGGGCGGCCCGGCCCCTGGGGAGGCGCGGGCTGGGAGAGGGCACGGTGGGACCCCGAGAGCACGGGGAAAGCCACCCGTGGGACTGTGAGCCGTGGGTGTGGGAGATGGGGTGAGCGGGGCTTTCTCGCACCTGCAGGCAGTGCCCCCCGCATCTGGGGGGGCTGCCCTTCCTCCACGACCCCCGGCTCCATCCTTTTTTTGCTGCTGTGCCCGCAGAGGGTGGGTGACACCCGGGGCTGGCTGGGCTGCTCCTCTCTCTCCTTTGGGGGTGCCAGGTCCCCAAATGCCAGGCAGCCCCCCGTGGTCCCGGGCTCCTGCCCTGGCTGGGAGCCAGCAGGTTTGTCCCGCACCCTTCCCAGCACGGCCACATGAAGGATGCCGTGTCCTGGGGAAGGGGGGGAGGCAGGGGGTGGGTCAGCCTGCCCCCGCTGGGGCACTGGGGTCCTGCCCCTGGGGATGTGGAGCAGCCCCCGAGAGATGCAGGGTGTGGGGGTCGTGGTGCTGGCTCCAAAGGGGCAGCCCCAGCGCAGCTCCCTCGGAGCCCTTTCTGGCAGGGAGCCCTAGTGGGACTTTGCCTTGTCATGGGGTCCCCTGAACCCCCCCAAAAACCAGCCACTGGAGCTGGGCTTGCTGTGCAAGGCCCCCCTCCTCCCTGCTGCCACGGGGCACCGGTGTGGGGCTGAGCACCCCCAGGTGCCTCGGCAGCCGGGTATCCCCTGTGAAGCACAGCCCGACCCTACACTGGGGGCTGGGGCGGGTGTCCGAGGAGGGGGAGAGCCCCACGGAAACCCCGAGGGAGCCGGGAGGAACCCGGCAGGGCTGGGGGGGGGACCCTGCTCGCGGAGTTGTGCTCCTGCCAGGCTGTAATCTCTCATCTCTGCTCATAAACATTATCTGGACCCGGAGGCGAGTCTCAGCGCGTTCATGCCCGCGGGCCAAAGGCCACCCGGGGGGGCTGGGGGACAGCTCCCTGCTCCGGCTGATTTTGGGGCTGGGAGCGGCTGGGATGAGCCGGCCGGGGCCAGCTCGTGTCGAAACCGGGAGGGAGCCCGGAGGAAGGAGCTGTTGGGCAAGGCTCAAGGCAGCGTAACTGCGGGGCTTTTGCGCAACGCGGGGCAGGAGCCGGCTGGCGGAGGGAAGGCGAGATCGCTATCGGCGCCTCCAGCCCCTCCCTGGGAGCAAAGTCCCCGCGGATCCGGGCAGCCGAGCCCCGTCCTGCCCGGCTGCGGGAGGAGAAGCCCTGCCCCCGGTCCCGCCGCCGAGGCTGAGATTTGGGGATGAATCCCTGCTTTTCACTGCGGGAGTAAAAAAAAAAAAACCCTTTCCTCCACGGGGCCCAGCAGCGGCGCAGCCCCCCCTGCGCGCAGCCCATGAGCGGGGCGGGGGTCCCCGTGCTCACCGCGCAGGGGGGCTCAGAGCTGCGGGACGCGGCGTGCGGGGACCGGGGCTCCGCGGCCGTCGGGGCGTTCCTTGCCCCTCCGCGGCTCGCCCCGGTCCCGAGCGGCCCCTGGGGAGCCCCGCGCGGTGCGGGGGCAGGACCCGCCCCGGCCCGGCCCCGCTCTGCTCCGCCCCGGCACGGTACGGCCCGGTACGGCACAGAAAGGCACGGCACGGCACGGCCCGCTGCGCAGCGACCAGGTGAGCGCCCGGCACGGCACGGCCTGGCACGGCTCGGTACCGGCTCGTTACCGGCCGGCTCAGCACGGACAGGGCGGCGGAGCCCGGTCCTGGTACGGGACAGCCGCGGGGAAGGCGGGCGGGGACAGCCGGAGCCGGGCTGGGGACTACCGGGGCGAGGCGAGGGGGGTGGCGGGGGGCTTGTCCCGGGTCCCCGCGGGGCTGGCGGGGGTCCCCAGCGCCGCCCTGGTGAGCTGGAGGTGGTCCCCTTTTGGGTCCCCGTCCCCAGGCAGGGACGTGGCCGGGGGGTGCCCGCAGGATTCGTCCCCGTGCCGGAGGGTTGGGGGGCTCGGGAGGGGGCTCGGTGTGGCCGGTCCCCCCGGCAGCACCCAGCGCGTGGCCGTGGGCACGCTGTCCTCCCCTCCACAGCACTTCCAGCCCTTCCCCTGGTGTTCCCGCAGGTGCGATGCTGACCCAGCCTCCACGCGTCCCGGCCCCGCGTGGCGCTGAGCGCCATCGATAACCCCGTGCTGGTGGCAGCATGGGGCCGCCGTGCCGCACGCGCCTCTTGCTCGTCCTCGCCCTGGCCCCGCTGCTTGCCGACGCCTGGCAGTGCCCCCGCATCCCCTACAGCTCCACCAGGAACTTCTCCGTGCCCTACACGCTGCCCAGCTTCGATGCTGGCGGCCCCGTGCAGAACGTCGCCGTCTTTGCCAACCCGGCCTTCGCTTTCGTGGCCGTCCGCAACCGCATCCTGCTGGTCGGCCCCGAGCTGCGCGTCCGCTCCGTCCTCATCACCGGCCCCACGGGCAGCGCTGAGTGCGAGATCTGCCGCCTCTGCCCAGCTGCTGCGGGCGGCCCTGGCCCCGAGGACGTGGACAATGTCCTGCTGCTGCTGGACCCGCAGGAGCTGTGGCTGTACAGCTGCGGCACGGCACGGCACGGGCTCTGCTACCTGCACGAGCTGAAGGTGCGTGGCGACGAGGTCACCATCGCGGCCACCTACTGCCTGTACTCCGCCACAGGCAACAGCCCCGCGTCTTGCCCCGACTGCGTGGCCAGCCCCTTGGGGACCAGCGGCACCGTGGTGGCTGACAGCTACACTTCTTTCTTCTACCTTGGCTCCACCGTCAACAGCAGCGTGGCGGCGCGCTACAGCCCGCAGTCGGTGTCGGTCCGCAGGCTGAAGGGCACGCGGGACGGCTTCGCGGACACCTTCCAGGGGCTGACGGTGCTGCCGCCCTACCAAGATACCTACCCCATCCGCTACGTGCACTCCTTCACCGACGGAGAGCACGTCTACTTCCTGACGGTGCAGCCCGAGTGTCCCGGCTCGAAGTCATTCCACACGCGCCTGGCGCGGCTCAGCACCGTCGAGCACGACCTGCGCCACTACCGCGAGCTGGTCCTCGACTGCCGCTTTGAGTCCAAGCGGCGCCGGCGCGGTGCCGAGGAGGACACGGAGTACGACGTGGCCTACAACGTGCTGCAGGCCGCCCACGCCGTCCGCCCCGGCGAGCGCCTGGCCCGAGACCTCGGCATCGACCGCTCCGAGATGGTTTTGTTCGGTGCCTTCGCCGAGAGCCAGCCAGAGAGCCCAGAGCCGCGGGACAGCTCGGCCGTCTGCGCCTTCCCCCTGCGCCTGCTCAACCAGGCCATCAAGGAGGGGATGGACAAGTGCTGCAGCACCGGTGCGCAGACGCTGAGGCGGGGGCTCGGCTTCTTCCAGCCGCAGGAGTACTGCCCGCACAACGTGAGTCCTGGCGGGGGGCTCGGGACCTGCCGGGGAGCGCTCACGGGAGGGCTTGGGCTGGAGTGCCCGAGTCCACGCCTCCAGCCCCCTCGACACGGGTTTGGTGCAGGGACGCGGTGCTTTGCCCACTTCTTCACATTTCTTGCCCGTGCTGGCAGCAGCAGGAGCCGGCTGCGCTCCCTGCGTGGGGACCACCCCGCGTGCTGCTGCCCGTGGCGGGGACACAACGTCCCCTCCCCTCCCTCTACATGGTGACGTCCCCAGCACTGCCCCAGCCCCCTCGTCCCCATCCCCAGCGCCGCGGTGTTTACGGCCACGCTCTCCAGCTTGTTTATGAAGGAGCAGAGAGGAGGCAGCGGGGGGCCCCGTCCTCCCCACCGAGCCGCTGCGCCAGGCCGGGCCAGCCGCGGGGCCGCTGCGCTGCCCGAGCAAACAAACCACGGGCGGAAACGCCGTGAGTCACCCCGCCGGCCCCGTGGGGCAGGAACACGGCGGCTCAGGAACAAGCCTCGGCACGGCTGCGCTGCGGGGACGGGGCAGGGCGGGTGCCAGTGCGCGTGGCACGAGCCTGCCTGTTCTCAGCCGGGGCGAGGCGCGGTGGCATCTCCTCCTTTTCCCGGCAGCGCGCGGCTCGCCGCCGCTCTGTGTCACGCTGCCAGGAAGGGGACCCCGGTGCCCGGCACCCACAGGTGGTCCTAGGGGTGCCCCGTGGGGCACAGCGGGGTTTGGCGTCCCCCTTCGCCCCGAGCCCTGGTGGATTTAGGGGGCTGGCGCTGTGTCGGCGCCCCCGCCCCGCGGTGCTGGCTCTGATAACCACGTCCAGATGTGGAGGGGGGCAGGGCAGGATCTGACGCTGCTCGGGGGTGTTGTGGCGGCGGGGGCATCCTCCAAAATTCCTGCTTGCTTTTTGCAGCCCAGAGCAGGGATTGGGTAATCGGGTGTTCGCCTGCCTAGGTGCTCGGCCCCCAAATGTCTCATCAATGTGTGTGCTCCAGGCTCGCCCCCACATCCATGGGTGCTCGGGCAGGGGGGAGCAGGGATCGGGGCGCTGGGGCTGGCTTCGAGGTGTCCCCACTGTGCTCGGCTGCAGGTCAACCTCTCGGCACTGGTGAATGACACCAGCTGCTGGGACCAGCCCACCCTCGTCCCCGCCACCTCCCACAAGGTGGACCTGTTCAACGGGCACCTGGCTGGCATCCTCCTCACCTCCATCTTCGTCTCCGTCCACGAGAACGTCACTGTGGCCCACCTGGGCACGGCGCAGGGACGCATCCTGCAGGTGGGTGCTGGCTGTAGGCCGGGGCGGGGTGCGGGGTGCCCGGGGGGGTGCTGAGCCCCGCTCCCCGCCCCGCTGCAGATAGTGCTGCAGCGCTCCAGCTCCTACGTCGTCCCCTTGGCCAACTTCTCGCTGGAGGAGCCGGCGCCGCTGCGGCACGTGGTGAGGCTGCAGGAGGACTCGCTGCTCTTCGCCGCCGGCACCAAGGTGAGCCGGAGGGGGGCCGGGGTGGGATGTGGGGCCAGCCCCCCGCGCCCCCTGCTCACCTCCATTCGGTGTCCCCAGGTGTGGCGCGTGAATGTCACCGGCCCGGGCTGCCGCCACTTCTTGACCTGCGACCGCTGCCTGCGTGCCGAGCGCTTCATGGGCTGCGGCTGGTGCAGGGACGCGTGCACACGGAGCCACGAGTGCAACGGCACCTGGGTCCGGGACAGCTGCCTGCCCATCCTCACCAATGTAGGTCCGCGGCGGTGCCCCTGGCCCCGTGGGGACCTCCTGGAATTGGGTCGGGGCGGGTGGGGAGGGAGGCGGAATACGGGGCGACGTGCGGTGGGACCCCTCCTCCTCGGGCCGGGCACCGTGCCCACCGGGAGGGAGCTCCCCGTGGCCATCGTGTGCTCTCGCTGCCCGTCCTGCAGTTCCACCCCAAGACCGCACCGCTGCGGGGCCGGACGAGGCTGACGCTGTGCGGCATGACCTTCCGCTCCCCGCTGGACCCCGCCGCACACCGCAGCCCCCCCGGCCGCTACCGGGTGGCGGTGGGAGGGCGAAGCTGCAGCGTGCTGCTGAACGAGAGCTGGGCCAGGTGAGGGGAGCGTGGGGGGGGGATGTTTGTGCCCCCCTCCCCGTCCTGCCGCTGATCCCTTGCCGCCCCGCAGGCCGCAGCCCGCCTCCCGCCTCAAGGACTTCGTGGACGTGCTGGTGTGTGCCCTGGAGCCTGGGGGGCCGGCGGTGGCAGGGCCGGCCGATGTGGTGCTCAGCGTGATGGAGCCCCGCAGGGCCTCAGGCTTCAGCGTCCAGGGCTCTGCCACCCTCGGCGGCTTCGTCTTTGTGGTAATGTCCCCGTGCCTGCAGCGGTGCCAGCCCCGGGGTGGCGCGGGCTGGGCGCTGGTTTGGGTGGGGGCACTGGTTCACTGCCCGCCCCGCTGCCCCCATCTCTGCCCAGGAGCCCCAGGTCAGCTCCCTGCACCCCAGCTTCGGTCCCCAGGGTGGTGGCACCCTCCTGTCCCTCGGCGGCACCCACCTCTCGGCGGGGAGCAGCTGGGAGGTGACGATCAACGGCTCCAAGTGTCCTCTGGCCCAGCAGCCCAGGTACGTCCCAGCCATCACCCCTGGCCATCGCGGGGTCCCAGGCACGAGGATGGGCACAAGGCCACCCACGCGGCCCCGCTGTCCCCTCCAGCCCCTGGCACTCTGTCCCCAGCCAGGATGACGGGAAGATTCGATGCACGGCTCCTGCTGCCGCCCACCTGGGCGCAGCCTCAGTAGCCCTGTGGATCGATGGGGAGGAGTTCCCAGCCCTGCCGTCCTTCCAGTACCGCCCCGACCCCTCCGTCTGGGGCATCGTCCCCAACTGCAGCTACGAGTGAGTGTGTGGGGACAGCCCTGAAATTATCTCCCCAGGCTGGGTTGGCTGAGGTGGTGTGGACTGCATGCACCCTGGGGGCATCATGTGCACCCTGGGGGGGACACAGGGAAACTTTGGGGACTGCGTGCACCCTGGGGGGACCATATACACCCTGGGGACCGCGTGCACCCCGGCACTCTGACCCCTGCCCACCACAGGGGCTTGATGCTCACCCTCATCGGCTCCCACCTGGACTCGATGTATCGCGCCAAGATCCGCTTCGAGGCTGCTGGCGAGAAGACCGAAACCACGGTAGGTGCCGAGGCAGGAGGCTGTCACCCCCGGGGTGTCCCCCCCGGCCGTGGCAGCAGCCCAGCACCCGCCCGCAGGAGTGCGAGGGCCCGCAGCTGCCCGAGCGGCTGCTGTGCCGCAGCCCGGCCTTCCCCTTCGAGACCAAGCTGGAGACGGTGCTGGGGAACCTGAGCGTGCTGCTGGAAGGTGCTTTTGGCCGCCAGCTCTTCCGCCTGCGCTACTTCCCGAGGCCCCGGGTCTTCCCCTTCGAGCAGCAGGGGAAGCAGAGGCACTACCGCCTCAAACCCGGTGACGACGAGGTGGAGGTGAATGTATGTAGGGGAGCCGGGCGCGCGGGGGGGCGATGCCGGGGCCGGCCGGGCTCAGCGCTGTCTGTCCGGGCAGCAACTGGGGCTGGACGCCGTGGCCGGCTGCATGAACATCACCATGACAGTGGGGGGCCGGGACTGCCACCCCAACGTGCTGAAGAACAAGGTGATGTGCCACGTGCCCCACGACCTACGCCTGTCCCCGGCCGGGGCCCCCGTGCAGGTAGGCACCCCCCAGTACCCCCACTCCTCGTGCCTTGTTCCCTCTGGCCCCGCTGAGCCCCTGCTCCCCCAGATCTGCATGAACAGCGACTGCCACACACTGGGCTGGGTGCTGGCCGCCTCCTCGCTGGACCTGGCTGCCAGCCTGGCCCTGGGCACCGGTGTCACCTTCCTGGTCTGCTGCATCCTGGCTGCTGCGCTGCTCCGCTGGCGCTGGAGTAAGAGGAGGGGTGAGTGCTGCTGCTAGCCAGCTGTCCCGGACCCACCCCTTGCCTGTGGTGCCACCCCGTGCCCACGGTGCCACCCCATGCCCACGGTGCCACCCCGTGCCCTACCCGCAGGGACAGAGAACCTGGAGCTGCTGGTGCACGCCAGCCGGAGCGAAGTCTCTGCCACCACCCAGCGCCCCGGCGTTGACTACCGGGACGTGCGGGGTAAGCGGTGCTGGGGTGAGCGTGTCGGGGCGCTGGGGCCGTGCCCGGTGCCTGACGGTGCCCCCCCGCCCGCAGTGGTAGCGCTGCCCGCTGCAGGCAGCCCCGTCCTGGCCAGGCCCCATGCGCACGTTGGCAGTGCTGCGGGCGGCGGCTCCCCGGTGCCCCTGCTCAGGTCCACGTCCTGCTGCCTGGAGGACCTGCGGCCGGAGCTGCTGGAGGAGGTGAAGGACATCCTGATCCCCGAGGAGCGGCTCGTCACCCACCGCCACCGGGTCATCGGCAAAGGTGACAACTCACCCCGGGGCAGTTTGGCCGGGCTGTCACCTCCCGGCCCCCCCGGCTTCACTGCCGCCTGTCCCCGCAGGGCACTTCGGGAGCGTGTACCACGGCACCTACACGGACCCGCTGCTGGGCGCCCTGCACTGCGCCGTCAAGTCCCTGCACCGTGAGTCAGCGCCCGCTCCCGCGGCACGGCCCCGCGGCACGGCGCCCCACGGCTCGGCTCCCCGCAGGGATCACGGACCTGGAGGAGGTGGAGGAGTTCCTGCGCGAGGGCATCCTGATGAAGAGCTTCCACCACCCGCAGGTGCTCTCGTTGCTCGGGGTCTGCCTGCCCCGCCACGGGCTGCCCCTCGTCGTCCTGCCCTACATGCGCCACGGGGACCTGCGGCACTTCATCCGCAGCCAGGAGCGGGTACGGGGGTGCCCAGGAGGGGTGGAGAGTGTGCAGGGGGGGCTGGGCTCACCTCGCTCACTGCTCCTACCCCACAGAGCCCCACGGTGAAGGATCTCATCGGCTTCGGGCTCCAGGTGGCCCTGGGCATGGAGTACCTGGCCCAGAAAAAGTTTGTGCACCGGGACCTGGCGGCCAGGAACTGCATGTGAGTGGGGCCGGCCTGAGGGTGCCCCCACCCCCAGCACCCCGACGTGCCCCAGGCTGCAGCGGGCACCCTGGGGTGCTGCCCCCACCCCTTCCCCGCAGGCTGGACGAGACGCTGACAGTGAAGGTGGCTGACTTTGGGCTGGCGCGGGATGTTTTCGGCAAGGAGTACTACAGCATCCGGCAGCACCGGCACGCCAAGTTGCCCGTCAAGTGGATGGCGCTGGAGAGCCTGCAGACCCAAAAATTCACCACCAAGTCGGACGTGGTAGGCGCATCCCCCCTCCCCATCCCCTGTCCCTGTCCCTGTCCCCGTCCCCGTCCCCCTGCCCCAGCACTCTGCTCCGCAGTGGTCCTTCGGGGTGCTCATGTGGGAGCTGCTGACGCGGGGCGCGTCGCCATACGCCGAGGTGGATCCGTACGACATGGCCCGCTACCTGCTGCGGGGCCGGCGCCTGCCGCAGCCCCAGCCCTGCCCCGACGCGCTGTGAGTGGGGCAGGGGAGGGGGGCGCAGCAGCAGGACCCCCCCCGGGGGTGCTGCTGGTGCTAACGGGGACGTCGGGGCAGGTACGGGGTGATGCTGAGCTGCTGGGCGCCCGCACCTGAGGACAGGCCGTCCTTCTCGGGGCTGGTGGGTGAGCTGAAACGCGTGCTGGCCTCGCTGGAGGGCGAGCACTACGTCAACCTGGCCGTCACCTACGTCAACCTGGAGAGCGGCCCCCCCTATCCCCCCACCCCCTTGGACCAGCTGCCTGACAGCGAGGATGAGGAGGGTGCCGAAGATGAGGACGAGGATGAGGACGTGCGCTGACGGGCTCTCCGCTCCATGGGGTCTCCCAGGTCCCCGCGCCCCGTGGGCACGCGCCCCCAGGGAGGGACGTGGGGCGCAGCCGGGTGCTGTGCGGCACCCTGCCCATGGGGTGGGCGCTGGGTGCTGCTCTTCTGTGCCTTGATGGGACCCCCGTGGTGTCCCCCAGCCCCAGTCCGGCGCCAGCTCGGTGCTGCGGGCCCCGTGCTCAGCCCCAGCGAGTGCTATGGGGCGGCCTGAGCTGACGAGGTGTCCCAAGGGGTTTTGGCCCCCCTCTGGACAAATTCAGCGTTTTCTGGTTGAATGACTGATAAAAATATGAATTTTATTTTTCCCTGGTGGGTGCCGTGTGCTCTGCCCGTGGTGGGGGCTGGGGGCACACACTGTGCCAGCCACGGGAGGGCTCCTGCGGGCCGGTGCTGGGGCCACCTCATGTCCCCAGGGGCCACCTGGGAGGTGACACCAGGTGAGTTGGACACAAACCTTCCCCCTGCCTTCTGTGGCAAAGCGCAGCCCCTGCAGCTCTGCCAGCAGCTCTGCACCGGGGGGGCAGCAGGGGTGCCCCCAGGGCTGTGCTGGGGCACAGGGACGCGCTGCTGGTGGCACCGTGGCAGCGGGCACCGTGTCACCCCCCAGTGCCACCAGCTGCCAGCCACTGCTGCCCACCCTGCGTGGGACCAGGGCTGGGGGGACAGCCAGCACGCACTGCCGTGGGGTGATCTGATCCTCTGTGGGACCCGAGGGGACAGGGCCCAGGAGGGGACATCGGTGACACTTGGCAACGCAGGAGCCACCGAAACGTGGCCACAGCCTGCGCTGGCTTGAAATATCCCCTCCTCGGCTGCTCGTTAAGCAGCGCTGCAGCCCGGGGCCACGTCAGCTCCCATCAGCAGAGCTGTCCATCCCCGGCAGCACCTCGCACCTGCACCGGCCGCTCTCGGCAGGGTATTTTTAGCCGCCGCTCCCGGCAGCGCTGCCTCAGTTTCCCTGCAGCAGGGCTGCACCGCCTGGGTGCGGGGGTCCCCCTGGCCCCAGCGCCACGGTTTCGGGTGAGCCGCCGAGTTGCTGTGGCAACGGGAAGGGCTGAACCCGAACCGGGAGGCGAGCGGGGATGCGGGGTGGCAGGGAAGGAGGGAAGGGGATCAGGGGCACGGCTGCAGCAGGGATGCGGGGACGGAGGCGTGGGTGGACAGAGGGAGGGATGGAGGCACGGAGGGAAGGCTGCAGGGAGGGGTGGATGCAGCTGGCTGCTCCCCCCCCCTAAATTTGCTGGTGGAGATGACAGATTTCAGGCTAATGCACATTTATCCTGCCCTAATTACACGGCTGGAGACGAGGAGCAAACACCCCCTGGTTAGTGCCACAGCCGTGTGGCGGCACAGGGGACACAGCGAGGGGACCTGGCTGGGTGGCATCCCCCAGCTCACCCAGCACCCAGCACCCAGCTGAGGGGCCTGGGGGCATCTAGGGGAGCACCCAAGGGTGGGCACCGGGCAAACAGCACCCAGCAGATAGCACCCCGAGGTGCCGCCCCGCTAGGCTGCAGCACAGCACCCAGGCGGGCCGCTCCGGCAGCACGCCCTGCGCACGCAGCAGTTTAAATGTTTTATTTGGGGAAAGTGCTGTCGTTAGCAGGGATTAATTATTAAAATCGGAGCCATCTATAATAGATGAGTGGCCGGGCGCGGGGCTGCGGGCACAGCCCTGCTGCTCCCCGGGGAATGTGGCAGCGCCTGGGAACACACTGGGTGGCACCTGGTGGCTGCGGCCCCGTGGGCACCCCGTGCCGGTGGCACTCCCAGCACCGGGTGGCAAAGGGGGAGCAGTGGCTCAGGGACAGGCAGAGCACTGCATGCAGCCACCCCCAGGGCGTCGAGGCAGGGGGGGACACCCCGATCGGGATGGGCAACGTTGTGCCAAATCAGCATGAAGAGCCGGGAGCCAGTTCTCCGGCATCAAAGAGCCCCGCAAAGACCGGCAGGAGCCACCAGGCAGGAGCCACCGGTGGCGGCGAGCTGTTTTTAGCTCCTGCTCGAACGCTGGGGAGCAGGCGTGATCGAGCGGCCTCCCGTCTGGAGCGGCGGCGCGGGGCCATTTTTAGCAGTGAGCGAGTTTTTGCTAACGAAGCCTGCGAGCAGCAGCGCTGCTGGGGCGCGCCGACCATGCCCGGCACCCACGGCCCCACATAGCGGCACCCGCTGCGCCCGGGGAGCTCGGCTGGCCCTCGGGGCTCCGGGGGAGCTCTGCTGGCCCCCGGGGAGCACTTGGTTACACAGCTTTGCCTCCTCTCCCCACACCGCAGACGGCGTCTGTCCTTAGGGGGACCTTTTGCCCGGTCTCCATGCCCGGTCTGGAGCTTCGCAAAATGTGCCCAGCAGCCCCTGTCCTCCCCGCTGCACACCAACGGAGTTTTTCCCACTGAAGAGCCCTGGGTCGTTGGATTTCCCTCCCCACCCCACCCAGCTCCTTGCACTTCGTGCCCTCCCCCTGGGCTCAGGGGCTGCGAGAGCCCCAGGACCACCAAAGTGCCCTCGATGCCTCGCAGGAACCGTGGCCACCGCGGGACACCCACGGCCACGCCGACCCCACTGCCATGCGCCGGTCCTGCTGCTGACCCCAAAAAGGGTCTGGGGGCGTGTGGGGGGCAACTCCCCCGTGCTTTTTCTCTGGACCTCCCGAAAAGAGGGGATGGGGTTTATTTGGAGGGGATGGGGTTTATTTGGAGGGGATGGGGTTTATTTGGCCCCGTTGCCAGGCCGACGCGCGGCGCAATTACCGCTGATTGCCTGGCGGTTGCCATGGCGATGGTGAGCACGCAGGGATGCGGTGCCATGTGGCGCTTGAGTCACGGGCACGTTGCGCCCCCCCCACCGTGCCCCCCGGGCTGGCACTGCAGACCCCCAGACACACGTGTGGGGCACAGGGGGGCGGCTGGGGATGTCCCCGAACGGCGGGCGGCACCCCACGGCCGGCTGGGGGCTCTCCGAGGGGTGCTGGGAAAGATTTGGGGCATGTGGGGCAGCGGGGGTGTGGGGTGGTGGATATGAGGGTGCAGGGTGCTGGGTGCACGGTGCAGTGGGTGCGTGAGGAGTGGGTCAAGACACAGCAGGCACAACCAGAGCCGACAGCCCCAAAGCAGGGCGCTGGGTGGGCTTGGACCCCAGGCAAGAGCCAGGGCTGCGGGGCGCCACGGGGCCCGGGGTTGGTTTGGGGCAGGCATCCCACTCGTGCCGGGAGGGAGCCCCGTGGCAGGCGGGCGGGCGATGCAGCAGCAGCTCGCCGTCCCACCGGGTCGGCCCTCGTCCAGCAAGCAGCCGCAGGGCAGGCCCGAGGCGGCGGCGGGCACCTGCTGATTAATTGCGAGTTACACTCAAGGTTCCCGGGGGGGGCAGAGATTAATAACGGAGCGACGCGCTGCTTCCAGGCTGTGTGATTAAACTCTTGATTAGAAGCTCAAACTATGGTGCCCTGCTAATTCCCTAGGGCTCGTGTGCTGTTAATTACCTGGCGCGCGTGGCATTGGGGCCAGGGCCTGGGGCTCGGTGCCACACGGGATGGGAGAGGGGGACACGGGGACGCCGAGTCTTGGCAGGGGACACAAGTGGGTGAGTGTCAGGAGCAGCTGGGCAGCAGGCAGCAAGTGAGGGGGCTGGGGGGCCCCACGGTGTTAGGCTGCCACCCTTTTCTTGCCACTTTGGGGAAGAAAGTGGGGCAGTGAGCCCCAACAGCTCTGGCCCCACAGCTGGAGGGATGGAGCTCGAGGGAAATTGCCCAGCCCCCCCAAGATTGTACTTCTCTCCCACACCATCCATTTATCCCATCCTGTCCCGTCCCGTCCCGTCCCATCCCTCCCGTCCCGTCCCATCCCATCCCATCCCTCCCATCCCATCCCATCCCATCCCAACCAACCCATCCCATCCCATCCCATCCCATCCCTCCTGTCCCATTCCATCCCATCCCAACTATCCCATCCCATCCTGTCCCATCCCATCCCATCCGACCCATCCCAACCCATCCCATCCATCCCAATCATCCTGTCCCATGCCATCCCATCCCATCCCATCCCATCCCATCTCATCTATCCCATTCCATCCCAACTATCCCATCCCGTCCCATCCCATCCACCACCCCCCACCCGCTCCCACCCCATCCCCCCCTCACCCCACAACCCTCCCCCGCACCCCTCCTCCCCTCCCCGCTGACCTGCCCCTCGCGGGGGTCCCCACTCCCCGGGGGGGGGCCCCGTGCCGGGTCCACGTGCGCCCCGTCCCCCGTGGGTGCCGGCTCCCGCGCCCGGGAGGGGCGGGGCGCAAAGTTTGGGGTGACGTCACGGGAGGGGGCGGGGCGGCAGCCGGAGCGGGGGGGGGGGGAGGGGAGGGCCCCCCCGCGGTCCCGCCCCCCCCAACTTGCCGCGCCGGGCGCGCGGGGCCGCGCCGCGACGGACCGACGGCTCGGCTCGGCTCGGCTCGGCTCGGCACCGGCCCGGCTCCGCACGGCGCCCCCCTCCCCGAGCGGCGGCGGCCCCGGGCCGCGGCCCCCCCTTTGCGGTCGGAGAGGCGACAAGGTGAGCGCGGCGGCCGCGGCGGGACAGCCCCCGGGGGGGCGGGGGCCGTGCCCAGCCGTGCCGAGCCGTGCCGTGCCCAGCCGTGCGCCGGGGGGGGGCCGCCGGGGTCGGCCACTTGTTGGCCGGGGACTGCCGCCCCCCGCCTCGCCCCCCTCGGGCCGGCTTCGTGCCCCTCCGCGGGCCCCCCCCCCCCTCCGGCCGCGCCGTGCCCGGCTGCGGGTGCGCCCCGACGGCTGCCCCCGAGCCCCGCCGGGCTCCGCGCCCCGCCGCTCGCCCCCCGGCCCGGCCGCCCCCGCGGGACCCCCGCCCGCTGCTCCGTGCGCCGAGCACCCCGCTGTTCCCTCCCTCCCTCCCTCCTTCCCTCCTCCTTCCCTGCCCTCCCCGCAGCCCCGCTCCCCACTGCGGCAGCGCTCCCCGCTCGCCCCCGGCGAGGCGCTCCCGGCGCTGGGGAGCACCGGGACCAGCTCGGGGCGGGGGGCTCGGGACCCTCCCCAAGCACCGGCTGCGCCCCGGCCCGACGCGCTGCCTCTGTCCGCTGCACCCCGGGCTCCCGCTGCCCTCCGCTTTGCTGCACTGGGGGCTCGGAGGTGTCCCCCCCCCCCCCCAGCCCGGCCAGGTTCTGCGCTCTGCTCCGGCACATCCCTCCCGTGGGACGTGGGGCGCAGCGGGGACCCCCCCGTCACGCCAGCGGGGCAGCTGCAGGTGGAAGCGGGGCCGGAGATGGAGCGGGCCAAGCGGCAGCCCCTGGTCCCCCCACCGTGGAGCAGAGCCGGGTTTTGGGGGGCTGGGGGAGACGCTGGTGAGGGCTGCGCGGCTGCGTCATCCCTCCGTGCCATCCGCACCCGGCCACCCACTTCCCCGCTATTGTCTTACACCCGCTGTTGCTTCTGCTCCGAAATTAGATGCTTCGCAGTGTTGGGGGGGGGGGGGGCAGGCTGCGTGCAGGTGCCAGCGCAGCACCCAGCCTCCCCTCCTGCACCCAGGCCTTGCCTGGCTGCCCCTCGCCGTGCGCTCCCCTGCGGGGCGCGGGGCACCGGGGTGTGCCAAGCCTCCCCGAGCCAGCCCCCGGTCAGGGGACGGTGGCAGTGCTGAGCCTCGGCAGGATGGGGCCTCGCCGAAGCAGCAGGAACTCGCTTTATGAGTGCGGATGAGCCGAGCACTCGCGGAGGCAGCGCCACGACCCCGCTACACCGTCCCACCTGGGTCCCCTTCGTGGCCAGCCCTGGCACCACGCAGCCTGGCAGTGCTCCCAGCCAGCCAGCCCCGCTGCTGCCGACCTGCGGCCACGCTGCCGGCTGCGGGGACAGCCCTCGTCCCCCTCACCCGGGCACGGCAGGGGCAGCGTCACTTGGCACGGGGACACGGAGCACGATTCCTGCTGCGATGAGCCGAGCGAGGGCTGGAACGCTGCAGTTGGGGCTACAGCACGAGCACCACGAGTGCTCTCGCACATATGGGCACTCTGCTCCTCCAGAGTGGGACGGGGACAGCTGCTGTCACCCAGAAAGGGCTTTCCCGATGGGATGGCACCCAGGTGCTGTGCGAGCACTGAGCACCCACCCTGCGGGAGCTGCTCAGGGATGGAGGCAGCGAGCGCAGGGAGGAGCGTGCCCGCACCCCTGCCTCACTGCGCCTGCATCCTGCCCGCTTTTGGGGTCGCTCACCCCACGGAGCCCCCCGGTGAGCGCCCTGGGTGCCGCAGGCCGGACCCGGGGACGGGGCTGAGCCCCCGCGGGTGGGTCGGGTGCCGCCGGGTGCTGCCCGTCCCTGCCCCCTCCGCAGGATGTGCCGCTTTCTGCATCTCCAGCTCCCATTGCCATAGCAACAGGCGCAGCGCTTGGGTACCCGCCGTGCCGGCGCCCGCATCCCGCTCAGCCATCCTGGCCCACCGGGGCGGCGGGCGCTGCCGGCACGGCACGGCAAGGCCGGCACAGCACGGCACGGTGTTCGGGGAGGTTTGGGCCATGGGTGCTTCCGGCACCGCGCCGTGTCCCGCTGGGGCTGAGCAGGACGCAGGGAGCCCTCGGGGTCTCGTGAGCCGTCAGAAAATCCCAGCGGTTGGAACTTCTTCCCCATAACGGGGTGGGAAAGGGGAAAAATCCCTTCGTCCCGAGCAGGGTCTGGGTTTGGAGGGGCCCCAGCAGGAAAACCGAGGGCGTGACATCGCTGCTAAAGGGCTGCACGTCGGGCAGCACGCGGCGGGCGATGCCCAGGCTGGAGAAGCATCACCGTGGGGCAGAAACAGGCTGAGAAACAGGAGCCGCTCTGGTCGCCTCCGCTCGCTTCCCCAGCAGGCTGCTCCCGGCTCTGGCTACGGAATAAATTCATTAACGAGCCTGCAAATGGGGGCTGGGGGGCGGGCTGGCAGCCCAGCCAGGCAGGGTGGCTGGGTGCCGCAGGGATGGGTGCACGGCGCTGCGCCTTGCCGGGTTTCGCGTTAATTAGCGCAGCTCGGGTGGGGCTGGGGCAGGCAGCGGGGCCGGGGCGCTCACTGCCTTCTCTGCCCTTCCAGCACTGGGCCCTGCAATGCCGTTTGGCTGCGTGACGCTGGGGGACAAGAAAGATTATAACCAGCCGTCCGAGGTGACCGACAGATATGACCTGGGCCAGGTCATCAAAACGTGAGTCTGTCCCTCCCGGGCCCCGGGGGCGCCCCTGGGGACCCGAACCCCACGCCGAGGAATGAAGTGCAGTGGTTTGGGGCTGGGGGCACTCAGGGTGCTTTCCCTGTGACAAATCCCTGTTCCCGGTGGGTGCCCCGAGTTCCTCTCTGCCTGCTCTGAGGACGGGGCTGCTGACGGTGGCGAGGTTCCCCTCCACGGCTGCTCGCTGATAGCACCTCCGATAACCCTTCCCTCCTCCCCTCCCGAATATCTGCTGGGATTGCAGCAATCCTGCAGAGCCGGGGCTCCCCGCGGCACCTCCTGGGAGCAGGGCAGGAGAGGGGACGTGGATGTCACTTGGTGACATTCTCGTGGTGCAGAAGGAGAAGCCATGGGATCCAGCTGCCGACAGAGACCGATGAGACCCCAAAACACCCGGCAGGGATTTTTTCACTGGGCTCCGAGGTGCTGAGGGTGCTTGGCCACAGCGCTGGGCATCTGAGAGCTGGGGATGCCCGGAGGGGCGGTGCTGGGTGGCCGCGGGGACCCTTTTGGGTGCTGCCTGAGCCTGGCTCCGTTCTAAAAGCAGCCCCTCCATTTGGGTCCTGGCTCCCCTACACCCCTCGAGGGTTTTGGCACGGCCAGGCAGGGCTGGGGGGGGTGGAAAGCCGAGGGCTGAGAGTCCCCACGGCCCCTGCCTGTGCCGAAGGGCTCCAACACCATTAATAACAGACCAGGACCGTTTCACTGGCCTCAGGCAGCTGGCGCTTCTCACCTTCCTCCTTCCCGAACGCAGCACTTGAATTAATCCTGAGGCAGGCTGCTGCTGTTCAGCCTCGGTGCTGAGGGGGTTGCAGCATCCGTCTGCCCGCGAGTGCTGTGCGGGGACAGGATCAGTCCCACCCCGTGCTCAAGGAGCTCCCGTGGCCCTGTGGTGGGGAAGGGGCTTTCTACTTACCTGTTTCCCCCCCCTCCCCTCTTCCTATTGACTTGCTGATTTGAGATGGATCCCCCCTTCCCCCCCTGCTGCCTTGCAGGGAGGAGTTCTGCGAAATCTTCCGGGCGAAGGAGAAGACGTCGGGCAAGCTCTACACCTGCAAGAAGTTTCTGAAGCGGGACGGGCGCAAGGTGCGGAAGGCGGCCAAGAACGAGATCATCATCCTCAAAATGTGAGTGCCAGGGCTGGGCGGTGCCGGGTCGGACCCCGCGGCCGCAGGGGGGGCACCCAAACACCCACCCACCCACCCACCGCCATCCCCTGGGCGCCGCAGGGTGAAGCACCCCAACATCCTGCAGCTGGTGGACGTCTACATCACCCGCAAGGAGTACTTCATCTTCCTGGAGCTGTAAGCGGGGCAGAGGGGTGGTGGTGGGGTGGGGAGGGCTGCGGCCGTGCCGCGGGGCTGCCGGCAGCCTGCTCTCGGCGCCGGCAGGGCCACGGGCCGGGAGGTCTTCGACTGGATCCTGGACCAGGGCTACTACTCGGAGAAGGACACCAGCAACGTCATCCGGCAGGTGCTGGAGGCCGTCGCCTACCTGCACTCGCTCAAGATCGTGCACAGGAACCTCAAGGTGGGTGCCGACCGCGTGGCTTGGGGGGGGGGTCCCCGGTGGGTGCAGGCGCACCCGTGGGTGCTGACGTCCCTCGCGCCGGCAGCTGGAGAACCTGGTGTACTACAACCGCCTGAAGAACTCCAAGATCGTCATCAGCGACTTCCACCTGGCCAAGCTGGAGAACGGCCTCATCAAGGAGCCCTGCGGCACCCCCGAGTACCTGGGTGAGGGCGCAGGGGGAGGCGGGGGTGTCCCCAGAGCTCTCTGCCCTCCTGGTGGGTCCTGATGGGTGCCCGTTGCTCTGGAGACCCCTCCTGGGTGCTCCCAGCGGGTCCCTCCTGCTGCTGGTGGGTGCTCCCCGGGGGTCCCTGCCGCCCTGGGGGCTCCTGGTTGGTTATGGCCACTGCCCAGCACCCCAGGGACCCATCCTGGCTGCTCCCAGTGCATCCGTCCTGCTCCCCATCACCCTAAAGACCCATCCTGGGTGCTTCCAGCGGGTCCCTCCTGCTCCCCATCACCCCGAGGACCCATCCTGGGTGCCCCCAGTGGCCCCCTCGCCCTGCTCCCAGGGCTCTGTGAGCAGCCAGAGGAGAGGATCCAGCCCCGGGCTGCCGAGCACGGGGAGGCAGATGGGTGCCCGGGGCTGGTAGTTCCCCCCTGGGGGTACGCAGTTACTGGGGTCCCCGGGGCAGGACCTGTCCCCCCGCCACCCTCCTGTGCCCCGCAGCTCCGGAGGTGGTGGGGCGGCAGCGGTACGGGCGGCCGGTGGACTGCTGGGCGATCGGCGTCATCATGTACATCCTGTGAGTGCGGGCTGGGCACGGGGGGCACGGGGATGGGGGGCACGGGGTGGGTGGGGGGGGGCGCTGAGCACTCGCACACCGCCCCGCGCAGCCTCTCGGGGAACCCCCCCTTCTACGAGGAGGCGGACGAGGATGACTACGAGAACCACGACAAGAACCTCTTCCGCAAAATCCTGGCCGGGGACTACGAGTTCGACCCGCCCTACTGGGACGATATCTCGCAGGCGGGTGAGCCCCGGTGCTGGGGGGGGGGGATGCAGGGAGAGCAGGGGGTCCCCTGGCGCTGACACCCCCCTGCCCACAGCCAAGGAGCTGGTGACGCGGCTGATGGAGGTAGAGCAGGACCAGCGGATCACGGCAGAGGAGGCCATCTCCCACGAGTGGTGAGGGGCGGCAGGGCGATGGGGGGACACACACACACACACAATATGGGGGCGGTGGGGGCCTCTCACCCCGCCACACCTCCCCGCAGGATCTCCGGCAACGCCGCCTCCGACAAGAACATCAAGGACGGCGTCTGCGCCCAGATCGAGAAGAACTTTGCCAGGGCCAAGTGGAAGGTGGGCGGGGGGGGGCACCAGGGCCGAACCCAGCCTCCTCCTCCCCTTGGTGTTTTGGGGAGGGGGGGGGAGGCTCCTGACGCCCTCTCCCCCCCCGCAGAAAGCCGTGCGGGTGACCACGCTCATGAAGCGCCTGCGGGCACCCGAGCAGACGGAGCCAGCCGCCAGCACCGCCACCACCACCACCACCACCGACACCGCGGCCCCCCCAGCCCCCACCACGCCACCCACCACCACCACCACTGCCACCACCCCGGCCCCCACCACGTGTAACGGGGACAGCGACGCCACCACCGCCACCACTGCCACCGCCGCCACCGAGGCCCCGAAGGAGCCGAGCGGCTGAGCACCCCCTGTACAGAGCCCGGCATGGCCCCCGCGCCCCCAGCCTGCACCCCACTTTTCTACGTGCCCCAGCAGAGCGGGGCAGCGCCCTGCATGGCCCCCCCACCCCGTGTCCCCCCCCCCTTTGTCCCCCACCCCGTGTCCCCTTTTCCACCGCTCTCCCCGTGTGTCCCCCCCCGGGGGCTCCCCGGCTGCATGCGCCGGGCCCCGGTGGGACGGGGACCGGGAGCCCCCCCCCCGACCCCCCAGCACCCCACGGACACGGGTGGGGGTGCGGGGAGGGGGGGGGGGCACACGCGGGGACCCCGCTTCCCCCCCTCCCCGGATGTCTGGCAAATAAAGGCCCCGCCGCGGGCAAACCGGGGCTGTGCGGGGCTGTGCGGGGCTGGGGGGTGGGCACCGGGAGGTGGGGGGGGGGTTATGGGGTGAGGGGGGGGGTTGGGGTTAATTGGGGGGGGCGGGGCCGTCGGTAGGCTCCAGAGTGAACGGGGCGGGGGGGGCGGGGCGGGGCCGGGTTCCGGGGCCGGCAGGAAGCGGAGGGAGCGCGGCGGGGTTTGAACCGCGGGGCCCCGCGCGGCTGCAACGGGACCGGGACCGGGACCGGGAGGGGGGTACCGGGACCGGCCCCCCCCCAGCCCCGCCATGCCGATCCGGGCGCACTGCGCCATCTGCTCCGATTTCTTCGACAACGAGCGGGACGTGGCGGCGCTGCCGTGCGGGCACACCTTCCACAGCGCCTGGTGAGCACCGGGGGGGGGGCACCGGGCACCGATGGGGGGGGGCAGCGCCGTGCCCCGCGCTGACCGGGCGCCCCCCTCCCCACCCCCCCGCTTCCTCCCCCAGCCTCAGCCGCTGGTTCGAGGCGGCGCCCAGCAGGACCTGCCCGCAGTGCCGCACGCAGGTAACCGGCACCCCCCGGTGCCCCCCGGGACCCCTTGGTGCCCCCCCTGCACCCCCACGACCCCCCGTGTCCCCCCTGCACCCCCACCCTCCCCCCCCGAGCACCGGGGGCTTCCTCCCGTCGAGCTGAGCACCCGCTGGGAGTGCCCCCCCCCCCCAGGCGCTGTGTGCCCCCCCCTCTGTGCGGGTCGACCCCTGGGCTCTCCCCTGTGTTTAGGTGAGCAAGAGGCACATCATCACCAAGCTGTTCTTCAACGTCGCCTTGGAGGAGCAGGCGGTGCCGGACGCGGAGACCTTGCAGGTATTTCTCTGGGGTTGATCCTCTCCGAGGGGCCAGCAGCCAGTCCCCAAGCTGCTGCCTGCTGTGCTGTGCCCGTCTTTGGGACCCAAAGCACTTCAATGCCTCCTGCTCCTTCCCACTGCCCACCCTGGTCCCAGCTCTGTCACAGCACTGCCTCCCCCAGTGGTTGTTTACTTGCCCCTGCCCAAACCTCAGGCGGCAGCGCAAGGAAGAGCAGGGAAAGGCAGACTTCTTACGCTTCTCTCCTTGCCTGGAGCCCTGAAGCAGCACCAAACAGGCACCCAACTGCTGCTTCTCGCTCGGACCTCCAAGCTGCCACCGGTGGCTGTGGGAAGGTGGCTGCAGAGCTGCCCGAGAGGCAGAAGGAAGGCGCCAGGCTCACGCAGGCGTCACTCCTGTCCCCCCCTGGAAGGAAGGGGCTGTTAGACAGAGCCCTTCCTGCTCCTTTCTGTACAGGTGGGTTTGTTTGCAGGGGCTCACAACGAAGCAGGGCAGGGTGCCAAGGCTGGCTTGGTTTCCAGAGAGAAATTAGGAGACGGACTAAAGCTGTGCCTGCAGGGGCGTGGGCAGTGCTGCTGCTGGCTCCCCAGGGGGATCCTGGCCAGGGCTGAGGAGCTGGGCCACGTTCTCCAAGTGCCACCCGTGGGTGGAAGGCCCTGCACGAGGAGGGGCTGCTCCGTGCTCTCCTCCGTCGTTTAATATGGATGGAGCGTGGCTCCGTATGTGGCGGAGTTAGATCTGTTCCAAAAAAAAGTAATCCGTTGACCTTGGTATAATGGGACGCTTGTACCCTCTTGTGTTTAGAATCAGCATGTGCAGTAATTACCATAATTAGCATTGTCATGGCAACTGCTATATGTATATCGTATGTTTTTAAAATAAAGCAAGCCAGACTATGATGTCAGTAGCACTGTCATTCTCGGAGCCCGCAAATAAAGAAACCGAGCTCAAAGTGTGCGTGCGGAGGCAAAGAAAAAGCATCTCTGGGCACTCGAAGCCGTGTGCCCTAGATGCAAAGCAGTGGCTTGGAGCAGGTAAACATTGCCTGTAGGCCGCATTCAGATCAGCTCTCCTAAGTGTAAGTAGATGAGTGACTCAGAAATGGCATGACTGGAGAAAAATGCCCTGGAAAAGCTTTCTCTTCTCTCTTAGCCCTGCTCCCCAGGGCACACGGCTGGCTCCCCCAGCCATGCCCACTCTGCAGGCCGTGCTGGAGACCTGCTCCCTTGCTCCAGGGCGAGACTGCGGACTCTTCTTGCACAACATCATGATGTGTTACCATCAAGCCTCCTACAGAGGTTGTGTTGTTGTTGCTGGAGCAATATCTAGACCGAAGCTCCCAGCTCCCCTAATGAGGGAGCCGAGATCTCTATCGAACAGGAAAGAACCGAATATTTGCTGTGCAGATGAGGGCGGTTAGTTTTTAGGGGTACTCGCTGCCCCGTGCACGGCTCCGGGTTGCTCTGTAATCAGTCAGCTCTGTAATCAACCCGAGCTATATCTGTGCAGCCTGCAGATGTCCTCAAATGAGTCTCTGGCCTCTTGCCATGGTAGAGTTGGACTGGGGCAAGGGAGCGTGCCTCGGGGGGCTCACAAACCGCGTGCCAAGCTGTGTCCCCACGGAGAGACAAAGCAGAGATGCACTTCTGTGAACCGGTGTCATGCACCTGGCTAGAAGTTGTTGGAAGGAACAACGTTGTTGTCTGAAACCCTTCTCTGGGTTTCTGCTTTGCTTCCCACTGCCAGGCATCGGCTTCAGCCGAGGCACTGAGGGTGGCTTGTTTCCCTGGTGGAGCTGCAGACCCCAGGTCGAGCACTGCGGCATATCTAAGCTGTTCTCAGAGCTCAGCCTGTTGTGTTTGGTTTCTTTTTTTTTTTTTTTTTCCTCCTGCACTGCTCTTAAAGATGGTCCTCGGCCATCAGAACAGTCTCCACACGGCTGTTCCGAGAGCAGAAGTGTTCGTTTTGGGGTGGGACACCTCCCCAGGGCTCATCTGGAACCTGGCACTACCAGTCGCTTGTGACCTGGGGGGCCAAGAGCCCGTTTTAGGAAGGAGACTGGGGGATTTTGCTCCTCCTGGCAAAAAGGAGGCAGGAGGAGGATTCCCACCTGCAAATCTGCTGGGGAAGGAAGGAACCTGGGAGGACGGCTGCCTGTTTGTGGTCAGGTTATATGCATCTGATCCTGCGGCAGCGTTGCCTTGTGATTCAGGGTTGAAAAGAGAGCAGAGCTTGCATCTCTCAGAGGAGTGAAAATTGGGAGCAGCCTTTAGGAGCGGTGGTGGAGGATGAGGGATTTCAGATTAAGTTGATGAATGAGGTAATGTTACATAGCTGCCTGCGCTAGCCCAGGATTTCTTTTGCTCTCATGCTAATTAGCACGTCTTGTGAGCTCACTAATCGTTCCTGAATAGAACTCAGAGGAAGCTGCTTCAGAACAGTTCCTGCAGCAGAGTTAATTCCACCTCAGCCCTCCGGCTGTTGTCCCCCTGGGGGCAAATCCCAGTCAGCTCTGCCCAGCTTTCCTCCAGTCCCTTCTGTGTACCCAGCTTCAGATCCCATCTTCTCCTTCCTGGCTTTGCTGTCGCTCTTGGTCCAGTCAGCTCCGCGGCCGCTGCTCCTGCTATTCTCAGCTCAGATTTGCATGTAGCACTCTGGGTTGCACAGATTTGTGTGCTCGGCTTCTGTACTGTGTTGGCATTTTATTGAGGTTTTATTCCACTGCAGTTCCTGCCTGGCTTGTTATGTGCTTTCCTCTGCAGTTCTAACACAGCTTTTTAAGTCATCTTCTGTTGACTCTTTCCTGTATTTTTTTTCCCCTCTCCCTCTCTAATGTGTGAGAGTTACATAAATATGGATGTAAAATACGTATATTTTTGCTCGTCTTTATAAACTCTGTGTGCTCCCTTTGGCTATTTGCCAGCACTCACAGGTCGCATCGCTCCATCTATAATTTAACCCACAAGTGCGTGCTCCCTCTCTGCTCTTCGGTGAAGGTGTTAGAAATGCCTGACCTTCCCCAGGCCATTGGGGTGCCCAGGAGATGTTCTGTGGCACTGTTTGGGACAGAGGGGCTTGTCGGTGATCTTTTTGTGTCCACTTGGCTTAACTGTTAGCTCATCGGCCTCCCAAACTGCAGCAGCTTTGGCGTCTGTCGGAGTGCTGGCTGGTGCCTCTCGGTTTTGTGCTTCATCACTCTTTAAGAAGTTCAGGTGTGCCTTCGGGTCCCCCACCTGCACACGGCTCAAGTTCACCCCAGTTCAAAGTGGCTCGCGATCCAGCTAGTCTGGCAGAATCCCTGCCTTATTTGCCTTGTTTAGGTAAAACGTTATAAAAATCCTTCCTGTCTGATTTCCCGTGTTTCCCTGAGAGCCTTCCAAAATTATTCAGCTAAAACAAGATGACTGACAGTGTGAGAAACACAAGGTTGACAAGGCTAAGATAAAACTGGGATCTTCTCTTCTCTCCCCGAAGGGAGCCAGTTGGAGGTGCTCTTTTCGTTCCCTGCAATAATCCTTGTTTGTAACTCGGGGCTCGCTGTTAATGCGCGCTATTCTTAGCGCCTCGCTGGTGCAAATGGCCTGCTGAGAAACCTCTCAGGTCCTTTAGGTATGGTGAGAGCTTCTCCGCAGGCTGTTTCCTAATCGGGCTGTCTGTGCTGTGTTTCAGAATGAACTGGACAAGGCGAAGGCTCAGCTCTCTGCCAAAGGTGAGTTCCAGCTGCCGGCAGGTCCCGGGCTCTGCCTGCGTGCGCTGCTCTGGTCAGGCCCGAGGATCGTGTCTGCAGAGCTTGCCCCTTCCTGAGGCCAGGGGCATGGTGCAGGCTGTGAGTCCATTCTGGAGCAGCTTCTTCGGAGCTTTTTCCAAGGAGAGGCTGCCTAAAGCTGTGCAGAACCTGCCAAACCTGCCCGCGGGCTGGCCCAGCTCAGCTCTGACTGGGCTGCCCTCTGCAAATTTAGATACACGTGTGTAATTTCTTCTGCTTCTCTTACTAAGAGCTACAAAAGCCCAGCACGGCTACGTCTGGAGTAAGCTTGCTGAAAGCAGAGCCTGTGGTCTCATCACTGGGAAGCTCGCAGCTGCTGTTGCTAAAGGCTCATTCCTGCTAACAGAAAAGGGGGGGGGGGCGGTAAAAGTGGTGCCCGAGCAGCAGTGGGAAGGTGTTGGGTTTGTTTGGCTGTTGCAGTGCCACATGTGTCACTTGAAGAGCAGACGGGATTTGGTGTGTGCGCTTCCATTTTTCCCATCTTTAATTTTAGAGGATGTTTGAGGGAGGCAGGAAAAGCGAAAGCCCTGGAGACTTGTCGATGGGTTTTAAGCATCGTCTGTAGGCAGCCTGTCATCAGAACATGAGTCATGAGCAGCGAAAGGAAAATGTCAGTCGGAGTGACAGAAATCCAAAGACATGCTAACAGAAAGGAGAAATCTTTAAAGAATGCTGGGGGCTCACCCACGCCCCGAGAGTAGTCTTCCCTCTGCCTTTCCTGCGTGCACGAGACAGACGCGAGTAGCCAGTGGGCTGGGGCTTCGGTCCTCAGCCTGGGAGCAGCACTGGGGGGCCCGCACGTCGCTATTCTGAGGCCTGTTCTCGTGCTAGCTCAGTGCAGTTTGGTGACTTGGTAGGGAGCCAGATCTTCTGGGGAAGGTGGCTGGGATTCTTGCTAGGATGTTATCCAAGAAAAACTGCTTGAAGGCCTGCTCATCTTCGCGGCTTCTGGTGAGTAGAGGTTCGATCTGACATCCCCCTATCCTGGTCTGTTCTCGTGTTGGAAAGCAGCAGCTCGTTCCCACCTCCTGCTTCCTTTGCTATGGGCACTCTGCTCTCTGGTGGCTCTTGTGTATAAATTCTCCCCTTAAAGATGTGCTGTGCGCTCCCTGTTGTAGCGGAGCTGTGTAATTGCCAGCTTCTCATCAGCTTGCAAATGGCTCTAGAGGCGTGGAGCTCTGTGCAGCCCCAGCAGGTGAAGTGGGAGGCACTTGGAGTGACTCATTTGAACTCATTCCTGCAGCATAGGGAGGTTCAAATCCTGCCATCTGCCTCTGGGCAGCTGGGGAAGGAGGAGGGGGAAGCCCTGGCTCTTTTTGGGGATGTGGAGTTCCCGCAAATGCAGCGGAGCATCTCCAGGTTGTGCTGCCTCTGGTGAGGGTGGGTCATTCAGCTCAGCGGAGACAAAATGCTTTACTAAGGGGAACTTCTCTCCCTCCACGCTTCTCCTAGCACCTGTGTTTCTGCTGGGGTACATTGCTTCCCTCCTTCCCTGGTGGCTCCTGTACTGCCTGGCCCACCAGCGGAGCAGCGCTGCTGTTCACGCCACCATGGGCCGTGGTGGCACCGTGTGAAACTGGACTGAAAGGAGGAGCAGCCTCCTGGAGGGGCACCCGGTGCCTCCCCACCGCTGCCAGCCCGGAGCCACAACAATTTTGGCAGAGGAGGAAGGTGCCGAGCTGTGGGCTTCACCCCCTTCTCGGCAGGGCTGGGCGGAGGGGCTGCAGCTTGCCATCGTGCCCAAGTGCTTGGAGCTTTCTGTCGGTGCTGGCTGTTCTGCGCTTAGCTCTGCCAGCTCGGGGCTGCTTGCTGCCCTGGGAGCCGTTCTCCCCTTGTCTCACCAAAACAAGTGGAAATCCAGCGTGGTTTTCACCATCTTCTCCGCGGTGTTTGGAGGCGTGTGCCTCATTCTGTGCTGCCTGCACCTCTGCTGGTGGTGCTGTGGGGAGGGCAGGGGACATCACGGTGATGCAGTGGGGTCCCTGCACGTTCAGGATGGCTGCACATCCCGCCTGCTCGCCTGCATCAGGCTCCGTGTGAAGGGACCAGGCTTGGCTCTCCAGCTTGGTGTGACTCCAGAGAACAGTTCTCCTGTGCACACCCGCCTGGGAGAGCATGCAAGAGTTAAGATGCATCAGCTTAATGCTAGCAGGGCTGGCACTGGAAAGCTATTAAAGGGAACTTGTTATCTTTACTGAAGAAAATCTCGAAGCCTGCTGGCACTGGGAGAAGCAATTGCTCGGTACAAACCCCAGAGCAGACAGCTTTTAGGGAAATGGCTCTCTGCAGGAACGGCCAGCTCCTAGCAGCCTGAGACCACAAGCAGCGTCTGTTGTGCTGCTGCTGTTGTTTGTGGGGCTGCTCAGGTCTGGGTTTCTGGGCCGTGACCTTTGTGTTTTCCCTTTTTTCTAGAGAAAGAAAAGCGAGAATGCCAGGCCATCGTGGACGGGCTGCGGGACACTCTCGATGTGCGCAATGCCACCATAGAGTCGCTCCAGAAGGTGCTGGGAGAGACGGAGATGCTGTGTTCCTCTCTCAAGGTACCTCTCCCATCCCATCCCGGCAGGACGTTGGCTCTAGCCGTTGCACAAGCACTGCTCGTTTTGGCCAGGTTCTCCCCAGGCTGTGATAACGCAGACGCGTGGCTCTGTGCTGGTGGGGATTTGGGGCTGGAGGAGCCACCAGCCCAGCCTGGGGAGTGTTGGCTGAGCCCAGCAGCTGGAGCAGCAGTGCTGACCGTGACCGCACAGGTATCGGCAGGAACAGTGTGGGAACTGGCCCCAGCGCCCTGCTGGGGAAGCGCCGGCTCCCTGCGGTACAATGTTCTTTTTAAATGGGTTTCGGTCAGGCGGGATTCAAGGAAAATTAGTTTCTTAGTTTGATTGGAGGAGAAATCAAACCAAAATATACGGAGGGGGAGTTGCAAGCTTCAGCTGAAGCGGGATCTGATCCAGCTAACTCTCCTGTCTCTGTTCTGTTGCCAGGGCTTTCCTTCGGTTAGGTTAGTAATGTGTGAAGTCCAGGGATCAAATATTCCCGTTGTGCTTCGGCATGCAGTGACTCAGTGTGTAGTCATGCAGTGTGCATAAACAGCCAGTGGAAGGGGAGTAAGAGCAAGAAGCACTTCGTTGGGATGTCTGGGGGTGAGCAGGGGGACTTTGCCTCGGCAGCGGGGCGGGCTGGGCTGCCCGCTGTGTGCGGGGCCTTTGGGCAGGTGGGACTGGGAGCAGTGGGTTGGAAGGGGGAGTGGAGGTGAACTGCACCTCTCTGCCCCTTGGGTCTAACCCTAAATCTCATGTTCCTTGACCTGCCAGGCCACGCAGCTGGGGCGAACTTTAAGATGGGGACATGGTTGTGTCCCCACAGAGCAGCTGGGCTCTTCCTGGAGGAGCCACCTGAGGTCTGCACAGCATTAGCAGCAGGATGCTGTCGCAGGGCAGGAGATCTACAGAAGGGAATTAACGCCACACAGGCCTTGCTGTTGGCCAGCAAAAGGTTTTGGTGTTTTGTTGTGTTTTGTTGTTTGTTTTTTTTTTTGACTGCCCATGGGATTAGATTTACACCCAATCTGCTTGGGTGTAAAGGCAACCCGGGTCTGGATCATGCCCAAGATGCTCTTAGGATCCTGGGTTCCTGGGTATACCAGTGGCAGGATAGTACTGATGCTTCCTAATCCTGTAAAATAAACAAACAAATAAAAGCACTCTTGTGACAGTGGAAGCTGGTGCTTGCTGCTCAACTCCAGCTCTGTGCTCGGCTTTCCTGCCGGGTGCCTCAGGAGGCAGCTCTGGGGTTGCTTTGCCTGGTGCAAAGCCCTCTGAGTAGGCTCATGTTCTTTTAGTGAAAGCTGGGCAGGGCACAAGGATGAGGGACCTGAGGGTAATCTTTTCCGTGGTGTATGGGGTTTCCCATCTGAACGCCAAGCAAAGCTTTGTACTGCATCATTTCAAGATTAGAGCAGTAAACGTGCAGGAAAAGCACAGCTGAACTAGCTGTGAGGCAGGTCGAGCCCCCAGGCTGTCCTGGCTTCTGCTGGCACTGCCAGCTGCTGCTGAACCTTGGTGTGACAGCTTGCTGCTGTCCCAGCCTGTGAGAGGCTGGGGACCCTGCTCCAACGCGGCCCAAAGCTCTGCTCTGGGGGCTTTTTTTTATTTTATTTATTTTTTTGAAGCTGCTGTGCGAGGTGCCAAGGAACCTGCAAACTTAGACAACACAGATGCATTGAAGTGGTGTGAATTCAGGCCAGCTTTCCCACGTCCTCTGCCAAACTGCAGATCTCTGTTTCCTTAGCTCAGCTGAAGCTCGCTGCTGCTGCCTGCTGCTGGAGAGCAGAGAAAGGTGCTGGCTGCAGGAGATGTTGCAGCCTCCCCGGGCGGGTGAGAGAAGCGCCCGGGTGGGTGGCTGGTGTGGCTGAGATCTGCCAGGAGAGACCACGCAGTGTTCCTAGTTATGCTTTAAGCAGCTAATAGCAAGGAAAAGCGGGAGGCTAAAGCAAAGGGCTTAGCTGGGTAGGGAGCAGAATGCAGCAGCAGCAAGGTTTGCTTGCTTCGGACTCCTTTGCTTTTGAAAAACAAATTGTCGCTGCGGACAGGGTGCTGCCCGCCCCGCAAATCCTCCTAGCAAGAGAGAAGGATCCAAAGCAGCTTCAGCTTCAGACTCCTCTTGCGATTAGCACTCGGACCCCGCTGTGTTTGCGAGGAGCAGAGGTAGGGGTGCAGCAGGGGGGGGAGATAAACTCTCCGTAATCCTGGGCTGCTGAGGTGGTGATAGCATTAAGAGCCAGCATATGCTCCCAGCTGCCCGCAGTGCGCATAAGCCAGGATGTTTCTCTAACAATCCCCGGAGCCCTCCTGACGGTCTGCGTGCGCTCGCTTCTCTGCAGAAACAGATGAAATTCCTGGAGCAGCAGCAGGAGGATAACAGGAGTTCAAAGGAGGAGGCCCGCCGTCTGCGGAACAAGCTGAAAACCATGGAGCGGTGAGATGCTGCGCCCCCCAGCCGGGCTGCACGCCTCCCCCCTTTCCCAGCAGGGAGGGAGAGGTCCTCCTGTGCTCGCTGCAACAGCCAGCCCCTCACACCGGGACTGTGACTTCTCCTTACCCCGCCAGGCTGGGAAGTGCTGCGTTAGCAGGTTCTGCCTGTCTGTGCTCTTGCCCCTGCTTCCTTTCCAGGCAGCTGCTCTCCCTAAATAGCAGCAGGGCACGGAGCTGTGTTCAGAGCGGCCTCATCCCTACTCCTCCGAGCGTGGCTGTGCGCTGCTGCTGTTATTGGAGAGGCTGCTGGGGCAGAGCCCAAATCCCAGCCCAGGAGTACAGTTAGCTGCACGGGCGTGGGGCCCAGAAGCTGCTCTGTCAGCCCCGTGTGCAGCACGTGTGTGCAGCTGCCCCTTCTCCAGCCAGTCCACGTTGTGCTAGCAAAATGCCCTGCCTGCAGTGGGGCCCTTGCATCTCTCTGCCACCTCTGCATTCAGGAGCTCAGGCTGGGGGAGCTGCTTGGGGGAAGCAGGGCTGCGGGCTCCTTCCCAGCTCTGTTCGTGACTCACGAGCTGAGGGTACGTTTTCATCAATTTTTTTATGCAGGATTGAACTGTTGCTTCAGAGCCAGCGCCCCGAAGTGGAGGAGATGATCCGAGAGATGGGAGTGGGGCAGGCAGCAGTGGAGCAGCTTGCGGTGTACTGCGTCTCGCTGAAGAAGTGAGTGCTGCAGGCTGGGCACGGGCTGCTGCTGCCCTGGGTGTGCAGGGGGAGACCCCTCTGCAGGCACGCAGGCTCTGCAGGGCTCCTGCTGCCTCTTTGGGTTGTGACCGACAGATCCTGGGGACCCAGATCGCAGCCTGTCACACCAAACCGCTCGTGTTGTCACTGTAGTGACACGTGTGTCACCATGGGAACTGTCTCCGGAGCTGTCAGTGCACCTATGTGGTGATTATCGTTCCCTCGCTTCTCCTCTCGTGCCTGGGGGGAGATGAGTGGCTGAGGGGCCCCGGGTTGTGCTCCGTGCTGCGCTGCACCGTGCAGCTGCGGCCTCACGTGCTCCGGCAAGTGGGACCTGCAGTGCTGCCATCCCCTACCTGGAAATCCATCTGGTCCTGCCGGGCAAAGCCACGGCTTCTTTGGGTCCGTTCTGATGGCAGCTGAATAATTGCAGCTTTGATACAAAGCTGTAATGAGCCGAGTGTCCCCGTGGTGTAATTGGAAATGAATGCGCATGGCCAATAGCATAATGCCTCTGAGAAGTCACTTAAAGGAAAGTCCTCTGGTTGCTGCCAGCATGGAGGCTGCTCTGTTGGCTGTCCGTCTCTTCCAACAGCTGAAATGTTGCTGGATCTGGTTTCCATTTGTTCATGAACCTCTCCTCAGGCATGGCAGCCCCGCAGCCTCCTCCCTCCCCGCTCTGAGGCCATGTGTTTGACACGCTGCTGGTCGGTGTCAATGTGCTCAGCTCTGTTCCCTACAGGACTTGGTGTCCTGGCTTTTCTCCAGTGGTTCTGCAGCTGCAGAACTTCAGAAAAATGGTCTCCGAGAAGTTCTGTCTCCATCTTCATGCAAACGCAGCGCGATTCTTCTGGTCTCTTTTCAGGGAATATGAGAACTTGAAGGAGGCTCGCAAGGTATCCAGTGAGATGACAGAGAAGCTGAAGAAGGAGCTGTTTGCTGCCAACAGCAAGGTAAAGGGAGAGTGTGGGAGTCACAAGGCTGGCACCTGGTCTGTAGCTCCCACCCAGTAACTGGTCCAAGCCCCGTGCAGTGCCCCCTTCCCGCGCTGGGCACTCTGTTAGAGGTACAGCTGGCAGGGAGGTGTCAGGCTGGGGTTTCTGGGTCAGGCAAGATGCCGTGGTGTGCAAACACGGGCTGTTATCAGCACCGTGGCCTGGAAGGCAGCAGCAGGCTGGGGTTTGCTGCTTCCCCTGGGCTCCAGCAGCTTGTGCAGCCCCCAGCTGCTTGTGCTGCAGCATCGGGGCCCTAGGAAGGGTGGGAAGGAGAGGTCTGAGCCAGCACCAGCCACGCAGAGCGTAGCCCTGGCTCGGCACAACCCCAGTGAACCCCCTGCTGGACTGGGCTGAAGCAGGCTGGCCAGGACTCCTGCGTGGTGCTGGGTCCGAGCAGGAGAGGTTCCCAAAATGTGAGGACACACACGGGGCTTGCACAGAGCCTCCCTGGGCTAGCGCTGCTCTGAGCTGAGCTGGCACAGGGCTCGGAGCTGCAGATATGCCCCTTGTTGCTGTGCTGCCCCTGTTCCAGGGCTGCCTGGGCTCTGTTAGCCCAGGTCAGGGATTCCTGTGTCAGTTTTGGAAGCGCGTCCCCTTGTAAAGCTCGTGTGTAGCCCTGCTCTCCGAGGCGCAGGTGTTCCCTGGGGTGCACCCAAGTCCAAGCTCACAAAGTGAGAGACTGTGGGTGGATTTGGCCTATTTTTGTTCCCCAGACATAGCTGTTGTGGTCCTATCAAACTGGGAAGAAGGCTCTTGGATTGCTGAGCTGCTCCCCAGGCAGGTTAACCCCTTAACGTGAGGTGCTGCCGTCGCCCTGGTTCTGGCCGAGTCTGTGCCAAAATGCAGTCGCTTTCTTGGGTCAAGATGCGAGTCAGCGTGCTCCGGGCTTGGCTGCCAGCGAGCTGTCTGTGCCGTCGCTTCGTGACCCCACTTCCAGTCCTTTGTGGTGGTGCCAGCCCACCGCTCAGCCCCCGGTGCCCTCCTGGTGCCTCAGGTTTGTCCGTGTGCCAGTACCGCTGATGCACGGCCACCGCCCGGCCTGGGGCTGGTGGTGCTGGGATCCGCTGCGTGCAGAGCCCTGCAGGAATCCAGGCTGGAGCCGCCAAGCGTTAAAACACGGGAAAGCTGTCACCACCAGGCAGAAGGGCTGTGGGAAGGCTTGTGTTGGGCACGCAGCCCTGGAGATCCCTCTGCAGGCAGCTTTAGGGAATGAGCAGGCACTGGATGGCTGTGGTGTAGGACAGCCTGGTCAGAGGTTGGCACTGGAAAACCAAAAGCAAGGAAGAGGAGCACGTGCTGCAGGGCATCCTGCTCTGCCGGGGACCTGCCATCTCCCTTATCCGCGTGCTATAACCAGTGTTGTTTTTTTTTCTGCAGCTGCAGAGAACTGTTTCAGACTTGGAGAACACAAAGGAGGAGTTAAAAAGCACCCAGAAGGATTTGAAGAATGCAGACAAGGAGATTTTGGTGAGAATATTGGTTTTTAGTCTGCAGTAACTGGCAGCTGGCCATGGCCTGCAGCTGCAAAGCCAGGAGTTGTGCAGGCTTTTGCTCAGGGGCTAGGTTACCTAGCCTGACTCACCCCTTATCTGCTCCACCTCTGATCTCCAGGGGTGTGCAGCCCTGCCAGGGGTGTTTTAGGTTGGACATTAGGAGGAACTTCTTTACTGAGAGGGTTGTGAGGCAATGGAATGGGCTGCCCAGGGAAGTGGTGGAGTCACCATCCCTGGAAGTCTTCAAAAGACGTTTAGATGTAGAGCTTAGGGAAATGGTTTAGTGGGGACTGCTAGCGTTAGGTCAGAGGTTGGACTGGGTGATCTTGAGGTCTCTCCTAACGTAGATAATTCTGTGATTCCTTCTAGTGCAGATTTATGGATGAGGGGCTGCTGGTACTTCTCCTATATCTTCCCTTAGCTCACTGCTTTCCCTCCTCTCTCCAGAGTTTGAAGAAGAAGATAGACATCCTGCAGGATACTCTGAAAGTGCCATCTGTGACCAGGGAGACGCTCAGCCGACTGGTCTTCGAAAGGTCAGTGAAGTTCATCCTCACATACAGTCCGAGGATGTTTCCCCTGCCAGGGAGATATCCCCAGGGCTGCTGTCTCAGAGCTGGCCTTCCAGCAAGTGTGCCCTGCTGTACAGGGACCTAAGATCCTTGTCACACTGAGGAGTCCAGACTGATTGAGGCTGTGCCTGAGAACTGCATCCTTTACATTTTATCATGCCTTTTCTTTCTGGCAGCAAGTCCTCTTACCCCAGTATGGCAAACTGGGCTGTGTACGCTGAGCACCAGCGGGCCGGTGTGTTTCCCTGGGCTCAGGGCGCTGCCGCTGTGAGCACAGGCCATCAGAGGTCAAACAGCACTTTGGGACATTGACCATAAAGCCTGGGGTTTGGGTTTTCCATCTGGGGACTTAGAGTAGAACGGGGTTTGGATGCTGGTCCTGCTGCTGTGGTGCAGCTCCCCAGGGGGGCTTGTAGCTCTGTCTCCCTCTCGTCTGCTGCACGGCAGTCTCCTGATGGCTGCTGCTCTGCGTGGCCTTGCAGCCCTGCTCCCGTGGAACTGCGGCACCCGAAGCTCCACCGCCCAGCCCACAGCGACGAGATCAATCTAGATGCCACCTTTGATGTGGACACCCCCGAAAATCAGCCCTGCAAATCTCTCTTCAGCCCTGCGAAAAGGCAGAAGCTGGATAAAAAGCCGTGAGTTTTCCCTCCTCTTCCTGCTTCTAAAGGAGATCAAAGTCTCGCTGCTTTGGAAGTTGCTGTGTGAGATCAGACAGCTCTCCAGCTGCCTGGTGTCGCACTGCAAGTTTTGTCATCGTTTGCTCGGCCTCGTCTGTCCTTGCCAGCTCCACTTGAACAATGAATCTCTTCTGATTTGTTCCTTGTGCTTCTTGCAGGCCTCCCGTGGTAAATCTGGCAAAGAAAGTTCTGAAGGAAACAGTGGAGGTAAATGGACTGATCTTGTTTTCTGTATCACCTCTTCGATTCTGCCGTTAATGAGCTTGAGATGAAGGCCCCGTTTTCCTACGCGGGAGATGCTCTAAGCAGAGGCCAGCCCATCTGCAGAGCCACAGCACACACTTCAAAGTGCTCTGCTCGCCTGTCTCCTAGAAACACCGTGTTGCTGGCGCACAGACCTGGAGCCGGGCAGGAGAGGGAGGGTGGGGACGCACGCACTTCTTGCCGGTTGTCCTGCCTCAGATGCGCTTAGCGAATGCGCAGCGTGGGTCTGATCACAGCGGCCACAGGGTCAGCTGGGGGGCTCTGTGCCCAGGTTTATGGGGCACGGCGTCCTGCCTCGCAGGCACTGCTCCAAACGAGCCCCAGTGGGAGGTGTGGAGCCTCTGTTCTTTGGCCTGACGTGCTCTGGGCGTGCCTGTTACCCGAAGTAGCTGCCCGCATTGTTAGCGCTGCCTGTGCGTGGACTAAATTCAGCAGGTCGTGCTGGTTAAAGGGCTTCTCTCGTTATTTTTGTGGGACAGAACTGGGCAGATGATCTGGAGGATGAGGCTCTTAAAGGGCTGCTGCCAGCATTCATCAGGAACTCCGTTCACTCCAAGAAGCTGACAGCGGGCAGCTTGCTGGGTTCCCACAAGAACACAGGCACGGTGAGTACGGCAGGCTGGCACTGCACACCTCTGTCCTGAGGGCACCCCACAGGATCGAACGCAGCTTCCACCTTGCTGCATTCAGCGTGGGGAAAATAAATCTTGGAGCATGACCTGGCTGCCTCCCAGCCCTGCAGAGCTCCAGGGATGACAGATGGTCACTCCCCGCGTGGCAGCGGATTAAATGGCCTTCCACATCCCCTTCTTCCACCTCCTTGGAGCTTTGGGTATTTTCCTTGTACGACTCAGTCCCAGTGACAAAATCCTAAGCCTTGCGGCAACCTGGAAGGCTCAGTTTCCTTCAGGAAGGTCCTCAAACTTCCCTGAGGGGCTGCCCTTTCCCAAGGCTAAGGCCTTAGCGCAACTGCTGAGTGTCCCGAGTGCCTGCAGGTGCTTGTAACCTCCCCTGAACACGTGGCCTGCGAGGCTGCCCCTTTTCTTATTCAAGACAAGAAGTAGCCACGGCTCTGTGCTGCTGTTCCAGTCACGTTTATTTCTCCCTCCTAGGTGCGGATGGGGTATGACGGCTTGGGAGGCAGAACAAAGTTCATCCAGCCTGTATCCTTCCCTGTGGCAGTAGTGATGCTCTGGGGGACCTGCGTTGTTCCTCCTGTCTCAGCCAGCTCTGTCGACTGGTGCAGGACTCCCCGCTTAGAGCCTGGGACCCCCAAGGGACCCTCACATTTCTCTACATCTGACCAAGCGTGCCTGAGCTCAGCAAAGGCATCCAGGCCTTGCTGTGAATGTTACGGGGGGAATGTTTGTTGGGAAGGACCCGGCAGCTAGAAATCAGAATGGTTTGCAGAGGCCTCTCCCTGCCCTGTGCCTGTGCAGCTGCAGCCCTCCTTCCTGGGGGACAGT
The DNA here is from genome assembly GCF_965140915.1 of Aythya marila. Taxonomy (NCBI): domain Eukaryota; kingdom Metazoa; phylum Chordata; class Aves; order Anseriformes; family Anatidae; genus Aythya; species Aythya marila. The sequence continues at coordinate 15,549,895 of NC_139051.1, forward strand.
GCTGTGCCTGGCCTGGAGGGTGCCTGGAGGCCTTGGGCTGCTGCTGGAGGAGAGGTTGCCCTAAACCCACATGCTCTGGGGGCGCTGGTTTGTGTAAGCCTGCAGCTCTGTTAGCACGGAGCGTGCATCTTCCCTCCTGGTTGGGACCTTACAGCTCAACCACGGCTGGGTTTGCTGCTGTTAGAGCACCTTAACGAGGGCGTTTCCCAAATGCTTTTGGGGTTGCACCTCCAGGGCTGGCTCCCAGGGCTGTGGCTCAAGCTAGCCTGGCTCAGGTACCACTCTGTTCTGCCCGCGGGGCCTCGCTGTGTGCTGTCCTTGACCCTTTTCCCCTCAGACGGACCCCGCAGCCCTCCGGCCCTGTGCGGTGAGGAGCAAGAAGAAGACCGGCTCCAGGCCGGGGGCGGCAGCTCCCCCCGCGTCCCGCAGCAGCAGCCAGGCGCGGCTGGACGGCTTCCTGCACTGAGCCGCGCGGGGGAGCCGCGGGCGCAGCCCCTTTTACCCTTTTGCCCTTTTACCCTTCCCTTCCCCCCTTTTCGTGCACAATAAACGGGTTTGCTCCTTCTGTGATGTCAGCGCGGGGGCTGTGACGTCACGCCCCTGCTCAGGAAGTGACCTCACGGGGCAGCAGGGTGCTCATTGGGTGGAGGACTGTGACGTCCTGTGATGTCACGGGGAGGAGGATGCCGATTGGCTGGCAGGGCAGGGGAGCAGGGCTGCCATTGGACAGCAGGTGGGAGCGCTGGTGCAGCCCATGACCTCACGGGGAGCAGGACGCCGATTGGCTGGCACCCCGTGACCTCAGACAGCACGGCGCAGCCCATTGGCTGCCCCACGGCTGGATAGCGAAGGCGGCAGCCCATTGGCCCGCCGCCTGTGCCGTCCGTGTGACCTCACGGGGCGGGGCGCGCGCCGATTGGCCGCCGCCGCGTGACCTCACGGGCGGGCCCCTTCGGACGCCGATTGGCCGCCGGGCCGGCAGGGGGCGTGGCGTGGCTAAGCTCCGCCCCTCCCATCTCCCGCCGGCGGGCGGGGAGCGCGCGCGCTTTCGCGAGGGGGCGCGCGCGCGCGCCTTCGCGGGCGGCGCATGCGCGGCGGCGGCGGGGCCGGCGGCGATGGCGGCGCGGGGCTGATGGCGGCGGCGGCGGCGCGGCGCTGAGCAGCGGTCCCCGCCCGGCCGCCATGGGCAACGAGGCCAGCCTGGAGGGCGGCGGCGCCGACGGGCCCCTGCCCCCCTCCGCCGCCGCCGCCGCCGCCGGGGCCCCGCCGCCCGCTGCCGCCGCCCCCGGCAGCGCCCAGCCGCCTTCAGCACCGGGCGGCGCCGGACAGCGCCCGGGAGGCTCCGCGCCCGCCGCCAGGTCAGGACCGGGGGGGACCGGGGGGCGGCCCCGGGGCAGCGGGAGCCGGGCAGAGCCGGGTTCGGGGGCTGCTGCTGGGCGAGACGCGAGCGGCGCCCACTGAGGCCGCCCGAAAACGCCGGGGTGGGCAGCAGCTGCCGGCGGGGAGCTGCCCTCCCTCGCCGTTAATTAACGCAATTAGGGCTGGGGGCTGCGTGTGGAGTGGCTGCAGGGAGCAGCGCGTCCCCCAAAGGGAGCGTGGGGTCGGCAAAGCCTGCTCGGCCCCGGCCCCAAAACCAGAGCCAGACCCTACACGCCCCGGCCCGGGTGCGAGCCGAGCAAAGCCAAGGGCGCCGCTACCCCTCGGTGTGAGCCCACCCAGCCTCGCCTTATGCCAGGAGGCAGCCTGGGCGCCCTAACCCCGCTGTGTGCTTTGGGTTTTGATTCCCTGTGGTCATATGCAGCAGCACGCGGAGGTTTTGGGGGGCAGAGGTATCGCGGTGTGAAACTTCCCCCTGTCCCAACAGCCTGTCCTGCTCTGCTGCTCCGCAGAGACCCCAAAGCACAAGGGATGAGATGAGCTCGGTGCGTGGGGCTGAGCTGGGATGGTCCCAGCTCAGGAATAGCTTGGGGCAGGGTGTGGGGTTGCTGGGGGTCCCAGGGACTGGCCTTTGGCAGCCGGTGGAGCCCCGTGCAAGGACCAGGGTGAGGAAAGAGCATCAGGAATGGGGCTGTGAGAAGTGCTCTGAATTGGCGAAAACAGCTCAAGTTTGGGAAAAAAAAACAAACAGTCGTGCAGCTGAGGTGCTCTGTGCTGCCTGTATGGCAGCTCCCGTGAGCGTGCTGGGCATTGCCCTCAGCGGTGCCCCCGGCAGTGCTGGGTGGTCGGGATGTACCTAGCAGCAATTTAATAGAAATAAGAGAGAGCAACTTTCCCCGTTTATACAGAGACGGTTTTCACGCTTTTCACAGGCTGGCACAGATACGCAGCCACTGTCTGTTCTAACAAGACGGTGCTAGAAACGAAGCCACGAAGCGAGTCTGTGACGGAGGCATCCCTGGCACGTACTGCAGCGGGGCCTGCCTTTTCCTCTATATTAAACTCGCGTTCTTCGGGCTCTTTGCTGACCTTAAGGCTGGCGCTCTGGAGAAGCTTGCCACGCTCCTGCAATTAGAGAGCACAACTTCATTTGGTGTAGGATGCTTGGAGGGCCAAGGGGAACGGGGCTGGGGTCGGGCGAGGAGGGGAAAACCAGCCATGTAATATTTCAAGCCTATAAAACCCACCTGAGTGGAACAAAAAGGGAGCAGGGAATGGTTTACTGGGCTGACCAAGTCAAAATATTTGCTCTGTCAGGGATCCCACCGGGCTGCTTTTTGCCGTGATGGGCAGGCTGTGTCAGCTGCGGCCGCCTGCAGCAGCAGGTGGGAATTGGATGGTTTTTAAGGTCCCTTCCAACCCAGCCCCTTCTGTGCTTCCCTCCAGCAGCCCTGCTTTTACGCCTCTCGTGGCTTCTTTTCAGCTTCTTTTCCTCCCCGCCCTGCAGCAACAGCAGCTTCGTCCCCGAGTCTGTCGGGTGCAGGGTGCACCGTCCAAGGCAAACGCGACGGGGTGCAAGTGATGCTTCCTTTTCTGGTGTGCTGCAATGGGAATCTGCTTCTTGTGCTACACGGGGTCTGCAGGAGGAGCTGCAGCCTGTTCCTGGGAGGGTCCTCGCTCCACCTGCTGAGATTTAATGGAGACAGGGAATTAGCTGCCCTGCTGGTGTGGTATCTGGATGATTCTTGGCCTCTTACAGCTTAGAAGCACGCGCTTGCTATCGAAGGTAGACTCAGCATCTTCTCTGGGCTGGGGCAGGAGGCAGCAGCTCCCTGCCTGTGGAGGGCTCCCTGGAAGGCAGAGGAGCGTTACCACCATGTCAGGGGAAGCTGCTGCCAAATGCAGACTATTTTGTGCATGTCCATGTGTTGTTTTTCCTTTCATTCTTTCTTTCTTTTTTTTTTTTAAAGGCAACCCAGCTTGGCTTGAGAAGGAAAGCAGCAGTGTGACACAGCCTGGCTGCCGGCCCGGGCTGCTGAGGGGCTTTAGGAAGGCAGGCAGAGCAAAACCCAGAGTTGGGTTGTTGAAGCTAGCTAAATGACAGCAAACGTATGTGAACGCTGAACATAACCAAGTGTAGGAAGCTTGCCCAGGGGTGTGATGGGATATGTGACTGCACAAGGCTTAAATAACAGCTTCACCTCCCGAAATGTGCAGCTTCCCTCGGCTCCGAGCTGCGGTTCTGCGCTGCGCAGCAGACGAGGGGTTCACGTTGGCCTTGTTCTCCACGAGGATGTGATTAAGGAGCTCGGCGTGTTCTCTTTTGTCAGCAATGATTTAGTTGTACTTCTAGGCCGTAGTCTGTAGAAGAAAAATGTGCGTGTGTTTAACGAGGCACCTTCCAGAACAAGGCACGAGGAGAAGCCCTCCTGCCCAGTCAGCACTGGGGCCATGGGGGGCCAGGGGCAGCCGCTGACCGCTCCCGGTCCTTCTCCTGCCACCAGCACCGTGTTGGGTCAGGGCTGGAGCTGCTGGAGATGAGGCAGGAGGTGAGGAAGGGATGTCTCATGGACACTGAGCCTTCCACCAAGCATCGTGGTCACACAGGGGTTTCCCCGATCCACGAGGAGCTCTGTCTCCTCCCTGAAGAACAGAGAGGTGCAACCTGCTGCCCACTCTGCCTGCCATCTTCATGGTTTTTGCAGCCTGGGCACGCGGGTGGAGAACCTCCTGCAGGCTTCCTCCTCTCTCCGCAGCCCTCACGTGGCCGGGAGGCAGCACACGGTGTCTGACTCAAAGCAGAGACCCGTCTGTGTTGCCGAAGGCCGAGTGTTTGGGGGCAGGTGGGGGCCGTGAGGTTCCTTGCCTGGTTTTGGGGTCTGCCAGCACCACAGGCCATGGGGTGGCCGCTCCGGAAAGCTTCCAGAGGAGGGTTTGTCAGTTCCTCTGAAAGCCACAGAAAAAAATGCCTTGGGCCAAAGTGACGTGGGCACAGATGTGACGAAATATGGTCAGCCTGGAGTTGGTGTGCCCTTCTCCTCAGGCCCGGCACAGTGCAGCCACAGAAATGTATGCTGGCCTGCCGGGGCAGAGAGACTGCAAGAGGCCAGACGTTGATGACTGAGAGCTACCTTTGGACCTGGTTTTGACTTCCCCTCGAGCAGCATTTTGCCTTTCATCCTGCTGGGAGCAGGAGCACTGCCTGCCCGTGGCCGTGGGGTGAGCGCTGAGGAGCTCCAGGGGAGCCGGGGCTGACGTGAGCTGCAGGAAGGGGGCTACTGGCTCACGGGGGCTGCTGGCACAACCACGGCACGTCTCAGACACGTAGCCTGGAAAATGAGGGAATTTAATTGGGAGTTTGGCTTTATAACGGAGTTTGAGCTTTGTTAGGGGGTGTTCGGTGTGCGTGACCTCCCCTGACGTGCTCTTGGGGTTGTCCTCCTCGGGGTGCTCTACTCCCTGGGAGCCGTACGTGAGCATCAAGTCAATGTTAGGTGTCCTCTTATGCTGTTTAATGAAATCAAAGGGTTCCCGTCCCTCTTGTCAGCACACCTGGGTCCATAGCGGGCTCCCCCACATGGGAAAGAGCCTGTAGCGTGCTGCTTCCCTTCGTCAGCCGAGACGTGACGAGCACAAAGAGATTTTGCTGTATTTAATGTCTGTGAAGGGATGAAACTATATATGGGAATTACTTTCAAAGATTGACATGTTGTAGCTGTTAACATTTTTTTTTTCTTTACCAGAAAAAAAAAGCAACACAAATTGCAGCATGGGAAAAACAGGAAAAGCATAGCATATTTTTTTCTTTCATCTCCTTGAGAAAACATTTCAGTGACTGATATGTGAAGCTATGAGTTACATAGTAGGACTAGTTGGAATTTGAAAATGCATAGTAAGTTCTTAAGGGACTTGGTAATTTGCTTTGCTTTTTTGAAAGAAACAAATCAGCTGGTAATGCGAAGCTTATGAAGGGGTTGGGGAAAATGCAGTTCCGAGCTAGATCTTTTTCCACGTTGACTATGAACTGTACTTTTTCCTTTGATGAAACATGAAATTACTTTTAATTTATTTTGTTCCAATCCCAGTTACATAAACTATTATTTGACTGTACAGCTGGACTGAAAAACCGTAGGAGGTCTCACATTTAGGATTTCGCTGCCTCTTTCTCATTAAGCCTACAAACTGATTTCTTTAAATGCACCTATTAATCTTCTTAGGGAGACAAATCGTTATTTGGTTGGAGGGGTCTTTTTTTTTCCTTTTTTTTTTTTTTTCTTTTTATTTTCTTTATAAACTACGCTCCAAGGCCAACTGGCAAAATAAGTGCCAATGCCCTGAAGCCTTCTCAGGTACGCCTGCAGTGCTGCCAGGCCATGTGATGAGCGCACGTGCTGAGGTGGGAGGCTGGATTTTAGCTAGGTCTGTGGGCTGAAGCCCACCCCGAGCAGCTCTGCCACCAGGTACCTGCTTGCTGTGGGTTTGTCGTGGTGTCACCGTGGGTGGCAGCAGGTTGGCACACTGGTCCTGCCACCTGCCCACAGCCCCGTCCCCCAGTGGCTTGCCCAAGAAGTCCCCATGGAAAGAGGTGGTAGCGGTGTGGGGCTGGCACTCCTGTCCTGATGTACCCCTTGTGCTTGGCAGTAATCCCCGAGCCTGGCATGGAGCGGGTCCTTTTTTTCGGCTTTAGCTGTGCGGCATGTGTTGTGCCGTTGGCATCAGTTGAGTCCCTGCTTCAAGAACCCGTAGCACAGTGCTGCTTTCCATGGCACTTTGAGCTCGCTGCCCTGACCTGTGCTGGTGGTGTGCAGGGCTACGAGAGAAGTGTGGTCAGAGCAGGAGCTCTGGGCTGGGCTCTGTCCGTGGCAAAACGCGTGGCTTACTCGGGCCTGTCCCAGAGACCTGCTAGGCCGGAGCAGGGAAGGCAGGGTTTTCACAAGCACTTTGTTTCCTTGTGTGTGTTCCCCTCTGCTCGTGTGCCTGCCCTGTGAATCTTCAGCTTTGTGGCTGCCAAGCATGCGGGTGAGAGGCGGTGGTGTGCGGTGCGGGCCCTCCTTCAGGCCCCTGCACAGCCAAGGCAGCACCACTGCTTGAGCTCCAGCGAGCTTTTCCTGGGCTCTCTTCTCCAGCACAAAAGAAAGGAGCAGAATCACATTATTTGTGATGGATTTTGATGAATTTGGATGGATTGTAAGATGTTGTATTTTCTTGGTTTTCAGTCCAGTCTGTCTAGTATCAGGAAAATGCAGGTGATCGGTGCGAGGGCTGCCAGGTGCGTGTGACGATGGTCCTGTTTGTCCTGGTACGACCACCTCTAGGACATGTTCTCTTTGAAACGTGCAGATTTTTCACTCACCTCCCTATCAGCTTTGTCTCTGGCCCACCAATGATGAGCCGCTGGAATTTGGGTTCCTTTCACCCACTCCCAGCACAGAAACTGCACCGTCATCGGGGCGAGGAGCTGGCAGGGCTCGGAAACGCTTCCTTGGCCTGCTGCCCTTGCCGACCTGCTCTGCTCTTCTCACTGCCTTCCAGCAGCGTCACTGAGGAGCGTGGGGAGATGGATGTCCGCCTGCTCTCCGAGCAGACCTGCGGGCTGCGTCCGCGCCGATACGAAGGTGGCAGATGTCTGCAGCAGATAGCGCTGGAGCACGTCGTGTCGGGGCCGTAAATACTCCTGATGCTGGTCTGCGCGAGGAGGCAGTGCTGGATTCAGCTTACATCGCTGTAAAGCATTCTGTGCTGCTCAGTGCCTACCCTGGCTGACCCGTTTTATTTAGGTAGGGCGGCTGTTTAGTCCCAAAGAGTGGAATTTTCCATGCATTCTCCCTTTCCCCTCTTTCTGCAAGCTGTGTCTGCTTGGAAATCCTGCAGGTGGGGACGGGCAGGTTGTTTCCATGTGCATCACGTTTGGGGTGTCCTGAGTGCACCTTGTGTTCTGCTCTCCTCTCAGTGCTAGGTCCGTGCCTGGGGCTCAGGTAGCACCTGGACATCCTTGTGCTTTGGACTCCCCATGTGGCCCTTTTTCAGAGCAGCCAAAGCCTGCTTACCCCTCGTTACCTTTATTAGCCTTGGTTTTGACTGGTTAGGCCAAATTATGATAGAACATCAGGTCTTGCTGAACCAGGACGATGGTCCGTATTCCTAAGTCATGAGCCATTGTTTACCTTAGCCTGGGAGAAAAAAGGTGTCCAGAAACATCACTCCGGGAGAAAACTCAAGCAACTCCCTCAGTATTCCTCTTGTACTTTGTCTTATCTGCCTTTCTTGTCTTGAAGCATCTCCGAGCTGCACTGGTTATTAGATTAGGATCTGATTCCTCTTGGCTCTACAACTCGGTTTCATCAAACCAGTGTCAATAATTGCCAGCTTAATTTTATTTATTATTAACTAGAAATGCAATCCAAAACACTCTGAATTAACAAATTATCATGTGGGGTTTTTTCTTCGAAACATGGAAACCAAGTCAAATGGCTGCTTTGTGGAGTAATAAGGCGGCTGCATCTGGAATCCAGTTCTCTCAGTGAGCAAATTCCTTCGCCTTGAGTTTTACCTGCTTCCCATCCTGCAGGGCTGACGGCTGGTCAGGAGGGCCGCGAGGGTGGTGGCATCAAATGGGCAGGTGAGGCTGTCCCTTTGGGGACAGGTGGCCTGGTCTGAGGTGCGTGCGGGGATAAAGCATCTCAAAGAACCTGCGAAACCTGGGTACGTGATGTTTTTCCTTGATCCTGTAAAGGATTTGGCAGGGGAACTTCAGACTCTGGTTTCAGAAGCACGTTTAAACTGAACGGCCTGAGATACTGAGGTTGATACTCTTAGCGGCATAGCTAGCGTGTTATCCTTTAGTTTTGCTTCCTTTCCTGCTGCAAATACCACATTTGCTCACACAAACATTTATTAATTCTGAGCGGGGTTTGCTGCTGGTGGCTGGGCTTCCAGCTGAGAGCTGCAGGCAGCGCTGCCCTGAGGTGGGCAAACAGCCCTGTGCCCTGCAGCAGTCACGGGGGGCACGGGGCGATCCCTGCCTGCTCAGTCTCGTGCCCAAACGCTCTCTGCTCCTGATGGCTCCTCCACACAAGGCATCAGCTCTCCTGGTACCCTGAGGCAACCGAGGCTGGTTGAAGACCTGAACAGCACAGGGAAATGTCTAGGGGATGACTCCGTGACGGAGGAGGTGCTGCGAAGTGCAAAGATGCAGCTGTGGGATGGTGCAGGGGGCATTTTTCACAGAGGCACACAGAAATGTTGGGTATAGCACTTTGTTTGCCTGGGCACAGAGGAGGCCAGCAGTCGGGCTCTCAGGCTGGGGCTCGCTGCAGCTACCCGGAGCTGTCCACCTCCCCGCAGCACGCCATCCTCATTTCCTCTTGTATCGGAGGCACCGGGGCTGTTTTAGTAAGCTTTCCTTTCCTTTCTCTAAAAATCTACATTGGTTCCTTTCTGGTAAGTCATTACTGCCTCTTTTTTTAGGAGTGCTTCTCTTCCTATTTTTTGTGCCTGAAATGAATGTTGTTTCTCATGCCGAGCTCAGCTCGGTTGACTCGAGCTGTCATGGAGATGGATAATGATACATTTTTTGCATCAGCTTTTAATTTTGGAGCACAGGTGGAACTCATCCAAAAAAGGTCCCTGCAGCCTTCCTGGCTTCTGAGTGACAGGATACGAACCCACTACTGCCAGGGGGGCTGTGGAAGGGACCGTGAACGCAGTCCTGATGGAGCCAGACCCCCGGCCAGGTCCCTCAGTGCCCGGCAGCAGCGAGCCCCTATCCCCATTGGGGCACTTCCCCACGGCAGGCCAAGAGCTGCAGAAACCCCTCCAGGTCCTTGACTGCATCGAGCCTGCAGCTCAAAAGGGAGCCTTGCAAAAACAGACTTCTGTGCCGCTCTCCGGGGGGGGAAAGCCAGCAGCAAGTCAAGGGAACAGGCAGGCTGCCTCTGCTCTTCTGTTTGAATTGGTTTCCAGAATGTGATTTTCCCAAAATAACTTAATTGTGTATCTTTTTTTTTTTTTTTTTTTTTTTTTGAGAACGTTCTATATTTGTTGATGAGCATTAAATTGACATTTTCTGAGAACTGTCCAAAACAGCTCCAAGAACTCTTCCCAGAGTGGCAGTGCCTCGTTCGGAGCCCGTTGCTGCGCGTGGTTATGGCTGTCTCATCTTGTGTGCATTGCTCTGCATTTCCTGACCTTGGATGTCACCTGTCACGCCGTTACAAGACATCAAGTTCAGGAGAGCCTTCTGAAGCTTTTGGCATTCAGTTTCATCTTTGAATACTCTGAATAAATTTGTGTAGATCAGCAAACTTGTCCCTTCGTTGTCTGCCTCCTTCCCAGGACGTTTCAGAGCATACCCCATTTCTCCCACTCTGTATCACCGGTTGTCAAAACCTGACCATTTACCTCCGTGCTCATCTTCCTAGACCTCGTTCAGCTGTTAATCCACAAGACCGTTTCCTCTTATTTGATGATATTTTACTTCTTTTTTTCTTTCATTCTTTCTTTGTAAGATCCTTTGACTTTGCCAAAAGCTGTCTGCAAGCGGAAGGGCCCTTCTCAAGCTGTCCACCTCGTTTGTGCCTTGACTTCTCCACCAACATCCTCCGGATCCGTGAGCTGTGAATTTATGAGAGCTTGTTGGTTGCCATTGGACCTGTTCCTCCATGTGCCTCCTGATCCGGTCCCTGACTGTGGTGTGAGCTGCCTGGCGGGTGCACGCAGCCATCCTGCTGGATTGTGCTGCCCCAGAACCTGCTGAGCCCTCCTGGAGATGGGTGGCGTGTTCAGCACTTCCCACTTGTGATGCTGGCACTGATTTAAGCAATCGGTTGTGCAGCACGCTGGTAGCTCAGCAGTTCTGTATTTGATTTCCTGAAGAACTCATAGGTGCATTCTGCCGAGCCCCAGTGATTTGTTATTATTCATTTCATTGATTTTTGTCCTAACATTTCTCCTACTGACACTTTTCTTGAGGCAGTTTTTCAGACTAACCCTGTATATAAAACACTTCTGATGCAGGAACCTCCTTAAATTTCTCCTCAGCCAACAGCATTGCAAAGCTTGGATTCATCTTCTCTTTCATTCTTGTGTTCCCTGAATATTTCTGTTGCAACTCAATCATCTTCCGGCTTGATAGGTTCTCTGGCAGATTTCCCATTTCTGAAGTTTTGGAAATTCTCTGTTTTTTTGGCCCAGTTCACAAGCTGTTTCTCAAGGGCTTCTCTCTCTGTTTTATTAGCATTTTAAATGCAGTTTGCCAGAATTTGTTTGGTTTTGAATTTTTCCTCACAAAGATAAAGCTTTTGTTTTTTGAAGGTTTGTTTTTTGCTCCTGTAGCATCCTTAGCCACAGAAACTTTCCTCTCTAACCCTTTCAGCTGCTGCCTCTTACCTTCTTTTTAACAACCTTTCTCGCCGTCTCTGAGTTTCTCTGATTTAAATCTAAATCCTGCAGTAGTTGTGTACTTGTTTTTTCCATCCTGGGAATATACTGAAGCTGTGTCTGACCTGGTCACTGTCATTTCAAGTCCCTGGTGGCAGTTTTGGTGCTGAAGTTGGATGCTGCCTTGCCGTCGGGACCGGCCGACAGCCCCACAGTCGCTCACGTGGCTGCTGTTAAAATCAGAGCGACTTGAGAGGGGGAATCGTGTAATTGCAGATTTACAAGATAAGCTATCGTGCCATAAAAATCCCTTAGTTACGTGCCACAGTTCAGCTTCTGAACAAGACAAAGGTCTTGGGTTTTCCTGTGGGGCCTGAGCTGGGAAATGTAAGCCAAGCAAGCGGGTGGGGGCGGAGGGGCGAGGTGCTGCTTGGACGTGTGCTCTGCCCGCCACGCTCACCACTTCTGGCGGGCACGGTATTTTCAAGGCTGTCCCCACCCTTTATAAATTACATGGTTTTAATGATGCACAAATGACTTGGTTGCAGAAATCAGTTGGACCCAGGAGGGGTATGGAGGCACTGAGCAGGCAGGTAGGAATCGGATGGATAGGGTGGGTGTCAGCTGGCACCTCGCTGTGACTTCTGGGGACAGCAGACCCCTTTCTGCCACCCCTTGTCTGTATTCTGCCTTGTGTGGGTAGCAGGCCTGCATCTTGCTTTGCAGCAGGGCTCTTCATCGTTTCTTGCAGACCTCCCAAATCCTGCAATGAACAGAGAAGCTCCACAGGCAGCAGCTTGCTTTAGCGCCTGGCCCGCAGCATCCCCAGAGCAGGAGGGGCAGAAAGCTGGCCTGCAGGCTGCACTGGGAGAATTCCAGAACTGGCTGGGCTGGGAAAGGCCTTGGATCACCCAGTCCAACCACCAGCCTGGCCCACCGAGTCTCACTGCTAAACCACATCCCTTGGTGCCACATCCATGCATCTCTTGAATGCCTCCAGGGCTCCGGCTGCACGTCCTCCTGGTGCAAACGCAACTCCCCCGGGAAGGTCTCTGGGCTGGTGTGTTAGGCTGGGGTCACACAGGGATGGGGTGTCCCTGTATGGGCTATGAAGGAAGGCATTTGGGGGGCCCAAATGCTTGCCCCAATGAAGGGAATCCTTGCGCAGGAGCTAGAGCACGTTCTTAAGCATGGGGAGAGGCACGTCTGTGGTGCTCAGTCCCAGGGAGGGTGCCTGGCAGAAGCTGCATCTTACTTGACAGGGATTGAGCAGCCCTGGAGCACGAAGCTGCAGGAGAACTGGGTTTTTCCACTGCTCACAAAAGTAATTCATTACACACCACGACCTTTCACGAGAGTGCTTGTGTTAGCATCTACTAAAATCCCTTCTGACAGTTCCCAGTCACCGTTTCATGTCTTCTCTTCTGCAGTCTTTTCCCCCGACCTCTCTGGAGCAGAATTGTGTTGTGGCATTCGCTGGTTTTAAACCCTCCATCATCCACAGTTCCAGCCTGGACTTCATCGGGTGTGGACATCAGCGTAATTGAGCCAGGGGCAGCTGTATTTAAGACGGTGCTGATTTTTAATTCTGTAACTGCTTTTTTTTTTTTGTCCAAGCAGAGTCTAGTCCAGAACTCCCCGTGTCAGACGCGGAGCCTTCAGAGCCGTGAAGCTGTCGGCAGCAATGTTCCTGAGCTCTGCAGATGTTTCAGCAGCGCTAGTGTGAGGTTTTTGGTGCACAAAGCCCAGACCGTAGGCCCTCCCCGTCAGGCAGTTCTTCTGTTTACCGACCGAAAGGTTGCACACCCTATTTTCTCATCTGACCTGGCAATAGGTAGTACATTCCGACTAAAATTTGGTATTATCCTATGCAATTCCTGTGCTGAACCATAGGCACTAGAAATCATTTTTCTCTACGTCACAAGCAACTCAAAACCGGCGCCATTTCACCTAGAGTGCAATTCCCCTCCTGTTCAGCTACCTCTTCTTTCCTAAATAGGCTCTATTCACCCATTCTTAAAATCAGCCACGTGAGTGCTCACATCAGGTTTCAGTCAAACCAAGTAGGTCAAATCCGTGCTCGTAGCAGAGCAGCTCCAATTCCTGATTGTTAACCAAGCCTCCATCTTGCGGCTGGAAGCATCTGCACGTTTCCCCCTCTCATGCCTTCTCTGGGTTTTTCTTCTCCTCACCTTGGTTTTATTGCAGGGGAACAGTCATTTGGGGTCCCTCTTTTTTTTCTGCTAGCACAGGAGACTTGCTCGTCCCTGCTCGCTCATCGTCGGTGCGGATCTGAAGCTGGGAGATCTCTCCCACAGACATACCCAGTGCTTCGGAGCCCCCTGCGGACAGGATTCCTGCTGCGGAGGTGGGAGCTGGTGCCCAGCAGGGTGAGCAGTGGCAGGTAGGGGCTGGGGCTAGGGGAGAGCTGCTGCTCTTCTCTCCGAGCTTCCCACGTAAGGCGCCGCAGGCAGGCTGCGTTAACAGCCACGGTGTCCATTTTCTGTCTGTCATTAGTGCACGCTCTTACAGCAAAGGTGCTGGCAGCGGTGGCAAAGCTGCGTGCCAAAGGACCCGTTGATGCACCTTGGGATACTGGTTTCAGGCCTGGGTCTCGTCTGCAAAAATTTAGTGGCTGCAATGAGCCTACTTGAGTTAAATTAGAGCAAATTCCCTTCTACTTAAAGCGAGGAATTCCCAGACAAGAAGGCTGTGCCGATTTAATGGGAAGGGATGGCAATCCAGTGCTATTTTATCGTGTTGTTTTCATCTTTTCCTAAAGCTGATGACATCTCTTCACAGAAGCTGCCGTGCTGTCAGAAGTTGGGCTTACGGCAAATCATTTTTTTATGAAATTGAACTTTAACCGGCACGCTGCAAGTCTAACATTTGTTTTGGCTGTAAATAGTGCTTTATTTCTAAAGCCTCCCCGATTCTTGTTATTTCAATGAAAAGCTGACATTTTTACTGAGGGGAAAAAACAGGCAGATTAAAAATAAATAAATAAATCAGAGGCGCTGTGACATCGTGCATCACTGAGCGGGGTTTGTGGCGAGCCGTTCTGCCCCCAGCCTTCATTATGCTCCTCGTGGTCCCGATGGTGCTCCCCCTGCCCACCCTCCTCCCCGACAGGCAGGGGGGCTCTGGCACAGGGGATTAACAGAACCGCTCGTCTGACCTCCTATTGATAACTCATTAGTGGGCAGTGGAATAAATGGAAACCTCGGTGGTGTAATTCTTAATGAGCCCAGTCAAAGGCACTTGATTTTTTTTTTTTTCCTGGACAAAATTATAACTCTCGATGAAAGTGAAAGTGGTGATGAATGTTTGGAGTCTGCGGAGACATTTGGCTTTGCCCGGTGCTCTGATTAAACAATTAGGGTTGTGCAAAAGCCAAACAGCCCCCGTCAGATGGGTGAAATCCTGCCTTATTAAGGCACCTCGGTGCAATTTCTTGTGAGCAGCACTGGAGGGGGCTTCCTTTGGTACCGGTTAGCAGCCTGGCATCTGCCCAGGAGAGGTGCCCTGCCTCGGGCCGGACCCCTGGAGGGGGTGTTGGGGTAGAAGGGCTGGAGCAAGGCAGCACGGACGTGGCCAGTAGCTTCTCAGGTGCATGCTGTCCTGCGAGTCAATTAGGGCCCTGCTTTGGGGATGGGACTCGGTGGTCCTGTAGGCCTCCCCTTTGGGTCAGACCCTATAAACACCAGCCGTGCCGGGTCCAGGTTCATATTCCCAGGCTTACAGTTAATTTCTGACCCTGTGTGTAGGAGCCATATCTGACAGACCAGGCGGCTCCCTTTTGGCCCTAAAACATCACGGGCGCGTTGAGTGGCACAGGTGAGAGCCCGGCCTGCAGCACGGGGGTACCCCCCCTGCCCGGGGTGGTTGTACATCACCGGGGGGCCGTGGGGCTGCTGCCCGCACCTCCTAGCACCTGGGCAGAGGAGAGGAGCCAGGACGGCACTTTCTGTTTTGATGAGAAAGGCACTCGAGCTAAATTAGGCAGGCTGTGAGTGCTGCTAGCTCCAGCTGCAAAATGGGGCGATAACCGCCTAACTGCGCCGTTTCCACTCGCCTTCCTGGATCAGGAACCGACGCAGCCCAAACCCAGCATGGCGTGAGTGCTGCTCTTTGCTCTTCAGCCTGGAGCAGCTCAGTTCCTCCCTTATTGCCTTGCTTTATTGCGTGGTTCCGCCTTGCAAGAACGGGATTTCAGCCTGCAAATTCCCAAAGTGCTGTTTTAATATTTATTTTCATCTGAGTTCCTATTACTGTGGCAACATGGACTTTGAATTTCATTAGTTTTATGCATTTAAGTTCCCTTTTTAAACCCTCTTAAGGTCATACCCCGCGTGGATAAATGGTAAATTTATTACATTTGAGATTCGGGGTAATGTTTTTCCTTAACAGCTGCAGATGACAGGTAGGAAGGGCACCGAGGCTTCTGCCTTCTTGAGAAACATTTGTGGGCGTTATCGGTGAGCACGTGCACCAGATCCCAGGGCTTTTAGGCAGCAGAATAATTACATAAACTCCTGTCACAGAGGCATTCTTGCTAGCAAAGCGCCCTGGGCTCTGAGCAGCACAGCAGGGCACGGGTCGGGGTGTGCAGGGCGCAGGGCCGTGCTCTGGCATGGGTTAAATCCAGCACCTGGGCTGCCCCACAAGGGGGGAGGCTGGGCGCCAGCACAGAGCCATTAAGCTCTTTAAGTGCTGTCCTTGGGAGTACCAGGAGAGCTGCTCCTAGCAGTTAAAACTCCCATGTCTTCTGGGGAAGGGAGGTGTAAGGGAGGGGTTGCCACAGGCACAGCTCCCCGAGCGTCCCGCTGCTGCTTTTCTCAGGGCTCAGCCTTCCTCAGGTGGTGTTCTTCCATAGATGTCTCTTTTTGGTCTTAAAAGGCTCCAAAACATGAGTTGTGAGGGGGCTGCTTAGCATATTTCAGCCATCCTGGGGGTTACTGGTTCCTGCTGGGGTGCTTGCAGGGAGCCTCCAGGCTGCCCACGGGCATCTTCTGTGCAACTTTGTGCCCAGTGCTCAGCACCGAGTGCGCAGAGTAATTCAATTGCATCGCCGCTCGGTTGCGTAAGGGAAAGTTCAAGTCATGCTCTGTTTTGTAAGATGAAGCGCATCCTTCTGCCGACCTGAGCAATTTACCTCGTTTGGGAAAAAATTTTGCTCTGCCTCCACCAGCTGAGCCGGGACTTTGGGGAAGGAGAGGGTGCTCGGGGGATGGCGCTGAGTATGTTGGCTGGGCTCGCAGAAATCGCTCAACCTTGGCTCACAGCTGTGTGTTTTCCTGGCATTTCAGCACGCCGAGGAGACCGGAGCAGCTGGACCAGGCGGCGGGACAGCGGTCTGCCTTCCCCTCGCTGGCACCCGGCTCGGAAAGCCCCCGGGAGATGCGCGGCCGCGGGCAGGCGGAGGGACAGCGGAGGATGCTCCAGGTGGATGCGCGGGGCCAGAGAGCGGGGCGCTCGCCCTCCGCGTCGCCCGAGCGGGGCAGCACCCCCACCTCGCCCTACTCGCTGCCCCAGATCGCCCCCCTGCCCAGCAGCACCCTCTGCCCCATCTGCAAGACGACGGAGCTCACCTCTGCCCCCAGCCAGCCCAACTACAACGCCTGCACCCAGTGTCACAGCAAGGTCTGCAACCAGTGCGGCTTCAACCCCAACCCGCATCTCACCGAGGTAACGCCTGTCACCCCAGCCCTGCTCTCCACGTTTTTTATGGAGGGTTGAAGCTCTGTGGGTCGTGAGGGAGCGTGGCAGTCCTGGTTTCCTTCCTCCAAGAAATTGCAGCTTTGCTTTTGGCAGCTGCAGAGCGTTAGAGGCATTGCTGTTGGGCAATTCTCTGCTGGCCACTCAGTGGGTAACTGCAATAACAACTGCAATTGCTGTAACGAGGCGTGGGGGAGTTAAGGTAGTTAAAGGGAAGGGCTAGCCTAGCCCTGAGGTTTGATCTCTGGCTTCATGGTGGGACCTGAGGTGTGTGGCTGCGAGGAGGCCATGCGTGTGAAGTTGCCCTCAGCTCGTGGGGCTCAACAGCAGGGGGTGCAGAGAGCAGCAGCTGGCAGTCCTGGGGTGCTGCATGCCACGGGGGATGGTGGTTTTGGGGTGAGTGGAGTGCTTCTGGCTTCCTCGTCCTCAGTGGCCAGTGGTAATCAGCTGGGTGTTGGTTTTTACTGTTGTAAAGATGCATTTATCTCCATGGAGATCGCAATAAGGTCTCGGATCCCAGCAGAAGGCTCCACAGAGGTTGCAGGATTCCTGTTGCAGGTGCCCCAAGAGCTTCACCACAATTAGCACAACCCAAGGGTTGTCCAGCGGAGGTGTTTGCTTTGTCATCCTCTTCGAGGGACTGGCTGCTGGGGGGACAGCAGCTGCTGCCTGGGGTGACTTGCTTTCCTTATTTGCAGTATTCCTTCGGCAGCTATCATACAACAACACAGAAGGGTGCCTGAAGCACTCTGGTGGCACTGAAAAGGGTGAAAGGGAGGCAGCTTGCAGGTTTACATGGTTGCTGTATCCCGTGGTGATAGGAGTCAAGCTATGGCAGTCACAGAATGGCTGAGGCTGGTGGGGACCTCTGGGTCCATCTGGTCCTACCCCTGCCCCCTATCAAGCAGGGATACCCAGAGCAGGTTGCCCAGGACCACGTCCAGGCAACTTTTGAAGGTCCCTTCCATAATGCAGGGATATGGGGAAAAGCCACAGAGAACAGAGTGAGCCAGATGCTAGCCAGGGTGTTTCAGCACAGGGATGGGACATGGACAGGTGGAGCCATTTGCCTGAAGCAGCTCTCAAATCCATACCTCTGCTAAAACCACTGCTGTTGTCTGAGTTTTTGGGGTCAGTGCCACGTGTACCCTCTGCCACGCAGCTCGAGGTGAGCACCAGGAGCTCGGTGGTACTGGGGAGCAGGGAGCCCTACCCAAGCTGGGGCACTGCAGCAGCTCCTGAGCATCCCTCCCCTCCAGAGGTCATCTCATCGACTTCTGCTCAAAGCAGAGATCGAGTGAGGTAGCTCAGGGTTTTATCCAGTTGGATCTCAAACACTTCCAAGGGTGGCGACTGAGCCTGCTGCACTGCCTGCCTCTCCTCAATACAAAACTTTTTCCTCTATCCTGCCTGATCCCTTAAGCCCAGCAGGTGCAGCAAGGTTGGTGCACGGTGTTTCTGGTGATGTGATTTCCTGTGGTTATATTTTCCAGTTGTGTTTGCTTACAGGTAAATCCATTTTCACAGGAATAGTTCACGTCTCTACTCATGGCTGGGGTAGATACAGCTTTCTAACTTCTCTTTCTGCTTTCAAGGCTGATAAGCAGGACTAAATCATCAGAAATGTCAAATTTTCTAATAAAACTGAAACCAAGGAAACAAAAACTGTTTTACGCAGTACATCCCCTTCTGCACAATCTGTGGCCTGCCAGAAACCACAAGTATGGTGAGATGAGAGCTCCGCCGCTTGCTTGGCGTGGCGCAGCCACGGGTAGCGGTTTCTGAAACCCTTGCAGGAGCCACAAGGTCTTGAAATAAGGTGTTTGTATAAGCTTGGCGTGTCTTAATATCTATAAAATACACGCATGCCCACACGTAAAGAACTAACAGCAGGGTTAGTGTGTGGGAGCTGCAGTCTGTCAGGCTCCATCCTGTCACTTCTCAAGCAGATGTCTCAGACAAGGGCTCACTGTACCCCTAGCAAAGCACCTGAACCCTGCAATTAGATGCTACTTTATGCTCCAAAGGATGCACGTTTTTTAAAAAAGACACTTTTATTTCATTATTTTTTTTTTCATATGGCTTGATGATCATTTTATTTTAAAGGCAAGTCATGCGTTTATATCGTTCCTGAGCAGTTGGCCTCTTGGCGTCTGGCAGCGGCGTGTCTCGAGCTGATTGCTTGCTGAGCAAAAATATCCCGTTTGGTTTCTTGTTTGTTGTCTTTGCATTTCTTTGAGCATCAGCTCATTCTTGTCTCGCGGGGCTGGGGAAACAGACGTTCCTGTCCCCTCTCTGTGTCGCTTGGAGTCGTACAGGCAGTTAATCAGATTCTTGCTCAAAATAAATGCTGTCGTAGCTCTCAGTTCTGTCGCGTGCTGGTGTGCGAGTTTTCCCATTCATTCACTAATTTTTCTGAAGGTCAGTGCTCTTCGCTAGGTGGTTATTTTAAGCCTGGGGAAATTTGAAGCAGGGAGCTACCAGAGCATCGTTAAAGACTGGAAGTGAAATGTGAAGAAGTAACGAAATAGTGTGGTAAAATTTATCAGTTGACTCGTGCTCCCATGTATGAAATAGGCTTTTGAATGGAAATGGAGTATTTCAAGTGCAGTCTTGTGATCCTAATGCTCTGCTAGGATTTTAGAATTTCTCGTTGAAACTTTTCCTAATTTTCCTCTGGCTTTGAGGATTTATTTATTTTTTTGTCAGGCTGTTCTGCAGGACCACCCTGGTACTGCTGCTGTCTCCTCTGTGAGTGAATAGCTCGGTTTTGAGCGAGTACAATAGGTTTAGAAAATCTTTTTTCTCCATCTTTTGCTTTGTAATGCTGTTCGTGTGGCTTCTGCCTGATCCCGCAGCATGTTCATCTGATTGGATTTGCTCTGTTTGGTATAATGAGGAGGCAGGCATCCTATCTGTTCCTTGGGGGGTTTGAAGTGTCATAGCACATTGCTAATCTGGGAAATGTATTTCTTCAGTATTGTCTTAATTTTATTTTTAGGTTGCTTTTAATTCATTTTCTCCCCATCTTAAATGATGTGGGTTTGTTTGTTTGTTTGTTAAAAAAAAAAAAAAAAAGAGGTTTTGATTTTAATCAAGAGTAGTGGCACAGCATTAAAATACATGCTTTAATTCGTGTTGAAATGATGCTCACAGCTAATAGGTTTGCTTGGGAGTGTTTTAGGGTCGTAGGGAATCCTTGCGTTCTTCCTTATGTTTCTGTTGTGCTTTTTTCCAATTTAAAATCGTGTTCATCAGACGCAGTTTCAGAAGTATTCAGATGCACTCAGTAGATTTTATTTTTTTTTTCCCCTGAGCAAAAGGAGCATGTTTATACGTGTACGGCCCTCACCAGGTTTCTTCCTTTGTCACACCCCAGCTGTGGTCAGGAGGACGAGGAGCTCGGCGGCTGGCTTCCAGCAGCGCAGGAGAAGCTCTCGGTGGCTCCCGAGCTGGCTGTGCTGGGAGGGGGCAGCAGCTGTGTTGGTTCAGCAAATCACTTCACAAAGAACGAAAATGAAGGCTGAAAGCTGCAGGAATCGTGAAGGTGCTGGTGTGCTGCTCTTCCGAAAGCCGATTGCTGCACTTGGCGTGTTTTTTGGCAGGTGAAGGTGCCGCCGAGCCCAAACGGTGTGTGCGCGGTGGCATCGCGCCCTGCAGCTGGCCAGGCACACGGCACTGGGTCAAGTCCCCCGTTTTGGGATGGCTTCTGAGGTAGCTGCATCACGAAGCAGGAAAAGCCAGAAAAATCAATCTGTCGTTGTTGTTGCTTTGCAGATCCAGGAGAAATTTCCAAAGCGTTGGGTGGAAGGAGAGCCACGCTAGCTCGATCCCGAGTTGGCTGTTTGCTTTCGCACCGCTTCAGCCAGCTCTGAATGTGATTGCAGGGAATAATGCTTTTTTTTTTTTTTTTTTTTGGTGTGAAAATGTTGTTAGGCCTCCTGAATCTCTCTCCCTGGACCAACAGGTTGTGTGCACGCATTCCCTTCCTTGCTGATGACCTTCACCTCTTAATCCCCTTATCTGTGCGCCGAGCATGCCAGTCCCCCCTTCATCCCGGGTCTGCAGCGTCACAGTGAGGTGCTGCTGGCACCTCCTAGCTGGTTTTTTTTTTTCTTTTACTTATTTCTGCTCTCCCTTTTTTTATTGGGGCAGCTAGCTCTGAATAGAGCAGCTGGCCTGAAGCTGGAGAGCAGCACACTTGCACTTGCCGAGGCTTTCTAAATATAAATGGCTTGCTTGCCTCTGCAGCCACTGCTGCAGGCTGAGCAGGGGCTTCTGCGGGCTGCCTGCAGCGGCGTGCGCGCTGCCTGCTCGATGGATTGCCGTCCAAGCCGGAGCCAACAAAAAAAAAAAGCTCGTGAGTAATCGTGGCTGTTCCTTCCCGTGCTCTGCCTCTCGCTCCTCTCTGCAGAGACGGCTCCAATAAGGAAAGATCCACTCGAAGAAAATGTCACGAGCAGCTTGGCCAACCGGTGGCCGGTGACTAATGGGGCTGGCGGTGCTCTCGGTACCGCTGCCGAGGAGCCAACAGCGGGTCCCAGCGTGGAAAGGAGAGGAGAGGAAAGGAGGGAGCACTGAGGGTGCCGGGTGCTGCCCAGCAGCATCTCTTTTGACCTGAATTTTAGCTGATGGCCGTTGTTATTTACAAAGCCACGTGGGCTCCTCGCACCAGAAACCCAGCCTGGTTTTCTGAGCTGGCTTCTTCCTAACCACCCTCCTGCCTCTTGCTGGGGCACGGCTGCATTTTGGTACTTACAGGCTAAAAGGGGATTTAGGTAGTGTGAAAGCATCAGGAATTTCCAAAAATAGCCCCGTGCAGGCAGCAAGGTGTCTGCAAGCATCACAACAGCAGGTCACACCCGCCGAGGTGCTCCTCGCAGCTGGAATTGAAGCTCACGGAGCCTTGCTCGTGGCTTTGCCTCCAGTCTGAGACATAAGGTGAGGCTTGGCCCCTGGGCAGCACTTACCGGAGGGGTGTGGTGCTAATTGGACTATGAAAACTGGTTAATTGAGCTCTGATTGAAATGCCCTCTTATCTAGACTGCAAACCTTTTGATCGAGGACAGCCGAAGGGTGGGATTTTTTTCAGCTCTGGATTTGGCTCGCCTTGTAAATATGCTGTGCCGTTGGCTTGGCTTTTTTTTTTTTTTTTCTCCGAGGGAAATCAAAGTGAAGTTGTTGCAGTGGCTCAGTAGGAGAATTCAGAGAGGGAAATGTGGTCTTAATGGGATCGGAATAGACCACGCAGCAGGTCTGTGGGATTAAATGTGTGTCGAAACGAGTTAAGGCAGGGATGCAGCACGGCGCTACGACAGCCGGGGGTGGGTGCTGGGGGAAGGCAGCGCTCTGCTGGCTCCGGGAGCTCGTTTCTGCCTGTGACACCCCCGGGCATCTTCCCAGGCACCCCAGGGCCAGTTCCAGCTGCGTGGCTGGGTGCAGGAGCGCGAAGGCGAGGCAGCACCCAGCACTGGTGGGCTTCATTTGGGCACGAAATGTGTGTTGGAACTCCCCCAGGATGGGAAGCAGGCCCAGCGCCGACCTCCTGCTCCCTCCAGCTGCCTGCTCGTCCTCCTGCCTGCAGCCCTGGGGCTGGGCTGGCCGGCTCCTTGCTGCCAGGGGAGGCTGGCAGGGGACAGGGGCGCGCATCGGTGCTGCGGGAAGGGGGTTTGGTGCCCCGCGCCCCTCTGCTGAGCGTGACACACCGTACTGCTGCTGCAAGGAAGGAGAAGCACAAAGGCTTGGGCTCATGCGTTTAGCAAAGCCTGGCTTATTGTGAATCATCCGCTGTCCTTATCAGAGCGCCACAGACGGCGTTTGCATCAGTCACAGCACAGCCTGCTCGCGGAGTCGGCGGCAGCGCTCTTCCCGTTGAATTGCCGCAAGCAAGCAGCTGTTTGAAGCCCTGTCCCCAAAGAGCAGAGGAGCTTGTCGTTTTGCACAGAGCCCAGCTTTGCGAGATGTGTGGGCTCAGCAAACGTCCCCTGGAAAGGATGCAAACCCAGAGGTGTGCACGTATATCACTGCAAGAGGCTGGCAGCGTGGGGCCACGGCTGGGCTTGGGGCTAGCAAATGGGAGCCCCCAGGGGGGTGTTGGTTTAATGGGGTTTTGCCTGGTGCAGCACACCAGTGCATGAAGACGTGGGAAGGGGGAGCTGCAGGTGCTGAGCTGCTGCCAGCAGAGCTGGGAGGAGATGTGGCTGCAGCTCCTCGGGGCCACAGCTCCTCCCAAATCAGCGTAAGCACGGCTGTGGTCCACACGTGCTCTCCTCGGTCCCTTCTGCACTCTCCGGCATGTCACCAAGTCTTCCTGTCCTTGGGGACACCTCGCTTTGCTCCTGCCCTCCAGGAAGGTGCTGCGCTGTGCTCTGAAGGTCTTGAGCAGAGCACGGCGCCCAGCAGATGCAGCACAGGTCCAGTGGGAAGGTCTCGCTAAAAGCTAGTGGTCAGTGACAAGGTACCCCGGGGACCTGGCAAAGAGTTGAATTCCCTGAGCCTCTGGATTCCTCAGCAATCATGAACATGCTTATTGTGGGGAGAGGCTTGTCCTTGAGCACGCCTGCGTCCGTGCTGCCCACGATGAGCAGCCTGTGCTCTCCCTGCTGCAAAGCCTGCCAGGCCTGGAGAGCAGCAGCTATGTCCCTGGTGCTTGGTGGAGCTTGGCCTGCAAGCACAGGAGCAGCTAATGCACTGAAATTCTGTTTTACGAACTCTACCTTATGCTCTGCCCTGCCATATTAATTTTCCAGATGATATGATTGTGGCTTTCCTATTTGAGAGCTCTTTGAAAAATGCCACCAAGCCAGCACGCCGCTGCTGCCATCTGTCTTCTGAGTGGCTTCTGGGATGCCGTTAGCAGACAATGGTTATTGTCCTATTGAATTAGGAAGAAAGATCTGCAGGCACTTCTGAAGTATTGCTTTCCACAGGTAACCCTGGGTATTAATCCTAGTTGAGGCTGGGGTTGCGTTGAAGCAACCCTCTGTGCAGATGCTGGGAGCGTGTCCCCAGTGACAAGTCCTGGGGTCTGATGGCTCTGAAGGAGGTGCCCTCGGAAGGTCTCCAGCACCATCACTCGGAGCCCCCACCTCCTCCAGCCTCCATCCGTGTCCTCCTCCACCGCCACTTCCTCGCTGCACAAAGCACCGGGAGGCCCAAAGGGTGAGCACGTGGAGGCGGTGTTGGTTTGGGTGCAGAATGCTCTCCCTCCTGCTGCTTCCCCCTCACTGCTCCGTCCCTCATTTGCAGCCTGCTGTCCACTCACTGCGGTTCCTCATTGGTGTTTGGAGCTTGGAGCAAACCAAAGGGGGGGGGAAGGCAGCTGGGTTGATGCAGAGTGCTCTTCTTTACCTTTGTTTAGTCGGGATGGGCACAGTGCTCAGCTTGCACAAGGTATCCGCCTGTCCCGTGCCTGTTCTGGCCATGGTGGCAGTGCTGATGGAGGTGCTGAGCGTGTTCAGCACCCAGAGGGGCTGCACTGAGCTCTTGGGCTGCAGTAGGAAACATTTAGGTCATGGAGCCTGTGCTGGCAGAAGATGTGTAGCTGTCTGTCACGGCTGTAATGTTTTCATCAGAAATCAAGGAAGGGAAGCTTTTTTTTTTCCCCTCTCTTGGCCTGACAAGTTAATGTGAGCTTCTGTTGGATGCTGGTTGCTCTCAGCCCCTGCATGCCTTCTGCAGGATCTCCAGCTGGAGCAGCTCTGCTCTCCTCCCGAACGAGAGCACGCAACGTGCCTGTGCTGACGTCCCTGGTCCAGGCTGGCTCTGCTGGGCTCCCACCCTGAAGCAGTGGGAGAACAGTGAAGGGACCAGAAAGAGGAAAGTTTTGCTTCTGGGATATAATTTTTTTAACCTAGCAATTTTTATTTTACATTTTTCTCTTCTGTAGAAGTTTCTAGATCTGTAACCAAGGGCTCAGCCTGTCCTCTGAGCAGAACAAGGCTTGCAGGACATAGCAGAGTGCTTTCCTATGAAGAGTTTGTGCATCTTTTTGGGGTCTTTTGATTTAGATCTCCATGGCAAGCAAAAAAAAATCTTGATTTGAACGCCCAGTTTTAATCATGCTTTGCATTTGCATGTGTTAGTATTTTTTTTCCTTGAGGAAGGGGTGATTGCTGTTGTAGACGGGCTTGCAGTTAAGCACCCCCTTTTTGGAGGCGTACATAACAGCTAGGAAAATCCAATTAACGGCGGCGTGGCTGTACAGCTATTTGTTCACTTTGAATTCTTTGCAGATTTTTGTGTTAGAAATGGTGTGGTTTTTACTTAGCAGGTGGTGACTAGCACACCGTGTCCTGGTACGTTGGGACGGGAATAGCAGCCCTACCAGAAAAAGGCTGTTCCCACTGGAAGCAGGACCTGGAGGCACACGTGGCCATGAGCTGTGCCAAAGGGGATGCCCTGGAGACAGCAGGAGCCCCGTTCTGCAGCGGGGAGGTGACTGTCACCGCCTCGTGGCCTTGGTGCAGGGATGGCTCCTCCAGACAAACGTACCCAGTAGGGAACCGCCAGTCCCAGGCTGTCCTCTGGGGACAGGGACAGCAAGTAGCAGGCTTAAACTGCAAGGAAGTCGTAGGTTAACGTGTTGGGACTGCTCGCTGACAGGATGGTTAAGCCAAAGCCCCGATATTCGCCCTTCTAGTGCCCACCCAGTAAACCCACAACTGCTGGGAGGTGGAAGGACCCAATTTGGTGCCCAAGGACATGCAGCAGGGGCAGGAGGGGACATGACCCAGTCCTGCCTCGCTCTGTGGCTGCCTAATTTGTTCGATACCTGCATCTGCTGAGCAGCGTGAAAAGCCAAACAATGGCACAGGCTGTGTGAGTGATTTCAGGCAATTTTGGTGATTTTCTGTGCGAGCGATTTCAGCTGGGGGCAGCTCGTGCCGTTGCTTCTTTGGCCAGTGCTTAATAACAGGAGTTGCTTTTCTTTATTATTCTTAATTTGAGTTGTGGGATGAGCCTTTTCAGCCCAAATCATCCCCTACCACGAGGAACTCTTGCAGGATGCCGGTTGGGTCAGGACTTCTTAACGAAGGGCAGGTCACGGCAGCTTTGGGGTGTCTCAGGGCCATCGCATCAGCTCGCATCTTAGCTACAGCCATAGATCTGTGCCTCACCAGTCCTGTGGCTGGCTGGACTGAGAATTATTCATGGCAGGGAACTTAGGTTTATCTGGAGTAATTGAGTAATTAACTCTGTTTAGGTATTGTGCAATGGCTTGTCTGTCTCCAGGCCTTACGTTCTGCAAGAGCATCCGTTACATATTTAATCCATGGCAATAAAAATGCATTTTGCTTTGCTGCATTGGTCCACTCCAGTTTGTTCCCTTGCCCAAGCTGTTCATTCCAGCTGGTTTTCTCAAAAAAAAAAAAAAAAAAAGTGCATTGGACCACGACAAATGAGGAATAACTTGGCCACTTTAGTCTGGAGAGGATGGGAGGCAGAAATGGCTGCTCTGTGGCCCTCTCTGAAAATATTTCATGCTATTTATGTCAGCACCCAGGATTATCCGTATCATTTTAAAAACTTCTGTCCCACGTGGTTTGTAACTAGCAAAACAGAGCAAAATTAGTTGTGTGATGTCTGTAGACGGGGCAAAACTTGATGCCTAAAAGGACCTTGAGGTACTCAGGCTCACTGGGTTCATTCCCTGCGCTGCAGGTGCGACCTCCTGGTGCTGTGGTCGTTCAGGAGCATCCCAGAGGAACCAAAAACACGTGGTGAGGCTGCAGCAGGGCCTGCTTGGAGCAGCAAATCGGAGCCGTGCAGCAAATGAATGAGGGTTTTGTTCCACACTACCGCCAGGAAAGTGGGACTGCTTCTAAGTTAATCTGCTTTCAGGCTGCGTGTCGAGAGCAGCTCCTGTGCGTTGCAACAGGGGGATCGCACCGCTGCCGGGCTCAGCTGCCAGCTTTCCCCTTCGTGCCCAGGGAACCCCCTGCTCTGGGCACTGACAGCAGGCCCCTCGCTCCTCCTAGGCTACTGTTTTAGTTCTGTAGGAGTCAAAGAAGTTTCAGGGCCCAGAGGCTCCCGGTGTTGGGGTGCCTCGCTGCAGGGTACCGGAGCAGCAGCAGAGCAAGGCAAAGCACCCCATTAGGCTTCCCAGGAGCACGAGGGCTCGCGTCGAGGCCCTGCAGCTGCGGGGCTGGGAGCTGCACTTAAAGCACATCCATGCTGCAAGCTCATGAGGTAAAACCCTGGGGGGAAGCTCTGCGCAGCGCCCCGTGACCACATGTGGAGCAAAGCGTCCTCCGAGCACATCTGCGTGCCCGAACCTTTCATGTGCTCCCACGGACGGAGAACAAAGGCTGTCTAAACAGGAGCTAGTGAGGCAGCAAATCGCACAAGAAACATTCCCTAATGAAGTGGAAGGACTTGTCCCTTTGCCCAGGGCTGTGGCACTGCAGGCGCGCAGGGCTGGGCAGCATCGTGCTGTGATGGGGGCCTGGGGAGGAGAGGCTGGGGGCACCCTGGCAGGATCAGAGCGTAGGGTCTGGCTGCAGAAGGGGCTCTGCCACCCCTTGATCCCTCACGGGCATGGGTTTCTTGCCTTCGCCCAGGAGGCAGCGGCTCCCTGAGCACACGGGCAATGGGGACCTGGCAGGGGGAGCACCACCCTGCCTGTAACGGCAGGCCAAGGTTAGTTGCAAAGCTGTTCAGTGATGGTTTGTATTTTATTCATTTTTTAATTTGTTTGCTTAATCTTTGTGTGGTGTGGGGAGGGAGGGCGTGCAGATCCTGTTGTGCACGGGCAGGGGGTGGCAGGGGCGGCCGCCCCGGGGACAGAGGGATGTGCTGTGATGCACGCAGGCAAGGCAAGGCGTCTCCAGCAGCCTTTTTCCTGCCCTGCCTGTATCTCGGCAGCAGTCTCCTAGCAGGAGCACATTGTGTTCACTCTGCTGCCTTTTCCTCTGCTGTATGCAGAAGAGATGGCACCCATTCGTGGTTCCCGGTCATTTTGAAAGCAGCGGGAGAAGACTCGGTCTCAGTTAGTTTGGGGGGTGCTAACTAGAGAAAGAGGCTTTCTTAGGGGAAAATTGGTTAATAAATGACTAATAGGATGAAATGGCACTCTTATCCTGCAGCTTGGTTCTCTGGACAAATGCAATTTCCCATCTGTTGTTTGCAGTGAAGGAGATGAGTTTTGGGGGTTTGTTCCTGCTCGCCAGCATGGGTTGATTATTTCCTGGCAAGCGCTAGCACGATGATTACCGAGGGCTTCTGTGGCTTCCCCTTCTGGACAGAAGTGCCGGGGAGTGGATTTTATTTGTTTTGCTATCTTTGAAGAGAAAGCTGAGCATAAGGTGGCTGTTCTCAGAAGTGCCTCGCTGACCGATCCCCTTGCCAGTTAAGAGCCTGAACACCCCTAATTGCATGGTCCTTCCGGAGCGCTGCGTCCTTGTGCAAGCGTGCTTTACATTTTGACCAGGAAACTTCAGCCCACATCCCTGTGTGTACTGGCATGGAGCTGGCATGTGTTTTGGCCCGTCTTGAGGCCACGCTGGGACAGCCATCGGCTCCTGCCATCCTGTAGGGGAGCCTGCAGAGACCTTGTCCCCTGCTGCTGTCTCTTCTCCTTTGTGCCTGCTCCCCTAGGTGGGACCCTGGCTGGTGCTCCACGTTGCAGCCTCCCAGGGGGTGTTCTACAGGGCTCTTGCCTCACTTGTGTGCAGGTTGTGCACCGATCCAAACAGCGAGAGCTGCTTGCCCTGCTGTGAATAAGTGAGCACTGGGGTAAGCCATCCCTGTGCTGCTACAGGAGAAATGGGCAAAAGGAAATCTTCAGAACAATGTAGATATTTGTATTTGTTGTGCTCTCCACCAGCCAGCCTGAGATGGTGCGGGAAGCCTTCTCTGCGTGCTACCATTAGCTTTGCTTGCTTGTCAGGAGCTCTTCCAGGCTTTGCTGAGCTTTCCCTGCTTTCCCCCTGC
This sequence comes from Aythya marila, assembly GCF_965140915.1. Lineage (NCBI taxonomy): Eukaryota > Metazoa > Chordata > Aves > Anseriformes > Anatidae > Aythya > Aythya marila. Next base: position 15,578,302 of record NC_139051.1, read on the forward strand.
AATTCCCACCTTCTGCCTGCCCTGCAGCACCCCCAGCCCCCCGCCATAGCTTGCTGCTCTCCCCCCTCTCTAGCTGGAGGCTGTCGTGTAGTGTCGCCTGTTCTCTTGGATCAGGCTGTTCCTTTAATTGCACGGCGCATAGCTCTGGCAGATTTTGGTGCGATGCTACAAAATGCAAGATGTGCCCCCAGAGAGCTCCTCCAGAGTTGATCCAGGAGGCATTGCAAGGAAGGGACGTTTCGCTGACTCGCTGATTTCTTTAGATGGTGGTTCTTCAGCTGCAGGCTAAGCTGATGAGCTGAAGGCGTGTGAGGACACTCAAGGCATGTCCCTGGCAGCTCTTCAGCTCCAGGAAGAGGCTGGGATGCTGCAGTGTTCCTCTGGGACAGCCAGTAGCACCCACTGATGAACCCCTTCTTCATCCAGCCAGTGATCCCTGGCACTGAGCCTTCCCTCAGGGCAATTAATGCAGTACTTTCATTACCAAATTACAGCCTTGGCTATTTTTATACCACCCTGGCTCTGGAGGGCCCGGTGGCAAGGGAGATGGGACCCTGCTCTTCAGGCACATCTGCTGGGGGTCAGCTTTGTGAGCTTGGGCTCCTGGAGGCCTGGAGTTGGAAAGCTCCTTGCTTGCTGTCTTGCAGTTCCCAAATGCGTTTTTCCAGGATTTTCAAATATGTAGAATGTTAAATACGCATTTTGGACAACTTGGAGGAAACCCATGTTCCTTTCCTTTGTTTGACAATGAACTTGTCCCGTTTTTCAGCTGGCTGTGCACCCAGTTTCCTCATGCTGGGAAAGGAGGGCAGGCTGCGTCTCTCCCTGTCCTGTTCAAAGTGGCCAACCTGCATGGGACCTCTTGCTTGAGATCACATGGAGGCTGCTAGTGGCAGCCCAAAACAACCCTTTCAGACAAGTAACTGTGCTCCTGACGTGCCCAATGGCCTCCTGTATGGAGAGCTGTGGCTGCGGGGAGGTGTAAATGGGCAGAGCAGGTCAGGAGCCACCAAGTCTCCCAAATCTCAAATCTAATACTCTCCTGTCCTACTCCGCTTGTCCAGTAGGACAGCCTTCTGTGTCACCTCCAAACGGTCCCAAATAGCCAATCTGTGGTAAAGATGGAATTATTCTTCTTTTTGATCCTAAATTTTGGCTCAAAGAGATCGTGGGTGTTTGCTTGAAGCCTTCATTTGCAGCTCACTTTAAAGCTCTTGCCTACTGCGAAGGCCGAGCACTGAGCTTGAGAGGCCTTCACGGCCACGTTGTCCTACCTCAGGAGATCCTGAGGAGATCCTCTCCTGCTAACAGAGCTGGGGGCAGGCTGTCTCCACACAACTCCGTAAAAGAGCTGGTGGCAGAATAATGGTGGAAGCCCCCTGAGCTCAACAACCCTCTCCATCACCATTTCATATCGAGTCGCTTTTACTTGGGCGGCTTCCTGGGGTTGTTCTAGGGGGCCTGGTGATCTGCAGCATGCAGGGCCGCGTGTTGGCCCTCCCTGTGTACCTCTGCAAAACACCACTCCCCTGTACCGAGCCCATCTGCAGAGGGTCAGGATTTGCCCCCCGTGCATCCCGTGGCACCGGGTGGTTCAAACTTTCAAAGCTGGCGAGATGAGTTTGGGCACTAAGGCCTCTAGAGACGAAAGGCCTTGTAAGTTTTACCTCCGTGAGCCTTGTACCGAGCCCAACAGCATGTGTATAATTTGCTTTAATGGCTAGAAACATCTGCTGTTAAAAATGATGCTTAATATATTTGGCTTCCATTTCCAGTCATTAGTTCTTTTTATGCCTTTTTATGCCTAATTAAGAACCTTTTAGTACCTGATATTGTTTCCTCTGAATGTGCAGCTCTGTCGTAATCAAGTCACTTCTTAATCTTCTCTTTGATAAACTAAAAAGATCAACCTCTTTAATTCTCTCATTTCAGACATTTTCTCCTAAAATTGCTTTTACAGATCCGGTCTATATCTTTTGCAGAGTTGTACTAATGTTTTTTAAATGTCGGTGTTGAACCGTTCACGGTTCTGGAACGGCTCCCTCAGTGCTGGAAGCAGAGGCTGAGCCACCTCCATATTCCCACCTCCAGCTTCGTGCCACCGCATGGAGCCAGCTCAGGTTTGCAGGAAGCAGAGACTCGGCTGCATCCATATTTATTGCTATACCAAACCCTGTAATGTGGCGATATTGCCACAGCGAGATCAGGACCCTACTAGAGAGGTACCTAAGCAGTGGTAAGCCCTTGTTGTCCTCCAGGTCTGCCAGGTAACTAATCTGAAATCCATTTAGCACATTCAGTATTTTATAGGGCTTTTTTTTTTTTTTTTTTTTTTTTCTTGTCAGCATGTCACTTACTATGAGGTTAAATCACCTTTTGGACATCATGTATATTGCTTCCATTCATTACTAATACCAAATCTGCATTCTCAGCAGAGAATAAAATCAGGTTTGCTTTCCATGACCTATTTTCCCTAAAACCACGTTGACTGGCATATATGCTTGCCCTTCAGTTCTCTGCTGCGTGACTCCAGTGTCATCTTTCTGTCTTAGAGAGATGGCTGGCTGGCCTGTGCAGGTCATACTCTTGCTGGCTTGGTATTTAAGCAGAAGACTCTTGCAGTCTTCTAAAATTCCCTCAGTGCACTTAAAGATTAACATCAGCATGCAGCAGTTTTCTTAGCTCTCTCAGATCTTTTGGATGCAAAATTATTCAGATCTGCCAAATTTAAATATCCTTAGTGCTGGTAGATGTTGTTGAATGTTCGTCTCAATTGCTAATAAGTTGGAAATGCTTCATCCTTGAGATGAGTATTATCCCGTTTCTTTCCAAATGTTTACCAGCAGTAATTATCGCACTTCCACCATATCTTTCTCATTAGCAGCGTTACCTTCTGCATCCAGTAACAGACCTGTGTCCTTCCTCGGGTAGCCTCTGTCCCTGATGCACACGATAAATCCTTTCTGCTGCTCCCCAACAGACTTTTTCATGAAGTTCCCGTGTTTTCATACAGTTTATGTACTTCACAGGTTCTCGTTTCCATCAGTTGATATTGGTGTGCTGAGGTCTGATAATTGTTGATTTTATATTTCCAATTGTGCCCCCCCCCCCTTTTTTTTTTTTTGCACAGCAGTCACCTTCCCTTTTAGCCAGCCTCGTTCACTCCCTAGTGAGGGATTGGTTCTGTTTCAGAATCATCATTTACACTCCAATGTCCTTTGAACTTTTTGGTATTTCTGCAGTCAGATTTCCTCAGGTGAAGGAGACTAGCATGCTCTGCACAGCCAGTCCAAGGCTGTTCACGGAAGCACAACTTTGCTTCTTGGTACTTCAGAGCGTAGTGGTGACTTCAGCATTCCAGTGATGGGAGCTGGACCTTGAGTTTTGACCTTTTTAGGTTTTCCTCTTCTCCTTGATGGGCGTTTCATTTTGCTGCTTACCCAGACTGTTGGCGCTAAGGTAGAAGTAGTAGGAAAATTTCTTTCCATGTTCCTGCCTCTGTTTCTGTCATGTTTCCTGTTCATCTTCCACCCCTCCGTGGTTGGTTGGCAGGCAAAAAGGGGAGTGTGCAGAGGAAGGTGATGCAAGCCAGCCAAGTCATCCCTCATTTCATATGTTTGGGTCTTAACCACCCAGTACTCCACCAAATCAAGACTTTCAGGGGTTGGGTTAGCAACCTTCACTCTTCCAGGATCCTTTCAGTTGTCTTTGATCTGCATAGGCCACACGTCGCGGAGAGGCTGGCCAGGCAGTGCGGTAGCCCCAGGTGAAATCACATCTCAGACATTCACACGGGGAGCCCACCACACTGCTGTACCCCCTTGACTTTTCTCCTCGGTATTCCTCAGCATGTGCTCGCCAAAACACTGATAACTATTTGGTCACTTCTGTCTGATTGGAGTGCTTTTTTTTTCCTGTCTTGATTGCAAAGCACCATTGATTGTATGCATGTACACATGCAAGTGAGCTTGCAGGCATGCACATGAACCAGGTTTAAGTAAAAAAAACTTCAATTATCCCATTGTTCCCAAGCTGCTGAGCTCTGGACAGTCCTGGTGGCTTGTCCCTGACCCGTATTCTGCTTTCGTGGCCATCAGGAGACGGGGGGACCTCCTGGTGTCAGGGAGCACTTCTGCATGGTGGAGATCTGCTCTTTCCCCACTTTCTACCTAGCCCTAGGGTCTTAAAGTGTGGATAAGAAGATTACGCAGAGAGGGAAGATTTGCATTTCTTAGATACTGGGAACTTTGTGGGGGAGAGAGAACCTGAATAGAAAGGATTGGTTCTCCCTTAATCAGAGCTGATGGGGATAGCACGCAAAGCTGCTGGGAGTTCAGGAGCCACTCTCCTGAAATAGCGCAGCGGGGAAAAACGCCGAGGGACAAGAACGCAAAAATAACGTGAGGAGTTCTGCACATCTTCAGTTTGTGGCCCAGAATAGTGAAGGCAAAACCATAAGTTATGAAGTCTAATAAATATCAGTGGCTGTAACAGCCCCGTGCGATGTAGCTAACTGGGGAGGATGCGGTTGGGGTGGCTTACATTGGGTGGTGCTTTGGGCAGCAGGCAGCACCCCTTGCACGTGGTCACATCGCTGAGGGTCAGGAGGACGGACTGGGTGAGCAGGAGAGACGAGGTCTGAGGAGCTTTGGAGGCCCAGGGACAGGAGATGGAGCAGAGCTGGAGAACGCTTTGGTTCTTTTTGGCCCCGTGCTTTGCTTTTCTTGGGGAAATCTTCTGCAAGCAGACCTGGTTATCCTGTGCTATACGTTAATATTTGCATAGCTGCAGAGCATCCCGGGGATTCCTCATATTAGAAGGCTCGCAGCTTTCATATGGCCTTTTAATTAACTTAATTCAGACATTAGTGTGTCACAGGGAACGTCTCTCAAGGGGGGAAGTCTTTCATTTATCTCCACTTAGCCAGGGAGCACTACGTTTTTCATTTGCATCCTCTGGTTTGTCCTTGTAAGAGTGGGAATTAACCTCTCACTCCCAAGCCGGTGTTGTGCCCAACACCGTTGATGCGTTGTGGAGAAGCTGCTCCTTCTGCCCCCGCTATCCCTGGACCTTCTGCAGGTCCTGTGCTCACCCCAGAGCTGGTCCTGGCTGTTTTCTGGACTGCTTGTAGATGCCATTTGCTTGCCTTGAAGGGCACAGGCTTGGGAGGAGGTTTCATGGGGTTAAGGAGGCCCCAAGCAAGAGAAGTGGGCTTCCAGGCCCTTCATCCTCCAGCTTCTGCACCCTCATCGAGAGCCCTCTTCCACCAGGAGAGAGCTGGGGGGGGGACGCAAGCCTTATAGCTAGCAAGAGCTTTGCAGCAGAAGCCTCGGAAGCAAAACAAAGCTAATTAAAGCCTGCTTCAGCACATGCCTGTTATGCTGTAGGTACCTGTGACAGATGGGGTCTGTTCCCCATGACTGCAAGATACTTTTGCGAAGAACACAGTGCTGAAATGTTTGCCTGTTTTGTGTTTTTTTTTTTTGGGGGGGGGAGGGTGATGACTTAGCTACAGAGGATTTTGCTTACAGAGCTCGTTAGCCATGGCCTGGTGGTGCACGTGCTGGCTGTGCCCTGCTTGCTGACCGCCCCGTGTCCTCTTCTTGCCCCACAGGTGAAGGAATGGCTGTGCCTGAACTGCCAGATGCAGAGGGCGCTGGGGATGGACATGACCACTGCCCCGCGCTCCAAAAGCCAGCAGCAGCTGCACTCCCCCTCGCCGTCTCCGTCCCACTCCCCAGCCAAGCTCCCGGCGGGCCAGGAGAAGACCCCGGCACCCCCCCAGACAAGTGCCCGTCCTGGTGCCACCGCCGCTGCCCCACTGCCTGAGACCCCCAAACCGCAGACGGCTGCACCGCAGAGGGAGCAGCACGGCCAGCCAAAAGCCGCCGCTCCTCAGGAAGCGGCAAGGTCCTCCCCGCAGCACCATCAAGCAAAACCTTCCTCCTCCGAGCAGAGAAAGGCGGTGGGAGACCCCAAACCCCCCGCCCCCGGTGCTGGGGCTCCTGAACAACCCCAGGAGGGGCTCACGGGGAAGCTCTTCGGCTTCGGAGCTTCCCTCCTGACCCAGGCGAGCACGCTCATGTCTGTCCAGCCGGAGGCCCCCGCTCCGAGTCAGCAGTCTTCTGGCAAAGTGCCTCCAAAAATCGTCTTCAGCGACGCCAGCAAGGAAGCTGGTCCCAAAGCCCCGGGGGTGCAGGGCCGGGCTGGGGCTGCGCCGGCCGCCAAAGCAGGCAAACCGGAGCCAGGCGTTAAGCCAAAGGAAGTGCCGAAAGCCAGGGTCTTGTGCCCCCTCTGCAAGGCGGAGATCAACGTGGGCTCCGGCGAGCCCCCCAACTACAACTCCTGCACGACCTGTCGGCAGCAGGTGTGCAACATGTGTGGCTTCAACCCGACGCCTCATCTGGTGGAGGTAAGGGGGCTCGCAGGGCTTCTGTCACTCTCTGGTCGCTTAAAATGGGGAAAACGCGATGCATTTTCCATCAGAGGCTGTACGAAGCCCCAGGCAGAAGCAAATGAGGTGCATGCAAAGCTCAGATCTCCCCACGGTGAAAGCAGTGCTGGGGGTGCAGCAATGTCCCGTGTTCTCTGTGTGCTTCCCGTGGGCTGAAGCGGTGAGCAGACAGGGCACCGGGAGGCAGGAGGTGCTGCAGGGCGGTGGCAGTCCCAAAAGTTGGGTGTGGATGGAGGCGAGGGAGAAGGCTCCACGGGAAAAGAGCCCTGAAAATCGGGAGGGGAGGGCTGCCGGGAAAAAAGCCCAGGGAACGTGGGAGGCTGCAGCCGGCATCGTGTCGGTGCCAGGACTGGGCCGGTTTGGTTTGTGAGGGTGGAAGGGACTTGCTGCAAACAGGCTCTGGATCGCCTGGTAAATCTTCACCGGTCTGCAGCGAGGATTTCACAAAAACGTACAGATTTTGTACCAATTTCACGTGAGGAGCAGAGCCGGGCACCCCTGGCAATGCTTTCTGCTCCTGTTCATGGGGTCAGGGGCTGGGGTAAGGCAACAAAAGCCGCTCGCCAAGGAGTGTCCTCCCTCTGGTGCTGCCCTCTCCAGATCCCCCGCTCCGTGGTGCCTGGGTACGGCGTGAGGGAACAGGCTGTGCACGGCTCTTGGGGCACGGACTGGGGTGGAGTGCGAGGAGAGGAGGAGGAGGAGGCCGAGGTGGGCTGAAGGCCACCCAGTCCCACCCGCTGGGGTCTGGGAAGGCTCTGAATGGTGCTGCCCACCCAGAGCATCTTCCAAAGCCCCCAGCAGGAACCTGAGCCAGCTCCGAGCTGCCTCAGCTCTACAGGAGCGTGGTGCAACTGGTGCAGGTGTGCCCATACCTCTTCCTCCCCCTTTGGCAGTAGGGAGGGAGATCTCACACACGCTTGGAGAAGGCCTTGGCTGAAGTCTAGACCCTCACCTCCCCCTCTACAGGTGATTCAAGACCCTTACGAGCGGGTGCCCGTGGCTTGCTTCTGGAAGCGCTGCATTTAGCAGCCAGCAAGACACAGAACCAACACCATCAGCATGCGGAAAAGTTAATGGGGACTTCAGATGGCCAGAGGCAGGATTGCTAATCTTGGCTCCGTTCCACCGTGGATAATTACATTTTATGTCCCTAACTCCTCCCTGCAGTTTCAATTACAGGCAGCAATGTTCTCCCCTTCCCGAAGCTCTGGACGCAGAGGTGTGGAGCAGCACCCCTTTCACGCCACTCGCTTTTCGGCAGAAATGCTCCGCTCCTTCCTACCAGTTCTGTCCTAAAAGGGCGAATCTCAGACAGGTTTGTGTGGCGAGAGTGGGAACAGCAGCAATCTTCCCACCAATATGACTGCTTTGTAACGGAGCTGTGTGGAAATTGGTGTTACTTTGGGTGCTGGGATGAGACCCGCAGCAATAGTGCTCGCTGAAAACGAGCTGAAGACTGCTTGGTATGGAGCACGGTGTTTTCATCAGGCATAACGTGAGCAGAGTTAGACTGGGTACCAGTAGAGCACTGCTTCTTTCCTATCCTGAGGATTTTGGTGAGAAAACGTGTCCAGGCTTTGTGTAGTCCTTTGCACAGGGCTGAAGCCCAGTCTCGGTGTGCTCTTGGGCCAGGATAAGTTTCCAGGATGAGTTTCAGAAAACACACACGTGGATGAAATGGCCGTAGCATGCTCCCATGGGCACCCCGTTGTGGCACAGAGCGTTACTTTGGGCTTGGGCTGTAGCTGCTGACGTGGTGCTCTGTGCAGGTACCGTGGAAAGGTGGCTGAGGGGCAGGTAGCCTCTCCCCGGCGATGGTCTTGGATATCTCGAATGAGAATCTGGCTTAGATGAGATGGGTTGGCTGATGCAAAATTATTTTTTTAAGAGTTGGGGAATAAATGCAACACTCGAGCTGTGAATGTTCTTAAACTTTCTGGAAAAAAAAAAAAAGGGAGGGGGGGACACTGTAAGATCTTTTAATACTGTCAGGCTTTAGGTTTGCTTGATCTTCTTAGAAAATTGCTCTGTGGTCTTATCCTCTGAGTGGAAGTGTTTTGCCTGCAGCTCGTGCAAGCTTGTCCCAAGCTTCAAGAGTCGTACACAAATCGCAGAGCTCACTCTTTGAAGTAGCGAGGTTTGATCCATTAATTGCTTTACGAATTAGGACCTTGACTGCAAACTGCTGTTGGAGGTTCTGTGAAAGCTAATGAGGACGTTTGAGCCTGGGTCTGCTGCTATTCAGAGGAGCCTGGCGCTGAAGGCTGGGCAGCCCCAGGCGGTACCCTGCAGCCTGGGCAGAGCCTTCCTCCCTGGCTTCAGGCAGAGTGAGTCACACCAAGGGGGAGGAGAAGAAGGCACAGGCTGTCGTGGCCTGGTTTTCGGAGGAAGGATGGAGTTTTGCAGCAAAACAGTGCTAGAAGAGTGCGTTTTCTGCAGATAGTTGCATCGTCACTGCAGGCTGCTGAGGCTTGGTCACACCGAGGTGGGCTGCGTGCATTGACAGCTTCATTGCAAAGCCACATAACCCCTTGGGGGCTGGGGAAAAACCCTAAATAATGTGTCCTTCCTCAAACAGGACACGTGTTTTCACTAACTAGGTCATCTGTACTGCCAGGGGAGCACAGACCAACTTCCACTAAAGGAGAGTTCTCCGCAAGTATCAGCGCAAACTGTCACGGCTTAGTGGAGAGCATCAGCCAGGCTGAGCCCCGTGCTCGTGGCAGGGCTGGGTGACACATCTGCGTGCATGGGACACCTCGGGTGGGAGCTGAGGGATGTGCCAGCAGCACTGCGTCCTGGCAGAGACCCCAGTTCCATGGTGGCATCACACACGATGCTTGGGACAAACGGCATCACCGGGAGCCCCTTGGCCCCCAGCCTCTGCCAGGGGCAGTCCCCCAGGGACAGGGTGGCCAGCGAGTGGAGGAGCAGGAGAGGCTGCTGCCCGTGTCTGCAGTCCCCTCAAACTTCTGGTTTCTCTTGGAACCATCACTGCTTACCTGTGATATTTTCAGATCCGTCCCACGCCTGCTCTACAGATGGAGCCGGAGGCTCTGGGTCCCTGTCGTCCCCTCCCACCCTCTGCTGTGGCACAGCAAAGCTGCATCTCCCCAGTGATTCATTCAGCTGAGTGCATTCAAACCTAACGAAAGATTAAAAAAAAAAAAAGAGTAAAAATGCTGTTTTCTGTGGAGTCATCAGCTGAGTTGCATAGGTGCTGAGCCACCGAAGGAGCTGGTTCCCTTCATTTCCAGGTGGTACCAGGTGAGAAAAAGAGCAGGCAAGGTTTTTTTCCCCAGATCTCATCATTATATACAGGGCTGGGGCTGCCTCTGTTGTCACCGTCTATGCTGGAAGCTCTTCTGCTCACGTTTGTCCTGGGCCAGCAGGTATTTCAGTCAGTGTTGCTAAGCTGCAGCTGCTCTCATAAACCTGGGTGAGAAGCCACCACAGTTTTTGGATGTGTTGGGACCCGGCCATTGAATTAGTGCCGCTCTTTCGTCCGCCAGCAAAAGATCTTTGATGGTGTTAGAAGGCTGCAAAGGTCAGGGCTGAGTCTCTTCCATAAAAGCCTTGCATTTGTATACAGCTCTGCTCCTTGCCTGTATCCAGAGGCAGGTTTCTTATGCAGATCTCGAAGGTGCCTTGAGCTTTCCTCCTTGGTTTTGTGCTGGCGTAGCTCGCTCTGGCTGCGAGCACCTGGCCAGAGCTGCTGCGGGATGTGCTGCGGGGCCTTGAGCCTTGGAGAGCTCTGGGGCACAGTCAGAGGGTGATGGTGAGGACTGGGAGCCCAGGACTCCTCAGGAGGTAGTGCCTGCAGTCCAGGCACAAGCGTGGTGTTGTGGCAGCACATCCCAGGGCAAGGTGTGGGCTGTGGCAGCCTGTGGGCACCAGAGGCTGTGGCTGACCAGCAGGCAGAAGGAGCTACAGTGGTGAGGGAGCCCAAATGTGCGCTGTCCAGTTCTCTTGCTTGTCCTGCTACACATTAAACAGCTTTAAATAAGTTATTTACATGACTTACCAGAAGTAGAGGTGCCTGGAGCTTCCTCCCACCTCGCCACGCTTCCTCCAGGCTGCTGGCTCCAGCTCGTGGTGGTCTGCCCACCAACTCAGAGCTGGCACTTTCGGGTGCTCCCCCTTGCTCCAGCCTGGAGGTGTGCAGGTAGGAAAGAGGTTTCCGTTGCAGGCAGGCAGCTGCAGGGCCGTTTTGCTAGGATTTAAGGCATCCTGCCTTAAATCAGTGCCCGCTACGGATGCGAGTGATGTGGCAAGAGCTGGCCTGCAGCGTGATTCCCTGCCCTGTGTGACACGTTCCCAGTAACCCCAGCTGACCCCAATTGACTCCGGTGGTTTTGTGTTAAGGAACAAATGAACTGCGCATGTTGTGCCACTAAATGAGCGTGGCAGGCTGCCCCTTTGCCTAATTAACCAGCCTGAAACAGGAGCTGGGACACGTCTCGTCGGAGGCCGCTGCCGCTCCCCAGCACAAGGCTGGGACCTCTGGCAGTGCCGTGCCTCCGCGGGGCCCTCTCGCGGAGTCATGTCCCTGCCACACAGCATCTGCACCCCGACAGGAGCTGGCATTGATTTTCCTGCTTTAACGTGTTATAAAAGGATTCTTTTCATAACGCTCGGGGTGTGCAGTCCATCTCCCAGCCCGGTGTCAGCAAATTTCTTGTTTGTCCATCCTTGCTACAGCTAAAGACAAACGAGGGGCGACGTGCCTGGCTCCTTCATGGACACCTTCCCTTGCGGCTGGTCTTTGTGGGGAGGTGTTGGCGTTGCAAGGAGCATTGGGGTGGAAGGGGGGAGAAGAGTGGTGTGGGGGGGAGCCAGGCTGCTGCCGTGCCTCAGGTGGGAGCCGCCAGCCACAGCCCCGTGCCTGGGCCCTCCTGGCCCCTTCCAGGGCACCCGTGCTGTCAGAGGGAGGCCGTTAGCCCCCAGCTCCTGGCCCAAGAGGATTAGTGGGGCTGAGGGAACGCTGCCAGCTCCGTGCTGTCCCCTGGCCATGGGGCTGCCCAGGAGGAGCTGGTGGGAGCAGGCCCTGGGTGGTGCCAGCAGTGCCGTGGGTGGGGAGGGTTCAGGCCCGATGTGCCCCCGTGTGGCCCACAGCCACCCCGTGAGCAGGGACGGCAGCTCGAGGTTCGTGCACGTCCATTTCTGACAGAACCCGGGGTCTTCTCTTCCTCCCCTGGCTCCTGATGTAGCAGGGAGCAGCTGTCGCCCGTCCCCATGACGAGTGCCCCTCTGGGGCTGTTTTTTTCCTTAAATCATGCGTCCTGGTGGTGACAGCTTGGCAGGGCAGCAGCTGCGCAGGGGCCCATGACTGCAAATTTTAAAATTTTCTTAATTTTTATTTCATTCCTCACTAGAACAGCCCTTTGGCTAAGCAGGTCCGTGCCATTCAGCAGCGTTCATGGCTGCGGCCTCTTTTGGGGAGACACTGCTGCATTTTGCAGCTCCCATCTCCCAGCTGAGTTCAAAAGCATCAGTGAGCGGCGTCACCTTGCCACAATCTTGTACCCCACCCCGAGAAGCTGCAGGTTATTGCAGGGCCGGGAGCTTGCCGAAGGACTGAGAGCCAGAGCCAGGCTGCAAATAATCAGGTCAGCCACCTGAACTGAAGGCAAAAGGAGAGAGCCGCCTATGGCAGCACGATGTGGAAGTCGGCTTTGCCCGCGTGAGCCTGCAAATCCCTTTACGAATGGGTAATTAACAGCTTGCTGTGACTCAGGAGTTTTCTCTACTGTTTAACACGCTGTAATTAACCCAGCCTGCCCGGGTCCTGCTGCCTGGACCCAACGGGGAAAGCACAGGGCTGAAGTCAGGCTGAGTTTTGGTTATGGTGCATGACCAAGCAAATTGGGTTGAATTAAGAGTGGGGTCCCAAAACGGACCTCAGTGCAGAATCCCTGGAGACGTGTCTGCTGCAGACACTGCCCTTCTGCTGGCCGCGTCTTCCTGAGCTTCCAGAACCAGTTGCAGATGCTGAACTTCTTGGAGCCGAACCTGCTGTCAGCTTGTGGCCACTCGGAAAATCATCTCAAGGACTGCTGTGCCTTCACTCAGGAAAAACAACCGAGTCACGGCTTCATTTCCTCCCTTGGGAGCAATTATATTATTAATAGGCAGATGTCATCCGTGTGCTAACCCTTCTGACGAGTGCTTTGGAGGAAGCCGCTGCCTACGCGTGCAGGTTGTTTTCAGTGGGAAAAAAAAAGCAAAAAACACTGAAAAAAAAGCAAACTATGTATTCCTGGGGTGACAGTGGGGCAGGAGACTTGCGTTTGCAGGCGGTGCCTGCAGATCCTGGGCTCACAGGGGTCTCCTGTGGAGCCATCCCAGCCGCTGAAGCCCCCTACGAAGCAGCTCCACCATTTCCCACTGCAGCCCAGGCTGGGGAGGCAACGGGTGCGCTCCCAGCACATGCAGGACAGCTGAGCCACCTCCGGAGTCTCCGAAGAGATTTGCTGGAGTTTGAGCCTGAGCAAGAAACCAGCTTGCTTCCCTCGCTGCTGCTGGCAGTGGTACCACACGGCGATGCTGCCGCCGCGTCCCAAGGGGCGACTCGAGCCCTGCTGCCAAGTGGTGTCACCTGCCTCCGTGTCACGGGGCCGCAGCAGCCTGGACTTGGGTTGGCTTTAGCTGATGGTGAAGCTTTATCCTTACAGCATCGATCAGGCTGCTTCCTAGAAAGCACGAGGGGATAGTTTAGGGCTGCTCTTTTTGTCCGTATAACAGGGGGAGCTCTCTGTGTCATGCCCTGGCCCTCGCCGAGCTCTGAATTCTTTTTCCAGCCCATTTCAGTAGCTGCTGCGGCTGCTCCTAGTGCTGGTGGCGTTCTGGGCGACCTCCACACAATGGGACTGCAGGACTACGTGGGGCAGAGCCACGCTCTGAGGATGGGGTGGGCAGAGAGGAGCGGCTGTTTTGGCCTGAGATGGCGAGGGGATCTGGCTGTTCCTGCTGCCATCCCCGGGGAGCAGGCTCAGATTATCCTGATGTGCTCTCAGACCATTACACAACCTGGCACCTCTTCCTCTCTTTTTTTTTTCCTTTACCGTGCTATGTTAGTACTTCATGTGGGAACACATTAGGACATTTAATCGAGCATTTAATTGGCTTTGTAGCACTGGATTTCTGAGTGGGCTGGGGACTGCGGAAGAGGTGCTTGGTTTTTCAGCTGTGACAGGAGCGTCCCAGACTTTCTGTGTTGGTGTCAATCCGCCTTCCAAGCCAGCATCGCTTCTTGTTATGAACCCAGCAGCATTTTGCAGTTACATCCCGCAGTCTTAAGCGGCTGCAGCCATCCGTGGAATAAATTGATAGTGAGGAGAGGGGCTGCTGATGGTGAAATGAGCAGGGCTGGTGGGGAAGAAGCTCCTGCAGATGAAGATGGGATTACTGCTTGGGATGAGCACATGCTGGGGACTGCAGCTCAGGCTATTCCATCCTTCCCACATCAAAACCGGTGCTGGCAAAGTGCAGGGGCACAGCAAGGCTCTGTGTGCAAGGCTCCTACACCCCCAGCTCTGGGGGTCGAGCTTTTGGATTAAAATGAAGAAAAATAAATAAATCAACCTTCCTGCTATGTTAAAAATCAGCATTGAAGGGACTGGGGCTGCGCTGAGTGTCTGGTTGCTTCCTCCTCCTCCTCTGGCTGATGCAGGGCCAGCGGGTGCTTGCAGCAGCTGCTCTGGGGGATTTTGCCTTCCACAGAGGCATTTCCCCCAGGATTGCTCCACTCTGGCACTCTCTTGCCACGCTGTCTGCTCGTACGGGGCTGCTCGAGGGCTGTTGCCCTTGCCTGTGGCCTTGTTCCCTCCCGCACTTCATCCATCCTCACCTCCCATTGCAGGAATCGCTTTTAACGAGGAGGGAAACAAATCATAGAGGGCTAAAGGCTGCCTTGTGAATAATTTGTCAGATATATGGGTCGGGAACTGGCTGGAAGTATTTAATTAAATACCTTTTTGGTTGCCATTTGCCACGTACTTGAAAGGGAAATGGTTCGTGTTTGATTTCTGGAGGTGTGAAACCCTCATAAAAGCCGGGTGCGGGTGCTGCCTGGCAAAATCCCGAACAGTGGAAGCTGCTTGGTTATTTCTTCGTGCTGATTTTCTGCTCCTCCCAGAGGAAGTTCCTGGGATGGATCCTTGGGACTTGGCTCTCGGCTTGTAGAGGAGTTGGGTGCCAGCCCTTTGCAGAAGCTTTGAGCCCCCCAGGCACCCCCCTGCCCCTTTACCTGCCGAAAAGCCCTCGCCCGCCTGGCGTCCAGCCTCCTGGCGCTGGAGGATTTCGGCTTTCCCCTTGTGTTTGTTTTGGAGTTGTAAAGCCCGATGCTTTAATAGCCTTGTTTTGTACGGGAGGCGGTAAGCCAGCTCCTTGTAAATAATCAGAAGTTTATGGGGGATTAGCAGGGAGGCATATTTATCAACATCAATGATTGCAATTAAAAGCTGAGGTATTAACACAGTTGCCTACGCCTGATCCTGCAGCAATTGCACTTCAACGATGATTTTTTTCTTCCAGTTCCTATGCCCGTGAGCAGCCTGAAAGGGTTCTCCGGGTGCCCGGGGACCACACAAGAAGCAGGGTGCGTGTTGGTGTTGCTAACGCTGATGCAGGCAGCCCTGGTCAGCCCCGAGCAGCTGGACCAGGAACGTGCCACGAGACGGGGCTGGCAGAGGGAGCGTGGCCACGGGCAGAGCACATCAGCTGGCGTGGGCTGGAGCAGACTTGCCTGCAGTCCTGGAAAAGATGGCCCAGGAGTGTTTATGGCTTCCTGCTGTGTGGGGAGGTGCTGGCGGTGGTGCCTGAGGCAGCACCTGGCGTGGGAGCTGGGCAGCATGCAAAGCGAGCGCGGTTGCTTCCTCTTTCTGCTGCAAGCCCAGCAAAACGCAGGTGCTCGCCCTGCACAAGTGCTGAGCTGCACTGAAAATCCCTGAGATCTGGTTCCCAGCTCTTGCCTGAAATTCCCAAAGAGGGCGAATGCTGCGAGCAGCCCCTCAGCTGGGTGTGGAAGCGAGGTGAGGTGGCCGGGAGCCTGGGGGGTGCACTCAGTGTGGCGTCGGCGCACGGAGCTGAGGGCAGCTGGCAAGGCTGCTCCGTGCTCCCGCTGCAAGGGGAAGGATGCCAGCAGCGCCCGTGCTCCAGAAATTTCCAGGGGAGCCTCCTGAGCAGGCAGGAGATGCAAACCTTCTTTTTAAACCTGCCTGCCTCACGTGTGGCAGGGAGAAACTGCAGGGGGCAGAGGTGGCACCGGGCGCTCCCGTAACCGCACCACAGGAACGTTTCCGCTTCCAAAGGCGCTCCTGGTTCCAAAAAGCTCTTGAGGTGCTTCTGGCAGCAATTCACCAACGCAGCCAATATTTCCAGCTAATTAAGAACCTGTTCCCAAAGCTCCCGATAACGCTTTGCAATTCCAACAGTTTTCCAGCCTGCTCAGAACGGCTTTAGAGGAGCGGCTGCTGCCGTGTACCCGTCCGCGCTGTGCGGCTGCAGGAATGATCGTGCTCTCCCCTTTCCACCTGTCCTGGTGGGGCCCGGAGCTGCAGGCTGCCTTGTCGCCAGCTCTGCACGGGCTGGGGGAGCTGAAAGCTCTCGGGCAGGGAGGATCCTTGCAGCCCCAGAGGCTGTGTTGTGCAGAAACCATGCAGAGGGGAGCGCTCCCAGCTCCCCCCAGCCTCGCAGGCAGGAGGCGGTGGAGCCAGGGCTGCTCCTGCAGGGCCTTTGCAGGGGCTCTGCCTCCATTTGGCACGGATTATTTCGGTTCTTCTGTTTGTGCCTTGCTGCGAGGCTGTGCTGAGCCAACGGCAGCTGTTCCTGCGAAGTGGTATTTGAAAACCAGGGCAAGCTTCTCCCACATCTTTGCTCTCCTTGCCTGGAGTTCCCACCCGAGCCCTGAGCTGCCTCAAAGCTCCTCCCAGCGAGTGCCACGAAAACGCCCCGAAAGCCTGCAGCAGAGCAGGGAGCTCGCTGCAGAAGCCTTCTCCTCTGCTTCTGCTCCTCGCCGTCATCTTCCCACTGCCATCTGCCGCGCGTGCTAAATTAAGGCAGCACGTTGGGGACGAGGTGTGCTGTGCTCGGGGAGCCCCACGTGGCCCTGCCGGGCTGCACGAGCGCCGGCTCAGCGCGCTGAGAGGGGCACGTGGGGCCCTGTGCTGGTCCCCTCGCGTGGGGGCAGCCCAGGGGCGAGGAGCTGCCACCAGGGCAGGGTTTGGCTCCTCCACCCGGGGGTGCCCGGGCAGGGGTGGCTGCAGAGGCAGCTCTCCGTGACCACAGGCACCTCCTTGGCACAGCGCTGGGCTCCCCACCCTGGCCGTGCTCTCCTCCTGGGGCAGATGATGACATGCTGCTGTTTTTAGGCAGTTAATTAGAAACGAACCTCGCCTCGAGGGACCTGGAGCACAAGGAGAACAGCCCCAGTCCTTTGTGCCTCCTTCATCCTGTGATTCCTATTTTTCTGCTCTCTTTGGGGAGCGGGAGTGGCTGCAGGGGAATGGACCCAGCAGCACCTCTTTGCCACTGTCTCCGTGGGCACGATGAAACTTCTGGAAGCCCTCCCAGGGCCGTGCCATACCCCCGAGGTGAGCGCTGGAGGCAGGATGGTTCTCGGCTGGTGCTCGGCAGCAGGAGCAGTACAGCGGAGCGAGGAGCTGCACTGACTCCTACGTTTCTCACGACGCAAACGCAAGCAGGAAGGCGAAGTTACACGTGGGTAGCGACATTTTTCACACGTTTTGGCCCAGAGGCCTCATTGCCCTGAGTTGCTCGGAGCACAGCATATCAAAAAGTTGGAGTCAGGATTCGGTGGGGCTCTGCCCACCTCCCCGGGCTGTGCGTGCCAAGGAGGTGGCAGCGGTGGCTTCCCTGTGTTCCATCATCAGAGAGCTCAAATCCTCCTTTTCCTCGGAGGGGAGGACTTTAAAGTATGCTGTGTATCTCAGCTGCTTTGTTCTGTGTCTTTTGTGATGGTTTGGGTTTGGTGTGGGTTTTTTTTGGTGGGATATTTTTAATTGTACGTGCGGCGCACAAAGAGCACCCCATTCCCAAGCCTGCTTGAGCAGAAGAGTACGGATTTCAGCAGGCTTTAGTTGACACAGAGAACAAATATTCTCACCAAAGACCTAGTTTGGGAAAGAAAGAAGCAATGGGGTTGGGAACAGCCCCTGGCAGCGTGAGGACGGGACAGGGCTGGTGCTGTGGTGGTGCCCGGGGGCTCTGCGCTGCCCCCGGTTCCGTCCCGCGGCGCTGGGCACGGCGCGGCTGAGCAGCACCCGCTGCTGCCTCGCAATTGCAGCGTGGGTGAGTGGGCATCAGCTCGCACACTGCTCCGACAGGGCTCGGCGCCTGCGAGGTAACTGTGAAATTCCCATCTTTATGTAATTTCCTGACTCGCCTGCGACTGTTAAGCATGACCAAGAGTCATCTGTTTGCCGAGAGCAAATGGCGCATCGGGAAAAGGAGAGCGAAGTGGAGCTGGGCAGCAGGGTTTGTGATCAGCGTGGGCTTTTCTTCGGGCTGGCAGCTGGGGCAGCGTGCCCAGCCTTCAGAGCAGCAGCAGCAGGTTTCTGGGGTGCCCCCAAAGCCCTCCTACCGCGGGGTCTGTTGCGATGCCATGAGGGTCTGTGTGGTGCGGGTCCGCCTGGGGCTGCAGGGGATGAGGCCCCACGGGCATCTGTCTCTGCAGGGAGGGCAGCTGGAGGTCAAACCGAGCAAATGGCCCTGTTGTCAGTTAAAAAAAAACAAAAAACATCCATTTTACATGGATGTCACCATTTCATTTCAGCTTCCTGGCTTCGTTCTTGCTCCATATTTTCATTTTATCTTGAGATTGAAGATCTCAGCCTCAATAACAGCCCCGGCAGGCGGCTGCAGACATCGGGCTGTGCCCTCAGAGCGGCTCAGCCCCATGGCAGGCTGCACAGGACGTCCCTGCTCCCTGTGCCTCCATGCCCCTAAGCGCTGCGTGAAGTGTATCAACGCTGGTTCTGCCTGAAAAGAGGCAGCCACTTGGGGCTGAAGGTGCCCACCGAGACGTTTCGGTGGGGCTGGGACCGGAGCAGGATCGGCCCGGCTGGACCCCAGCAGGTGGGAGCTGCCCAGGCTGTGCTGCAGGGAAGGGGGTGGAAGAGGGCACGCACGGCCCCGGCACGGGAGGGTGGCGATGTGTGTAATTTGGGGGAGGAGAAGGGCTCATCCGTCTCCGCTGGAGCCATCTGCGCTCCTTTTCGCAGCCTTTCACCGTTAATGGATTATTGACCCGCCCGGAAGCGGGGAAGATCAGGGGAGTTAATTTTTCAAACTTACCACTTGATGTATCCCATAAAGGTGGGTCGTTTAATTAAAATGCTTCTGCTGCTGGATTCGGAGCTCGTGATCTTGAGGCTTGGAGCAGAGCCTACGGTTTGGGTTTTTTTTTTTTGAAGGAGCAGTCGTTTAAAGGAGTCAGACAGAAACCAAAGTTCCCAGTTACCCAGGCATTCATGGATTTCAGGGTAAAAATGCTGGCAGGGGCCAAGTGAGGATGTCGAAATAGAACATAACAGAGAGAGAAAGAAAGGAAAGGCTGCAATCCCTGGGAGCCGTGGGTTATTCCCAGGATGGCTGTGAAGATGCGCGTGTGTATGCATAGCACGGGCTGCCCCCAGCACGAAGGTGAGGCCCTTGGTGACATTTTCCACGAGCTGGGCAGCCAGAAGAGCCCACAGGTGCCACACACACCCCACAGGGCTGTAGGACAGCCGCCTGCCGGCTGTGAGGTGCAGGCAGTGAGTCTCGGTAGCGGCACATCCAGCCACCTCGCTGGGGAAGGGGCTCTCTGCTGGGAAAAGGCTGCCACGAGCTCCACAACTCTGGAAGTGTTACATAATTCCGCAGACACCATGGGCCATCAGCTCGTACCGATGGCTCTTCAGCTACTTTACAAATGATCCAGCACGGGCACGAAATAGGTTCAAACCCCAAAGGAGGGACGTGGTCGGGGTCTGCCCTCGCTGCTGCTGCTCTGCCTTGTGGGGGGACGCAGCAAATCCAGAGGGCAGCCACGGAGAATGCTGATTTTCTTCTGCTTTGCAAGCAAGCGGCTGCTGCCTGGCAGACGTGGGGCTCTCTGCAGCTCAGAAGAGAGCAATCAGACAGCTTGAATCTGCTTTTATCAGAGGCAGAAAATTGCTCGTTGGATGGCTGGGTATTTTAGTCAACACTGGTGCCTATGAAAAAGCAAGGTTTTGATTAAATAAGATTTTTCAGATAAATTTAGCTTATCATGGGCTTTTTTTTCCCCCTTTCTAGCGGAAAAATGATCAGAATACTATAGTACTTCTCTGCAGTTTTGCTGGGTTTCTCTTTGCAAGCATTATTTTGCTGCAGACTTGAAATCTTCCACGGAGAGCTTCCAGAGAGGAGCAGTTCCCCCATCACTGCAGGCAGGGCGACAAAGGCATGAGATAACACACCGAGCACCTTGCTCGACGCTGTGCCCAGGCACCGAGAGGAGCGAAGGGACAGCGAGCGGGGCGGGGGCTCCGGGGGGCCCGGTGTACGTGTCCTGGGCGTTTTCACAGAATTGTTGGTATGCAGACAGCGTTTGGAGATCCTCCCGCTGCTGTTAACCCTGGCTGAGAGCTACATCCTGATCATGCGGGCTGCGAGAGATAAGGCAGCCTGGCAGGCTGATAAATCTGGTGAAGGAGGGCTTCTCCCCCCAGTAAATCAGGGTGCGCACGGATCGATTGGAACAGAAATGAACGACGTGTTGCTGCTGTATCGATGGGGGGATAAGGTCCCCCCGCTGGGCTTGCTGCAGGACAGGACCACGTCCTGGCTTCTGCCTGGCTCCCTGATGGTCCTCGCAGGCTGGTTCGTGCCGGGAGAGGCTCGGAGTGGCTCTCAGGAAGGATTTCTTCACGCAGAGGGCGGCCAGGCACTGGCAGGGGCTGCCCAGGGCAGTGGGGAGACCCCAGCCCTGGAGATATTTGGGAGATGGGGAAGTGGCGCTGAGGAACGTGGTTCAGGGAAGGGACTCTGTTGGCCAGGCTGCTGGTTGGGCTTGGTGATCCTGAAGGGCTTCATGGGATATTTCCCACTGGCGTAGCAGGGATTGTACATGTATTTTGTCATTTTGTGTCTCTTCAGCCTGTTCCTTTTGCAGCCAGTGGTTGCCACTTCTCACCCTCCAGCACTGCCGGGAGCTCCCTTGCTCCTACTGGATGCCTTCAGCTCCACGTCCCCCTTCCCCGTGTTCCTGTGGTGTCACCAGCCCCAGGACACCCTGCCCAAGAAGGAGAGCCGTGCCTCCCCCCGGCAGCCCCCAGGGCTTTGGAGACTTTCTGTTCCCCTTCTTCCCGGCAGGGTCCTCGCCGAGTCCATCAGCGGCCTGTAAATGACTCAGATAGTTTTATAAATGTCACGTTACAGGAAAATAGGGAAATATGGACCTTCCTCGGGACAGCCGTAGCTAATCTTTGACAAACAGACCCATCCCTCTTCTGCTTTAATACTGTTGGCTATATTTTACTGCGAACAGAAAATCTTCTTAATTCTTCATCCATTTGGATTCAGTCTCTTGGAACTGAGCTGGTAGTTCATTTAGCTCTTTCTCCAAGATAAAAAGAAAAAAAAAAAAAAGGAAGAAATAGTAGGGCTCGGTGAAAAGAGAAAAAAGCACTTGCAGCCACTGAGACTCCCTCTCTGGTTCCTCCTATTCTTCTTACTCTTTTCTGGCATTTTTTTTTTCCTTTTCTTAAACACGCAGAGCTGCACTCGCGCTGTTTGTCCCTCAGGATCACGCCCAGGTGCCCAGCCTGGCAGGTTTGTTTCTCCCTGTCCTTAAAGATGTTCGAGAGGCTGAGTCTGGCCGGGCAGCCCCATCCACGCCTGCTGGCTGCAGCCGGGGAGCTCGGGGAGCTGCTGGGGCGCTGGCAGAGCACAAAACACATGAGAGCAGCCAGTCACAGGGAAAAAAAGGAGCACAAAAAAAAAGGAAACAGCAGCGGGGATAAACGAGGAGCCCCTGCTTCCCACCTCTCCTGGGAGCCCGGCTGGTCCCGCAGCACCCCCGAACCCCAGCTGTGGGCAGCGGGAGGGCTGGGGCGTGCTGTGTTCCCCCCGCAGCCCTGCGGAGCCCGTGCTGCACAGCTGCTATTTCTGCAGCAGCTGCTCCTGTTGCTGGATGTGCGTGTGCCGTGCGGGGATGCTGCCGTCAAACAGCCCCTTCCCAGAGAGACCGCTGCTCACCCGCAGCCCTGGGAACCTGTCCCGGGGCTTTTAGACAAGCCAAGAGCATCAAAATGATCTCTTCTATATCCTACTCTCTCTCTCTTTTTTTTTTTTTTTTATCTAATGAACTGGAAGGAAATATGTTGAGTGGGGAGGGATGGCTATATATATTCTCCAAAAGGACCGGTTTCAAAATTTTGGACAGCTGTGTACCCTTTTTTAGCAGCCCCTTCACACAGCCCACACAGCACCCAGCGCTTGGAATTGGGCTCGTTTGGAAATATGCTTCCTTGATTGCAAAATAGTTTAAATCCTTTAACTTAGAAACATTCTTGCGACTCGGGAAGATTTTTAGCTCGGTAAATACAGAAGGTGCTTCCTGCCGCATGCAGCTCTGCTAATTTTGGAAGTGGGTGGAAAATGACTAGGGGGCAGAGAATAGAGGCACATTTGGGGGATTTGGGGTCATCGCAGCTCCAAGCACGGGCTGCGGGTGCACAAGGATGCTGCTCAGAAGAAAGCATCCCCGCCTTGTGCCACCCCGTCCAGGTGGCACTTGGTGCTGGACCCCTGCCCAGCCCTGGTTGCACAAGCGTGCAGCCCGTCTCCAGCCGAGCCCGTGGGTTTCTGGGAGGAGAAAACTGCCTCAGACAGTCTGCATTTCAGAGGTGAACTCTAAAAACTGAGCGATTCAAGAGCCCCCATAAAGCATCCCAGAAGGACTCGTTTGAAATCCCCGGGGTCCTGTGGGTGCCCTGCGCGGCACCACGGCACGGAGGAGCCACCGGCGGCCCCGCGAGCCATGGGCCCGCAAATTCTTCATGGTGCAGAGCAGCTGCCCGTGCTGGCAGGAGCATTTTGGGATCTGAATTGCTGAGTCAGGAGCCCCTTTCCTCCCAGAGAAACCTCTGTGGTTTCTCTCACGCTGCTTTCTCCCCATCGTGCCCGCATTTACTGGGCTGTCCCACCGGCGCTGCCACGCAGTAAGCTGGACTTGGCAAGCGCACGCTCGTTCCTCGAAGGAAAATGAACAGGAGCCGTGCTATTACTCATCAGTCAAAGACTTTCAGCTGGATTAATCCCTCGGCTGATGTGGTGGTGGTGACCGTGGTGGATGCTGCCTGGCTGCAGGCCAGCGCCGCTGCCCGTGGCCAGCACCGGGTCCCCTCTGGATTACCAAGTGAGCAGCTTGGCGGGGTGTAGGGGCAGAAATCGGGAGGAAAAGTTCCCGTGTGGGGGTTTTCCCATGCAGGGGTGTCTGCAAAGGGGAGGAGAAGCTATGGCAGGGCTCATTCTGGCGACGTGTGACTGCAGCGAGCTCACCCTGCGCTGCTTTGAGTCACGGCACGGCGGTGTGACAGCCACAGTGGGGCCGGGCAGGCACTGCCAGCCCCATCTGCCCGGGGGGCTGCAGGGATAGAGAGGAGCAGAGTGATGCCAGGAAGCCTTGCTCCGTTGCTTGTCACACGCTGTATTTAGTGACGGGTTGGAATAACCTCGGTGGGTTTTGGTGAGGCTGATCTGTGAGCCGCGACAACGCTAATGCTTGCCCAGGTCACGCTAATAAAGGCAATTAGTGTTGAATAAACTCTGCTGAGGGATGAGGTCCCGGCGCTGCCTTGCCCTGTAGAGGAAGGTGCCTGCAGCTTCATGCTGCTGCGTTTGCAAGCTCACCATTCATGGGGACACAAATCCTGCCTCCCTTCTTCCACAGCGTCCTGCAAAAAGCGGCATCTGGGCTGCAAGTCGCCTTGCAGGGCTGCAGTTCAGGAAAGGATTAAGAAATTCTCAAAGGGGTTGATACCAGAGACCGCAAAGCCTTCTGCTATCCCCCAAACCAAAGCCTTCCCCAGCTCGCTGGGTGAACCAACCCTTTAGGGGGGCAGCAAAAAGGGAGCTGCAGCGCGCACAGGGCTAAAAACGCCCCGGTGGGGGTGTGCTCGGGTTCGCACCACCACCGCTCCTCGGGCACCTTCTCTCCGGGAGGGGGCTCGGCGGGCTGGGTTTGGCAGCCTGGTGCCGAGGAGGGAAGCGTCAGGCGGCCCTCGGGTGGCAGCATCCCGGCAGAGAAATGAATTAGCACCGGTGTTCATCCGAGAGGAGCGGGGCCAGGCAGAGATAACATCTTTCATTAGATCGGTGGATAGGGGCTGGAGGAAAAGCAGCCAAGCGCCTGGGTGCAACGCCGTGGGATTAGGATGGGTGGCAGGGGGGATTCGGGGGGGGTCTGAAACAGCTCTGGCGTTGAATGGCGAAGCATGAGTCAGCCCCGCTCCTTTAAACCTGCTGAAAGCGTTCACGTTGCAGACAGATCTCTGGGTTTCCTCAGCACAGGGATGCTGAGACTTGGGAGCTGGGGTCCTGCCGGGCGATGTCCCCGTCCCCACTGCAGGAGGGTGCGTGGAAGGGGCGCGGGTGCCAGCAGACCTCCTAAACGGGGAGGCTGGAGGGATGCTTGCTGTTAGTTTGGATCTTGCTTCAGAGAGCAGAAGTGTTTTCCATATTTCCCAGGCTCCCATCTGTCACGGCGATGAGCCCTGCACAGTGCTTGTCAGCAAATAAATGGAATATTCTTGGGAGATTCGCTGCGTTTGATGCTGGGAGATGAGACCCAGCTTGGAGGATACTCACACCTCGCGCTGCTTATCTGATTTGGTACGGGCCTCGAGCCGGTATTTTAATATCCATGGCTTCGACTGCGTAAAATAATACCGGGGAGCACGAATAACAGGGCAGAGCCCTGGAGCTGAGGAGGCAGGAGGGGTCTGCGTGGGGCTGAAGCCGCTGCCGTGCCTCTGCCGGGGTGCTCGGGGTGCGGGTCTGGGTGCTGCGGGGCTGGCATCTGCCGGCGTGGCGGGGCTGGAGCTCGGCGGCTCCATCATTCCAACAAACCCCGCCGGCGCCGGGGGATTCAGCGTTTAATTAACTTGCCAGGCGGTGATGTTGACCAAAATGATGCAGGAAGGCTTCCATTGCTGTTAATTACAGTTTTGTCATTGCCCATTAGTGGATTACAGCAATTGCTGGGTGCCAGCCCGTTAGGGCTTGGCGAACGCGGCTTTGGCCACCTGCCAGCGGGTGCCAGCCCGGGGAGGGGACCTCACACACGTCCCCTGGGGGGGGGCCTCGGGCACCTCAGCACCCTCCGAGGCGATTCTGAGCGCTGAGAAAATCAGCCCCTCGCCTCCTGAGGATGATGGGCTGCAGTACGTGGGGCTGCTGTGACCGTGCCCGCTCTCAGCTTCCCCCGAGCTGCTTGGGGCAGCTGTGCCCCGCTGTGGCTCCAGCCTGGCACCAGGATGGATACCGAGGTGCCGCTGCCCCGGGCCGTCCCCGTGCACCTCCCCGCAGCTCTGGGGTTGTAAAGCACCAAGCCCGGCCCGATGATGGTTGCCGTCACGGGATCTGGGTAGCCTGCTGGGGGTTTATGAGCAGATCAGCTGCTCGTCGCGCGGTGCCTTGTGCATTTGGCTGAGCCGTGGTGGCTGGGAGGTACCCGTGGCCCAGTGCCAGGGACTGCAGAGGTCTCTGGGATCCCAGAGCCAAGGAAAGGCCAGAAGGGGATGGTGCAAAGCAAACTGTGCCCGGCACCAGCGTCCCTGGGGCCCAGCCTCACAGCGAGCAAAGGCTGAGGTCCGGCGTGCGACATGCCCCGGTCCTGTCCCGGTTTCAAAGCCACAATCCTTTTGGCTGGGCTATTTTTAACAGAGATCTTTCCCTTCTCCAGTTCCCGCTGCAGCCCCACGGAGCCCCGTCACGTCTGCTGGAGCGGGATGGCGAGGGGCGAGCTGCCCCGGCCAGGACGGCTGCCGGAGGGAGCGCGCTTCCAGCCAGCCCTCCTGCGCTCCCCGCAGCCTGGGTCACCCCGCGCCCACCTGGTCCTCCAGATCGCCCCAAAAGGGCTGGAGCGGCCGTGCCCAGCCCCTCACGCAGAGCTGCGTGGCCAGCATGGGCTGTGCAGGATGGGCATCGTGCGTGTGGGCGCTGTCCCAGGTGGGCCGGTCACCTCCAGATCACCGCGGGCAGGAGCCGGGCCCGGCTCTCCCCGGCACGGCCACATCACCCCCTCTGCGCCTCCCCTCGTGGGGAGCTCCGGCAGGGAAAAACAGTGTTGCCGAAACACAAAAGGAAGGCCGGGCATTTCCGTGAGGAGGGGGTTCAAGCTGTGGCACGCAATTACATTTTCTTCCACCGCCTGAAATAATTACACGGCGGAGTGCGGCAAGGAGATCTGATTCGGAGGCAAAGCGACGAGAGCCAGTTCTGAAACAAAAGGAGACAAATGCAATCAGTAAGATACAATAGGCTGCACTTGCCCCTTAATTACACTTTCTCTTTGATTAAGCAGTAATTAAATATTACCGTGCTGTAAGCTTTTTTTTTTTTTTAAGGCCCTCCTTTTTATTTAAGGCCCTCCACAGCCCCAGGGTATCTTGAAGATGCTCCTATGAAGAGCAGGCAGCAGAGCAGGGGCTGCTGCGGGGTCGGGAGGGGTGGCAGGACTCAGCCCACCTCTCCGGCAGCCTGGGAGCTCCTCTCCTGCAGCTCGGCCCCCGTGAAGCAGTGGCTCGACCCAAAAGGCAGGGTGGGAAGGAATGACACCGAGCACTGGGCTGTTCGCAGAAAGGAAAAAAGAGAAAAAAAAAAAAAAGAGAAAAAGATTTTAAATGATGAAACATCAGAAGTAAAGCAAATGTCAGGGCCCTATTCCTGGACATTCCTGTGCGGGTAAAAATAGTCCTTTCGCGACTCAGAGGGGGAGAGTGCTTCTGATCTATTAGTGCAGGGCTCCTGCCTCCTCCCTGCAGGCTTTCTGCCACTTACAGCCCCAGCTGCAAGCTGCTTTTTCCAGGTCATAAAATGACGGCTCTTGCTGAGCGCTTCACTAGGCGAGATTGTCTTGTTCTTTTCCGCACAGCGTGTACTTTGGGTAATATCTTTGGGAAGTTTTTTATGTGCTCATGTACCCAGTATTTTCTGATAACCTAGAAAAACGATCCTCAAGCATGATGATTATGCTATTAAACCTCTATTCCTCTATTGTAGCAAGGAAAACAAATCAGAGCAGGAGGGAAGCTGCACGGGCCCCACCAGCGGCGCGGTCACTCGGGTGGTGGCAGCGTCAGCCGGGATGTTGGCCACCACGACGCTGCGGTGACGGGCACGGTGACGGTGACGGGGGCTGCAGGAGCCAGCAGCGTGACGCACCCCTGTCCTGGGGGACATCAGGGAGCAGAGGGAGCCTCGGCACAGCCCCACGGCAGGAGGGAGCAGTGCTGGCGGTGAGGCAGGGCAAAGCCACCAGCGCTGGCACCGCTGGAGGCGAAGCAGAGAGCTGCAGAGAAAAACAGGGCAGCGGCAGCTGCTCCTCCAGGCTCATCCCCAGCAGGCTGTGGCAGTGAGGGTGTGCCTGGCTGGGGGACCCAGACTCCTCCTAAATTGTCCCGGGTGGTCCTTCCCCACGCTGAGTGCGCTGCTTTGGATGCGCGATGCATTCCTCCGTGTGCTCAGTCACTTAGCAGCCCAGGGAGCAGCGGTCTGCTCATTTCCACCCGACTTTTCAGCTGCTTTTATGCGAGGAGCCGGCAGGGCTGAGCATCCCCAGCCTGTGGGCAGCAAACCCGGAGCCAAAGGCAGGGTCAGGCTGGGTTTGTTCCCCCTTGGAGAGATGCTGAAGGTGCTGTGGTGTAGGCAATGCGAAATCTAGCGCTTAACACTGGGGACAATAAAGAGATGGCAAGTAAAGGGAGGATGGTTTTCACGTTGCCAAGAAGTGCAGTAACGACTTTCCACTCCCAGTCTAGAGGGGAGAAAGCGCTGGTCTCCAGTGCTTAGCAAGGCTCACCCCATGGCCTGCTGACTCTGCTGAAAGCCCTTGTTCTTGCTAGCATCCAGCAGGTCCATCTCCGCTGAGCCCTGCAGAACGGGACACCGTCAGGGCTCCCCGGTCTCTAACAGAGCTCTTCCTTTCCGTGCCTTGCAGAAAAACGAATGGCTGTGTCTGAACTGCCAAACGCAGCGGCTGCTGGAAGGGAGCCTGGCGGACCCTGCCCCCGTGCCGATGCCTGCCCCGAAGCACCCTGCCAGCGGCTCCCCCCGCCACCAGCTGCCGGCAGCCGTCCCGCGGGCACCCGCGCCCCCCGAGCCGGCAGCGCCCCCCGACCGCCAGCCCTCGCCCGCCAGGAGCCTGCGGGCACCCGAGCAGAGCCCGGCCCCCAGCCCTGCCCCAGAGAAGAAGCCCCCGGCGCCAGCAGAGGAGAAGCCGCTGCCCAAAGCCGCCCCAGAGCCGTCCCCAGCACCCAAAGGGAAGAGCGTCAGCACAAAACCGGAGGGGGAGAGCAAGGTGGGACGGGTGCTTCCCGAGGCACAGAGGGCAAAGGAGCAGGAGGTGAGCGCCCTGCCCTGCCCCTGTGCTGTGTCCTCCCCGCGGTCACTTCGTGCCAGGGCAGAGCAGAGCCCTTGTCAGCCCCTCTTGTCCCCCGCTCAGGTGCTTTAGGAAAACGGTGAGGCCAAAACAAAACGGTCTCCACATTTCCAAGCTGCTGGGCAATTTGACACGCTGTACAGCAGTGTGCGATAGGTGCCTGCGTTTTAGGATGATCACATTAATTGGGGCGAGGTGCCTGCATTTTAGGATGATTACATTAATTGGTGCGTAACGCGACAATTCAGGTACTCCTCAGCCCATTGATTTTGAAGGGCAGTTGAATGTGCCCTTAAATGAAAAGCTCCTTTCAAAACATTTCCAGCTTGTGCTGCAGAAACAGACTTTTTCAAGCTCCTCAATCCTTTTTTATTTTTTTTCCTCTTTAATTGAATACTCTTTGGGGAAAAGCTTGGCTGCACTGGGATGCTTTTCCCTAAGGAGCCATCACTGAAGCTGCCTTCACAACGTCCCCCTCGGGCCGGGGACTGGCTGCCCCCTGCCAACACAGCCCCTGGGGAAGAGGCTCCTCGCCCCACTGATGCTTCCTAAATCCCCTGGGATCCGTGGGGCCTCCTGCTCGTGGGGTGTCGGGTGCTTTCCCCTCTCCCTGGCACAGCGCTGAGTCTCGCCCCAGCGCTGCTTAACAGTGCCGTCAATTAAAACGTCACATTTGTTTCTGCTGGCATCTAACGAGGATCCTGGGGACTGCCTTGTTTCTCTAGGCTGCTTTGCGGGGCTGTCAATCAGGGAAATTAAATTTCATTCGAAGCCTGCCGGCCCCAGCACTGCTGCCAGCGAGGCTGCTGTCCCGCAGGGTCGTGCCAGCCGGGCCGGGCAGCGCGCCCCGGGGCAGCCTCTGGCTCCTGCCCTAAGCCCCGGAGCGGTTACGGTGCTCTCGGGGCTGCCAGAGGCAAAGTTCGCCCCTTCCCCTCCCCGGGGATGGGCCCGTGGCCATAAATATCCCAGCTGAGCTCAGCCACCACTGGGTCTTTAACACAAAACGAAGAACATCCCCCTTAGCCAGCCTTCTGGTGTTTCCTATCGGGCGGGGTGGGGGGCGGAGGGGGTCCCAGAGCCCCCTCCCACTTGGGGCACTCTGTAGGGTCTAACGCTGCGCTCCCTCTCACTGTAGGATGTGGGCAAGCCTTACCCCCCGGACCTGTCCCGCAGCCCCCAGAGCCTGAGCGACACCGGCTACTCCTCGGACGGCATCTCCAGCTCGCAGAGCGAGATCACGGGGCTGGTGCAGCAGGAGGAGGAGAAGCTGAGCGGCACGGGGCTGGCGGGGCAGAGCCCCCCGAGCCCCTCCGAGCTCACCAAGCTGGAGAGCAGCATGAGGCCGCTGCTGGAGGCTCGGGGGGGCCCAGCAGAGCCCAGCAAGGGCTCGGAGCAGCGGGAGGAGCAGCGACAGCGGCAGCGGCCCCGGTACCTCTCCATCACCCCCGAAGCCTTCGACTCGGACGAGGAGCTGGAGGATATCCTGGAGGAAGACGAGGACTCGCTGGAGTGGGAGAACCAGAGGGAGCAGCGGGAGAGCATGGAGTCTTCGGATGAGTTCGGCAGCAAGCTGCGGCACGACTACGTGGAGGACAGCAGCGAGGGGGGCTTCTCCCCGGTGCCCCCCCACCCCAAGGGCCGGGAGGAGGTGAGCGACGAGGAGTTCATGCGGAGGCAGATCCTGGAGATGAGTGCGGAGGAGGACAACCTGGAGGAGGAGGAGGAGGAGGGGGGCTATGGGCGCACCAAGTACGGCGCCGCTAAGGCCGACGCAGAGAAGAGCAAAGAGCCCCCCTTGGCCAAGCGGCACCTGCCGCACGGCGCCAGCAGCCTGTACAAGGAGGAGAGGAAGGAGCTGGAGGCCGCCGAGGGCGACGACATGAGCACGGCCCAAGGGGGCCTGCGGCGCTTCAAGACCATTGAGCTGAACAGCACGACCGGCTACGGCAGGGAGATGGAGATGAGCCAGGACGCGGACACCAGCCTGGAGCGGGAGCCAGAGCTGGAGATGGAGAGCCTGACGGGCTCGCCCGAGGAGCGCTCCCGCGGCGAGTACTCCTCCACCCTGCCGGCCACCACGCCCAGCTACACCTCGGGCACCTCGCCCACTTCCATCTCCTCCCTGGAGGAGGACAGTGACAGCAGCCCCAGCCGGCGGCAGCGGCTGGAGGAGGTGAAGCAGCAGAGGAAGGCTCGGCACCGCTCGCACGGCCCCTTGCTGCCCACCATCGAGGACTCGTCGGAGGAGGAGGAGCTGCGCGAGGAAGAGGAGCTGCTGCGGGAGCAGGAGAAGATGCGGGAGGTGGAGCAGCAGCGCATCCGGAGCACGGCACGCAAGACCAAGCGTGACAAGGAGGAGCTGCGGGCGCAGCGGAGGAGGGAGCGCTCCAAAACTCCCCCCAGCAACCTCTCCCCCATCGAGGACGCCTCCCCCACTGAGGAGCTGCGGCAGGCGGCGGAGATGGAGGAGCTGCACCGCTCCTCCTGCTCTGAGTACTCGCCCTCCATCGACTCGGAGGCTGAGAGCTTCGACGCCGTGGCCTCCAAGCTGTACAAGTCGGGCAGCGAGTACAACCTGCCCACCTTCATGTCGCTCTACTCCCCCACCGAGAAGGTGGAGAGCGGCCCCAGCCAGCCCGCCAGCAAGCCCCTCAAGAGCGCCGAGGAAGCCTACGAGGAGATGATGAGGAAGGCAGAGATGATGCAGAAGCAGCAGATCCAGCAGGCCCAGCAGGGCGTTTCCTACGGCAGCACCTACCAGCAGGTGGGGTACCGCGGCACCGAGGGGCAGAACGGCTTCGAGTACCAGTACGCGGAGGAGTACGGGTACGAGGGCAGCGCCGCGCACCCCTCGCAGCCCGACTACCCGGGCACCCTGTCGAAGCCGGGTGCGGTGTACGAGGAGATCCTGCAGACCTCGCAGAGCATCGCCAGAATGCACCAGTCCTCCTCGTTTGACCTGGCTCTGGAGCAGGGCGACAAAAAGAAAGGGCAGGAGGAAGCGTACCAGGAAAAGCACTTTCTGAACGCCGAGAGCGCGTATGCTGAGCTGATGAAGCAGAACGGGGGTCCCCTCACCCCTGGGACCAGCCCCACGCAGCTTTCTGCTCCTGTCTCCTTTTCCGCCTCCGAGGGCAGCAAGGCCATTCCTGACGTCCAGGTCACGCAGCATTTTACAAAAGAAGGACAGGACCGGGCCAAGCTCCAGGGTGCCCCAGCAGCGCCCAGCCCAGGTCCCAAGCCCCTGACAGCTCCTTACGCCTACAGCAAAGCTACCGGCGCAGTCACAACAGCGGCAGCCGGCCCCGCCAGCACAGCACAGATCTACAGCTCTGCAGAGGCCACAGCCTCACCTGCCAGGAGCTACGGCCCAGTGAAGAGCTCCATCAGCTACGGCTCACAGACGGAGGACGTCTCCCGAAGCAAGGCAGCGGTCGAGACCGGTGTGCAAATGGCCAGGGAGAAGCTCCAAGCGGTGAGCGACAGCAAGCCCCCACCGGCCAAGACGTACCCATTCTTCAAAAGCTCCAGCCCCCCGCTCTCACCGACGTCTCCTACTCAGAGTCCCACCCGTGCCGTCCCCAGGGCGGCCGCGCCCCCTGGCCCCACCACCAAGTCCACTGCCGAGTTCTCCACGCAGACGCAAAGCCCCCTCCTTGCCTATGACGTCCCCGCCACCACCGGCACCTCCACCTCTTCCCCCATGGTGGCTCAAGGGACGCAGACGCCGCACCGGGCAGGCTCACCTCGCCTGGCCCGGCAGCAGTCCTCGCAGGACTCCCCCTTCATGCTGATCACGCTGGCGGCCGACGCGGCCAGCCAAACCAAGCCGCCAAGCTCCTCCGAGTCCCCCACCTCGTCTCCCACCAGGACGAGCCGGCAGATGATTCCACACGGGTACGGCCAGGAGCCGGAGCAACCGCCGGGTGCGTACGTCCGGGCGCAGCACGGGAAGGAGCAAGCCCAGAAGGTGCCCGTGACTTCAGGCGCCGACGGCATCGCAGGGCTGTACGGCTGGGGAGCGCTCCCGGCGGAGAACATCTCGCTGTGCCGCATCTCCTCCATCCCCGGCACCTCCCGCGTCGAGCCGGGGCCCAAGGTGCCGAGTGGTAGTGCCGTGGACTTGCGGACTGCTCTGAAGTCCGCCCCCATCATCATAACAGACCAAGGCATGGATCTCACCTCCTTGGCCACCGAGGCCAGGAAGTACTGCCTGACCTTGGACCAGCTCCCAAGCCGGCAGTCCACGGCCATCCAGCCCCTGATCATCAACCTCAACGCCCAGGAGCAGCCCCACGCCATCATTGCAGCCGCCAGCACCGCCGGCCTCGCCATCGCCTCCCCGATGCTCATCTCCCAGCCCAAGCAGCCCGTGGTCTATGGAGACCCTTTCCAGAGCCGGATGGACTTCGGGCAGGGGACCGGCAGCCCAGTGTGCTTGGCGCAGGTGAAGCAGGTAGAGCAGGGCGTGCAGACGGGCGCCGTCAGAGCCAGCGGGGCAGCTGGCCCCACGCCTGCTGGCAAGCCCGAGCCGGCCGCTCCCCCCCAGGCGAAGTTCTCGAGGTACAGTTTGCCCAGCCAAATGGTGAAGAAGGATGTGCTGATCACGCAGACCAGCATCGCGCAGAGCGTCAGCGGCCTCCCGCAGCCCTTCCCACAGGAGCAGGGCTCGGAGCTGTACCGGGCAGTGCCAGTGGAGCTGAAGACCCAGAGCCCCCTCCTTGCCCTGGGAGGGAAGAAGTCCCAGGTGATGATGGTGCAGGTGGAGGACATGGCAGGCGGCCCGGTGACCAAAGTGCTGAAGGAGGAGCCCCCAGCCAACGTGCTGGACCTCACGGGAGTGAAGGCGGAGAGCCAGGTGGCCTGCTGTGACGTGGTCTACAAGTTCCCCTTCGGCAGCAGCTGCACTGGTGCTTTCAACCCCACTTCCAAGATGCCCGAGAAGAAGGCTGGGGACGCGGTCCCCAGCAGGAAGGCTGGAGGGCCCCTCTATGGCAGCAGGGAGCCGGAGCTGCCGGACACCTTCCCGTACCGGGAGCAGCCAGCGCCTGCTCTCTACGAGGAGCAGAAGTTTTACCCCACCGGCACCTTTGGGAGGCTCTACTCCTCCATGTCAGACACCAACCTGTCCGAAATCGGGATGAACTACTACCCCCCAAAGGGGGACCAGCCCTTCCCTGCCAGTGAGGCTGCCGTGGACTTGAGCACCATGAAGCATTCCTACAGCGTCGGCTTTGCCGAGGGGGGGTACCTGGGCCAGGGCCTGCAGTACGGCTCCTTCTCTGACCTGCGCCAGCCCACCGAGCTGCTGGGCCACCCGCTCCCCATGAGGAGGTACAGCTCGGCCTCCAACATCTACTCCGATTACCGCTACTCGCCCCGAGGGGACCTGGCCAGCTTCCAGGAGTCCAGCCTGGCCCACTACAGCGCCACGACTGCGCGCGAGATCAGCCGCATGTGCGCCGCGCTCAACTCCATGGACCAGTACGGGGGCCGGCACGCCAACGGCCCCGACGTGCTGCCCTACGGCCCCAGCAGCGGCAGCGGGGGGCTGGCAGCTCAGCCGGGGGGTGCCGTGGCCCCGAAACCCGGCGGGATGTTCAACCCTAACGTCCCCGAGGCGCGGCAGGGCTTTGGCAGCCTGGCGCAGTACAACGTGCCCGGCGTGCGCCTGGGCGCCATCAGGCAGATGTTCCCGTCCTCCGCCACCGTGCGGGCGGCCGACGGCATGATCTACTCCACCATCAACACTCCCATCGCCTCCACGCTGCCCATCACCACCCAGCCAGCCTCTGTGCTGCGCCCCATGCTGCGCGGGCTGTACCGACCCTACGGCCCGGCCGGCGTGGCCGCCGTCCCGCTGGCCAGCCTGGCCAGGGTGCCCGTCGTCACCCCCCGCGTCCCGCTGGCACCGCAGAGCCTCTACCGCTACCCGGCCCCCAGCCGCCTCCCGGCCTCCTCGCTGATGGAGACGCCCGTCTACCTGGGCAAGCCGGGCAGCGCCGCGGCGGGCACCGGCCCCGCCGCCAAAGCCCCCGCTGGCCCCGCTGCCGGCTTGCAGAGAGCGGAGGCCTCGGGGGCTGCCCCCCGCGCCGAGGGGCCGGCAGCGGGCGCCAAGGAGGGCGGGCAGGCGGCCCCCTCGTCCAAGCCGCCCTTGGAGGGGATGCAGCGGGAGGAGCGGGAGCGGGAGGAGGAGCGGCAGCGCAAGCAGCAGGAGCACGTGCTGCAGCTGGAGCGGGAGCGCGTGGAGCTGGAGAAGCTGCGGCAGCTGCGGCTGCAGGAGGAGCTGGAGCGGGAGCGCGCCGAGCTGCAGCGGCACCGGGAGAAGGAACAGCTGCTGGTGCAGCGGGAGCTGCAGGAGCTGCAGTGCATCAAGCAGCAGGTGCTGCAGCAGCAGCAGGAGGAGCGGCACGCGCAGCTGGCGCTGCAGCGGGAGCAGCTGGCCCAGCAGCGCCTCCAGCTCGAGCACATCCACCAGCTGCAGCACCAGCTGCAGCAGCAGCTGGAGGAGCAGAAGAGGCAGAAGAGCACCTTCCCCAGCACTGCCGAGCCTGCCGCCCGCCCACCCGAGGGACCCGCCGAGGCACCGCGGGGCCCAGCACACAACGGGCAGGGGTGGCCCCCACCCGGCCAGGCGCTGCCCGGGGGGCCGGAGGGTGCTGCCGGCCCCCGCTACCCTGCACCACAGAGGCCCCTCAGCAGCTCGGCCTCGGATATGTCGCTGCAAGCTGATGAGTCCTGGGAGCCTGGCCGGGGCATCAAGAAAAGGAACTCGATGCCGCGGCTGCGGGACGCCTACGAGAAGGAGGCGGCGAGGAAGACAGCGGACAGCAGCGTGCAGACGGACGAGGAGGATGGCGAGGAGCGGTACCTGCTGTCACGGCGGCGGCGGTCGCGGCGCAGCACTGACTGCAGCGTGCAGACGGACGAGGAGGACAGCGGGGAGTGGGAGCAGCCCGTGCGGCGCCGGCGCTCCCGGCCATCGCGGCACGCTGAGGCCAGCGCCGAGGGCAAGGCGGACGGTGCCGCACGCTGCACGGCCAGCGTCGGCATCCAGACCATCAGCGACTGCTCCGTGCAGACCGAGCCCGACCAGCTCCTCCGCGTCTCTCCCTCCATCCACATCACCACCCACGACCCCCGCGTGGAGATCGTCAAGTACATCTCGGCCCCGGAGAAGACGCAGCGGGGCGAGAGCCTCGCCTGCCAGACGGAGCCCGAGCCGCCCCCCCAGCCCGGCATCGTGGTGCCCCAGCTGACGGTGCCCACCACCATCACCCCTTACTCCACCAACATGCAGATGGTGAGCACGGGCCCCCTGGACCCGCACGCTGTCCGGCAGCAGACCCTGGGCAAGTTTGAGAAGAAGAAGCCAGACCCCCTGGAAATCGGGTACCAGTCCCACCTGCCGGCCGATTCCCTCTCCCAGCTGGTGACCCGCCAGCCGCCCCGCTCTCCCCAGGTCCTCTACTCCCCCGTGTCCCCGCTGTCCCCGCACCGCCTCCTGGAGTCCTCCTTCGCCACCAGCGAGCGGCTCAACAAGGCTCACGTCCCGCCGCAGAAGCACTTCGCCGACTCGGCCCAGCGCCAGCAGACGCTGCCGCGCCCCATCAAGACCATGCAGCGCTCCCTGTCTGACCCCAAACCCATCAGCCCCACCTCAGAGGAGGCCGGCAAGGACAGGTTCTCCCTCTACCAGCACCCGCTGCTCCCAGGCACCCAGGTACACGCACGCGGGGTCTCGCTCGGGCACCTGCCCTGAGGGTTCCTCCGCTGACGCCGCGCTGTGTCCCTGTCCCCACACACCCACGTCCCCTCTTGGTGGACGTCTCTCCTCACTGGGGACAGGTGTGTCCCCGCTCCACATCCTCCTCCTGCATGTGTCCGACCACTCTGACCCGAGCTGAACCTTTTTTGATGACATTTCAGCACTGTCAGGAGGAGAGGGGCAGCGCTGGGCACGCAGCCGCCTGACACGCTCTCAGTCTGCAATAAATAGACTTTCCCTGGGAGAACAGCTCCAGGAGGCACCTCAGGCCATTTCAGTTTCATTAGTGCTGCAGC
This sequence comes from Aythya marila, assembly GCF_965140915.1. Taxonomy (NCBI): domain Eukaryota; kingdom Metazoa; phylum Chordata; class Aves; order Anseriformes; family Anatidae; genus Aythya; species Aythya marila. The sequence goes on from NC_139051.1 coordinate 15,614,469, forward strand.
AATTAATATTTTAAAAGGTTGGCTCCCTGCAGCAGCTGATGGCAGCCCGTGTGCGTGGACACGTGGCCCCAAGCCGAGCAGCAGGAGGTTCCTCCAGGTCTGTGGGTACTCAGGGCGGCCGTGGAGGTGGCACAGCTTGTCCACGGGGAGACAGATGGGAGCTGCTACCCCACAGGCAAGCCTGGGTTTTCAGTTGCCCCAGCTGGGTCCCCTTCCTCTCCCGAGGAGCAGGCACAGCATGCGGCTCAGTTTTGGGCTGCAGCAGCCCTCGCTCCCATCCACAACCAGCCCCGTTTCACAAGTGGGGAAACCGAGGCACAACCTGGCAGCACCAGGGGAAGAGCAGGCAAGGGACAGGCTGCCCGGTGTCCCCAGACACGAGCTGCCCCGCCTGGGGTGCAGCAGGGAAACGCAGCCCTCAGAGAGCCCCTGGCTCAGCGGGCCCCGTGCAGCCACTCTCCTGCCGCGTTTCCAAGCCCTGCTGCAAAGCGCAGGGCTCCTCGCAGCGCTCGGTGGTGCTCCTCTGCTGGAGCGCCCACGGCCAGCCTGGCACTTGGCTCACTGCCACTCCTGGTAATTATTCATAGAAAGTGCCCTGCCTGTTACTTCCATCCTATTTATTACAGCTTTATGTAAACGCTGCTTTCTCGGGGCACGAGGGGACACGCGCGGGGCCTTTGGCCGCTCTGCACAGCCCCGCGGGCAGTGCTGCCTTGCCCCAGGGGGCCGGGCGGCCGCCACCCGCGCTGCTGATGGGTTTCCCTTGCTTTGCAGGTGGGTGGGCTGCAGTCGAGCCCGCTGGCACGCAAGGTGAAGCGCACGCTGCCCAGCCCGCCGCCCGAGGAGCCCCACGTGCCCCTGGGCAGCCCGGCCACCCCCCAGCTCTACCTGGGCAGCCTGGCCCCCAAGGCCCCCCCCGGGGCACCCGTCACCAAGGCCAGCCTGCTGAAGGAGCTGGACCGCGACCTGAAGCTGGTGGAGCACGAGTCCACGAAGCTGCGGAAGAAGCAGGCGGAGCTGGACGAGGAGGAGAAGGAGATCGACGCCAAGCTGAAGTACCTGGAGCTGGGCATCACGCAGCGCAAGGAGTCGCTGCTGAAGGACCGGGGCACGCGGGACCACCCCTACCTGCGCGGCCTGGCCGACCGCCGGGACTACCTGTCGGACAGCGAGCTGCACAGCCTGCGCCTCGCCGCCTACGACAGCGCCAGCCTGCGCCCCGCGCCCGCCGCCCAGTACCCCGACTTCGCCGCCGCCTCCTACGGCGCCTACCCCTACCCGGCCCCGCCAGGGCCCCCCGCCTTCCAGCCCACGCGCCCGCAGCCCCCCCAGTTCCCCGCTGCCAGCACCGCACAGGACAGCTTGCAGGCTGCCCCCTTGCCCGCCTTCGCCTCACCCGGCGCCTTCCCGGCCCCTGGGGCCGCGTACACGGAGCTGGGCACCCCGGCCCAGCCGGCCTTCCGGCCCCAAAACCCCTACCAAGCCCAGGGCGCCTTCGCTGGCACGGCTGCTGTGCCTGCAGCGCAGCCCGCGCTCTTCCAGAGCCCGTCAGACACACACCAGAAGCCACGGCAGACCTCGCTGGCTGAGCTGGAGCAGAAGATCCCCACCAACTACGAGGTCATCGGCGCGGCCACCAGCTCCTCCGCCGTCCCCGACGCCACCTTCAGCGCCGCAGCGGTGAGCAGCGGCTACGAGCAGTACAAGGCACCCGAGGCCCGGCCGGCCGAGAGGGCTGGCGTCACGCAGGGCCCGTCGGCCAGCTTCTCCTCCGAGTCCCTCTACACCAACCTGGAGCAGAACATCCCCCGTAACTACGTGATGATCGAGGACATCAGCGAGCTCACCAAGGAGAGCCCAGCCGTGGACGGGCAGAAAGCGGAGCCGGGGGGCACGGGCGCCAACGGCCGCCACGGCAAAGAGAAGAGCGAGCTGGGGGATGCCGAGGGCTCCAGCCGGCCCTGCTGCTATGCCAAAGCGGAGGAGGAGTCCGAGGAGGATATCTATGACCACCACGGCCCCGAGCATCGCGGGAAGAACAGCTACCACCGGGGCGTGGAGAGCAACGGCAGGGTGTCGGGGAGCTCCGCGGGCTCTTACTACTACGGGGACGGTGAGTACCGGCACTCCTCGCGAGCGGACAAGCATGGCTCCGGCGTGGCACTGCCAAAGCATTCGTCCAAGAATCTGGCACCCGCTGTCGTCTCCTCGAAGCGCAGCAAGCACAGGAAGCAGGGCATGGAGCAGAAGATCTCCAAGTTCTCTCCCATAGAAGAAGCCAAAGATGTGGAGTCAGACCTGGCCTCCTACGCTGTGACAACGTCGGTCAGCAGCAGCAACGTGGCCTCCAGGGCCAAGAAGCTGCAGGACGAGATTACCTATGGCCTCAAGAAGAACGTCTACGAGCAGCAGAAGTACTATGGCGTGTCCAGCCGGGACCTGGTGGACGAGGAGGAGCGGGTCTACTCCGCTGGCAGCAGAACTCGCTCCTCTGGCTACGGGCTGGAGAAGTCCTCCGGCCGTGACACCGTCAGCCGGAGCAAGTCCTACGAGCGGGAGGGCGCAGAGAGGTCCCAGAAGGGCAGCTCCAAACCCTCGTCCCTCAGCATGAGCCAGAGCCGGGGACGGGCTCCGGTCCGCACGCAGCCCTCGGAGGAGGAGAGCCCCATCAGCCCCCTGGGGAAGTCAGTGGGGGGATCGCGTTCGGCGGGGGGCCCTGGCCCACAGTCGTCGGGGGACCCCTGCTCCCAGTTCTGCTCCAGCCACTCGTTGCCTGATGTGCAAGAGCACATCAAAGATGTGCCAAGGAACCACTCGTACAAGCACGAGGAGGGCTACGGCATGGACGATTCCCATTGCGTTGTCTCGGACAGCGAAGGTAACAGCTACCCGTGGTGGTGAGCACCCAGAGCATGGCGCTTCCCCGGGGCATGCTCGTCTGCAGAGACACTCTCACGGCCTCAGTTTGCTTGACACGTGCCTTCCTCCCCCCTTTCCAGTCCTTGTCCGGGTGTTTGATGTTCGCCGGCGCTGCCCGGTGCTTGCGCGGTGCCCCACCCCGTCCCTGCCGGCGCGGGCTGTCCCCTGTGTGTGTCACGAGCTGCTTGCCTTCTCCTGCCTCATTGCATGGCTTCAGCCCGGGCTGCGTTCCCGCCTGCGGAGCGAGAGATTGACTGTGGTTTGTTTTTGGTTTCTGAAGCCTATCATTTGGGTCAGGAGGAGACAGACTGGTTTGATAAGCCCAGGGAGGTGCGGTCGGAGCGGGTAAGGCACTACGGCGGCCACTCTTCCTCGCAGAAGAGACCCCCGGCTAAGCACACCTACCACGACTACGACGAGCTGCCCGACGAGGACCCGTGGCAGCACGACGACTACCCCCAGCACCGCGAGCACCGGCACCACGGCGACTACGGGCGCCACGCTGCCTCCTCCCGCCACGACGAGCAGCCGCGCCGCTCGGCCAAGCAGCACCCGCGGGATCCCAGCCGCCACGAGCCCCGCAGCCACGCGCCACCGGCCACCGCCAAGAAGGCACAGCAGCCCGAGACCCGCAGCACGGCACCGTACGGCCCCAGTGCCTCTGAGTACGCCCCGCCGTCACGCTCCGCCACGCACCACCACGGTGCCGAGCCCCAGAAGACACCGAAGACGCCGCAGCCGCACGGGGCACCTGCCCCAGCGCAGAAGCCAGAGGCTCCGACGGCCGCGCAGCAGCCGGCGGGCAGGCAGCAGCAGGCTGGGCAGCAGGCAGCGCGGCAGCAGCCGGCGGCGAGGCAGGCTGCCCAGCCGGCGGGCTCGGCACAGCCCAGGACACAGGGACCCGCCTCGTCCCGGCCACCACAGCAGCAGCCGGGGACAGGCCAGGCTGCGGGGAAGGCACCGGCCGCGCCGCACGCGCAGCCGGGTGGGCACCCGGGGCCACAGGTGAGTATGGGCACGGCTGGGTCTGCTGCAAGCCCCTGCTGCAGCCGGGGAGCTAGCAGGGGAAGGGTTGGGGACCAAAAGGGGACCCATATGTGCATGTCCATGCAGGTGCCACCCCAGATGGCACCCTTCGGGAGGGTGCACAGCCCTGCGCCACTGCCTCTTCTGGGGCTGTGGGGCCACTTCCCCGCAGCACTTTGCGTTTTTTCCCCGGGGAGCAGTACACGGGCACTGCCACAGCAAGCCCTGGATCACGTCCCACCCACCCGGACCACCCTAAAGGGTGCTCTGCTCTGCCGTCCCGGCTGGGAGGGTGAGAGCCTGAAGGCATTTTCTGCCTCACAGCAGAAAGCGGAGCAGACGGACGCGTCCAAACCCACGGTGAAGGTGCCGCAGCAGCCGGGGAGAGCGCCCACGGCTCAGCCCCCAGGAGCAGCAGGTCAGTGCGCCCCGAGGCACAGGGCTGGCCCCCGTGCTACCTGGCTGCCCCCCCCACGGGGCCTTTCCCTGCTAACTGCAGCCTCCTTTGTCCCCCAGCAGACAGCAAGGTTGGGCCGAGAGCAGCCGGGCCCCGTGGCCCCGCCAGCACAGGCACAGGGCAGCCTGGGGTGGAAGGAGAGAGCGTTTTCTCCAAAATCCTGCCGGGAGGGGCAGCAGAACAAGCAGGCAAACTGACTGAAGGTAAGGGTGCACCCCACAGACGGCGATGCATTGGGAGGGGGTCAGGCACCACAGGGGTGGCCAGGAGCCTCTATCAGGATGCGCCAGCATCGCAGTCCGGTGGCTTTGGTTTGGGGTCTGGGCATGGGATGCATCAGGACGCTTCCATCCTCACGCTTCTCCGGCTTCCCCGCAGCGGTGTCAGCTTTTGGCAAGAAATTCACTTCGTTCTGGTGAGAACGGCACAAGGTGAGTTGAGCGGCGCCGATGCCGCGCCCCGGTGCGTCCCTGCCCTGCCGTGCCCTGACGCTCTCCCGCCGCAGGAGCTGGGGAAGCGAGTGGAGACCGAGTCGTTGCAGCGGAAAAACCTATGAAGAAGCCAGCGGCCTCAGCACGCGGCGCCAGACTCTGGGTATAACGGTGAGTCGCCCCCCGGTGCCGTCCCCAGCTCCGCACCAGGAGCTGCTCCAGATGCTCCAGCCCTTCGTGGTGTGGTGCCCCCATCACCTCCTGTCACCCGGCCAGGTGGCAGCATCCCCATCCCCTCCCTGACCCCTCTCCCTCTGTCTCTCAGCAGCTTTGGAAAGCAGGGTGACCCCCTGGGTGCCGGACCTCACGCAGCAGACGGCGGCGAGCAGCTCCGGCGTGGCACGCGTAGGGGGGACCCCCGCTTGCCCAGGGGCCGTGCCGGGACCCGCGGCCCTTTCTCAAGATTATACACAGAGTTGCTCCCTCCGAACCCCAGCTCTGGCATCTTCATAGGTTTTTCCCCTCCGCGCGAGCCGAGGGCCACCTTTCCGTCCCCTCTGTCCTGCCGGCCCCTTGGCCCCCCTGCACTGCAGCCTGCTCCCCCCCCGGGGAGTCGGCGCGCCCCGTTAGGACCTAACACTGTTTCACTACCGAAATACGAGGCCATAGGACTCTGACAGGCAGCGCAGACGCGGGCTGGCCTTTGCCGACGCCGGGCGCTGCCCTGAAGCCATTCGAAGCATTCAAAGGGCCACGCTTGCCCTCGCCACGCAGCCGGCGCGCCCCGCTGCCGGGCACCCCTTTTCTTTGAAGAACAGCCTTAATCATCCCACTTTGAGTTCTGTGTATACCTCATCTGCACCGGGGGGGGGGAAACGGGGTGTTGTCGGGGAGGGGGGGGAACGGGCTTTTTATTTTTCCATCTTTTTGTTTCTTTGGGTTCATTTCATTGATTATTATTTTTTTTTATTTGACTTTATACCAAATCCTCTTCCCTCTTTGCTTTGTGCGATGAGTTAGCACATGGGCTGTTGTTTGTAGAAGCAATAGAGTGCAGGAGGCCACAACAAGAGCACAATCCACCGAAGACGATCAGGAGAGCTTCGCCTCTGCCGATATCCTTCCTCTTACTGTGCAATTCAAGTCCTTCTTAAGCCATTACGCGGGGGCCCGCTGGGACCGGCGGAGGGGTCCCCACCACCGGGAGATGCCCGCGGCGTGCCCGGCCGCCCCGCTCCTCGCCCCCCCGTCCCGCCGGCCCCGGTGCCCCGCGCACCCCGTCCCGTGTTCTATGCAACGAAACACCACGGCTCCGGAACGAGCCCCGTCGACAGCCGAGAGCTCCAGCGTCGCGTGCAAGGGCGTCACCGCTACACCGGGTCCCCCCCGTCCCCCCCCAGCTCCAGCCGCCGCCCGTGGCATGCTCGCCCCGCCGCAGGGCCGCCGCCGCGCCCGTCCCGTCCCGTCCCGTCGCAGAGCATGGCTTCGCTGCTTCTCCGCACGCTCCCCGACAGCGCTCGCTCGATCTTCGCCTGGACTCTTTATTTATTTATTTTTTATTATTATTTTTTTGATTTTGATTTTTGTTTTTTTTTTGTAAATTATTATTTCAAACGGTCGTCGGCCTCCCTCCTCCATCGGCTCCTCGCGGTGTGGGATGCAGAGGACCTGGCCGCCCTAAAGGGGCCCGGGGGGCCGCAGCTCCCCCCCGGCCCGGCGCTGTAAATACCTGTACAGTGTGTAACCGGCACCGGGACCCCCCCGGCCCCCCCCAGCACACCTCCAGCCGCCCACCCGGGGCTGGGGGGCCCCTTTTTGGGGGCGGGGGGTGCTGGGGGGCCGCGTGCCCCCCCCCCCGTGACGGTGTGCGTGTGTGCCGTGCCCTGTGAGCCCCGTCGTGCCCCCCCCCCGTGCCGCCGCCGTGTCGTGACCGCGTACCACGAGTCGCCCCCCCCCCCCCACCACCCCCCCACCCCCCCCAGGTGTTTCTGTGGGAACGGAATAAAACAACGCGGACTTGGTCTGAACCCGCCTCCGCCTCGTGCCTGCCCCGGGGGGGTTGGGGGTTTTTTTTTTGGGGGGGTTGGGGTCGGGGTTGGGGTCTCCCCCCCCCTCCTCCGGTAGCGCCCCCCCCGCGCCGCCAGGGGGCGCCGTAACGCGGCCGGGGGGGCCCCGCCCCGCCCCGCCCCCCGGAAGCGGCGCCGCCCCCCCCCGAGGCCGCGAGATGGAGCCGGTGGTGAGGGGCTGGGGGGGGGGAGGTGACGTCACCGGGGGGCCCGGCCCGGCCCGCGCGCGTCCCCGGCGCTGCCCCCCCCCCAGAGCCCCCCCCCCGTGCCCGGAGCCCCCCCGGTGCCTGCGCGGGGCCCGCAGGTGCCCCCCCCCCATGTGGCCCGGGACCCCCATAGGAGCCCCCCGTGTGCCCTGGGACCCCCATAGCCCCCCCATAGCCCCCCCATAGCCCCTGGTAGCCCCCCCTCCATGGCCTCTTGTACCCTCATACCCCCCCCATGTGCCCTGGGACCCCAGAAGCCCCCCCCATGTCCCCTGGTACCCCAATAACTGCCCCCCATGTCCCCTAGTACCCCCATAGCCCCCCCCCCACGTGCCCTGGGACCCTGGTAGCCCCCCCCCATATCCCATGGTACCCTGATAGCCCCCCCCATGTGCCCTGGTACCCCTATAACTCCCCCATGTCCCCTGGTACCCCGATAGGAGCCCCCCGTGTCCCCTGGTACCCCAATAGCACCCCCCATAAGCCCTGGTATCCCAATAACTGCCCCCCAGGTGCCCTGGTACCCTGATAACCCCCCTCCCATGTGCCCCGGTACCCCAATAGTACCCCCCCATGTCCCCTGGTACCCCCATAGCAGCCCCCCATACACCCTGCTACCCCAATAACTGCCCCCCACATACCCTGGCACCCCCAGAATCCCCCCCCCCCATGCCCTGGTCCCCCAGCCTTGCCCCATGCCCCTGGTCCCAGCCCCATGCCCCGCAGCCAGCCCACCGGTCCCGCAGGTGCTGCCCAGCCTGGAGGAGGTCGCGGGGCTGTACCGGGAGCTGAGCCAGCACCCGGGGCTCAGCACCGCCTGCCTGGGCCCAGACGTCACCACCCAGTACGGGGGCAAGTACTGCAGCCTCTACACCGGTACGGGGACGGGGACGGGGCGGGGGGCACGCGGGGCGCCGTGGGTGCTCACCCCGTCCCCTTGTCCCTGCGCAGAGTGGTCGCAGCGGGACCTGGCGCGGGCCGAGACCATCAAGTCGTGCCGGCAGTACCTCGTCTTCCACGACGGCGCCTCCATCGTCTACGCGGGGCCCGCCGGCACCTGCTGCGAGATCAAGGACGAGTGCGTCCCCCCCCGTGCCCCGCGTCCCCGCACCGCCGGGGCCGTGGGGCTGACGTGGGGACGTGGGGGCCTTCCCGCAGGCTGCTGAGCTGCGAGTCCCCCAGCGGGGCGCTGAAGGCCGTCCTGCGCAAGGCCGCCGGCAAGGAGAAGGAGAAGGAGAAGCAGTTCCTGGAGGTGAGCTGGGGTGCAAGCGGGATGCAGCAGGGAAGGGGCAGGGGGCTCGAGCTGCCCCCACCCCGTGCCTGCGCCCCCAGGTGTGGGATCAGAACCGCAAGGTGAAGAGCATCGACCTGACGGCGCTGGACAAGCACGGCAGCATCTATGATGACGGTGAGGGACGAGGGCTGGGGTGGCCCTGGGGGACCCTGGGGACAGGGCGGCTGGTGCCTGAGCCTTCCCGCAGACCAGTTCGGCTGCCTGGCCTGGTCGCACTCGGAGACCCACCTGCTCTACGTGGCGGAGAAGAAGCGCCCCAAGGCCGAGTCCTTCTTCCAGAGCAAAGCGCCCGAGCTGGACTGCTCCACCGATGAGGACCTGGAGCGCCCCGAGAAGCCGGACGCGCCCCTCAAGGTGGGTCCCTGACACCCCCGGGGTGACGGCTCCGCGCCCCGCGGGTGGCACTGACAGGGCCGTGCCGCAGGGCGAGCAGTTCGTGTACCGCGAGGACTGGGGGGAGACGCTGAGCACCTGCAGCGTCCCCGTGCTCTGCGTGCTGGACATCGAGGGCAGCAGCGTCTCGGTGCTGGAGGGCGTCCCCGAGCACGTCTCCCCCGGCCAGGTCAGGATGGGGGACAGCGGGGACGGGGGAGGTGGTGGGAAATGGGTGACACCATCACTGAGCGGCGCTGTCTCCCTGCGGGCAGGCCTTCTGGTCCCCAGAAGACACCGGCGTGGTGTTCGTGGGCTGGTGGCACGAGCCCTTCCGCCTGGGGCTGCGGCACTGCACCAACCGCCGGTGAGTGCCGGTCCTCCCCGGGCACCCCAAACCCTGGGGGACCCCCAGCCCGCCCCGCAGTGACGGTCCCCCTCTCCCCGGCAGCTCGGCACTCTTCTACGTGGACCTGACGGGTGGGGATTGTGGTGAGTGGCTCTCCCCCAGCCCCCAGCGGTGCCCAGGCCCCCTGCACCCTCTCAGCGTCCCCTCGTCCCCTTGCAGAGCTGCTCTCGGATGACACCAGGGCCGTGTGGTCCCCGCGGCTCAGCCCCGACCGCTGCCGCATCGCCTACCTGGAGAACAGCGCCCTGGGGCCCCACCAGCAGTGCAGCCGCCTCCTCATGGTGAGCAGCGGGGCCCCAAAACGCACCCGGGGGGTTTCAGAGGGGGCTGGTGGGCAGGATGGGACCCGACAAAGCCCCCCCGGCCCGTGTGTCCCGCAGTACGACTGGTACACCGAGCAGACCCGCACCGTGCTGGAGGCCGTGCCGCGGCAGGCGTGGGGTGAGTACGGCCCCGCGGGGAGGTCTGGGGAGATGGGGTGCAGGGGGTGCTGAGCCACGACGCTCCCCTCGCAGGCAGCTTCCCCGGCATCTACTGCAGCGCCCTGCCGGCGCTCTGCTGGGCGGCCGACAGCCGGAGGCTTGTGCTGGACACGGCCCAGCGCAGCCAGCAGGTAAGGGGCCGCGGGGACACGTGGCGGGGCTGTGGCGGTGCCCGGCTGGACTCTGCCCTCCTGCCCCTAGGACGTGTTTGTGGTGGACACACAGACGGGTGCCACGACCTCTCTGACAGCCGGTGAGTGCCGTGCCGTGCTGTGCCGTGCTGTGCCGGGGCTGGGGCTGGTCCTGCCTGCAGGTCTGAGCCTCCCGTCCTCCCCAGGTGCGCCCCAGGGGAGCTGGTCTGTCCTCACCATCGACCGGGACCTCCTAGTGGCCAAGTTCTCCACCCCCAGCTGCCCCCCCACACTGGTACGGTGACGTCCCCGTCCCCACAGTGACCCCCAGCCCCTCGGACGCTGGCACTGAAGCTTCTCCCCACGCAGAGAGTCGCTGTCCTGCCCAGCGCGGGCCAGGAGGCGCAGGTGCAGTGGGTGTGCCTGCAGGACGCACCCCCCGTGCCCAGCATCAGCTGGAGCATCCGCACCCTGCAGCCCCCCCCGGAGCAGGAGAACCCCCAGTACGGTGAGCACCGGAGGCAGCAGGGCTCTCACCCATCCCTGCTGAGCCCTGACCCTGCCTCCACCACCCCCGCAGGGGGCCTGGACTTCGATGCCATCCTGCTGCGCCCGAGCGAGGGTCCCACTGCCCAGAAGCCCCCCCTGGTCGTGATGCCCCATGGTGAGAGCTCGCCCCCCAACCCCCCCGCAGCGCTGGCTGTGTCTGCGCGGTGTCACCGCGCTGCCTGCCCCTCGCAGGGGGACCCCACACCGTCTTCTCTGCCGGGTGGATGCTGTACCCAGCCGTGCTGTGCCGCGTGGGCTTCGCCGTGCTGCTGGGTGAGCAGGGGGGGCGTTGGGGCACGGCACCCCTGCAGTGCCCGCAGGGTCCGGGGCGGGGGGCAGGAGGTTTCTGACACCGTCTCGCCCAGTGAATTACCGCGGCTCGCTGGGCTTCGGCCAGGACAGCGTGAACTCCCTGCCGGGCAACGTGGGCACGCAGGACGTGCGGGACGTGCAGGTACGGTGCCGGCAGACGTGCGAGCCCCCCGGCCCTGTGGGCGCCCCCAGGGAGGGAGAGCCGGGTGCGGGCACGTCCCCACCCCGGTGCCTGTCCCCTGCGGGCGCAGCTCTGCGTGGAGCGGGTGCTGCAGGAGGAGCTGCTGGACTCCAGCCGGGTGGCCCTGGTGGGCGGCTCGCACGGGGGCTTCCTGGCGTGCCACCTCATCGGGCAGTTCCCCGACACCTACCACGCCTGCGTGGTCCGCAACCCCGTGGTGAACATCGCCTCCATGGCCACCACCACCGACATCCCCGACTGGTGAGTGCTGCGCCCCCCGGCTCCCCCCGACCCCGGCCCTGCACGTGCCCCCCCTGCCTCTCGCCCGCAGGTGCCTGACGGAGACGGGGCTGCCCTACGTGCCGGCTGCCCTGCCGGACCCAGCGCAGTGGGCGGAGATGCTGCAGAAGTCACCCATACGCTACGTTGACCGGGTACAGCCCCGTCCCTGTCCTCGTCCCCGTCCCCTGCACCCACCCGTGGCAGCGTTGCTGAGCCGTGCCCCCCGCAGGTCCGCACGCCCGTGCTGCTGATGCTGGGGGAGGACGACCTCCGTGTGCCCCCCAAGCAGGGGCTGGAGTATTACCGTGCCCTGAAGACCCGGGGTGTCCCCACGCGGTGAGTAGGGGCTGGGTGCTGGGGAGCGGGCTGCGAGCACGGTGCTAACCCTGCTCTGCCCTGCAGGCTGCTCTGGTACCCAGGGAACAACCACGCGCTGGCCGGCGTCGAGGCCGAAGCCGACGGCTTCATGAACATCGTGCAGTGGCTGCTGGAGCACTTGCGGTGCTGAGAGGCCCCCGGCACTGTCACTCCCCAATAAATGGTGTAGCTCAGCACTGGGCTTGTCTGTGATGGTGCTGCGGCCGCCGGTCACGCCGCAGAGGGTGGAGATGTCCCGCTGCCAGCTCCCAGCACCCTGCAGCCCCCCCGGGTGCGCACAAGGCAGCGGGTCTGGCACTGCCCCCAGCCGGGCGGCCTGCACATGCCTTGGCACCCTGCCCCGCTGTGGAGCCGCAGACGGCGGCGGCCCAGCACGGCGGCAGAGCGGCCCCATGGCCTCGGGGAGTCGGTGGGGCACAGAAAGCCCGGGGGAGCCGGCAGAGGGGCTGCAGAGCCACCCCGGCTCCTGCTACCGGGAGCTCAGCCACTTCCCTGCCATCACCCGCGCCGCGCTGGGTGCCGCAGGGGGGGGCCAGGCCTTCCTCCTCTACACCGGTGAGTTGGGGCTTGCGTGCCCCCGGCGCTCTCGGCACAGGCAGGCGCTGACGTCCCCGTCCCACAGAGTGCAGCCAGCCCGACCTGCGCCGCCGGCGGCTCCTGCAGTTCAGCCGGCACTACAGCCTGCAGCATGCAGACGGCGGCCTCACTGCCAGCCGGGCAGCGCTCAGCGCCGAGATCCGCCACCAGTAGGGCTCGCGGCTGGGCTTCGGGATGGGACGGGACGGGGCGGTGCGGCCGTGCCCCCGCTGCAGCCTCCCTGCCGCCCGCAGGCTTCTCAGCCAGGACTCGCCGTCGGGGCAGCGCCGCGCCGTGCTCGCCCGCTGCCCGCTGCAGGGCCACGAGGTGCTGGAGGTAACGCGGGTGCCCGGGGCTGGCTGGGGAGGGGAGGTGGGTGCTGCGGGTACGGCGTGCCCGTGCTCAGACCCCTGCCTCGCCCAGGTGTGGGACGGAGGTGGGCGCAGCCACGGCGTGGACCTGACAGCGCTGGGGAAGCACGGCAGGGTCTACACAGAGGGTAGGGCCCCCTCCCGAAATACTCCCAGGGTGCAGGTGAGGGTGGCACGGCTGGTGGCCCCGCTGGCTGTGCCTGTGCCACGCTGGGCTTTGGCACCCTGTCCCCACACCAGGGCCCTTCGCCTGCCTGGCCTGGTCCCGCTCGGAGACGCGGCTGCTCTATGTGGCTGAGAGGAGCCAGCCCAGGCCACCAAAACCCAGCCCGTGGCTTGTGCCGGGGGCAGCCAGGCCGGCAGAGGAGGAGGAGGAGGAGGAGGAGGTGGGTGGTGAGCTTCCCGTGAGCGTGCCACTTGCGTGGTGAGCGTGCCAGTGACCACACCACGCACACCGTGAGCAGGGCGAGCAGTTCGTGTACCGCGAGGACTGGGGGGAGGCGCTGAGCACCTGCAGCGTCCCCGTGCTCTGCGTGCTGGACATCGAGGGCAGCAGCGTCTCGGTGCTGGAGGGCGTCCCCGAGCACGTCTCCCCCGGCCAGGTCAGGATGGGGAGGGGGGCAGAGCCCTGGGGTCAGTGGGAATGCCCCGTGGCTCCGGCACAAGCCCAGCTCTCACGCAGGCTCTGTGGTCCCCGGACGACACCGGCGTGGTGTTTGTGGGCTGGTGGCACGAGCCCTTCCGCCTGGGGCTGAGCGCCTGCTCCAACAGGAGGTGAGCCCCCCGGTGTGACCGCGCTGCCCGCCCTGTGCCAGCACGGTGAGGGCTGACGTAGCCACGGAGCTCTGACAGCCGCTGCTCCTCCCCAGGTCGGGCATTTTCCATTTGGAAGTGGCCAGCAGGCGCTGCAGTGAGTGCTGGAGACCCCAGGGTGCCCCTGGTCCCCGGTGTCCCTGTGGCACTGACCCCGCTGCCCACAGAGCTGTTGTCGGCCCAGCCCCGTGCCGCCTGCTCGCCCCGGCTGAGCCCCGATGGCCGGCGCCTGCTTTACCTGGAGGGGGCCGTGGGAGGGCCCCACCGGCAGTGCCTGCAGCTGCGGATGGTGAGGGGGCTGCGCGTGCTGGGCCGCCCCTCCCAGTTGTGCAGGAGCTGTCCCCAAAATCCCTCTTGGTCCCCAAATCCCCCGTGGCTCAGTTTCCCCACTGGGGCTTGGATCTCCCCAGCTCACCTGGCAGACGCGGCAGACGGTGACGGTGCTTGACGTGGTGCAGGAGCCCACGGGCGGTGAGAGCCACGCAGCCAGTGGGGCTGGGTGCTGCTGGGGGGTCAGATTCCCCCCCCGATGCCGGGGGCCACCACCCCAGCTCACCAGTGCCCTGCCCTGCTCGCAGCCTTCACCGGGATCTACGCCACGGAGCTGCCGCCGCGGTGCTGGGCAGCCGACAGCCGGCGAGCCCTGCTGGGCACCCCGCAGCGCAGCCGCACGGTGAGCTGGGGGACGGGGACAGAGCAGGGCTGTGACACGGCCCCCATGGTGAGCTGGGATCCCGCGCTCTGTCCCCTCGCAGGACCTGCTGCTGGTGGACACGGAGGCAGCCACTGTCACCAACCTCACTGCCGGTACGCTGCGCCTGGCTGCTGGCGGCGCGCTGGCAAGTCAGGGTGAGCCCCGGCGCCCATCGGGGTGCTGCTGTCTGCAGGGTCACCCGAAGGGTGCTGGGAGCTGCTCACCATCCAGTGGGACCTGCTGGTGGCCACCTGCTCGGCCCCACACCGCCCACCCCGCCTGGTGAGCAGCGCCGTGGCACGGCACCATGCGCGGTGCCTGTGACACCTTGCCGAGGGAAAGGGGTGCCCCGGTGCCACTCAGTGCCCGTCCCCAGGTCGTGGCAGAGCTGCCACCGTTGGGTCAGGAGCTGTCCCTGCGCTGGGTGACAGTGGAGGATGCCCCAACGGTGCCCGGCATCACCTGGAAAACCCTGATGGTTCGGCCTCCCTGCGGTGGGCAGAGCTCTGCTCCGCGCGGTGAGCGCCCAGGGGCCCCCAAGCACCCGGGTGCTACTGGGAGCTGGGGGCCCTTGGGTGGAGGGGGGCGGGAAGGGTCTGGGGGCACTGGGTACTCAGGGCAGCGGGGGCTGAGCAGGGCCTCTTCCTTGGTGCAGGCACCCAGCCCTTCGAGGCACTGCTGCTGAGCCCGCCGGGCAGCAAGGCACCGCACCCCCTCGTTGTGTGCCCCCACGGTGAGTGAGGGGGCAGCGGGGACACCCCTGCACTGCTGGTGGCACCCCGAGTGATGTCCCCGCTGCCCCCAGGTGGCCCTCACGCCGTCTTCGATGCCCGCTGGCGCCCGAGCATGGCTGCACTGTGCCGCCTGGGGTTTGCCATGCTCCTGGGTGAGTGCTGGGGACCCCGGCACCGGGTGTCCCCCGTGCCACGCTGGGGATGTGGCACCCCACAAACCCTGTCTCCCCAGTGAACTACCGCGGCTCCCTGGGCTTCGGGCAGGCCAGCATCGAGTCACTGCTGTCCCGCGTGGGTGAGCAGGATGTGGCGGACACACAGGTCAGGGGGGTGCTGGGACGGGGTGCTGGGGGTGCTGTCGGGGTGGGGTGCTGACCGTGGGGTGCCCCACGCCCGCAGCTGGCAGTGGAGCAGGCGCTGCACAGCGAGCCCCTCGACTCACGCCGCCTGGCCCTGCTCGCTGGCTCCCACGGAGCCTTCATCGCCCTCCACCTCCTCGCCCGTGAGCCCAAGCGCTACCAGGCATGCGCCCTGCGCAACCCCGTCTCCAACCTGCCCTCCCTGCTGGGCACCTCCGACATCCCCGACTGGTGAGGCTCGCCCACCCCACACCGTGCTGCATCGCTCCGTGCCCTGGGCACCACACCACCCCCCCGCCTCCCTCCCGCAGGCGCTACGTGTCCCTGGGGCTGCCCTACTCCTTCGAGCGGGTGCCCCGTGCCGAGGACGTAGCCACCATGCTGCAGCGCTCGCCCATCGCCCAGGCACACCGGGTATGGCACAGGGGGATGGACGTGGGGGGGCCAGGGCTGGGGGCTGAGCACCCACCGCTGCTCGTGCCGCAGGTACAGACGCCAGTGCTGCTGTGCGTGGGTGCCCGGGACCGGCGGGTCAGCCCCACGCAGGCGCTGGAGCTGTACCGGGTGCTGAGGGCCAGGGGGGTGCCAGCACGGTGAGTGGGGTAAAGGGGTCAGGGGGAGCAGGCAGGGAGCCCTGGGGCACCGGCTGAGCATCCCCTGCCCACCCCCAGGCTGCTGTGGTACCCGGAGGGTGGCCACGCGCTGGCAGGCACAGAGACAGAGGCTGATGTTTTTGGGAACTGTGCCCGCTGGTTCCTCCAACACCTGAGACAGCCCCGGCACAGCCCCTAGCACCTGCGGTGGCCTTGGAGTGCCCGGGGGTCCCGGGGATGGCACCGGGACCAGAGGAGAGTGGAGCAAGTGACGGCACAGGATGGAAATGGGGATGTGGGCTTGCCTCTAAATAAACGTGTGCCACCTGGTGCAGTGCTGTCCTGTGTGTCTTGGCCCCGCTGCAACACAGACAGAGGCTGGCTCCACTCCCTTTATTGGCATCGGGGGGGCAGGCAGGGGGGTGCCACCCCTCCAGCTGCCCGCAGCCCGGCTCAGACCATCTTCATGACCTTGTGGATCCAGTCGACGTAGAGCGAGACGCGGATGAAGAGGGCAGGCTGGTCGGTGCGGGCGCAGACGCGGGACGGGGTGATCACCCCCTCCAGCACCCAGCAGTCGGCGGTCAGGCAGGCCAGGGGCCCTCCGTAATCTCCCTGCGGGGCCAAAAGAGCGCCGTGACCCCCATCCCGGGGGGTGGCCCCGAGCCCCCCTGGCCCCGCTCACCTCGCAGGCGCCCACGCCGGTGCGCAGCGGGGCAGTGCACAGCTCGCTCTCCTTCAGGCGCCCACGCAGCGCCGCCTGGCACTCGCCGTGGGCCAGCACGGGCAGCTGGGCCACGTTCAGCACGCGGCTGTCGGCCGTGCCTGCAGGGTGCCAGCCCCCGGGGTGGTGGCGGGGGGTGGCACGGAAGGGGGAGGGCGTGAGAAGGGGGTGTCATGGGATGGGCAGGGGGAGGCTGCGGGCAGGGGGATGCCGTGGCCGGGGCTGCCCACGTCGGGTACCTCTGGTTTCCCCCCAGCCGGCGATCTCGCAGATGGTGCCCGCGGGCACGACGTAGCGCTCGGGCGGCAGGCAGATCAGGGCCACGCGCTTGTTCAGCACGGCCGGCCTGCGGAGGGACACGGGGGGCGTGGGGGACGTGGTGCCAGTGCCAACAGTGCCAGGGCACGGGGCTCGGCTGCTCACCTCGCCAGCTTCAGCAGCACCAGGTGGGACTCAGAGGGACCGCAGAAGATGCGCACGATGGGGATGGCCTGCAGGTCGGGGTCTGCAGGGCCGGGGTCCTTGAACAGCAGCCCCAGGTGCACCTCGTAGCCCGACAGGTCCGCGTCACTGCAGGATGGGGACATCAGGGCACGGCGGCACCCGGCGCCTTGCGTGCTGTCCTCAAGCTCACCAGGAGGAGAAGCACTGGCGGATGCTGATCACCCACTGCTCCTTCACCAGGGACCCGCCGCAGAAGTGCACGCCGGCCCTGCAGGCACCGGCATGAGAGGGGGCAGCTCGGGGGGGCACTCGGCTGGTGGCACAGCGGTGCTGGCACGCGGGGCGCCCGCTCACCGGTTGCGGATGCTGACGGTCCACGGCGAGTTGCCGGGCTGCCCGCCCACGATGCGCCCCTTGAGCTGCAGCCTCTCGTCCCGCCGGCCGCACTGCTCGAACGTCACCGCCTCTGCGCACACGGCAGGCGTCAGCCGGTGGTGTCCGCGCCCGCCGCGTGGCACCCGGCGTCCCCCCGTCCCTACCCGTGCTCTCCAGGATGGACGGCACCGCGTTGCCGGCTGCGGAGAGAACAGCAAGGGGGTGGCTGCAGCGGGGTGGCCACAAGCACGCCGCGGGGCAGCCGGGGCTCGGCGGGGCCGGGGCTCACAGCAGGGCTTGATGGCGCAGTAGTCAAAGGGCATGCGGGGGTCCATGGTGTAGCACCAGGGGCCGTGGCTGTCGTTGTCGGGGTTGCGGCAGTAGTTCTCCTCCAGGTGGGCCTCAGGGTGGGTGGCGGGAGAGATCCTGCCGGGAGGGAGTCGCCACCTCTGTCCCCGTCCCCGCGGCCGTGCCGCAGCCCCCGGGAGGCTCCTGCACACACTCACTGGGGCACGTGGGGTGTCTGGGCGTCCCAGCGCTGGCACGTGATGCCCTTGCGCGTCTTGCTGACGTGGCCGCGGTACGTCTCACCACGGCCGTGGTAGCACTCTGGGGGCAGGCAGGGAGCACCCTGTCACAGGCGGGCACCCTGACGGGGGCACCCCCACGCCCAGGGCAGCGGGGCTCACCCTGAGCACCCAGCTCGTCGTCGCAGCGGCGGATGTGGAAGCAGAAGGCAACGCGGACGCTGGGGCGGGTGGTGAAGCACCACGGCGCCTCCGAGCCGTCGGGGTTGCGGCAGTAGTTCTCCTGCAGGTCCCTGGCAGAGCAGCCAGCTGCGTGCCCGTGCCCGTGGGTGCTGCCCACGGCCACCCCGTCCTGCCCCGCCACACCTACTTGCATGGGTACTTGTCGGGCACAAAGTGGTGCCGGTGCGGTGCCTGGGCGTCCCAGCGCTGGCACGGGATGCCCGACACGGTGACGTTCACCCGGCCCCGGTAGCCTTCGCCCTTCCCCCTGAAGCAGTTGGTGGTGACGTTGAGGGGCCGCGGACGCTTCTCTGCTTGCATGGCCAGAGAACAGCGGGGTGAGGGTGGCAGCGGGGACAGCCGGCCCCGGCCCTGTGTGCCACCAGCGGGGACTTACTGCAGACGCGGATGCGGCAATACTCGCGCTCCCGCGCGGGGTCAACGGTGTAGCACCAGGGCTGCTCGGAGCCGTCCGGGTTGCGGCAGTAGTTGTCATCCAGACCCTTCTCGGGGTACCTGGGCGAGAGACGGGGAGCAGTGGGTGAGGGTGACAGGCGCTCCTTGTCAGCACCGTGGCTGCGCGCCCCCGGGCCGGTACTTGTCGGGGTGGTAGGGGTGCTTGTGCGGGTGCTGCAGGTCCCAGCGCTGGCACTCGGTCCCTGACTCGGTGTGGTCCACGAAGCCTCGGTAATCCTCCCCGTTGCAGGTCATGCAGATGGCTGCCAACAGTGGGGGGGGGGCCTCAGAGGTGGCGGGGACAAGCGGCACGGGGCATCCCCGGGGCGCGGCGCTCACCATCCTGGCACTTCTTGATGCCGCAGCTCTGGTGCCGCACGCTGGGGTCCATGGTGTAACACCAGGGGCCACGCTTGTCGCGGTCGGGGTTGCGGCAGTAGTTCTCCTCCAGCCCGTTGCGTGGGGACGGCAGGAACCTGTGCCACCCCCGGTCAGTGCCACCGCCCCAGCGCCGTCCCCACCACCCCCGTGCTGCCCCCACCCCGCACCCACCGCCCCATGCCGCCCCGTCCCACGTCCCACCGCCCCGTGCTGCCCAGGGCTGGTGCCCACGGCCGCTGGGGGGGCGCGGGGGGGCACGGTGGCACCTGTGGTCGTGCGGCGTGGTGGCCTGCCAGTGCTGGCAGCGCAGCCCCTTCTCCGTGGTGGCCCGCGTGCCGCGGTAGCTGATGCCGTCGGCCACGATGCAGTCCCGCAGGTAGTCTGGGCAGAGCCGGGCAGGGCATCAGGGCCGGGCGGGCAGCGGGTGGCCCCGCAGCGGGTGCCCGGCGTGCAGCCCCGGTGCCAGCCCCACCTTTCTTCTGGTACAGGTCGTAGTGGATGTTCTTCTGCAGCCGCACGCCGGGCGAGTGCTGCGTCCAGCGCAGCAGCTGGCACAGCTGGCTCTGCCGCTCGTGGTGGAAGGCCCTGCGAGGCGTGACAGCGGGGTGGCACCGGGGACACCGGGGACACCGGGGGGCACCGGGGGGCACCGGGGGTCACAGGGTTCACCCCGCGTGGCGTCTCACCGGCAGGCCGGGCTGGTGGCACAGCGCTGGGCGCACTGCTCGGCCGGGCCCGGCTCGGGCGGTGGCGGTGCCTCGGGGGGCAGGGGCAGCAGCTCGGTGGCTCGCAGGCGCTGGAAGTCATTGAGGGGCGAGCGGGAGCCTGGGGAGCGCGGCGGGAGCTGGGCACGGGGGGCACGGGGCCAGACGGGGGCAGGGGGCGAGCCTCGGGAGGTGCCCGCGGGGCCCCCCGGGGCTGCCTGGTCCCCGCTGTGCCCCCCGGCCCCGGCCCTACCTGCACCCAGCGCCACGGCCACGGCCACGGCCAGCAGCACCCGCGGCACCGGCATGGCGCTGGCGGCGGGGGGCGGGGCCTGACGGTAGGGGGCGGGGTCTGGAGGAAGGGGGCGGGGTCTGGAGGATGGGGCGTGGCTTAGTGGATGGGGCGGAGCCTGTTGGGTGGGGGCGGAGCCTGTTGGGTGGGGGCGGAGCATGTGGGGTGGGGCGTGGCTTGATTTTAGGGGCGTGGCCTGATGGTAGGGGCGTGGCTTAATGGTAGGGTGTGGCCTGACGGTGGGGGCGTGGCCTGGTGTCTATGGGGCGTGGTTTGGTTGGTGGGCGTGGTCTAGAAGGGGGCGTGGCTTTGTGCTCGGGGGCGTGTCCCGGCGGCAGGTGCGGGGCGGGGCTTGCGGCGGCGCCAAGAGGAAGAGGACGCGGCGAAAGGGGCGGGGCCTCGCGGGCCGGCCGCAGGGCGCGGGGAGCGGGGAGGAGGGGGGGGGGCGGCGCCGCGCGCGCGGCCAGGTGGGGCGGGGCCGCGAGGGGGCGTGGCGAGCGCGGGCGGCGGGCGCCGATTGGCCGCGGCGCGCTCGTGCCGCCGGTTGCCAGGCGCCGCCGGGCCCCGCCCCCAGGTCCGTGCCCGCGCCCGCGCGGGGTCGCGCTCGCGCCGCGCCGCCCGCTCCGTGCGCTGGGTGCGGGGCCGCTGGCGGCGGGGAGCGGCCACGGGGAGCGGCCGCGGGGCCCGGTGAGCACGGGGAGAGCCGGGGGGGGGAGGCGGGGAGGAGGTGGGGACGGAGCGGCCGGGCCTGGCCTCGCCTCGTTCCGCCGCCTCGGTGGCACCTGCCGCGCCGCCCTGCCCTTGGCCTACCGGGCGGGCCGGGCCTGGCGGCGGCGGCAGCGCCACGGCGGCGGCGGGGAGCGGGCGGCGGAACGGGCCCGGCGGGGGCACGGCCTGCGGCTGGGCCTGGGCCTGCGCCTGGGTGCGCCCCCGCTGGGGCCGGGCCGGGGGTGCCGGGAGCTGCGTGCCCGGCCGTGGGGGGGGGGGGCTCGGCCCGGCGGGGCTGACCTTGGGCTGCCGCCCCCCGCGGGGAGCCGGCCCCGGGGGGCTCCCGGCCGCCCCCCAGCAACAGGCGGCGGGGCCCGGCCCGGCTCTGGGCCGCACGGAGCCGCCCGGGGGCTGCTCGGGGCCCCCCCCGCTCGTTGTTCCCGGTGCCCGTCCCGGCGCTGCCCTGCCCTGGCTGCAGGGTGCTGTGCCAAACGGGGGGGCTGCTGCTGGCTGGGGGCGCCCAGCAGAGCCCCGCTGCCCCCCGCTCACACCGTGCCCCGGTGCTGCGGGACCCCCAGCACCTTCCCCGGGCACCCGGCGCTGCCTGAACAGCCAGGTGCTGGTGCTCGGGGTGCCTGCTGCCTTACAAGCGCCCCTTTCTTTACGCTAGGTAGTAAATTCTGCGTAAATCTTCTCCTTTCTCTGCCCGCTGTGCTGGGCTCGGCCGCCCCAGGAGACGGAGCTGGACCCTCGGCAGGTACGGCGAGCCCCCGTGCTCATGCTGTGAAACACACAGCAGGAATGGGCTCAGACCCAACCTTATCCTCCAAACCGAACTCATCCTCCACAGGCTTTGGAGGAATCCTCGCGTGTCTCCAGCCCCGGCAGCAGGGGAGGGTGTCGGGGGCAGCACCGTGCCCTGCTCTGTGCCCTGCTCTGTGCCCATGGGAGCTGACGGCCACGGCTGTGAGGAGAGGGGACTCAGTGCTTTGTGCTGCCCCCCAGCCCCCTGGCAGTGTGGCACGGCAGCAGGAGCGTTGTCTCGCTGCCTGTTCCACGTTTTGGGTTGAAATAAGGTGGGGGCTGTCCTGGAGGGGGTCAGCATGCTGTGCCAGCCCGGGGGGAGCTGCGGCCGGCCGCTTTCGGCGGTGACAGCCGTCCTCAAGTTTTGTTGCAGGGCTGATTCTGGATGGCTTGCGCCTTTCCTCCCGTGAGCTGAGGGCTGATATGGAGGAATTAATTCCGGTAATGATTAATTTGAACAAGGAAAATGCAAACTCAAAGTTCTCCTTGGGCAAGCAGTGGTTGTGTAAATAAATGTCTCTGGCATTCCTTGTGCTGCTCATAGGCTGCCGGCCGATTGCTTCTGGCCTCTTGCTGGATCGGCGGGGAGGGAGGCTCCCTGAGCTCAGAGTACTTCAGCAGCAATTTGGGCAAAATACAGATAAACACAGTTGGGTTGACCCAGCATATCTGAGGTCTTGGTATGCTGCAAGTGTTTGTTCTTAGGATGTTTGTGCCGTCTGGAGAGCTGCGTACCTTAAACCCGATTCGCTGTGACCGTGTTTGAGCTGTGAAAAATCAAAGATCAGCCCCAAGAACCGGGGCTTTTGGGGCTTGTTCTGCGAGGGCGAGTAAGTTTGGCCAGACTGCCGAGGTGCTGCTGGAAGGGAAGATAACGCCGTAACCTGCTGGAGTCATTCAGATGGGTGCGTTTCCTCTCCCAGTGCATGTCTCTATCTGCTATCTCCCTGCGCTTCCCAGCTGGCTTAAAGCTGTCCGTGGGTCAGTTTGCTGGATGGAGGCTCATCTTGCCAGCGGGGCTGGCGTTGTATATATTTGGCGTTACTGCCTTCTTTGTCACCGCCTCCCTCCCGAGCGTGCAGCTGGCCTGCTGGCACAGCACTGCCCCGACAGCAGGGTGCCCAGGGGTGCCCCCCCTCTGCCCCTTGTGCCCAGCATGGGGGGCTTTCTCCTCCACGTCCTGCAGCTCCCTCTGTGCTCTGCGTGGCTGCGGGGGGCTCACCGAGGAGCCCGGCCTCGCTGCGGGTGGCTCGGGCTGGGCTGGGGGCACGCTCGCTGCTCCTGGAGGGGCGAGGTGCTCGTCCCACACACGCAGTGGCAGCGTGCTGTTTGCCGGTCTCCTTGCCGAGCTGAGCTTTTCTTTTTTCTCCCCCCACTCCCAGTTACCTTGCTGCGAGTTCCTCACCCGAATCGTGGCGTGGAAGGAGCTCTCAAACGCAGCAGGCCCGGCCTGGAGGAGCAGGAGGCAGAGGCATGGCCCCGGTGCTGGTGGGCTTGGGAACGGCAGCAGATCTTGTCTGAGTCCCGCAGGTGGATGCTGTTTAGTTTCTCTTTGGGGTTTTCTTTGGGAAAATTGCCTCCTGACCTCACCTGCCCTGTAAGTAGGCGTTCAGATGAAGGTTTCTGACGAGGAGTTGTCCTCCTTCCTAACTCTTGTCTCGTGCCGTGGTCTCGCTGCAGCGCTCGGCTGTGGTATTTGCCATCTCGGTGACCCTGAACGAGGCCGGTCTGTCTTTTCTAATCCACTTTCTGAGAAGGGTGCTGCTCGTGGAGGGCTATACAGGCAGCCTCAGAGACGTTTCGTATCGGGCTCCTCAGAGCTCTCTAGCAGGTTGCTGGAGAAGCCTCTTCACCAGCGCTCAGCTTTGCAAATGCTGCTGGCGGGGACCTGACGGGCGGCATTCCTCCCTGCCTGCCCGGGGCTGCCGAGCACAGGAGAGGTTTCGGCTTACCCGCACAGCTCCAGGTCACGCTGGCGGAGAGCGCGTACAGGTGATGGATTCACGCTGCTGCTTTCAGGCACGTTTCTGGTTTTTTACGAACCAGGTTGTGCATGGAGGCTTGAGGAAGCTTGATCTCCCTTAAGGGTGGGAGTTGGCAGGCGGTGGCTGCGGTGAGAGTTGCCAGTGGCAGACACTGGTCGCTTGCTGTCGGTCCCAAGGGCAGGGGACTGATTTGGGATGAGTTGGGTGAGGCTTGCTGATGGCCTGAGCCAGCGGTTTTCCACGTGAGCACTGAGTGGCAGCGGGTGATGTGACAGCCCCGTGCTGCAGTCACAGCTACAGGGGGTGGCACGGGGGCCACCTGTGCACTGGGTCCCTCGCTGGGGAGGGATGGCTCGCTTCCTTTCACCATTTTTTTTCATTTTCCTCATGCCAGGTCCTCCTTCAGACCCTTTGGGAAACGTTCCCCTTCCCAGAGCTCCCGTCCTCCCCCAGAGAATTTCCTTGTGCCAAGGGCATCTTTGGGGTTTTTCTGTTACAGGGCTGGGTCTGGTAGGCAAAAGCAGTCCCCAGCCCTGCTGGGCAGTTGTTCAGGAGCCCGGGGTGCTGCTCAGATGCCTCCTTCATCAAAAGGAAAGTGTTTGCTCAGTCTGTTCAGCACAGCTGCTGTGCGCCCCCCATGAACTCACGCTGTAAAGCTATCCTCCAGCTGGGAGCTTCCTCTCCAGGAAGGAAAAGTTCCTTCAGGCCTTCTGTAAGTATGGCAGAGATTGAAATAACGGTGTAGGGACGTAACGTGGTGTCATTTTTAGCTGTGCTGTGGCTCTCGGGATCCCTGCAGGAAGCTGCCTCCCAGGTGTGGGGCAGGGAGGCAGAAAAACACCAGGGCTGCAGCATCCTTCCCTCCTGCTGCACGGCAGCACCTGCTTTGTGGCATGCTGGAAAGCGTCATTTCGGCAACACAATCCTCCAAACAAGGCCCTGCTGGGCCAAAATTCCAAACTTCATGTGTGATGGGGGGGACGCAGCGCTCCTGGTGGTCTCTGAAGCCCACGCTTTGTGTCCGTCCCCGTGCCAGCAGCCTCGTGCTGGCTGCTCCTTCAGGCAACGCTTCTCGTGTCTTTGAATAAAATTCGGTGTGGGTATCGGTTAGAGTTCAGCCTTCAGAGAAACAAGAGGTTTGATCTTGCGGGAGCGACAATTGCTGAGCAACAAATCCCCTTCAGAAAGTCCAGAGGAGGCCAAAGCAACGTGCTGGGCCGGTGCTGCATGCGGAACCCCACCGGCCCTTGTTAGTAAAGTGCCTGGAAGAAAAGCGTAAGAACAGGACTTCAGAGCCCCACGGAAACTTGGTAACAAAGCTGACATGAGGAAGGGATTGGGCTGTTGGTGGCAATGCCCTAAGCTCGTGTATTGTGATCTGAAAGCGTTTGAGGAGGCAGCGGCGGTGCTGCGAGTGGTGCTGGTGATAAGCTGGGATGAGAGTTGTGATTCTGCCTGCTTAACGGGGCCGAGTGCAGTACCTGTGGTTGTCACGGCTCGTCTAGGTGTGGGGAGGTTTGCTGAAAGGCCTGGATCGGGGTGGTCAAGAAGCAGCATCGCAGGCCCGTGGTTCCGTACCCACCCGCCTCTCGCTCCCGCTGCCGGCACCGTAGCACCGCACGCCCCAAAGTGCTGGAAGCTGGGATCCTGCCCCTCCTCGTCCTTCTCCCTGCTGTGGTGGGACCAGGACGTGGCCAGTCCTTGGTCTGCGGGCTGGAGCCTTCCCCAGGGAGAGGCTGCAGCGCTGTCCTGCCGTCACAGGAAGAAGCTGTTTCCTGCAGGCCTGCCTGCTGGCGCTGTGCGCTTCGCCCCTGGCGTGACCGAGCTCCACATCCCCCAGCCCTGCTCCCTTCCCTCAGTCCCCCAGCCCTGCTCCCTTCCCTCAGTCCTGGCCTCCTAAAGCCTCCCCTGGCGGTGCGTGGACGTGCAGCGAGCCGAGCCCCGAGCGTAGGTGAGCTGTTTTGCACCTTCTGCGGGCTCCTCATGGTCTGATGGAAATCACCAACAGCAGGGTGCATCGGGGGAGCCCTTGGTGCGGTTCTGCCCTGCCTGGTAAAGAAAAGCAGGACGGAGCAGCAGGCAGAGAGAGTCTGGGTTTGATTTTCCTGCAGCTGGGATAAGCTCAAGATGCTGCAGCCAGGGACAGCTCTGCACAATCCCCGGTACGTCTCGGCTGCTGGTGCCCCTGTGCTTTGTGGTGGGTTGGGTGGCTTGGATCCTGCCGCAGGAGCAGCCCGCGGGAGCTCTGGGGGGGCAAGGGTAAGTGCAGGGCCCCAATTTTGGGTGCCTTTTGGACCCATGCAGCGTGTGGCGTGCCTGCTCCAGCAGAGAGCCTGGGAAGAGCACTGTGAGTGCTCCAGTCCTGTCTTCTGCTTGTGTATAGGAATTCAGGTTGGCTTAGCTGAAGCCCAGGTCAGTGTTTTGGGGTGGAATTCTCCTTAATAGCTGCTTGAGCTGATGGGGACTCTGCCACGCGGGGCTGACACCCAGCACCATAGGTTTGGGACCGGTGGTGTAGGGTCATGCTGAAGGCAGGAGGGTGCGTGGAGCTTGGAGCTGCTTGGGCACGTGGCGAGGTGTGCGGGTCCCAGCCAGTGAAGCCACCATGGTATCAGCTGAAGGCTCAGCTCTGCAGCACGACCCGATCCATGACTCCTGCTCGTGTCCCAGCACTTCGCTGTGTGCTCCCTTCAAAGCAAAGCCGTGTGTGAATAGAAGTTTGTAGGCACACTGGTCCCAGTTTCACATTGACAGTGCCCAGTTCCGTGCTGGGAGGGGAGGAGGACGTTTGGTGGCTGCTGCAGGAGTCGGTGCTTCGGGAAGCTTGAAGGTGTTCATCTCCCCGAGGAGACGGCGACGGGGATCAGCTGGAATAACTGGTGGCCCCTGTCCTGCTGGGCCCCTGTCCTGCAGGCCAGCTGCTTGCCTGCACCTTGCCTCTCCTCCACGGGAAGGAATGCCCTGTGTCAGCAGGGCCAGAGGCCCCCTTGTCTTCCCGTGGGCTGCGTGTGGCGGAGGAGGCGTTTCAGCTCCTCTGGCCAGCTGGAGGTGGCACAGGGGCAGGTCAGTGACACGGGTGGCACGGTCAGCAGGCTGCACCCACGTCACTTCAGCTCCTAGCTGGGGCCGGTCCCCTGGCGTCAGGCTCTAGAGCAGTCCCGTGCAGAGAGAATTCACTTGCTAGAAGCATCTCGAGTGTTTTTTCGATGGCTTTTGAAGGACCTTGGTGGCTGAGCGGAGACCTGCGGCAGGCCGTTTGCCTGCGTGCCCAGAGGAGCTCGGGCAGCCGCTTGGGGTGGGCTGGATCCTGTCCGCCCTGCCTGGAAGAGTTGGGGAGAAGGAACAGCGAAGCCTTTCCTACCAAACCTCCAGTTTCCAAGCACCTCTGAGGATCCCTGCCACCAGAGGAGACCGACAGGGCTGCTGGAGAGTCCTGCTGGGCGCACGAGCTGCCAAAATCTGTGCGGGCCGTTGAATAGGAGGAAAAGTGGGCTGGAGCAGGAAGGAAACGGGGTGCAGCGGGCGAAGAACTTCATCCTATAAATGTAGCAGGTAACACAAAATATTAACGTAAGAAAGAAGCTGTGGTTTTGCTGTGAAGTATCTGGCTGAGGTGCCTCTGCAGTGAGTGTGCGGGCAGCTCTCCTTATCTGAGCTGTTTTTGGCCATGAAGTATGAAGGTCTGTGTGAAGCCAGAGGAGGAGGAAGCCAGGCAAATTAAAACCTGGGAGAAGTGCACTTTTTTTTCTCAGTTATTTGTTAAGGTGCTCCTCAGTTGGAAGAGGTGTAGCTGGGGAGAGGCTGTGGCTGTGCCGTCCCGTGAAGCCTGTGGCTGCAGACAGTGCTTGCTGCAAGATTTGCCTTCGTGGAGCAGGTGAGGTGCTGAGGACCACTGTAGCTAACCTTGCTAAATGCGGGGTTTGAATGTGATGTGGCCGTGTTTAGGAATGTAAACTGAAGTGAGTGCTGAGCTTCTCATATGACCAGCTCTACTGAATGTCTATTTAGCTAACAAATCTGTTTTTCTTGTCCCTGTCACTTAAAATGAGCATGGTGTCGTGGTTCCGCTCGAGTGGGCAGCCGAGCTCCACCACAGCCGCTCTCTCACTCCCCCTCCTCAAAGAGGAATGGGGAGAAAATATGTGAAAAGGGCTCAAGGATTGAGATAAGGACGAGAAAATCACGCAATAATTATTGTAACGGGCAAAACAGACTCGGCATAAGGAGATAGTAAGATTTATTGCCTACAACTAACAAGCGAGAGAAGTGAGAAAACAAAGGAAAAAAAAAACAAAAGCACCTTCCCCCCCCATCCACCCTTTTCCACCTCCTCCCCCCGAGCGGCGCAGGGGAACGGGGAATGGGGGTTATGGTCAGTCTACAGCACTTCTTCTCTGCCGCTCCTTCTCGGTCACTCTCGTCCCCTGTGCTGTGGGGTCCCACCCACGGGATGCAGTCCTTGATGAACTGATCCGGCGTGGGCTTCCCACAGGCAGCAGCTCTTCCAGAGCTGCTCCAGATATGGGTCCATACCACGGGGTCCATCCCTCAGGAGAAAACTGCTCCAACCTGGCTCCCCCACGGGCAGCAGCTCCTGCCAGATCACCTGCTCCTGCGTGGTCTCCTCTCCACGGGCTACAGGTCCGGCCCGGAATCTGCTCCGGCAGGGGTCTTCCACAGGCGGCAGCCTCCGTCAGTGCAGGGCCACCTGCTCCACCGTGGTCTCCTCCACGGGCTGCAGCGTGGAACCCTGCTCCACCGTGGTACTCCATGGGCTGCAGGGGGACATCCTGCTTCACCATGGTCCTCACCACAGGCCGCAGGGGACTTCTGCTCCGGCGCCTGGAGCACCTCTCCCCCTTCTTCTACACTGACCTTGGTGCAAGGCTGTTCTCCCACTCCCTTGACTCTCCCGGCTGCTGCGTGGCGCAGCGTTTTTTCCCTGTCTTAAATATGCTCTCACAGAGGCGCAAAACAACATCGCTTATTGGCTCGGATCTGGAAAACAATGGGGCCCTTCCCAAACATGGGGCAGCTTCTAGATCTTTCTCACAGAAACCACCCCTATGGCTCCCTGCTACCAAAACCTTGCCACGTAAACCCACTACACATGGCTGTGCTAAGAAATCTTTGGAGATGCCGCCGTGTCTCACCCAAAGCCCTAAATTGCTGCGTAATTCATGTTGCTGCCGTTTGAGCCCGCATTTTGGGAGCGGAGTTGGGAATTTTGTGGTGCTGGGAGCTGGGTGCACGGGCAGCAGTGGGGCCGCTGACCCTGCTGCGGTGCTCAAAGCCACCCCCGGGGGTGTTCCCATGGGGGATGTGTCCAGCACCCTGTTATGGGTTGTCCTGCAGTCCTTTTTCAGCCCCGTGTCATTGAAGCTCATGGGTCTGGCTGTTCCCTCACTGGGAGAAGGAGGTGACAACCGAAGCCAGCTTTGTGGTGACGTCCCTGCGGCGTGGCCCGGGGTCACTCCTCTCCCAGGGGCTGGGCAGTGCGGGTGCCAAATAGTGCATTTAGGCCCTGCAAAAAGTGGATTTAGCAGCAGTTGGTGGGCAGCAATGAGAACCAGAGCTGCCCTGGTGCCTTTTGGAGTACAGCTGGTTGTGCTCGCGCTGCTTCCCAGAGCCCGTCACGGCCGCAGCGCAGCTCAGCGCTAGATTTGGTAGCTAATGCTCTTTGGAATAAGTGTCATTTAAAAAGTATTCAGCCAAGAAAGAGCACAAGATGTAATTCCAGTGAGTTTTTTTTAGAAGGATGGGAGCTTCTATTAAAGGGAATGGGCTCCGAGTGGCCTCCAGCCCTGTGCACACGAGGAGCCTCGCAGGTGCCGTTCGCTCGCCGCCTTTCTGAGTTCCTGCAGAAATGGCACAGAGCTCAGATTGAAACGTTCCCTCCGCGTCCGCTGACATTTACAGTTAAGGTATTTTTCTGCTTAACCTGTGAAGCTTTTGCGTGCGAGGCAGAGGTCCTGGGAAGGGATGAGAAAGGAGGCTATTTTTACTCTCTCACAAACAGGGCTCGGCGTGTTTATTTTAGCCTCCGGAGCCACTCAGGCCAGCGCCTTGGTTTTTTATAGTCTCCCGTTACCCTCCGATCAGAAAACAAAAGTTAAACTCTGGAAACCCCAGGAAAACGGGGTGACCTGGTGCTCTCGGCCCCCGAGACTGACAGGGAGGATTTAGGTTGGTCCCGCTCTCGGTCCCGGTCCCTGCTCCCCGGCGTTGGTGAGGACGGTCCCTGCGATTGCAGGCGTGCCTCACGTGCTGCTCTCGGAGCTTTAAGCTCCTGAGCCCAGCTCGGTGCTGGAAGCTATTAAAAGCAGGGTGTGCTCACGCCGTGGTGGCACGGACAGCTGGCAGCTGTGGCTGCTGCTCCCTTCGACGTGTCGGGTTGCTCGTCTGTCCCGGCCTGCCGTCCCACGGCACGCAGCGGGTGGCACTTCCCACTGCCCCGACCCTTCCTTGCTGTCCCCGGGCTCCCAAATAGCAGCACCTTCCTGCTGCTTGCTGTTCGTTTTCGGCTCTGCTGCCTCCGTACCCGAAGCTGGTGTCGCTGTGCCCCTGGGGCAGTCCCGTGGCAGCGCCACGCTGCACTCCCCTCGCTCCCTACAGGTGCCCTCGCTGGTCCCCTGCTGCTGGGTGCCCTCGGCAGATCCTGGAGGTGCATTCGGTACCCTGGGGGTGTTTTCTCCCCTTTCAGGAGCAAGGCAGGGAGAGCAGGAGTTCTTGTGGTAAGGGCTGCTCTTTCAGCCTGGTTCATTTCTGTTCGCTTGGCTTGGATGTGGCTCTCAGAAGCAGGTAGAGGACTGGGCTCCCAGTGTCTGGTCCGGCCTCGGAAGAAAACACATGCCTGGCCAGAGATGTGTCTGCTGCCTGTGTTTTGGATTAAGCAGGCCTGGACTTCCTTGCAAACAGTAATATTGGTGTGCTGTAAAGCCTCTGTGGGCATCTGCACTCTGAAGGCTGAGCTGTGTCGGCGTCCTGAAGGGGAGGAGAGCTCCTAGGGCAGAGTCTGGACGTGAAGGGGTGGCCTTTTGGGCTGCTCCCCAGTGCCCGGAGCACCCTGGGCTCCATGGGGCAGGGGGCTTGG
Organism: Aythya marila; assembly: GCF_965140915.1. Taxonomy (NCBI): domain Eukaryota; kingdom Metazoa; phylum Chordata; class Aves; order Anseriformes; family Anatidae; genus Aythya; species Aythya marila. The sequence continues at coordinate 15,644,819 of NC_139051.1, forward strand.
GGTCCACATGGATGCAGTGCACCAGGCGTGCTGCTGGTCGGGTGTTCTCCGGCCTCGGCAGCTGGAATACCTAGCTCTGGTTATGCTGCATGAAGTTACTGGGGTATTTGCTTTTGCTTATCAGCCTGGAAAAAAAGGAAAAAGACTAAAATTAAAAATAAAACCATGTTGTTGCTTTGTGGACCAGGATGTGTCAATCCACAGAGCTCAGGCTCGATGTATCAGTGGAGTCCTAGCGGTACAACACATAATAAATGGTTTTAGACAAGCACCTGGGACGAAAAAAAGGAGGTGAGCCTAGGTTATAACCTAAGGAACACAGCACAGCTTTAAAAATCAGGGGCAGTCCACAGGTCTCAAACGTGAAGCATTGCACTGCAGTTGCCTAATAGAATAAATTTTGAAACAAAGTGACTTAAAATACTTATTTATAGAAAATATACTCAGGGACTGGAATGCAACTGTAGTAATGCTTGAAATATCCCTGGAAGAGCTGTGCTGCTGGGCAGGGTGAGTTTCCCAAACTGTTTCTGACTCTTCCAAAACATTTCCATGGGTTTTTCAGAGAGCTTTTCCCCTGCTGTATTTCCCAGGCTTGCTGCACTGACCTCTGCCCGCTTTCCCCATACACCTTTCCTGGTTTCCTCCCAAACTGGGAACCTGGCAAGTGCGTTTTTATCTACAGGAAAAGGAAGCCCGAAAGGCTGGGGGAAAGTTTCCATAACCACCTCACTGCTTGCAGCTTCCAGGCCTGGAAGGAGCTGAAATCGAGGTGTTTGTCACTCCCGCAGAGCAAGCAGCCTCGCCAGGACTGGGGTGAATGGCGCTGGGGGTGGCCTGGAGGCCATCGGGTATTGTGCTGTCCGGGACAAAGGCTACGACAAAGGCTGCTCAGACATCTGGATTGCATGGGGGATGATTTGAGGGGAAATTTCCTTAATTTGCCCTTTCCTGACCTTCTGGTGCACTGAGAAAACAAGCTGGTTTTATGGACAGTTAACTCACAGAAAGCGCCTGCTTAAATTTCCTCCAAGAGCCATAAAGCTGGAGGGCAGCTGCCCCTGGTGGGCAGCTCATCGTGTGCTGCTCACCTGGCTCAGCTCCCACCCCTCCACGGAGGCTGGCTTTGGCTTTTTTGTGGAAATAAACCTGGTAATGTGGGGAACCGTGGCCAGAGAGCGCCTGGGGGCTGGCTGGGGGCCGTCTGTGTGAGCCTGGGGCGCCTCAGAGCTCGTGTGGGTTCCCTCTGGGGTCTGAAGGCCATGAGAACAAGGCAGGGCCTGGCTGGTCTGCCTGCAGCAGGGGCATGTGCTGCGGTGGTGGTGGTCCTACCAGCTAATTCTGCTCAAGTTTGATGGGGAGGTTGGATTTTGGACACCTAGGAGAGCTGTGAGGTGCTGGGTTGGTTTGCTGTGCCCTGGGAGCTGCCTTGCCTCCCCTGGCAGCAGGCGGGCCGCCCTTCCCCTCTGTCACACTTTATTCACTGGGCCGTGTTCAGGAGGAGGGGAAGGGAAGGAGAAACCTCCAGCCTGTGCCCAGGGCTGGAAACCAGAGCTGGACTGCTGCCCTTCCATCCCCGGGATGCCTGTGAGGTGATTCCTCGGCCTGGCCAAGGCCCCACAGCCGCCCCCAGCCGCCGGCTGTCCCTGCCCGTCAGCGCTGCGCCGCCAAGCCTTCGGCCTGGTCTCACGCCCAGCGCCCCTTTGTGCTTGGCCAGGATAGAAAATGACTTTGGGGTGAGTGGCTGGAGGGGAGAGACACTTCCCTGGCCCCCCCCTGCTTCATCTGGTGGCACTTGGTGGCAGCAGGAGTGAGCCGGGGGGAGCACCCGGCTCCCCTGCCTGCCCTCCAGCTGGCCGCGGGGGCTCCCTGAGCCCACCCCTCAGCAGGTTGTCCCATCTGATACAAGAAAAACTCTCTGGCACGCTCAGGGCCTGCAATCTCTTGGTTTTGTTGAAACCGGGGCCCTGTTTCTCTTCCTTCTAATCTCCTCTGCAGCAGTTGATAAGCGGCAGGTCCCTCCTCGGAGAGAAAACGCTGCAGGAAGAAATGCCAGGAATGCGAGCAGCAGGTGGGGACCGGCAGATGCACGGATCAATCACAGCGGACTGACAGCGGCTCATTCCTCTAAAGAGCTCCTGTTCCCCTCCAGCTGGGGCCATACCAACCCCTCCAGCCATTGCTGGGGGCGACTGGGGGGTTTTTGCTGGGGCACGGCGTGCTCTGGGCTGCCCCAGCCCTGCAGGGCTCCCCGCTGGGGCCGGGACCCTCGGGACACGCGGCGAGGTGGCAGCAGCCTCGTGGTACCGTGCCCCGTGCTGGGGACGGGCGCGTGGGATCCTGCTGCCACGTCACTGAAGGCGAAGGCTGGCTCAAGTTAATTGAATTTGCTGCACTGTTGCTCTTCACAACACGGCTTCATCCCTCCGAGGAGCCTGCAGTCGTTTCTGTGGATAAAAAAAAATCACTATTTTGGGGCGGCGATGCTTCCAGGGGGTTACCTGTGTTGGCAAGTGAGAAGATCACAGCGGGCTGCAGAACTGCGCTGGTAGAGAGGGCAGAGCCTCGCGGGGTGCTGCGAAGGGATTCGGGCACGGCGTGAGTACTTCCTCAACTTGTTTCCCTGCAGTCGCTGCTCCTGCTTGCTGAGCACCCAGTGCTTGATAGGGAGATGTCTTTCAGCAGCAGGACAGCCTGATTTACATGAAATAACAGGCTGAATGGTGAAAAGCCTTTATCTGTTGATCTCTAAGCCGCTTTGCCCCGCGTGCTGGCAGTGTGTGTTACAAGCAGAACAAACCTGCTGTCACAAATGACATTACGGATGTTTTTCCCATCCTCTAAGCTTTCATTCTGGCTGACGTGCCCGTGGCAGAATGCGTGTTATCCGAGCGCTTCGGATCCCCTCCGCTTCTGTGCCTTGGTTCTTGGAAACCCCAGAATAAGCCACAGCCTGGGAGGCGATGTGATTAGACCTCTCCTTACGTGACTCCCTGTGTTTTGCTAGGCTGCTTCAGCCCGCCTGGATAATGCTGCTGCGTCCCTCTCCAGTCTCAGTGACTTGGTATCCCTGAAAGCTGGTGCTTCTGTGGGGTTCACAGGAATGCTGCTGATTTAGAGCGCTGATATGTTTAAAAACCGAAGGCACATCTGCCCTGAGCCGCCTTATCAGTTCTTCTTCAGATTGTTTCTTGTTTTCGTGGAAGAGCAGTGTAAGGACGAAATGGCTTCCCCACATAAAAGCAGGGAGAATAAGGGGGCGGCCAGTGCGGTGGCACAGAATAAAGGTCGTGGAAACTGAACTTTTAAAGAGCAAAATGCCATCTTCAAACTCTGTTCAGATAGCAGCGCCTTGCCTGAGCAGGGTTTGTGTTCGGGAGGTCCTGCTCCGGTTTTTAAGGCAGTTCAGGTCCTGGAGCACAGGCAGCAATCTGAGCAGCTCTGCCGTTTGCACCGCTACCTCAGCGGGATGCGAGGCGGTGAGAAAGGCTCCCCGGGAGCTGCTCCCAGGAGGGACTGCCAGGAAAGGCTTTGGGAAGGGGCACGGCACAGAGACACGACTGGGGAGCACGCACCCAGGCTGCTCGAAAGTCCTTTTGCAACTGGGAATCTGCTGTGACTTGGCCTGAGCTCCTTATCTCAGGAATTCCCCAAATTATTTTTGTTTGATCTGGAATCGATCTAAAACTCAGGGCGTTGCTGCAAAGGCTCTGGGCTATGCTTTAGCAAGGGGCAGCTTGCTTTAGCAGCTGCAGGAGCTTTTCCTCAGCAGGAAAGCAGCGAGTGGTGCTGGTCAAACCACCTGCTGCAGAGCTTGCCTGGCGCTCGAGTCGCGTTTAACTCTTGAACTTAATTGCTAGCCCTGGAATTTCCCATGCTGCGTGTCTGCCCCAGGCTGGTTTTCAGGTTTTCAGCACCAACAGCTCAGCCATTTCCAGGAATTAAAGGGAGAAGCGCCTTAAGTCCCGGGTGTTTGAGGGAACAAGGCAGCCTTAACTGCTGGCATTGAGCATTTGTGCCCCCAGCTCTGGGCTGGGGCTGCCCTTCTGTTGCAAGGGGTGAGGCTGTCCCAGCAAAAACCGCCCCTATCTTATCAAGATGCAGGCATCTGGATGCCTCCCAGCACTCTCTGGACGTTAAGATGCTATCCACTGGGCGGTGGCCGAGGTGGGGACCAGGAGCAGGCTCCTGTCTCCTCCAGTTTCGGCTTGCTCACGGTGAGGAGCTTCTGCCTGCAACAGAGAGAGGAGAGAAAGTTGGAAGCGGCAGAGCACTGCGGGGCTTGCCGTGGCCAGCCCCGAGGCAGCCTTAACTCAGGTATTCTGATTTCTAATTCATTATTTGCAACCTCGATGTGCTAAGGGCTGTTTGCGTTACCCGCAGCAGCGGCATACATCGCTGCGAGGGTTGGAGAGAGCGTGGTGTTAGGCTCAGCCTACGGTAAGGAGCAAGCTGCCTGGTGGCAGTGAGGTTCTGAGGCGCTGAGGGGCAGCCTGGCTTCCGCTGCTGCCCCGCTGCGGGAGGCTCTGCTGCTATCTGCCACGAACCTTTTCCTCTTTTGTGTGTGTGCAGGGCGCCTCAGCTCAGTAATGTGGTTTTGTTTGCTCTGCGCTTTGCTGCAGAAGGGTGCTGGAGGCCTTTGGAGGACAAGTGAGCTTGTTGGGGACAAGAAGTCCCCAAACTGCATCTTTCTCAGTCTTTATAGCACTTACTAACTCCTGTAGCATTTTCCTGCTCTGTTCTGTGCCTCTCCTTGGAAAGCACCAGGTAGGTGAGTGGGGGTCTGGCCTGTCCAGCAGGAAGGGGCTGTGGGGCTGGGAGAGCAGCGTGCTTGGGGGGGCTGGGAACGAGCTGCCTTACCCGAAACCATCGCCTGCCTTACCCAAAACCCTCACGCTGCCGGTCAGGGCGTCCTGGCCAGGCTGTGGTGCGGGCAGAGCACGGTGGTGTCCTGCCCTGGTCAGGGGCAGGAGTGTGTGGGGACTGCAGCTGGTAAGCTGGGTCATTTTCTCTGCTTTTAAAATGTGGGCTAAGCTGCTAGAACACATTTTTCTGTATTAAACCTAGAAAAGGCTCGAGTACCAGTCCTGATTCCCTCTTTGGAGGTGGGCTTTGGGGAAGCTGGAGGCTCATCCTGGCCGCCCTATAAACAATTCCTTAGTTTTGGTTATTTTGCTGAGTCTATACTCCTTCCAGGTGAAAAAGTAGAAATCGTGGCCAGGCTTTGCAACCAGTCACGCTGAATGACTGGGAAGTCAGAACGGGGTCGTTCTGCATCGTCCACGTGGCTCGGCGTGGTCCTGCAGGCCTGGCCAGACCTCCTGGGACCTTACAGGTCTTCCCTGAACCCTCAGTCAGTGACAGCAAGCCAAGGAACTGCTATATAACCACTGAAGTGAGATAACATAAGCAAAGAGAAGCTTTGGTGCAGGTAATTGGGTACCTAATTGCTGTGTTTGCCACCTGGGGATTGGAATTGCTCTCTGCTCTGGAAGCTGAATGGGCCATACTGCGATAAGCAGTTTAATTGTTTCCCCGCATCTGCTGCAGCATTATAAAATGAAGGCAGGCTGCACGCACCTCCAGAGCTTAACAGCCTCTCGGCAGCTCCAAGGCTGCGTTTTTTCCTGTGGTGCTTGAGCATCTCTTCGTGCCGCCCTTATGTTCTCTAAACTGTTTGTGTTTACCTGTGCCGTGTGACAGCAATGAGCCGTCGAGTTTTTCTGGGAAGTTTTTCGGCTTTATGTGGTTGTAAGCCCTAGGAACGGGGAGGTGTGAGCAGTGAGGAGCAGGGTGTGCGGTGCGCTGGGGACAGGGTGCCCTCTGAAGAGAATTACTGGGATTTGGGCATCGTTTTGGTAATGGGGTCCCTCAGCCAGGTTAAGGGCTCTGCTGGGAGGGATGGAGGCAGGGCACAGAGGCGCTGCCTTTGCGAAGGATGAGAGCCTCGGTATGCCTGATGTGGCTGAGGAACGCAGGTGTGGAGGGCAGAGGGGTTTTGGGGTATCTAAAGCTCATATGGTGAGCCAGAAAAGTCAGTGCTTGGCTTGCAGAGGCACGAGCTGGTAAAAAAACACAGGTGAGTGCAGGTTTAATTCTCCTCGTTTCCTCAGAATGGCATCCAACTCTGTTTTCCCAGGGCAAACACTGGTGCTTTAATGACTTTGCCCCCATTCCTGGGATTCCTGCAGCCTGAGCAGGTGAGTTACCCCGTGATTCACTTCCCTGCTTTACGCCAGGAAGGAAGGCAGCACATGATCTGTCCCGTTGTCTCATTCAATTTTTTTCTCTCTGCATCTTAAATCCGTGTTTTAATCTGCTCGGGTCAGGACGAGGACACAGCCGTTGCCCTCTCTGTTGCCCTTTTCCCATCCTCGTGCCGACCTGAGCCCGTGCCGGGGTCCCCTGCAGCCAGCTGCCGCGTCACACGGGGAGCTGCCGTCCCTGGGGTCCGAACAAAAGCTGCAGTCGCAACTCGAGATAAGACAAATGCAATTTGAAATACAGCACAGTTCGTTTCTTCTCAAAAAAAACGTGCAAATCTCATTTCCCACTCATAATGGGTAGATCTGGGCTGCGGGGAGAAAGGACCGGATTTTCTGCAGTGGCAGAACCTGGCAGCCTGCTGTCAGGTGCAGATCTGCTCCGTGAGGACTCCGGCTCCTGAGGGGAGAAAAAACATTCCCTTTCCTTCTCTTGTTCTTGCTGCTGCTGTCTCTGCCTCCCCTTTTTCCTGCAAGCTCTCTGCCTTCACCTTGGGTCCCTGCTTTAAGCAGCTTGTCAGGTGGCTGGGCACGTCGGCCTGCTCCTGTTTTCTCAGGTATCCGTCGGGCTCTCCAGGACAGCACACTAAGTGTATGTGCTGCCAAATGAAAGCTTGGACTTGATTGAAGCTGGAATTTGTCAGAAATTGCATTAAAACCAGGCTTTCCTCCGGCAAGCAGGTTTGTGCAGCCCTTTGGCCTTTCTGGCCCGTGAGGTCTGGGCGCTGGCAGCAGCGGGATGTGCAGATGGGGCAGGTTGGGGGTGTTTAAAAAGACACCTAAATCCCTCCGGTACTTCTCACAGAGGGGCTGGGCGAGCGGTCCGGCCTTGAAATAATTTAATTTGGCTCTTGACTTCCCAATACCAGAGCAGGGTGTGGAGGGCAGCCGGAGCTCCCTGCTGGAGGGCTCCCCCAGTCCCCGGCAGCCACAGCGAAAGCAGCCAGGGGTATTTCTGAATTGCAGAGTGCAGGTAAACAAATGAGCAAATAGAGCTGCAAGTGGCATTAATGCTGCATGAAGGTGATGCAGACTTAGTGTCTCCTTTTCTTTAAGGTGCTAATCTCTGCTGTTTTCATTTAAATCACTCCTCCTGCACAGGAGCAGCAGAGAAAGGGCTGGAGCTGCTAAGCCAGGTCCTGTGAGCCTGTGCCTTCGGTCTGCAGCTTTTGGACCTGCTGGCGTGGACTGGAGAGGTTTCTGTGAAGGCCTTCAGGGAGTTAACTCCTCCTGCAGCAGCTCTCTCTGCCTCTGTGGCCTGGGAGCAGCGCTGCTTCGTTTTGCAGCTTTTCCACGTTGTGCCTGCTGGTTAAGTTGGCTCGCACCGCGTTGTGCCGAGCAGTGTGTAGAACGGTTTTCATGAGAAGCATCGAAAGTTACGAGTCCGCAGCTGGTGCCCTGGCTGCTCTGCATAAATGGCTCGCTGGTAAATGTAGTTAAATGAGGAGCTGAGGCAGTCTTGCTAGCTGAGTAATAAATCAGGGCCGAGCAACTCCATGAAGTTACATCTTAATGCCTTGGCTTGAGGTTGCAGGGTGGGGTGCCGAAACTGATGGAGCAGCGCGATGTTTCTAAACAGAATGTGCTAGTCCTTAGTTACACTGCCACAGAGGACATAAATGATGCTGCAGATGTCACTGAAGTGCTGAAAACTCTTTTTGCTGGCGTGGCTTGCCGTGCTCCACGTGTCCACCTAATATCAGCTGCTCCTGCTTTATGTCCCTCCAGCAGCAGGGTTTGTGCCCGGCAGTCAGGCTCCTGGCGTGGAGGGGACTCGAGCTTTGCCTTCCAGCCCTTGCCTGGTGCTGTGACCTCAGCGTGTGGGAGATTACGTTGCTTAAAAAACACCCCCCAAGGACCCTCTCGAAATATTTCATTATCTGAGGAATTCCGTGGAATACCCAGAAGTTGATGATAAACCCCTGGAATGTGGCCGCCTGTCCGTCAGCCCATTCAGCAAAACGATGTTTTGATGAATATGAAACCTCAGCGAGGTTCTCTCTTCTCAGGAGGGGTTTTGGTGCCTGCAGACTGGGGGGCTTTGTTCCTCGTGCTAGGATAGGCAGGCGTGCTCCTTCGCCCCTGCAAGCTGCCCGCTCCCGGGTGCTCCCGTGTGCTCGGGTGCCTGCCTCGGTACCATTAGCAAAGCCTGGTGGCTGCTGTGCCCACGTGTCCTGGGGAAGCCTGACTGCACTTCATGGTGCACAGGGCTGTTCTGGTGATGTACAGTAATAATGATAATTAAAACCCACTCTGCTGTGTCACTGCGTGGCCGAAATGTGCACCAGGGTCTCGGCAGCCAGCCTGCTGCAAGCCCCCAGACCTGGCTCAGGGGTGCCGCCAGGGCTGAAGCCTCAGGAAGCCAAGGAAGATTTTGCAGCACTGCCCTGCCCGTCTCCCTCACCCCACTAATAGCTTCTGCTCACTAATTTGCAAGAAGGGGCCTTCGTGCTTTTTGGTATAAAAGAGCAGGGTGGCCAGGAGGATGGGCGAGTGTCCTTGGCTAGAAGGATGCACCTAAGCTGACCTCTCACTCCTCTCCGTGTCTCTCCCCGCGTGTAATGTGGTCAGAGGGCCGAGCCAGGAGAAGCTGCAGTGAGATTTCTTGCCTCGCTGGACAAGAGAGCTTAGCCCCCGGGGCCTTTCTCTTTTCCATGTAGACTCTTCAGTACTTAATAAGAGAAAACGTCCAGTGGAAGCTTCATCTCTGATTAGGATATTCATCGCTTCTCTTCCGTGTTGATTCTCTGAAGCCTCATAAGGGGGGCTGCTCAGGCTTTAATTCAATTAAGAAATCAGGCAAGAGATGCAAATCTTTTTAGCCTCATTTGTTTTGGCGCTCATAACTCCATCTGAGGGGAACATCTCCTGCGAAGCGCAGCAGAGCAGCTTAGGAAGGAAGGATTTCTCTGGGTTTCAGCTGGGATTTTTCAAGCACTGTTTTGGGCTCGTGAAGGGTTTTGTCCTTTTTGGAGCATGGGGTGGAAGGAATGATGGTGCGTTGGTGTAAAATGACTTCACAAAGAGCACCCTAGATAAAAATCTGCGCCCCTCATAGCTGGTAACCTCTGTTAAAGGTCGTTAGCTGCTGTGAATTAGATCCAAAACAACTGGTGGATGGTGAAGGACACCGAGAGACAGGACACACCGTGGTGACTGTCACACCAGCTGCTCTCGTGTGTTCCCTTTGGTGCTAGCTGGGAAAAAATCTGCCCGGTGAGACATGCACTCTCATACTCTAATGCCTTGAAGTCCGTGCATTTAGCAAGCATCCTGCTGGTGTGTGCCTTCTGCCTGGCTCAGGTAGCTCCGGTGTGCTTCCCGACTGCAGCTCCCAGAGCATCCTCTAAACGCTTCCTCAGACAGGCCTTGAAACTAAGTTTAGTTTGCCAGAAATGGTTTGTGCTTGGGTGGGGATGGCTGGGGGACAGCCTCAGGAAGGGAAAGGCAGCCTGGGCTCGTTGTATTGCCCTCGAGGACTTGTCTTTTGGTTACAAAACCCAGATCTTTTTTAAAAGAAAAATCAGCTTTCACCTGTAAACTAGTTGGAGGCCCACATAAGCCATTTATAGAGAGCCCTGAATTACACCTGAGTGGAAATAACCTCCTGTGCCGTGCTCCAACCCCACCTCCTCCCAGCAATTGGTGCCACGGGGAGCAGGATGCTGCCGGAGCGGTGGCTCTGGCACCGGCCTGATGCAAACTGCTCTGCTTTCCCAGGGCACGGCTTTGATCCCAGCTCCTCTGGCTGCTTCTCCTGCCCGGGCTCTGCCTCCTGCCCCTGCGGGATGGTTTCTGCTGAAATGCCCCCTGTAGCGCCGCTGCCTTGTTTCAGTTTGCTCAGTTTGCTTGGAGTTGTGGAGCTTCCCTTACAGAAGAGAAATCCAGAGTGAAAATACTTGTTTTATCTTGCTGTCTTGAGTTCTTCCTTTTTTTCTTTACCAAATCTTGGAAACGGATAAAGCATTCATATGCATGTATGTATACATGCCTGTCGTGCTTCTCTTCAAAATATGCATTTTTATGGCTGTTGTGCATAAAGAGCTCTTAACCCCAAACTTTTTTTTTTTTTTTTAACTACTGTGGTTTAGTTTCCTGTGGATTTTGGTACTAGCTTTCACTTGCATTCCCTTAAACACACAATATGAGGATTTTTATACTCTTTAGCTCCTTCCAGGCCAAATCAGGAGGTACTCGTACGCTTCTGAGGGGCTGGCTGCGCAGTGGAAACCCGAGTAAAGTCAAAGACGGGTTAAACCGAATGCCCTTAAGAAAGAACGGCCCTTTGCTCTGCCCTGTCACAGCTGTATATTTAGCCTGTGTGCCCTTTCCAATTACAGCAGGAGAAGATACCCAGAGAGGAATGCAAGTCGTCCTCGCCCCGAGTGCTGTCCTGGTGTCTGTCACGAAGTGCTTCTTGAGCCAGCAGCGGTGCTTCGGTAACGCTTCCCTCCATAGAGCTGTTCCCTCCCTCCCTTCTTCCTAACCCACGTGGGATTTAGCATTCATCACGGTCACAGCTTCCCAAGCTGCTGGCGAGGGCACAGTGCGTGCCATCAAGCCCGGTTCGGGTCTGGCCCCTTGCTCCCAGCCCCAGTTCCCCCCGGGCAATGCGGTTGTTCCTCGTGCGGGATCCATCCCGTACCTCTGGTGATCCCCAGTGCCCTTCTCCTGAGGTCGGGAGCGGTGCTTGATGCGGGGGCAGCGCAGTGGAGCTCTCCTCGGGTGGTATTCGGAGCTCCCTCCTTCTACTTGTTGCTGGATGTTTTTATCCTAATTTGTCTGTGCGCTGCCAGCAGCCAGGAAAATGGCACTTCTGACTGCAGCGTTACTAATCGCAGGGGAAAAATGATCTCGGAGGCCTCCGAAATATTTGGGCAGATAATATCTGAGCTTCCTTTTAACTGAACGCACTTGGAGATAGGATCTGAGTTGTCTGTCTGGGAATAACGAAGTGGGAGGAAGGCATCGACTGGGGCTGCTCAAGCTCCCAGCAGCGAGTAAGGAGTCTGGCCCAGCTGAAATCTGCTGCTGCTGGTCACTGCTGCGGGTCTGGTGTGGCAGCAGGTGCTGTGGGCACTCCCTGGCTTCAAGGCACTGCTTAAACACACGACAAGCAGCACGCGTGGGCTTTCAGGGGCCCTGTGAGTGGGGTTTAAAGGCTGGGAGGTGTCCATGGGATCTTCTGGCGAGGTCAGGTCCGTGTGCATGGTTCCTTCCTGGCGGCACAGGTCTGCTCTCAAACAGAAGGTAATGACGGGCAGCAGGAAGCCTTCCTCTTAGCTATGGGGAAGTTAAACATCTCGGCGCTTACTCTAGCAGAATAAGAACTGCTTTGAGGTGTCAGTCGCTGTGACTGCCTGCCCTGCAAGCTTTCGGAAGCTGGTGGTGGCACGTGTGACTCGAGGCAGGGAGCTAGTGACAGTTTGCAGGCAGTTCCCGTGGTTTTGTTCTGCTCGGGTCACAGCCGTGCAGGACAGCTGCTATTTCAGCTCTGAGCCCAAAACGTGCAGACGAGCTTATCTTTTGGAGAGGTGTCTGCTCTTGGAGTGCAGCCGCCCTCCTGCAGGTGTCTGGTCAGCTCTGCTTGACTTCGTTGTGGCTTTGTGGGACACCGAGGGTGATGTCCCGTCCCCTGCTTGGCCTGCTGCCTTGCCCCAGCTGTTGGCTCCTCCTGTGCATGGCAGATGTCCCCAAGCAGCTGCCTTCCTGCGTGTCCCCTCCCGTAACTCACCCTGGGCGCAGCGCTGGCTGAAGCTGGCAAAGCCTGGGTCACATTCTGCTAGCATAAGCATAAATGTGTCCCTGAGCCACTTGGTCCCGCGGTGCTGCCTCCGTGGCCCTCCTGCCCCCTCCCCAAACCCCTCCTCGGCTCCGCCAGCAGCAGCCCCCAGCACCTGCTGTGTGCACACCCAGCCCCGTGCCCTCTCGTGGGTCTGGCCGGTGGCTCTGGGTTTCATCATCCCCCTGCTCGCTGCCTCGACACGCAGCCCCGCGGCCGCCGATGGGGCTTGCCCGGAGATCCTCCTGTGGAAACATGCAGGAGAGATCTGTGCAAAGACAAGAGCTCGGGCTTGGGGAGGTGCTCCGGGCTCCCTTCAGTCGGGTCTGAGTTCCTCTCCTGAGAGAGGGGCCGCTCGGCCGGTGCTGCCCGTGCCGGGGATGCTGTTAGATAAGCAGCTGAGGTAAGTGGGATTCCTCCTCGCTCTCCTAAATACCTTCTGATCTGGAGCAGAGCACGGCAAGGCAGCTACCCGGGCTGTCCGTGCGCTGGGCTCAGCGGCGCTGAGATGCTGGCAGTGATTAATGGCACAGCCCCTGATGCGACCGCGTACGTGGGCACTCGGATTAGACGCCGCTGGACTGGGATTGCTTGCACTGGCTCTTGCTGGAGCAGGGGGATAACTGGCCACAAGGACGAGTGATTGCCAGGACGCTGACCCCGGCTCCACAGCAGGCAGAAGGCGAGGTCCCCGAGGTGTGTGGCTGCTCTGCCCTGCTCTCGCTCCTCCTCTCAGCCCGACCCGCTGTCTGCTCGCTTCTGCGTGCCTGAGTGATGAAGTAGTGCGTGTCCTCGGCACGCCGGTGGGCCTCGGAGGTGCCTGGAGAAGGAGCAAGCTCCGGCGTTGTCTTGACAAGTCAGCATCATATCAAGCTTGCTATCGTATCAACAGCACGGAGCAGGCCCGGCTCTGCGCCTGGGCCGGGGATTTGGCAGCGGGGCTCAGGCACCAACGCTGGCACGTGCGCCAGGCTGGGGCAGATGTTGGTGCTGACTTTGATGTTCAATCCAACGTTTTGGAGGTTCAAAGTTGAGACCGAAAGAGCTCTCACAGGAGCAGGAGGATAAAGAGAAACTCGGTTCTTTCAGAAGATCAGACAGAACTAAACATCCTGAAATTCAGGACTAACCTGAACCTTTGTGTTCTGTGAAACTGGGCAGCACACATCCTGCTGGGAGAGGGAGCGCTCGGCCGCGCGGAGGAGCTGGGGTGGGCTAACCTTGCCCTGTACGCTGACAGGGAGCCCGACAGCCTGAGGCTTTCCATAGATCAGCAGCAGAGACCACTGCAGAGCGCTACCTGTATGTGATTTTTGGCCCTTAAGCTTGTGTGAAATGGTAACCTCTGCTGAGCGCTGGCATTTCTGATCTCCAAGAGCTCCAGCTCTATTCACTCTCTGGAAGATGATCCCAAGAGCCGACTTTTTCCACCTATGACAGAGATGTCTCAAACAAGTGAGTCTGCCCAGGGTAGTACCGTGTGGAAGGCTTTGGGCTCTTGAACTTCCCAGAGGTGCCACGCGGGTCCCCGCCAGTACTTGTCCCGGTCTCATGGAGCATTTGCTCCATGTTCTGCGCTTGCATCTGGACTCACAGCTCTCCCGGCTGCCGGCCTGGCTGAGCAGAGTGCCAGCTGCTGGACACGAGCCTTGTGTCACAGGAGTCATCCCGTCCTGAAGCAGTGTTCCCCATGGACCTCAGTGCTGTGGCTGGGTGCCTTGTCCTGGCTCTCTGGGCCTGGCGTGCGCTGCCTCTCAGCCCCAGCCCGCACAGTGAGCCTGGCACCGCTTCTGTTCTGCTGGTGGTGGGGTGAGGTGGAGCTGTGAGGGTGAGAGGCTCTCCTGGTGGTGTCATTTTGTCTTGGTTCTCCTGGTTTTTCTTTCAAGAGTGGCTACTGAATTCCTCCTGTAGCTCCTGTGCGCTTTGCTTCTGCCTCCTGTGGCTGTTCTTCTGTAGGTTCCTAAAATGAAACCCGGTCTGTGCGACCTGCAAGTGTCAGGCTAAATCTTCACGGCCAGTGCCCGAATTGCTTGGCCGAGGGGCGCGGATCAGCCAGGCAGCGCTTGTTGCCTGCTCCAGTAATTCTTTCTGCAGCGGGGCGATGACTTCATTTTCCTCTCGTGCTTGCCACAGAGATCAGGAGCCGGCTCCTTTCTGCCCAAATACTCCTACCCATGCAGCAGAAGCGCCCTGGGGCAGATCACGTCACTTGGCTGAACAACACAGGGCTGCGCCGTGCTCGCGCGCGGTTCCGCCGTGGCCGCGGTGCGCCAGGGGCTGGCACTGCCCTCGGGACGTGGTGCCAAACCTCTCCAGGTGCCTCCGCAGCTCCGTGTGGCTGCACGCCGGGTGTCTGGCTCTCTGCTGGCACGCAGCATTTCTCCTCCGCTCGGGAGCGGAGGCTTCGCGTGGCCGTGCGGGGCAGCGACGTTTCCGCGCTGATAGCATCTTGGCTCCGCAGCAGCCACATTCTTCAGCCACCGCTGCCGCCTTCCTCCCCTGGCCGTGAGCCTTCGGTCCTGCCCGTACTTGCTGTACGGGCTGCTTTCAGTCCCTCCCCAGCAGGATTTTCCAACGAGCAGGCTGCGGGAGAGGTGTAGCCCATGGACAAGGTGCCACTGTTGCAGTGCCCATAGCCCAGGCTCTGGGGAAGCAAAGGGCAGGTCCTCTTTGTGCTCTTTTTCGGGTGTTGTGCAGGAGGAGGCCGTGCTGCCGTGATGTTCTCCTCGAACACTTTTAGGTTTGGGTACGGAGGAGACTTAATCCTGATAGGCTTCAGGGATGAGGAACTCTGAGGCAGCCTCGGAGCCCGAGGACTTGCTGATGTCCAGAATAGCACAAGCTCTGCGTCACCCTCAGAGCCCCGCAGAGGATCAGTGGTGCCTTTCAGCTTAGTTCCTTAGCTGCTTGGGCCCGGAGCCTGCCAAATGGGAGCTTTACCCACTAGGGCAGCTCGCAACCCTGTTCACACGCCCTTGCAAGAGGCAAACTTGGAAACACGAGCTCGGCAGGCTGGGAGCCACGGGGATTTGCCCTTTGTGGTCGGGATGGGGACTGGGTTTGCTCTAGGAGGACAGAGCTGCTTCCCTTAGCCCAGGGGGAAAGGGTTGGTTGAAGACGTGTGAGTGCCTGGCCCCGGGGAGCCAAGGCCCTTGTGCTCTCTGGCGCTAAGCATGCGTGGCTTGCTTGGGTCTGATTTTGGGGTGGGTGTTGCTGGCCCCAAAAACGAAGCCTGAACACCCCGACTAATACCGAGGTCTGGACCTGAGAGCAGGCCTGGCTGGAAAACCGAGGGCATGGGTCAGAGGAACAGGAGCATCTGTCGTGTGTTGGGTATCAGAGGTTTCCAGGGGGCTTCACGCTGCACGGTGAGCAAGCGAATCCTGTGCCCCAGCCTGACTTCAGCTTGCTGGGCAAGGCCACCTCCTTCCCCATGGCTGCCTCAGGGTGCTGCGGCTCCAGGAGCAGCAGGGCTGTGTGTATGGGAAAGCAGAAGGACCTTATTTATTTCTCTAGAGATGCTGTATGTAGAAAAAGAGCTGGGAAGCTCCTGCTGCCTTCACTGGTAGCAGTAGCTCTTAAAATTAAATCCCAAAGCTGAAACGAAGAGGGTGGTGAGGCAGGAAGCCCTCTGTCCACCGCGAGGAGGTCTGCGTGGATCAGCTGGCTGCCTGGGCTACCCTAATTCCCGTGCTGATTTGGTTTCCTTTCTTTAACCAGGTTCCCAGGATCCCTAGGATGAGGCTGCTGTGAAGGAGGGGCAGACCCTGCCTGCGCTGCCGTGCCTGCAGAGCCCCGCGGCCCCTCCTGGCTGAGCGCCGTCCCCAGAGCAGAGCCGCCGGGCACAATGACTGTCGGATGCGTGCTGCAGCCCCCTGTCCTGGGGAGGACTTTGCTCCCCGTGCTGCTGCTGGCGGCCTCGGCTCACTGCCACTGGCCCAGCGAGCCGGCAGAAGTGGTGCGGGACTGGGAAAACCAGCTGGAGGCCTCCATGCACTCGGTGCTCTCGGACCTCCGAGAGACTGTGCCGGCCGTGGTGGGCATCCCGGACAGCTCCGCCGTGGTGGGCCGCTTCTTCAGAGTCTCCATCCCCACAGATTTAATTGCTTCCAATGGAGAGGTGGTCCAGGTGAGAAATGGCGTTCCCCAAGGCTCGCTTTCAGTTCTGTTCTTGCAGGAGTGGCGCTAATCACCCCACCAACAGGGGGGTCACAGGCACTGCTGTGAAAAAGAAGTATTGCTTTTTTTTTTTTTTTTTTAATCATTTTTCTTACCTCATTGTAAAGTTTCTTTTCTCTACAGTAAGGCAGAGAGGAAACGCCTCTCTTCGGGGACAACTGCTCAGGTTTGTTGGCTGTGCTTAAATGGTGCAGTTCTCAGCCCTTGGGTTGATGGGCACATCCCTGAGGTGTTGCCTCGGGATCAGGGCAGCCACGAATTCCCTGGGACTGCCCTGACACTCGGGGAGCTTGCTGTGCTATGGTAACAAAATATTGTTAGACAAATAGACCGTGTGCTGCGAGCAGGGCTCTGGACTGTGTTCGCCACAGTCTCTCCTGACCTTGTCCCTAGGTCCTCCTGGGAAAGACGAGAGCCTTTCTTTTTATCTGACTTGCCCTCAAGGTTCTGGCACCGCAGGCACCCAAAAACTGAGCTCTGGAAGCAGTCCTGAGGGCAAGGAAGTGTCAGAATAGCCCGGAGGAAGACAGACACGCTGCCAAGCACACGTTCATTGATCTTTAGTCCTTTTCTGGAAGGGTGCTGAGAAGTTGTCGTCTCAGCCTCTGCCTGCTTGGGTGGAGAGTTCAGAAGACTCTATGTTTTGAAAAGAAAACTGAAAATCACCTTCCAGTCTTAGACATATTTTTTTCAGGGAGCAGACTTGAAAAATATTTTTAAAAATCCATTTTTGGGCAATGCTATAAAAAGCCAACCTTCTGGTGCGTCTCAGCAGATCAGAGGGAGATGGAGAGAGCGAGTGGGGAGGCAGCCTGACACGCTGGCTTCTCCTTGAAGGCAGGTTTGTTTGAGCTCTGCGTGCTGTCGTGCAGTCATCTCCATCCAGATCTGTCATCTCGCCGGCTGCAGCGACGGCGCCAGGACCACGATGTGCCGGTGGTAGGCAGAAAACCAGCAGAAAGCGCCCAACAGGGAGTCAGATCCTGGGGAAAGGGGAGGTGGGGGGAGAGCCCTGGGAGCAGAGGAGATGGAGGTGGGACGGGCTGGTCGCAGAGCAGAGGCTGGGATGTTTCACGGAGGGGTGCGTGGCTGCTTTTGGAGTGCAGAGTGCCCTTTGGTGGCACGCTGCGTGCCAGGCAGCTGCTCTGGAGGGAGCAGAGT
This sequence comes from Aythya marila, assembly GCF_965140915.1. Classification (NCBI taxonomy): domain Eukaryota; kingdom Metazoa; phylum Chordata; class Aves; order Anseriformes; family Anatidae; genus Aythya; species Aythya marila. The sequence continues at coordinate 15,662,204 of NC_139051.1, forward strand.
CTGCAACGTGAATCTTTAGGAGCAAGAGAGGGGCTCAGGGCTGCTCTGCCCCTGGGCCCTACGCCCGCTGCCAGGACCAAGGGAGCTTTATCCTTAGCTGTGAATCCCCCCAGACTTCTGAGGGAGCTGTCAAGGTAACGTGCTCCAGAAATGAGACCTTTGGTTTGGAGTTTAGTATCCGTGGCTTGTTTCGGTGTTGTCTAATGGCTACTTTGACAGCAAGAAGACATTTTCAGTGCTTGCTTAAACACCACAGCTTCCTCTGCCTCCTTTTCCTGGCACAGCAGTTGTCTCTGATAGTTCCAGCAGCTGCAGGAGAACTCCGTGGTACGTTACGTCAACCCCACAGCTTCACACAATGCTTCCAGCACTGCGCTGTCGAGGCGTTTGCTAACAGCAACAGGTGCTTGAGGAGCAGCACGGGCTGTGCCCAAGCAGGGCCGGAGGAGCAGTTGCTGGCTGGGTGCAGTTCAGCAAAGGCTGGGAGCGATTTCCACGCTTGTACATGGGCTTGCCTGAATGCACGTCGCATCTGCCCGCCTTGAAATTGATTTTAGAAGTGAGGCAGGCTCTAGGGCAGCGGTGCTGGCCTCGTCTAGCTGGTGCATCTGGAAGGTCTCTCCCTTGCAGCGAAAGCTGCGTTGGCTGCCAAGCATCGCCGACCTTTCCCTTGGGGATTTGACTCCTGGCTACTGAGAGCTGCGTAGGCAATTCCGGAGCATGGGGTGCCTTTTTTGTTTTACCATCAAGCTTCAGGGCAAGCTGCTCGGCTCTCTTTCGCAGGCTGCCTTGTATTTTTCAGCCAGACCGGTGAAAAGATAACGCGTCTGGATCTAAGGGAGGTGTGCTTGCCAATACTCGGTCTCCTTACATTTCTAAGAAACTTTAAATGAGATACACAAAGAAAAAAACTGACAGTCGGTGTCCCCAAACTTCCAGGAGCTCCCATGGAAGGTGTGATTGCTTCGTTTCTCAGTCATCCCCACTGATTATCGCTCCATACCATGGTGGGGAGTGCCTTGGAGCTGCTTCTCAGATCCTCTCCCTGCTCGTTAGCAGATTCCAGCCGACCCGTCCCGTAGACAAAATAGTTTTCTCTGCAAACTTGGTTGTGGGATGGAAACAATGCCAGGCATTCGCAGCGCTGCGGAGGAGTGCCTGGGAGGAGTGCCTCGCAGGGCGCGCTCCTGCACAGATGTGTGGGCTCTGTGCAATCAGGTACGTGCTCCTGGGAGCAGCCGTGTGCTTCCCTGCCACCCCCAGCCTGCTAACTAGTTTGGGAGTTACTGAATTTCAGAGCCAGCTGCCAGCACGGCTTTGTGGGGCTGGAGAGGAGAAACCACCAGTGCCTGGGTGTGAGGGGTGCTGCCTGCAGCCCCCTGGGTCTTCCAGCTCCTGATTTCGGCTGTGCCCTGCAGCGAGGCTGCTGCCCGGTGTCAGGAAGCATCCTGGATCCCCACATCCCATCCCCACGAAGGCTCTGCAGGGCCTGACCTGCTGCACCCCGCAGCCGTCGGGGCAGGCGTGCTCAGCTGCGTGCCCTTGCTGCAGGGTTCATCGCACCCGGGCCTAAACCCAGCCGGATTTCCTGTTCCTCTTGCTTCCATTTGAAGGCTGTTCCAGAATTTGGTTGTTCTGATTAAAAATGCAGCTTCTGAGCCTAAATTTAGAGATGGCTAGAAATATTTAGACGAGCTGCCCTTTAGCTCAAATCTCTCTCCACCTTCATAATATTTACTTCCCTTATGTATTTATAAGTGACAGGCATATTCCCGTCTTGATTTTATTAGGTTAAACAAGCCAATCTCTTTAGTCTTTCCCCATAAAATAAGCTTTTTTTTTTTTCCTCTCCTCATCCTTGCAGCTGTCTAGCTGTCTTCTGCACCTCTTCCAGCTTGAGTTTATTTTTCTTGTGGTTGCGTGACCGGTGCTGCACAAAATACCCCAGGTGCAATTTTACCAGAGCCTTGTGTAAAGGCATCAAAACTTCCTTTTCTTTGCTGTAAATAACCTGTCCTATAATTGTGTGCTTTTCCACGTCTGCCTTACTTCAGCTCAATCTCATGATCAGCTGAAGCACCCAAGTCTGTAGGTTTTTTTCCGCTTCCAGTTCGTGAGATATCCCAGAAGAGTGCAGTAGGCAGGGGAGGCAGTTTTTGACTTGGCATTGCCGATCCTGGTCTCTCTGAGGTCTGGCACTCCACTTTTTGTCCCATTTTTCCTGCATGAAAATCTAAGCCTACCATCACTCAGTGACGGTACAGAGTCAAGGCGAGGCGAGCAGCACCTTTGCAGAGTTGGGGACTGGCTCTTTGAGCAAGCACATCCCGCTGCTCCCGTTGCCCCCAGGATGATGATTCCCACCCAGAGCAGGAACACCGACACTGGGCTTGGCCCACCAAAGAAAAGCCATACCAAGGAGGGCATTCGTGTGATGACCGCCTCCACCCCGGCTTCCAGGAGTTGATCTGGCTGGAGTGGGAACTGTTGTCGAAAGCATCGGACATCGCCACGTCTGGGAGAGGCTTTCTGATGCCGAGCTGTGAGCCAGAGGCAGCATTTCTGACATCTGGGCTCCGTGTGCCTCCCCAGAAACACCAGGCAGGGCACCCAGATCTCCCTGTGAAGTGCAGCCCCAAGGCGTGCACCTAAAATACGACATTTTGGTGACTCCTTATCCCCTGTGCATCCCTAACAGCGGTAAGCAGACCCAATAGGGAGCACACTCGCTGTGTGAGCAGCGTGCTGCACCTTCCGCTGGGGAAGTATAGATGCCGCCTGGCCCTCTCCTGGCAGTCCAGGGGTGTCGTGGCCCACAGGTACATGTCACCTTTGTGAAACGCCTTGCTTGAGTGGCTCCAAGGCACCAAGGCAGAATGGAAGGAAAGGAAGCTGTTGCATCCCGTTAGCACCTGCCCACCCTAAATACTCCCTAATATTCCTCTAAATACTCCCTAATACTCCTCACCTGGCTGGTGACGAGGAAGGGTGATGATTCAGGCCTGGGACAGGTCCCAAGTAGCAGATCTGCTCCTTGGCTGATGCTAAGGAGAAGTTTCCAGGTGAGCACTGCTGAGTTTTCCTGGTCCTGGCTCCCTAGTTCTGGGCTGTGATGTGCACGACCTCCCCAGGGCTTTGTTGGGAAGACGAGTGAAAAAACACTTAGTGGGGCTCCCCACAAGCTGCCGCTCCTTGCAAAGGCAGCTGGTGGCCAAGAGGTGAGAGCAGCGGGAGTAAATCAGGGAGCAGCTGCTCGTGGTGCAGCCGTGCCGTGGGTTCTGGGGGCAGCGAGAGCATCGCCTGCTCAAAAAGGAGCCTTGCTCTCCAGACAGGAGCCTGGCTTTCTGAGGGTGGTTCTTTTCTGGACAGGATCCGTGGAGCTCGAGTTGCAGGCGCCCTAACGCTGAGCTGTGCTGTGGGTGCTGTGCGCGATGCCAGCCCCTGCTCCGAGGCGGCGACCTGGGCAAGGGGCCAGGCGTCAGAAGCCAGCCTTGAAATACCAGGGCACGCTGAGTTTTATGGAGGAGAAGCACAAAATACTGTTTTGTTTTGTTTTGTTTTTTTTTTCTCCTGCAGCGTTCCTTATTTCAAAGATTTTTAACTGCATGTGAATTTTAGCACTGGTATTTCTCCAAGAGTGGGGGATAAGCGAACGGTCCCGAGGGGCTGTGTGGCCAAGCTGGGCATCCTAAAAGGCTCCGTGCGCTGAGCTGGTTGGGCTTCATCTCGCTCCCAGGGTCCTCGGTTTTCTTAGACTTTGCCCAACTAAAAGGCACAGCAACAGCAGCTATTTACAGGGAGTGTGCTGGGAGAAATGGCAGCGCCTGGAACAGGTCCAGGCAAAGGGCTTCTTGGGCAAGGCTTTGCTCTGCCACGGTGCTGCAATCGGGGAGATAAGATGAGCTGATAAGATCTCTGTTGGGGGGCTGAGGGGGCTGCTTATCTTTTTCCTGCAGCAAAACAAAGTCGGGGAATTTGGCATTTTCAGCGCACGCTTAGTAACGAGCTCTGAATTTGAAGGAGTGGAAAAAGTGACTCAATCTAATTATAAACTAGCTTTTCAGCCGGGCCGGGAAGTTCCTTGTTTTGTCCTGCTCTTACGGGCTGCTGCCCTGAGCATCCGGGGAGACTGAAATGAGACGGTGGAGTCCTGTGAACGGGCTGACCTGAGATCGCTGGATCGGGCTCGCCTTTCCTCGCCGCTGTCCTGAATGCCAGATTTCCAGTAATCTGCTGACCGCAGGAAGAAATTGCAGGGCTGTGCGGCCGCAGCGCTAAACCCCCGGTGCTTGGCATCCCCGCCGTGTGGTATTTTCGCTTCCCTTTGGCCTTTCGCTCACAAAAAGCCGTGCAGAAAGGAGAGACCGACTCAACTTTTTCTTTTTGGGCCGTTTGAGGCTTTTCCTGCCCCACTCGCCCCCTGCCCGGCCGAGGAAGCGGGGCGTGGGCAGCTGCGCCTGCCGGCTCTGACAATGAGGCCAAACAAACCCTTCCAAGCCGGCCGCGCGAGCCGATGAAAGGGGCATTTCTTGGGACACTCAATGTTTTGTCGTGACCTCCCGGTGAAACAGCTGTTGTGTTCCCTCGCCCAGGCAGAGTGGGCCTCTGAATAGTGCCCTTTCAGCCAGCGCGGAGGCGCAGCTGGAAGAGAAGCCGTCGGGGTGGGAGGATGCGAGAATGGCACGAGCTGGGCGTAGCTGCCCCAGCGCGAGGCCATTTTGCCCATGGGAAGGAGCTGGTGGAGCAAAGCACGGCCCAACACACATCCACAAAGGGAGGGAGGGAAGGAGGGAGCAGCTTCCCATGCAGGGTCTTTGCCTGCCCCGTGCTGGGAAAGCCGGGTGAGCGGCAGCACAGCGTGGCGGTCAGGTTGTCACAGGCACACACAGGTTAGCACAGCTCTGCCTTCTGGGTCCCTAGGGACTGAGGCTCGAGCTCCAAAAGGCCAGGACCCGGAGTATATCCTCCGCCACCACCTTGCTGTCTCATAGCTTTCCCAGCCAAAAGGTTTGTTGTTTTTGGAGGCAGCAGCTCCAATCCCCCAGTGATGTTCAGGAGCTGAAGGCTTCAAGAGGAGCCCACCTGCCTGGCACCGCTGCTTTTTGCCAGGCGAGCCCCACGCGATGCCCAGCTTGCAGTGCTGCATTTCAGGAAAGCTGTGGGGCTCAGGCTGCCTGTTGCTCCTGCTGACAAAGCTGCCCCTAGCAGTGGGCTGAGATGAAGCCTGGCCTTAGGCAAACAGCTTAAATTTGACTCTTTCTTCGCAGCTATATTTGCATTTGAATCGTCTCCTTTCCGTTTTCTTTCCCCTGCCTGCTGGTTAATTGCTTGCAGAAGCCCGAGCACTGCCTGGGTCAGCCGCCCTGAGCACAGTTCAGCTCACACGCAGAGGGCTCTCTTTTGGTTTTTCTCCTTCCTGGCCGTGTGCGTCCAGGTAATGCCGAAGGAGCAACCCAGAAGAAGGGGAGTTAGCATCGGTGGTGATACTCCACATGAAATCACCAGCAGCTGGGTCTGCGTCGCAGCAGCAGCCGGGCGCAGGGAGAAGAGGCAGCGGAAGATCTGGAGGAGCTGCAGGAGCATCCACACCCACTCCTGCCCCAAAGCAGTCAGGATTTTTTCAGGACTGACTGGATGGAAGGCGCTCAGGAAGCACAAATGCGGAGTCCTCGGCTGCCCCTGCTGGCAGGGGTCTGGCAGGATGGGCTGGGAAGGGCAGCAGGGCTGTGCTGCTGTGCTTGTGAGCCCCGTGCCTGCTCCTGGCAAAGGACTTGCTGCCTCCTTTTTGCAGGATTCAATGGAAGGAGGAGGAGGACTGAATACTTGGAGGATTAGAGGGAACTTTTGTAGGCAAGAATGCTGTATTTTTTTGCGCCTGAATGCCCTTGGAGGCAACAGCTTTGCTCACTTCATTTTCTTGTCTTTGTCTTGCAAGCTACAGGGCTTTGAGATCTAAGTTTCAAAACCAAATCAAATTGAGCTATCTTCCTGTACGAGCTGCCTGACTGCTCCCGGCCAGCCTAAAAATAACAGGCCCTGTGTGTCTGAGGGGACTCTGTGAGCTGGGGCTTCAAAGCCAGCCAGACCACTGCATGTACTTAAAGTTGCGAACATGGCTAATTTTTTAATGGTCCTCCATACACTGCTGGGCTTGTGTAATCTGTAGCCGATAAGCATTCATTTGCAATTATCTCAAATAATAGGAAAACAAAGACAGTCTTTTTTCTTGAGCAACAGACGAGTTATTTTGAAACCAGAGCCCTTGTGAGAAGCGGCAGGGCTTAGGGCTGGTATTTACCGTGTGCACGAAACACTGGGAAACTTCTTACATGAAAACTAGAGATCCCAAATCATTAACTCTGAGCAGCCTTAACAAACACCGTTTGAAGCAATATCTGGAGGAAACGTTGCTAGAACAGAGTCCAGGGCTCAGCTCTAGTTTCGCAGTGCCGCAAGCACAGCACAGCACCCTAACAGCTGGGCTCAGGCACGGCCTGGCGCTGGGCTGTCACTTGTGGCCTTCCTAAAGATCTCCCTGGGGAGCCACAGGCATCTTCACGGCTTTCCTGTGCGTAACCCATGTAAAGCTGATTTTTTTCTAATTTTGCAGAGCCTTGAGAAGCAGTCTGCACGTCCTCTCAGGTTGAAAAGCTGGCTCAGCTGTTTTTAAATCAGGTTTAAGTGGTTTTCTAAATGTTTTGCAGCCATCGCGTCCCTGCTAGAACAAGCTGTCCTGGCAGGTGATTGCCTGGCCTGGTTTTGTTTCCTAGGGGAGCCGGGTACTGGGTGTTAACCTGCCTGCAGCTTCATTTTCGTTGGGTTCCTGGGGGTGCCAGGGAATGGTGCAAGCTGTGAGGAGGGGCACGGGCATGGGCACAAGGCCTCCTCGTCTGGCAGGGCAGCACCGGGCCGTGGCCGAGTCCTCTTCTGGAGCGTGAGATGCGGCAGAAAGGACACCTTGTTCCTGCCAGAGGGGGCCCAGCACCGCGTGCCCAGCTCAGGTGGAGGCTGGCTTTCCTCCGGGCCACCCCAGGGTAAAAGCAGCTTCTGTTCTTGCTGTGCTGGGGAGGAGGGGGCCGGCAGCGCTGCCAAAAACCGCTGCTTTCTGCCAGGCGAGCGGGTAAACGGCAAAGCCGAGTGGAGGGATGTTCACGTCCCAGAGCCCGGGCTTGGGGGGGGCTGGCTTTTTGCGGCTGGTGCCAGCGGGAATCCGAAGTCCCTGCTCTCTGACACCGCTTGTTAGGAGTTAACGAAAAGATGTGCTCACAGCTTTAAACTCTGCTCTATAAAGTGTACCGAGCGTGTGTCTCGTGATGTGCTCTCCAGCTTGTCTGGGCTGGCAGAAAGCGAGGCTGATTCTTTGCAGATGAGAGGAAGAAGGGTGGTGCCCTTGCAGCCGTGGCTGAAACCCTCCGCTGCTCTTGCACAAAAGCTTTCTCATGCTGCCATCCCCAGTGGACTTTCAGGCCCTGTGTTACCCTCGCAGTTAGCCTCCTCTTCTTCCTCTCCTCGCCCTTTTGAAGTAGAGGCTTTGTTCTTTGTAGGTGAAAAGCACAAAAAGAGCCAGCGAAGGGAGCTGGACATGGTGCGGCTCTGCGAGCCTTTCCCTGGAGCTCTTGCATACAGGGGTGGGAAGAGAGACCCCGGTGTCGCAGCCAGCAGTGGGGGACATCGCTCTGTGCCCGTGTGTCCCCAGGCACCCCACAGCAGGGACCTGCAGCTCAGCACAGAGCACAGCGTGCAGGTGGCTGTTCCTGGCGTGCTCTCGGCCGTGCTGGTGGCACTTGTGGCAGAACCGGGGCCTAACCCACGTAGGCAAAGCAGGTCAGGAGTCTGGCAAGAGACCTTTGTGGGACTTTATGAGCTCCTGGGGCTCCTTAAGTCCTTTGGGACTGGCACACCCCACAGAGCCAGCCCTTGTCACCACGCTGAGGAGATGCCTTGGGCTGCCCTGTTCCGGACAGGTGGTTCCTTCGCCAATTATTAGCCTTCAGATTTTTTTTCCTTGATCCTTTTGATTAAATGCTATTGCTGGTAGCACCTGCCCTAATGCCATACTTCTAAAAACACCTTCTTTTTGTCTTTCTTTGGTAGATCTCCGAAGCTGGGAAGGAGTCCTTGCCCTCTTGGTTGCACTGGAATGCAGAGAGCAGCTCCCTGGAAGGGCTGCCCCTCGACACGGATAAGGGCGTCCACTACATCTCGGTGGCCACGCTGCAGCCCTTCCCCAACGGGAGCTACGTGCCGCAGACCACAAACGTGTTCTCCGTTGAGGTCCACCAAGAAGACCACAACGAGCCTCAGTCGGTGCGAGTGGCGGTCCAAGACACGGGCGAGGCAGCGCCCTTTGTGTGTGGCGCAGAAGAGCCGGTGACCGTCCTGACCGTCATTTTGGATGCCGACTTAACAAAAATGACACCAAAGCAGAGGATCGAACTTCTAAACAGAATGAGAAGCTTCTCGGAGGTGGAGCTTCACAACATGAAGTTGGTTCCTGTTGTAAATAACAAACTCTTTGACATGTCAGCCTTCATGGCTGGACCGGGAAATGCGAAGAAGGTGGTGGAAAACGGGGCCTTACTCTCGTGGAAGCTGGGATGCTCTCTGAGCCAAAACAGCGTGCCCAACATCAGCAAGGTGGAGGCTCCGGCTAAGGAAGGAACGATGTCTGCCCGCCTCGGCTACCCCGTCGTTGGCTGGCACATCGCCAACAAGAAACCTCACCTCCCCAAGAGGATGCGTCGGCAGATCAACGCCACCCCCACGCCTCTGACCGCCGTCGGGCCGCCCACCACCGCCGCGCAAGAGCCCCCGACGAGGATCGTCCCCACCCCGACGTCGCCTGCCATAGCGCCCCCCACGGAGACGACGGCACCCCCCGTCAGGGAGCCCATCCCGCTGCCGAGGAAGCCCACGGTCACCATCAGAACAAGGGGCCCCATCGTCCAGACACCCACGCTTGGACCAATCCAGCCCACCAGGGTGATAGAAGGCACCGGTACGGCCTCCGTGCCGATTCGCCCCACGATGCCTGGGTACGTAGAGCCCACCGCGGTGATCACGCCGCCCACGACCACCACCAAGAAGCCCAGAGTCTCCACGCTGAAGCCCGCCACGCCATCCACGACCGATTCCTCCACGGTGACGACGCGGAGGCCTACTCGAAGGCCCAAAACGCCCCGTCCGACAAAGCCTCCCAGCACCACCAGATCCCCGATCTCCAAGCTGACCACCGCCTCCCCGCCGAGCCGCGTGCGCACCACAGCTAGCGGGATCCCCCGGCCCTGGGAGCCAAACGAGCCGCCCAAGCTGACAAACCACATCGACAGGGTTGACGCGTGGGAGGGCACTTACTTCGAGGTTAAAATACCCTCAGATACCTTTTACGATAAGGAAGACACCACCACTGACAAGCTGCAGCTGACCTTGAAGCTGAAGGAGCAGCAAATGTTAGAGGAGAATTCGTGGGTCCAGTTCAACAGCACAAGCCAGCTCATGTACGGCATGCCAGACCACAACCACATCGGGAAGCACGAGTATTTCATGTATGCCACAGACAAAGGCGGGCTCTTTGCCGTGGATGCCTTTGAAATCCACGTCCATAAACGCCCGCATGGGGACAAGTCTCCAGTGAAGTTCAAGGCCAGGTTGGAAGGAGACCACAACGCGGTGGTGAATGACATCAATAAGAAGATCATGCTGGTGAAGAAGCTGGCTCTGGCGTTCGGCGACAGGAACAGCAGCACCATCACGGTGCAGGACATTGCCAAAGGCTCCATTGTGGTGGAATGGACGAACAACACGCTGCCTGTCGAGCCCTGCCCCCGGGAGCAGATCCGGACTTTGAGCAAAAAGATTGCAGATGACTCGGGGGGGCCAAGCCTGGCTTTCTCCAACATCTTACAGCCCGAGTTCAAGCCTCTGAACGTGTCGGTGGTCGGCTCCGGCAGCTGCAGGCACATCCAGTTTATCCCCGTGACGAAGGACGGGCGGGTGATCTCGGAGGCAACGCCAACGCTGGCGGCCGGCAAAGACCCTGAGAAGAGCAGCGAGGATGACGTGTACCTGCACACCGTCATCCCCGCCGTGGTGGTGGCCGCCATCCTCCTGGTGGCCGGCATCATCGCCATGATCTGCTACCGCAAGAAGAGGAAAGGCAAGCTCACCATCGAAGACCAGGCCACCTTCATCAAGAAGGGCGTGCCCATCATCTTCGCCGATGAGCTGGACGACTCCAAGCCTCCGCCGTCATCCAGCATGCCCCTCATCCTCCAGGAGGAGAAAGCCCCGCTGCCCCCCCCGGAGTACCCGAACCAGAGCATGCCGGAGACCACGCCGCTCAACCAGGACACCATCGGGGAGTACACGCCGCTGCGGGACGAGGACCCCAACGCGCCGCCCTACCAGCCGCCCCCCCCCTTCACCGCGCCCATGGAGGGGAAGGGCTCCCGCCCGAAGAACATGACCCCCTACCGCTCCCCGCCGCCCTACGTCCCCCCTTAACGAACCGGACACCATCGGGGGAGAAGGGGCCTCCGGTCCCACACCGGTGCTGTCTGTGGGCCGGCAGCCCCCTCGCCAGCCGGGAAGCCCAAATCCCAGCCCGCTCCCGAGCAGGCCCCCTCCGGCTGCGCCCGCCACACCAGAGTGCTCGTGGAACCTGGGGGACACTTGTTTTATTTTTGCCTAACAAGCTTTGGTTTTATTTTATTCCTAGAGAAATTCTCGGCTCAAAATCCGTCTTTCTGGCGCCGGGTTCCGGATGCGGCCGGGGCCGGCGCAGAGGGCAGGGAGGGGGGGGCGAGCAGGCAGCACTGGGGTGGCACTCTGGGTCTCCGCTGTTTGCCTTTAACACTAACTGTACTGTTTTTTCTATTCACGTGTGTCTAGCTACAGGACGTAACATGAAAGGTAGCCTAAAAATAATTAAATTCAAGGGACTTTCTGAAGTTGACGTTTTAAGTTTTTACAGTTAATCTACTGTTTACCTAAACTCCTATCTATATAGTTTTGGGGGCTGGGGGGGAAGCGCTATGCTACAAATAAGCTCCGGGGGTGTTCCAGGCCTAGGGAGAGGGTGGGCCTAGAGGCCAGCCAGCCCTGTCGCTAGGGGGAGATCGGTTTCTTGGTTTGTTTTGTTGGTTTTTGTTTTCGTTTTGTTGTTTTTACTTTATTTTTTAATCAAAGAAATCCTGTTTTTCTCACGCATCACGAAACAGCCACCAGTTGGGTCAGAGCAGCCGGGGTGCCGTAGGCACGGGGCTGCTGCCTACGGGGGGCTCCGGCAAGGAGCCCGTGTGAGGGTGGGTGCCGGGGCTGAGGGGGCTTTTGTAAGGAAAAAAAGCTCCCCGTGGGGCGTTTTGGGGACAGTGGGGGGTTTCCGTAGCACACTGCCATCTCTCCACCGGGACTCCTCTCCTGCAGGGTGACCCTGGGGTGGCCGCCCTGGCTGCCCGGCCACGCGGCCGTGGGCAGAGCCCCGCGGCTCCTGGAAAAGTTTAACGAGGAGATTAAAAAAAAAAAAAAAAAAGGAAAAAAAAAAAAAAGGATAGTGAATAGTCAAACAATCAGTGAACTCTCAAATCTAATTTTTTTACTAAATTTTTGATACAGCCTCGAATCGTTTTATTAAAAAATATCTATAAATATAATTAAAAATCGGTAACGCTGACAGCACTTTGTACGGGCTCAGCTTCTTCGTTCGCCCGCGGCCTCCGTCCTCCTGGCCTCTGTCCTGGGGGCTGCCTCCTGCCCTCCCGGCGGGCTCCGTTTGGGCACAAATACAGCTTTTTTACCATTTTCCCCACCGCTGGAGCCCCGAGGCGGGGCGAGGAGCCGGGTGCGCTCCCGGGGGGCGCAGCGGGGGGACCCCGACACACCGCGGGGGGACGGAAGGAGGCGGCCGGGGCGCGCTCCCGCTGCCCCCCCTCCTCCATATCGCAGCCCGTGCGCGCCACCGCGGGGGGGTGTGGGGGGGGCGGCGTGAAGGGCGCGGCGGGAGCGCGCCCGGCTCGGTGTCTCCCCCTGGCGGCCGCGCGCCCCGTGCTGGGCGCCGCCATGTCGGGAGCGGCGGGGCCGGGCCGCGCCCCGCTCCCCTGCGCCGCCCGCGCCGCCGCCGCGCTGCAGCTGCCCGGGGGGGCCGAGGCGGCTCGGCCCGGGGTGGCCGTCATCGACCTGCGCTTCCCCCGGGGCGGCGCCGCCGATGTGAGTGCGGGGCCGGGCGGGGAGGGTGGCGGTGCCCGGTGCGCGGTGCCCGTGCCCGGTGCCGTGACGCGCGGCGCTCCCCGCAGGTGCAGGAGATCGTCTTCAAGAACTTCTACACCGCCTTCCTCAGCCTGCGGGTGCAGCGGGCCGGCCCCCCCGGGCCCCGCAGGTGGGTCACCTGCCTCCGCGACCACCGCCTGATGCCCAGCCCGCACACCGAGGAGGGCTCCCAGGATTACTTCTCGCTCCGCCGACACCAGGTCCCGCTCCCCGGACCCCCCTCCCCGGCCCCCCTGTGTCCCCTCCCCAGCCCCTGACGGCCCCCTGTCCCCGCAGATGCTGTGCGACATGGAGCAGGTGACGGCGCTGCGCTTCATCCTGCGGCAGCCCTCCCCGGCCTGGCTGCACTTCAGCATCGAGGAGCTGCAGGTGTTCCCCCCGGCACAGAAGGTGACCCCCCCCCCCGGCACATGGGGGTCCCACGGGATGCCTGGGGACCGTGCCCTGGGGTGGGCGGCGTGCAGGGGCCGTGCCCCTTTACGTACACCCGTAAACACTGGGGAGGGGGCAAAGCGTGGCGTGAGGGGTGGGTGGGGAGCACCGCGGTGTGACCCTTTGGATCTGTCGCAGAGCCCCCAGCAGGATTTCCCCTCCTGGCTCTCCCAGCTGACCCCTCCGGAGCAGCCGGCCAGCCCGCACAGGGTGAGTGGTGTCAGCGCGGCAGCAAGCGCCCGCCGGGGAGCAGGCACCTGGGGTGGGCAGGGGGCTGCCGGAGGGCAAAGCCCCCCCGAGGCTGCTCCACCCCAAGGCATGCAGGGGCAGGAGGCAAATGCATGCTGTGGGGTTTTGCCACCCATGACATCGGCCAAGCCCTTCATCTTCGAGGCACTCAGCACCCGAGCAGGGGCTGGGAACTGATGCGGGGCTGCCAGCCATAGCCAACCCAGCCCTGACAGCCTCCTACCCGGAGCAGCCTGCTTGAGCTGTGAATTTGGCTGAAATTTTGGTGTTCTGACTTGAATTGGTCCGTAACTCCCAAGCCCAGAGGACCGGGCTGCCTGTGGGGGGCTCAGCAGCCAGGGGCTGTGTGCGCCTCTGGGCGGGCTGCACCAGGGTGGCAGAGCACCGAGACAGGCGGTGCTTCAGCACACAGCAGCACAGGGATGCTCAGAGCTCAGGACGGGGTGGATGATACTCCCATCCCAGGAGGAGATCCCAAATCCTGGCACCGAGATCCCAATTCCACCGAGAGGCTGCCAGCTCTGTCCCAGCCCATCGCCAGCTCCAGGGCCCAGCCAGGAGCCGTTTGGGTGCTCCAAAGTGCCCAGCGAGCCTGGTGCTGGGAGCAGCTCGCAGAGTTCAGAAGGAAAAGAAAAAAAAAAAACACCACCAGGACACGTGATCGGAGAAGACATTAAATCCACCCAGGGATGAGAGCATCCCGCTGGGACTGGCAGGCACACAGCATCACTTGGTGGGGCGCTGGGGGACAGGAGGAGCCCCGTGGGTCCCCAGCGGTGGCAGGGGGAGCGTGGCACTGCCCAGCCGTGACGGCATCGGGGAGGCAACACCCCCGGGGGTGGCCCTGAGCGAGCAAAGTCCCAGGAGAGCAGGGGCACGTGCCCGGCAGTGACCTGCTGTGACGGGTGCTGGATTTGCCCCCAAGGAGGGGCTGGGTCCCTCGGTTTGTCCCCGCTGTGTGCCCCCTCCAGGCGCTGGGGTTGGCACCGCTGGGCCCCAGGAGCTGCTCCAAACCCCGTGGCCGAGCTTGTGAGTCCCAAAGGCTGAAACTCTGGACTGTGCGATTATGTCTTTAATTATTAGCTAATGAGCCAGATTACGTCCTTGCTCTGGATGCCTGCCAGGGGGGACAGGTCACGCTCGCGCCGTGCCAGGCTCGGGGTCACCTTGTTCCCAGCTGCTGCTTTCCTACACTGGGGCCCCCTCTCCCCGCCTTGGCAAACCGGTGCCGGGCGATGGTGCCCCACAGCATCGCTCCTGCTTCTCCGCAGGAGCTCCCCGACCCGGAGAAGGTGTCGACGGAGGTGCAGCAAATGTGGGTGCTGACGGAGGTGATCCGGGCTCGCCAGGCGGCCGCCCGCATCGGCCGCTTCGACGTGAGTGCCCCCAGCGCCCCGCTCCTAACGGGGGGACCGCGGGCACCCACGGCAGCTCTCTCCCCGCAGGTGGACGGCTGCTACGATGTCAACCTCCTCTCCTACACCTGAGCCTCGACGGGACCCGGCGTGGACCCTGCCGTGCCCGAGAGCCCCCCCCGGGGGTTTCGCCCCTCCGCCTTCCTCGCCCTTCGCTCCGCGGCCGCGGGGAGGGGTGGGGGGGGAGAGCCCCGGATAAACGCTGCTGTGGCGCTGCCGCTGTGCCTCGTCTCTGGGTCTGGGGGCGGTGCTGGGGGCGGGCCGCATGTCCCAGGAGCCCCGGCGGGGCGGGCAGAGCCGTGCTGGGCCGAGCCGGGTCGGGTCGGGCCCAACCGGGACCGGAGGATGCTGCGGGTCGGGGGCCGCGCCGCGCTGTGCCGGGGCCGCCCGGGCTTTGCGGCGCTGAGCGGGGCCGGGGTCGGGGCCGAGCCGGGCCGGGCCGAGCCGGGGGGGCTGAAGCGGACGCCGCTGGACGCCCTGCACCGGTCCCGGGGGGGCAGGATGGTGCCGTTCGCCGGCTGGAGCCTGCCCGTGCAGTACGGCCGCGGGCACCTCGAGTCCCACCTGCACACCCGCAGCCACTGCTCCCTCTTCGACGTGTCCCACATGCTGCAGGTAGCGGGAGGGGGGGGGGAGACAGCCGGGAGGGGTCCTTCTGCCGCCCCTCGTGCCCTGTCTCACCCCCCGGCACCCCCCCAGACGCGGGTGTACGGCCGGGACCGCGTCAAGTTCCTGGAGAGCCTGGTGGTGGGGGACATCGCCGAGCTGAAGCCGGGCCAGGTACGGGGTCAGGAGCACCATGTGCCCGGGGGGGGACGTGGGGGCGAGGGGCACCTGGCACCCGGCCCGGCAGGGGCAGAGGGCCCCCATGGTGCCGCCTGGCGTGGGGCCAGGCGCCCTGCCCGCGCTCCCTAGGGTGCCGTCCCGCAGGGCACGCTGACGCTGCTCACCAACGAGCGGGGTGGCATCGTGGACGACCTCATTGTCACCAACACGGCGGAGGAGCACCTCTACGTGGTGTCCAACGCGGGCTGTGCCGACAAGGACTTGGCCATCATGAAGGTACAGGGGGAGCACCCTCCCCGTGGTTCAGGTGGCCACGCGTGGGGCTGGCTGCAGGCCGGCCCCGTGCCACCAGCCCGCTGTCACCGTTGCAGGGCAGAGCGGCGGAGCTGCGGGCTGCCGGCAGTGACGTGCACCTGGAGGTCTCAGACAATGCGCTGCTGGCTCTGCAAGGTAGCAGGGCCCCCAGGAGGGCTGGCACCAGGCATCGCCGCAGGGGGGTCTCACCCTGGGACCCACCATCCTGTGGGGCTCTTAGACGGCCCTGCCTTCTCCGCCTGGCTCCCCTCCCCGTGTCCCACCTCGCCCAGGTGCTGTCCCCTCCTCAAAGCCACCTGTCCCCCCAGGCCCCTCCATGGCGCAGGTGCTGCAGGCAGGGCTGTCGGACGACCTGGCCAAGCTGTCCTTCATGACCAGCATCACCACGACCGTCTTTGGCGTGCCGGGCTGCCGGGTCACACGCTGTGGCTACACAGGCGAGGACGGCGTGGAGGTAGCCGGGGCACCCCGAGGAGGCTGGTCCCGGTGGGACGCCGTGCCCCGCTGACCCTGCCCCTGCTGTCCCCGTCCCTGTCCTGTGCAGATCTCGGTGCCCGCGGGGCAGGCGGTGGAGCTGGCCGAGCGGCTGCTGGGTGTCCCCGAGGTGTGGCCGGCGGGGCTGGCGGCCAGGGACAGCCTGCGCCTGGAGGCCGGGCTCTGCCTGTACGGGAACGACATCGATGAGACCACCACGCCAGCTGAGGCCGGGCTGATGTGGACCTTGGGTAGGTCCAGGCCGCGTTCACCACCGCCTCCTCCAACCCAACCGCCCCACAGGCATCGCCGGGCACTGCAAAGCGTGGGGAAGCCCCCACGCCAGCCTTCGCCCCTCTCCGTCCCGCAGGCAAGCGCCGGCGTGCGGCCATGGACTTCCCCGGTGCGGCCATCATCATGGCACAAGCCAAGGAGAAGCCGAAGCGCAGGCGTGTGGGGCTGACCTCGGTGGGGCCCCCTGTCCGGCCACACGCAGTCATCCTGGACCCTGAGGGCAGGCCTGTGGGTACGTGGGGGCGGCGCTGGGGGGTGTCTGGGACTGGCAGCCCCCGCTCACCTTCCCGTGTCCCCAGGCACGGTGACCAGCGGGTGCCCCTCGCCCTCCCTGGGCAAGAACATCGCCATGGGGTACGTGGAGGCCGCGCACAGCCGCCCGGGCACCGCGCTCGCCGTCGAGGTGAGGAAGAAGCAGCACCCGGCGCTGGTCACCAAGATGCCCTTTGTGCCCACCCACTACTACGTGGCCAAGTGAGGCCCGGCCCCATTAAACCCCGCTGCCTCACAACGCTGGCCTCGTCTCGTGGTGAATCCCAAAGCAGGGGCAGCGGGACGGGGGCACAGTGCTTTAATGGTGCGGGCGGCCTCGGGCACGGCGGGCGCTGCTCACTCGCGGTGCGTCTTCCCCGGCTCAGCTGGCGGGCCCTCCCTGCGGAGAGGGGCAGCGTGAGCAGGGGGGGCACCTGCTGGGACACGGGGGGCTGGAGGGGGCACATACAGGGTCATACTGGGCTGGGGGACGCTCAGGGGGGGCTGGGAGCGGGCATGGCCTTGGGGACACACACGGGGGTTCACTGGTCTGGGGATGGGGGGGCACATACTGGGATGTACTGGGATGGGGGTATAGCCCAGAGGACACACAGGGGGATTCACTGGTCTGGGGACACAGTGGCCATGCACTGGGATGGGGCATAGCCCAGGGAGACGCACAGAACGTCCACTGGTCTGGGGCCATGAGGACATGGGGGCCATGCACTGGGGTATACTGGGATGGGGGCACAGCCCAGGGTATACACCAGGGGTTCACTGGTCTGGGGACATGGGGGCCATGTACTGGGATGGGAACGTAGCCCAGGGGGACACACAAGGGGTTCACTGGTCTGGGGATGGGGGGGCACGTACTGGGATGTACTGGGATGGGGGTATAGCCTAGGGGGACACAGGGGAGGTTCACTTGTCTGGGGACATGGGAGCCACGCACTAGGATAGGGGCACAGCCCAGGGGACACACAGGGGGGTCCACTGGCCTGGGGACAGGAGGGCCATGCATTGGGGTATACTGGGATGGGGGCATAGCCCAGGGGGACACACGAGGGGTTCACTGGTCTGGGGGCAGTGGGAGCCATGCACTGGAGTATACTGGGATGGGGGCACAGCACAGGGGAACACACGGACGGTCCACTGGTCTGGCGCCATGAGGTCATGGGAGCCATGCACTGGGCTATACTGGGATGCCCGGCGGCCACACTGGTCTGGAACATGGGAGGGGACGGGGGGGGCATGCACGGGACACGCAGTGCTGGGGGCGCAGCGGGGGGGTCTCGCACTCACCGGGGCGGGCAGTGCCGCTCAGCGGCGCCGTTGCGGCCGGCGGGGGACAGGGAGTGGGCGCGGGGCCGGGCGCTGCCGCTGCCGGTGGCGGTGGCGGTGCCGGTACCGGGGGGCCGGCGGGCGGCCGGGCGGTAGCAGAGAGCGGCCACGGCCCCTCCGTAGGCCCTCCAGGCCAGGCGGACCCCCAGCAGGCTGAGCCCGAGCCAGAGCAGCAGCAGCTGGCACAGCGCTGCCCGCACGTCCTGCGCCGCCCACTCGGCCGCCAGCTCCCGGCCCAGCGCTCCCAGTGCCTTCCACGGCGCCTCCCAGCCGCCCGCCGCCATCATCCCGGCCTCCTCCTCCTCCTCCTTCCTCCTCCTCCTCCTCCTCCTCCTCCTCCTCCTCCCCCTGCGCTGCCGGGACGGGGCGGTGCCGGAGCCGGGCGCATGGCGGGGGCGCGCTACTCGCGGCAGCAGTGGGTGCCGGGGGGGCAGCGGGGGAAAACGGGGGGCAGCCGGCCCCGGGACCCGTTTCCGTGCCCCCCCCGCCGTGCTGAGCGGTGTCCCCCGCTCCCCTCCCCTTCCCCAGGTACGTGCTGGGCGGCAGCAGCGGGGACCGGCTGCGAGCGGCGGCCGTGCTGGTGTCGGGGCTGCGCGGGGCCGGAGCGCAGGTGGCGGCGGCGCTGGTGCTGGCGGGGACCGGGAGGGTCGTGCTGAGGGACCCCCGGGGGGCTGGCAGCGCAGGATGCGCACAGCAGGTACCGAGGGGCACGGGGAGGGCACGGGGGGGCACGGGAAGGGGGGTGCGGGGAGCCCGGAAAAGGCTGTAGGTGTGGGTAGGGGTGCAGGTGGGGGTCCTGATATGGGGTATGGGCATGGGTTGGTGTCCTGGTAATGGGTATGGGTACGGGGGGGTGTCCCAGCAATGCCTACGGGTGTCAGCAGGGGTCCCAGTAATGAGTCTGGGCACGAGTGAGGGTCCTGGTAATGGGTGCAGGCGCGGGTGTGGGCCCTAGGGATGGGTACAGACATGGGCAGGGGTCCCCGTAATGAGCACGGGCTGGGCCCCATGCACGGGTTTGGGCGGTGTCTCCTAAGGGGCATAGGGCAGGGTGAGTGGGTAGGTGACTGGTGCAGGTATTGCTGAAGGTCATGGTAATGGGATCTGTTAATAGCACTGGGTGTGGGTACAGGCAGTGGAGGAGATCCCAGTAATGGATGGGGGGTCACGGGAATGGTGTTGGTACCACCGGGGGATCCCTCTCCCAGCTGCAGGTCCGGGGTCCCAGTAAGGGGTGCAGGAGGGGGGAGGGACCTGTTGTGGGCAGAGAGCCCCCAGCAGCATGGGCAGCACCCCAAACCTGCGGGGGTGCCCGCTGCCGCCCGCCCCGCAGTTCCTCCTGCAGGAGAGCGATGTGGGCCAGAACCACGTCCAGGCATCACGGCGGCGGCTGGCCGAGCTGAACCCCGACGTGGAGGTGACGGTCAGCACCGAGGAGCTGTCGGAGGATTTCCTCGACGCCTTCCAGGTGAGCCCAACGCCCCGGCCAGGGGATGCCCTGGGGTGCTGGCGCCTGCTGACCGCCCTGGTGCAGGTGGTCGTGCTGACCGAGTCGCCGCTGGAGGAGCAGCTCCGCGTCGGGGACATCTGCCACGCCAAGGGCATCTGCTTCATCGTGGCTGACGCCAAGGGGCTGGCCGGGTAAGGGCAGGGGGCAGTGGCTGGCGGGGGGACCTCGGCACCGTGTGGCGGCCACCCGGAGGGGCAGGGCGCGGCGGCTGGGGGCTGTGTCCCCCCGGGATGTTGTGCCGCAGGGAGGACCCTGTGATGCTCCACCATGCTTGCAGCGTGGGCTTTGTCCCCATGTCTGGCAGGGATTTCCCATGTCCGAAGCGTTGCTGCCCCGGGCACCTCCTGTCCCCTCTGAGTCCCTGTCCTGCTGGCGGGGCAGGACCCAGCAGCACTCTTGGAGCTCCTCGAGGCTCCTGCTTAACAAAGCCACCCCCTGTCCCTGCCCAGGCAGCTCTTCTGCGACTTCGGGGAGCATTTTGTTGTTGATGACCCTGCAGAAGGGGACCCGCTCTATGCCACCGTGCAGCACATCTCCCAGGTAGGAGGCTCCGTGCCACCCCCCGCTCCCCAGCACGGTGCCCCTGCAGCTTCACAGCTTTCCCTGGGACAGTTCAGTGGCTCGGTGTTACCTCCATCGGGTTCCCCGTGCTCACCTCTCCCCCTGCTCAGGACAACCCGGGGATCGTGACGTGTGCGAGGGCAGAGGAGGGACGCGGCCACCGTTTCAGTGACGGCGACCTGGTGACATTTTCTGGCCTGGAGGGCATGACGGAGCTGAACGGCTGCGAGCCCTGCTCCGTGCGTGTGCTGGGTGAGTGCCTGCCCACCTCGAGGGGCTGCAGCGGGTCCCCGGTGGTGACCGTGCTGCCCATCCCCTCCTCTCCATCCCAGATACCTACAGACTGGAGATCGGTGACACGAGCGCCTTCTCACCCTACCGCTGCGGGGGGCAGGTCTTGCAGGTGCGATTGAACCAGAAGCACTCGTATGTACGTGTCCCCCCCGCCCCTCCGTGCTGCCCTCCAGGTGGCAGGGAACCCACAAGTGGTTCCGTGCCCCCAAAAAGCTCCTGACCCCACGATCCCTGCATGGTGCTAGCAGAAGTCCCTGCGCCAGGCGCTGGCGATGCCCAAGATCCCAGTGAGGAGCTCCGCGGAGCTGCAGCGCAGCCGCAGCCTGCACGCTGCCTTCCGGGCCCTGCACGCCTTCCGCGAGGAGCGGGGCCGCCTGCCCCAGCCCCGGGACCCAGTGAGTCCCCGTCCTGACCCTTCCCAGCCCCTCTGACCCTCCTGCCCCTCTTCAGGGCTGCCCTCATCCCTCTTCCCCCAGGCGGACGCCGAGCGGGTGCTGGAGCTGGCGCAGAGCCTGGGCGTGCAGCTGGGTCCCCTGGACGAGGATGTTGTGCGGGCGTTCGCCAGCGTGAGCGCGGGGGACCTGTGCCCCGTGGCGTCCTTCATCGGTGCCCTGGCTGCCCAGGAGGCTCTGAAGGTGAGCAGTTGGGGACAGGGACCCACCGTGGGGTCCCCCATGCAGCAGGCCGGTGGCACGGCTCGGCACGGCTCGGCACGGCTCGGCACGGCTGTCCCGTGGTGCTCGGTGGCCACGAGAGGGCACCTGCTGCCTGCCTGGGGACACCGCGCTCCGCCGGCTGCAGAGCGAGGCTGGGTGCTCGGCGTGGGGCACGGGGAGCCCCACTGGATGGACACGGAGCTGACGAGGCCCTGCACACCCCAGGCCATCACGAGGAAGCTCCTGCCCCTGGACCAGTGGTTTTACTTTGACGCCTTGGAGTGCCTGGCCATGGAGGGGGCTGCGGGACTGACACAGGAGGACTGCGAGCCCGTGAGTTCCCGTGGCCGCCGGGTGCCGGGAGTGCTGCGGTCAGCCCCGCTCACACGGCTCCCCCGTCCCAACAGAGGGGATCCCGCTACGACGGTCAGATCGCCGTGTTTGGGGCCAACTTCCAGGAGGAGCTGGGCCGCCAGAAGTTCTTCGTGGTGAGCAGGGTGTGGGGCCGGGGGGCCGGCGGGGAACCTGAGCGGTGCGCGGAGCTGCAGCGGCGCTGCCCCAGCAGGTGGGGGCCGGTGCCATCGGCTGCGAGCTGCTCAAGAACTTTGCCATGATGGGGCTGGCAGCGGGGCCGGGCGGGGACATCACCGTCACCGACATGGACACGGTGGCAGACTCCAACCTGCACCGGCAGTTCCTCTTCCGCGCGGCGGACGTGTCGGTGAGCTCCCGCTCGTCCCACGGGTGGCCCAGGGCCGGGTGTTCCCCGGGGACCTGGGAGCTGCCCCCCCGCTCTGTGCCCTTCTAGAAGCCGAAAGCAGAGGTGGCCGCTGCAGCCGTGAGGCGCATGAACCCCGCCGTGAAGGTGACGGCTCACCAGAACCAGGTGGGGCCCGACACCGAGCAGCTCTACGGGGACGACTTCTTCCAGCAGCTGGACGGCGTCGTCAGCGCCGTGGACACGCTGGAGGCCCGTGAGTGCCGGGGGACAGAAGGATCCGAGCCCCCCCCATGTGTCCCCACACCACCGGGGCACACACGCTGCCCTCGCTGCCTGCAGGCGCCTACTTGGAGACGCGCTGCATCCGCTCCCGCACGCCGCTGCTGGACTCGGGCACAGAGGGGGCGCGGGGAGAAGTGCTGCCCATGGTGCCCCCCCTCACCAAGCCGCTGCAGTCGGCCACGGCCTCCACGGATGGGACCTTCCCCCTCTGCACCCTGCGGTACTACCCCAACGCCATCGAGCACACGCTGCAGGTAAGGCCGCAGGTCCCTGCTCCTGGCCTTTTGTTTTCCCTTCCCGTTTCTCCGGCCCTGCAGGCAGGATGCAGCCCCAGCTGTTTCCTGCGGGGAGCTGCCACGCAGCCCCAGCGCCTTCCTCACGTCCCAGCACTGAGCCCAGCTTGGCCTGGGCCCCGTCCCCACCGGCTGTCCCCACTGGGCGCTGTCCCATAGCGCTGGCAGCGCGTTGCGGGGCCGGGTCCCCATGTGGCACCCGTTGCTCATCCCCTGTCCCCTCTGCGCAGTGGGCTCGCGATGAGTTCGAGGGGCTCTTCCAGCTGCCTGCAGAGAGCGTGAACCAGTTCCTGGAGTGAGTGCGGACCTGGGAGCCGCCAGGGATGGGGACCAGGGCCGGGCAGCTGCGTCCCGCACGCAGCAGCGCTGCAGGCAGGCCAGCAGTGCCTGGTTTTGCAGAGAGCTGCCGGAGGAGCCGGCACAGCAGGAGGGCCTGAAGGTGCCGGAGCGAGTGTGGAGGAGCCTGCAGGAGAGGCCGCGGGACTGGGGGGACTGCGTGCGCTGGGCCCGGCGGCACTGGCAGAGCCACTACCACGATGCCATCGCCCAGCTGCTGCACACCTTCCCCCCCACACACGTGAGCATAACCCCCCGGGGGCTGCCCCCTGCCCCGACACCCTCCCCAGAAGCGTCTCCAGGCCTGACTTTGCTTTCCCCGTGCCAGGAAAGCAGCCCCGGTGTCCCATTCTGGTCGGGGGACAGGCGCTGTCCCCACCCGCTGACGTTCGACCCCAGCAATGTGAGTGCAGGGGAGAGCCGTGGGGGTGCAGGGGACGAGGTGGGCTTTGGGGAGAGGTGAGGGGTACGCGGTGGGTGCCGGAGCACTGCAAGGGGCAGAGCTGCCGGGGCCATCCCCCCTCCCTCGTGCTCGTGGTTCTGCAGGACGCACACGTGGCATACATTGAGGCTGCTGCCCGGCTCTGGGCCCAAACGTACAAGCTCCCAGCGTGCAGCAACCGCGCAGCCACGCAGGACATCCTCTGCAGCACGGTGCTGCCGCCCTTTGTGCCCCAGGACGGGCTCCGCATCCCCACCACGGAGGGCACGGACGCGGTGGAGGAGGCTACGGGTAAGGCTGCTGCACGCCGCTGTCCCCGGGAGCTGTGGTGCAACGTGGGGACACGGGGCAGGAACCGCAGGCCTGCTGGTGCTGGTTCTTGGCCCGTGACCACGTGTCCCCGTGTCCCCAGACCCTGGGCAGCCGATGGAGCTCACCCAGGACCTCGCCCAGGACCTGGCACGGTGGAGGCAGGAGCTAGGTGGAGGCACGGGGGCACGAGTGATGGAGCCCATCCACTTCGAGAAGGTGCCGTGGCCGCGGGGCTCGGGGAGGCGGCGGCCGTGTCCTGGGGGATGCCCTGGGGGATGCTGACATCCCCATGCTCTTCCCCGCAGGATGACGATGCCCACATGGACTTCATCATGGCCGCGTCCAACCTGCGTGCGGAGAACTACGGCATCCCCCCCGCCGACTGGCTGACGGTGAGGGGGGTGCCCTGGGGGTCCCCGTCCCCGCGGGGCACCCGGTGACACCCCCCTCCTGTCCTCAGAGCAAGCGCATCGCCGGGCGCATCGTGCCCGCCATTGTCACCACCACGGCAGCCGTGGCCGGCCTGGTGTGCCTGGAGGTCTACAAGCTGGTGTGGAGGTGCCAGGTCCTCAGCTGCTACCGCAACAGCACCCTGTTTCTGTCCGAGTGCCTCCTGCTCCGAGTCGAGCCCGAGCAGCCCCCCACCTACTGGGTAGGACCCTCTCCCCTGGGGTGCCCAGCAGCCCCCCGGCCAGCCCCGTGGCTGCGGCAGCCGCTGGCAGCTGGCTCACCAAAAGCAGCTGCGGCAGCCGGCGAGCAGCTGGCACCGGTCCCGGGGCTGCAGGGGGAGCGGGGCCGGGGTCCCCCCCAGCTGCCGGAGGGGGGAAAGCGGGGCAGGGACGGGGGCAGGCCCAGATTGGGACCGTCTGGGCGATAGAGGCCCCTTTGTCTGGGGGTTTATGGCGTGCGAGGCAGCCCTTCCTGCGCGGCAGGAAGCGCCGATTGGAACCAGATTGGCCCGGGGGGCCCAGGGCCGGGGGCAGGAAGAGGGGGAGGGAGGCGCCTCCAACGCCTCCGCGCCGTCTCCAGCTTGGCTTTGGGCTGTCCAGCCGGGCTGTGGCCTCACCGCGCCTGCGCCCCGCTATCCGCGGGTGCCCGGCCCCGTGCCACAGCCTCGGGGTGTCCTGGCCGTAGTTGGCACCGTCCCTGCGTGGAGGATGCCGCTCTGAGCCCTCCAGTCCCGACACCCCTATGTCAACCGCCGGCACCTCCGTGTGCCAGAGCCAGGACACGCGGCGTGACGGCTCCTGCTCGGCTGTGGCAGGAGCACACAGCCTACGGCTCAGGGGCTGGCAGTGCCACCCGTACCGAGCACACCCAGGGCTGGTGGCCTTGGCGTGGGTGGCATTTGCGGTGCTGGGATGGGGTTTGCACGGTGCCAGGACGGGAGGGCAGCCTGGTCCGTGGTGCCGCAGTGCGGATGGGGTTAAGCCCTTTCAGCCTGGAGCAGGAGCTGAGAGCAGCAGCTCGGTGCCAGCAGCCCGCTGCCAGCACCGTGCCGTGGGGACGGGGACAGGGCCAGGGCTGGTGCTGCCTGCGGTGGGGGCAGATGGCAGGGCGGCCGTGCCAGACAGCGGGGGGCCGCATCCTGCACTCAGCTCCCTCAGGCCAGAGCCGGGGTCACAAAGCCCTGGGAGCCACGGACACAAGAAGAGGGATTGTGTGGGGCTGGGCAGCTCTTCAATGGGGCTTTGTGCGGCTCTCAGGGCCCAACCCTGGCCGCAGCAGTGCTGGGGTGATGGCTCTGCCCCTGCCCCGCTGTACTCAGCCCCACGCTCTCCTTGCAGTACCGGGGGAAGGAGTGGAGCTACTGGGACCGGCTGGAGGTGCGGGCCGTGGGGGCGGACGGGCAGGAGATGACGGTGTGGGAGCTGCTGGACTGGCTACAGGTGAGCGCAGTGCCGGCCACCCCCTGTCCTGGGGCTGCGTGGGGCCGGACCCTGACACCCGGCTCTTGCAGAGGGAGCACGGGTGGACGGTGAGCAAGCTGCTGCGTGGCACCACGATGCTGTACGACGCGGAGGACGACGCCGAGACGCAGGCGCGGCAGCGGGCGCAGAAGTAAGCGGCCCCCCCCTCCTCACCGTGCCCCGGTCCTGCCGGGTGCCGGGGCCCCTGTCCCTCCTGAGCCGCTCCAGCTGCAGGGTAAACATCCTGCTGCCGGCAGCGCTTCCCACGCCGGACCCCCGGCTGGCCCCCAGCCACAGGGGCTGGGGAGGGGGCCTGGGACCAGCCAAATGTAGCTTCCCCAGCCTGGGGGGCCCGAGCAGGGTTCGGGGGATGAGCTGCGCCCAGCCCACTTCTCCTTCCCCTGCTGCAGGCTGTCGGATGGCATGGAGCGCGCCGGGGCGCTGCGGCAGCTGGAGTTGCAGTACCTGTGCAAGGGGGACACGGAGGAGGAGTGCCCCCCGCTCCTCTGCATCCTGCCCTGAACCCAGCACCGCCGGCGCCGTGCAATAAAGGCTGCAGGACAAGCTCTGCTGCGTGGTCTCTGTGTCGATGCCAGCACCCTGCGCTAGCAGGCAGCCCGCTGCCCGCTCACCCCTCATCGGCGCTCCGACCCCACAAACGCTGCCGCGTCCATACCATACAAAACCGGGGTTTATTTACAGCGGCAGAGGGGGCGGGCAGGGCTAGATGTAGCCGATCACGTCGTTGCAGATGATGGGCTGGCGGCTGCGGCTGTTCATGAGGGCGGCGAAGCGGTGGAAGTCCGTGGCCAGCTGGGCAATGTTGCTGTGGGACTGGTGGAAGCAGGCGCCCTTGGGCTGCCCGCCCAGCCCCAGCGGGCAGGACAGGCGCTTGGCCGGGTCACGGCTCCCCGGCCGGGCACCCTCGGCCCCTCGGGGCCGGGCCATGCTGGCCAGCTTGCGGCGCACGTTTCCCGAGAGGCTGAGCAGGAAGGCGGGCGGCTTGCCCAGCCGGCGCGAGGGCTCGGCGGCCGGCCGGCGCCGAGGCTCGGCGCCCACCTCGGGCAGGTCCATCCAGTTCTCCACCAGGTCGGCGAAGCAGTTGTCCCCCAGCACCAGGGGCTGCCGGTTGCGGCTCTGCGACAGCAGCGACACCGTCCAGTCCTGCCCGTCGGCTGGCTCCAGCGCCCGCCACTGCTCCAGGCAGGCGTCCGACGTGGATTTGGGGCGGGGGCGCCGGGCGGGCGCGGGCCCCCCAGCTCCGGCGGAGAGCTGGTGCGCCCGCTGGCAGGGCGGCGGGTGCCTCCGCAGCACCGTCACCTCCTCTTCTCGCCACGTGCCCCCCGACGTCTCCGAGTAGCCCGAGTCGAACTCCAGGCTGCGCTCGCTGGCGGGGGGCGAGCGGGCGGCCGGGCCCCCCTCGTCCTCCTCGCTGCAGGCCGAGCTGGGGCGCCGGGGGGCGGGCGGCCTCGTGCCGGGCATGTGCTCCCGGCCTCGGCGCTGCAGGGAAAGGGCAGGTCAGCGCCTTCGCCCCCGCGCCGCGCAGGGCTCGCAGGCCTCGGCTCGCCCGCAGCCCCGGGCCCCGCTTTCCTGCGGCTGCGGCGCGGAGCCGGGCGGCGTGCAGCGGCACGTCGGGTGAGCAAGCAGCCGCCCGGCCCCGGCCGTGCCTGCGGGAAATGACACAGGGCCGCGGCACGTAGCAGCCCCCGCCGCCCCGGTGCTCCCCCTCCACCCCCCAGTGCCGGGACGCCACCGAGCTGCGCCCCCCGCCGTGGGGACCCCCGAAGTTTGGGGCTGCCGGGGGGGGGACGGGGACAGCGGGAGCAGTGTCGGGGGGAGTTGGAGAAGGGGGGAGGCAGCGGAAGGAGCGCTCCGTCCCCGCGGCCGGGCCGCTCCTCTTTCTCGAATTCCTATTGTCTGCACCCAAAAGCTGGGTGTTCCGGCCGCTTTCCTCTCGCGGAAAGCCAGGCGGGCAGGGCGGCTGGCTGGGGGGCTGGCTGGGGGGCTGGCTGCGGCCCGCCCGCCCCGCGGAGCCGCTCGCCCGGCAGCAGCGCCCCGGCCCCGCAGCCCCCGGCCCGGCCACCGGGTAGCGGCCGCGACGCCGCGTCCCTGGGGTCCCCCCGCGGGGTGACAGCCCGGCCCGGCCCGGCCCTGCCCGCTGTCCCCGCGCTGCTGTCACCCGCGGCGCCGCCCGGTCCCCCCCGTGCCCGGCGCGGCACTCACCGGCTCGGCGCGGCGCTGGCCGAGGCCGCCGTCCAGGCGGGCGCTGAGCATCCCCGGCACGGCCCCGGCCCCGGCCCCCACGGGTGCCGCTCCCGGTGCCGGTCCCGGTGGCGGAGCGGCCCCGCGGAGCGCGGCTCGGCCCCGGCTCTGCCGCCAACGGGAGCCGCCGGGACGCGAGCCCCGCACCGGCCCCGCCCCGCCCCGCCCCGCCCCGCCCCGCCGCCCCGGGGCCCCGCTCGGCCCGCCCGGGCACGACCCGCGGTCCCGGCCGGGAAACTGCAGCCCCCGCTCCGCTCCGCGACCCCGACGGGGAGCAGCCGCTGTCGCTGTCGCTGTCGCCGCCGTCCCGGGTTCGGCGGGTGCCCGGTTCCCCCCGGTGTCGGGGCGGTGGCGGCGCGGCGATGCCGTGTCCCCCGCCCCGGGGCTGGGCCGGGAGCCGCGGTGGCCGGCGTGACGCCGGGCATGGGTGGTGCCGGGCACCCGTAGCAACGGGCCCCGGCTTGCCCCAAACAGCCGGAGAGCCATGGGTGCGCGCGGACGCCTCGCCTTCCTCCTCCTCCTCCTCCTCGGTGCCCCAGGTAGGGCCGCGGGGCTCCGGAGGCACCCCCGGGGAGACCCCGAGAGGAGGGGGACACGGGGCAGGGTCCCCAAGGGTGCCCTCGTGTGCCAAGCAGCTTCAGAGGTTGGGGCGCCTCTGGGGTGCCTTGGGGACGTCTTTAGGGTGCTATTGGGGTGTCCCAAAGGGCTCCCCATGGTGGTGCCGGGACGTCCCCAGCAGGCTGGGTGACACTCGGCTCTTTCCAGGGATGTTTGTCAGGCCGACAGGTGAGAACGGCAGGGCCACCGTGCCCGTGGGGATGCCGGGGAGCAGCCCCTGGTCCCCAAGCGTGGCGGCGACGTGACATGGGGTCGGACCCCGCGGTGTCCCGCCAGCCCTGCCCGACCTGCCCCGCGTGGTGACCCTGAGCGAGGACGCGGCGCCGGGCACCCGCGTGGCCGAGGTGACCGTGTCCTGCAGCACCACGCAAGGCAGCCCCAACGTCACTCTGCTGTGCATCAAGCCACGCGCCCCCAACGCCCCCACCGCCCCCACAGTCACCCCGTGCACCCCTGAGCCTGGCCACCCCTTCAACCCCATCGCCATCAGCGCCATCAGCACACCTGCCAACACCTTTCGGGCAGAGGTACGGCTGCGGGACACGGTGCACAGCGGGAGCCCACGGGGACCCCACTGGGCACCATACCCTCGTGGCAGGTGACGCTGCGTGCCGGTGCCGAGCTCGATGCCCGCCGGGTGAACCAGTACACTCTGGTGCTGCGTGCTGCCTGCCCCGGCAAAGAGGAGGTGACAGGGTGGCTCTTCGTCTGGGTGACGGCGGGACAGGTGCTGCGCTGTGACGCCCCGTTCGCCAGCGCAGGCGGGGACGTGGTGCGGGTGCCGGCCGACGTGGCGCCCCGCGCCCCCCTGCACACGGTGCTGCCGCAGCCGCTCGGCGGGCTCACGGTGAGTGCCCGCAGCCCCCCGTCCCCTGTCCCCTGCCAGCGGGAGCCACCCCTGGGGACGGCCGTGTGCTGTCCCCCTGCAGTTCCGGCTCAGAACTGAGGGCACGCCGCTCACGCTCACCCCACGGGGCCTGGTGCTGGCGCCCGCCAGCGGCTTCAGCCCCAGCAGGGACACCCAGGTGGGCACCGGCATCCCCCTGCTGTCACGGCACTGCCACCTCCCTCGCGGGCACTGCCTGCAGCTCTCGGCATCTTCCTCCCATGCCCCAAGAGTGCTCTAGTCCTGTTCTTATCCCTGTTCCCATCCCCAGCTCCGTCCCCTTCGGCATCCCATCCCCACCCGTGCCCGTTTGCACTCCTGTCCTGATCCCCATCCCTGTCCCCATCTCTGTCCCCATTCCCATCCCCATTCCCGTCTCCTTGGCCTCATCTCCATCCCCATCCCTATTCCCATCCCTATTTCTCCATCCCAAGCCCCATTCACGTCCCTCTCCATCCCCAGTCCAGTCTCTGTCCCTGCCCCCATCTCATCCCCACACCCCCCCCATCCCCATCCCTGCCTTGCCCATCCCTGTCTGTCTTCTCCATCCCTGCCCCATTGCTGTCCCTGTTGCTGTCCCCGGTGCCCCCCGGGGCTGCCTCCCTGGCACTCCCGCAGACCTTCAGGCTGGACATCGAGGTGACAGACCAGCACGGGCACAACTGCAGCGGGGCTGTGACAGTGGAGGTGCTGCCGTCACGCCGTCCCCGCGTCACCATCCTGTGAGTGGGGCCGGGCTGGGCGGGGGGTGCTGGTGACACCAGGCCACGCCACGCTGCCACCCGTCCCCGCAGGGAGCCGCAGCGGGACATGACGGTGCCCGAGGGCTCCGGCCCCTTGGAGGTGGTCACGCAGGTCCAGGCCAGCGGGGACAACGTGCGCTACGCCATCCTTTCTCCCGTGGTGCCAGCGCTCTTCACCATTGATGAGAGTGAGCGAGGGGGTACTGGGGGACCCCTAGGGCCACCCTGTCCCCATCCCCGTGCCTGACACGAGGCTGCGCCACCTCCCGCAGTGACGGGTGAGATCCGCAGCACGTCCCGGCTGGAGGTGGCCCACATGCGCCTCCTCGTCCGGGCTTACAACGCGCTGCAGCCTGCCGACCAGGCCACCGCCACCATCAACATCACCGTGCAGGGGAGGGACCGGCAGGCACCATCCTGCGTCCCTGCCCTCTACGTGTACGGTTCTGGGGGGGCGATGCCGGGAGGGGAATGCTCCTCTGTGCCCAGGGCATGGAGCTGAGCCACCGGCCGCCCCGCTGCAGGACCCAGGTGCGTGAGACGGTGTCCCCCGGCAGCACCCTGGTGACACTGAGGTGCGCCAGCCCCGCTGGTGCTGAGGGGTCCCTGAGCTATGCCCTGGAGGGGCCCCCAGGCTCCCGCTCCCGATTCCGCATGGAGGGGCCACAGCTGCAGGTGAGCAGGGCTGGGGATGTCGAGCACCTCCTGGGGGCACAGGGACCCTCCAGCACCTTCCATCAGGCTGGGCACAGCGTGGCAGTGGCTCCGGGGGACACCCGGCCCTACGGGACATCGTGTCTCGGCAGGTCAACACCACCCTGGACTACGACTCGCAGGCCATGGCTGCGCTGGGCTTCCAGCTGACGGCCACCATCGTGGTGACAGCCGGGGGACAGCCCCCGCGGAGCAGTGAGTGCCCACGACCCCTGTGCCCAGGAGAGATCAGAGTAGGGTGGGCAAAGCCCTTTTGGGACACCGCAAACAGCAGAGGAAGCGCTCCCCTCCGGTGGCCCCAGTGATGCTCCCCCAAAGGCACACAGCTGGTGGCACTGCCCCCGTGTCCCCAGGGGAGTGTGCCCAGTGCGGGGCGGGTTGTGGGATGGTGGCAGTGGGGCTGAGCCGCCGTGTGCTCACAGCCCGTGTGCCTGTGCTCGTGACGGTGACACCGGTCAATGAATTCTCACCGGAGTGCCCCCGAGGCCTCACCTTCACCGTGCTGGAGACGGCGCCTTTCGGCAGCGTCGTGGGGTACGTGAACGGCACCGACCGTGACTACCCACCGGACAGCCTCGAGTACAGCCTCGAGGGGGGCCCCAGCCCCACACAGCCCTTCTCCATCGACACGCACAGCGGTGAGCACCCATCCCCTTCCCCAGCCCCTGTGTGCCCCCCCAGCACCCGCAGGTGCCCGGCACTGACGCCACCCCACAGGTGAGATCCGCGTGGTGGGGCCCCTCGGCTCCCCGCGGCGCACGAGCTACCGGCTGCCGGTGCGGCTGACGGACACCCACAACGACCTGGACCCGGCGGCCCGGCACAGCTGCCTGTGCACTGTGGCCGTGCGCCTACAGGTACGAGCACGGTGCCGCGTCCCTGCGTCCACCTTGGGGTGGGCTGCAGGAGCCGGGCAGGATGAAGCAGGGCCACCTCCACTCCCCGCAGGCTGTGCCTGAGCCGCGGTGCACCCCCGAGGTGCAGGAGCTGCGGATCACGGCCGGGAGAGGCGGCCGCCAGCCTGTCACCCAGCTGGCGTGCCGCAGTGACCCCGACACCGCCGCGCTGTCCTACACCATCACTGGAGGTGAGGAGCGGCCAGGCTGCGGTGCCAGCCCTGTCTCCTCACCTCGGCCATGGTGCTGAGCAGACCGTCTCACGCAGGCAACGAGGACGGGCGCTTTCGGCTGGATGGGAGCATCCTCTCCTACATCCCCGACGGCCTGGCCGAACCCCGCACCTTTGTGCTGCTGGTGGAGGTGCGGGGCGGCCCCGGGGCCTCCCGCAGTGTGGTGATGGCACTGGTGGTGCACGTCACCCCCCGCAGCACCACGGTGCCGCCTAGCACCACCACCCGGCGCACGGTGAGCAGTGCCCTGCGGCCAGCGGCCCCTTGTCGGGGAATGGCCCCCGGCCCCCCTCACCCCCAAATTTGCAGACACCACGGAAGGAGCCACTGGTGGTGATGCGGACAGAGGCGGTGTGGCACCCGCCAGCCTGGTTCGTGGCCGTGCTGACCGTGGCCGGCGTCCTGCTGCTGGCCAGCCTGGGCTGCCTGGCACGGAGCATTGCCTGCAGGTGAGCCCCAGCCCGCGGCATGGCACAGCACGGTGCCACACGGCATGGTGCCACACGGCATGGTGCCACACGGCCAGCCCGAGGCTCACAGCCACTTTCTGCTCCTCCCGCAGCAGCCGAGCCCCCAGCAAGCCGCTCCTGGGTGAGAGGTGGGTGCCATGAGGCTCTGCAGCGTCCCCACAGCCAGGCAGGGATATAGGGCATCCAAGGGGTGTGTGATGCCCCCCACACTTGGCTGTGGTCCGTGGGTTGCCTCTGCCTGACCCTTGGGCAGCAGGAGGGCGATTTGGGCAGGGGACGGCTGTGCGGGTGTGCAGGCTGGGGCAGGGCGGCACAGCACCCGCTGGAGGAAGGGTTACTGGTGGCTCCGGCCCGAGGGATTACTGGTGGCACTGGGAGCAGGCACAGCCCAGGACTGGTGACACTGGGGACTTGCTGCGTGGCGGGGCCCTGACCGCATGCCCTCCTCCAGCAGCTCCCGGGACGTGGTGGAGCGGAGCAGGGGCCATGAGGAGCAGGGTCGTCCTCAGGCCGGCTGCCTCGCCCCGCTCCGCACCGGAGCCATCTGATGGCACTGCGAGAACCATCCCCACCAATAAAGGGATCAGTTAATTAGCCTGGGCACTGATTAGCACACGGGTCAGTTAATTGGTCTGGGCAGTGATTGGCACACGGGTCACTTAATTAGCCTGGGCAGTGATTAGCATATGGGTCACTGTATTGGTCTGGGCAGTGATTAGCACACGGGTCACTTTATTGGCCTGGGCAGTGGTTGGCACACGGGTCAGTTAATTAGCCTGGGCACTAATTAGCACACGCGCCCCTCAGGGCAGCCCCGCTGAGGCGGCCCCGGGGTGGGGGGGGCCGCAGCGCCTCAGGCGGGCCGTGGGGGGGCGCCCGCCAACGGCCGCGCGCCTCAGGCAGCGCCGCGCCCATTGGCCCAGCGCCCCCCCGGCGGGCGGCCAATGGGACGGCGAGCCCCGCGGGGGGGGGGAGAGGGGGCGGGGCGTGGGGCGGAGTCACGTGTGCCTAACGTGCGCGGCCATCCGAAGGCGGGCCGCGCACGGAAAGGGGCGGGGCGGCCTCCGGGCGGAGTGACGGCGGGATCGGCCTATCAGGACGCAGAAGCGCCGCTCCGGAGGGTGGGTCCCGGCTCGCGATTGGCTCGGGGAGCGGCGGGGCGGGCTTTGGACGGCGCGGTTGCTATGACGGCCGGGCCCGGGCCCCGCCCCGCCGGCGGCCGCCATCTTGTTGTTGATTGGAACGGCGGGCGGCGGGCGGCGGCGGAGGCACGGGGCGGGGAGGGGGGGGGCGCGGGGTCTGCAGCCCCCGGGCGGAGCCGCCCCGGTGAGCTGAGGGGAACGGGCGGGACGGCTGTGGGGGGTGAGGGCAGGGGGGCGAGGAGCGGGTGCGGCTCCGTGAGGGACGGGAGGGGCCCTGTGGGGACGGGGGGGGGGTCCTGTGAGGGATGAGGGGGGCCCTGTGGGGACGGGGACGGGGGGCCTGTGAAGGATGGGGGAGGATCTGTGGGGGTGGGGGGGGTCCTGTGGGGATGGGGGGGGGACTTGTGGGGATGGGGGGGGGCTTGTGGGGATGGGGGGGGCTTGTGGGGATAGCGGGAGGGTCCTGTGGGGATGGGGGGGGGGTCCCTGTGGGGATGGGGGGGGTCCTGTGGGGATAGGGGGGGTCCAGGCGCGGCCCCGTGAAGGGGGGGTGACCCAGGCGCGGCCCCGTGCCCGGCCGCCAGAGCGAGCATCCCTCCCGTTGTGCCGTTCTCTCCGCAGAGGCTGATGCAGGAAGGAGCCCGGCGAGCCGCACTGCTGACATGAGGCCAGGATGGTGAGGAAGCCGCCGGGGCCGGGGGCTCATCTTGCGCCCCACTGCAGGGGAAGGGAGCGGGCTGCATGTCACTAAGCTGCCCGCACTTGGCTTGCCGGGAGGTGCCAGCTCGGTGTCCCTGCAGTCAGATGTTCTGCTGGGTCTGAGGGGCTGGATTGCACCCGGCAGCCTTCCCCTGTGCTGCTGAGCAGGACTTGTTTGGGAGGGGTGGTACTGAGCGCTGCTGGGCTTTCTGTTGTTGTGAACTTACACTGATGCCAGGCTCCATCTTAAAGCTCTGAATCAGCAAGGCCTCTCTTTTCTTTCTCGCAGTGTGCTTCAGTGTGTGCTGCCTGTCTCCTCTCAGCCTGTCTCACTGTGTTTCTGCTTCCTTTGCTTCAGATTTATCTGGCTTACCTTGGGATTTAAAGCCCTCCTGAGATGAATCTAAAGATTGACCTTTGCTAACAAAGCGCTAACTGATGCCATAGTGGTGTGGGCATGGGTCTTTATTTATTCTCGAAGTAACATTTCTGGGGTCAGTTGACTGATTTTTGTAAAGGTAACGCGTAGTTTGTGTCACAAAGTAGTGTGCCACAACATCTTGTGCAAAGTCTTCCTAGTGAACTACCGCGTGTGGCCGATAACTGATCTATGTGCTTATGATCAGGTTTTCAAGGGAGAAAATGCCATGTTCTTGTTATACGTCCCCGAACTAGGGCTTTAATTCCTTTTTGCCAGAAAATCTGGCAGAAGCTGGTAAGAGGTTTAGATGCATCATTTATTAGGTGTCGTCATCATAACCCTAAACAAGCCAATTAGGGACGTCTTAATCCTATGTAACAGTTCCTTGTCGCTGAGATCGAGAGGTGTTTTTCTGTGGTTGGGTTCACGTAGCACTGCCCTAAGGCAAGTGCTTTATATCGGTGCTGGAAGCAATGTGGTAGGCTTTGAAAAGATCAAGTATCAACTCTGACACACTATGGTAGCATTGGGTTGTTGCTTCAACCATGTAAAACTCTTACTTTCCATCTCTTTGAGTTGTCCTGTGGCTGAATTTTCATCTGATAGCATTAGGAAGCGTTTTATTTGCTCCCTAGCTCTTTCAGCACAACTGTTTCTGGCTGTCTAGCTCAACAACCTGTGCCATCCTGATTAGAACTTGAGGTGTCCTTTTTATGGCAGAGTCTCTGTTTCCACTCTCATAGGACTTCTGGGAGAGCAGGGGAAGGGATCTTGAGCTCTTTGAGGCAAAAGTTGAATGTGTTTGAAGTCGTTACAGCAGGAATCTGAAGCCGATGGGTGGGAAGGGTGCTGTCCTGTTCTGAGCACAGTGCGCGCTTTTCCTGGGATCGCTTATCCTGGAGTTCTCCAGCAGGGCCCTGGTGGCAGTTCTGCGTGTTTCTTACATAGAAAAAAGAGCAAGTGAGCACGATTCACTGAAATGAGAAAGGGGGAGTTTCTGGGATCTGCTTCCAGTCACCGAGAGTTTCAGTTGCAGCACCTTCTGCGTGTAGCTCCACAGCCACTTTAAGCTCAAGTAAGTATAGACCCTGGCCCCCAGGAGGGTGTTGCCCTTTCCCTGGTGCCAGCTGGAGTGTTTGTGCTGGTGGGAATCTGAGTTCCCTGCCTTACCAGTGTGACCACGGAGCTGATCAAGCAGAAGACAGACTCCCCTCCCCACTTTCCTCCAGCTGCGTGTGTGTGTAAATGGCTTTGCTGGCGGTGAGGTGATGGTGGGAGTGAGTAGCTGGTGGTGGAACCGGGCCGTACTCTTGTTCAGTGGTATGCACAGTGAGTGGAATGCTGCAACAATGTTTTATAGACATATAAACATCTATCAATATGTACAGACACAAAGATGTAAAAGATTTAGTGATTAGGAGAAACGTAACAGTAGCGATTGTGTGTCTCGCTGCTTTTTTGAGCAGTGTCTTTGTGTGCTTCATCATAAGGATGGCTGTACTGGGCATGGCCTTCTGGTCAAATATTCTGCAAAGCAAAATCAAAACTAGATGCCCTTTGGGGCATCCCCTGTGTGGTAGACTGTACAAGTCGCACCAACAGGCTTGCAAGTTACTCCGTATTGTTGTTGCCGATATTGAGAAGTCAAGGTTAAAACAGCAAGCATTCAGAGGTCAAAAAATGCCCAGGCTGAAGTTGTACAGGCAGCTGTAATCAGTTAATTAGCCTCCTGAACAAGCATTACAATTTGTTCTTAATCGTGCAGTTGCACGCTATTCTTGTCCACTCTAAGCTCCCTAGTTATTTTTTTCTTCTCTCGTTCCCTCCCCCCCCCCCCACGGAGCTTGTTCATTTATCAAACCCTGAAAATGTGACCTTGTGGAGCTTGACTAGCGCGAGGTGATGAGTCCTGTCCAGGCTGGGAGCTGTCTGCTGACCATCTGCTTACAGGATGCAGTCTCTTGGTTTAGTGGGTCATCAGCTGCTTGCACAGATGTTGATCACTTGTCTTTCTAGATGTCAGTTTTTAGCAGGTTCCTCTGTTCCTGAAGGCTGCTGTGGATCTGGGGAGTTCTGAATGGCGTACTGGGTGATCAGGTGGCACTGTCTTGTGGTTTTCCTCGGAATAAGAAATGTAGGTGTTAAGTTTGAAGCTGAATGTCTGCAGCCTTTACTTGAGAAGGAGGTGTGTTTCCTTCATCTGTGGTTGAAGCCGTAGGAAATGTGACAGAGGCTTTTATGAAGCCGTTACTCAGGCATTGCACCGTAACCTTGGCACTTCACTTGCTGCCATTGGATTGCACAAATCTGCCCATCGCGAGTTAGCTTGTAACGCGTTTGAGCCGTGAGCATCAGTGTTCAGTGCTGGTGCTGGGGTTTATCATCTTGTAAGGCTGCGAGTTCGTACTGACAGAAAACTGCTGTTCCTCCCTCTGACTTTTGGCAGTGTCACGCCCTCAGTGGCGGTGCTGGGCAGGATGTAGGCTTGAACTCACAGAGTTTGTGTGTGGCAGCTCGGCAGAGCCCTAGCTCTGTGCTTCGTAATGTGACTTGCCTACAAACAACTGCTGTTGGTTCCGACGTTGAGAAGGATCAAAATCCAGGCTACTAAATGCAGGGGGTCCCTAGGGAGCTCTGCAATGGGTGAGCTACAAGAAGTGAAAACAAAAATGCGACACAAACCTCTGCGAGAGTTGTGTCAAGTGCTTGCATTCCTCGCTGTAAACTGAAGGAACCCCTCAGATGCAGGGAGGAGCAGCTGGCAGTCTTCCTTTCATATTCCTGCTGTGACAGGAATGCAGAGCAGGATGCGGGCGAGTGTTTAATCTCAGGTTTGTTGCTGCTGTCATAAGGGCGGGGGGGGGAGGAAGAAGAAGTGACTGCGTGGCTGCTTAGTTTCTGTTTTGCAGGCAGTGCTTGTACGCAGTGCTTGTGCTGTTCCGATGTGGCAGCAGCTGTTATTTTTGGCTTTCCCAGTGTGCTGTTCGAGGAGATAGATGTACTGTCTGGTGGGTGCTGTTCTCTTCGTTGGCATGTTGGGGTGCTTGTGCTTCCCCTTCAGGTGCTAACTGCCCAGCAGATAGCACTGAGGTGCAAGCTATTTGCCTTCATTAATTTCTGTATGCATTTGCAGTGGCATTAACTGTGTGTAACAGACATGCGTCTTTAAGCTTTCTTTTACTTTGCATAACCCCTGTCAGTATGTGGAAAGTTTCATTCACAAAAAAGGGTTTTATCCCCTTCCCTTGGAGAAAGGGAATAAGCTTTGCCATTACAGGATGCCTCTCTGTGCAGTGATACCCACAGTACTGATGACATGGGTGCATTTTTTTCTGTTTAAAAATAACACGGTGTAACTGCCGTCATTATATTAGTAGAAGATTGGTGCCGACCGAATCTGATAAAAGCAGTAAAAGAGGTTACGAGCCTTAATGTCTATCCTGGTAGGATGTTGCTACGTGTGGCTGAGAGCGCTGGCAGATAAGCCGTCTCTGATTTAGCTTTTGTCGTTAGAAAGGTTATCTCCTCCAGCAGCCGGACTGCTGCTTTGCCAAAAGTTCCCTCCCTGGTACCAGGAGCTGCAGCGGTGTCTGCTCAGCTGCTGCAGTTTAACGCGCTCTGCTTCAACCTGTCTTCATTAATACCCATCAGTGTGCTGTCTTGTCCAGCAGGCCAGAGGAAGAGCAGACACACACCCCCTTCTGCCCCACCTGCTGGTTGGCTGTTTTCAGCTGAAGGATGGAGGAGGCATTTGGGATCAGCGGTCCCCATAAATTTGTCAGAGCCCTGGCAAGCATGTGAGAGTATTTGTGTCCTGAAGGGCGCTCACAGTGAGCTCTGGTCCCCGCCTTGAGAGGCAGGGTGATCTCAAACATTGTGAGCTGATGAAGCAGGTAAAGCTCTAAACAAAAGCTGAGTTAGTCCTTGCTAACTTGTTTCCGTACAACATCTTGCAGGCTGACTTGCTTCTGGCATCCTGTTCCCTCTTGCTTGTGAGAGGTTGGCTCCGTATCCCAGTGACTGTTCAACAGAGAGAGCTTGGGTGACATCTCTAAGGTAACTTTTCTGTTCTGCCCAGAATACAAATGCAGCCATGTGAAATTATGATGCAAAGAGAATTTAGCTGCTTGCTTTTTACCTCTCATTTCATAATTTTATCCTTCAAGTGTATGATTTGTAGGAAGTATGCTCTCGTCTTCAGAGGAAACTACAGGAGCACCCAGGTGAATGCAATAAACCATAGTGAAAAGCTCACTCCTGTCTTACATTTGTTAACTTTAAATCAAATCAGTGTCAGCTCTTTATAATAAGAAGTAAGCTGCCAGGATTTGGAGGACAACTCTATTATGCTTTAGCAATTCTGGTCATTTAGGTGCCTGAATTGCTGCAATTTCCTTACGATAATTTCAGAACTTGATCACTCTCTTTTTTTTTCCTTTCTGTTTTGAGTTCGGTGTGGTAAAAGACAATAGTGTGGCTTGTGAGTCTTCCAGGCTGAAAGGTTGCTGTGTGCTCTTCTGAGTCTTTTGAGTTTGAAAGAAGCTCTACACCTGCTGTTTCCGCTGATTCTTTATCATCAGAGCTATGACTCAGTAGTAGTAACTGTGGTATAAGCATTTGTTTGCCAGACAGACCTGAATGTTTTCATTTTCTCAAGAGACTGCACTTTTAGGTAGTGGTTGTGTTGCACAGATCACTTCTTTGGTGGGGAGGACGCTGGCCTGGGGACCTAACAGTCTTTCCTGGTTTGCAGCGGGCAATGATCAAAAGTGCCAAGCTCCACAGCTACCCTCTTGGGGCAGAGAGAGAGGAGTGGTACAGTGTCTTCTCTGCGGGGGTTCCTCCTGTGTCTTTGTCACAGCCGACTTGTGGCAGGTTCAAGTGCTGATTCAAAGCTGAAATACTGTATGGCTCACATTCTGCTCTGATGGTGCTCTTTTTTTCCTCTATGTGGTCGTATGCTGAGCTGTGTTTTCCCCTTTTTTAAACTGTTGGTGAATTTCAATAAAATAGTGCCTCAGCCTTCATTCAGGTCAGTTGTCCGCTGTTGGTATTGAAATGTTGCCGAGCATTCTAAAAGTGAGTTTAGAAACATTAGATAGGCACACGAAGGTAGGGCTGGCTGTTTGTTCTGCGTCCTCTGACAGTACTGTCTAAGCAGCTTAAGCTTGCGTGGGGAGGGCAGTGGTGATCTCATTACAGCTAACTATAGGTGATAAGCAGCTTTGACCACCAAAACCAGCGCAGCAGAGTATGCAGATGTTTGTGAGTTATTTAAAGCAGGAAGGGTTTGGGAGAGAAGCCTAGGGGCCGATGTAGCCCTGTGTTGCAGTGGCAGAATCAAACCAAGGAGGAACTTCCACGAAGCCATCGCAGCCATTGTGGAACATCAAGTGTAATTGTGCTCTTGTGGTGCTCGCAGCAGTGTTGTGAAGTGTAAGCAAAACTAGCCAAGTCCTGGAGCTTTGGAAGGCCCTCACAACATTTGCTGCTGCCTAGTGGAAGGAACACTTTGCTTTTCCTCCAAACTCTGGTCTATGGATAAAGCTGCGTTAGCAAACCTGAGGAGGCATACCTGTCAGATTCAAGGGGGTTGACTCTCGTGCAAAACACGGGTGGAAAATAAAAAAGGCCTTCTTATCCTCAGACTTCTAAGTCTGTCTCCAAAGGATTGTTAAAGCAGTTTGAAGGATCAGTTCATGTTAAAACACTTTTTCCTTTTTTTTTTTTTTTTTTTTTTTTGTAGATTGTTGTGGAGTTAAGTTGTTGAAGAAAACAAAAGCCCACGTCAGGTTAATCATGAATATACAGATTTTTGCCTAGATGAAGTGCGACTGTATGCAAGATAATTGTGGGCATCCTTGCTCTTGAAAATATTGGAATGGTTTGCTTTATTTCCTGTTTGGACTGAATCTTGTCAGTGGATTTATTTGTTTTTTTTAAGCTGCCCAAGTGGCATTTTCTTTGGTTGGGTACAAATCTTCTTTATGTAATGAAGTCTTAATTTTTTGCAGTTCTTATCACAAACATTGACCTGAATACACTTACTAAAATGTGAATGTAAGCTAAATCTGAATAACAAGTGTTATCAGGAGTGTTTTAAATATCTTCTATTTTTGTAGAACTGAGAGAAAATGGCTAACACTGTTAGCCAGGCAGAACAGGTAGCACTGGTTCCAAATAGGTTCTACTCTTTATTCTTCAGGTGCTGTGCATGCTGCTATTTTTCTCGTGTAGTATCAGCACGCTGGGGTTCTTTTTTTGTTCTTTTTTTTTTTCTCCAGAAAACTGCTCTGTTGTTTATTCCTTATTTTAGTTAAGTGAGATCAAATGCATCTTTGTTACTGTGGTCTGTTTGTTAGTCCTGTAGCATCCTTAGGACTGAAACTTCCATGTGTGTTTCAGCAATTGAGAATAAAGAAAGAGAAACTGTTGATGGTTTGGCTTGCATAATACCAAAGTCTTAGAAAAATGATTTCTTGTTTGTAAATGTGGCTTGACCCAAATATTCTTGGTTAAAGTTGTTAAAGGTACTAGATCTACCATTTGCCAGGCAGAAGTAAACCAATCTCTTTATGAACTCTGTGTTCCTGAAACCTAGCAATTAAAGGTTACTGTTTAGATTGTGAAGTGTTTCCAGGCTCCGTTTCTTTTCCTTCATCCTATTGTGATATGACAACCAGAAGAAAATTCAATACCTTTTAGAAATTCTGGTAAGCACAGTGTCATGCAGTAGTGAGCTGGACAGCTTGACTCTTTTGTGAGCAGAAAGCAGTCTGTTGTTTCAGAATTGCTTTCATTTGCAGTTTTCTTACTGTCTTCTTAGAACTGTGTTATTTTTTTACCCATAGTGCTTATTAGCTTATGTCTTTCAGTCTGAGAGGCTACGCTTCTGACAGCTGTTATCACACTATTGAACTGGAGAAGAAGAAGAGTAAATTTGCTTTCCCTAGCTACATCTATCTGGCCTGTGACTTATTGCAACCCCAGTAACCCAGCTGGCTGTGAGACACCTGATTTGGCAGAGTGGTGCTTAGTAGAAGTTGCAACATGAGGTTCCGGTAGCTTTAGAGGAATCTAAGGTGTGAAAAATCAAGGTGGTTTTTATACACTTGGGACAGACCTGCTATTAAAAGTGAACTTGCCACAGCCTGTGTTCTCAACATGGATATGTGTTGTGCCTTTTTAGCACATGTGGTAAAAATCATTTTTATATATATACATGCAGATGTCGCACCTCGTGGACGCAGAAAATCTGCCTTTAGATCAGATTTAACAAATGACTTTTTGTTTTGACTTCAGAGCTCTGTTACTTAGCCAGTGACCTCAGTTGCAATTGGCATTCTCGCTGGAGAGAGCTTCGAGCTCTGCTTAAGCAGCTTAACATCTAGATAAGATACTGGAAGTTGGACCTGTAGAGTGTTTATAAGAACTTGTGTGCAAACGCTGCAGTGAATAGGAAGCTAAATATAGGCTTCGTCTGATTCTTCTGTTGAAAAGGAGAAGTTTTGTGTTTCAGACCTGCAGCATAGAACTGGCTGCTGTGGTAGAGTTCTGAGGCCTGCTGTCTGGTGTTGGCATATGGAGTAAGAAGAGAAATAGTGAAGACTTGGAGTATTAAAGGGCTCTTTCCTTTGGAAGGAGCTTAAAAATACAGTGCTGTGAATTGTGTTCAGGGACTGTTGTTTTGGCATCTAGGAGCACTCTTTTCCTTCAGTATTGCTTTTTGCAAAGCCCATGTTGCGTTGAGCTCATGAGAAGTCTGAGGCTTGCTAGAAGAAAGCACCAAAGGATGGCAGTGCTGGCTCCTGGTCTGGTAAAATGATCTTGCAGACATTTTAAATGCCAGGTTTTGCTTTTTGCCCTTCAAAACGCATAGCATCTTGCCAAGCTTGAAGCTGTGACTAGCTGTCCTATTCCTGTATCTTCTGAGAAAATAGCCTCAGGTTCAGGCTGCCTTTCATTTTCATTCGAGTGGCTGGGGGCATCTGTGTCAACTCTTTGTCCTTCACCTTCCAGAGCATACTGATAGCCACAGAACAACACCAGAATTACTCTAGATTTTCAATATGAGTGATTGAGTGTCTTGCAGACTATGCTAATCACTAGAAAGGTAAGAGAATAACAAAAGGCGTAGATCACAATCCCTTTCGTGACCCTGAGTTTTATGGTATGTATGTTTTGCCATATTGGATTTTTTAATGTCACTGGGAATGCGGGAGTGTCCTTGTATGAAATGCTCTTTTTGCCTTGTGGCCAGTTTCAAACTAAATCAGCTAAAGGGTAATTTGGTTAGGAAAATTAAACTGATGACAAGTAAGGGGCATAGATTTGCAATGCGATGAAGTGGCTTTAAATCCCTGTGGATGTGCTTATAAGGTTGTTTCTCCTACAAATGCTTGGGACAGCTGCATTAATCAGCACGTTCATCCTTGCTAGTGCAGCTCTGCAAGTGGAATCCCTTAATGTAGATACAGTTACAGTGGTAGAAGCAGGCTTTTAAAGTCTTGTTTTGCTTTGGATATTGAGAGACAGTGGTGTGACTGCTGCTTTGTCAGTGTGACTAGCACATGAGCTCCCAGCACTCTTTCCAAGGAAAAAAGGATTGTGTGAGTAGGTAGAAAAGTATGACTCCAGTGGAGAACTTCTCAATTGTTTTT
The DNA here is from genome assembly GCF_965140915.1 of Aythya marila. Classification (NCBI taxonomy): domain Eukaryota; kingdom Metazoa; phylum Chordata; class Aves; order Anseriformes; family Anatidae; genus Aythya; species Aythya marila. The sequence continues at coordinate 15,705,087 of NC_139051.1, forward strand.
TTTTTGTTTTTTTTTTTACCATAATTTTTTTTTTTTTTAAAGGGGGAGGGGGGAGGAGGGTAGAAGGGAGGAAAGGTAAGGGGCAGTCCTCTATCAATTGGTCTAATAACAAGATTTTACCTCTCCTTGCAGACCTTGTTATATTTATTCCAGATTGTGTATCTACTCAGCATCGTAGAGCAACCTGCAGGTCACTTTTCTCATGATAAGTTAATCTGTGTCCTGGGCATTAAAAGGCATTATAGCGTGGAGCACAGTGCATCTGGCTGCTCTGGGCTTGCCTGCCTCCCTGACCTTCCTCAGCTGCTTAAGAAAGACCCAGATTTTTTTTTTTAGTGTCAGTGCCTTTGAACGATGTTAGCAGAAGAAAGTACTAGATAACAGCCGTTCCTTCTGCTTTTGGCACAAGAACTTGTTTACCAGGGAGAAGAGAGTTTGTTTGGATAATCCTGCTTTTATGCTCCTAAATCTTTCTGTGGAACTGATGTGCTTCTAGATTGTCCTTCTCCGTTTATGCTGTTTTGAGCAGAAGAGTTGCTAAAGGCTTTGATTCTTTGGCCAAACACAGCACTGCATTCACTTGAAAGCAGCAGTGCCCTAATTTTGGTCTGTATGAACAGACTCTGCTCAAGTTTAGATGGATTGTGCCACAGATCACTGTGGTCTTGAGAAGTTAACTATCACGTAAGATGAAGTTGAATTGGAATGCAAGGGGTTTGGGGAAGATAAAGTGATCTCCAAACTGCACTCTTTTCAAAACTGTATGCAGATAGTTTTCTTGACTATCCTGCTGTTCCTTTTTGAAATGCTGTTTTGCCAGTGATTAAAGAACACCAGGACTGAGTGGTTTGACCAAGATTGGTGCTTCACTGCAGGTTTCAGCAACACCAATGACCTATTCCTGGTTCTTTTCTTTGATTGCATCTTGCTGCTTTGTTTAGATCACCTCATGTGGTTGATGGTTATCTGAAGAGTCTCTTAACCAAGTCAGCTGGGCACTTTTCTGATCAGTTAAACTCCAGTGAGGAGGTGTAAGAATTGCTTTATTTCTCCTGGCTTTAAATGTTTTAATGCAGTTTGGGGCCTGCTGAATAGAAGTGTTCACTTTTTCTGTGTGGGGAAACGTACAGGCATAGCTGAAGCAAAATGTTTGTTCAGCCTTACCTGCACGGACAGACAGAAAATTGTAATGCAAGTGACCTCCCTGCCTTTTTGCACTCAAACTCAACTCTGATGGCACAAATGCCTTGGTATATCTGCCTGGGTATGTCAGATTAAAGTCTTTTTGGGTAGTGAAATTCTAGGTGGTGTGAGGCTGTGAAGTGTACTGTTCCTGCCTTTCGTTACCTGGAGGGATAGGTGGAACTTACTCAGTGTATTAAGGTCACAGCATTCATCTGTTTTTGCTCAGAGGTGCTGTTTGTGTATCATCTGTAGTTCTGGCAGAACTTTGGCAGGTCAGGATGCTCCTCTGATGTGGTCTAGTGGTGGCAAGACCACAGGCAAGAGAGGTGAGACTCGTGCCGTAGCTAAACATACATCTGTTTGTGGACACGAGTGAGAAGTTGGGTATAGTACTGTCGTGTTTACTGATTTGGATCTTAAGCTTGTCCTCTTTGTAGAAGCATGAGTGGTGTTGAATGGGCATTGCTTCAGATGTCTGGAAGGCAGAGATCCTGTAGGCCCTTTAAGAAGCCAGTTGCTGGGAATCCCTTTATCTAATGATGTTCCTTTCCATGTAATTAATTCTCAGACAGCTCAGGGAAAGGCAGTGTATAGATCTGAGGAGGAGATGGATCAGAGTGGTGTCACAGTCCACAGCATATCGTAATAATTGTAAAGTTGCTTTACAGAGTGTTTGAAGCAAGCCAAATTAAATGTGGGTTTTGAAAGGCGTTAAAGAAGCCATTAGCTCGCTTGTGATGGTTCTTTGTGGCAAGTTGGTGTTTGGCTTTGATGAACTCTCAGACTTGATAGGTTTACATCTAGATTTTGTCCTCATTCCTAGGAAACAAAACATCTGTGCTGCTTCCTGAGTGCAAGAGTCAGTGCCTGCTCCTTATCACCTGAATCTGCAATGGGGAAGGAGAGCACAGAGCATGTAGTTTTCATTGTGCTCCTTGGTAGGGTTCCTGGATGTCTACTGCAGGATCTCTCCCTTCAAAATGGGAAAGGTTTCTCTTTACAGCTCCTAAACATCTGCTTAACAGTCGCTGTGCTCCATGGCTTTGGAAAGCCCCTTCCCTTTGTTATGGCTGGGAGCAGGATGTGAGGGCTTTGCTTGTCTTTCTTCAGTAGCCCACAGGTAAAGCAGGACAAGAGAAGAGTACTTGATTATCTGGGGAAGTTTTTGGAGCAGCAGTGTATTGCGGGGCTGTATGCTGGAGGTGAAGGGGAAGCCGAACTCTTTCTTAGTGCTGTGGAATGCAAAAATGCACAAATGGTAGCACATTTTCATTGTTCGTGGTGAGAGGAAGAAGCAGGTGGGAGAATTGTTCTCCACTGGCCCCGATGAGGTTTATTTGTCTTCTGCATTAAGATCTCGAGATAAAGGTTGGCAAGTCACTGCAACGGGATTTTTGCTGAAGTCAGCTCTCAGTCAGCAGCTTGATAGAGTACAATTTCCGTTACTTGTGGAGAAGGCTTCTGAGCAGTTAATGCATATTGTGCAAGTTTTGCTGTAGTTGCTATCTCCCCGTTCATTTTGGGGAAGGGGTGTAGATACTGGAGGGAAAGGACAGGGAGTCTGCATTGCGTGTCTGCATCACAACCTGAGCAGCAAATTGGCTTAGTCAGAACAGCTGGGCTGTGGATTGTCAGGCCGCTTTCTGGCAGGTACAAGTTTCTCTGTGGCTTTAGTGTGTGGGTGGAGAAAACCCAGCTCGAGTCCGTCTCTGCTGCAGGAGATGTGCTTGATTATACCTGTGTCCTTGCTAAAGGGAGTCCTGCTTGGGGAAAAAGCACCTTCTGGGTTTCCTTTTGGTTGTTAGCCCAAGCAAACAATTTTATCTTTGCAAATAGATATTGAAGTTTTCAAATCCACCTCCTTCCCAGAAGGGGGCAGGGGAGACTTAGGAGTTCTGGAGTCCGATAAAAATGTACTTTTGTTTTTGTGTTACGCTTCTGTGCTTGCTTTCAGACACAGCAGGCATTGCCATCGTGTTGGTGGTGTGGGCGTGCACGAAGAGATGCAACAAACCTGCAGCAGTGACCTTGGCCACAAATGTTTTGTCTTCTGGTTCCCCTTTCACTTGGGGAGCATTAAAACAGCTTTGAGTTTTCTCTTACCACTCCCACACATCTTGTACTGAGATATTATGCATGTAAAGACCACGAGAACACGGAGGCATCAGAAATCGTCAGTTCTATACCTAGAGCAGTTTGGCTGCTTTGCATCTGTGTGGGTAACAGTCTTAGTTCTTTATTCCACTTTGTAAATTCTTCTGAATTAAAGCTGAGAAGTCTCTCCGTGAAACTTCAGTTTTTTTTGGGAGGGCCCAGGCTTGCTCTTCATGGAGTTGGCTTCCCCGTGTTAAAGTTACTCGGCCTTGCCAACAATGGGGGAGAGGTGCTTTTGTCTAGCATGTTAGAAATGGGGCCGTGCAACTCCCCAGTGAGTTGGTTTTACGTCCTGCAAAGAGACCTGTGGTTTCTGTGACAACCTGGAATACAGACAGAACAAACACGGCTAAGTTAGGCTGCCTTTCTGTCTTCGAATGGTGGAAGCAGCTGCTTCCTCAGGACAATGCCTGTTCCAGTGTCCAGCCCCACAAAATTCTTGTGGGTGAGTTGGGACATTATGGTCTGGATGGCTGCTGTATGAATATAAGCACACCAGGGAATGCTGCAGAGAGTAAATGGAGTCAGAGGAGGGTGAAGTGGTAACTCAGAGAGCTCTTTCAACACAGCAGGACGATAGCTTTTGAAAGTAGGCTCTTAATCTTTCTTTTCTTCCTGAACATCGTTCTTTACTACAACGCGATAAGGATGGAAGGATGACAGTATTTAAAAGTCTGTTTGGCTGAAATTCACGAGTCTTGTTGCTTATCCGTGTAAATTCATCAGTCTTTTCGTGGTGTATATGGGGAGGTTGACATGAACGTTCTTCAAGAGTACCTTGCTTTGTTTTTCACTTGGTCATTGCATACACGCGATAACCACCAGGCTGCGGTTGTGTGCAGTGCTCGGCTCTTCTGGGCTCTTCTTAAGCCAGTCAAAGCTGGTGTGAGCTCTCATCGAAGATGTGTGTGAAATGCTGAGGCCAGCTTGCTTAAAAAAAAAAAAAAAAAAGGCTCAAAATGTAACGTAACTTAATTTTCAGCTGGTTGCAGCCTCCTTGGGTTTGACCCACCTTCCAGTATAGCAGGTGAGCCAGAGGTTTTTGCCAGTCCAGACCTACCACGTCCTTTGATTTCTCTTCCCTATCCCTAAGGTTTTCCCTGCGGCATTATGTTCAGGGGTTGACAAATGGTGTGAGATACCACAGGAGATGTCACCCCCAGCCCACCCTCCAAACTCCAAGTGACACGAAGTTGTGGATTTCACAACTTGTGGAAGGTGCAGGGTGAACACTTGATAATCTTTTGGGGATTCCCAGCCTGGAAGAGTACTGTTTCATTAGGGCTGCACAGGCTGAGGAATATCTGCTTGTGCCTGAGGAACTGCAATTCCAAAATTCATTATGTGGTGCTTGCTTTGGGATTCTTTTCTCAGTTACTGCCGTTACTGCCTCGCGGCAGCTGGTGCTGCACTTTGGCATTAAGAATTCAGATTATGCTATCTAATGTGGTAGTGTGCTAAATTAAGGTGCCGGTTATGAACAAAGAGGTTAATGGTCTTACATAACATTTGTCTTGATTTTTTTTTTTTTTTTTTGGTGGTGCAGAATTAAAAATAGCAATTAGAAGTTCTGTTTTGTCCTAGTTGTGGAACTTTCTGTGGAAATCAATTATCTGCAGCAACTGCAGCTTTTTATCAGTTGTTTTTCCCACTTAAAAGCATCATAATTCACAAGTTGAGAACAGATACGAAAATCCAAGATTGCCACAAGCTACTTACGTTTGTCTTTCAGTTACTGGTCTCTCAGAAGGCTGTTGGTCATCCTATTTTACCAAAACTACTTAAGGAATACAGTTGAGCTCTGCTATGTTTATAACTTCTGTAGCATCTCTTCACAGGTTTGATTCCTTATGGCTTTTGTGCTTCTTTGGTTACCAGCGTAGCTTCTACATGCTGGTTAAAATGCAGCTCTTGGCTTACCCTAGGTATTGTGCTGTGTGGTCTAAAACAGCCAAAGCCTCAGTGTTCTGACAGATGCATCTGAGAAGCTCTTCTGCTGTGTTTGTCACATGCTTCTCTTGTTCCTGAGCACGTTTTAATCTCAGTGGCTACAGTCTGTTCTGGTTTGGGACAAATGATTACCTGTTAATTCTCATCAATTTCATGATTAAGTGTTAATTCTCATCATAAATCTCTGTTTCCCAGCCCTGCTGTATACTTACGTGTTCCTACCCATTAAGATTTCTCTTCATGAAAACTTACATTTTTCATAACTACAGAATTCATAATGTTTTAACTTGGATTACATTGTGAAGGCAAAACTGTTTATGTTCACCTGCACAGCAGCATGTAGTGCTTCACGTCCATGCACTATTAATGGTAATAGGGAAATAATTTCCCGATCACTGTCTAGGACTTGCTCTGTAGACAGCATTCAGGAATGTCAAAGGCTTGCTCTGTGCAGGTGTTAGTCTGTTAGTCGTGAGGTGCTTAGGGCATGCTTTGGTCTACGTGTAGCCACGTGCTTCTGCTTAGTGCTGTGCCTCTTCACTGCAGCTTTACCCTGGCCTTATTTTGTCATGTGCGTGTTTTACTTGTGAGAGCTGTGAGGAAAGTCAGGTGGCTAAATGCAGTCCGAAATGCTGTCTTTACCAAATTTTTGTAATGTTTAACAATCTTATAATAGTTGCTATTTAAAGATAAATACTTCCAGTGTTTGATCACTAAGTGTCAGCAGATTTTATTAAGATAAACTTCCTACTCTGTGATTTGATATTGTAGTGATTTATGGAGATGTTAGTGCTTACTCATGAACACGCTGCTGTTTTCTTTGAAAAAACCTTACTCTTGTGCAAGGTTGTCCAACTACAGTAGTGCTAGAAACTGTCTTGCATGTTCAAGAGAGAGACAGCTTCAGCTCTGAATTTTGCAGGAGAGAATTGTATGGAAGTAGCCTGGACTTCAGCGTACTGACCGCTAAATGGCAGCAAGGTGACCCACAGAAATTGAATTTGCAGTACCCATGAGGTAAAAGTAGGTCTTCCAGGAATGCTAAAACAGGTGTCGGTCATGTGGAAACGGTTTCAGGTTCAAGTCATCAAACATACCTTAGGAATAAGTGAAATTCTTCTGAGAAGACCCTGCAATGTCACTAGCATTAAGGTACAGCAGCGTGCAGCAAATGGTGAAGTGCGAGATCTCCAGCAGATGAGAGGTGCGTGCATGCAGCTTTTGGGGTGCTGCTGACAGCACGAGACCCCTTTTTGGCGAGGCAGGGGATGAATTGCTTGTTCCAGCTTCATGCCACCTTCAGTGTACCTGGAGAGGCTGTCCCCTCTCTGGGTCTGACAGACATAACCCAGGCAGCAGTTTCGAAGAATTTTTTGCTGTTATTGAATCAGCGTTGTTTGTATAATGTTGTCGTTGATCCTCCTGGCTTTGCTCCTCAGTGCTGCTTGCACATGCTGCCGCTGTTTGCCCTGCCTTAGTTAAACACAAGGGGCTGTTTCTCACTCACCCATATACATATGTTTTAGTAGCTCCCGTGCTCTGAAAGTAAGGCTGGCAACAAATCAATCAGATTTATTTTTGAGGAAATAAGATATCGGGAGTATTAATGATGTGTTATGAGAACTTAGTGTGAAGAATTAACTGTTCATTTTCTTATATGCAATTTAAATCCTTTGTGCAAAAGTTTGTTTTTATATAAATGTTACTCAGACAAAATTTCACAGCAAGACTGTGATGAGTAAGAGAGCAGCTTCACAGTTACTTGAAGCTGAGCTTTAGCCTTTCTTCCCCTATGTTTAGTCGGTTTTCTGTCTTTGTTTTGATGCTCTGGATCTGTTGAACCACCTGGTTCAGATTTGTTAGGACCTCGCTGAGCTGGGCCAGACCTGACCCGGCTGGATGAGACAAGGAGCTTCTTGTTGTGTTTTCTATGTTGCACACCTAGTTTCCTACCAGATCAGACCTTAATCTAACTGTTGGCAAGGATGCTGGCAGAAAGCAGATGCTGGGAGAGTTGAGAGTGTTGAATGACCTTTCTGTTGGGAGCAGCAATGTGTCTTTAAAGTCACGGTGAGACTTCTGAGCATGTGGTTGCAGGACAGTTGAAGTTGAATAATGTTGGCACCGCTTCTCCTCTGCGTGCCTTCCTCTCTGCTGGATGATTCTCCCCTTTCCTTTCAGTAGCATTGGCATTAAACCAGTTCAGGAAGCCACACTGGCAAAAACACTTCTTTTTTTCCTCAGGTTAATTTTTTTTTTGCCAGCTTAGTTTCTGAGCAGGAGCCGGGTGAGTGCCACTGCTGACTCAGGAGAGGGGATGGGGTTGGAGAGTGCTGACTTGGGTTTTACTTAAGCCATGGTGGAGCTATACACCGAGATGCGTGTTAAGGAACAAAAGATTTGCCAAATACTGGTTTTGTTAGTTTTCTGTCTCCTCGTGGATTGATTTGACATCTTGTACAAAGCGAGGCTGCGGAGCAGCCTACAGACGGATTCTTCTCTTCTAGAGCAGACACAACAGGAACTGTAGAAATCTCAGTTTCCTGAAGCTGTTTCATTAACATGCCTCATACCCTGCTCTAGAAGTCAAATCTTAATAGTTATTCATTCTTTTGTGTTGTGTCTTCAATGAGAAAGCCTTACATAATGGCCTGTGATGTGTCTGATGTGGGTACCTGTCACCAGCTGAAAGCAGGGAACTGGGAACGAAGACCTTTCAAGTAGGTTGCTAAGCAGCTGTCCAATGGGAAGTATTTTCAGTTTTTCAGTTGGTTTTGTTTCAGGCAGTATTCGAGCTGGTAATTTGGGAAAAGAGCCTTCAGTCTTTCTGTTGTGGTCACTTCTAAAGTATGCTAGCGTTTCATCACTGCCTGGTGCTTAGTTTGGTTTTCCATCTTTGACTTACATAGAAGTACAGAAATCAGGTTGAGGACTGGTAAAACTGCAGCTCAGCTCCCTGCTCCTTGAATGTCACAGTGGGAACCTGCACATCACATAGGCTTGGAGGTTTGTTTTTTGAATGGAAGCTCACCAAGAGAGTTAATAGTTAGGCAATTTCTATGAGAGTTTTGTTTCAGAATTTGGCCCAAAGCTGTTCGTTCGCATCAGTGACTCTTAGTCATGTTTTTATATTTATTTCAGTGTTTAGACTGCCCAATGACATATAACTTAGGACAAGCAGCAGCTCAAGGGAACTTGGTAGCCATGCCATACTTGTAGGATACTCATCAGCATGACCTCATTTTGTCTGAGACCCTCTGTGCAGCTGCGGGCAGCAGCAGTGAAGTACCCTACGTGCTCAGTGAGTGATCCTGTTCTACAGCAACTGTGAAATAAGAGTTGAGCTGGGAATGTAAACGTTGGCTTTAGGCACAGGGATAACTATCAGCAGTTCTGGCACCTTGTGCTGATACAACTGTTTGTACAGCTGCACAATAGATTGGGGATCTGACCTGAGCTGAAAAGTGATCCTTAAAAACAAAACAAAACAAAATGCTGGTTTATTTTTAACTTCAATCGGTTCCCTGGTTTGTTTCGCTGTAAGCAGTTCTACCAGCACCGTGGAGCTGAGTGGGAGGGTGCTGTTCGTGCTGGTGCAGCTGTCAAAGGGTTGTCTGCGTAACCGTGCTCTGAAGAAATAGCTGAAGGAGGAATTAGAAACTGATTTGTCACAGTTGGTGCCAAAAGAAGTCTGAACATAAATAATTTCTCTTTTTTTTTTTTTTTGAAGCCAGGCATTTGGATTGAGTCGGTTTCATTGTAGAGGATTGCTTTAAAGAGAAACCAAAACAAGCAGTTGTCTCCACCCCAAAATCTGCCCTGTCTTATCAAACTAGGGAGAACATAGTAGATGAATAAAGTATCAACATGCACCTTTTGCTTGAGCAGATCAAGCCTTTGCATGTTTTCTGACTCTGATATCTCAGAGTGAGAGAGATGCAGAACTAGCTGTACACCCAGTATTTTTCCCTTCAATTCAATGTTTTTACACGTTCTGAAAGTAAAAACTAAGTTTATGAAGTGCAGGTATATGAAACTTCTTGTTTAACTTCTAATTTCATTTTTTTCTTCTCAGAATTTCTTGTAAAATAGTTCTGAAAGTGGTTCATACGTGTGCCTTGCTCTTGAGAATTGACCGTTTTTCCTCTTGCAGAATCCTCCCTTCAGCCTCTGTGCTTTACTTCCCGTGTGTGGCAGGTAAGAACCATTAAATCAAAGTTAGTTTTGGTTCCTGTCAACCACCTGAAGTCTGAAAACTGACTGTTGCCGCACTCATCTGGAGTTGGGTGCCCTCACTGGGATTTTCTCATGTTCTTGCACAAGCTGGGAGGATCCTTCCCTATCTTCCCCCCAGCTTTCCAGCTGTCTCGTTGGCAGCCTGAGGGACAGCAGCCCAAGAGGCAGAGCCGTCCCTACTTGTCGAGTCTGTGTGGAGGTGTGAGTGGGAGGTCAGGCTCTAGAGCTGCTTGCAGTGTGTGATGACAGCATCTTTCAGCCCGGGAGCCAGTCATCACCCTGGAGGAGATTAGGCTCAACTGACTTCTCGGCTCTGGCTTTGATGCCTCCAGGAGCTTTTGGGAGCTTTTGAACCTGGAGAAGGTGAGGTGGGAGCTTGCTTACAAGGTGTCCCTTTTTCTCTTCACCATCGTGGCACAAACCTGAGACTTTGAACTGCTTGCTGTGGATCCTTACCTGTTTGATTGGGCAGCCCCTGTGGCACGGAGCACCCCTCCCCAGTGCCACCCACTTGGCTCTGTGCGTGTTACACCTCCTGACTCTCTGCCAGCAGCAGTTTGCTGCGCAGGGTGTTTGGCCTCCAGTTCAGCACAAGCACCGCCAGCACTGACTCATGAGCTGGGGATGTTGTGTCAGCGGGCTGTTGCGCTGCCTTCACCTGCTCAGCTCTCACCTTTTGATGCCGTGGAGGCTGTGGAACTTGGTACCTGCAGCTGACATGAAAGCGCTTCGCTTCTGAACGTGCTCTTGGTGCTGAACTCAGCAGAGTTATTCCGTCCTCTTCCTGTACCGGAGAGGATCCTGGGTGGAGTTAGCAGGAGGATCCTGTAGTCCTTCAGCACTTCCTTAGGGATGTGACTGGTTTGTTTAAGCTTTACTCTTGTGGAAGAGGACAAGGTCTGTGACTGGAGAGCAAGAATGCTTTGCTACCAGCGTTAATGAAAGCTTCAAACACAGGACTTTTTGAGGCAGGACATGAAATTGTTCCCTCTGCTTATTCAGACTAGAAGTTGTGTTGCAAATTCTTTCCAAGTTAGTTTTTGAGCCAAGTCTCTTTAATGGGATCAGTGTGACTGAGTGTTTTGATTCCCCCAAAAACTTTGTGAATGGAAGGACCAGAGGTTTCTGCTGTTAACACCGCTGATGAGTTTTCTGCTACGAGCCCCTTCAAGAAGTGTTATTTATTCTTTTTTTTCCTTGATGGGTTAAGTTGATTCGTGTGGCTTGTGATGGCTGAAAATAAGTTCCTTTCCAGCTGTCTGACCACCGGAGCAGCTGTGCTGAGCAGCAGTGTTTGCGGTGGAGTAGTTTAAAGTGAACCTGTGTGTTCGTCAATGAGATGAAGAGAAGCCAGAAGTGAATGCACAGAAAGCTGACCGACAGGGCCTCATAAGCACTGATATTCCCTAACCTGTCCTCTAGAAAGCATTTGTCACATTCTCATCCCTCCAATGAAATACAAAGCTGATACTGGACAAAGAAAATGCTCTGGGCTGGTACTGATGAAGCAGCCATCTGTTAGGGTGCGTATTCGATCGGGGCCTTGCTGCTCTGGAGCCTGAGGTTGGGCCGTAGCTGGTGTCAGAACCGAGCAGGAAGGTGCCCCGTGCTGCTTGCAGACAGCAGCGTGACAGATGTCAGCAAAGTGTTGCAGAGCACCTGCTCCGTATGTTGCAAACTGTCACAGATGTTTCCTAATGCCTTGCCGTGTGCTACGGCTTCTTGGGGAAAAAAAACAAAGAAGTGAGCACTGTAGCGTGCCAGCGTGAGGAAACAAGGGCTGTCTGCGCCTTGGGTCTAGCAAGCACCTCGTCCCTCCCTGCGTGTGTGCTGTGCTGAGTGTGTAGGTAACGGTAACAGGGCCTTTGCAGTGCCTGCTGATCTGCCCTCTAAACTGAAGGAAGCTAAAATAATCTTCTGTAATCCCAGATCCAGGTACACCCGTTCTGCTGAGCGCTGTAGGCATTCCAGCCGTAGTTAAGACTGCAGAGCTCGACCTCAGGAGGGGCTGAAAAGGCTTGGCTTCCTCTCCTTTCTCAGGAAGCAAAACAGAACATTTTTGGACTCAGAGGCTGCTGGCAGAAGCGATGAAGCTTTGTGATTCATGGGATATGAGCAGGGCACAAATAGCTGTCATTCAGAGCTCTGGAAGACAAGCACAGGGTATGCCTAAGGACTCCCTCTGCAAGCTTAGTTTTATTTTCCACGTGGTCCTTTCTGCAAGTTCACTCAGGCTCCATCTCAAAGCAGATTAGGCTCTTTCCTGACATGCACTTCAGCAGTTGGTGCGTTTGTGCCCTGTTGACAGGAAAACTTGGTGAAGAGAGCGTGCTTCTGTGGAGCTCGAGGCACGGGGAGCACACCTGGGAGTGGTTCTTGCCCTCTCCATGGCCTGAGTGCTCCGGTGTGGTGGGTCGTCCCCCCTGCTCCCACTGTTAAGTGCTGCTCTTCCTCAGCTGGCTTTCTGCAGCAATGTTCCCTAAAACTTGTTCAGCTCTTGATTTATGTCATTGTAGTGCTCTGCTATCTGGCCTCGATCTGTAGAGCCGTGCTCTCTGGGGTGAGGGTAGCGTCTCCAAAAAGAGCTGTATTTGGTAGTCGCTGGAGCACTGAATGAGACCCAGGGGAGGCTCAGGATCCAAAACTAAGCACTCGAGCAGACCAGGAAGGATTGTAGCTTCCAGGATGCCAGACTGGCTGAATGTAAATGTTTCTGGTTACATCCTGAGTGTTGCTGCAGGTTCTCGGAGGGGTGTGCTGCTGTGCAGAGGTCCTTGAAGTCGTCTCAGTCTTCTATTGCCATGTCTCAGGCCCGTGGGCCAGTTTTTGTGCTGTGGGACGCTGATCTTGCATCGCAGCACAGTGGGAGGCTGGGTTTTCTTCTGTAAAAGTTGGGTCCTCCCTGCCCTTGTTCTGCAGCACCGCAGGTCCTGAGGGCAGGCCACGGTCCTAGGAGCTGCAGCAAGGTGATGCTGGAGAGAGACGTGCCAGCTGCTTGTGATGAAGGCACGGGTCAGTGGTACTTAATGCAGGCGGCTCTGTTGTGTAATGCATCACAATTTTAAATGTTTGTTCTCTTTGTTTTGGTAGAAAATAGCTTTACTGGTGAGTCATGAAGCACTGCCAGTATTCCCATCCAAGACAGCTTGTGAAGAGTGGGAACAGCAGCATCCCGATGTGCCCTCTGTAGTTCTTGCACCCATCGCAGGGAAGTTCTGCCATCGCCTCTCATGTGCACGGTGCCTTCTGAGCCCAGTTCCTCTGTCACCTGAAGTGACCCATCCAAGAAGCCATCCCTGCTCTTCCCCCTGCCTTTTTCCGGGGCTGATACCCTCAGACTGTGTTGTCCTGGTGCTCCAGCAGGATCTTGGGCACTGCCTGTTACTGAGGAGTGGGCAATGCCACCAAGAGCTGAGGCGTTACCCCCCTTCGTGGTTATGAAGAGCAGAGTTACCTGCCCTTTCTGACTCTTCTTTGGAAAGGTTTTGTCAGTACAAGAAAATGCAGCTTATTGCTCGTTGTGCCCCTGCTGCTAGAGACGAAGTGTTTGAAACATGAGGCACGTACCTTGGATTTGGAGTAGGTGTGCATCTAGATGTAAATACTGGAGGGCCAGTCCTCTCCCAGTAAGGGGTATTTTAAGTGGGACAATACCAAGAGGCTTGCTTGGCTGAGCTGGTCATCCTCCTGCTGCTGTGGGGGTTACACACAACATCTCAGCCTGATTGGAAGGACTGAACTTCATGAGCCAGCTGAAATAGTTGAACCAGTGCCTCTGTTTAACAGAGGGAGGATGAGTAATATTGAGGCCATCAAATAGGTTTTTTTTTGCTTTATAGTTGTTTGAAACTGCTGGGATTCTTCTGTCTGTAGTTGTGGATGGTGTCCATGTTTAGTAATAACCCTTTGCTCTGAGTTACCCTGAGGAGTGTTGCTAAGCTGTGTGACAGAACATCTCCGTTTTCTCAAGCCTTGTAGCTAGCTGCTGCTTGAACTTCGTCTGTGAAATCCCACAAAGTGTTTTTTTCTCACGCTTGTGTGCAGGAAAACACTGGATATCCTCTGCTTTGTTGAGGGGGTGTGGATGAAGAGGTGGAGCAGTCGTAAGGGGGTTTGGTCTCTCCTCACCTGGTGCCCAGCTCCTTGTTGCATGGTGGCCACAGAAGGCTTTCTGTGTGCCGCTCACTGCCTCGCGGGGGTGACCACACACCTGTAACCTGCCGTGCTGAGCTGTCCTTCACTGACAGGGTTAACAGCTCAGTGTCCATGGACTGCAACTTCACGGATATGAATCCCCTTGGAGGTCGCAAGGAATTAATGAGGAAATCCTTTCCTGAGGAAGTGCAGAGTGTCCTGGCAGAAATGCCGTTACTTTCTGCCCCGCTGCTGCGTGGCCCTCACCAACGCGCAGGGATTGCTGACTGCGTGCTCACCGCTCCTCTTCTGCAGGTGGGAAACAGAGCAGCTGCCCCCAAGGCAGCGCGTGAAGCCTGGTTCTTCCCTTTGTGCTTCTCTTGGAGGTGGCTGGATCCTTGGCAGCCAGCCTGGGACACTTCTCGGAGGCTGCAGCCTGCCCTCGTTATCACTTTCCCTGGAGCCCTTGGACATCTTGAGTCATCTCTCAGGTATCTGCAGGCTGGGCAGTGGAGAAGGCTGGAGGGACTCCCCGGTGTGGGTTGCTGCTGTCCTCACAACAGTTCAGGTAGCGTATTCCTAGCTCAGCAGCCTTCTTCCTTGAAGCAGGCCAAGGGTTTCCATCTCTTGCTCTGGTGACTAAAATCTTCCGGCAGCTTCCTGTCGGTGAGAGCGACCTGCCAGGGGCTGGGCGGGCGCGCGTGTGCCTGCCTGGGTGTTTGTGACCTCCCCCTGAGGTTAAGGAGCGTGCTTGGATCATCTCCCTCCGCTCAGCTGCGGGTGTCGGTGCTTCCTGCTGTCACTGCTGAAGCAGACCCCGAGACACTTTGCTCTCAGGTTTCAGCGTAAGCTGGGAACGGTCCCAGGACTGGAGGTGATGTGCGTGTCTCCTGGGTACGGTAACTGCCGTTATCGCCCAGCAGTCTCTTATCTCCCTCGTCCCGTGACGTTTAAACTACGGGAAGGTGTAAAGTAAAGCTTGTCCCGTGCTTGGAGCAACTGAAGATTCAGCTTCAATCACTGGCAAAATGAAAGAAACCAAATCCAAGGCGATGCTGGATAAGCATGGGGAGATCCAAGCCTGGAAAGCATTCAGCTGCGGAGTGCTGATCTGCTGCAGGTGCTGGCACCTCGCTTCTTGGATATTAACTGTCATCAAGCTGCTAGAAACACCACCACCACACACAGGCAAGCCTCTGCTGCTAGAATTGTCCTGTTGGTAAAGCAAATAAGAGGGAGGGGAGAAATCTGCAGCGTGTTTCTGTCCTCGTGGTATGACTCAGGCTCTGTGTGAGGTTAGACACGGATCCACATTTCTGCAGTGTGATGTTTTCTCCTCCCCAGCCCAGCAAGCCGAATGTTCCCCTCGTTCCCTTCACGCCGGGTGTAGCTGTGTGGTCATCTAACCGCAAAAGGAAATGTTTCCCATGGGAGCAGCGGGGTGATTCAACTCCGATGAACATCTGCTCGCGTTATCCCAAAATCCAGTGCGAGGGAACGCTGAGAAGGAGAGAGCAGCGTTGTGGTGCTGGGACCTTTTGGGTCAGAGTGGGTTAAACGTGTTAGGAAGGGGCACCCTTAGCGTCAGGATCTCTTGGGCTGCACCTTTCCCACTGCTGAATGGGAGAGGAGGGAACTTCCTGACCCTGGCACCTCGTCTGGCTGGGTTGTGTGGCTGCAGGGACATCCCGTGGCCGGCTGAGGAACAGCCTGAGCCGTGCTCGGGCCTGCAGGACCCCTCAGCCTTCAGGTATTGCCCCTGGGTGTGACCGTGCTGAGAAACTGGAGATCTGATGAGTTCAGGGACTGAAGTTGCCGTGTCATTCTTCTACCAAAGACTTCAAATAGATCCCTGCTGTGAGGAAATCCTGTGTTTTCCCCAGCAGCCCCAGGGACAGCTATGAAAGGGCAAAGCATCTGGAGAGAATTTGGGTAGTTTTACTTTTCCATTATCCTTTGGCTGTGCCGGGCAGTTGGCAAGCATTTAAAGAGCATCTGTCTTCTCCAAAGCACTTCTGTTCTCAGCTGGATTTAACAGCCCCTCTTGCCTACCTCTAGAAAGCCCAGACCTACTGTGTGAGGAGGTAGAAGCATGGGGAAACAGCTGCAGTCCTGAAGGGCTCGGAGCAATAAAGGAAAGGAGAGAATCCGAGGGGAAGGCATTCAGAACACAGCGAGTGCACGATGGCAGAGCGAGCGCGGCGTGCTTGTTCTGAGAAGCTGTCGTGTCACAGCTTGAAGAGAAGTGAATACGAGAAAGAGGAAACGGTGTTGTGGTAGGAAGTGAACACAAGTTTAGTCATTTAGCTCCTCAAAATGCAGAGGCACAGGGAGTGGGATTGAGATTCTTGGGATGTTCTGCCTGTGGTAGCTCTGTCATCCTTACTGGCAGGCACTTGTGGGCTTGGCTTTGCTTGCGCTTTGTTACCATGCTGCCTTAACGATGAGATGAACTGAAGGAAGGAAATAGTATTTTCTAAAGATGTGAGGCTCAGAATATTCAGAGTTCCTGGTTTCCCTGTCTTTTGTCAACCCTGTTGGAGAAACTGTGTGTGAGATTGCCTCCCAATCCGTGTGTTTACCTACAAGATTAAAGAGATGGCGAGGTGCATGCTGGAGCAAATGGGAAGTAAATAAAGAAGGAAAGAGAGGCAGCTGTGGATATAAATAAGTGCTAGAGACTTTCCTAGGAGTTGAGGAGCGAATGCAAGTGCTCTTCCATTTACAGGAATCTCCTTTTGCTTTTTCAGGTCATCGTAAGGAAGTGGCCAGCCAGGATTTCTGCCCTGTGGCTGCCCGACCGCTGCTGAGCCGCATCTCCCAGCCCATGTGGCTCTCCCCATGCTCCAAGCGTGCAACTGGTGCCCAACGCAATGTGTGTTTGTCAAACCATGGAAGTGGGCAAGCATGGCAAGAATGCCACTCG
This sequence comes from Aythya marila, assembly GCF_965140915.1. Classification (NCBI taxonomy): domain Eukaryota; kingdom Metazoa; phylum Chordata; class Aves; order Anseriformes; family Anatidae; genus Aythya; species Aythya marila. The sequence goes on from NC_139051.1 coordinate 15,721,672, forward strand.
ATCCGGAGACCGGGGGGTCCTGCTGGAGCCTTTCATTCACCAGGTGGGCGGCCACAGCAGCATGATGCGCTACGATGACCACACCGTCTGCAAGCCGCTCATCACCAGAGAGCAGCGCTTCTACGAGTCCCTGCCCCCCGAGATGAAGGAGTTCACACCTGAGTACAAAGGTGAGGCCTGGTGTCGTTTTGGAATGCAGTTCCTCTCACTTTGCTGGAGCTGCCCATGTGTTGCTGTCTCTTTGTCTCGTTTTATTTGTTACTTTTATCTTTTGCAGGTGAGCAGTTTGATAAGAGCTTTTTGGAAAGGAGGAAGTCTTTTTTTATTTTTTTATTTTGGCATGCTAGGCTTCATGTGCTCCTCCTTCTAGACAAACTAAAGAGTTACGGTTGCAGTCTGGTGCTTCAGGTTATGAATGTGTATCTGAAGTAATTTTACTAGCAAGTAATTGTCAGTTATTGCCTTGACCTTCAGCAAAAGAAGTTGGGTCATACACCGAGCACTCGTGCATTCCAGTCTTATAATTTACTACTTCCTCATCCCAGCTCTTTTATGGGCCCATATCAGAAACACTTGCTGCTTCAGCAGCTTCCTTTCCCAGAGCTGAGGTGAAGCCTTGTGCCCAGCTGCTCTGAAGGAATGGAATTTTCCAGTGTCTTTGTGGTTGTAGGAGGTGGGCAGCTCACCTGTGCCTTTCAGGAGCTCGACAGGCTTTTGGCCATGTGCTTGTATTTAGGACAGTAACACGGGCTGGTGGCCTTCTGCAGGACTTGGTGTTTGTGGTGCCTCTGCCTCTTTGTCTGTGCGTGCTGTCGGGAGGCCCGTGCTCCCCAGACAGTTGGGGCCACCATCTGCTCCAGGTCTTGCCGTTTGATCTGCCTGCAGCCTGGAGGTCTGAGAGCAGTGTCGACTTACCTGCCTGTCTGTGCGCAGACTGGGAACAAAAGCTATCCTCTCCGGCAGACCCTCAAGCCGCTCTGGGTCCATATGGTGCTGCGGTGACCCAGCTGAACTCCCAGCTGAAGCTTGTGGAGGTACTGGAAGCGATGTGATGCCAGGCTTTCCTTGGGAGATCCATTTAAAACTGCTGAAGCTGATAGCCCAGAGAGAGGCCTGGCGTCCTGAAGTGCGATACTTCCTGGTTGCCTAAGGGCAGAGGGCAGGCAGCAGGGTGTGGGATTTCATCGGAGGCTCCTGTGTGGCTTCCTGCTGGTCCCCAAAGTGACAGTGTCAGGATGTTGTTTCTTGTCTGATCACTCCTATTACTGTATAATTGCCCATTCACAAGGGCAGCTTGAGGAGCACGTGCAGGCAGCCAGAGCACTTGGATGGGCATTTGCATAGTGACATGCTGGGGTCCTGAACTGCTCTGAGCTTGTGCTGAGCCTTCTTATGCTTGTTTCATCATTTCTGTGGTGAATCTTTGTGTTCAGCACACATAGTATCTGATATTCCTGGCAGCTGTTTGACGCTGGTGTCAAGAGAATGAAAGATTTTGTCATTGCAAGATAGGAGATGTGTTGATCACCTCATTTTCAGGGCTAAGATGATGTCAACGCTAACTGAAAGTGCCAGGTGTTCTGCTTCACGGCTGGTCAGCTAGATACATTCAGAACTGGTGCCATGAAAGGTCTGTATCTTTTCTTGGAGTGTGGTGTTTTCCAGGAGTCCACAGAAGGCAAAATTGGACAGGACACACATGGGGGAGTTGCCCTCACCTGGCTGAGGTAGTGTACTTCCAGGACCTCCTGTTTTTAACACTAGGAAGCCCTGGGACCTCACAGGGCTTTTTTTTTTTTTTTTTTTTTTTTTTTTCTGTGAGACTTTAGCTGACTTCAGATACAAGCAGCAGGTGCTACCTGAGCCTCAGAGCTGAGATGCTGCAGAGCTCCTCTAGCTGAGAGACGCTCTTGTCAACAGCAGGAACGCTTCTGCAGGGCATATACCCAACCCAAAGTCACTAAATGTCTACTCACATTTTTTGCTTTGGCGCCCCTCAGCATTTTGGTTTGCTCGGCTGGGTGTTCTTCAGTGTGTTGACATCCCTTATTTTACTGGCTGCTGCAGGACTGACCAGAGGAAACGATCACACCCCCTCAGCCTTCCAGCTGCATTTTTGTTAGCACAGCTCAGCAGGGTGTGAGCACTCAGGGCTAGGAGCCTCACATGCTCCTAGCACAGTTTTGGGTGGATAGCACAGCTGCTAATGCTGTTGTGGACTGTTTGCTCCAGTAGTGATGCAGGACACTCTTTGGGAGGTTTTCTTCTCTGTGCTGCATTAAAAGTATTTGGATTCTCCCCTTTGCCATCTTAAACCTCATTTTGCTGCTCTGGATTTCTCTTGCTGCTCTGTGAGCTGTGTTTTCCTCTGTGCCGTTGAACACATGGTTGCTAGTGGTTGTGTATTCCTCCCCTGAAAAACGGTGCTGATGTCGCTTCTTTCTGGCAGGTGTGGTGTCTGTCTGTTTTGAGGGAGACAGCGATGGCTACATCAACCTGGTAGCGTATCCTTACGTGGAGAACGAGGCTTTGGAGCAGGATGACATGCCAGAGAGGGACCAGCCACGACGCAAGCACTCGCGTCGAAGTCTTCACAGATCAAGCAGCGGCACTGAGCACAAGGAGGAAAAACCTGGCCTGGCCAGTGACAGCACCGAAAGGTAAAAGCTTTGAGGGTCTAGTCACAACATGACAGCTGGAAAATGTCTTAACCCTTTCAGCCGTAGTCACCCTTTTGTTTAGGGTGTTTTACTCTTCCACACAGTTGCTAGGTTGTCTTGCACTTACTATCCCAGCATTCTGTGGCACTGCAAACAGTCAGTTCTCATCCAAGTGAAGCGCTTCTCACACAGGAAGAAAGCTTAGAAGGTTAATTGGATGTGGAACCAAAACCTGCAAAGCAAATTCAAGCATTCTGAAGTCCATCAGGTTATAAACCCAAGGTTAATGAGGATGGGTCCATGCCCTGGGATGTTAGTGAGGATTTGCTGTGTAAGAAGCTGGCGGGTTTCGATAGTGTGAAGTGTGCAGAAGGAGAAGGAACAGGAGATGCTACTGTGCGAGGGAATTGCATGGCTGTTGTAAATATCTGGAGAATACGTGGATTCTAACGGGCTGCCTTGTTCTGTCTTTATACCAGCAACATCCAGGAGACAAAGAGCCCCAGGGTGGACATGCACATCCACTCAGATGTTCCATTTCAGATGTTGGATGGGAACAGTGGTCTGAGCTCTGAAAAGATCAGCTATAACCCCTGGAGCCTGCGCTGTCACAAGCAGCAGCTGAGCCGCATGCGGTCAGAGTCCAAGGACCGAAAACTCTACAGTATCCTTTGGGAAGCGAAGTGAGCGCGTCAGGTTGCTGCTGCTGCGCTGGCCGATGTGTTTGTGCTTGAGGCAGCCAGGCCTCGCTGGTGTCAGTATGACACTGATGCTCAGAAGCCGTGTTTCTGGCTAGTTCCCATGTTTTCTTTCCTTTCTGGACCACCTTTGAGTCAGTTTGTGTGTTCTTAACTAGACAGTTTTTCGTGTTGGGCAAGGTCTGACAGCAGACGCAGGTCTGGGCCGTGCAGCAGTTCCTTGGGAAGGAGCTGTGATTGTCCTTGTCACCTTTCTTGAGTCTCTTCCAGTTCTACTGTATCCCTCTGGAGACGGTGACCAGAACTGCATATGGTACAGAAGATGCTGGTGAACCAGAGATTTCCACTGGCACGTAATGATGTTGCCTCCATCTCCTCATGATTTGTAACACACGTTCTTGTAAATGTTGCTTTGTTGCCCCAACATCTCATTCCTGACTGGTAACAGTCATCTCAAAACCCAGTGCTTCACACCTCAAGCTAAAAATCTTTTCCCCCTTATGTTTATCATCTTGCACGTTCACTCCAGAGAACTTTGTCTATCAGTTTAGTGGCCAAGTCAGTCTTGTAAGGTCTTTTGGGGACTTTTCATAACTGCTCCTCATCTTTGCAACCTCGAGTGACTTAGTACATGAGCAAATTTACCATCCCCTTCACTTTTCTGGATCACTTGTTGACTAGTGTAGATCCCCACATAAAGACCCTGCTAGTGACTTGGGCTGTGAGATCAGTCAGGCATCCTGACTTTTTTTCTTTTGTTTGCTGACAAGTTAACCACCATGTCAGCACCTCAGTCCTCAGCCTGCAGCTTAGCCTCTTTGAGACATCTGTCAAATGTCTCCTGATACTTGTGCGGATTTCATTTGGTCCAATACCTCATGTCTGTGTTTCTCGAAGTTGCTGAAGAACCCCAGGATATTTTTGAGACGTTACTTTCACAACAGGTGTGCCTGATCTTCCCTGATAAATTGTGCTTATCTGCATCTGCCTCTGTTCTTCCATACAGCATCCCGCTGAGCTGTGAGATACGCTTCTGCCAGTTTGTAGTTCCCGTATCTCTGCAGGTCAGCACTGCAGTAGCCTCCCTTTAGTCTTCTGGAGCTAAGGCAGCTTCAAATGAGGTAGTGCATCCTGTTTAGTAAGGGAGGTAGCTCTGCCTTGTGACGTTTAGGGCTTCTGGGTGAGACTGCCCATTTCTGGTGAGTTGTTACTCTTCAGTTTTTCTTGGACATGCGATCTCTTCTCTTTGCATTTCAGTTTGAGACAATTCTTTGAAATTAGCATTTTGGCTTGGGAATTCCCAAAGTTTTTCCCTGTTAAGCACAATAAAATATTAACATTAATTTTTCTTTTTGGGGTCTCTCCTTTTTGCTTCCACCCTGCCCCCCAGCTCCTTTTATGCTTTGACTATAAACCCTTCGGGCAGTCTGAGTCACTGCTTCACGTGGCAGAGGAGGTTAATTTCTGTGCCTTTGCAAATTGCTCCTTGTACTTCTTTTCTAACTTGCCAACTTGTGTTTTGGTTTCACCTGCTGGAGCTTGATTTTTTGTTTTCCTTGCTTAGAAACAGCCTCGCTTTTAATAGCTTTATTCTTCCACATTTTAACTGCGTAGGCTTCCTTTTCCTATTCTCAAATGAGTGCTTTGAGCCTCCAGCTTGTATTTTTAAATAGAGGCCACATCGCTTGCAGAGCAGTAATTCTTTTTAGCTGTCCTATCTTTTTTTAACACACTTCCTTATTTTTACGAAGTTCCTCTTTCAAATCAGACGTGGCTGTTGATGGATTTTTCTAAATGTTAAACTTCCTTGTAAGTTTAATCTAGTTGTGCTCTGGTTGCCATTTTAGCATAATGTGCTGAACCATGACCTACTCCTTTGGGCAACCTTCAGCGTTGTTTTTCCCCTTTGGGACTCTGTTAGCTCAGGTGGTTGCCTCAGGCTTGTTCTCAGCGTTGTGCCCTACTGGAAGGCTTGCCCATTGTGTGTGGTGGTGACTGAAGGTTCCCATTGCTGCTGTTTCCTGCCTTTGTAGCCTCTGCAGTTTTTCCTCATGTATTGGTTAGCGCTGCTGTTCTGCTCAGGTTGATAACAGCAGCACTGTGGATCTTACTTGAACCTCGAGTTCTTGGTCTGTGGGGATTGTGTTCTTTTTCCGTGTGGTTAAATTGCAGATCTGTGTAGACTGAGCTCTCCCTTAACATACCACCAGTTCTCCCTAGCATACTGGCTCTTTTCTGATGTAAGCGTTCTGCTCCTCGGCTCCTCCTGCTGAGCCCAGCGTGCCTGTATGTGATTCCCTGCTTAGTGCTGGGCAGGCCACTTTCCAGGCTGACTTCTCCTACAGGGTGCCAAAGCCCACGTGCCACTGTTTGGGAAGGTGAAGAAAAAGGACAAAACCCAAACAGTTTTTTCTCTCTCTTCTTTGGTTCCTATTTGTTTGCCAACCAACCCTATCTCACGCCGCGTCCCTCTTCCTGGCTGCCCTGGGGAGCAGCGTCTCTGCCAGTTGAGCTCTCCTTGACGCCTCTCCCAGAGTTCCTCTTGCTGGAGAACGTGGTGCATCACTTCAAGTTTCCCTGTGTGCTTGATCTGAAGATGGGGACCAGACAGCACGGAGACGATGCCTCTGAGGAGAAGGCTGCTCGGCAGATGAAGAAGTGTGAGCAGAGCACTTCTGCCACCTTGGGCGTGCGAGTGTGTGGCATGCAGGTAGGAATCCCCAAGTCAGCAGCAGGTGCTGCACATCCTTTCCCCAGCTCCGTTAGAGCTGCTGACTAGTTAGTGTTTTCTGCTGAGCACTGAGTTAGCCCTCCTCTTCAGGTAGGTACACCAGAGTTTGTGGTATGAGCTTTTTGTTTTCACTTCTAGTCCTAGGACAAAGGATTCTTGCAAGGTGACCTGCTTTATCCGAAGGTGTTCATGGAAAACATGGGGGTTTTCTAAAATAACTGTTCTTCTGGCTTAGTGTTAAGCTAGAACTGCAATGCCTGGGGGAGATGTGTTGTTTCTGCCCTGGCATCATCTGATGTTTACTTCTGTACTGTACTGGGACTTAAAATCATCTCTTGGTGCTACACCTTGAGCACAAGGATTTGCTGTTGGTGCTGTTGCACAACGGAGTTGATCTTTTTCCCCACCAGCAGAAGTATCTTGTAATCCAGATCTCTGCCCACAGACTCTGAAGCAATGAGGGCCCTGCATTAATCACATGCCACGTCCTAATGGCAAGGCATGCGTGGCTCCTGCTGCCAGAGGATGTGTCTGAGCTGCTTTTTAAACAACTCAGCTTTTTGAGCCTTGGGGTCTGTTGTGGCGTGCTGCTTTGGGGACGCTCACCTGTGGGTGTCATGGGGCCAGTGCCAGCCTGGTGCTCGGACACCCTGGCCATGCACACGTGAGCTGCTTTGGGATTCAGGGAGCTCGCAGAGCTGTTTGCTCGCTCCTGGGTGTGGTGGTGACGTGAGCTCCCTCTGCCCTGTCCCTACAGGACAGCTTTGGGCTCTGTGCGTTGCCTCAGCCTGGCATTCCCACTTGATGTGTATTTCCTTTGATGTTCTAGGTCTATCAGCTGAACACAGGGCATTACTTATGCAGGAATAAATACTATGGACGCGGTCTTTCCATCGAGGGCTTCCGCAATGCCATCTACCACTATCTCCACAACGGCGTAGAGCTGCGCAAGGACCTCTTTGAGCCTGTCCTCGCTAAACTCCGAAGCTTGAAAGCGGTTTTGGAGAGACAGGCCTCCTACCGCTTCTACTCCAGCTCCCTTCTCATCATTTACGATGGGAAGGACAACAGGTCAGGGACCTTTGTGGATATCCGGCCCGAGGCGCGCCTGAAGCGAATGGACAGCTCCCTCCCCGAGAGCCTTCAGGACGGCAGCAGCACGGAGCCCGACTCGCCCCGGCCCAAGGTGGATGTGCGTATGATTGACTTTGCACATAGCACCTTCAAAGGCTTCCGCGATGACCCCACTGTGCACGATGGGCCTGACATGGGTTACGTGTTCGGGCTGGAAAGCCTCATCAACATCATGGAACAGATGCGTGAAGAGAACCAGTAGTCCCGGGCCACAGCCTGGTGACTGGAGCCGACAGGACCACCTCCTAGCGCAGGAAAAAGCAGACACCTCCATTTTAAAAACAATTATATTGCTCCATTGTTTTTTAAATGTACTGGGCTAGAAGAGCTGAGGGGAGGCAGGGTGGAAGAGAGCGCCTGGTGCTGACCAGCTGCTTCTGACCACGTTGGCCCTGCCTGCTGCAGGAGCGGCCAGAGATGCCTACAGGGGGTTGGGGGGCCTGGTTCTTCGCTCCTTGCCTGTGTGTACTGGAGGGGGGCCTGGCCATGGGGGGAGAAAGCTGGGGGTGGGAGCTGGGGCTGGAGGAGCCTCCTTGGAAATTCCCTGAGGTTATGTGGAGAGGGCACCGTGTAATGGCCGGGAGCAGCCGGGGCGCAGCAGGCAGGCTGCTGTGCGCACCAGCCCTGCCCTTGCTTTCCGTGCAGCCTCGCCCTGCGGGCACTGTGGATCCAGCACCCGACCGCGGAAATAAAGCGACCAACTGCGGCCCGGGCACGGCGTGCTGGGGGGGGGGGCACTGCCGGGGAGCGCGGGGGCGGGGCTTCGTGCGAGGGGCGGGGCTCGGCGGAGACCCCGCCCCCGGTGGGCGGGGCGTGCCGGGCGGTGACGCGGCGGGGCGCGCGGCGCTGACGTGTCGTGTCGGGGCGCGGGCGCGGCGATGCGGGCGCTGATCCTGGTGGGGGGCTTCGGGACGCGGCTGCGGCCGCTGACGCTGAGCCGGCCCAAGCCGCTGGTGGAGTTCTGCAACAAGGCGCTGCTGCTGCACCAGCTCGAGGCGCTGCGCCAGGCGGGCGTCAGCCGCGTGGTGCTGGCCGTCAGCTACATGTCCGAGGCGCTGGAGGCCGCCATGCGCGAGCAGGAGCAGCGGGTAAGGGCGGCGGGGGGACCCCCGCAGCACCCCGAGCGCCCCCGGAGCGGGGCGGCTCCGCCCTGACCGCTGTGCCCGCAGCTCGGCCTCCGCATCTCGCTGTCGCACGAGAAGGAGCCGCTGGGCACAGGTAGCACCGGGGGGGGACCGGGGGGGGGACCGGGAGGGGGCTGCGGGCCGGGGGGGAGCGCGGGCTGGGCTGGCCCGGTGCCGCTCCGCTGCTGACGGGCGGGCAGCGGGGCCGCTGGCGCTGGCCCGGGAGCTGCTGGCCGAGGGCGAGGAGCCCTTCTTTGTGCTCAACAGCGACGTGATCTGCGAGTTCCCCTTCGCCGCCCTGGCCCGCTTCCACCGGCAGCACGGCGGGGAGGGCTCGCTGGTGGTGACCCGCGTGGAGGAGCCGGCCAAGTACGGCGTGGTGGTGAGCGAGGCCGACACCGGCCGCATCCTCCGCTTCGTGGAGAAGCCGCGCGTCTTCGTGTCCAACAAGATCAACGCCGGGCTCTACATCTTCAGCCCCGGCATCCTGCGGCGCATCCAGGTAGGGGCTGGGCTGGGGGCCGGGGGCTGAAGGCTGGGAGCCCCCCGCTGAGCCCCGCGCCCCGTCCCCGCAGCTGCGCCCCACGTCCATCGAGAAGGAGATCTTCCCAGCCATGGCGCAGGAGGGGCAGCTCTACGCCATGGAGCTGCAGGGTAAGGCCCTGCCCGGGCACGGGGGTGCCACCCGCGCCGCTGCCCCCTCGCCGGGGGCTGTCACCACGGCTCTGTCCCCGCAGGCTTCTGGATGGACATCGGGCAGCCGAAAGACTTTCTCACGGGCATGTGCATGTACCTGCAGGCGCTGCGGGCTCAGCACCCCGAGAAGCTGCACTCGGGGCCCGGTGTTGTAGGGAATGTGCTGGTGGTAAGTGCCAGCCCCTGGCACGCCAGCCCCAGGCATGCTTCGCAGGCTCGCTCTGGCTCCCCGGTGCTGTGCTCACCGTGCCCCTCAAGCTGTGCCCTCCTGTCCCCACACCAGCGAAGCATTGCAGGCCGTGCAGAGCTGCAGCTGCCTCGTGGCCCCGGGGTGCAGCCTTTCTTCCTTCCAGGACCCCAGCGCCAAGATCGGGGCAAACTGTGTCATCGGCCCCAATGTGACGATCGGGGCCGGCGTGGTGGTGGAGGACGGGGTGCGCATCAAGCGCTGCACGGTGCTGGAGGGGGCCCGCATCCGCTCCCACTCCTGGCTGGAGTCCTGCATTGTGGGCTGGAGCTGCTCCGTGGGGCAGTGGGTGAGGACGCGGGTGCTGCAGGGCTGGGGGGGGTCAGGGGTCTCGCCCTCCTGCCTCCTCCTGCCACCCCAGGCTGTGGCTGAAGGGCAGCTGGGATGTGCCTGCGGGCAGGAGCAGGAGCGTGGCACCGTGCCCTGAGCCGGGGCGGGTGTGACGGGGCTCTCTGGGGCAGGTGCGCATGGAGAACGTGACAGTGCTGGGCGAGGACGTCATTGTCAACGACGAGCTCTACCTCAATGGGGCCAACGTGCTGCCGCACAAGTCCATCACCGAGTCTGTACCAGAGCCACGCATCATCATGTAGCAGCCCCCGGTGCGCCCTCCGCTCCCGGCTCTGCCTGGATTAAATATTTATATTTCTGTCTACCTCTGAGCATCGTCTGCGCACAGCCCAAGCACCCAGGTCACTTGCCAGAGCCGGCCTGGCTTCCCCTCCCCATGTCTCAGGGCACCACATAAGGAAGAATAATTTAATGCTGCATTTCATCAAGTTAGCCCCCAGCCAGGGGCAAAGTAACAGAGCCCAAACACACAGGGCCCAGGGCCCAGGCACCGCTCACCGCATGCGCGGCTGCTGTGGCGACGAGGCCTCGAGCTCCCCTCCCTGAGAATGACCTGCAGGGCAGGAGAAGGGCGATGCTGGCCCCAGAGCCTGCCATCCAGCCCCTCCCTGAGCCAGCCTCTCCCTGCAGAACCCGGCCCTGCGCTGGGTCCTGGCCTGTCCCCGGGAGGGGGGCTGCCGAGGGAGAAGCCAGCGTGCAGCGCTCAGCTGGGGGAGCCCGAGGCGCGGGGCTGGGTGCTACGAGCTGGCGGGCTTGGTGAAGTCGTCCACGCCCGTGATGGTGGCCTTGCAGAAGAAGCAGTCCTTGTTGTTCATCAGGTGCTGGTTGATGCAGGCTCTGGGACAGGAGAGAAGTGTGAGCACCCTTTGCCCCTTAGTGGTGCTGGGAGCTGGGGGCACGGGCACGCAGGAGCTACTCACTTGCACGACTTGTGGGAGCAGGGCCTGAAGATGGCTGAGATGGGGTGTGCGTAGCAGATGGGGCAGAGATCCTCCTCGCTGGTGGGCTGGGGAGGGGGCGAGCAGGCAGTTGGTGGTGGTGAAAACCATGGCACCTCAGAGCTGCACGGCAGCTGTGCCGTGGCTGCACCCAAGCAGTGTGATAACTGCCTTGTGGGGACGGGCAGGGGGGACTCACCAGCGTGGTGGCAGCCGCCTGCTTGGACTCCTCGCTCAGGTGGCTCAGCATCTTGTCCACCTTCACCAGCTCCTCAGTACTGATGTACTCTGTGTCTGTAGGACCAAAAATGTGTGTTGGGGTGGTGCCCCCCCCCCCAAGCCCAGGCTGCCCTGAGGCTGCTGGATGATGCAGGGGGAATTGTAGCTGCCCTCAGGAAGCAACCAGGATAGGGGACAGCAGCTGGATAGTTGGGAACACTCCTGCAAAATCAAACCTCCCTGGGCCGAGGCACTGGCTCAGAGAATGCAGCCAAGGGCACTGCAAGGGGACAAAACCGGCACCGAAAGCAGGCACCGACCTGGGCCTGTCAGGCTGGGGACAGCCCTGACCCAAGTGCCACTGCTGGGGGCGCACCGTGCCCAGGTCAGGGCACAGCCCAGGGACCCAGCAGCCCCAGCTCCCCATCCCGGTGCGCACACTCACACGTGTTGAGGGAGAAATGGCGCTTCTCGGTGGCCGGGGCAGCAGCCGCCAGGGCTGAGGGCTCGGCGTGGCCCAGCAGGTACTGGATGGAGCGCAGCTGGAAGCAGGGGTCTGCCAGCATCACTGCTGTCGCACGCTCAGCCCTGCAAAGGGACATCACAGTCAGGCTGTACCCCCTCCCCACCCCATCAAGTCCCCACCAGCCTGGCCAAGCCCCTGGCTGTGTCCCCAGGCACAGCGCAGCCAGCTGGGTGCTGCAGGAGCTGCGGCTGGCACTAGGGGCGATTGCAGCAGTGAAGTGGGAGCCCCAGGGTGCCCCAGCCCTCACGAGTCCCCAGCGCCTGTGCCCATGGGGACAGACCTGGGGCACAGCTGGGCACACGCAGGGCCCCGTGCTCCTCCTAGCACATTCGAAGGCGGCCGAAGGGCATCCATCTCCTCCTCCTCCTCTGCCACCACCCTGCTCGGGCGGCCTCCGGGGATCGATAGGGTGCATTAGCACTTGCTGAGGCTGCAGCCCTCACGCTCAGGTGCCTGGCGCAGGCCTTGGGAGCTGCAGGGTGGTGGAAGCAGCCAGCACTATCCTCGCACAGCAAGGGTAAAAGGAGCACAGGCCGTGCTGCCAGGGCATCCCCTGCGCCTTGGGAACAGCTCCAAGGGCAAGTGGGTGCCCGGGCTGCAAGGCAGGAGGGAGCGGCCGTGGCTCCCCCTGGCCTCAAGCAGCAGTGGGGACAACCAGGACAGGGGAAGGGCACGGAGCAGGACGCGCGTCCCCTCCAGTAATGGGGGGTGAGCAAGCCCCCGGCTCTGCTTGGGCACCTGCACCTCCCTCAGGACCCATCCCCACGGCCCCGTCCCTGGCTCTGGGCAGCCCCGCGAAGGGAAAAGCCACGTGGATCGCTCTCCTCGCCAGCTCTGATTGTCGCAGTCCGAGCCTGCGCTGGGGAGCAGGGGGTTAACGGCAGCCGCAGCAGCCAAATTAGCTTTTTGCTGCCCTAATGGAAACCGATTCCCCAGCCTGCCACCAACGCGCCCAGGTGCTGCCCAGTGACATCCCCGAGCGTCCTTCACCGGGCGGCCACCCCTCGGGGGGGACACCCCGTCCCCGTCCCCGTGTCCTCCGCGGGGACCCCGCCGGGCTCGGCACGACCCCGGGCCGGGCTTCGGGGGGGGTGAAGAGGAGGTGAAGGGGGGGTCCCCGCCGTCCCCCGGCCCGCCCCCAGCCCGTGCCGGGACCAATGGCAGCGCGGCCGGGCCCGTAAATAGCGAGCGGGGCGCGGCGGGCACGGAGCCGCCGGCCGGGAGCCGCCGGGCGCCGCTCGGGGACGGAGCCACGCGTGGGGAGCGGCCCCCACGGCACCCCCCGGGGCAGCCCGAGCGCAGGTAACGCGGCGGAGGCGCTGCCCGAGCCCCCGGGGGCGCCGGGCTGGTGGCGGTGGGGAGGGGACGTTGCCTTTGGACTCTTCTCGCACCGGGACTCGGGGGGGCCGCGGATGCTCGGCGGGGTCCCCCCCGTGCCCACCCGGCGCACGGCGCCCCCCCAGCACCGCGATGGTGGCCGCGGAGCCGCTGTGGCTGCTGCTGCTCCTCCAGCTGTGCGCCCACGGCCGAGCCTCGCCGCCCGCCCGCAGCTGCCCCGCCGCCTGCATCTGCACCTCGGACCTGCTGAGCTGCAGCCGGCAGACGCTGCAACGCGTGCCCCGGGCGCTGCCGCCCACCGCCACCACGCTGGACCTGAGCCACAACGCCCTCACCCAGCTCCACGACCGCTGGCTGGCCGCCCTGCCGCACCTGGAGGCCCTGCACATGAGCCACAACCAGATCAGGGAGCTCTCGCCGCGGGCCTTCCACAACGCCTCGTACCTGCGGCACCTGGACATGTCGTCCAACCACCTGCACGCCGTCGAGACGCACTACTTCGAGGCGCTGGTGAGCTTGGAAGAGCTGCTGCTCTACAACAACCGCATCGCGCGAGTGGATGAGAACGCCTTCGCCAAGCTAAGCGGCCTGAGGAAAGTTTACCTGAGCTGGAACAACCTGACCACCTTCCCCTTCCGCTCGGTGCAGGGGCTGGGCAACTACAGCCTGCGCACGCTGGACCTGTCCTCCAACAGCCTGAGCAGCATCCCCGTGGAGGAGCTGGCGGCTCTGCCCGAAAACATCGGGAACGGCTTGTACCTGCACAACAACCCCGTGCGGTGCAGCTGCCCGCTCTACCTGATGCTCCAGCGGTGGAAGCAGCGAGGCTTCAGCTCCGTGAAGGATTTCTTCGAGGAGCACACCTGCAAGGTGTCCGACACCGTGCCCCGCTCGCTGATCAAGTTCCTCAAGTACAGCCACATGTTCGAGAACTGCTCGGCCGGCCCCGAGGACGTGCACCCCGTGCCCTTCCCGGTGACGGTGGGCCAGGCCCTCCTGCTCACCTGCAACGCCAGCCTGCCCGACGTGCTCACCACCTACATGTGGATCTCACCTCACCACGAGCCCATCAGGCACCCGGGGAACAGCAACCGCTCCGTGGAGGTGTACCGCAACGGCAGCCTGAAGATCGCAGCGGCCAAGCCCTGGCACTCGGGGGTCTACGTGTGCTTGGCCATCAGCAGCCCCCGCAATTTCAGCAGGATGTGTGAGGTCAACGTGACGGTCCACTACCCCAAGCCAGACGGGGAGACCTTCAGCACCGGCCTCACGACGCTGCTGGGGTGCATAGTGAGCCTGCTGCTCGTGCTCATGTACCTGTACCTCACGCCCTGCCGCTGCCTGCCCTGCTGCAAGAAGCCGGCCCCGCTCAGCCCCCCGCAGGAGTGCAGCGCCCAGTCCTCCATCCTCAGCACCACGCCGCCCGCCACGGACGGGACGAGCCGCAAGGCCAGCACCAACAAGCACGTGGTCTTCCTCGAGCCCATCCGGGAGGCGCAGAACGGCAAGGTCCGCCTGGCCCTCGGCGAGGATTTCCCTGACCCCAAGCACCCCAAGGTCCTGCAGCTCAAGTCGGACTCGGAGTCCATCAGCTCCGTCTTCTCGGACACCCCCATCGTGTCGTAGCAGGGCAGGGCTAGGAGGAGGCCGGTGCCTCCCCAGGAGCTGTTTTCCTCCGTTGCTGCTCAAAGCAGGAGCATCGGGCACCCCGAGTTCCCCGCTTGCCTGCGCCCTGTGAGGGTGACCGGCGTCACCCGCGACCGCTTCAGCCGCGAGCCCCTCGTGCCCGCCAGCACCCAGCAGGAGCCCCTCGCGTAAGCCACCGGCAACGGCCTCTTCAGCACAAGGGTAACGCGCCCGAGAAACCCCCGCTTTGTCCTGGCAGCCAAACTCCCTGGCAGCGACGCAGGGGCTGGATTTCTGCCACGGCCGTGGGAACGCCGGGCCCAGCCCAGAGCCATTGCCCTGGGCACCCTCGGCACTGTCCCTGGGGGCAGCACCACCGTCCTCTCCCCGCCCGTGCCAGTCCCCATCTGCGTGCTGCGGTCTGGAGCAGGGGCAGTGTGTCCCTGGGGCAAGCCCCCACTGATAAAGCCGAGCTCGTGCAGGCACCCATCAGCCGGGGGGGCTGGGATGCGTCCCCCTCCCTAAGGCAGCTGTGCAGGGAGGAGGGGGCTCAGCTCCCGGCGAGGCACGCAGCCGAGCAGACAGCGCAAGCTTTTGCTTCTTAACACTCACGAGAAGCTGTAAATAGTAGAGGCAGGCATGCACGAGGTGACATGATGCAGCGCCCCGACCCGCAGTGCTCAGAGCTCTCCCCGTGCCACCAAGGACGATGAGGTCTCGCGCGCCACCCGCCCTGCTCCGTTTCTCCTTGAGACGGACAAAAAGCGCTGCTCAAGCACAGCAAACAGCAGTAACCTAATAAGCCCATCGATAAATGTGAGTAATCGCCTCTCTTGGGTCATAATTCTCTAGGTACATTTGAATAAAAATGCCTATTTTTTTAAGCTCACTCCGGGCTGAGTGTCTCCTTGCCCTTGCAGGGGGTGGGCGGGAGCTGCTGTCCCCCTCGCTGGGCTCTGGGGGGTCCCTGTGGTTTGCAGCGGGCTGGCAGCCTGCCACGGCACCGGGCTCGTTCGGTGAGGGGCTCAATGTCCTGGGACAGAGCGGAGGTGCCCCCTGCTCGGTGACGGTGGGGAGGGAGCAGCACCAGGTGCCACAAGGGCACACAAGGGACAAGCAGGACTGAAAGGAGCAGGAGAGCAGCTCGGGGGCAGGCTGGCCCTGTCCTGGGCTGAGTCCTGACCCCCTCCACGGGTGCAGGTGCCCACCCGGCCAGGCAGAGCTGTGCTGCTTCCCCCGTGCCTCTGCCCTCGGCACAACCCTCCCAGCCCTGCTGCAGCTCCCAGCTCCCCTCGGCCACTTCCATCTCAGCTGAGGCCACCCCCTCCCAGTTTCTCCCCCTCCCTCTGGGACTGGGGGACCACAGCTGGACACGTTGGGGTGAGCAGCGGGACAGCAGCACCCCTCCATCGGCCAGCCACCACCACCCCTCAGCAGCCGGGAGGAGAGCACGCAGCTGTCGCCACTCCTCCAACTTTTTCAGCAAAGAAACAAGCAGCTTTTTTTTTTTTTTTTTTTTTTTTTAACCCAGAAAAAAAAAAAAGCCAACTGTGCCCAAAGCGCTCACCAGAAGCTGTGGTGTGAAGACAGGGAGGGTTTGGGAGAGCTCTCCTGAGATGGCTGCAGCGCAGCTGGCCCCCCAGCACCGACCCGGCGCGGCCGCATGCGCTACGTGCCCTGCTGCTGCCAGCCCCGCGGCCGCTGCTCTGTGCGAGGGACGGGTGCCACCAGCCCCTGCCCTCGCTCCCCACGCCTGCCCTGTCACCTCCTGTTAGCACAGAGCCACTGATGAGCCTGGGATGCCGAGGCGGTTGTGCCGGGGCTGGCGAGGTGCTTCAGCAGTGCCCTGTCCCTTGGGGACAGAGGCAAGGTGATGGCACAGCCTGGCTGTGTTCCGGGGCTGGGATGCCACCGAGGAGGAGCTGGATTTGCCCCCCTCCGTTTCTGGGGTGGGCTCTTTATTTGGGAAGCCCGATCTGCTTTTGCTTTGTTTGTGCAAAACCATCCCCTGCTGAGGGGCTCAACTTCTGCTGTAGGAAAGCAGCACTGCTGGTGCTTTACCTGCTGTTGCTGCCTCAGAGTCTGGAAAAATCATCCTAGAGGTGCTAAAACGAGGGGATGTGAGCCCTCACCCTGGCAGGGCTCCTGAGAACCTCCAAAAAGCAGCACTGAGAAAGAGACCCGAGACAGTGCAACCTGCAGCAGCGCACAGCTTGTGGGCCTTGTCCCAGGGCTTCCCACTCCCTTGTGCCCCCATCAGCAGCACAGGCACCGGTGCTCCTGCAAACCTGCACCCTCAGCTGAGCTAAGGTCAGGGAAAGCTCACGGGAGTGTAAGGAAGGCTCCCAAGGGCCTGTCCGAGGCTGCAGCAGCCAAGAGAAGCCGAAAACAGCGCATGGAGGCCGGCTGCAGTCGGTGCTGCCCCGCAGGAAGGCTGAGCCCCACTGTGCCAGGGCAGCACAGCCACAGCTTGTAGCAGCACCGCCCCCGAAGGATTTTTCCTGGGAAAATCCTACTGCTGGTTCGCATTTTGGTGATGCCTGGAAAGGAGCAAGGATATCTGAACTGTCAGAGCAGTTCATTAAGCGGCTTCAAAGGCAAAGCTCAGCAAGGACAAACGGAGCCACAAGCACGGCCTCCCTGACAGGCGGGAGCTGGAAACGTCCTGGCCCTTCCCCGAGGAATTCCCCGTGCGAGGTGAAGGAACGGGGCTGCACAAAGCACGGCCCCCCCGGCACCTGCAGCCATGGGAATGAAGGAGCAGGCTCCAGCGCTGTCTCCCCTGGCACTTCCCAGCTCAGCCCCTCGGGCAGGTCCCTCCTGTCCCCCAGCCACCAGGGCTGGCCGCAGGACCTGCAGAGCTGGAGCTGGGGCTGGAGCCTTTCCTTGCGACGCCGCTGGTTTTCCAAAGCGATGCGGGCAGCACAGCCCGGTGCACGGCAGCACGATGCCTGGGAGAGCCCAGGGCACGGTGTGTGGAGCTGGCAGCTTGTAAAAGCAGCACGCTCCCCAGCCTCCGTTTCCAGCCATGAAACCCAGGGCTGAGCCAGTCACTGCTGTGCTCCAGCTCCTGCTCCCCCCGACACACGACACCCAGACCTCAGCACCGCTCCTGAGTTTTTAGGGCAAGGCAGCAAGGGCTCCTGTGGTCTGAGGGATGTGGGCAATGTCTCCTCCTGTGCCTCACTTCCACTACAGCCCAGGCCTCATCAAAAGCGTTGAAGGAGCACGAGCATTTAGAAAGTGCTCAGCAACCACCGGGCTGCAGAGAAATGCCACGTGCAGAGGGGAGCAGCCTCTTGGGTACCCCGGTATCTGCGCGGGTGGCCAGGCTGCATTTAGGAACCTGCAGGCTGGGATCTTCCGTGTCTTCTTTAACGAGGGCAACCCAAAAGCCATCTAGAAATTGCACAAAGCCTTCTTAACCCGCCTCCACCATGTGGCCTCGTGCCTGCTCACCTTCTCCCCCACCGAAGTGTGAGGTCTGCCATGGGAACCTGTCTGTCTCCTCCCTCCTGCCTGCCCGGCCCTCTGCACCCCCCGGCCTGGTGCAAAGGAGAAGCAGCAGCCACCCAGCCTGCAGGAGCCCAATACCACAGCTCAGTGCCACACCTCCTGGCAGCTCCCCCTGGCTCGTGCTCAGCATCCCCGTGTCACAGCACGGTCGCTTCTGGTCCAGGATCCCCGTCCTGCGCTCCACTGGCAGGCACAGCCGTGCTGGTGCCCGCCGTGCTCTCCCCTCTGTCCCCTCCAGCTTTTGGGTGGCAATCCCCAGGAGATGCACCCTGAAGGCAGCTTCTTTAGAAGCAGCACCACAGACAAGTTCGCTGACTCCCTGCCTGTGTCCCAGCCCTGCAAGCCACGAGCCCTGACCCCGCTGAGCGCGCCCCCCTCACGCAGGGCCCTGCAGCCCACCCTTCGGGCCTCGCCCCCTTCCCACATGGCTCGCTCTCCCCAGGATCATTACCCAAGCTCTGGCCAACCCTGCTCCATTAGCTCGCTCCGAAGGAGGCTTAATAGAAAATCTGCTCAATTATTTAGCAGGGGGGATGATACTGGCTGAAGGCAGCCAGGGTCTCTGGCGTGGGCTCAGCGATTCAGCCCAGCTCCTGGCTCAGCCTGCCAGCTCCTCCCTTCCTGCACGGAGGCCTGAGCAGCCCTGCAGCAGCCTCGCGGAGCCCCAGGCTGGCTCCAGCCCTGGAGCTGTTGCCTGGTTAGGAGACAGCCGGGCTGTGCCCTCCCTGCAAGCCCTGGAGGGCAGGCGGCTGCCTTGCTGGGAACACGGGGCTGTCAGCACGCTGCTGTGGTGGGAGCCCCTCTGCCAGCAGCCCCTGGCTGGAGCTGGCAGCCTCGCAGGCTGTGCCCTGCACCGCCGTTCCTCTGCCCCCGCTCATGAGGCTCATTCCAGCCCCTGGCTGAGCCAAGCCGTGAAATCCTCAGGCTCTGCTCTTGGCCAAGCCATCTGCTCTCTAAGGATGCTCTGCGAGCAGTGAAAGGTTTCCCTCTCCACCCTCCAGCCCCAGCAAGCGTTTGGGAGCTGCGGCAGCCGAGCCCTGGAGGGCTGATGGAGAGGGGTGCCCACGGATGGGGCGGGTACCCGAGTTTTGGATCCCCACAAGCAGCACCGGTGCTGCCGGACCCGACGGGGAATGCGTTTCTCCCCTCCCAAAAGCTCTACCCACAGACTGAGGCATGCGATGTATCAATTGTCTCATCACATCCCAGCCTGGGCAATGTTCCCTACCCTTGTGCTTAATGGCTTTTTTTGTGCCAGGAGCCCGTAATAGGAGGACTTGATGCCTGGCTGAGCGTCCTGTGCTGGGCAAGGAGCAGCTGAGGCATCAGACTGCATCCTGATAACACGGCTGGATGAGTCTGCATTTGGGGGGGGCCCAGGCTGGCAGCGGGCAGGGCCCCAGCTCTCATTACTCCTGCCCTTCCCCTGCTCCGCTCCCAGGGGAATCTGTGCTCGCTGACCCAGGGCAAAGCCTCCAGCCAAGTGCCTGGTCCAGGGTCAGCTTGCTTCCACGGCTGGGTTAGAGGCAACCAGAAAAACCACACCAAGCCAAGGAAGTCAGTTGAGATACTGCTCCTCGTCCTCATTCCCTAGGGCACAGCCTCCCTGCGATGAACTAGTCAGGCTAACAGCTGGTGTCGTGGGCAATTCCCAAAGAGAAGCTCCTCTAAGCAAATTCACATTGTATAATCACTCTGTTAACGATTTCTGGAAACCTGGGAGCTGCCAAATGGGACCTGGAAGAGATTTCTACCTGCTTCTAGTTCTGCCCAGGCAGGGTGCTTGTGCAGGAGGAGAAATGCCCATCCTGTTACTCTGCTCGCTACACTGAGGGGAACAGAAAAAGGAAAAAGGAGCAACATCTCCTCTTGACTTCTGTAAAATGGGTCTGGTCCGCAGAGCCCAATTACCCCTGGGATCCTTTACATGAATTCCTGCAGCACTGTGACCCATGGCAATCCTCCCGTTTTCCCTTTGCTGTGTCACCCTGCCTGTGGTTAGGCTGCCCGTCCCCTCGGCGCTGGTAGCCATGAGGGTCTCCAAGCTGCTCAGCCTCAGTACTTCTGTGTCTTGACTGACCTGAAAGGCCTCCCTGCAGCGTTTGCCTGCCTTTTATAGATCAGTGGCAGATCAAACCTCAGATTTAGTGCTGGGCTTTGCAAAATCACGCAGAAGCATCTTGTTTTATAGAATTTTTTTCCCTGGCTTCCTCCTGTCTCATCTCGTGTTTCTCCTGCTCAGCCAGGCCCACCACAGGGCCGTGTTACTCTGCCTGCATCACCCCGCTGCCTCTCATTTATTTCTGCTCTCCAGTGCCCACGGAGGTGACTGCAAAACCCTTGGTGATCAGCCAGGGATTTGCCACTTCCCAGCTGCACAGCAGGATACAGCACCTCTGGTTTGTCACCACGCAGCCAGCACACAGGGGACAGTGGCACTTGGCAGTGTCAGCCCCTGTGACACCAGCTTCCCAGCACAATTGGCTTTTCAGGTAAGGGAGACACAACCTGGAAGGTTTTTGTTTGCCCAGGACTCCCTGCAGGCTGGGAAGGAGGTGATCTTCATCCCACTGCCGTCTTCTCAGTGCTTTTTAGAGTCTGCTGAACTGAAGACCAGGGCAACAACTTTTACCCCCGTCATCTGGCCTGGGACAGATGCTCAAGGGACAGGAAGTCCAGGGAAGGATTTCTTGTCCTGCCTGGCATACAGGGAGCTGCTTTATCACACCTTCTCCTTCCTTCCAGGAAGAAGTAACCAGTTGTGGCATCAGATTTGTGCCAGTCACCTTTTCCACACAGTGGGATTTAGAGGGAGAGCAAAATACACCCACACCCCCAGCCCAGCAAGGCCACTGATCGGTGACCTTGTGCTAAGCACTTGGCACTGTCATCCTTGGGGCTGTGTGACTGGTGCAGCAGCCACGGGAGGCAGGGTATAATTAGATGTATTTGTGTACATCTTTGAGTCCTTGAGAGAAGAAGCTGAAAGACTGGCTGCAGGGCTGAGCTGCTCAGCCAGATGGGGCTCTGCTCTCTGCAAAGCCAGGGACTATCATGTTCTCCCAGCGTGGAAACAAGCAGGGTGTGCAGTGCGGACAGAGCCCCTTCTCCTCCAGCATCCTACAGAGAACAGTGGCAGGGCGACGCTGGGAGAGAGCAAAGACAGGGCTGCAGAGTGTGTCAGCGTGAGCTTTTTTTCAGGGCTCAGTGCAAGCACACATCAGCCAGCAGTCTGAGCTGAGCCATGGCTTCCCTGAGAACGTTTTCAGTGAGGATGCTGGAAGCTGTCCTGCTCCCAACTACACAACAAGGCCATTGGTGTGCTGAACACAGAGATGCCCTTTGATAAGGAAAAGTTTGCCTAAAAAGGGGTTGCAGACAGTGACCCCACCCTGCTGGAAGAACAATTTCCTGAGAAACCACCTCACTTACGGAGCAGGGGTTTAAAACACACCAGCTTCTGCCTGCTCCAAGCACATCTGCCTCTCCTCACCACACAAATATATTGCTCCTGTAATGTCACCTGTGACACAGACTGCTGCCGTTACCCAAAGCAGTGCCATGCGCAGTGATGCTGTGCTTCCACAAGCAAATCCACTCACCCCTGAGCATCGGTGTCCACAAGCAGCCGGACCAGTATTCCCGTCACAGCCACAAGAATTGGGTAATGGTCCACACTCTCCAACCCTGTGGAAGCAAAAGAGAAAGATGGAGCCACTGTCACCGCACAAGGGACAGGACAGGGCTGTACCACTGCCCTAGGACTTGGTGGCAGCACAGTCTGGGACGCAGGGGCTGTGGCTTTGGCTCTCCAGCAGCCTGCAGGGTGACCTGGGCTCCCCCCGTGATAGGAGGTTTTCCCACTAATGTGAGCTACAGGCTTGGCCCTCAGAATGGAGCATCCCTGCCTCTTCCAAGCCTCGGGATGGGAAGGAAATCTGTCCCCTACTAAGCAGAAAGGGAAATGCAGCTGGTGTATGGGAAATGTAGGATGCCTACATAGCACCTGGAGCCAGGTCCTGCTAACAGGCAAAACTCAGTCACCTCCAGGAGAAAGAGGACGGCTGACATGGGTGAGAACAGCTTGCTCTAGCATCTCAGTGCCCCCTTTACTCGATGCAAAGCACAGCAACCAAGCCACCCACTTCCCAGGGGCGCTTCTCCAGCACGTTTTCAACAGAGGGAAGGGACGGAGAGCTAATGCATGGGCTCACCTGGCAAACGGAGGTTGACCACTCTGTCAAACAAGTTCCTTTCAGCTGTCACACGATTCAGAACCTGGTTCAAGAGCTGCGTAGGGAAAAGCAGAGAGCATTTGTATTTTCTGGGTGGGTCTTCCTGTGAGCAGCACTCGAAGAGCGTGCTTTGGAGCAGCATGGGAGCTGATGGGTGCTGCAGGGGCACCTACTCTGCTGATGGACGGCACATGTTAGAAACAGGGTTAATAAAAACTTTTAGAATTAACACATGCCTCTTTTTACAGCTCCTAAATCTCAAACCTGAGCTGACCAGCTCTGTAACATGCTTCTTTCAGAGCCCTAACAGCGGGAGCATCAGCTAACACTGGCTGTCATGACCTGACACAGCCTGGAGACACCACGCAGCTGCACATGCACATTGTGGGCCCACAAGGAAGGCTGAGCAAGGGGCTGGACAGGGCTCCCTTCTCTGTCCACACGAGCTTGCAGCACAGTCCTAGCCCGGCCCTGGCACAGAGGGAGGCAGCACCACATCACAGTGGTTCTACTGCACCCACACCTCACAGGGAAGAGCCAGCCTGAGGTCAAGACACCCGAATCTCAGCACCTCACACCTAAATCTGAATCCCACCTACAGATGCCAAGCTAATTCTGCGGACACAGCTCTTGGGAAGCAGAAGGTACTGCCACAGCCCATGAAGAACAAGCTGGCAGCTGCTGCTGGGCAAAGCAGTGTCAGCGGGGTGGAGATGGCAGCAGGATGAACCTACCAGCCCCGGAGCACAGAAGAGCACAGAAAGCAATGTACTCCTCTGCTTGACAGAGCATCACCACAGGCTGAGATTTCTGCACTGAAGGAATCAGCTGCAAAGGCACTTAATTAGCCGCCATTAGCTCTCACTCAGCCCCCAGTGGGATGAGCAGGGACTGCTCCAGGCTTGACACAACTGCTGCAAGCTGTGCATGGCCTCTGTGCGTGGCACCCCTCTTCCTGCCCCCTGCATGCCCAACGAGCTGAAAGCTGCACCCTTTCTGTGGGCACACTCTGTTTTGGGGCACAGCCTCCTGGGGACACCGGGACAAGAGGGGGATGCTGCAGAACCCCGCTCTGTCTTGGCTCTCCCCCGGATTGCCCAGCTGTGCGCTAAGGGCCACTCCAGAGGATGCTTCTTTGCACTTGGCAGAAGGACGGTACCTGGGCGAGCCTCCGAAGCAGCAGCTCTGATGATGGGCGATTCCAGTCCAGAAAGATCTCGGGGGCCAGCGTGACGGTCATTTCCAGCACCCTGAGCAAGCTCACCGACAGGTCGAAGCAGGTGGCACACACCTTCAGCTGGCGGCTGTCCACAAAGTTTCTCTCCAAGCGCTCCGCTGCCTGCTGGATCTACCAAGCAAGAGAGAGAGCTCACCGAGGCGCCTCTTCCCAAAAGAAGGGCCACGAAACCCCTCCAGCTTGGCTCCCGCGTGTGCCAGGGAACTGCTGCACTCCCAGCCCTGAGAGTAGAGCCCTGAACCCTGCTCGGTGCAGGGCACGGGCACGCCACAGGTGCTGACACGCTCACCTCCTGAATCATGCCGATGAACTCGGAGAAAGCCCAGTTGAGCTGGTTGAGGACGCTGTTGAGGAAGCTGGGGGCCAAGTCACGGTCGCTGCGCAGCAGGTCTGCCATGTGCCTCTGCAGCAGGGTGGAGGGGCACGGCTCTGCAAGCACACACAGCTTCAGCGGCCTGCACCCAGAGCGGCCACGGGCCTGGGGCAAGAGCAGGCAGGAGCTTGCTCCTGGGCTTGTTAAATATCGGCCTGTGTCTTGCTGTAAGACAGCAAACGGGGATGGCAGGGCGCTGGGAGGCCGGGCATGAGGGCTGTGCTGAGCAGCGAGCTCGCCTGCTGGGCCTCCGAGCACTTTTTTGCAATGCCAGCCTGAATTAATGCCAGCCCCATGCGCTTGCTGCTGCCCACGCACACAGCACGATGCACCACAGCCTCGTGCCTGGCTCTGGAGGGTCGCCTCGACTTTAATTACTCCTGATAGCAGCGTGGCAGCAGCTGCCCAGAGCCGACACCTGGCAAACCCCACTCTGCAGAGGCTTCTGCCTGCTGCTGGGCTGTGCCCTCGGCAGGGCCAGCCAGGTTCAGGAGCACTGGCACCACAGCACGCAGAGGAACGAGCTGTGCTCTGACTGCAAAGGGTCTGTGGGGTGGCACCCTGCCCCAAAGGCCGGCACAGGGGCAAAGGAAACACGGGGCAACCTCCAGCACATCGCTGGGGGCTGAGCAGCACGGTGTAACTACAGGCAGACTGTGAGCTGGGAACAGCAGAGCCAGGGAGAAATGGCAGGAGACAAGTGGAGATCATCACCTCCTCCTGAACAGAACAAAGTGCTCTGCACGCTCCTGCCCCTAGGTACGAGGTTGTGGTGTGATGGGGACACGTGCCGAGTACTTATGCTGCAGGCAGCCCAGCACCCTGGCTTTGATCCTGGCTCAAAGCACATCTTTGGGAAGGATTTCATCAGACAAACATCTTTAATGGCCTATGCCCACCCCATGGTACTTTCCCAGCCCTTGGCAATATGTGGCTCAGGGGCTGCCTTTTATGTACTTAGTGATCCCAAGCGGCTTTCCTGCTCAGGGTCCCCCTGAAGCTATGCAAGCCTTTGGCATCGAACGTGTCCCAGAGCAACACTTCACAGTATAATCGTGTGTGGCAGGAAGAATTCTAATTTCAGCCTGGCTCCTGCTCTCTTTATTTGATAATATTTCTTCTTTGCTGCCCCCTCCTTCTGCTGGGAGGGGCAGAGATGCTGCTCTCCATTCGCTGCCTCCAGCTAGCCCTGATTTCACAGACCTTCACGGCAGCCCCGATCACTCCTTCCAAACAGGAACACCTCCAGTCTAGGCAGTTTGTCCTATAGGAACTGTCACGTCCTTGTCCCCTTTCCCATCCCTCCCTGACCCTCACCAGGTGTCCCAGATTTCTTTGGAGAGGTGGAATCGGAAGCACTGGCAGCATCCAAACCCCAAACACAGGGCAGATTTGCAGGAAGGCACTGCCTGGTTTTGCTTCCTTCTATTCTCCTTTCCTTGTCATTGCTGTTGTGTAATTCGTTCCTTTAACTATGATTATTTTTTTCCCCTCCAAAAGATCAAACTAGGATTGCAGTTTGAGGATGACCCTT
This sequence comes from Aythya marila, assembly GCF_965140915.1. Taxonomy (NCBI): domain Eukaryota; kingdom Metazoa; phylum Chordata; class Aves; order Anseriformes; family Anatidae; genus Aythya; species Aythya marila. The sequence continues at coordinate 15,746,855 of NC_139051.1, forward strand.
CTGGAAGAATTTATAGCTCAGGATCCCCAGGAAGCTGCTGGTTGCAAGGTGTAAGCAGAGGAGCCCAGGAGCCAGTGCTGGAGCCCACTTGGTTTTCTTCCTGTCAGCGACAGAGGCTGGCACGCAGCACGGCCTCAGCAAACCCACAGCTGACACTGAACAAGGGGATTTGTCTGATGTGCGAGGCATCCTGAGAACCTTGAGGGTTGGGACAAAAAAATCCTTGTCACATTCAATAAGAAGCATAAAATCCTGCATCTGCGGCTCCCAGCTCCGGCTGGGAACCAGGGGCTGGGCACCACTCTGCAGAGGGGCTGGGGAAGGTACCCGCACAGACAGGGGCCAGCTGAAGGCTCCTTCCTCAGGATGGGGCAGGGACAGGCCCCAGGGAGGTCTCCAGCCTTGGGGGCTGGACAAAGCCCCAGCCACCTGGATCCAGAGCCAGCCACAGCCCTCACCTGAGCAGAGACCAGGCCACCTGCCACCAGGACCTTCCCACAGACACCTGTGATCTTCAGCTTTGTCTCTACAGCTTGCAGCCCATTTTTAAACCCCATTTTTCTTTTGCATTCACTATTCCACCTCTGGTTATGCTGAATTTCACCTCTGTTTTCTCTCCCAGGCCTTCAGAAGAGGAAGGCTCTGTTGCAGGGCTGGCATTTTTGGTCTTTGCTTTTTTTCCTAGCCCCCCCTAAATGTGTAAAAAGTGATTTTTAATAACTGCTGACATATTAGCCCCCTCCTGCCTTCAAGTACTGAAGCAGTTTTAGGCAATGACCATCAATCCTTGTGGAGGAGCTCTGGGGGTTGTTCCACTGGCCCGCCACCAACACCTCTTACTGACATTTCAAGTCAAGACAGATCTCCAAATGAAGCGCCCAGCCAAAGCCTACCTCATTTGAAGGCAGCTTTGGTTTTTTGAAGGATGCTTTTCTGCTTGTAACAACTTGCTTTATCCTGACTTTTAGCCAATGACTGTTTCCTCATGGTCTTTTTCCAATAAGTGGTGTGAATTTGCTCCAAGCATCCAATTCCAGGTTCTTAAATGCTTTCCTCGCTGCTAGCAAAGACTGTGCCAGTCTGTAAAAGCATTAAAAAGCGGTGCCTCTTGTCAAACCTCTCCACACTTACCTAGTTTTTTGTTTTTTTTTTTTAAGGTTTTGAGCTACCACTAGGAGAAGGTGCACTAAGTTGGCCTTTGCTGCTCCTAGGAGGATTGTGAGTCTTAAATACACTGTGAGCACTGCTGCTCTTTGAAAGCAAGGTAAGAGAGCTGCCCTTGGCCGTAGCAAGAGCAGCTTCTTCCCCTGCACGCGTTGCCAGATCGGGGTCTGCACAGGGCAATCAGTAATGGTACCTAGAAACCCAGCTCCGTGTTGGACCCTGGTGCTGTGCTCACCTGCATTTACAAGAAGTTCACCTTTACCGAGGCATTTCCTCCCTCACACCCCAGTCAGCATCACTACCATGGGGATTCACCCCGACTTTGTGTTTGTCAATTTGCTGAGAGGAATGGCAGTTCATGGAGAGTACGGATCCTTGTTGATGCGGTTACTTTCTTGATCTTGGCAAGAGCACGTCATTAGTATTTCTAAAACTTGTAACTCCTTAATAGAGAAGCCACTCAGCCTTGGCTTAGCCATCATTATGGCAGATAAAGATCAGCCATTGGAACAGGAATCGGTGGTTTTCCAAGGCCAGAAATTATGACCTCAATACATTTAATGTGGGCACCAGAGCATGGCTCCGAGCGGTTACGGATACATCCGATGGTTCCACAACTGAAACTTCCCCACAGAAATATGAGTGAAGCAGCTGGAGGAGGAAAAGCAAAGATCTAGGTGGGGGGAAAAATGGTGAATAAAAACACTGAGCGCTTTGAAAAGGTTATTAGGCAGTCAGAAAGCCCCAGTGCTACAGCCAACACTTCAGTTGGAAGGTTCACCGAGGCCAGGACGAAGCAAAAAGGTTAAGGTAAATGCAAAAATCAAAGTGAATATAAACAAACACAGCCAGCAGTCAAAGATAACATGGAGAAAAGAGGTAATAGAAAGAAAAGGTATAAATGAAACATCTGTGACAAACCTGGCTATACGTCGGTTTCCTTAACTAGAGGAAAATATGATAAGAGAATTATTTTTAAAACTAGTAATGGGAAAAAGTCAAACAGTAGCAGAGGCCCATCAACAGATAGAGTTAAAAATTAATAAAGCAGACAAAGTGGAAGCGTTCAATAAGTGCAGATAGTTGTAAAGAAGCAGGGTCATGTACTTTCATCACAGGAAGATAATTATGTACTTTATAGTTTGCTAATGACCCAGGAAGATTTATAACAGGGCCATTTGTGAGACTCCCTGGCCAGCAGACCAAGTGACGTACGTGTAGGGGCTCCAAATGCTGCAGCACTTACAGCAGAGCTGGGAACGCGGAGGAGGAAAGCCCCAAATGGACCAGATTCGGAAGCAAAGCAGCTCCACCCAGCACTAATCTGAGTTTTCAAAAGGATCCAGATGTAAATGTGAAACAGCTGCTGCTTGGTGGCTGCCAGGCTCACAGAATTACAGTGACAAAGGTAAGCCAGCAACCCCCACCACTGGTAAACTGTGTCCCTTCAAAGAACATTTACATAGGACCAAAAGGAACACCGGCAGGGTGAGGCAGGAGGAAAGCAAACTGCATTCAGGGAATGAGATGTCAAAAAGGTCAGACGCAAGGCACGGTGAAGCCCCGGAGCACGCCTGGGACTCCCACACGCCTCCAAAGCGAAGTGCTGGCAAGCAGGCTAATGCAAGAGCTGGCTCCGTGACCAGCACGTCGGGGAGTTGTTCTACCCAGCATGACACTGGCAATGCTGGGGCTGTTAGGAAAATAAAAAAAAAGGAAAAAAAAAGATAAAAAAAAGAAAAAAAAAGGAAAAAAAAAAGAAAAAAAAGCGAAGAGTGAACACAGGGGCTTGCAAGAGAATAAAAAAGCCTTCCTGAATGAGACACAGAGGCTGCACTTTTTTCCCCCCCACACCATTTAGAAGGGCAAAGAAGTGAGCTTCCTTTGCTATGTAAACACTTTTGAGGGGGAAAATGTTGTAATATAAACCCAGCAGAGAAAGGCAGAAGGAGCAGCAGGAGATGTACGCTCCCATCAGGAAAATCACGGATTTATTGCTGAGGCTGAGGAACCACCACCGGAAGGGTTTGGTCAGTTAAACTCACACAGGATGGTTCTTTGGATGTCGTCAGATGGAAACAGGGCTTCATCCTGGAAGACCTCTAGCTTAGACAACCATCTCGCTGCAGAGGGGTTTGCCATCAGTGGGGATGAGTAACATGCAGGGCAGAGCAGCCGGTGCTCCACGTTTCTCAAATATATTGAGAGACAGCCAGCACACCTCTGTCATCTGCCCAGAGCCATTCAGGGAAGCATCCCCCGTGCAGGATGAGGCTGGAGCATTAGAGAAGAGGCTTTTGCAAAAGCTCCCTTCAGACTGGCCTGCAGAAGCAGACCCAGACGAACAAGAATTTCTTTTGGCTCAGACGTTTGTCCTTTTTGTCCCTGCCAACGCTCAAATTGCAACAAGGTGAAGACTGATGGGTGTGAAGGCAGGGGGACATCTCCTCCTCCTTTCCTGGGCAGCACCTCAAGGACACCTCTGAGTCCCATGTCCCTCTTCAATTAAATCAGCATTCATTATTGATTCAGTTGCACCTTAAAATAGCAGCCCCAGGATCGAGTCCCCAGTAGCCTGCCCAGCCCACTCCAGGCTCAGACTGTGTGGAGCCATCTGCAGATGGATTTAGAGAGATCTCGAAAACTGAGGAACCTTGATCCTGCCCGAAAGCTTCCCTGGATGGGGGGGATCTCGAGGACACTCACGAGGTCCCTGCCACATATACGAGGGTTTCCGCATTGTCCTCTGAGGACAGGAGGAAGCCAAGGCTGGCACAGCCTGCAGCAAGGCAGAGCTGCGTGATGCAGCCTCACAATCTGCCATGTGGGTGCCAGCCTCCCTGCCATCTCCCGGGGATGTAACTGGGAAAAGAGATCCTCATGTGAGCCACTACGCCCCCCAAAAGAAGACTCTCTACATGGAACAAGGGAAGGAGGGAGCTCTCTAAAAGCTACTTCACCAGACAAGAGAGGATCACACACCAAACTTACTCTGGAAACTAGCAACAGAGAGATCTCCTGGGCACCCAGAGGCAGGAGAGAGAAAGAGAACAAGAGTGCCATTAGAACAGGGATAGGCAGCTCTCCCCACCAGAAGGGGTTTGCAGCACATCTCCACATGCCCACATCAGGCTGCAGCATCCTCTGTCCCCCATCCCTAAGCAGCTCTCCAGGAGCAAGGTCTGGCACGAAGCCTTTTCCACAGCAGAGAGGAACCAGGAGTGTATCCAGACTGGCCAAGACCCTGCAAGGCTGAGGCTGAGGACGTGTACTTCAGCTCAGGAAAGGTACCTTCTCCTTCCCACGTCTTTCTCAGATGCAGCGGAGCTGGGGAACCCCTCGGTGTGACAATAGTGCTGATAACTGAACTGCCATCACAAACAGGCCAGGCTCTGCCAGGCTCCAAGAGAGGCCTGGTTAAAACACTCCCTGCTTGCAAACTTCTCCAGTGCCCTTGGGCACCCACTCTGTCTCACGGGGTACCTACTGCTTGCCATAGTCATCAGCTCTTACCCATAGCAGCTGCTTGCTGCAGACATCAAAGCTCCTTCTCCTACGCTTACATTCTGGGGTGACACTCTCGTAAGGATGCACCCCTGGGCCTCTCACCTTGCCCTTGAAGGGGAGAACCCCCCTTGGGATGAATTCAACCCACCACCCAGTCTCCAAAAGAGTCATCAGCAAGTGCAGAAAGACTGGGAATGCCCAGAAAATGCTGGCTGCAAAGCTCAGGCCTGGATATTTGGTTAGGATCCCCTCCTACTTCTGCAGCCGTCTCACCACTGGCCTGGCCCATAGCAGCGATGCCTGCTAGAGAAGATGCCATTCCTCCCTCGACCACCCTTCATAATCCCAAACGCCAGCCCCCCAGCCCACTCACTCTGCAGGCTGGGGAGGCTGGCGTCCTCAGGCTTGGTTTTCAGCAGGTGTGGGAGCCGTGTGTATCTGTACCCAAAGCCACAGCCCTGGTAGAAGAGATGAAGAAAGATCTCAGAGGGTGACAAACAGTCGGGTTTTGCTGCTCACCGGGTGGTGAGAGAGGCAGGGATGCTCACCCGCCACAGCCTGACGAGAATCCAGTTGGTCTGCGCCCAGGGCCGCTGCTCGTAGGGAGCCAGGAGGTTCTTCATCATGGAGATCCGCCTACCAGACAGGAGACACGGGTCAGCTGCAAAGGGTCCGGGGACAGGGAATTAAACAGCACACACAGCAGGACCCAGCCATTCCGCAGGGAGCAGGCAGGGCAGCACTTACTGCTCTTCGGGGATCCTCTCTACAGCACGCAGCGAGTGGGGGTAGCAGACATAGCTGGCCAGAGCCTGCATCAGGGAGTCCCGGATGTCTGGGGAGGAATGAGAGCGGGTTAGGACAGGCATCCAAGGACACACGGTGTGCCACAGAGCACTTGAACACCAGAGGCTGGGAGAAACTAGCCCTCTTTTACAACAGACCCTCTCTGGACACGTTCTGGGGAAGAACCAATTACACAGACACCAGATTAGTGGGATCAGTTGATGTGGTCAAGGGAAGGGCTGCCCGAGGGACCTAGATAGGCTGGAGAAATGGGCCAGCAGGAAATTCATGAAATTAAAAATAATAATAATAATAAAATAAATGGTGAAACCTGGCCCTTTGCAATGCTATAGGCTGGGATTTAGTGGGTGGGAAACAGCAACCTGGGGCTCGAGGCAAGCAGTAAACTGAGCTTGGGCCAGCAATATGCCCTGGCAGCAAAGGAGGCCAACAGTATTCTGTGCTGCATCAACAGGAATATAGCCAATAGATCAAGGGAAGTGATTATCTCCCATTAGTTAGCTCTTGTTAGATCAGACAGACACTGCATCCTATTTTGATACCCCAAATACAGGACAGACATAGACTAGAGTGAGTTCAGCAGAGATCTGCTGAGGTGGTCAGGGGCTGGAGCACTTGCCCGGAAGGAAAAGCTGAGGGAGCTGGGCTTCTTTGGCACACAGATGATAAAGCTTTGGGGTTTACAGCAGCCTTCCAGTACCTGCAAAGAGGTTATCAGGAAGCTGAGATGTGGTCAGTGACTGTGGTTACAAACTACTAGCGGTAACAGTGTGAGGGTAAGAAAGAACGGGCACAGATTAAAACAAGAGGTTCACAGTGGGTATGAAGAAAAATGAGGACAGTCCAGCACTGAAAAGGGTTGTGCAGAGAGGCTCTGTGTTGTGCAGCCTTCATCCTTTGAGGTTTTCAAGACCAGAGTGGATAAAGCCCTGAGCAGCCCAGTCCAGCATCATAACTGACCCTGCAGCTAGAGACTTCCCGAGACCGCCTCCAACCTGAACGAACGATACTGTGATTTCTGCCTGACCTACACTTTCAGTCCGAGAAGCATCTGCACCCTCTGTGCAGAGGGAAGCTCAGTCATGAAGTGACAGTGTCTGAAGGATAAGAGTCAAGTGCCCTGAGTCTGTCTCCTGAGTCCATTGTCTCTTCTGTCTTTAGCCGTAGCAGCTGAGGGTATTCCTAGACTCTTGCCTTCCTGTTAAACGTAGCAGAGTACTTCTTGATCTACTCCTGTGCAGGCAACCAGGTAACTTTAAATCATTTTAATCTAGAGCACAAGCTCACCTAGCCAACCTCCACAGAATCAAAAGAGCAGCCAAGCATCCTGGTGCTCTGCTGTGGATGTGACAGTCACCAGCAGATGAGCAGTGTGACAAGCAGCACTGTGGTCTGCGACAGAAAAGTATGCCTACAGCCTCAGCCTGGCCTCTCAGAGAGACAGTGTCATTAAAGGATGAAGGGAAAGCAGCTTCTGAAAGAGGAGCAGGGTCACTTCTAAGTCTAGATGACACAGCTGAGAGAAGGACTCGTGTGTCCTCCTGGGGAAGCAGGGTAAACACACCTTTAGAAGTGGCTACTGAGTTAGGAAGAGTTTAGAGCAGTACGAGCCTAGGCCTGTGTCCCAAACTGGTTTCCATGCAGCTGGAACTAGACACGTTGGATCATTCGGTCTCCAGGATCCCCACAGGTATCATAAAGGGTCATACACTCAGGGACCTTCACAGAGGACACGCTGAGCTGATGAAGGAAAAACACTAAAGTCTTTCTTCAGAAGCAGTGGTTTCCCTACAGACTTAACCAAGATGAGCATCAAGCTGAACAGGGCATCTTGGTTTGGCAGTAAACCCAGTCCACTCAGCAGGATGCTGGGTTTCTCCAGCAGCCCAAGTCATGCCCCAAACACAGAGAACTAAAGGCAGAAGCACACATGGAGAGATCAGCATTTTAGTACAAATTTGTGTTCCTCACGTTAACAAAAGCTCATAGCGCACTGGGGATGTCTGTTTACGGCCCATCTCCATCTGCATCTGCTCGCCTACTCCTACTTCAGCTCAGGAAAAACAGAGACTCACCATCCTTGTGTCCTGGCAGCTAAGAAGAAATCCCAGACTCAGTAGCTGGGACATGAGTCCTGCTCTCACAGGAGTATCCCAGGTCATGTATCTAACCCTGATATAAGCAGGACGTGCTGGGTAAGGGCAGAGTCCAGACCCTCTTTGTATGTGGAGGTATAGAGCACTCTGTGAGCTCAGCAGATAGATCCCAACACGAATCTGCTGAGCCACCAGCAGCAGGACCAGTCAGGGCTGCACCATGTCACCCCAAAGAAGAAGAGAGCAGCTTTACCTGTGCCCACAATCCTCGAGTCAGCAAAGTGCTTGGCCAGGATGGCAGCGAGGCGCATCAGAGTCTCTTCATAGCCTGCAAAGAGGAGGGAGAAGGGGTCACAGCGCAATGGGCAGCCCTGTGGCCAGCTTTCCCGTGGGCACAGGACAGGCCCCAGGATTCATTCCTGCTGCAGCTACCTCTGCAGTTTTGTTGTGTGTCTAGCTATCAAAACAAACAGATGGGAAAACATGGGTCTACAACACAGCCTCCCACCTCAGCGTACAGAGCCTAAATCAGTTACTCTGAGGAAGATAAAACCTTGCTACTCAGATGGCAAGAGAGAGAGGCTTAATGCAGAAGGGGCTAAGCAACACAACCAGCACCCGGTATCTATGCAGAGAAGCCACATCCAGCCTGCAGGCCCTGAAGAAATCTGCTACTGCTTAATTATGCTGCTCCCTGAACAGCAGGTACAGCTCTCACTTAATGGATGTGAACACTTTAATTATGTCTTGTTGGCTGGAATGGCAGGTCGTCCTGCCTTCACAGGCTCTGGCAAGCACAGTACAATTTTGCTAAGAACCACTGGGGTCACATAGCCAGGAAAAGCACAGAATATGCAGAGGGAATCCACCTAAACAAAGATGGTTGGCACGAATTGGGTGGTCACCTCTATATCCCAGTCCCATGGAGATTTGAAAACAGTCCCAGTTTCTGCACTTGTGGCACATCTCCCCCCACCCAGCAACCAGCAGCCAGCATGTGTTGTCAGGGCAGTGACATCCTCCAGCATCCCAACCCATTCTTGACGGCTCCTTGCATATGAAATCCATAGCTGCCAGTGATTTTCACTACAGCCAACACCACAACAGCTTCACGCAAAGCATGGGCTCCCTGCCTGAAGCTCAGCAGTAGGAGCCTGCTCAAGGAACAGCACTCAGGACTTGTTCCACATCATATAGACAACATAAAGTGAAGGACATCACAACCAGCGGAGGACACAGATGGGATGCCCTTGTATTTCATCACAAGGATGTGGCTTTATTTAGATTTTATCAGGCCAGAATTAGCAAGGACTCTCTATCCCCTTACCTGGAAGCTCCTCCATGCTATTGACAGGGCTGAAGTAGTTCTTGAGTGCACTGTAGCTGTTCATAGCCACACTGAGGTAGAACTCTGGCATGAAAGCAAAAAGCGAGCCTGTCCTGTCGCCGTGCTCGATGGTGCGGATGCACACTCGCAGCAGCCAGTAGATATCCTGCATCTTCTCCTGACCAGAGAGAGCACAGCAATCCCCTGTCAGTTATGAGCATCTTCTCTTTGGAAAAACACAGCAGTCAGCACAATGCCCAGGCCTTACAAACATCTCCGTGTCTGAGGTGTTCCTCAGATGGCTGCTCTAAGTTCATTAACCAGGTCTGTGCTGTTGGATCTTCTCATAGAGCCACGGAAGTGTCAGAGGAAGGAACAATCAGGGATCCCTACACCAACCTCAAACTCAGCGCACAGTTAGCACTAGTGTGAGACCAGAGCAGCAGTGGCTTTGTCTCGCTGAGCATTGCAGCCCTCCAGGAACTGCTCCTTGGTGGGAGCTATCTGACCACACAGGCCTGATGGCAAAAAAAGGCACACTAATTTTAATTCCAAGTACAGTGGCTGAAGGAAGGCAGGCACTAGCATTCCCAGCATAAATCTGCTAGAACAAAAGCTCATCTTTTGTAGGAACTAACAAACGGGAACTGGCAGAAAGCTCACACCAACTCAGATCCCTGCAATAGGCAGCCACTGCCTTTTGGATTCTGTGCCAGCCATTCCTGAGCAATACTGGCTTCTTGCTTCTCTAGCAAGCTCTGGGGGTCCTAGATCAAACCCAGGAAATGTAAGGTCATCTACATAACTTTAAGCTATAAAAATCAGTACTAACAAAGACATAGGAAGAGGAAATGCTACTTCATAGCCACGAAATACCATATTTGCATATAAACAGAGAGAAGAGAGTTACTCTTCTAATAAAAAAAAATAAATCAGAAGATAAGTGATTTCATTTGCTTAGGGGCTTTTCTAAAGTATGCCACTGCCATCTTTGGGAGACTTACATGGGTTTCTTCTGCAAATTACACCAAACTAGTATAAATCAAATAAATTGAATAAAAGACATCTTTATCTCAACACTGACACACACCTCAGCTCAACTGTTGCCTTCAGGATAAAGAACAATTGTGCAGACAACATTAAGGCAAAGAAAGCTGCATTTGATTTTATAAAGACTTGATAACCTAAAAACACCATCTTAGGTATTGCCAAGATAAAAGAATACCTACGCCAAGAGGAGAGAGAGAATCACCCACAGTGTGACAGATAAATAGTGTCATCACAAAATAAGAAAGTACTGCCTACTTTAAAACTATGAATGTTTTGGTCTCCCTTTCAGCTCACCTTGAACCCCTCAGCTCAGAATAAACTAGTAACTAATTCCCCAAAGGAGCAGCCTCTCCCATGCTCAACACCTCAGCACAGAGGACTTCACCTCTAGATGGAGAGCAGGATCAGTCTCTTTCTGTTCAAGAGCACCACTCACAGGGATACATCCCTCTGCAGCATGCAGGTCCTGTGGAAGCTGGAGCCCACTGGGGGCACGTCTCCACTGGGAAACGCCTGTACCAGCTGTGAGGGGCAGCCCTCGAGGTGCAGGCAGTATGGACAGGCTCCTCCATGCAGCCACACTCCTCTCCAGAGCAAGCTCACTCGGCTCCTGGCACACATTTCACAACCCAGCTAGTGACCTGCCTTCCCTGCAGACCAAGCAGGTTGAGGCAGAAGCACGAGCAGATGCTGCTGATAAATCCAGAAGAGTGACAAACCCGCACTCCCCACGTTTAATAGGACAACAGATCATCTGGAGACACGAACAATCATGGTGTGACTGATATGCACACCAGTAACGCCCCCCAGCGTCTCAAGAGGAGCCCAGGAAGAAAGGTGTATTTTCTGGCAAGCGTGGTCTATGCTAATGCAGCTGGAGAGCTCCTGCAGTGCCGCACTGTGTCTTGCGATCCTGTTCTGGGCGTGAAGGAGAGGACAAGTAAAGAGCTTGAGTCAGATCAGCCACTGCTCCTGCCACTGCAGCTCTGCCAGACATGTTCGTAGGAGCCACTGTTCTTCCACTCCCTGTTTACATCCTGAGACACATGCTGCTACTGCATGTTGGGAGAAATGTGTCCTCTTCCCCAGCACAAAAAAAAAAAAAAAAAACACCAAAAAACGTACAAACACAGATGGGGCAAGGCAATGTGCAAAGGAAGACAGGAAGAGGAGATCTGCGGAGTGTAAGAGCACAAACTGCTCATGAGAAAACAGTCCAGAGACCTTACCCCAGAAGATGGTGAATGCAAGGAAGAAAGAACAACCTGTGCAGTCAGTCAGTGGGTTACTGAATATACAAAGCCCTCTCTCCCCATAGGAACCAAGTGAAGAAGGGGAGAACACCTGAGCAGAAAAGCCTAACACTTGGCTCCTGCAGACTGCAGGAAGAGCCTTAGTGAGAACTCCCTGTGATACACAGCACAGCTCAGGGAAATGCTTCGCAGTAGCCTCTGTCCTCTAGGCACTCCCCAGGAACTGGACGGGGCATTTGACCTGAACCCGTCTGTCTGCAGAGACCTGACTTCCCGAGGGAAAGCCTACAGCACCACCCAAAGCTCGGAACAGATCAGGACGTGTCCTAACAAACACGTAGGGACCAAAGCTGGGACAGGAAGGGGTCCAGGCCTCGGAAGGAGGCTCATCATGCACATGAAGGTAGAAACAAGCCTCACAGATCAGCATTGCTCCAGCACCAGCAAAAACGTCACGTGTGAGAACACAGATACAGAGACACGCGCTCTTGGTATCTTCTGAGCTGCCCACGTTGCACTCCTGCCCACCTTTGAATAGATGGTGACATTTATCCAAGCCAGGCGACGACTCAGGTGATTGAGTTTCTCAGAGAAGACCTTTTGGCTCTTCAGCAGTTCCTCATGGATGTCTCTCCTCTGAAAAAGAGTACAGAAATGCACGGGCAGATACCACTTCCACTCATATTATCCTTTTTCAGAGCTGGACAAACAACACAGAAGCGAATAACACCTTGGGGCTAGCTAGGGAGTATTAGCAGGAAAGGAAGGGGTCAGCAGCCTTTCTGCAGAAGGAGTGGGAACCAGTGCTATAAAAAGCACTTACTGGCCCCAGCTGCAGCCCACAGGGCCTGATGCAGACACTGGTCCAGTGTGCAGAGTGGCTTTAGGGTCAACTGCTGTCAGAGATACTTTTTTAATGCATCATCAGATACATTCAGTCTCTGACAGCTGGAACAGGACATAAGTCCAGCACAGCAGGGTATTTCCTCTTTTTTTTTTTATTTTATTTTTTATTTTTATTTTTATTTTTCTTCTGGACCTTTCATTGTGCTTGTGAATGACAGATATAAGGAATAGCCCCAGCAGCCCAAGCAGAAGTGGTGTGGCTGGAGATTGGAGAGTCTCCTCTGAACAGGAAACCTTTCCAAACCATAAATCACAATCCTGGGGTAACCCCACATTCCCACCCCAGGAGACTGGCTCCAAGCTGCCTGCAGCACACAGAGGTTTGCAAGTTGCCACAGACTGTCTGGGGGAAGCCGAAGCAATTACTTCAGTGCCTCTGTTCCTTGAGGCAGTGGTACAATGGGTTGGCACAGCATGAAACGTGGCTGCCAGCTCCAGGCATGGGTTACTACCCCAACAAGACATTGCTCCAAGGCTGGAAATCAGGCACTGTGCTTCATGCTTTCTGCCAGGTACTGAGGAGCTACCAGAGAATGAAGCTAGGAGTCCAGAGACACTTACCCTCTTTGGGCAGCGGCTGATTTTTTCCTCTGTGTCTTTCAGTGCCATGGCATACTCATTCACATCATCTGACACACCAACCATCTGAAAAACAAGCAGATTCCAACAATAAACGAGGGTATTTTTTCCTCCAGATACACAAGCATGCAAACAGATCCCCCATGGGGGTTGGGAGGACACACAGTCACTAAGCAAGCAGAAAACAGAGAGTCCGTGTAGAAACAATGGAGGTTGGGAGAATGGATGCCTGCAAAGCATGTGTCACTTACCTTCCCGAGCTGCTGGTGGACGCTGAGGTTGTACATCATCACTATCCCATCCAGGATTTCCAGGAGGGAGTTCTCTGTGATGGGCTGGTCTGGTTCCTCTGGGGGTCTCCCCAATAAGAGACCCTCGTTTCCATGGGTGCCTTCAACTGCAATCCGCCCCCAGGACAGGAGAGAAGTTCTCAGCAAGACATTTTGGCACCTCAGCTTCTGCCTGCACCTCTCCCAAGTCAGCAGCCAAAGCTCTGCTGTTCATCTAAAACACATTCTTCCTTCCCATCCCGTGTGATTCACCAGTCACACAAACACACCGTCCCCATCTCACCGCCTGCATCGGGCTCACCTGGCAGACCTGCTCAGACAGACCCAGGCTGTGCTTCAGAGACCTGCCTGGTCCCACCCCAACAACAACCGTGCTGCCTCCGCACTACATCCCCACAAAGTCTCACTGCCCTTGCAGAAGCCAAGGCAGCATCTCTTTGCACAGAGTGACACCATCAACAGCGTCACATGCAGGACAGCCAAGTGGCTGACTGCGGACTTGCAGGTCTCAGCATGGCCTGGAAACGGGAAGGAGCAATGCTGGAAGCAATTAGGTTGCTTTATTCTTGAGAGTACTGGGAGCTGAAGATGCCCTTCTCCCAGGGACCAGCTGGGCCACGCCACCATGCAGCCGTACTCACTGTCCTCCTCCGTACGCTGCTCCACGCTCAGCGTGCGCACTTTGACCTTCTCGAGGGTGCCCAGCGGGCGCCGCGGGTTCATCAGGCTGACAGCCGCCGTGCTGAGGAAACGGTTGGCGCGGCCCAGGGTGGGCGAGCTGAGCCAGCCAGGTCTGGCAAGAGCCCCACCGATGGCCAAGGCGGCAGAGGGACGCTGGGACTGAGAAGAAATTTAAGGGAGGAACAGTTCCGGCTGTTAGGCTGCTGACAGCTTGTCCCTGCAAAGATTTTGGTGCAGGAGGAGGTATTTTCCCCGCCGTGTCTCGGCCAGCAGTGGCCAGTTAGCAAATGTGTATTGTGTTCCTTCCTAAGGGCACGTGTCAGGCACAACCAGCAGATCTGCACAGCAAGAAGTTGCCTTGCACCCCTTCAAATGCAAGTGTCAAGAGCTGCCATTGAAGAGAGGGGACACATTTGGGTCTGTGATGAGTCAGAATGTGGAGAAGAGAAAATTTTGCTGCTCAGACTTGGGGCATCCAGGACCTTGCTGATCTACAGCAGCTCCCGTGCATGCTTAGCTGTTCACCTGATCGCTCACGGGCTGCTTACAGTCCCAGCCCAGACACTGCTCTCTAAAGCAAAGCTCTAGTAGCTAGAGGCTGAGCTTGCTGCCCCAGCACCAGGGGCCCCACTGATGAATCGCAGTACATGGCTCACCTGTGCTGCTGATGTCGCTGATTCCTCATCTTCATCAAGATCGTCCATAGTCACTGACTGCAGTTCTGCAGGGTCAATCAAGACATTGGCTTTTGCAGCCAGGTCATCTGCACAAAGCACACCAGAGCAGCTGTGAATGCACGAGTTACCTGTCACAGCCCTTGGCTCATCTTCTTTCCTGCTTCTCAGCAGCAGAGAAGCAGGCGGTGAAGCTGGGCGCTGCATTAGAACAGGCTCACCGTCCCCCTTATATGGCATAGATCTGCCCTTGCTAACAGAACAAAGACCAAGCAGCTCACCCAGAACACGTTTCTGTTCCTGTTCCTACCAGCAGCAAACAGAATAAGTGAGGAACCAGGAGACAACTGCTGGGGACAAACTGAAGTAGCATAGAGAAGGGAACTCAGGGCCTGAGACCATTTGATAAGCCTACAACTCTTCAACACTGCCCCGTTGTATGGTATGTCCCCAATTCACTAGGACTGCAGGTCCCCCAAAGCCCAGAGGGAGGCTGCTCTGATGGAGAGGGACTCTGTCATGGAGTATATTGATAGGACAAGGAGTAATGGCTTTAAACCAAAAGAGGGTAGATTTAGATTAGATATAGGGAAGAAATTCTTCACTCTGAGGGTGGTGAGGCCCTGGCCCAGGCTGCCCAGAGAAGTTGTGGATGCTCCATCCCTTGCAGTGCCCAAGGCCAGGCTGGATGGGGCTGGGGGCAGCCTGGTCTAGTGGGAGGTGTCCCTGCCCATGGCTGAAGGGTTGCAATTAGATGATGTTTAAGGTCCCTTCCAACCCAAACCATTCTCTGATTCTATGACAGCTATGCTGTACAAAGCCTGAACATTGTGTCTTCTAGTCCACAGCCATAGGTTTAAAGCTGTCCAGGAAGGACACGGGGCTGCTCCGTGTTGGAGCGTTACAGCAAGGAGCATGCAGACATTTTCACCCCCAGCAGAGCCACGCTGACGGGCAGCACTCTGACAGCTCCCAGCCCTTGGCTGGGGAGCAGCAAGAGCACTATCCCTGCGGGTGTTCCCAGACCATCCCCCTTTCCTCCACCAGCCAAAGGCTGAAGCAAGATCCCCGAAGGACTGCTCAACTTGGATGCCCAGTCCCACCGCTGCAGGCCTCACGTGCCACTACATGCCAAGGCAAACTGTAGAGCTAACCCCCGGCCTACAGGCAGCCTCCCTGGCTTTGCCCCTGGGCAGGCTGGGGGTGCTCTGACACAGAGGTGATACAGTGCTCAGCTCCTCTCCATTATGCCCACCACACACCATAAGTCTGGGGAAAGGAATAAAAGTGCAGCAAGAGAAAATCAGGATATCAGATTAGAAAAAAGTTTGCAACTGAACATTCAGGCCAAAGCACGCAATTAGGAAAAGATGACAAATTAGTGCCCCAGTCAGGGATGTAAAGCTGTAAACTTAAAGGACACTCCACACCAGACAGATGCTGCCTTCTCTACAGTAACTTGCATCTCATTAAAGCTCAAGTCTCCTCTCTTTCCATTTAATCACAATTAATTATTCACAGCTCCCTCCCTGGGATGTCTCTTGGGTGAACTTCAGCCAGGACCTGGGGTGAAGGTATTGGAAGCGAGAGCACTTACCTTTCAGGGTCTTCTTGAGATGAGACAGGAGACCTCCAAGTCGCTGAAGGTCAAAATAATCCACCTTCCCGTTATAGAACAGCTGGGGAGGGACATACGCCTCTGAAGCAGAGAAGGAGATTTGTTTGTCCCATCAGTGCCATGCACAGGAGCCACACACACACCAGCACACACGGGTAAACCCTAAGACAGACTCCAGAGCCCAGCCTGAAGCCACGCTGAGTGACAACTTGTGTTCTTGTAAGAACACACGCTATTGAGGCAGAGGCAACTTCCAGCATGAAGCAAGTATGAGATTTGCACAGAAACAAGAGCAAGTGATGGTCATTGACAGCAAGCCTCCCAGCCACAGGCACTGGGGAAGATTGGATCCTTGGAAAACTCAGCAGCTTTCCACCCGGCTACTCCAGCTCCAACGCTGAGTCCCACAGGGTATTGTAAGGTACTTATTGAAAGGATAAGCCAAAAGCAAGAAAAGGGACAGGCAAAGCTGGGTTCAAGAGTGGAAAAGCAACTAGCATTGACTTGGTTTCCCCAAAATCCCACAGTCTCAGAACCAAGAAAACAGACAAATATCTTTCCCTCTACTTGAACTATTAGACCACTGAGCTACGCTCCTACAGACCCATAATCAATACTGGACTCTGCTCCAGAGCATACAGGATGAACTAGCAAATAGAGGTGATATTCTGCAATTCTCAAAGGAATTATCCAGAACTGGTCAAGGTATTAAGTGGAATAGATCTGTATATAGGAATTTCCAAGAGTGACTGGGAAATACAGGCACAGGGTGACAGAAGGCACCAGCACCCATGAGAAACGCAAAACTTTCGGCAGCCTGGAGAGGCAAACCCTGGCCCAAACACAGAAGCATCCTCAAAGCCTCTCCACCAGACCTTACCATCACTGCTCAGCGCAGCAGGGGTCTTCGCCTTGTGGCCATCCCAGAAGAAACGCAGGGCAGCAATAAGCCGGTGCAGGAAGCACACCATGTACTCTGGCGGGCACAGCACAGTCAAGTTCTAGGGCAACAAGGAGAGTTCAGCCATTAGGGCAGGTGTGAAAGTGCATCTCAGACCCAGTGGCCACGTGGGACAGGCAGAAGAAACCTGTTCTCAGCCTTGCTCAAAGCACGTTTTGCAGTTTGCAAAGAGCACCTTTAGCTTCCAGCACTGGGATGGAGCCCAGCTCTGATGGCAGGCAGCAGCTTCCGTCTCTAAAGTCCTCGGCCCCAAAACAAGCTGGGCTGATAGAGAAGGATGTATACCACGTGCTCCACCACTAAAGGAGGGCTGCTCTTTAACACAGTGAGGCAGATGAAGAAAGGGTTGGTTCTAAAGCTGCAGGCTGACAGCCTGACCCAGAGCTGGAAGGCCAGTCCTCATCCAGGTGGGGAAGAGGATGCCAAAGCCAGCAGGCCAACTGTGGCAGAGCACACCACAGCTGCACTTGAGAGATTTTAGCAGGATATTCAACTCACACCCAAGGATCTCCTTCCACCTGAATCACTACACAGGACTTGGTTAAGTTAAGCTCCCTGGTTTCTAGCCTCAGATTTTCTCCCTCCTCCCCACACACTGCCATATCTAGATCTCAATTGCTCATTTGCTGGAAGCAGCCCAGCCAAAAGGGTAAGAGCTCCCACCCTGGAGGAGCCAGCTCTCAGAGTGAGGCTTGCAGTAAGGCTGGTCCTCCAACTTACCCCTCTGTTGCTAGCATTTTCCTGAAGAAACTTGCGGAATTTGTTTAGGAAGATGTATCTGGAGGCTTCCCCCTGGCAGGAGGAAAAGGAGATGGTGAACTCACATGGAAAAACATTCACTGTCCACCTCTGGAATATGTTTGCCTCAAATCACACTTGCCCAGGGGTGCATTCAAGCTTCAGGCACTTAAAGCAGAGGGGCACCGTATTTTTTTCCATATTAATTAGGCAGACCCCCAGTGTAACTCTACATCAACACGCATCCAGAAACCCCACAAAAAGGTCTGGGCCTAGAGTGATGCCTGAGTACTGGTGGGGTCTGAAGGTACTGAGAACAGAGCAGCTCCCAGTGTCTGCCTGGGAGCTACACTCCGTAGCAGAGAGCACCTGACCCAGTCTCCACCAACACTGGAGCACCCACGAGTCAGAGTGGAATGAACTGCAGTCAGTTTGCGACTGCTTAGTTCAACAGAGACCCAAGGCTGGCCTAGATGCAGCTCATACAACCAGTTAACACTGGCAAAGCATCTGATACGGAAGTCTGAACTTCCGTACAGACACTGTGATGCGTTAGCCACCATGCAACTCCCAGAACTGCTTCTGGCCCCAGAGCTGGCACTCAAACTCTAACAGAAAGTGCAGAAATCTGTACCTTACAAGTCCTGGGATGTGGAGATACGGTAGCAAAAGATCCACAGAGTGCTTACCCCTCCTCTGTCTTTGTTGTTCAGCAGCAACTTCAGAATCTGAACCTGGAGACCTTCCACCACTAGAAGAGGGACACAACAGTCTGCTGTCAGACAACAAAAACTGGAGAACTACCAACCACCCATACAACCCCAACTGCAGCACCCTGTCACCAGGAGAAAGGCCACCTCCCCAGCACAAGCCACCCAGGAAGAACCAGCATCAGCAGAATGTTAGTCCCATCACTGTGAGAATTTTCTCCTTCTCCACCTAGCAATAAATCCATCCCCAGCTGACAGGGATGCCCCTAAAGGGGACAGCCACTAAAGGGTGGCTTGCTCACATCCCCTGGTGAGATGCTGCAGCTCATGGATTGGTCCCTCTGGCTGCACACAAGGTATGGGGTCTTGGCAGTTTCCCTCTTTCCTCACAAACCTTCGATGCGTTTCTTGAGCCGCTGGCAGCCTCTTTCATACGCCCGCCGCCTCAGCCTTTCCTCAGCACTCTCCTCCTTCACATCCTTACTTTCCTTGCCCTGGTTGGGGGACAGACCCTGATTAAGAAGAGAGCACTGCACAAGGAAAAGTGCAAAGGAGGAACAGAAGCTCATTGAGACAACGTACAAGTGTGTGACAGCACCTAGCAGCACGCCTAAACCACCAACGTTAACACTGTTGGAAACACGGGGCCAGCAAGCGATGGGTACAGTGGGCCACCAAATTCCTTTCAGTCTCCTTTTACTCACCTCCTTGGTGAAGCGGTTTGGCCACCACGTGGTGGGAATGAGCTCTTGCAAACCAGCCTCCTCCACCCGAAGCGGGCTCTTGATGTAGAAGAACACGACCGAGCGGAGCACATCAAAGCTGCAGCAACGTTAAAGCAAGCACAGCAGCTACATCAGAGAAGGGGCAGGGTGCGTTCCCTCAGCCGTAGTGAGAGACCCCTCTCCAACAACCACTCAAAGCTCCGCAAAATCCAGAGCCCTCTTCTCCTGGGAGAAGCCCCATGCAGTTATCACAGCGGCTGCCCAAATGCTACAAGGGCAGCTGGACTGCTCAGAAGGTTGGTTATGCTCTAGGGACACCAGAGAGGTTGGTCAGGTAGAAATAAAGTCCTGTGTGTTAGTGATGTGGATGTGCCCTTCCCTCGTGGCACTGCTTCCCCATCCTCAAAGCAGAACTTTGCAGAGAATGGTGTCAGGCAGACAGAGGAGACCTGAGCAATCAGAAATGAACTCCCAAAGATGGGGTGGCTTCTGCCTCTCAGGCCCTGCAGATCCCTGCAGTCTCCTTGGCTGTGTTATTGAGGGTAGGGGGGACGAAGGCTAGAGGAGGCACAAAGGATACAGAACATTGCTGAGTAGATATTTCCTGGATTTCTCATGCTTCAACACTGCAATGGTGAGCCGGAGGTAGTGAATCTATGGAAACAGAAGAAGCGAAACTGACTCCATCTACAGGAGAGGACACAACTCTCTATGAGGTACAATGGCACAGAATTGTCATCTCTAGATCAAACAACTGCAGATTATCCAAAACATCAGGTACCCCTGCACAAGGGGACATAATAGAAGCCGGCTAGTCACAAATTTCTGGGGATCAAGAAGTAAAACTTACTTGCAAACCCAGGTCTGGGATGATGGGAGAAAACCTGTATGCCCGCAGCAGTGACATCAGCAGCTGCTTGAGGCACTCGTGCACTTCATACTCCTGAGAAAATAAGAAACACGTTGAACAGCAACAGCAAGGTGTCAGCAACAGCAACAGGTCTCCAAGTATGGCTTTGGAAGGATGCAGCATTCACTTCTGCACTGAAAACGTAGGTGCTCAGAACCCTCAGCATCTGTTCCCCTGACTCAGCAGGGGAGTCTGAGCAGTGGCTGGTGCCATCACTTTGCTGCAGGGAGAGAAGCAGCTGCACTAGTAAAGCCAACCCAGCAGATGTCTACAAGCAGCCAAAGTCCCAGGCCCCATTTGGCTGGGGTAAGTCACCCACGCCCACGTCCCCGAAACCTACCCAACACACAGTGTTGGCAGCACCAACCCCAAAAGGAAAGACAAGTTACTCTGGTGTAAATGTGATGATGGAGGAGCTGCTCTGTTGAGCCCCACCAGCAGCCAGCCCACGGGATAAGAGCTGTCTCTTCGACAAACTCAGCAGCCCCACTGGGGCATTTGGCTTCATTTGGTGAGCCAGACAACCTCAGGGAAACGATGACCTACTGCAAAAACAGGAATCTGATCTCCAGAAAGGGAAAGAAGCTGATCACTACCAGTATTTTTGGGTGAAGTTTCCTGTGCTCAGCACCTCCAATAGCCTCCCTGGGGATGAACCAGTGCCCTAGCAACTCACCTCCATGAGAAGCCACATGAGATCCAGCAGCTGCTGAATAAGGGGATGGGCCTCCACTGCCCCTCCTCGCTCCAGGATGCTCAACAGGAAGGTCATGAGCACATCTTCCACCAGGTACACCTTGCACTGCAGACAGACAGGCAGGTCAACAGCCCTCCAGGGCAGAGTCACTCCCCAGCAAAGGCCAGGGCCCAATTCACCTCCCCTTGCAAGCACAAAACGAGGTACTTATAGAAACTTGCAATGAGCAGTCAAAACTCACCATGAGAGGGGAGAAATAATTGAAGATGTGGGCTAATGTGATCAACACTGTGGGTTCTCCCTGCAATTGCCACATGGATGTGTCCTTCTCCACCAGCTTCCCCTCCTGCAATGCCAAACCCAGAAAAACACACAGCTTGGAGCGAGCCCAGTCCACCCTGCACCAACGACTGAACGAACTGGGGGCCTGGAGTAGCCACTGTTTGCTACCCCACGCCTCATTGGGCTAGAAAGCTTGAATGTGACAAATGAGGGTGGCAAGGCATCTGGGACCATGCCTCTGGAGAGGTGTAGTTCAGATCAGACATCATTTATTATCAGTAACGTGCACGCAGCCTGGCAGGCTGTTTTTCCAGAACATGGTTTGAGTGCGTGTGACTACTTGTAAATGGGAATCCCTGCAGAACACCTCAGCTAGTAAGCCAGGCCTCCAAGCTAGCTGAGATCAGAGCAGAGGGCATTCCCTGCAGAAACAGATCACCTCTCGCCCTAGAGGAAAAAATGTTTTCTAGTGAACACTGGTATAGCCAGAACAGTTCTCAAGGCAGACCTGGCTTGAGAACTTGACTGCATTGTGGCACCAGGACATCAGGAAAACGCTTGGGATATGAACAAGTTTCTTTCAAGGCTGCAATATCACATGCATCAGTTCTGACCCGAACAAACATCACCCCTTGGAAGAAAACTTCATAGGACTGAGAACAAAGCCCAGTATGATTTAACTTTAGCCTCAGGGTGGAACTATTAGGAATCCCACTTTGCAAGTCCAGAGATGTGCATGCCCCATGCAAAAGCAAGCAGGTGTTTAGACTCATAGGTGTACAGAAACATCTGGGCTACCAGCAGGTACAAAGGAGTGCAGAACCATGTTTCCTGGCCCCACAGACCTGCTCAGGAACCTTAGCCTACCGTCACATCGATCCCGATATGGATCACGTTCTTCAGGTAGCCTAAAAGCCTGCGAGCCTTCACGAGGTCTGCAACAGGAGGGTCTTGCAAGGGGTGGTAGCCTTCCACTGGATACGTAGGCAAGTGTTAAGGTGCAATCTGATCCTTTCAGGACCTCTTTTGTTTGTGCAAAGAAAATAGTGTCTCTCTATTTTACTTTATATCCATGCATGCCTAAGTCACAGTTCAAATCAAATAAATAGATGATAAGCCACAGGATCTTTTCCCCACTTTGCCCATACTGCAACCACCAAGGATTTCCCTAAATGCTCTGTCCTCATCAGAAAGACCACCAGGAGCCTCCACGACAGCTGTTAACAGGCACATCCAGGACTGCTCTGACAAGGGCTGCAGGTCTCAGCTTCTGCACAGACACTGCAGGCAACGCTCCTACCACGTCAGAGGTCCTGCATGGCTGAGAGGTGGAACAGACCCAAAGCCAACAGGCTCAGAAGCACAAATGCATGAGGGTTTCCAGACCTGGAGAGTGAGACCTTTGCAGGAGCTGAGTGCCTGGGATCTGACATCATGCAGCTGCAGCATAAGCTACTGAGTAAGAGCTCAAAGCAAACCTCATTTCAGCAATTGCTGGCACCAGAAAAAGTGACTGCGTGCCTTGCAGTTGTGAACTGAGAGATGGCTGCTTCTCTCCTTGGTTCTGCTCTGAGCAAAAGCACCAAGAAAAAGTGAACTGCACTCAGGTACGTATATTCTATAGCCTCAAAGGGTGGTCTCAGGACAGGTTCTTCTCCCTTTAGACATCCTCTTCCCACACCCAAAGGATATCGAAGTGGACGGCTCCCAAAGTTAAAAGCAACAGACTCTTTGAACGAGAGACTGATAGCAGGGAAGTATGCCATTCCAGCACCTCTTGTGATGTTATCAAAAGCAGTTCCCAGAGATATGCCATTCCTGAAAGAAGAAAAACCAACAAAATTTGAGCCACAGTAGGAGGTTTTTGTGGTCAGCTGGACAACCCAGGTATCGGCATTCCCCTCCCAGAGCCCTGCCAACATGGACACATCAGTCATTCACGGCTCCTCACCTGGCAGACATGCAAACCCCACAGTTTTGCTGAGCAAGTGCCCTGGGAAGCACAGCACAATTCCCATTTTCATATAACAGCATGGGAAGGCGTTAGAGTCTGCACAATACAAAAAGCCCCACTCAGCACCAAGGGCAACCTAAATCCTTACTAGATATCTGACCGGCAGGTGACATTTTTGGCCTCATCCATTTGATGTTGGTGGAAAGAAAAGGAGAATGGTCTCAGTCTACTATTCCTGAAAGACAGCAGAAGCCGTCTCCCTGTGAGTCTAGGGCAGGCAGGGTCTACACTGGCCACAAAAGCAGTCAGTGGGGCTCAGCCAGCTGTGGTATGAAGCATCACAGCACATGCCTTCCCTTCCAAAATCCTAGGAAACTTTAAATAGACTTAGGAGTTGCTTGGGCACCTTCTTGCCAGCTGCTCCCACCTGAACTTTGGAGACTCAGAAGTCCATTTAGATGGCTTCTGAACACAAAGCAGAGAAGCAGAGGCTGGAGCTGCTGAGGAACTTAAAGGAGAGAGGGTAGAAAGAGGGCTCAGCAACCTGCTGAGCAGTGCCAAAGCACGTATACGACACACAGCCACCTGCAAAACAAGGAACAGGAGAAAGATGCTTACAGGCAGAAAGCAATGGTGCCCTCATCGAGGTCTATCAGACAGCTGACGATGTCTCCTGCCGCCCAAGACTGCAGTAGAAGGAGAAGAAAGATGTTAGACATATATCCAGGGTGTTCCCACACCAGAAGACAGACTTTAACCCAACCAATCCCCTGTGATTCAGGGTTGCAGGAGAGACAGCTCCTTCTGACAGCAGCTCATGTGGCATTTTCAGACACTGCTGGAAGCTGCCTCTGGCTAGGATCTTTTTCCCCCTCCAGCACTAGGGATGTGCATGGGATCAGACTTATACCAACACTGCTTCATCCTCTGATGGGCTACAAAGAACCAGAGCCTTCCAGACACCACCAGCATCACTATGCTGGGGATCAGCCTGTTGGGGTTGCTAAAAGAAAGCACCTACATGGCACACAGAGCACCTCTCAAGTACCCATCAGTGCTGGCACACAGCCTTCCCAAGAGCACACTGAAGCAGGGAGCACAGCCCAAGGACATTTCACAGAGCCCATAAGAAGCCAGGAAGCAGAAGGAGATGTCTGCTTCTCTGCCTTCCTGGGAGGACAGTACTCACCTTGCCATAGTTGGTAGTGGTCACGTTCCATTTGCGCACCCTGTTGCCGTCATATGCATATGAATCTGGTGTATCTCCAACTCCTTCCTGCACCAAAGTACAAAAGAGATTCAGACCAGACCAAGCAGAGAGGATCCCCTTCCTTGCAAGAGCAGCTTCAAGGGGGAGACTGGCAGGCAGGGAGAGCAGCTGACAGCACACATGCTCTGCCTGGGCAGAGTGAATCCAATGACCTGTGTGATCTTTGGTTCGGACATATACAATATGTGACTTTGGGGTCAGATGAAGGGTACTGCTATTTGACACTGCCAAAACAGCCCCTCAGGATGCCTGTCACCTCCCCTCTCACGCAGTGTGGAGTGGCAGGTTAGTGAAACTCCACAGCTGGCACACCTTCCCAGCATCAAGCATCCCACCCAGCACCTGACGAGAGCTGGCCTGGGCCTGCCTCCCCTGGGCGAAAAAGATCTGTAGTACTGGCTGCTGCGGGCCTTCCTGAGAGACAGCAGCCAGCAAGGCAGAGCCACGCACGCTCTGGAGAACCTGCCAGATGAACAGCAACACATCCATGCAGAGGCAACACAGCCAGTGCATGAGCCTTTCGCTCTACACACCACTCCGGGAACAGAGGACAGAAGGAGAATTGAGCAAAGATCTGTTAACTGCAGATTTGGCATTTCTAGTGTGTGTGGTGGGCACAAAATGCCAGCAGAACAGGACCTCAGCACCAATGCAATGCTCCATGCTGACCTAAAATGTGGTGGAGTAACAGAGCAGGTGGGTGCAGCAGTTACAGTACCTCCTGATTAAATCTGCAGTTGAGAGTACACCAGCCAATCTGCATGAGCCCCTGGGAAGAGATGAGCACCTCGTAAATCCATTTCCCTGAAAGAAAATGATGACACACACAGTAAGTCCATGCTGCTTGACCCATTGTTAGAGAAGCAAAACCTGACACTGCTCCCACAGAAGAGAATCTGGACACTCAGAGGACCTCTGCAACATCCCTGGCATTTCCCTCCCAATTTTTCACTAGGGTACCACGCAATCCTCCATCCTGACTTCCTGGAGAAGCCAGTGGATGAACTGGGGAAGACAGTGCTCAAGATCTAGAACAGCAACATATTCAAAATTTCCTGAGCTATCTAACTGTGCAACCCTCCACACACTCTTGCTGGGACCTTTCTCCAAGCATCACCCACTTATCTCCTTACCTTTATACACGCACGTCGTGGCCCTGATCGAGCCAAAGTTACTGTGGCCAATCACCTGGACCGACAAACAAAAGAGATTTTAAAGTTAGGCAAAAAGGCCTGAAAACCAGACCATGATGAAGAACTACTCATGGATCATAGTGCGGGGAAGAGACGTGCCATATTCCCCATCTCTGAAGCTGTACTTAGAGCCAACAGGCCCGAGGGAACCATCCAGCATCCTCCCCACAGCTCATCTGGACTTGACAAACCCCAGGGACACATGCAGCACGGCAGCAGTACAAGGGACATGTGGTTTCCAGTGAATTGTGCCAGGCATACAAAGGTGCCCTTTATATAGGAAAGACACCTGAATCCTAGACAAATGACAAGCGGAGACAAGGGCAGCCTCCTGGCTACACCGAGTAAAGAGGGAACGAGCCCAGGAGCAAGGGTTGTGTGTGCTCAGTGCCAGTACAAAAGGAGTGGAGAAATGACTGAAGGAGGAAAGGATTCAGGTCCAGTGGATTCTTACAGCTGATTTTCTGTCCAAGGAACATCAGCTAAGGAAACAGAAGGGAGCTAATGGAAACAAAGGAGAAAGGAAGCAGCCAGTGCAGCAGCAAGGCCTGGCTTCAGCCTCAGCCTCTCACCACTGTTACAGAAGACTAGAAGGAAGGAAGGAAGAGGTAGTCACTGGAGGGAGGGACAGGAAAGCTGGCTGCTGTCCCCAACTCTGCTTAGCCAAGCTCTTCAGTGAGCCCCTGGGCCAGAAGACACTTCCCCTTCCTCACAGCTCCACTCAGAGCTTGCTGTGTCTTAGGGACACTGCTAGACCTTTTCCCAGGAGAGCTCATGTATCTCCTCCAGGATCCCTCAGCTTTCTGGGCAGACTCCATTCCAAAACATACCATACAGCCAGTGACAGGGATCTGCCATGAAGAACAAACTGAGTGCTTTTGGTCTCACAAGCCCATTTCCTGCTGCAGCCAGCATCACACTCACCCCAAGTAAGTCATCATCAACCAGCAGGAGCCCCTCAAAACCGCTCGTGTGGTCCAACACTACAGTAGAGGGACCGAGCCGGCCCTCTGCTCCCTGATCTGAAACAAGAATTGCAGAAAACCTGTTAGGTTTTAGCAGCACACCTGGTGAGTGCCACCTGCGAGACTACAACAACACTTCAATTCTGCTGCTGCAGCAGCATACTCAAACAGTGTTATCCATGTTAGCCCATGAGAACTTCAGGAAAGAAGACACCCACGATTTAAAAAGAAGCTTGCACAGCAACACTCAAGGTCTGAGCTATGCAGCAGTCAGGTGATATGTAAAACCTTCCACGTCACCTGAAAATTTTACTTTGGCAGAGTTCAAAGGCCAAACTAAACTCTGAGCCAAATGTTTGGCCAACACGTCACAGAACTGAAGCCAGGCAGGATTTAAAGGGACAATAAATTAGAGCACAGGAGGGCAGAAGAACGCTTACGCAAGGAACTGTTTTGCATGGCACAACTTGTTCTCCCAATTAAGCAGCACAAGCAGAAGCACAAATTGCACAGACACGTTGTGTCTCCTACCTCGACTGTCTTCAGAGCCATTCTCCTCTGCTAGCAACCGGTCAAGGTGTTCCTGTAGGTTCTGGAACGTCAGGTGCTTTCTAGGGAATCAACACACAGAAGCTCTTCAGAAAACTCTGCCTTCAGGTTTGAAAGGCTTTCAGTCCAGACAGTGAACCAGGAAGTTCTGTTGATCTGTTTCTTGCCACGAATCTGAGGTATTTGCTGACCAGCATGTTGGCGCCATGAATGAACCAAGGACCAAACACAGCACAAACAAGCAAAGTAGTTAACAAAGGATTTTAAAGTCTTCAGTCTGCTCAAGAGGATCTTGCCAGCATGCATTATCAATGCGTACAGACTGGGACTGCTGCGGTCAGCATCATACAGATGCAGCCTACGTCAGGATTAGTTCTTTTCCCAAGTACTTCATAATACAAAGCAAAAGAGAAGACTGTACCAGCAGGTGAAGCAGTTCAAACAAAGGTCAGGCTAGCCCAGCATCCTCCCTCTGACAACAGCAGAAACCGTGGTGTCTTCAAACCTTTTGTACTGACTAGAAATCTCACACCCCCTCATTCCAGGCTACCCCTTCAGATACCTTCCTCACAGCAGCCTCCCCCAGTTCTCTCATTTCAAGGCTAGCTTACTTAGCAGTTCATCATACAGGAGCCATTCGACTTCTGGCTGTTGCTCTTAGCCTTCCTCAAAACTTCTGCAGTTCCAAGTTACCCTTTTTGGAACCACGTGTTAATCAAAAAGAGCATGAAGCACTAACTCATTCAGTGACATAATAGTTTTCCTTATCTTTCATCCTTTTGTTAACAACCCCTTGCTTCCTATTAGCTTTTTCTGACTTTCTTCTTGTTTTATTCCCTACCCAGTCTCACTTACATGCAGAAGTCAGCTAATGACCCATCATTTTATGCACAAAGGTGGGGCTGTTCCCCTTTTACTACATCCCTTTGCATTTCCCTACAGCGACTTTCAATGATGACTTCACTATCCAGTCACTGTCTCACAACCACCCTATGTTTATATTGCTCTAAATAGCTTCATAACAGCAGCGCTTTGCCATTTCATGCTCTTTTCCTTTCCAAGCCTCTCAAGGTTGCACAGAACAACATCAGTCATACTGAAGGTCTTTTTGGGACCAACAGAATCTCCCTTTTCTGTGAGAGTCACTGGTTATTCCTGTCCCTGTTCCCATTTCCAAAATCTTCTGTGGAACAACCTTCTCACTTCCCTGGGACTAGGATTTACATGTAGGACCTCCCTAAGACTGTGGTAAGAGACATTTTGAAAAATCTGATGGATGTGAAGATGCACAGAAGTGGAAATGAAGAAGCAGCTTTGGTTGGCATGACAGAGAGTGGCTTCAGCAAAGCAGCTTAATCAGCAGCTAGCATGGAGAAGATCTGGAGAGAGGCCAGAAAAGCATGAGACAGCTACAGAGAGGTCTGCTACGAGCTCCACGGAGGAACAGAAATGTCCAAAGACAACATACCATACCATAACAGTTGCTCTCATGTGGCAAATGGTATTTTCAAGACCTATTTGACTGCTACTGGGCTTTCTACCAAATAGCCAAGTCCAGGGAGAAGGGTGGAAGGAAGCTAAAAAACAGAGAGACCAGGCAAACAAACTGCCAGTTCTAAGCTTTCAAGTCGTTCATCACCAGGCAAAGAAATTAGAAGTACAGAAAACCAAAACGCCTGGGCAGATGGGATGTTCCAAGGCACACTGACAGGAGAGCTTCTGGCAAAATAACATAACCCACTTTGCCTCCCCCCACAATAGCCTTAGCTCACTAAGTGTATAGAGGGCCAAGAGCTATTTTTAGAAGCTCTGAGCTCACATCTGAGCTGGCATCACTAAATATAGCCCGTGGAATGTGAGCCCAGCCACTCTGCAGCACCGCCAGCCAGCAGCAGCTATATACCTGCCTCACTCTGCAACACCTGTACCTGCCCTGAGCTCCTCTGACTTCCCTCTGGCAAAAGAACTAAATGCAAGGGAAGTGTTTCTCATCCAAAGCTACGAGTTGGTGGGCTACAAGGTGAAGGAGATCGGAAAACAAGCAGAAGAAAACAGACACTACACAGCAACTCTGTGTTTCCGTTCCTTTGGAGGCTCCTAACGAGGAAAGCACCAACAGTTCCTCAGCCTGAGAAACGTACGGTCTCCCACCTATCAGTAACAACCTTGCATTTAGTTTACAGGGCACTGATGACCTTGCTTGCATTACTGCGCGTAAAACCTGTGCATGTTACACTGCTTTACAACCAGAGGGAGAACAGGAACAATAAAACGAACACCTACTTGCCCACCTACTTCGGAACTACTGCCTAGTGATCTTGTAAGTGGGGTTGTACACGCAGAAATTTCTGAAGCATTCTTCCTGTCAAGCCCTTCAATTTAGAAAAGCCATTAAAGGACAAGAGCCTGCAGTCATTCCTGTACCACGGTGCTGATGTGCTTTTAAGAAGGGTCACTGCGTGGCACTAAAAGATCACAGAATCACAGAATTTTCTAGGTTGGAAGAGACCTCAAGGTCATCGAGTCCAACCTCCGACCTAACGCTAACAGCCCTCCACTAAACCATATCCCTAAGCTCTACATCTAAATGTCTTTTGAAGACTTCCAGGGATGGTGACTCCACCACTTCCCTGGGCAGCCTGTTCCAGTGCCTCACAACCCTTTCGGTAAAGTTCTTCCTAACATCTAACCTAAAACTCCCCTGGCACAACTTAAGCCCATTCCCCCTCGTCCTGTCACCAGGCACGTGGGAGAACAGGTCAACCTCCTGATCTTTCCTTGCACCGCAGTGTGGCTTTTCTGGGGACTGGTAGGGCATTGCTTGCCATCTGGTGAATGAGAAGTCCAGTACCTGTACGCAGCTGCGGGCTGGTTCCCATCAGCACTGGTAAAGACGCGATGCAGGTAGTCATTCAGCAGCCTGCTGTTCACTATCCCTTGTGAAAAAGGAGAGAAAAGTTAAGCATAAGGAGTCAGGAGGTACACTCAAACCATTCATTTCAGGTACAAGCAAAACATTGATAACTACAAGAAAACAACCTTCCAGGTTGCAGATCAGCTCGGGGGAAGACAGCTTCAAGAAGCCATTTACCTTCTCACTGCCCTCACTAACAGTCCTAGACACCAGCACTATGGAGCGCATCTCCACAGCAAGGGGCTCCTTCCAGTTTGAGCTGCTCTCCAATACAAATGGGAGGCTGCACAGTCGTCCCCGCGGGTGAAACTACATTTCAGGAACGCTGCTCTGCTACTTCCAGATAACGTTCCTTCAAAAGCTGGGTGTGATGACCCAGTTTCATTCCCAAGGGAAATAAAAATCATAATACCACTCCTGCACTTCCTGATGTCCTGCTCGTACCTGCAACATTCTCTGTAGCTACTGCATCTCTCAGCTGTGCTGGAGAAGATGCGGGGACAGAAAGGCTCGCAGGCACAGCTCACCTAGGCTAACTCACAGCCTCCTTAAGGCTGTATGCCTTGCAGTAGCTCTCCTTGTGCAAAACAATCCCTGGTGCCCCAGAAAGCAGCTTGCCTTAGCTGTGGGTGCCACGCAGCCCTCAAATACCAGCCTTGCGGTCTCACAAGCCGGACTGTGCTGGGGTGGCCGGTGCAAGAGCAAATGACTGCCCGGCAGTATCATCATTTCCGAGGAAAGCATTAATCCGAGAACCCGAGAGGCCGTCTGCCCTGCAAGGGGAACTCCCAGAGTCCGATGGGACAAAGACAGGCAGCACCACGTCCTCCAGCACCGCGACACGAGTTTCTGCTGGAGTCCCTCATTCTGCCCTCCCAAAATCTCGCCTCTGCTCAGGGACTCGCTCGCTTTCTGCCCCACCACGCCTCTCTCAGCACGGCCACCGCCACTGGCAGGCAGGCGATCTCAAGCGAGGCGAGGGGCGCTCGCCCCGTTCCACAGCGGTCCTGCTTGTGCGAGGCGTGTCCAGCCCGTACCTGCGACCTTGGACTTCTCCGGCTCAGTGCTCAGCCTGTAGTTCTTCCTCGAGAGAGCAGGCCCAGCACCTCGCGACGTCATTCTTCACAGGCACCGGTGCCAGAGCAGACATAAGACAGGCAGACGCCTAGACCCAAACCTGCTGGGGAGGACGCTGCCGTTAAACTTCTCCCTTTCTTGCAGGCTCACGAGCCTGGCCTGAACAACCCGGATAAGCCGAAGCCAAGTCCTTGTGCTAACGGCAAGGCCACGCAAGAGCCCAAAGCCAGCTGCCAGCCCTGCTCTCACCTGTCCCACCTGCCCAATGACCCAACAGCTTCCCAAGCAGACAGATCAGCCCCGCAGACACAGCATTAAGCCATGTTCCAGCCCCACCACACCGACCCCATGACAGCGAAAGGCACGGGCAGAACTCAGAGCCCATTGCCACGTGCCAGGACAACGAGAATTCATTCAAGTCGCTGTTCTGCCCAGCTGACAATTACACCCCTCTCCTGCTTCTGATAACCCGCGTAGCTGACCGTCACCAGGAGGCACGTTCACCAGGGGCTTTGTGGCACAAAGCAACGAAAGACACAAGGGGAGCAAAGACTGGGGGAATCAAACAGTTGGTGCCCGCCTCGTACAGGGCAGAAAACGAGGTGGGACGAGGAAAGCCCGGGAGCTTGCCAAGTGCCTGGCCGAGCGGGACTGACCAAGTGACTGACCCGAGGGGACGGGGGGATGCACAGCAGCCCCTCTGCCCCCCGATGGCAGGGTTTCAGCGCACAAACACAGCGCCGGCCCCAGCCGGGCCGCCCGGCTCACACCCCGGGCCGGCCGGCGCCGACGGGAGGCGCCGCGGGGCAGCCCCGCACCCGCCCCCGGCCCCGAGCCCCGCCGCGCCCCCCGCTCCCTCCCCAGCCCCGTCCCCCTCCGGGAGGGCGCAGCCGGTGCCGCACCGCCGGGGGCAGCTCCCGGTAGCGGGGCCCAGGCCCGGCGGCCCCGCACTCACCGCCGGCCCGGCCGTGCCGCCGCCGCCGCGCTACGGCGAGCCGCGAGGGCCATGGCGGGCGGGCGGGCGCGTTGCCGGGAGACGGGCGGAGGCGCCGGGCAGGGCCGCGGCCTGGGCCCGCCGCTCCCCGGGGCTGTCCCGGGGCTGCTCCGGGCCCCTCGGGGCTTCCCGGCCCGGCAGGAGGCCGCCCGCAGCCCCGCGTCCCCGGGGCCGTCGGAGCCCGAGTGTGAGGCGACGGGAGGGTCCCGCCCGGGGCTTTGTTTGCTGCGGGTCGCCTCTGGGCACTGCTAATAAAGGCTGTCTGTCCTTCCTAAGCGAGATAGAGTTATTCCAAAATTCCTAGCAGAAAGGCAGGTCCATAGCCGTTTGCACAGCAGCAGCAATCAGTAATAGCAGCCCTCAGTCGCAGCACTGTGTATTTGTATTTTGATACCACATACTGCTGCGAACTAATCCCTAGTGAAGCAGCAAATAAGCTTGGGGGTGAGTAATTAAATGCTCGCCTCTATAGGAATATCATTCAAAATAGCAGCAGCACGGTGCCCACTGAACAGCTCCCTGAAGTGGGGCTTTGAAACCACTCCGGGAAGGGGGGCCCTGCAGTGGGCGATGGACAGAGCCTCTCTCCGAAGTTGATTCGCATCGTGGAGTCTGCAGTCAGCCTGGCATCCCCGCTGAGGGTGCAGTAACTCAACTAGGAGATCCTGTAGAAAAGTTCATTCCGGGGAACTTCTCCCAAGAGGAGGATCCATTTGTGGGAAAAAAATAAAAATTAAAAAAAAAAAAAGTCATTTTTGTATCGCAGAGACATAGAAGGGTGTAGGCCACAACCGTCTGGAGCAGCCAATAGTTCTAAATAATTTCTGTTTTTCACCCAGGACAGCCAATAGACAATGACACTTTTTTCCATTCTCTCAGAGCAACTTTTAATTTTCCCAGACTGTCTTTTCATCCAGATAGAACAGCCAACAACAGTTGACAATTCCATACTTTCTCTGGACTTTTTCCCCTTTTTCCAGACTATTTTTCACCTTTCTGGACTATATGTTGTCGGTACAGTTCCTTTTTTTGAGCTTATCAATGTTATCTCAGGACACCTCTGTTTCTTATGTACCCAGTGTAATACACCATAAATGTTTGTTCATTGTCTTTTGTATTATAAAAACAAGGAGTTCTGTTTGAGGAGCGGGAGTTGCAAAAGCTCCCTGCTGAATTAAGGAGCTGTATAATGCTTGGCTAGACACTATGAAAATTCTTTTGCTTAATGCAACAAAAAAGAGAACCCCCTCCCCTTCTCTCCTTCTGCATCTCAGTTGCCTCTTTTGTTCAAAGACACTGTTGCAAAGCTCATGTAACCATCTCCTGATAAGTTGCTAAACTAGTGTATCAACATCCTGCCTTCCTGTCTCACGCTGGGCCAACATGACCAAATAAAAAAAGAAGTTGAACCACAACGCTGAGGAAGACTACGGCCTTCATCTTCACAACCACCAGAGGGACAGAGACGACCCCCTAGCAACAGTGCACGCAGTCGCAGAATATACCAGGATGTGCTGCGTAATCCCAGAATTACCAAGATATAAAAACGGGACCCTGGCAGGGGTGAGGTGCACACCGTTGGCAGAGCCGAGACTCCCCGGCCGCCCAGCACTGTTTTGCTTGCTGTTTGCTTACTCAATAAATTCCTTTCTATGATTAATACAATGCTCTCTGAAAATTAATTAAGGGGGCAACTTATAACACCCAGCTGCATGTCAAAGATGCCAGACGTGCTTTTCAAGGATGCTTTTCATCCACAGGCCTTGTCCCAGGCCATGTTCTTAGGCTAGCAATTCTCAGACATCTTCTGCCAGTGTTTTAGCGGGCCATTTGTGTTAGTATTTTCCCCTTTATGAGCAGACTGCCTTTATGGCTGCTCCCAACACTCCATCCCTTGGCCTGTGACCACTTGTGTATCACTACGAGTGAGACTCCATATCTGATGCACCTCTCTTGCCTCCTAATATGCAAGGTGGGGGAGACGCATTAGGTCCCCATTAGGTCCAGTGATGTCACTCCTGAGAGGGTTTGTTGGTTGAGACATGGGTATACGGTACCAGTTTAGATAAGAGTGATAACAAATAGTGATTTGATACAAAATAAAATGCAGAAAGGCAAAAATCTGACAGTCAGAATGAGGACTAACGTCATTTGGATATGTCATGCCTGTGCTTGGAGGCCTGGTAGCCAAAACCACAGCCACGTCAGCTGACAGGCCTTCAAGAACACATTGTTCTTGGGCTATTTGGTGGGAGGTACAGATCTGTCACCAACAAATATTCACATCTTGTTTGATCTGCTTGGATTTGTTAGCAAAAAAGCAACAGGTAATACTCATTGATGCGCAAACACCTCCTTGTGAGGCTAAAATGTAGTCCAAGGACAGACAATATTGGATAGCCAACTGTGAGACCAAATTAATCAGTCTACTGCATACTCTTTAAAGCACCCACAGCAGCATTCTGGGTAACTTCAAGCACAACAGAAATACCAACAATAGCTCCGTATAGTTCAGCAACACCTGAGTTTAGATATAGCACATGTACTAACTTAGGAAATTTTGCTGGTCTTGTGACGAACAGGTTAGACATTCTGCACTTATTATGTACAGGAAAATGGTTGTGTTGGAAATGCAGTGCTAAATCTCTAGATGAAAATGCACAGGCAGTGAGACATGATATGGCACACGTACCTCCTAGTTGCAATGGCAAGCTCCTAAAAACTTTAGAGCTGCAAAGCCAGAACCTTCTTGGCATTGAAATGGTAGGCCACAAGCTCTGTCCAGAATCTTTGCAATGTTTGTAGAATGAACACCATGGACCAGGATCACAGGCCCTGGTTATTGTGGGGGATTTCAACTACCCCGACATTTGCTGGAAGGCCTATTCAGCCAGCCAGCCACAGTCCAGGAGGTTCCTTTGACTTGCGGAAAACGGACTCCACAATCAGTAAGATTGTACAGTAGGTACATTTATTCAGCGCTGGGCAGCACGGGGGGGGAGTCCCACCAAAGTCATGCACACCTGACACAGCAACTTGCCTTGGTTTTATGCAGTAGAGTTACCTATGCATGAAGTTTCACACTACGTCTATACATATTCATAACCTGTCCCCGCTTTGCATTAAAATTAGCTCCAAGGAGTCACTTCCATAAACTCCTCCCATCTGCGCTTGCGTAGTGTATTCTGGTGATGGTCGTCGGGGGTCATGGGGATGAAGATTGATGACTCTTCCTCATCACTACTAGTTGACCTCTTGTCTTTGCACAGACTCAGTTGCTCCTTGGCTTTTGTCCATCCACAGGACCAGTTTCTACCAGTTTCTTAAGATAGGCTCACACTCTTATTAGGAGACTGCCCTTGGTAAGGGGCAAGGCTTCTTGCTTTAGTTAATTTGCACAATGCACCATAGTTAGTGTTATAAATGAAGTCTCAACTCAATCTGAATTTGGTAATACTTACAAAAGGAATATTTATAAAAGGCAAGTAAACAGTGCTGGGTGTGCGGGGAATCTATGCTCTACCAACACACACACAAACATCGAACCTTCAAAATATACAGAACATTGCTTTTACATACTAAATCTGAGTACGCCTATACAATCAGAATCATAGAATCATAGAAAAAGGTAACAAACAATCCTTTAAGTTCCATGACTTAACAGTCTCCATTTTCCATTCCTTTTCTCAATTGCAAACACCAGAGAATTCCAGGGCTAGTCGTGGGAACAATATCTCTTCCTTTAAGTTGTCAAGCAACTTGTTCTTTGGGCCTTATATATCCCATTCTTCCCGGATCAAAGAAAAGCATATCCATCTCCTTTTCAAGGCCAATAGGGCCTGGGTCAAAAGGCACGTCCAGGTCACCAGTGTTATAAATGAAGTCTCAACTCAATCTGAATTTAGTAATATTTATAAAAGGAATATTTATAAAAGGTATAAAAGCTATAAAAGGCAAGTAAACAGCGCTGGGTGTGCAGGGAGTCCATGCTCCACCAACACGCACACACGAACATCAAATATTCTAAATATACAGAACATTGCTTTTACATACTAAACCCAAGTATGCCTATACATATGTACAATCAGAAAAGGTAACAAACAGTGAGGGGCTGTTGTGTGCACAGCTCCGCTTCTCTCAGCTCGAGCTTCTCTCCAGCTCAAGTGCGCCCATTTCCAGCGACTTTCTGTAGGAGCTTCTCAGCAGTTTGCCGAGTTTGGCCGAGCCTATCTTCATGAGGCGATCAAAGTGCTTGTTCCCATCCTGGTCTCCATTCTGCCAGCCTGATCCTTTTCATTCCTTCTTTCTGTTTCTTTATTGATGACATAACTTCATCATGTCACCTTTTTTTTCATCTTGAGGACAGGCAACCCTCTTATACCCTTCTCCCCACAGCAGTCATTTTCAAAACAACTGTTCATTGGTCAAACGACTTTGAATATAACAGCAACTTATAACCCAGAAACTTCCATGCCTTAACGGCTGGAGAACAAGCAACCTGAGATTGCATGGAGTTTCCTGAATCACCCTTCTTTGTTCCCTCTAAACTCTTTTATATTCCTGATGGCCTCATCGTTAAGAGTATAATGTTGTCATCAACCACAGGACTTGCTGACCCCCATGGCCACACTCCCACATCTTCCCCTTCTTTATTAATATCAACCATTTTCTTGACACGAATTACCACTCCATATATCACATTAGCAAAGACGCTAAGTAGCAGCCTAGTTTAATGCCGTCAGCGCTCTATCACTACTTGATAAGATTCTCCTAACTCCCTCTCTCACCTTCAGTGTATTGATGATAACTTCTTGATGCAAATGGTGGAATAATAGGAGAGGAGCGCTGCTGGATCTTGTCCTCACTAACAAGGAGGGGTTGGTTGAAGCGGTGAAGGTTAAGGGCAGCCTTGGTTACAGTGACCATGAGATGGTGGAGTTTGGGATCTCACATGGCAGGAACAGAGTACCAAGAATCGCAACCCTGGACTTCAGTAGGGCCAACTTTGGCCTTTTCAAGCATTTGCTAAGGGAAATCCCATGGGACAAGGTACTTGAAGGAAAAGGAGCCCAAGACAGCTGGTTAGCGTTCAAGGACTGCTTCTTCTGAGCTCAAGAACAGAGCGACCCAACAGGTAAGAAGTCAGGAAAGAGAGCCAGGAGACCTTCATGGTTAAACAGGGAAGTGCTGGGCAAACTCAGGTGGTAGAGAACAGTCCATAGATCATGGAAGGAGGGGCTGGCCACTTGCGAGGAATATAAGGCTGTTGTCAGAGGATTTAGGGAGGCAACTAGGAAAGCTAAGGCCTCCTTAGAATTAAACTGTGTGAGAGGGGTCAAGGACAACAGAAAGAGCTGCTTCAAATACCTTGCAGATAAAACTAACAGTAGAGGCAATGTAGGCCCACTAATGAATGAGGTGGGTTGAAGGGAATGACGACACAGACTCCAAGATGGTCAAGAACTGGAGACCCTTCATTTTTCCAACACAAGGCATTACACAGCTTCTGAGCCAGCTGCATGTGCTGCACATGTCTAGTGGGCATGGTTACAGACTTCTGATTGGTGCCTTCCATTTGATCACGGGCAGCTCTACATAGCCCTGCTCGAGCCTAGCAACTCCTTCTGCTCAGCTCCCACTGCCTGGTGCTCTAGCCTGGTTCCCTTCAGTGCACCCTGAACCACTCAGCTCTAGTTTAGCACCAAACGGTGGGCGCGCAGCGGTGATGTCACAATGGCCACTGTGACCCGCGGGGAGTATAAAAGGCTGCTGGGCCCGGGCCGTGCCTCAGTGCGATTTGGTGAGTTGGGGAGAGGGCAGGGAGGAGGGGGCTGCCCGGGGCTGCCGAGGGAGGAGGGGTCCGACACCTCAGGGCCCGTGCTACAGGCTCACCCTCGTTCTGCTTCTCCCTCAGGTTCGGCAGAGGAGTGTGTGCAGGAGAAACCCCGGCACCGCTGAGGCAGGGACTCTCCAAGTGCTCACTGTCGAAGTGCACCATGTCTGACATGAACGAGAATGCTCCCGACTCGAGGGAGCGAGGTGAGAGAAAAGTATCCCTTTTCTCAGCAGGGCCCCTCTGCTCCTTGGCAGGGGGGACCCAGGTCGGGCTGTGGGTGCCTGCTGGGAGCCTTGTGCCTGCTGGGCCCCTTCCCCTCCACAGCCTCTGGCCCTGCCCATCAGCCAGGGACAGATCAGGCCCTTGGGGACAGTCCCTCAGGGACACCTGGCCCCGCAAAGGTGCTCAATGGCTGAGCCATTTTCTCTCTCTCCTCCAGCATGCATGCTGTGTGGCCGGGTAGATGTCGACGTGAATGTCTGCGGCCAAACATACGAAAGGGATGGGCTCTGTGCCCACTTATATTGCATGGTGAGTTCCCCCAGGGGTCCTGTCAACATCCCACCAGGGACGGTCTCTTCAACTATGAATCCTAATGAGATCCTGCACTTTTCTCTTCTATAGTTTTTTGCAAATGGCCTTTATCAGCGTGGACACATACTGGAGGGAATTGTAGGATTTTTCCCAGAGGATGTACGGCGCACAATCAGGCAGGCATCCGAGAAGGTGAGGACCTGACAGGAACAGGGAGGTTTGTGCCAGGAGATGCTCCCGCAAGCTTAGCCTGGACCCCAGGGAAGCAATCCCGGCCTTTCCAACCTGCTCCGGGACAAACTGCTGCTCTGGCAGACGAGCCTTGTCCACCAGGCGGGTCTGCAGAGTGTGCCCTGCACCCTGTGCCCTGCCCTGCCCAGGGGTGTGGGGCCAGCGGTGGCGGCATCGAGCCTGCTGCTAATGGGGCTGTTGTGTTCTCTTCAGCAATGCTTCGTCTGTGGCGAGCGAGGGGCCAGCATCACCTGCATGGTGACAGGCTGTGAACGCTGCTTCCATCTCCCCTGCGCCTCAGAGGGAGAATGCGTCACCCATTACTTCGGGCAGTACAGGTAAGGGCTGCCGGCACCAGCCAAGCAAGAGGGGACCCCACGGTGATGCTTCCCAGCAGCCTGGCAGAGCCAGAGGCAGCGCCAGAGCCTGGACGGGCCTGGGGCTCCTTCACGTTCCTCTGCCCTCCTCGCCGCAACCGCGGCGGGCCCAGCACTTCTCACCTTGCCCTTCCCTTCCCTCTCCCCCCCAGGTCCTTCTGCTCAGAGCACAGCCCACACCAGGCAGCGCAGGCAGCTCCAGAGCAGGGCACCACCTGCATCATCTGCATGGACCCTGTGGGGGACAGCACGTCCTACCACACCATGGTGTGCCCAGCCTGCAATCACGCCTGGTTCCATCGGCGCTGCATCCAGGTAGGAGCCCTCCCCTCACCCTGCGGGCACGGCAGCTGCTCAGCAGCACCAGGGCCCGCTCACCGCTCACCACCTGTGTTCCTGCTGCAGGGACATGCCGTGTGCGCAGGCATTGTCTGCTTCCAGTGCCCCATCTGCAGAGACAGGTTGAATTTTTGTGCAGAGATGTCCAACATGGGGATCCGAATCCCAGTCAGGTTGGTATCCCTCTACCCTGCTCTTGAGACACGAGGGCCCAAGCGCTGTGCACAGCCAGGGAATGGACAATTTCATCCCTTCTCTTGCAGAGTACCAGCCTGGGAGGACAACGACGCCTTTGCATCACAGCGTGAGAGGCACCGGCACTGTGATGCCAGCGAATGCCTTTACCCACAAGGCAGGGAGCGGGCGGAGGGACAGGGGTGAGTTGCCTCAGCAGCCATCTGGGGCTCTGCATGGGACCTCAGCATCACTGCAGGCTGGGGGAGGCAGGACAGAGCAGAAGGGATGTGCCAGCCACTCCCTGCCTCAGACGCTTTGTCCTCACACCCACAACCCTTTGCTTCTTCCCCAGGCCCTGGCAGCTGCTCCTGTGCCGCTCCTGTGCTGCCGAAGGCACCCACCGGCGCTGCTCCAACTTGACCGACAGCGCAGGCACCTGGGAGTGCGCCAGCTGTGCTGGCGTGGACAACGGTAAGACGCACAGGCCGCATGCTGCTGGGCTGCAGGGGCTCAGGGCAGCCTTGCCAGAGTCTCTCTGACCCAGGACGGATCAGAGCCTCTACTGCCGTGGGTCTGGAAGTCCATCCCACTCACCTTCCTGCCTCCTCTTACAGCCTCCAGTGCCAACCAGGGGCTCGCCAGCTCTAGCACCTCCACTGCAGAGGCTCTGGGGCCCTCCCATGGCTCCCCAGCACCCGAAAGCAGCAGCCTCAGCAGCAGCAGCAGCCAGGCAGCACCAGGGCCATCCCACAGCTCCCAGGGGACTGAGAGTGGAAGGCCAGGAACAGAAGAGAGGACAATCTGCCAACCTGTACGTCAGGCCCAGGACACCTGTAATGATCCTGGAAGAAGCCGCAGGACGAGCCGTGCTGCAGAACCCAGCGCTGAGAGCAGCACCCCCAGCTTGGCCAGATGGAGGGCACCAGGAACCTCTGAGCACTCCTTGGTGCCCGAAGGCAGACGTCCCACCAGCCAGCGGGGGCGACCCCAGAGAAGAAGCCGCTCACCGCTGGAACATCAGGCCACAGATGCCCAGAGCCAGCCCCAAAGACGCCAAAGGAGCAGCCATGCACCACAGACCAGTGCTGGGAGCAGCAGCACCACCCGATCTCCCAGGCAGGCGGCATCGGGGTCCCCCAGTGGATCCCCAAGACGTAAACGGCGACGATCCTCCAGCCAGCGGGGGCAACCCCAGAGAAGAAGCCGCTCCCCGTTACAACATCGGGCTCCAAATACCCAGAGGCAGACCCGAAGACAGCGTGGGAGCAATCGTGCTGCTGAAGGCACCCACCGGCGCTCCTCCAACAGAGCAGGCACATTGGAGAATGACAGCGATGCTGGCGTGGACAGAAGCAGCCCAGCAACACTGTGGCCATTACAAGGTATCCTGGTGACTGACAGAATGTGGCACAGATTGCGAAGGAGGAGCCAACATGTAACGTGGGCAC